>NC_090987.1:54350000-55657500 GCF_041146395.1 Eulemur rufifrons
GAAGAGTTCTACATATCTGTGTTCTGAAATGAGAGAAAAGGCATACAAGGTTAGCTTAAAAAAAGACACTAAAGTGATATTTACACAAACCCATGCCTCCTAGCATTTGGCTACCGTAAGCACCACCGCTTGCTCCTGCTGTAGAATTCAAGAAGAGTTCTACATATCTGTGTTCTGAAATGAGAAAAAAACAGTTTGAAAATGTTTGTTGGTGAAAGAAAAGGTAAGCGTTTACTTAAACAAGTAGATTTGTGAACTTCAAATACTTAGGCAAAAAAATTCTAGCAGCTTCTCTAAGGTGATTTACTTGAGCTAATTTTACACTAGCCTTTAAACATTCACCTCAACTGTCAATTAAGAATACACTTCCCAAGTTATGTATATATCACAAATCCCTTTCAGGCATACTAATTTAAAAAACCCAAACTTTTTAACACATCTAACAACTAATCTATTTATAGAGGGGAAATTTCTCATGCATCCTTTAATACTCTACTCAATCACAAATGTCATACAAATACCCGTTAAAAGCCCTCAAATGCTTAAATCACACTCACGCATATTTGCTTTGTCTTTTGACATAGCTGCCACGGCATCTTCATGAGTTGCAAACTCAACATCTGCCTCACCAGTTACTCTGCCATCAGGACCAATTTCAATGTGTACTCGCACAGGGTTGAGTGGTGAGAAGAACTAAAACAAGGCATTTTAGAGAATCGAGTGAACTTTCTACTATTAGGAAAAATGGAAATTTATAACATGGTGTCCATGTTAAACAGAACAAGGCTCAAGTGTTTACAGCCACACTGAAATGATTTATGAATGCACCTTACACTTACATTATAAATGTCATTCTCGGTAGCTCTGTAAGGTAATCCACGCATGTGTACACAGTGCCCCGTTGTGCTCTGGAAAGTAGAGCCACCATCCCCGTATCTGTGATCAGACATTCCTGAAAAACAATAATTGAGGTCTAGATGGACAAGAGTGTTAAGTATCCTGCAGCTGAAAAATTCAATTCTTACCTTACCTCTTCCAAATCTATCTGACCCAAATCCATAGCCATCATTATAGCCATTATAATCATCGTAGCCTCCATAGCCTAGAAGATAAAAAAGTACAGCCAATCAAATTCAAGTACCCAGACAAGGAAGGAACAGACTTGCCAAGCCTTCTGGAGCCTCACATACCTCCACCATAAGCGCCACGCCTCATCCTCTCAAAGCCAGCTCCTCTGCCAATGCTGTTATACCCTCTGCCAGCCCCAGGTCTGTCATAGGGACCTGGCCGCTGCATGGCCATAAGCTTTCGTGGTGGATCATAGTGAGTTCTAACTTCAGCCCGACTGCTCTTAAAGATTTCGATATACCTATAAGCATTGTTCACAAGGGAGGGGAAGGGGAGGGGAGAGAAAACATTAGTTCATTTTGTACAGGTATTTAGTTATACAAGAAAACAATCTAGTCATAGCCATGAAACTGACTAATATTTAAAAGCCAGATTTCTTATATTTGCATAGGCAATGACCAGAAATTCACTCAATAGTAAGACTTAATGTAAACTTTTACAGAAAAAACTTACTCCTCTGAGGCAGAGCCCAACCTTAGGGGTAGAGAGGAGTACTGTGAATGTTTCAGGAGGGAAAGAATTCCACTCAACTTTCAACATTTCAAGTCGTAAATCCATTGGCAGCATGTATAGCAAGTGGGCTAAAAAGCCAGCCTCCGCCAACAGTCTAGCCCACACTACACATTTCCTTTCGCCAATCAATACCCCAGCCTATGCTTTTAGTAGGAATCAGCATAGGTAAGCGCATGCTTCAATGAAAAATAGTCACAAGCAAAGAGAATAAAACCTTTTGTGACAATTTCTTGAAAGCTATGCTTATTAATACATATGCAGAATATTTATACAGCAAGAAAAAGTTTGTTGCATTTCAACTTTAAAAACAAGATCAGAAAGTATCACATTTTCTTATGGTAATATTAATTTACTAGGTGGGTGTTATTACAGCTAAAGCCAGGTTTGCATTAATTTTTTAAAGCCATAGTCTCTCAACTCCATTGATTGGGGTTAATAAATTAAGACTCTTACAAAATTGTAAAGGAGACCAAATTAACTGGGGACAATTTTAACACCTAAAATTTAGTTTGATTGCAACATGGGACTCTGACATAGGAAAATTCTGAAAATTGTGGCAAAACATCAATTAACTAGGACTAGGAAATAGATTAGTTTCATCCTTTTAAGCAGAGAGAATATGGATTTAATTATTTACCATAAGAAAAGTGACATATCCAACCAACCATCCATCCCCACCTGTGCCCTATTCTTTCCTTGTGTTTCTTTAGAGCCTTTTCAGCTATTTCCTGTGAAGCAAACTGCACGAAGGCCTCCCCCGTACTCCTCCCCTGGAAGTCCACCGGCAATGTTATCCCATTTGGCACGATTTCCAACCCTTCAACCCAAGGACAAATAACCCCAGTAGGGGGGCAATATTAACATCACAAGCCCAGAAATGATTCTTCTTATAGCTTTAAATAAACCAGAATTTTAACTTTAGGTGAATGGTATGCTTTCAACAAGTACTCTTTAAATATGCATTGCAATAATATGAAGTTCCATTATTACAAATTATAACAATTCTTAACACACCCCATGGTACAGTGTATTTTAAAAAACTTGCTGAGCACAGGATGCATTAAGAATTCAACAATTTAAGAACATTCTTATCTATTCAACTTAATTATGCTGAGAATTACACAGTAAGTTTTAAGCATTAAACAGCAACAATTTTACTAAATTCAAGACACACCTTTTACCTCATTTTATATTTCAATGCTTTAAGTTATTGGAACTTCAAGTTTTAAAATGTACACATTTAAACATTTAAATAAAATTCAAACATTACTTAAATCATATAATTGACAAACATACAATCTAAACTTTCAACAAAACTGATCTACACAGCACAAATCATGCACTCTTATGCTCTAACAGTAGTATGATTCACTTCTGGAAATTCCGTCTATGAAAAATCCTTTCCGTGGATACATTCCCAAGCTTACAAAAAGGACTTAAAGCACTTTCCTAGAAGATATGAAATTATGTTCATATTTAACGTTGACAGACAGCATTCAATTCTCACCAGTTTAGATTAAAAACAAAACAGACTTGATTTCTAAATTTCTGACAAAATATTAGGACTTGATACATATCTAATAGTCAAAAATCTTAAATACATACTACACTAAACCATGAAAGGATTTCTTGCTCTTAATTCCAGTTTATCACAACTATTAATAGCATTTAAAATATACGATCTAACATTCTGCTAAACATGCAATCTTATCAGCTCTTTGGCATAAAAACATTCAAATACTTTAGGCCCAGAACAATTTCAAAATGCTTTTTCTATTTCAGATACTAAGACTATAAGCAAACTACCTTTGACTTTCACTAACAGTTTCTATAATAAGGGTGGCTAAGCCAAGTTGCTTCTACAGTTTTTTGCATAAAAAGTTAGACCATTAGAGATGTTTCTGGTCCCATTACCCAAATAAGTGTCTCTTAAAACAGACACTTGCCAAAAATTACCAACAACCTGACTCATACTAATCTAATATTAAGGGATCCTTACCTTAAGTTCAAGTACTTTGCTGAACAGCAATGTTGTTGAAAACAATCCTCAAAAGATCTACTCTGAACTATCATACTAAATATAGGCAAAGTTAACATTTTGCAAGTACTTAATTTCCACCTTTAAGATGGGCTTAAATTATTTGAAGGTCTCTTGGAAGAAAACATTAATTCATTGGCATATACTTACAACCTATTTAAGTACCTAAGCTATTGAACTGTAAGGTCTATTAAATCACCTTGCAGAAGCTAGCCAAAACTCACTGCTCAGCAACAAACAGGACTACATACCTGAGAAGAACTGAACAATTTCTTCCTTGCTACATCCAAAGGGGAGTCCTCTAAGCCGTACAAAGCCATCATTGGCCGTGTCAGGACTATTTGGACCAGTATGCTTCAACACCCAATCCATTTCAACGTTGTTTGACTTGAATACTGAAAGAGGTGCTTAGAATTAGTCAATTTTGGAAAGTTAGAGAACAAAGTTCAGACTTCCTGAGTCTTTAGATAAGCTAGGAAGAGCTGCCACAAACTCCCTTAGATGACCATTTCCATGCGGTCAAATACCTAAAATTCAGAAGGGGTAAGACCTCTATGTGTTTAATGTTTTATTTACTGTTACTAGGGCAATGTATATCAAACCTTCAACATATCTGTGTCCCATAGTTTCTCTGTCTTTTTTCAGGGCCAATTTGACTTCATCTTCTGATTCGAGTTCAACAAAAGCCTCGCCACTCGGTCTGCCTTCTCTCGTGTAGATGAAACGAATACCTTGAGCCCCATTTTGAATTTTGCAGTCTGGAAAGAAAACAACCGTTAATATAGAATTTAAAACATACAACCACCTCTGGGTGATAGAGGAATGCCTATTCATGTCCCCACAGCAAAGTACATCACTTCTGAAGCCTAAAATGATCACACGATTGCCAACTCCTAGAGTATCTCCGATATTTAAGCAGTCATCCTCTCACAAACTATTTCAGTCCCAAAGTGACATATTCCCAATCCATCAAGAAAATCCAATACTCAAAGCAGTTTCTTAATGAAGTTACTTCTAAGTCCTTGCTAACCATGTCTCCATTAGACATCTTTTATAGGGTTTCAAAGAGTTACCAAGTCTGGACCTTGTGATTTTATGGCATTGGAGTTTTGGTCTGGGGCATTTGTTGGTTTTACATTACCAGTAGCCACATTAAGATTTCTTACTCAATTCCAAACTGCAGGCCCAATACTCACCTGTGAAAGGGGTCAGTGTTACCAAGCTAAAATGCTCCAAGTTGCACAGCTGAAGCCAAACCCAGTGTTGCCCCCTGCAAGGTGGCTTCCAGTGTACTTGGTTCTTGTTTTACAGGTCGTTTTCCGTTACCAACGCTAAATTCAGATAGTAAGTCAATACTACAAATGTCTTTACAAAACCTCTCAATTTCTTAATATGGTTTTATGAGTCTAATCTTAAGTCAATAATGTTAACAAGAACATTCTGATAACGTTATTCAGGAAACCTACATACTGGGGGGACGGGGTGGGGGTTACATAGGCAAGAAAACTTCCCTGGGCTTCCGTGTCCTCAATTGTAAAGTCAGCCAGGTCAAGAACTAGATAAGCAAGAACTCTTCAATTACCAAATCTTGATTAAATTGTCTGAAACTGAGAAGTGACATTTTACCTTCCGAAGCAGAATGACCCTTTTCAAGGAAATAACCAAAATCGGTAATACTAGCTACACCTTAAAATACTGCAAAATAGTACTATTATTTGCCCAACTACTCGGCAATTTTCCCAAAATTAAGAGAGCAATCTCGTCTTTCCCAATTTATCCTTTGGAAAAAAGACACCCGTGAAAGGGCTGATGTTTAAACGTGGGTAAAGAGACAGGAAAAAAAAGTCCTCCAATCAGCCGCACTCTCCCAAGGGGGCAAAGAGGGCGGGCGGGGCTTTCGCAATTTCCATTGCGTAACAGCGTCTGGGCGGGCGCGAGCAACACAGCGGGAACGGCTGCCGCCCGTGCCCCGCCAGGGGGCGCCCGGGACCCGGCCCGCCCCGCCCAGGCCGGCCGGCCGCCCGCCCTCCCTCCCTCCCCGCGGCCCGGGTCTCGAACTCCCGCCGCCTCCTTCTAACTCACCAGAAAAAAAACGCTGCACTTCATCCGCCGAGCAAGACCAGGGCAAGCCCCGGACCTTCACCACGAACCCCTCTCCGCCTTCGGTGCCCAACATCATCGTCTCTCAAAGGGTCCTGTCGTCGAAACGGACTGCAAGGCGGGGACGAGGATCAGACCTAAGAAATGCTAATTGAACTGCCCTCCGCCCCGGACGCTCCTCGGCCCACGGCGCACCGACAGGAGCAGAACCCATGCGGACGCCTTAATTCCGGGGACGCCAACAGCCAGCGCCGCCTTGGCCAGCGACCCCACGCGAAGCCGCGCTAGGCACCCCAGGTGTCGGTGCTCGCACCGTGGAGCCCGGCCTGGAGCCAGCGTGGAGGCAAGGAAATGGCGGCGGCCGCTTCCGCTCCGCCTCCTCCGACATCTCACACAATAGAGTCGGTGCGGCCTGCAGGCCTCGGCGGCGCTGCGAGAATTCAGCGAACCATTCGCGGCTGTTAGTGGCAGCCCTCCGTTTGCCAAGGCCCCGCAAGCTCTACGAGAGGTCGGAGGCAGCAATCCTCGCAAAAAACGGCATCTATGGGGGGCCAGGGGTAGGGGCTCTGGGCTGCAAACAACGACGGCCGACAACTTACCTAAACACAAAGCTCCGGCGCGGCTGAGAAGAAATGGCCAGCAGGCGCCTGCGCAACCTAAATAAGGCCCTTTGAGCAAGCTCTGCGCACGCGCGGCCGGAGACCCGTACCGCCCCTTTGCGTCACAAATAGGCCGAGCGCATGCGTAATTTCACCAACCGGCCGCCCGCCCGCCATCAGATTATCGCGCGCATGCGTCCTGGGCTCAATTCCCCACAGCTATAAACCCGCCTGGCCTTTTTGCGCCTGCGTCTTCCCTCGAATAGTGAACTACGAGCCTCAGCGGTTTACAATTTAGTTTCATGCGCATGCGTCTTCCTTCAAACGGCTCTCTAGCCCTGAGTGGGGGAGGGGAATGGCGGTAGTCTGCACCTTGTGGGGACCGTATAGTAGTCCCGAGCTCTGGGTTGTGGTGAGGGAGACGTTTTCCTACCCCTATCCCCTAGTCTTTTCCCAGCGCTGTCCTGGCCGACCGGAAAGGACAGGCGAGGCCTTCAGGCGCTCCCTGTCCCTCGCCGGCTGCCTCCTCTCTATCCCTAGAGCCTGCCGGAGCGGTCAGCCCCAGACCAGCGAGCCTCCCCTGGGTGCTGACCTCTGGTGCCTGAAACCACCCCCCACGGCGCCTGGGGCGGCCCAAAGCGTGTGTGCCTCCACTTCTCACCTTCCGCCGTCGGGCCTGGGCCCCGGACCGCGCGGTCCCCGTGCCGGTGTTTCAGTCCCGTACCCCGCTTTTGCCTAACGAACTCGCACCCCGCCTCCGCGCTGCCCGCCCCAGAGTGTGCCGGCCCTGAACGCCCTGCGGCTCTCGCGCCTCTCGTGAGCCTGGGATGAGCCGCTGGTGCGTGCCGGGCCACTGCTCGGGAGTGAGTTCCCGCTTAATCCTCCGAAGGGTGAATAGGTACCAGTGCGTCCAGACGCAGTTCGAGGAGGCCCCAGCGTCATCCCGTGTGCACATGTGGCGTGAGATGAGTAATGTTCATGATTTCTAGCAACATGCCCAAAAAGTGGGACGATGCATGTGGCCTCCCAACGTCTGATCTGGCTGTTTTCGCTCCCACCCCCCAAGCCTTGGTGCACACAGGCAATAAATAAAAATAAGGCCCTGTTGGACAATGCCACAGGGAAGTCCTCTCTGAGTGCCACCATGGGAAGATGCCGGCGAAGTACAATGGAGACTGAATCCGGTTTTGATAGGTTTGAGAACACTGGAGAGAGGCTCAAAAGAAAGACAGGAGCCCAGGAATAGGCAGGGCAGGATTTGAAAGGCCATGTAGCCTTTGGCAAGGGTTTTAACTCCAGTAGAGGAGAAGAAATTATTGATAACAGCTCTTCAGCGGGGGAGCAATAGAGGCTGCAGTAAAGGAAAACTCTCTTGCTGCGTGTGAACAGGCAGGGTTAAGGATTATGCATGCATTCAACTGCAAACAGAGCTGGAGGAAAGGGAAGGCTCTTTGGCTGAGGTCGGCAAGAGATGGGACTCTCAGGTCTTCTAGCCAGCAGGTCTGTATCTGGGTAATTCAAAAGGGAACATTTGGTGCTCTTGAATGCTCTTTCCGGGACATCACACAGACACCTTCCTCCTCCCCTTCTTACTAAGTTACAGCATTTGAGAGCTCTGGTCTTATTAGATCACCTAAGAACGCTGGGTGACAGAGTGAAAATTTTTCTCTTAAAAAAAAAAAAACGTGTGTCTGTATATATATATATATCCTTTTACTTTTTTTTTTTTTTTTGATACAGAGTCTCGCTCTGTTGCCTGGGCTAGAGTGCCGTGGCGTCAGCCTAGCTCACAGCAACCTCAGGCTCCTGGGCTCAAGTGATCCTTCTGCCTCAGCCTCCCAAGTAGCTGGGACTGCAGGCATGCACCACCACACCAGGCTGATTTTTTCTATATATTTTTAATTGTCCAACTAATTTCTTTCTATTTTTTAGTAGAGACAGGGTCTCTGTCTTGCTCAGGCTGGTCTCGAACTCCTGAGCTCAAATGATCCTCCCGCCTCGGCCTCCCAGAGTGCTAGGATTACAGGCGTGAGCCACCGCGCCCAGCCTCCTTTTACCTTTTAACAACATGGCCACACACCTAAGATGTTTATTTTTCCTCATTCTTTTCTAAAGCTTTCTGGGATTTTCTTCCACAATAACAGTAAATGTACTATATAATCATCATAGAAAAATTAGATCATTTCCATAGGATAGATTTCTAGAAGCAAAATTATTAAAGTATCTGAGTATTTTTAGGGCTACTAATACTAAAAGGTTATAGCACTTGATAATCCTCTCCGTGGCGTGCAAGAGTTCCATAACCTCCATTTGCTGGCACTGAGAATCTCCTTTCCTATAATCTTTGTTTACTACTGAGAAAAACTGTATTTCTCATTTGCATCTATTTAATTACTAGTGAAGTAGAATAAATTTTGTGCTTTTCTAGCCAATTCATTTGCATCTGTTTGATTACTAGTGAGGCAGGATAAATTACATACCTTTATAGCCAATTCCCTCTTACATAAATTGTCCAACTTATATTTTTTAAAATTTCTTACAGAAAAAGTTCAACTTCTTTCCTCAGTGATCTTTCAGTTTTGGTGTACTTCTTAAACAGAACTCTTTATTAAGGCTATTGACCTTTGGTATAGGTGCCCCAGACATTTTTCTCAGATTGCTTACCTTTTAATTCTTGCTATTCTTTTTCTATTGCTTTTCAAGGTTTAAACATACAGGAGTTTTTTAAATTTGCTCATGTCAAAGCCAACGATATATTTCTTTGAGATATATCTGCATTCGTGTGAGGAGAACACAGAGGGAACAGGCAGGGTTAAGGATTATGCTTAAAGACAAATGCAATGGTATGTGGGGAAAAAGCAGAATACAATATTAACAAGTGGCATTATCAACCATAGCACAGAAAGAGACTGCTCAGTGGAACAAAATCTAGAAACAGGTGTATTTGAGAATTCAGCATTCATTAAGGTGACATTTCATATCAGAATGGAAAGGATGGGCCGGGCGCGGTGGCTCACGCCTGTAATCCTAGCACTCTGGGAGGCCGAGGTGGGCGGATCGTTTGAGCTCAGGAGTTCGAGACCAGCCTGAGCAAGAGCGAGACCCCATCTCTACTAAAAAATAGAAAGAAATTATATGGACAGCTAAAAATATATATAGAAAAAAAAATTAGCCGGGCATGGTGGTGCATGCCTGTAGTCCCAGCTACTCGGGAGGCAGAGACAGGAGGATCGCTTGAGCTCAGGAGTTTGAGGTTGCTGTGAGCTAGGCTGACGCCACGGCACTCACTCTAGCCCGGGCAACAGAGTGAGACTCTGTCTCAAAAAAAAAAAAAAAAAAAAAAAGAAAGGTGATTCTAGCATGAAATTAAAGACATGACCACAAAGGAAAAGATTGATAAATTTGAATTACATAAAAATAATTTTTAAAATTCTGCATGGAATAAAGTGAGAGAATTGAAAGGCAAACAATAAACTGAGGGGGAAAAAACTTTACAACGTATGTAAAACACAAGGGTTGTGTGTGTGTTCAAGTACGGTGTGTGAAATATATACAAACAATATCTCAGCTAATTCCCAAAACAACCCAATGGGAGATATGTACTATTGCTGCCCCCATTTACAAATGGCAAACTGTAGCTTAAAGAGAGAGTAGGGTAGTTAATTTGCTCCAGGCACACAGCTGGTAAACAGGGTATGGAGATTGCCCTCCCAGTCTGCTTGGATCCCTAGATCGCCCCTCACTGTACAGACTGCAAGGAACAGAAAACTGACGTTTGTAAAAAGGAGATATGCAAATGATTAATACACTTGAAAGGTATCCCCTTGAGTGGTAACCAAACAAATGCAAATTAAACAAAATAATGCAATGCCTTTAGCCACTAATTTTCAAATTAACGACCCTTTAAAAGAGCAATTCATAGAGCTGGAAAGGATGCAAGGAGATGTCATGCGCACACATTGTGCTTACAGTGTAAATTGGTACAGTCTCATATACATTGAAAATCTTAAAAATATATATCCCCTTGGACCCATACATTCCACCTCCACTTTTGCACAGATTTAATTACAAAAATGTTCATCGCAGTATGAAATACAGAAGTTTTAGAAAACAACTTAATGTCTAATTAAGTTGGGTATGTATGGAATAAATTGTGGTATATCTATACCACGCATCTCGGTTTTCTGAAATAGGTATTAGTACACACATACATAGAAAAAGATACATGTTTAGAGAGACTTCAGGTGGTGGGAGCATGGGTGGAGCTTTTTGCTTCTCAGTATTTTCAGTTGCTTCAGTGCTGAACATTCATTACTCGTAAATACAAAACTTTAAAATTCTGAGTGAAAAAGGTGATCAGAACGTCAGGGCTCAGTCGAGCTTCCTTTCCTGCGCTCCTTGGTCCGCAGCACCAGCTGCCTCGCAGCACCCCGGAGCGCTGCAGAGACCCGGGAAGCGGGGACCAGCCGGCGGGCAGCACGGTGCGCGGGGGCTGCGCCGCGCACCCCAGCGGCCCTGCCCCGCGGCGGGTGGTCTCCGCGTCTCCCAGCCACCCCACGTGCCCACTGTGGCGTTAAACAAGGTAGCCCCGCCAGCTCTCCGCAGCCATTGCGACGTGAGTTCAGACACGCGCGCGGTGCGAACAAAGGCGTCCCCGCTCGCGTCGGGCCCCGCTGCGTTCTGAACCTTCCAGGGAGCAGCCCCGTCTTCCCAGGGCTTCAGCCGGGTCGCGCACTGGGTTGAATTCTTCAGCCCTATGTTCAAAATGTATTAGTGGCTAATATCGTTCCTTACGTTTAAAAATTTTTAATTGTAAAATATGTTTAACATAAAAGTTACCATTTTAACCATTTTTAAGTGTACAATTTCGTGGTATGAAATACATCCACAATGTTGTGGAAACATCGCCCCCATCCGTCTGCAGAACTTTTTCATGTTCTCGTGCTGAAACCCTGTACCCCTGAGACAGTAACTCCTCATTCTTCCTTTCTCCAGCCACTGTTCTATTTTCTGTCTCTATGAATCTGCCTATTCTAGGTACAGCATTAAATGGAATCATACAATATTTGTCCTTCTGTGACTAACTTATTTCACTTAGCATAATGGCCTCAAGGTTCATCCGTGTTGTTGGACCATGTGTCAAAATGTCCCTCTTTTTTAAAGCTGAATAATGTTCCATTGTATGAATATGTGACATTTTGTTTATTCATGTGTTGATGGACATTTGGGTTGTTTCCACCTTTTAGCTGTTGTAAATAGTACTGCTTTGAATGTGGAAGTATGTTTAAATCCCTGCTTTTCATACTTTGGGGTACACAGAAGTAGAATTGCTGAATCATATGGTAATTCTATATTTAACTTTTTTTTTAAGAGACTGGAGTTCTAAACTCATGGGTTTAAATGGTCCTTCCACTTCAACCTCCTGAATAGCTGGGACTACAGGTGCACCACTGGCTTCTATTTAATTAATTTATTATTATTTTTTTTTTAGATACAGGGTCTCACTCTGTCACCCAGGCTGCAACCCAGTGGCCATAGCTCACTGCAGCCTGGAACTCCTGGGCTCAAGCGATCTTCCTGCCTCAGTGTCCCAAGTAGCTGGGACGACAGGCATATACCACAATGTCCAGTTACTTTTCTTCTTTTTTTGTAGAGAAGAGGTCTTGATATATTGCCCAGTCTGGTCTCGAACTCCCAGCCTCGAGCAATCCTCTCACCTCAGCCTACCAAAGTGTTGGGGTTATAAGCATGAGCCACTATGCCCCACCAAACAGCTATGTTTAACTTTTTGAGGAATAACCAAACTGTTTTCCACAGTTGCTGCACTATTTTACATTTCCACCAGCAATGCACGAGGGTTCCAATTTCTCCACATCCTGGACAATACTTGTTATTTTCTGTTGTGTGTGTGTTTTGTTTTGTTTTGTTTTGTTTTTTTGACAGAGTCTCACTCTGTTGCCTGGGCTAGAGTGGCGTGGCGTCAGCCTTGCTCACAGCAACCTCAAACTTCTGGACTCAACTGATCCTCCTCCCTCAGTCTCCCTAGTAGCTGGGACTACAGACACATGCCACCAGGCCCGGCTTTTTTTTTTTTTTTTTTTCTATTGTTAGTTGTCTGGGTAATTTCTTTCTATTTTTAGTAGAGCTGGGGGGGGGGGGTTCTCACTTTGCTGAGGCTGGTCTCGAACTCCTGACCTCAAGGGATCTTCCTGCCTTCCCTGCCTTCCCAGGATCCTCCTGGCTTCCCAAAGTGCTAGGATTACAGGTGTGAGCCACCATGCTGGGCTGCTGTGTTTTTTTATAGTAGCCGTCTTGAATATGAAGTGGTATCTCACTGTGATTTGGATTTGCATCTCCCTAATGGTTAGTGATGTTGAGCTTCTTTACATGTGCTTGTTATTAGCCATTTGTATACCTCCTTTGGAGAAATGTGTGTGTGAAAGTTCTTTGTGCATTTTTGAATTGAGTTGTTTGCTTTTGTTGTTGTTGTTGAGTTGTAGAAGTTCTTTATATATTCTAGATATTAATCCCTTATCAGATACATGATTGGCAAATATTTTCTCTCATTCTGTGGGTTGTTCCTTGCATTTTTTTTCAGCATATTACGGGGCTACAAATTTTTAGGTTACATATATTGCCTTTGCCCCACCTGAGTCAGAGCTTCAAGCGTGTCCCTCCCCCAGATAGTGCACACTGCACCCATTAGGTGTGTATATACCCATCCCCTCCTCTCCGCTCCCTCCTGGCTGACAGCTGATGAATATTACTACTATATATGCACTTAAGTGTTGATCAGTTAATACCAACTTGATGGTGAGTACATGTGGTGCTTGTTTTTCCATTCTTGTGATACTTCACTTAGTAGAATGGGCTCCAGCTCTATCCAGGTTAATACAAGAGGTGCTAGATCGCCATTGTTTTTGTGGCTGAGTAGAACTTCATGGTATACATATACCACATTGTATTAATCCACTCATGGATTGATGGACACTTGGGTTGTTTCCACATCTTTGCAATTGTGAATTGTGCTGCTATAAACTGTCTAGTGCAGATGTCTTTTTTATAAAATGTCTTTTTTTCCTTTGAGTAGATGCCAAGTAATGGGATTGCTGGATCAAATGGTAGTTCTACTTGTAGTTCTTTGAGGTATCTCCATATTACTTTCCACTGAGGTTGTACTAGTTTTCAGTCCCACCAGCAGTGTATGAGTGTTCCTATCTCTCCGCATCCATGCCAACATGTATTGTTTTGGGACATTTTGATAAAAGCCAGTCTCACTGGAGTTAAGTGATATCCCATTGTAGTTTTGATTTGCATTTCACTTATGATTAGAGATGTTGAGCATTCTATGTTTGTTGGCCATTAGTCTATCTTTTTTGGAAAAGTTTTTGTTCATGTCCTTTGCGCACTTTTTGATAGGGTTGATTTTTTTCTTGCTGATTTTCCTGAGTTCTATATAGATGCTAGTTATCAGCCCTTTACTGTATGTGTAGCATGCAATATTTTCTCCCATTGTGTAGGTTGTCTGTTCTTGTGATAGTTTCCTTGGCTGTGCAGAAGCTTTTTAATTTGATCAGGTCCCATTTATTTATTTTTGTTGTTGTTGTGATTGCCTTTGGGGTCTTCCTCATAAATTCTTTGCCTAGGCCAATGGCTGTAAGAGTTTTTCCAACATTTTCTTCTAGAATTCTTACAGTTTCATGCCTTAGGTTTAAGTCTGTTATCCACTGTGAGTTGATTTTTGTGAGAGGTGAGAGGTGCAGATCCTATTTCAGTCTTCTACATGTGACTCTCCAATTTTCCCAGCACCATTTATTGAATAAGGATTCTTTTCCCCAGTGTATGTTTTTGTCTGCTTTGTCAAAGATTAGATGGCAATATGAGGATGGTTTTATATCTGGGTTCTCAGTTCTGTTCCATTGGTCCATGTCTCTGTTCTTCGGCCAGTACCATGCTATTTTAGTTACTATAGCCTTGTAGTATAGCTTGAAGTCTGGTAAATTGATGCCTCCCAATTTGTTCTTTTTCCTTAACATTGCTTTTGCTATACGGGGTCTTCTCTGGTTCCATACAAAGTGTAGAATTATTTTTTCCTAGATCTGCAAAAAAGGATGTTGGCATTTTAATAGGGATTGCATTGAATCTATAGATCACTTTGGGTAGTATAGACATTTTAACAGTGTTGATTCTTCTGTCCCATGAGCATGGTATGGTTTTCCACCTGTTTATGTCCTCTGCTAGTTTCTTCCTCAGTGTTTCATAGTTCTCCCTGTAGAGGTCTTTTACCTCCTTAGTTAAATATATTCCTAGGTGTTTTATTTTCTTTGTTGCTATTGTGAATGGTATTGAGTCTTTGGTTTGGTTTTCAGTTTGTTGTTGGAGTA
This sequence comes from Eulemur rufifrons, assembly GCF_041146395.1. Lineage (NCBI taxonomy): Eukaryota > Metazoa > Chordata > Mammalia > Primates > Lemuridae > Eulemur > Eulemur rufifrons. Next base: position 54,364,763 of record NC_090987.1, read on the forward strand.
TAGGAATACTACTGATTTCTGTACATTGATTTTGTGACCTGAGACTTTGCTGAATTTGTTTATCAATTCCAGTAGTCTCATGGCAGAATCTTTGGGGTTTTCTAGATATAAGATCATATCATCAGCACAGAGTGATAGTTTGACCTCTTCTGCCCCTATTTGGATGCCCTTGATTCCATTGTCTTGTCTGATTGATCTGGTTAGGACTTCCAGCACTATGTTGAATAGAAGCGGTGATAGAGGGCAACCTTGTCTAGTTCCAGTTTTAAGTGGGAATGCTTTCAATTTTTCCCCATTGGCTGTGGGTTTGTCATATATGGCTTGCATCATTTTTAGGTAAGTCCCGTCTATGCCTATTTTGTTAAGTGTTCTTATCATAAAAGGGTGCTGAATTTTGTCGAATGCTTTTTCTGCGTCTACTCAGAGGATCATATGTACTTTGTTGTTACTTCTATTTATGTGGTGAATTACATTTATAGATTTGCGTATGTTGAAACATACATGCATCTCTGGGATGAAGCCAATTTGGTCATGATGGATTATTTATTTTGATAAGTACCTGAATTCAGTTTGCTAAGATTTTATTGAGATTTTTTTCATCTATATTCATAACAGATATTGCCCTGTAGTTTTCTTTTTTTGTTGTGTCCTATGCTGGTTTTGGTATCAGGATGATGTTGGCTTCATAAAACATGTTGGGGAGGATTCCTTCCTTCTTGATGTTGTGGAATAATTTCTGCAGGATAGGCACCAGTTCTTCTTTGTAGGTCTGGTAAAATTCTGGTGTGAAACCATCTGGTCCAGGACTTTTCTTTTTAGGAAGGTTGTTCCTTGCATTTTTGAGTCTTTGTAATTTTATTATCCTTTCGGAAGAATGCTTGACCCACTGCTTATTAGCGCATGTGTTCATCTATCCAATGAATGTTCAAATGCATATCATGTGCCATGCCCTGGGATGACCACAGGAGAAAAGACCCCTGCCCTGGAGGAGCTTACATTCTAGCAGGGGAAGTGAACAAGAATGTGTAATTATTCAATCCAGTCCATCGCTATGGATTTTAGCAAGTGCAGTGCAGTATAGTGAGAGCCCCTTATGTAATTTGGGAGTTTAGAAAAGTTGCTAAGAAAATGGCACTTAAACTGGGATTTGGCAGGTGATAAGGCCTGGTTGGGCAGAGGGAACCAGGGTTTGAGGCCAAGAGGCCAGGGACCAGGAACGGCAGACCCAGGCTGGACAGGCAGGAGCAGTTGATTCCACTTGGAGGGGCAACACTGAAGACTCAAGCAGCACAGTCACATGTTCCAATTTATACCCTTAAAAGATTATTCTGGCTGCTGTCAAACATGATTTAACAAGGAGTCCTTTGTCCTCCTCCCTGCCCCATCTGATATTCCCCACATCCCACCTCAGGCCCCACTCTGAACCAGGCCTCGGTCATCTGATGAATGCAGCTGATCTACCTGGCTGTACTCTTGTCCTTAGCTTGGTTACCCTCACTGTAGCCAGAGTGATTGTTTTGGTTTGTTTGTTTGCTAACAGCTTTCCTGAGGATACAATTCACATAGTATACAATTCTGTGGTTTCTAGTATACTCACAGAGTTGTGTAACCATCACCACAATCTAAGTTTAGAACATTTTCATTGCCCTAAAAAGAAACCCCTTACCCATTAGCAGTTGATATGGTTTGAACATGGTGTTTCCTACAAAATGTATGTGGACACTTAATCCCCATTGTGGTGGTACTAAGAGGTAGAGCCTTTTAGGAGGTGATTAAGTCATCAAGGCTCTACCCACAAGAATGAATTGATGCCCTTATGAAAGAACCTTCAGAAAGAGTTCACTCTTCTTGCCCTTCCTCCTTCCCCAGGTGAGGACACAGCGACAAGGCACCATCTGGAAGCAGAGATTAGCCCTCACTGGACACAAGTTCAGATGCCTTGATCTTGGACTCCCCCCCCCCCAGCCTCCAGAACTAAAAGAAATCAATTTCTGTTCTTTATAAATTACCCGGTCTCAGGTATTTTGTCACAAAAGCACACATGGACTAAAAGAGCAATCTGGAGTGATCTTTCAAAACTGCAGATCAGATCATGTAACTCCCCTACTTTAAATCCTCGGTGGCTCTCATTGCACCTCAAATTAAGTCCAGTTTCTTTGCCATGGTCTGTAAGATCCTGTGTGACATGGCTCCCATGCACCTGCCTGTCCTCCCCTCATTACTCCTTGCCCGCCGCCCCCCACCCCCCCCACCCCCCGTCTCTAGCTCTAGCCACACTGATCTCCTTCCTGCTCTTTTCTACCCACAGCCCTTGCACTTGATGTTTCCTCTGCCTGGTGCTCTGTGCCCCAGAGGTCCTCACCACCAGCTCCTTCTTCAGGTCTCTCTCTATTACACTTCCCTCTTCACTCCTTCTCAGGGTTTCTATGCTCTGTGATTATCTTGTTTATTTATTCAATTACTTGTTTATTACCTATTCCCCACACTGGAGTGTAGACTTTATCAATAGTGGCAGAAGGAGCACCTGCCACATAGCAGGCACCAGCAAGCCAGTGTTGAATGAGAGAAGGATTAGGGGACGAAGGGAGAAAGGCATGTAAAGGTCATCGCCCTGGGCTGGATGAAGGCACCATTCACTAGGATGGGGAGACCTCAAGGCAGGCGAGTGGGAAACAGTATCAGTAGACCCATCTAGACACGTTAAATTTGAGATGCCTCCAAGATACCCAAATGGTGATGTCATCATATAAGCAGCTGGAGTTTTATGAGTTTAAAGCTGAAAACAGTAGACTAGCCTGGCTGTGTAAACCTCACAGGATGTCACTGGATATAGATGAATGGGGATGATTAAAGGGGCTCAGCCCCTTTATTTATGAGAAGAGGGCCTCGGGGATCCCAGCATCGGGCATTACACACATTACAGACTGGGAGCTCGCATCAATGACAGGATGAATAAATGAATGGAAGAAAAAGAAGAAAACAGCACAGGTGGCTGAGAGGGTGTGGACAGAGGGGTGGGAAAGCCCAAGATGCACTAGGGTGACTGGGAGATGAAACGACAGAGTTTCAGCCCAAAGAGTGTGGCCAACAGCATCAAATTCTGGTGAGACGACTCAGAAGATAAAGAGGCTCTGTGGCTCTGGAATTTGGCAACGTGGAGGTCCCTGATGCCTTTAGCAAGAGCAGGTTAGGTGGACTGGCAGGAGTGGAGGCCACCAGATCGAAGCGCTGGGAAGATTAAGGTAGGGCAAATGTTGTACTGCTGCACTGTTCCTAGAATGTGCTGTAACAAATCTGTTTTGGTCATTTGTTATGGTAATAGGAATCTAATGCATGGTTTATTCCATGAAATAAAAAGGAAAGTTCATTTTCCCACAAATTAAGAAGAAAAATCATCTGACTATATCCATGGGTACTCAAAAAGGCAATTGGTAGAATTCCATATCTATTCCTAATAAAATTGTAAGTTAAATCGAAACAAAAGGAAAATACTTCAAATGTGATAGTGAGTATTTACTAAAATCCAAAAGTATAAAGAAAGCTAAGAGGAAATATCAAAGTCGTTTCCACTAAAGTCCAGAACAAGACAGGGATGTGCACTACTGTTTAACATTATATTGGATGGTGGGGCACAGTACCTGTAATCCTAGCACTCTGCGAGGCCGAGGTGGGAGGACTGCTTGAGGTCAGGAGTTTGAGACCAGGCTGAGCAACAGCCAGACCCCGCCTCTACTAAAAATAGAAAAATCTGCTGGGCATGGTGGCATGTGCCTATAGTCCCAGCTACTTGGGAGGCAGAGGCAGGAGGATTGCTTGAGCCCAGGAGTTTGAGGTTGCAGTGAGCTATCAGGATGCCACTGCACTCTAGTCTGGACAACAGAGCAAGACCCTGTCTCAAAAAAATGGAAGACAAATAAACAAACAAAAACATTGTATTGGAGAATCTGGCTAGACAGTGCAATTAGAACTGGTTTCAATGATTTTAAAGTTCAGTTGGGCTGGGTGCAATGGCTCACACCTGTAATCCCAGTGAGTTGGAAGGCTGAGGCCAGGAATTCAAGACTACCCTGGGCAACATAGTGAGACACCCTCCCCTCTGAGAAAAGAGCTATGAGGATTCATTTCTCTCGTAGCCCACTGAACTCCAGCCTGGGTGACAGAGTGAGACTCCAAAAATGTTTAATTGGAGCAACAGATGTAGATCCCAGAATATCGTGAATAGAAGAGTGGGGGGTGGGGAGTGGCTGGCCAAAAACTAGGTAAGTAGAATTCAGAAAGAGCTACAGATGTGTATGGGAAACTAATATATGTCCAAGATGGCATTTTTGTTGAGATGATTTATTTGATGGGTGGTGCTGGCATTATTGGTCAACCTTAGGGGAAAAAAACAAAAGCTGAACTCTAACCTAGCGATTCTCAGCTGGTGGGGGACATCAGATAAGGTCTGGTGACATCTTTGGTTATCACAACGGGGGGTGCATTGGCATCTAGTACACAGAGATGAAGGATGCTGGTAAATGTCCCGCAATGCACAGGACAGCCCTTGCCACAAAGAATTATCTGGACCCAAATGTCAATAGTGCTATGTCTGAGAAACCCTGCTCTAAATTAACCCAAAACACTGAAATACCTTTCTGCTATATTAAAGATTTCATAATAAATATGAAAAAATAAAATAATTGTTTTAAATGGAGATATTAGAAGAAAAAATGGAAGAATATTCATATAACTTTGGAGTAGAAAAAACTTCCTAAGCAAGTTTGGAAACCAAGAAGTCAAGGAGAAAAAGCTGTATTTGACTACAAAGAAAATAAAAATTTTCCTAGAAAAAGATATAATAAAAAATAAGCAAATGATAGGCTGAGAAAATACTTATAAAATATGTGAAAGACAAAGAGTCAGAAGTCCTAATATGTAAGGATACTTATATATTTTCAAGAAAAAGACCTCTATGGGTCAGGGTTGGAGAACAAAAAATTTTTTTAATTAAAAAAAAGAAACAAACAAACAAACAAAAAAGACCAACAAGCCAATAAGAAAATAAGCAGATGTGTGAGTGACCTAAAGCTTATGAATAGGGATTCAATCTCACAAGTAGTCAGAGAAATGCAAATTAAAGCAACAATAAGACAGCAAAGATTAAAGAACGATTCATATTTACAATCCCTTATCCCTAATTCAAAATTCATGAAGTTCTGAAAACTGGAAAGATGTTTTAGTTTGGTAGGTTCGGGGCCAATTCATTTAGCAGCAAGACTTAACCTGAACTAATACGAAGCTATTTGCAAACTCAATTCATCTTGCTTGATGAGAATATCCCTAGATTTTGCTGCAGAGCCATTAGTTAATGTGTTTGAATAGGAGGTGCTCCCCCAGAGCCCACTGGAGATGTCATATAATTTCCTAAAATTCAGAAAATTCTGCATTCTAAAACATATGCAAGGATTTTGAGTAAGAGCTTACAGATCTGTAATCTGCAGGGCTGGCAAAGATGCAGAGTGAAGGAAGCAGTGGCTGAGTTGAAATATTAAGGTAACTTTGGATTCCTAGGGTAAATCCAACTTGGTCATGATGTGTTATTTTTTATGTAATCTGAACTTGATTTGCTAACATTTTATTAAGGATATTTAAGTCCATATTCATGAAGGCTATTGGTCTGTAATTTTCTTTTTGTAATGTCTTTGTCTTAGGTTAAGCTGGCCTCATAAAAAGAACTGAGCTCTTCCTCTGTTCTCTGAAAGGGTTTGTATAAGATTGGTGTTTATTTTGCATTGAATATTTGATTAAAAAATTAACCAATGAAACCATCTGGGTCTGAATTTTTCTTCTTGTGAAGGTTTGGATAACAAATCCAGTTTCTTTTTAACAAGCCCCAAAGTGTATATCCCTATGTCTTCATGGTTGGAACTTGGTCTCATGCTCACCTCTAGCCAACTAAGGTGAGGGAAATGGCTTTACAATGATTGGCTTAGATAAGTCAGGGTTTATCCTTGGACAACAAGGGACAACTTCACCAAGAGTGGAACCCAAACAAAGTAACAGTTCTGTTGGCAAAGAAGCGGGTAACAGGGATCATGTTGGCGACCCAGTGGCTGCTACAGCATGAGAAAAGGGGGGAAAGAAAGAACATCCGGAAGACTGAGGAATTACCCAAAAGAGACTAAATTAAATCCAGTGGGATCGTCACCATTGAAGAGCCAGTTTGCTCTTTTTCCACCTTCATCAAGAATGAGGGCTCAGTGCAAGACATGCTCACAAGTAGAAAATAAAATTACTTCTTTCCCATTTGAGCCGTAGTGTATACCCCACTCCAGCCCACCTCCTTCCCTCACACACATAGTGGTTGTTAAAGGAAAAACTTTAGACAGATTAGATTTAACAGAGTTTATTTGAGCAACTAGATTTAAAAGCATGACTCATGAATTGGACAACTCAGAACCAGAAGAGTTTCAGAGAGCTCTACCCAGCAGTGTGGGCAGTGAGCTTTTGTAGGGTGAACACAAGCAAAGTAGAGAAATCGCCTGATTGGCTATAGCGAGGCATTGGTCTTACTTGGGCACGGTTTGATGAGTTGGCTGCTTGCGATTGGCTGAAATTTGGCTGTTTGTTGAAAAATATACTCCTATATTAGGTTTCCATTTATTTAAGTACTGAGTTAGGTTGTAATTTGTTGGGTAGGAACTCAAAGTACATAGACGGCCTCACGCTAATGGCCGCCTGCTTATTTAATTTAACATGGCACAGATTATAACATTCACTAAAGGCTGTAATCAATCATGACAATCCATTCATGAATATATGACACAAAAAACAAAACAGATCAGAAAGAGGCTGGACTTACAGGGCTGGAGCCAAGGAGCCCTCCAGGAGGGATGAAGAGACTCTTATTAGAGCAGTGTGGAATGGCCCAAAGCCCTAAAAAGAGTTCATTCCATCCTGTGGCCTCACAGGGCTGTCACACAGATGAGCATAGTAAGCAGCATCAGGCCAGCCCTAACTGAAGTGCTGTGACCACCGCCCTCCAGGCCGGAGTGGCTGAACCTGCACAATCTTCAGCTCAGTAGGAACATGAGACGTGCCAGCCGTGAGTTGAGGATACTTTCACCTGCCACCCATCATCTAAGAAATGAACTCTGGATTCTTGGGGCTCACAGTCTCAAGGCAAATAATCTGTCTGCTTGCCTGCTTGTTTGCTAGTTTGATTGTTCCAGAAAGGATTTAGGATGCATTAGTCAGGATGGGCTAAGTTTGCTGCAATAACAAACCAAAATCTCAGTGGCTTAATATGACAAAGTTTATTTCTCACTGCTTCTATATGGCTCTTAAAGGCTTTTGCCCAGAAGTGGCACACATTACTTCTGCCAAAGGTTCATTAATCAAATAAGTTGCATGGCCAAACTATTCCTTAAGAGGTCAGGAAATGAAACCTTCCCATGGATCTAGAAGGAGAGCAGGAAGTATTAGTGCATAGTAGGAACGACCACCCTAGGTCTGTGTTTCTGCTATATACACATTGAAGAGAAAATGCCCCTTGCTATAAAAATAGGGCACCTGCTTGGTAGCACAATTAAATTTCATTTAGCCTTTGAACTGTTCACCTTAGTCAATACTCACCGGATCAATCAGTCAGGAGATGATGGCGGTGCTGTGAGAGCGGGGCCTGGTCCCTGACACCCAAATACCGCAAAGCCCTTGCGTTCCTCACCTTCTTCCCCATTCAGGGCTGAGTCTGTCAACTGACAAGACCTAGTCTTTTTTGTCCTGGTGTTTGACAAATAATTATTTTAGAGTGGGGTTTTACTGAGGCAAATGAGTTTGAGTAACGTAAGACTTCTCTTTGACCCTGGGCAAGTATAAAAATAAAGGGCTGGACAAAGACACACAGAGTGGTGTGAGAGGGAGTAGGCTGGGTACCTCCCGACAGCCGCAGCTGGTGGCAGCAGAGGGTGGGGGGAGTTCAGTCGTGCAAGTTGGGGTCAAGGGCTATTTCAGAGCCAGACCCCATTGCTGGGTGCTTCGCCACCTCTGTCTCATGGGGCCTCCCAGCAATCCCAAATCTCCAAGAAAACAGGCTCAGAGATGTGCACAGTCACAGGTCCGGCGAGAGGGGAGGGCAGAAGCGGACTTCAGGCCACTGCCCCTTCCACCGCTCCAGCCCGTCTGAGAGCCGACGGCTTCTGGCTGGAAGGAGCACTGGGGTTGTCGCAAGCCAGCATAGAAGGCGGGAGCCCCGTTCCAGCGCTGCAGATGGAGGCGAGGCACCTGGGGGAGCGGGGCCGCCCGGAACCTCGGCGCAGCCTCAGCAGCGGGGCGGGGAACCCAGGCCCAGCTCTGCCGGGCCAGGAAGGCGTCACCCCTTCCGGAGCGCAGAGCCTGGCGACCAGCAGGGGGCGCCCCCGCCCGGGTTCCGCTCCGCGCTTCGAACGCTGAGGGGACCTTCCGACGCGCTTACACGCTTGCGTCCCCCGACCAAGTGCCCGTTCCGCAAGGGGCTCGGCCTGGCTTCTCCTGAAGGCAGCGCCTGTGGGGCGCTAATTTAGGAGGTGACGGGTAGAGCGAAGGACGCTGGAAGCGACCAGGAGAGGAGAGAGAGCCAACACAGCACGCCGCCGCGCCGGCGCTCAGTCCCAGGGACATTTGGCAGCACTGTAAGGAACGTGTCTCAGAACCGTCCTCCGGGGCGGCGAGGACGGATCGCTCCGCTGTCTCCTGGCGCCCCTCCCGCGCAGTCCGAGGGGCTCTGTCCAGTCGCACGTGTGCAACGCCGGCTGGAGCCGCCGGCCCGCCGCGCTGCCGCCTGGCGTGAGAGGTGAGGCCGAGGTCTGGAGAGGAGCGCAGCAGGGGGTGGTGTCACAGCTCACCTATGGGAGGGGACCCCGAGGAAGCCACCCACAATTACCACCAAGCTCCTCGTCTCGGAGCCATTTAGAATAGGGGAAATTTGTGTGTGTTTGGGATGCATTCTGCGAAGTGGAAGTTTTGTTCAAGGGTAAAGGCACATGTAAGTTTGCTGCCTGTTGTCAGACCTCCTGATACAGGCGGTGCACCGTTTTGCATTTCCCCCCAGCGAGCTATGTGAGCACCTGCCGCTCTCCTCTCACAGCCTCACCGACAGAGTACACGGCAAACTCTTGGCTTTTGGCTAATCTGACAGGTGAGAAATGGCACCTTAGTGCATTTTTATTTTGCATTTCTGTTATTAGGGGCAAGATTGAGCATCCTACGTTGTGCACAAGGCTTTCATTACAGTATTAATTGTATTAGCAAAACACAGGAAACACAAACCCACAATGAGATACCACCTCACACCCATTAGGATGGCAGCTATTTAAAAAACAAAACAAGTCTGAGGATGTGGAGAAACTGGAGCTAGCTGTGCACCGTTGGTGGGAATGTAAAATCATTCCGCTGCTGTGGAAGATAGTATGGAGGGTCCTCAAAAATTTTAACATAGAATTACTGTATGATCCAACAATTCCTCTTCTAGGTATATTCTGGAAAGAACTGGAAGCAGGGTCTTGAAGAGATAGCAGCGGTACACACCCATGTTCGTAGCAGCACTATTCACAATAGCCAAAAGGTGGAAGCCACCCAAATGTCCACTGACAGATGAATGAATAAACATGTGGTGTATACATACAATGGGATCTTATTCAGCCTTGAAAAGCAAGGAAATTCTGACACATGCTACAACGTGGATAAAACTTGAGGACATTATACTAAGTCAGTCACAAAATAAGCCAGTCACAAAAAGACAAACACTGTATGATTTCCCTTATAGGAGGTACCTAGAATCGTCTAATTCATAGGAATAGAAAGTGGAATGGTGGTTGCCAGGGGCTGAGAGAAGAGGGGAATGGAGAGTTAGTGTTTAATGAGTGCAGAGTTTTGGTTTTGCAACATGAAAAAAGTTCTGGAGATGGATGGTGGTGATGGTTCCACAACAACATGAATGTACTTAATGGACTATACACTTAAAAATGGTTAAGATGCTAAAATTTTATGTTATGAATATTTTACCACAATTTTAAAAGAAGACAAAAAACAATTCAAACATGGAATACATAGTGAAGTGGATTACAGTACATTCACCCAGTATAATGCAGCTATAAAAGGAATGACTCTCTCTGTGCCCTGCTGTGGTGTGACCAAGGTACATGGCTCAAGTGAAGAGAGCAGAGAGAGCTGTACAGGTTTTATAGTATGCTACAGTGTCCAAGAAAGGGAGGCAATGCAAAGATATATGCTTATATTTTCAAATAGAAACAATGGAAGAATAAACAAAAAATTAATATAAACATTTACCTAGGGGGGAGGAAGGAACAGAATAGAAGGGACAGGGATGCAAGCTAGACCCCTCTATACATACCTTGCTTTATAGTTTTGTCTTTGGAAACATGTACATATGTACACAATTTTTAAAGAATTTAATCAATACACAGTTAGTTGGATTGATTTCTCTGCAATCTCAATAAATGTTGCCTGAGAGGGACATGGATGGTCTCTCCCACTAGGATGGGTATGATTAAAAAAAAAAAAAACCCAGAAAACAAAAGTACTGGCAAGGATGTGGAGAAATTATAAGGCTCATACATTGCTGATGAGGATGTAAAATGGTGTTACTTCTTTGGAAAATAGCCTGACAGATTCTCAAAAATTTAAAGATAGAGTTAGCATACCCAAGAGAAATGAAAATGTATGTCCACACAAGGACTTATACACAAATGTCCACAGCAGCTTTATTTCCGATAGCCAAAGATTGGGCATAACCCAGATTTCCGTCAACAGGTGATTGGATAAACAACTGCGGTGTTTACACACAATGGGCTACTACTCAGCAATAGAAAGGAATGTTGATATACCCAATAATGTGGATACATTTCAAAATAATTATGCAAAGTACAAGGAACTAGGTTTTTTTAAAAAGTACATATCGTATTATACCATTTGCAGAAAATTCTAGAAAATGAAAACTAATCTATGACGACAGAAGCAGATCAGTGGTGTCCTGTGTGAGGAGTGGTAGGAAGGATTACTAAGGGCACAAGGAAATTTGGGGGGATGTCTTAGTCCGTTCCTGCTGCTATAACAAAATCGTTTAGACTGGGTAATTTATAAATATAGTCATGTGCCACATGTATTGGTTAACAATGAGCCACATATACAATAGTGGTCCCATAAGATTATAATACCATATTTTTGCTGTACCTTTTCTATGTGATGTTTAGATGCACAAATGCTTACCATTGTGTTATGATTGTCTACAGTATTCAGTACAGTACCGTGCTATACAGGTGTACACAGGAGCTCCGGGTTCCCAGAAGCAAAAATAGGCCCCACCATATAGCCTAGGTGTGTAGTGCCATCTAGGTTTGGTTAGTACACTCTGTGACGTTCACGCAATGATGAAATCTTCTAATGACACGTTTCTCAAAACATATCCAGTGACACAAAATTGCAATAGACATTTATTTCTCACAGTTCTGGAGGCTGGAAAGCCCAAGATCAAGGTGCCAGTGGATTTGGTGTCCGGTGAAGACCTGCTGTCTCTCTGCTCCAGAGGTGGTGGGTGCCTTGCCACTGGGTCCTCACGTGGGGGAAAGAGGCAAACATGTTCACTTCAATCTCTTTTTCAAGGACACTAATCCCATTCACAAGGCCCACCTCCTAATACTATCACATTGAGGATTAAGTTTCAACATATGAATTTTGGGGGTACACCAACTTTCAGACCACAGCAGAACGTGATGTGTATGTTCATCACCTTGATTGTGGCGATGGTTTCATGGGTGTACACATGTCAAAATTCATCATATTATACATTTTTTAAATGTTCAGTTAATTTTTCACAAAAAAGTTGAGATAATAAAATAGGCAATACTTATAAATTCTTTTCAAAAAGAATGCTGTATGTTTTTGGAGGCTATCTTGTATGTAGAGATTCCTTTCTTTTTTTGGTTTACTAAGAATTTTTCTCTTAGGTGGCTGTTGAATTTTATAAAATGGTTTTTCTGCATCTATTGAGATTATTATATGGTTTTTCTCTTTTAATCTGTTGCTGTGGTATATTTATAGATTTTTCTAACATTAATCACTTTTATGTTTCTGGGATAAACTCAACTTAGTTATGACAAATTGCCATTTTAATACACTGTTGAATTTGGTTTGCTAATAATTTTTAGGGACTTTTGCATTTATCTTTTTGTTACTGACTTCTAATTTAATTGCTTCTATCTTCTTAATAAGATTGGCCTGTGATTTTTTTTTTTTTGTCATGGAGCCCTTGCCTGTCTCTGTTACCAGGGTTACATTGGACCTGAGCTGAGAAATGTTTTCTTTTTTTCTGTTCTCCGAAAGAGTTTTTTGTTTTATAGTTGGAATGATCTGTTCCTTGACAGTTGATGGAACTTGCCTATAAAGCCATTTGGGGCCAGGCGTGGTGGCTCACGCCTGTAATCCTAGCACTCTGGGAGGCCGACGTGGGAGGATTACTTGAGGTCAGGAGTTCGAGACCAGCCTGAGCAAGAGTGAGACCCTGTCTCTACTAAAAACAGAAAAAAATTAGCCAGTCAACTAAAAACAGAAACAAAAAATTGGCCAGGCACGGTGGCTGGTGCCTATAGTCCCAGCTACTTGGGAGGCTGAGGCAGGAGGATTGCTTAAGCTCAGGAGTTTGAGGTTGCTGTGAGCTAGGCTGACGCCACGGCACTCTAGCCCAGCAACAGAGCGAGACTCTGTCTCAAATAAATTAAAAAAAAACCATTTGGGCTTGGTATTTTCTTTGTGGGGAGATTTTTAATTAATAACTCAATCTTTTTAATGGTTACCAAAAAAACCTCAAGCTCCTTTTTTAACTATTTTTTTTCTTTTGAGACAGGGTCTTGCTCTGTCAGCTGGGCTGGAGTGCAGTGGCGTGACCATAGCTCACAGCAACCTCAAACTCCTGGACTCAAGTGATCCTCCTGCCTCAGCCTCCCAAGTAGCTGGGATTACAGGCACATACCACCAGGCCTGGCTAATTTATTTTTATTTTTACTTTTTGTAGAGATGGGGTCTCGATATGTTGCCTAGGCTGGTCTCAAATTCCTGCGTTCTCAAGCTTCTTTTTTTTTCCTCTTCTTTTGAAAAAAATTTATTATGGAAAATATAAACCATATACAAAATAAGAGAGAATACTATAATATAATAAACCTTGATGTGCTCATTACCCAGATTCTATAATTAACAGTTGATGAACAAACCTGTTTCATCCATACTCCCACCCACTTCCCCTACCCATATCATAGACTATTTGGAAACTAATTGCAAGTATCATATCACTTTATCTGTGACTATTCCAGTAGCATCTCTAAAAGATAAGGACTATTTTTTAAAAACCCTAATATATTGCACTCACAAAAATTTAGCAAGACTGCAATGTAAAATATTCAGTCTGTTTTCATCTTTCTCCAATTGTCTTATGTGTTGTTTTTGTTGCTGGTGTTATTTTTTGTTAATTTTATTTATATATTTTAGTTTGTTTGAAGCAAGAGCCAAATAAAGTCCTCTCTCTCTCTCTCTCTCTCTCTCTCTCGGTCTCCTCACAGATCTGCTCGAGATCTGCGAGCCCCATCTCCACTCCCTCCCCCGTCTGTCTTTCCTTCTCAAGACATACACAGGACTGGTTAAAAATGGGCAAAGGGGGCCGGGCGAGGTGGCCCAAGCTTGTAATCCTAACACTTTGGGAGACCAAGGCAGAGGAGGACTGCTTGAGCCCAGGAGTTTGAGGTTGCAGTGAGCTGTGATGACACCACTGCACTGTAACTGGGGCAACAGAGGAAGACTCTGTCTCTGAAAAAAAAAACAACAGACTAGGTATTGGATGTTACACTGTTGTTAGGTTTGTATATGTGCAATATAGGAGGGGGAAAAGAGCAGCAGGCACACCTTAGTGATGGCTCCCAAGGGGGCAGAGGCCACAGCCCCTCCTTTGTGGCTTCAAGGACAGCCCATGCTGGGCCCAGCCTTAGGTCACTCCTGCTCCCAGGGCCCCAAACAAGGCCCCATCCTGCCTCAGCCTTGGCTTCCTTGCAGTGTTCTTGGGGACCAAGCAGGCTTTCGTGGGCCTTGGGTCCCTGCCACAGCCCACCCTGATGGCCACCAGGCTTCTGTGCTCATCTGCCCCACACGTGTGCAGATGCACGTGGGAAAGCACTGGGCACAGGATCTGAGTTATCTAGTCCCTCTCTGCAGCGTGCGTGAGCACAGACAGGCAAGGCAGTGCAGGGAAGGGGGCTTGCACGCTGACCAGGCTGGGGGTCATCATGGTACGAATGGTCTCAAGAGCATCATGGCAGATTTGGGACCAACATTTGAGTGTTGGAACTGATGGGTGAGGCAGAAGCAAGACTAAAGTGACAACGGGAAGCCATTCAGAGCTGAGCAAGATGAGGGTAGGAAAAGTAGAAAAATGAGGGCCAATGGCTGAGTGCAGTGGCTCACGCCTGTAATCCTAGCACTGTGGGAGGCCAAGGCGGGTGGATTGCTCGAGGTCAGGAGTTCGAGGCCAGCCTGAGCAAGAACGAGACCCTGTCTCTACTAAAAATAGAAAGAAATGATTTGGACAGCTAAAAATATATATAGAAAAAAAATTAGCTGGGCGTGGTGGCATGTGCCTGTAGTCCCAGCTGCTTGGGAGGCTGAGGCAGGAGGATTGCTTGAGCCCAAGAGTTTGAGGTTGCTGTGAGCTAGGCAGATGCTACGACACTCTAGCCCAGGCAACAGAGTGAGACTCTGTCTCAAAAAAAAAAAAAAAAAAAAAAAAAAAGAAAAGAAAGAAAAAGAAAAAAACCATAAATGAGGGCCAAGACTGTGAACACTTTGCTCCTTCCCAGACAAAGGGCAGGCAAGTGGCTTTCTGAAAAATACCCCAGGCCAGCTGTAATCAGACAGCCCAGGACCCCTGAGAAGAGAAGGAGGGCCCAGCCCTACCCCATCCAACACAGGGCCAATGCATGGATCCTCCTTGGGACCCGTAACCATGGCACATGCCCACTCGCAGTCACATCTGTTCCTCTCCCCTTTTATCCTGCACGTGTTCTCTTAAGCACTCTGTCCTGGTAATTTGCAGGTTCTGTTTTCTAGACAGATTCTCTCTCATATGTTTTTCATCTTAAAAGTTGAGGGCTGGACGCAGTAATTCACACCTATAATCCCAGCACTTTAGGAGGCCGAGACAGAAGAATCTCTTGAGGCCAGGAGTTTGAGACCACCCTGGGCAACATAGCAAGACCTCATCTCTACAAAAAATAAAAATAAAAAATAATGAGCCAGATGTGGTGGTATGTGCCTGTAGTCCCAGCTACTCAGGAGGCTGAGACAGGAGGATCCTTTGAGCTCAGGAGTTTGAGGTTGCTGTGAGCTAGGCTGACACCACGGCACTCTAGCCTGGGCAACAGAGCGAGACTCTGTCTCAAAAAAAAAAAAAAAAAAAAGTTGTGCTTCCTGTGCTCTTTTTGCTAATATTCCAGTCTGGTATGCCCACCTCTCCATGGTCACCGCTGACCATTTTTACCAGCTCTCATTGTAGTCCCAGTCCTGTGCTGGCGGCTGGGCTGAGGCACACAGTGCCCGCCGCAAGTCAAGGTCCTGATCTTGTCGCTGCTGCCTGCTGAGCCTGCTTCCGACGCTGGGATTCGCCGGCAAGGGCTGTGGTTTGGGGCCCGAGAGAAGAGCCTCCCTGTGCCTCACAGTCACGTCCTGCAGGCCGCACCTCGGCACCACCCACTGCCCAGCTCCGCCCTGGTCCTGGCACTGGTGCGGCTCTCACTCCACATTCTCAAATGTGCAGGAAATGTGGTTTTAAAATGTTTTTCCGTAATGCGATTTGTAGGCCAAACCTGCCACTCCACTGTAGTGGTAGAAAGTGAACTTCAGACAGTTTGGAGGTTTCCCTACTGCCGTTCCCAGGGGTGCGTCTAAATACTGAGCCAGTACTGAAGCGCTGTGCCAGGAGGACTGTCAGATCTCCGTGGCACCACCCTCCTTGTCCCGAACCCCTTCCACTAGTCACACTGTGGCCCCCTTTCTTTGGTTGGCTGCCCATCTATTTTGCCCCCGTGAACACTGTGACATATTATTGTCATTGCCGCAGATCCCTGAGAAGCAACCCCCAACCACCACCCCCTTGCCATTCCAGTTTTGCTGCACCGAATGGGAAGAATGGCCTCCTGGCTTCTGGTGGTTAGGAATTGTTAAGAATGGTTGAGAATTGCATGGCAGCATCTCCTGCTGTCAACCCTGGCCCACAGAGGATAGCCACCAACCACTTTCTATGACACTGCACATTCTGTATTGCCTTAGTGAACAGAGCCTCCTCTGGGCAACTCCAGGAAACACCTTCTCATCTCCAACATTTCCACTTCCCTGAGCCTTTAGACTCCTTTAAAACTTTGCCAAGGTGGTGCCGGCATCTCCATCTCATCAACTGTAGGCCTGTCCAAGCTTCTGGGAGCCGTCTGGTAGCACATGAGAACCAGCTCCAGGTGTCCTTGGCAGGACTTCATTGATTTTTTTTATTTTTTGAGACAGTGTCTCACTCTGTCACCCCAGCTAGAGTGCAGTGGCATCATCATAGCTCACTGCAACCTTAAACTCCTGGGCTCAAGTGATCCTCCTGCTTCAATAGCTGGGACTACAGGTGCACATCACCATGCTGAGCTAATTTTTCTTAGTTTTTGTAGAGTTGGGGTCTCACTATGTTGCCCAGGCTGGTCTCAAACTCCTGGGTTCAAGCAATCTTTCTGCCTCAGCCTCCCAAGTAGCTGGGACTAAAGGTGCACGCCACCATGCCCGGCTAAGTTTTTCTATTTTTAGTAGAGTCGGGGTCTTGCTCTTGCTCAGGCTGGTCTCAAACTCCTGACCTCAAGGCATCCTCCTGCCTTGGCCTCCCAGAGTGCTAGGATTACAGGCATGAGCCACCTCGCCTGGCCCTTGGAAGAACTTTAAATCCTGAGTCATGGAGGATGCTCTCCTGTCAATCAACTCCTATCCAGTCTAATACATCACCCTCCCCCCAGGTCTGGTACCCTCAAGATCCACTCCCACAGGTGTTCTCCCAGGTCCTGCAACTTCTTGGGTGACTGAGCTATTTCCTCCTGGAGTAGGGAATACTTCACTGCTTGGGCTGTGTTGAGACCTGATCCTGGTTATCGGTCTGGAGGCAATAAACTGAGGTGGGTCTGGAGGCGGAGGTCATCTGAGAAGGAGCTCACCACAGTGGAGATCTTTGCATTGCCTCCAGGCTAGATGAAGCTGTTCTTTCTCAATGAGAAGGAGGCAGATTTTGCTGGCCAGGAGGGTTGAGGGGACTCTGGGATCTTAAGGGTCTTTGGCACATCCACCCAAACATCCCACACCAGGCCTCAGGGTTCCATTCCTTCCCTTTAAAAGCCCCAACTTTAATATAGGAAACTGTTAAGGATGCACTGGGCGTCCTTTGGAGCTCTGCTGCCCTTATGATTGTATCTTGGGCCTCATTTTCAGCATGCTCTGCCTCCTGGCCATGGAAGTGAGGGTTTTTTCTTTCTTTTTTTGAGACAGAGTCTGTCTCTATCACCTGGGCTGGAGTGCAGTGACATCATCATATCACACTGCAACCTCAAACTCCGAGGCTCAAGGGATCCTCCCACCTCAGCCTCTCGAGTAGCTAGTACTACAGGTGTATGCCACCATCCCCAATCAATATTTCTGCTTTTTGTAGAGATGGGGTCTCCCTATGTTGCTCAGGCTGGTTTCGAACTCCTGACCTCAATGGATCCTCCCTCCTTGGCCTCCCAAACTACTAGCATTACAAGTGTGAGCCACTGTGCCTGGCTGAGGGCTTCTGTACATGCTGCCTGGGGAGAGTTTCTGGCTTTCACAGCACGCTCTGAGTTGATAGTGAGCCAACCAGAGCCTTTCACCTTCTTTCTCCAAAGCTTCTCAGGCAGTTTAGAGTAGCTGGCTACCTGCATGATCCTTGCAATTACACAGCATCCAAGCTAAAGCTGCTGCGTAAGCCACACTTTCCCTTCAACTTCTATTTCATTCCCACCTACCACAGGTTTGAGTCTTTGAGGACACCAGGTTATCACTTACCAACACTGTGTGTTGGGGTTGTCTTTGCTGCCTTATGAGTGGTAAGTGATCCAGTTCTGTAAGGGATTCCTATCCCAAGGGTCTGCCTTCTAATGCTACTTCCAGTACCAACTGCCTCAGCTTGAATCCCCCCAAAAGCAGAGCTTGAGTCTAGAACATGGATAGATTTTATTTGGTAGATTCCAGGAAACAGGTAATAGAGAGCAGAAAGAGTGACACGGGGTGGGAAGGAAATTTAATGAAGTGTTTTGGCTTCTGTCCCCTGCTGGTTGGAAGTTGCCTCATAAGGCCTTAATTGTCCTCACTACCAGGCTGTGTCTGTGGGTTGAGAGAGCCCCTGAAGCTGAGGAGAAAGCCCCAGTAGACACTGGAGGTGAGGGCTGACAGTGTACACAAGGTCACCCACCACGGCTGCGGCTGAAGTCAGAATAGGGCTGATTCGATACGAATAGAAATTCCAAGAGTATCTGCTGCACTTTTTCTGCCTTCTAGGGGCTCAGAAATCTGTGACAATGGCCAAGGTCAAATGCTATCTATTTCCTTGAGATTCAAGTGCCTATTTCTTGTGGACCTTTGTTCATTCTAGAAATATTTGTAGAGGACCTAATGAGTATTAAGCACTTCTCTACGCTGAGATATAGGAGATAACAGAACAAAAAGCCCCGTGGAGCTTACCTTTTGGTTGGGGGAGAATGACAATTAATAAATTATGTAGGCTGGGCACGGTGGCTTACGTGTGTGATCCCAGCACTTTTGGAGGCCAAGGTGGAAGGATCACTTGAGCCCACAATTAGAAAACCGCCTCAGCAACATAGTGAGACCCTATCCCTACAAAAAATTAAAAATTAGGCCAGGCGTAGTGGCTCACGCCTGTAATCCTAGCACTCTGGGAGGCCGAGGTGGGTGGATCGTTTGAGCTCAGGAGTTCGAGACCAGCCTGAGCAACAGTGAGACCCCCGTCTCTACCAAAAAAAAAAAAAAAAAAAATAGGAAGAAATTAGCTGGGCAACTAAAAATATATAGAAAAAATTAGGCGGGCATGGTGGCGCATACCTGTAGTCCCAGCTACTCGGGAGGCTGAGGCAGGAGGATTGCTTGAGCCCAGGAGTTTGAGGTTGCTGTGAGTTAGGCTGACGCCACGGCACTCTAGCCTGGGCAACAGAGCAAGACTCTGTCTGAAAAAAAAAATAAATAAATAAAAAGTAGCTGGGTGTCGTGGTGCATGCCTGTAGTCCTAGCTACTTCGGAGGCTGAGGCAGGAGGATCGCTTGAGCCCAGGAGTCCCGGGCTACAGTGAGCTATCGGCACCACTGCATTGCAGCTTGGCTGACAGAGCAAGACCCTGTCTTTAAAAAATATTTTTTAATCAAAAAAGATAAATAAAAAATAGAATATGTAGCATGTTAAATGGTAACAGATGCTAGAAAACACAGAAGAGGAAGGGAGGACATGTCGTGCTGGTTTGGTTGTGGGCGGGGGAGAAGGTGTGCTCTTAGAAATAAAGTCATTGGGGAACACCTCACAGAAGTGACACTTAAGGGAATACCTGAAAGAAGTGAGAATAAGTGAAACCAGCAGCACTCTGTGAAGGCACAGCCGTGAGTGGGGTAGGAGGGAAATCAGAAGAGCATGGCGCCCTAGAAGCCGCATGGAGCCAGTGATTCAAGGAGGAAGAGGGGTCAATGCAGGAAATGCTGCCAATGTGCCAAGATGAGGACAGAGAATTGGCAACAGGACTTGACCACAGAGAGGTCACTGGCATCCCTGACAAGAGCAGGGTGGAGAGAGTGGGGGCTGAGAAGTCTGAAGGGGATCATGAGCAAACAGGGAGGGGAGGAATTGGAGACTGGAATATAAGCAACTTTTTGGAATTTAGTTATAAAGGGGAGCAGAGAAATGAGGCAGTAGCTGGAAGGACAATGTGGGATCCAGAAAGGATTTTTTTCCAAGATGGGAGACATATTGGAGCTCTCCTCTTGCTATAGACAAACCTACAGCCTTTGATGTGCCTCCTCAAACCCAAAAATATCTTTGCAAAGCTCTAGTCTGCAGAAGGCTCTGAGCTGCAGGTGGAGAAAACCAGTCTTCAGTTCTGCTTTTAGCCCTGTCACTTCCCTCTCCTGGGGCAACGAACTTGGCTGCCTCAAGCAGGGAGTGAAATTCCAGAACAGAAAGAACAAAGTCAGATATCTCAGAATATCATCTTACTCCATTTAATTCAGGCCCTTTATCCACAGATGCCCCTTTCCAAACAGGGCCCACGCTGCGGGGCTCCCTGCCTGGCTGCTGCCAGCTTGGCAGGGCAAATCCCTTTCTTTACCCTAGACTGTTTGTGTTCAGGTATCCTGGCCAAAGCTATATTCCCTAAGCTTCAGGCATTCTTGGGAACTTTTATGATTTTGCTATGTTGGCATACCACACTGACTTTTTACTTTATGTTTTGATCATGTAAGCACCTCCTTTACTTTTCTATTATTGTGGTAAAATTCACATAACAAAATCCACCGTTTTAAAGGGTGTAATTCAGTGGCTTTTAGTACATTTATAATGTTGTGCAACAATTACCACTGTAGTTCTGAAATATTTTTCATCATCCCAAAAGGAAACCCCATTAAGCAACTCCCTCCTCCCATCTCCTGGTAACCTAACCTTTCTGTTCCTGTGGCTCGATTATGGATATCCTTTTTTCAAGAGTCAGGTTCCTGCTATGTTGCCGAGTCTGGCCTCAAACTCCTGGAGTCAAAGGATTCTCCCACTTCAGCCTCCCGAGTAGCTGAGACTACAGGTGTGAGCCACTGCCCCTGGGAATTCTGGATATCTTATATAAATGGAATCATACAATATGTGGTCCTTTATGTATGGCTTCTTTCACTTAATATGTTTTCTCCATTACTAGCCCATTTTGTGCTTAATTTTTTTTTTCTTGTGCATTGTATTTTTTTTTTTTTGGGAGACAGAGTCTTACTCTGTCACCAGAGCACAGTGGTGTCATCATATCATCATAGCTCACTGCAACCTCAAACTCCTGGGCTCAAGCGATCTTCCTGCCTCAGCCTCTCGTGTAGCTGGGACTACAGGCACATGCCACCATGCCCAACTAATTTTTCAATTTTTAGTAAAGACAGGGTCGCTCTTGCTCAGGCTGGTCTCCTGGCCTCAAGTGATCCTCCCCCCACACACACACAAAGTGCTAAGATTACAGGCATGAGCCACCATGCCTAGCTCTTACCTATTTTTAAAGGAAATCTTATTTCACAACCACTATAATTAGGTTATTTACTCAATCCCTATTAAATACAGGATTAAAATACAAAAGAATATTTCTCAAAAGAAGTCATTTTCAAGCTTAGTGCCTAATGACATGTTTTGTGTTTTGCTGATTAGCAAGACCACATTTTTACAGGAAATGGTGGTTTAGTAATCCCTAATCTACTCCTGAAAGCAAGTCAGGCTGAGGAAGGACACCCACATTCTCTCATGGTAGGGAAAAGGTCCCAATCCCGTAGAACTTACAACGTTGTCTTGAATACCAAATGGTTTGTCTACATTCAGGTGGAAGTTTGCAGATTGCAGGGACCAGTGGCCCCATCTTTGTTCTGCATCCGTAAGTATCTTTCACAAATACAACACACTCTCTTTCGCAACAACTCATATAATACTTCATGTACATGTGTGGGTGTGGGTGGGTGCTCCCCACAGATCTACGACGGGCACCTACGGCAGAAAAAGAGTGAAGCTGGCCAAGAGGTGATAGAGAGCAACAGTTCAGCTAAAGGCAACCGCTGCTAGGCAGAAGGAAGGTCCAGGTGGCCAAGTCTTCCTGATTTTTCAGGGGAGTACAAGAAATCTGGATTTTTAATGGGATATCTCCAAATTCTAAAACATTGACAACTAATGCAAATTTTTTTATTTTTAAAGTGGGTCAAACAGGACCCCTCATTCTTCGGAGGAGAAAAAGGAGGCCTGTAACGGAGACGCCACTCTCCAAAAAGACAAACAGGCAGGTGGGGGCGGCAGAGCCCAAGATTTTTGGAAAGCTTTCGTCCGGTAAGTAAAATAAATACACTTATAAGACCTGGGATTCTTAGTCTCTAAACCCTCCTGCGCCTAGGGCCCAAAGGACCAAGGACAAAGTCCCCTCTCCGCCCACCCCAGCTTCCTCACCGCCCTCCGCGCCACACCCTCCATTCCCTGAGCGCCGCGGGTTCCTCTGTCTCCTGGACCTCGCCCTCGGTTCCTTGGACGTCGCAAGAGTGCCACTATCTACCCCCTCGCCCCGCACTGCCTGTTGCAAGCCTGGCTGCCACTCTGCGCTCCCGGAGGGCGGCACACAGACCCTGCCCCACGGCCCCACCGCGCACTCCCGAGACACGTGGCTCAGGTGTGCGGCCCCGTCGGCACCGACGGACAGGCCCGGAGAGCACACAGCCCGCCGCAGGTACAGCAAGCGCCAGGGTCCCAGCGCTCGAGGCGCCAGGCGCGCGTGCCCGGACGGGGCTTTATTGCGTCACCGCGACTCCAGAGCGCGCGGCTCGATCATGAGCACGCCGCCGGCACCTTCGCGCTTGCGCATCTTCCTCTGCCAGGCGCGCGCCGCGGCCGCCGGGCTGACCTCGGGGTTGAGCTGCTTCTCCAGCAGGTGCATGCGCGCCGTGGTCTCAGTCAGCATGTCCATGAGCAGTTCCTGCTGCAGCTTCAGGTAGTTGTTTTCCTCCAACAGCACCTGGCTCTTGACCCGGTGCACCTGCGCCTTCCAGCCCGACATGGTCGGCGAGGGCAGCGGCGGCCGTGTCCGCGCCTGCTCGCCCTCCGTGACCCAGCGGCCGTCGTGGAACACGAAGGCCTCCTCGGTGAGGCGCGTGCGCGGCGCGCCGTAGTTGAGGCCGAGCTCGGCCTGGCGCGTCCGGTGGTCCAGCATGTAGAAGGTGGACATGGAGGAGATGCGGCGCAGCGGCGGCCGCCGCGGCGAGAAGCGTCGGGAGCAGTGGTCGGTCCAGAACCGCCGCAGCTGCTCCCACAGGCTGCCGGCCTGGCTCGCAGCCAGGCACTCGAAGGCTGCCAGGGTGAGGGCCGGGTGGGCCTCGTGGGGCGCGCAGGTGCCGGGAGGGGAGCCGCGGCGACGGTGGCGATCCGGGCTGCACCCTTGTCTTGAATGTCCTGGACCCGGTGTCCTGAATGATGAAGGCGGGCCAGGGGCGCTGCTGGGGAGCAAGAGTCCAGGTGACCAGCCTGCGCGGCACAGGCCGCCCCCTCACACCGCGAGGCCCAGTGGACGTGGCTGTAGGCCTGCGGCCTGCGCGGGGCTAATCAGCTGCGCCTGCTGAGGACCCCATCCCTCCACACTCGCCCCAGCAGCAGTCTCTCCGAAACCACCTTCCCCAAAGACCACTCGGTGTCAGGCCCCGGGGACAGATATACCATCCCCTGTTCTCTGAGCTGCACCTGGAAGGGGTTATGAGTAGGGGAGAAGGGAATAGTGATTAAAGGTGGAGCAGGACTGTGCTGGTGGGTTGGGGGTGGGAAATGCTAGGCAGAGTGAAGAGCCGGCAAGGCTTTCACGTTCCAGATGTGAGGAAGAGGTTGGGTGGGATCGATGTTGGGAGCAGCAGAAGAGGAAGGTGGACCAGGGCCCTCTGTGAGGGCCGTGTACAGGCGGGCTCAGAAGTTTAGACTTCATTCTGCAGGTAAAAGGGACCTGCTGAAGGACTACGAAGCCAGGGTTAGATTTGGACTCTGAGAAGAATCTGGTGGGACGTCAAGCATAGCCAACACCTTTACTGCCCTCATTGTTATTTGACACCTTTGCACTGGCACCTACTCCGTACTAGGCCCCAGGCTGGTCCCAGCACAGCCTGTGCCTGCCCTCAAGATGCTCCAGGTCCAGCTGGGAAAACAGACGTGTGTGGGGGTCACAGTCTGATGTATTCAGTGCCATCCTGGGGCATGTGACATGTGCTTAAGGCTCCAGGTAACAGGGATTGTGCACATGACTTTTGTTCCAAGCAGACTACACCCTCCAAGAATCTAAAGTCCAGATAACAGACAAATCCCATTCGGCCCACCTCTTCCCTTCTAGTATGTGCTGATTCCATTGTGTGAGAAAGGAAGCTACATGTTTTTGATTCTTCTTCTGCCCACAGAGAGTGAAAAGAGAAAGAACTGGGGAGGATTCCCTATGTCATGTCTTTGTTAGTTCAACACACACTTATTCCTCACATATAGCTGGGCAGAGGCTGGATGGTATCATCCCCTAGAACTGGTTCAGGGAGACCTCCTCCGGAAGCCCACATCCAGGCCCACCCCTAAGGTTGCATCTTCCCAGAGGCCCCTCCCCCAATAATCCTCACTGCATGCTGTGTCTCACCTGGAAGATGTGGAGGTGCCGGTGCCTAGGTGCTGTCCAGGCCCGGCCCCGTCTCTGAGCCTCAGCTCCTGTTTACCGGCTGTGACTCACAATGCCTCCAGGCCAGGCCAGCCCAGGACAGAAGGGGCATCAGTTGCTGAGCTGTGAAACAGACTTCGGCTCTCCCCTGCCTGCATTCAGTGCAGTTATTGAGCACTTACTGTGTTGCAGGCACTGTTTTAAGGAATTAAAGAAGATATTCCTTCATTAAGCTATCATTCATGGGGGAGAGGGGGGTCATCAGCAGAGTCTGAGACTGGAATTTGTTATAGGGGAATTAACAATTTAGTCCCTCATGACGCTAATGTAAGATGTCATGGGTCAGTTTCCCTAGAAGCAGAGCCTACCATGAGCATTCCTGTTGGAGGGGTTTAGTGAGGAAGTGCTCTCAGGAGAAGGGAGGGAGGGAAGCAGGGCAGGGTAAAAGGCTAAAGCTGAGCTAGAGTGTGGTCTGGAGTGGAGACCAGCCTCAGCCTGATCCCATTGGGAACACTGAGCACCAGTGGCCCCAGAATTAGGTGTTCTTGAGGCAAGAAAGCCAGTCCTTTGTACCCTCCCCCACCTTTCCCTCCGTTACTGGCAGAGGCTACTGGGTTTTGTAAGCCAACACTTATCAGCACCACCAGTGATAGGGATCTGAGTGGGGTGCCCACCAGCATAGAGGAGGGGGGAAGAGAATAGATGATAAAAATGAAAGGAAATTACTAAATGAATAATAATTTCTGATTGTGATACATGCAGTGAAAAAACCAGGGAAATACAGAAAGTGACTTTTGGATAAGGTGAGGGGTGGAAACTAATTTAGGCATGATACTCA
Organism: Eulemur rufifrons; assembly: GCF_041146395.1. Taxonomy (NCBI): domain Eukaryota; kingdom Metazoa; phylum Chordata; class Mammalia; order Primates; family Lemuridae; genus Eulemur; species Eulemur rufifrons. Next base: position 54,390,100 of record NC_090987.1, read on the forward strand.
GTGAAGGCACTTGTGACGTCCATGCTAACACCTGCGTGATGAGGAGACCCTAGCCCCTTGATGATCTGGGGGCTAGAGGCAGGGAGGAGCTGGGCATGTTGGAAGTGCCCGTGCTATGTGCTGGGACAGTGGAAGGAAGTAAGCTCAGCCCTACCAGCCATGCCGACCCTTCCCATCCCTCTACTTGGCACTCCTGACCCCAGAGGCCTCTTCCAGAGCCTCCCAGGTAATCCTCCCTTTCGCATGGCTCTGCAAGGGGGCAGACCCACCTCTAGGGGAGCTCACAGCTGGGGCAGAGCCAGGCGGTAGTAGTGCCACCTCCTACAAAACTTTTCTTCTTTAACAGTTTTATTGAGGTATCATTGGCATACCTCAATTGAGGTATAATCAACTACATATATTTACAGTGTATAATTTGATAGGTTTTGATCATTTGTCATATGAAATCAGTCCCAAAATCAAGATAATGAAGGTATCCATTACTTCCAGAAATTTCTTCTGCTTCTATCACTATATATTAGTTTTTAGTTTCTAGAATTTTATAATATATGAATGGAATTATTCAGCATATACTTATTTTGGTAGTGGCTTTTTGTAGCATAATTAAGATTTATCCATGTTGTTGCATTTATTAACAATTCATTACTTTTTATTGGTGAGTAGTATTCTGTTGCATGGAAATACCACAAAATTTGTTTTTCCACTTGTTGATGCTAATTCAGGTTGTTTCCATTTGGGGGACTATCATAAAGAAAACTATTATGCACATGTCTGTATAAGTCTTTGTGTAGACATATGCTTTTTTTTTGTTTGTTTGTTTTTTGAGATGGAGTCTCACTCTTTTGCTCGGGCTAGAGTGCTGTGGTGTCTGCCTAGCTCACAGCAACCTCAAACTCCTGGGCTTAAGCAATCGTTTGCCTCAGCCTCCCGACTACAGGCATGTGCCACCATACCTGGCTAATTTTTTCTATATATTTTTAATTGTCCAGCTAATTTCTTTCTACTTTTAGTAGAGACGGGGTCTCACTGTTGCTCAGGCTGGTCTCGAACTCTTGAGCTCAAATGATCCTTCCACCTCGGCCTCCCAGAGTGCAAAGATTACAGGCATGAACCACCATGCCCAGCCTAGACATATGCTTTCATTTCTTTTGAATAAATACCTAGGAGTGGAATGGCTGGGTCATATGGCAGATGTTTGTTTACCTTTTTATGAAGCTGCCAAACTTTTTTTCCAAAATGGTTGTACCACATCCCCACCAACAGTGATTGAAATTTTCTGTCCCTCCATATCCTGGCTGACACTTGGTATAGTAAATCTTTTTAATTTTAGCCATTGTAGTTGTGTGTATAAATTGTGGTTTTAATTTGTATTTCTCAAAAGACTAACGATGTTGAGTATCTTTTCATATTTGTTACCCATTTTGATGGTTGTTCAAATCTTTCACCCATTTTTTAAAAATTGGATTGTTTGTCATATTGAATAATGGTAGGTCTTTCTTTTTTTTTTTTTTTCTTTGAGACAGAGTCTTGCTCTGTTACCCAGGCTAGAGTGCCGTGGCGTCATAACTTACTGCAACCTCAAACTCCAGGGCTCAAGTGATCCTCCTGCCTCAGCCTCCTTAATAGCTGGGACTATAGGTACAAGCCACCACGCCCAGCTAATTTTTCTATTTTTTGTAGAGACAAGAGTCTCGTTCTTGCTTAGGCTGGTCTTGAACTCCTGGCCTCAAGCAATCCTCCTGCCTCAGCTGCCCAGAGTGCTAGGATTACAGGTGTGAGCCACTGTGACCAGCCTGAACTGTAGTTCCTTAATGCTAAAAAAGTCCTTTGTTAATATGTTTTGCAAATATTTCCTCCTAGTCTGTGGCTTGCCTTATCAGGCAAAAGTTTTTAGTTTTGATGGAGTCCAATTTATTAGTTTTTTTCTTTTTCATGCTTTTTGTGTCATGTTTAAGAATTCTTCATTAAACATAAGATTACTATGATTTTCTCCTCTGTTTTCTTCCACAAGTTTTATAGTTTTGGCTTTACATTTAGGTCTGTGCTCCATTTTGAGTTAATTTTTGTTTGTGATTTTTTTTTTCATATTAGATGTTAAATTGAGTCAGCACCATTTATAGAAAAAAGTAGCCTTTTCCCCACATAATGCAGTGATGTTTTTGTTGTACATCATGTGACTGTGTGTGTCACTTTCTGTGCTCTCTGTTCTTTTTCTTGTCTCTTTATTCTCACACCAATGCCACATTTTCTTAATTATTGCAGCTTACTGTGAGTCTTGATATCTGGTAGTGCAAATCTTGCAGTAATAGTCATTAAGATTGCTTTGGCTTTCTAGGTCTTTTGTATTTCCATATAAATTTTAGAATTAGAATGTCAGTTTCCACAAATAAATCCTCTCCCTCACTGTTTAAAGCTCTCTCATCTTGTCATCAGGACACACGGAGAGCTCAGAGCAAACCTCAGAAGGTTGTCTGATGGGCAAGGAATCAGAGCCCAGGAATATTTTAATTGAGCCAGTGGTTCATTTTTTTTTCTCTTCCTTTCTCTCTCTCTCCCTCCTTCCTTCCCACCCTCCCTCCATGTCTCTCTCTCTCCTAATTGTGTCTATGCTATTAAGATTAATTTTGTTAAAAATCATGCTATTTCAGGCAGGTCATAAGCAACCTCCAGGAATGGTATGCAACAACTTTCAATTTCCCTTATATCCATGGACTGCCAAAAAGGGAAAGTTACAAAGCCCAAGGAAGTCTTTATTTGATGATTTGAACAGGGAAAGTTAAGAGAGATGAGGGATAATTCCCATTTAACATGTTAACTCCTTTCCCAAGAAGACCTTGATTTTGAAGAAGTTTAATTAAAACTGCAGAATTTAAAGATTCACAATAAAAAAACAATGGTTCCTGGCTCCTCTGAGGGAATCCATCTCAATGTGGTCAATGAAAAGTCTGGATTTGGAGCCTGTGAGGGAGGGGGTGCCAAGTCCCAACAGGTCTGAGTTTAAAGACATAAAGTTCATTCTGATGCAGAGAGGAAAGGAGAAGAGGACCTAAATGTGATTTTTGAAATTTCCCCCCACACAGGCATTTGTGCCACACCTGCTAGGGGTATGAACATCAATGGGTCTTTTTTCCTGGCAATCAGGAGAAATACTCTGCAAACCAAGGAAGTTAAGTTTTTACCCATTGCAATTTCAATCTGGCTTCTGTGATACTCTGTTAGTGATATTTGCCCTTCCTGGAAACAATAAGGTGTTCTCTGCTAATATAGCTTTAAAAAAAGTAAAAATTCTGCATTTGTATAAAATTTGATAAAAATATCATTCAAGGGGTCTGGGTTCTCAGTTGAAGCCAAGGGGAAAAATTAAAAAAAAAAAAAGAAAAGAAAAAATATCATTAAAAAATACAGAACACAAGAATTGCACAGTTATTTTAAAAAAAAAAAAAGCATGGGCTTCATTGAGCACTTCTACTTTCTCTCACTTTTTTGCAAAGTACCTTTTTAGGAAGAGCATAGCATCTCCTCTGTAGTTCTTCCTTCACTTGGGCTTTTTCCTGTCTTTGGTGTTTCTCTAGGGCTCAGTGGTGATAGGAGATGGTGGATGCACAAAAGATCGTGGCAGTAGTAGTGGTTTGGGGCTGCTATTGATCCTGCCCCTGTGCTGATCCCAACCCAGTGTTCCTTAAAATTAATTCCATGGATGTTCATTGGACTTTTCTGGGTTTTTTTTCTTTTTTAGACAAAGTGTTGCTCTGTTGCCCAGGGCTACAGTGCAGTGCCGTCAGCCTAGCTCACAGCAACCTCAAACTTCTGAGCTCAAGCGATCCTCTCACCTAGGCCTCTCAAGAGTGCTAGGATTACAGGCATGAGCCTCCACACCCCGTCCTTGAGGTCAGGAGTTCGAGACCAGCCACAGCAAGAGCGAGACCCGGCTCTACTAAAAATAGACAAAATTAGCTGGGCGTGGTGGTGTGGGCCTGTAGTCCCAGCTGCTCAGGAGGCTGAGGTAGGAGGATTGCTTGAGCCTAGGAGTTTGAGATTACAGTGAGCTATGGTGATGCCACTGCATTCCAGCCTGGGCTACAGAGCAAGACCCTGTCTCAAAAAAAAAAAAAAAAAAATCTGTTTTCAGAAAAAAAAAAAATGTTGATGCATGTTCTCTCTGCTCTGGATGACTATCTCTTTTTTTTTTTTTTTTTTTGAGACAGAGTCTCACTTTGTTGCCTGGGCTAGAGTGCCATGGTGTTAGCCTCCCAAGTAGCTGGGACTACAGGCATGCACCACTATGCCTGGCTAATTTTTTCTATATATTTTTAGTTGTCCATATAATTTCTTTCTATTTTTAGTAGAGATGGGGTCTTGCTCTTGCTCAGGCTGGTCTTGAACTCCTGAGCTCAAACTATCCGCCCGCCTCAGCCTCCCAGAGTGCTAGGATTACAGGCATGAGCCACCGGGCCCGGCCTGGATAACTATCTCATAACCAGGGTGTCAACAGAACTTGAGAGGCTGGAGAACCAACCATGTGATTAGAGGGTTGGAACTTTCAACCCCTGCCCCCCACCTCCAGAAACTAGAGAGGGGCTAGAGATTGAGTTCAATCACCTATGGGCAGTGATTTAGTCAATCATGCTTACTATGTAAAGGAACCTCCATAGAAAACCTTAACCAGTGGGGTTTGGAGAGCTTCCAGGCTGATCAACAACTGACGTGCCCGGAGGGTGGCATACCCAGAGAGGGCATGGAAGCTTCTCATACCCTCCTACCTCATCCCTTACTCTATGAATCTCTTCTGTTTGGCTGCTCCTGACTTATATCCTTTATAATAAACCAGAAAATGTAAGTAAAACACTTTCCTGAGTTCTGTGTTGAAGTCAAATAAAATATAGGATGAATCTTTAAGTTTAAAACATTTTGTTGGGGAAGTAAGAATTGCAATTCGGGGTATACATGGAGACTGGGTGGTCTTTGGTTTGTCCGTAGAACAAAGAGAAGGTTAGAGGTTTTATAAAAAAGATATATATTTTTCACAAGAAAGTCCACTGGCACTAGTAAAGTTTTGGGCAGCTAGCAGGCTCTGATTGGTGAGTGACAGCGCTGGATCACACTAGTTTGAGTTGCAGCAGGTTGTGTCAGCAGCTATTAGATAAACTGATTCCAGGTCACAGCAGGCAGTTTCAGCAGCCAGGCTTGCAGAGATTTACATCCTTGGAACAATGTTTTGTGCCTTGAGTGTTTTTTTCCCCCTGGCCTCTCAAGTCTGTTTTAGTTGGGTATAAAAAGAATGACCCAATTTGTATGATCAACTTTGACATCTGTGAGTGGTTCTAGCTAGCAAATTAGGAAACCTGAGGGAGGCTTGTGGAACGCTGAAATTTGTAGTTGGCTGGGCAGAAATATGGATGGCCTGGGGACCTCATTTGCAGCAGGCCTCTAAAGTGAGGGCAGTCTGTGGGGTTGAACCCCTAAATCTGTGGAGTGTCAGATTGAATTGAATTGACAAAAATGATGTGTCTTAGCCTGTTTTCTATTGCTATAACAGAATGCTACAGACTGGGTATTTTATAAAGAAAAGTTGTTTCTTTCTTTTTTCTTTTTTTTAAAAAAAGCTATTCAGGCAGATGAATTTTATTTCTCAGAGTCTAATGTTGAGGGTCCACATCTGGTGAGGGCCTTCTTACTGCATGATGACATGGTGAAGGGTATCACATGGCAAGAGGGCAAGAACATGCCAGCTGGGTCTCTCTTCCTCTTCTTACAAAGCCACCAGTCCTATCCTGGGGGCCCCACTCTGATGACCTTATCTAATTGTCATTACCTCCCAAAGGCCCCACATCCAAATGCCATCAACATATGAATTTGGGGATTAAATTTCCACCACATGAAATTTGGGGGACACGTTCACACCATAGTATAGTGTCAGAAAAAAAGACATCACAATTGGTCTCAGAAGACAACACCCTGTATTTGGTATCAGGGAAAAGAAAACTTCAGAGGAACATGTTTGGGTAATGGGAATGTTCTGTATCTTTACCATGATAGTGATGACATGATATATACTGTATATTTTTCAAAATCATGGAACTGTAGGCTGGGCAAGATGGCTCATGCCTGTAATCCCTGGCACTTTGGGAGGCTGAGGTAGGGGGATCACTTGAGGCCAGGAGGGTTTTTGTTTGTCTGTTTGGTTGGTTGGTTTTTTTTTTTGAGACAGCCTCGCTGTGTTTCCTGGGCTAGAGTGCCATGGCGTCAGCCTAATTCACAGCAACCTCAAATTCCTGGGCTCAAGCAATCCTCCTGCCCCAGCCTCCCGAGTAGCTGGGACTACAGGCGCATGCCACCATGCCCAGCTAATTTTTTCCATTTTTTTTCTTTTTTTTAGTAGAGATGGGGTCTCACTCGTACTCAGGCTGGTCTTGAACTCCTGGACTTAAGCAATCCTCCTGTCTTGGCCTCCCAGAGTGCTAGAATTATAGGAGTGAGTCACCATGCCTGGCCAACGCCAGGAGTTTTGAGACCAGCCTGGGCAACATAGCAAGACCCTGTATCTATGAAAAAAAAAATCAGCCGGGTGTGGTAGCCCATGCCTATAGTCCCAGCTGCTGGGGACGCTGAGGCAGGAAGAACACTTGAGCCAGGAGTTTGACACTGCCGTGAGCTATGATCGTGCCACTACACTGCAGCCTAGGGATGGAGCCTGAAGATATGACTGAGTTCTGCAATCTCATGGTAAAACTTTAACAGATGAGAAGTTGCTTCTTATGGATAAGCAAAGTAAGTGGTTTCTTGAGATGGAATCTACTCCTGGCGAAGATGCTGTGAACATTTGTTGAAATGACAACAAAGAATTTAGAATATTACATTACTTAGTTAATATAGCAGCAGCAGGGGCTGAGAGGATTGAGTCTAATTTTGAAAGTTCTACTGTGGGTAAAATGCTTTCAAACAGCATCACATGCTACAGAGAAATCTTTCATGAAAGGAAGAGTTAATAAATGCAGCAAGCTTTATTGTTGTCTTATTTTAGGAAACTGCCACAGCCACCCCAACCTTCAGCAACCACCACCCTCATCAGTCAGCAGCCAGGGAATTGCTGGGTCAAAGGATCTGTGCATGTTATAATGCATATAAATAATTTATTTTGAAAACCTTCTTGCAGATTATATCATAATGTCAGAATACATTAAAATTTTCTGTACCTTCTACATCTAAGAACTATAAAATGATTATTTCTCTCAATAAAATACTTTAATGCCTCAAAGTACTTTTTGGATTACCAGGAAAAGATGTCATTCTTCAGGGTTTTGTTCTCAGCTTCCTCCCTTGAATAACATACTTTAGTTGAAAAATCCCCATCTCCAGTCCTTTGTCTCGGGCCCAGACCCAGGATCAGCCAAGCTTGGCTTTCCTTTCTTTTGGGTCTCTACACTTTACCTCCAGTCACCCAGTCTCAAACCCTCAGTGTCAGCTTTGCTTCCTCTTTTTCCCTATCCTCCTGAGTCCAACGGCAACATTTAATGGTTTTATTTCTATATACCTTGCTATTCACTAATCCTGCCCTTTTTATCAACAGCAAGGGGTGGTTTCCTAACTGGCTTCATAGCTGCTACACTCTATTAGATCTCCCTGGAATAGTTTTAAAATAATTCTGCCCTAAATTATAATATATAATCATTACATAATTATATAATTGTATGTATTAATAAATTATGACCCAAATCTGAAATATCTCCCCACAAACTCCCTGGCTACACCTTCAAGGCCTGGTCCCAACCCAAATCTAGAGCTGACTTCCCATTACTCACTTTTCTAACACTCTTCTTCAGCCATAACACTCTTGTACGTGGTGTCCCCAGTCCCCAAACATGATGCCTGTGTTCCTTCCTTTGCACATGCTGTTTCCTCATCTAAAGGAGCCTTTTTCCAACTCTTCACCTATAGAAACCCTGCATGTCCTACCAGGTCTAGCTCAAGTCTTACCTCTTTCCCCATCCATTCTATATAATATAAGTATTCCCTCAGAACCCCATTAAATTCTCTTCAGTATCACACTCTTTTAGCACGTACCTTTGCTGGAGTAGCTGTTTTGCTCACATATAAAATTCCATTTTAAGCTCATTATTTGGAATATGTGGCACCCCGAATTTTATTTTTCTTTGAATACCCACTTCCCCACGTAAATAGGAAAGCAAAATTCTCCTACACAAATTTGGGGGCTGAGAGTTGGAGAATGCTAAACTTATGCAGACACCAAACCCTGCCTCCTTTCTTCTTCCAGGTGGCGGGAGGGAATAAAGCTGGCTACTCAGTTGGTACTAGTTTTTTCCACCCTTGAGAGCCTTTGGGTCTCCAAACAAATGGAGGACAGAGGTCAGGCCCTCTAAAGGTCTAGATGTGCTGAGTGGGTTACTAACACGGTGGTGTGTGTTAAATCTTTCCATTGTACCACCCTTCTCTCTCAATCCTGTCCTCCGTGTGTCTCCGTGCCCTTACGTCTGATGTTTCTTCAAGAAACATCACAAAGTGAAAGCTGAAAGACGGAACCTCGACTGTTCCGCACTGCGTGTTAGGTTAGGTAGTGAGGCGGCCGCAGGCTCCAGGGCCCAGAGCGATGACTCTGCAGGAGCGGTGGCGCCTGCCTACACGGCGCGGTGCGGTCACCTCCAGGCCCGGCCAGGCAGCAAGGGCCGGTTCCGTTGGCGTCCCGTTGGAGCCCGCACTCGCGGCAAATGCCCCTTCCTGATGGCCGACCGGACCTCCCACCCTTTCTGCCAGCTGCCATTTGCCCCTTCAGCGAAGGCCGCCGGATGCCGGTCCCGGGTCCGGGTCTAGGCACCCGACGGCTGCCGACCACAGGGGCGAGAAGAGCCGACCGTCCGGCCCACTAAGGCACCAGGGCAAACGCGCGCGGGAACGCCCGCCGCGCCGGGCCGCCCCGCCCCAGACGCGCGCGCCCGGTGTCCCTGATCTACCGTGACCGCCCCCTCACCTCTCGCCCAACCGACAGCCACTTCCTGCCTCACTCTCGGCAAATCCTCACACTCCACGAAGAATAGCCCTAGGGGGCGTATGGGAAGGTGCATGGAGCGACGCCCGCGCCGACCAACCGAATACTGGAGCTTGCGCGGGGGGGCGGGACTTAGCGTTGGCTGTAGCTTCTCAGGAGGGAGGGGCGGACGCGAGGCCGGACTTCGTGTGGTGGGGCTCGCTCGCGCGGCTGTGGTAGCCGAGGCCTCTTGGTTTTGCGGCACGTGACGGTCGGACCCCCCTTCACTGCCGTGTCCACTGCAGCGCGGGGCCAGGTGTGCGGGCGGGAGAAGGCGTGGGCACTGCCGGCGGTCCCAGGGAGGCTGGAGGTGAGGCCGAAGGCCTGCGCGCGTCTTGGGGCCTGTGAGGACCCGGGGGGACCAGGAGCGCGCTTTCGCGGCCGAGGGGTCGGGCGTGGCCGGGGGCCGCGGGGTCGGGCTGGCTTTAGACCGCCCAGGCCTTGGCAGACGTGCCTGCGCCGAGGGACGAGGCCCGAACGCCGGCGCCTTCGGTTGGGGAGCCAGGCCCAGGCCGCGCCGCCGGATTCGGGAGGCGTGGCAGGTGCCCTAGAACCTTTCTTGACCTCTGGGGAAGCTAACTGATTGCTGTAGCTTTGCTTTTAGGGCTTTCTTAGGCCGCTTGTTGGCTGCCTGGGCAGCCGCATGGTGGGCTGAAGTAACCAGGCAAACGTCTGGAGTGGGATTGGGCCTACTAGGTACCCCTCCTAGTGGGGAGAGGTGATGTTAGATCGAGAGAATATTTAGCATTAATGTTACTGTTGAGTATTCGAAAATAAAACCCGAAAGCGAAGACTGGATCCTAGCACCCTAAAGAATAAGAGGAATGTACTAGAACGAGAACGTGCAGTGGTTGAGAAACTTTAGTCTTAACAGTTAAAGCACCTATTTGGGAGTGGGGAGTAATCCAGTCAGAGAGTCACAGGACGTTAGAAGCGGCAAAGCACCCAAAAGCTAAGTGCACCTTGTTTTATTACGGTGGAGGCCTAGAGGGCTGAAATGACTGGCCCAAGGTCATGTGATTAGTTTAATGATCACTGGGATTATAGTTGAGGGCCAGGCAGTTTGGGTGTAGTGGTTAAAGTGAAGGCCCTGGTTCAGGTCCTTAATCGCTCATTTGTTACTATGTGAATCAGCCTGGGCAGTTCTTACCCTTTCCTTTGTGCCCATTTCTTGCAGAGTGGTGGTTAACTGATGGACTTGTGAGGATTAAATTAAGATGTGTATAAAATAAGACAGGGAAGTCTGATACATAGTAACCAATGAATAAATAATTATTGCAATAAATTATTATAATCTGAATGCTTTTGGTGCACTACACTGACATCCTGGTCTTTCAGTTGGTTGAGTCCTGTTTCCCAGGACCCGAAGTATTTATGGCAACGGAGGAAGAAACTGACATTGTGGATTGACTGCTGGGCATGACACAAGTGATTGCTAGTTTAGGGAAGTTAAACTGAGCTGAATATTAAAAGCTTAGGAGGACAAAGGTGAACCACAGTTAAGTCTCTTTACCTCTAATTTAGGTAATGGAAGATTTCGCTTAATTTTTTAATAAGTTTTTGTTTTCATTTTTAAGGAAAAGAATTGTATTGATCTCTAAAATTGTATCAATCTTTTCCCAGCAGGGTTTGAGAGTCATAAATAGACATGAATAGACTCAACCATTATGTTGATCAAATATACATTTGCTCTAATTATGTCTAGAGCAGAGGTAAAGAGTTGTGGGACTATGTGGGAGTTCTCCTTTCTGTTAGCCAGAGTGCACAAACAAGCCCAGGTAACTGGATCATGAGAAGGCTCCAGTGAACTATGTATTAGAGTAATTTTCTAACCTATCTGAAAATGGGTGCCAGCATTCTCTGCCCCACCCCCTTCACTATCTTAAGTCTACAGTTCATTTAGCACATTATCTTCCAGGGGCCACAAGAGGTAAATGTTATGACAAAAGTCAGTTGCTGCAGTTTTCGCAATCACACTATTGCATCCTTTTAGTTACAGAGTTCACTTTGCCCTGTAAGATAGATAGCTTAAAGGGATGAAGTGGCAGTTGGTAAGCATAAATGCAGGCTCATGAGATGTGAATCCTGGCCCAGTGTGATAACTAGCTTATGTACCACTTTGGTTTCCATAACTTAAAATGAGAATGAGAAATCTCCTGGATGCCTCACCTTTAGCGGGCAATGAGAGGGGCAAATAAAATGTTGAACATAAAATTACTTTGAGGCCGGGCGCGGTGTCTCATGCCTGTAATCCTAGCACTTCTGGGAGGCCAAGGCAGAAGGATCGCTCAAGGTCAGGAGTTCGAGACCAGCCAGAGCAAGAGCGGGACCCCGTCTCTACTAAAAATAGAAAGACATTAGCTGGACAACTAAAAATATATAGAAAAAATTAGCCAGTCATGGTGGCACATGCCTGTAGTCCCAGCTACTTGGGATGCTAAGGCAGAAGGATCGCTTAAGCCCAGGAGTTTGAGGTTGCTGTGAAGTAGGCTGACGCCATGGTACTCTAGCCCGGGCAACAGAGTGAGACTCTGTCTCCAAAAAAAAAAAAAAAAATTACTTTGAGAAGTGTAATGAACTGCAAATAAGAGAATTGGCAGCTAATAATAATTCATAGGAAATAATAAAAGTGCCCAAACAGTTGTAACCTATATAGCTTATGGTAAAACTTGTCAGGAAAGTGCTAGTTAAATGCTTTGTTACTGCAACAGAAGTACTTGTAAATTAAGCTTAACTGTGAAGCTGTAAAAATTATTTGAGAATTTTGTTTTTTAAAGAATTTAGAAATCTAAATTCTATTTTGAGTATTTACATCTTAAACCTACTTTAAAGTTTATAGGGAAAAAGAAAGTGCTATGCAAAAATCAATTCTAATGTTTCTGTCAATTAAAAACAAAATCCAAAAATGTAAGTAAGGCAGTGTAGATTTATTTTAAGATGGATTAGCATTTATAATAAAGACCACTTTGATTTTATGTATTTTGCCCCTTTAAATGCTTTTATTTGTTATTTTTTTTTCTGAAAGGGGATAAGACCTGGATAAATGTTTTTATTTTTTGATTAGATGCATATGGTAGTAAAATCAGAAGCTACCAAAAGTAGTATAGCTTGTGTCCCTTATTTAACATGCTTGGGTCAGAATTGTTCCGATTTTGGATTTAGGGAGATTTGCATTATATTTATCAGTTGAGTATCCCAAATAAAAAATGTTATGTTACTGAGCAACATTTAGTAGTAATAATAATCACTGTTAATACTGAGCAGGTGCTGTAAACCAGGCACTGTCATAAGCACTTTATATGCATTTTGTTTATACAAGAGTTCTAAGAGGTAGATATTGTTAATTGTCATTTTAGAGTTGAGGAAACTGAGGCCCAGAGGTTAGTAATTCACCGAGATGACAAGTTATTAAGTAGCCAGGGTTCCTTCAGCTGACTTGAGTTCCAGCTTGTGAACACTGCTCTATCTCTATCTTTGACTTTGGACAGACAATGTAATTTTTCTTAGTTTTAGTGTCCTCATGTGTAGAATGGGGATGGTAGAGTCTTCTGGGGTTCTTGTAAGGGTTATTAGATTACCTAAAGTGTCTACAAACTACAAGACAAAATTTTAAAAGTGTGTATTAGATGAATAGATGGCTTACATGAAAGACTGCCTCTTCCTTATGCACCACCTATTTTAAAAGTCACCTAATATTTTTTAAAAACAACCAAGAACATTAACTTAGGTCGTTTTTTCTATTTCTCTTTCCAGTTTCTCATTGATTAAAGGAATTAAGGCTCAAATTTCTTAACTTCTTTTGAAAGACAGTCTCACAAGTAAAAACAGAGACCCAAATGGCTTGTTTCACTGGTGAATTCTGCTGAATACTTAGGGAAGAATTAATACCAATCTTTCACAAACTCTTGAAAAAATGAAGGATGGGGAACACTTCCCTACTCACTCTGTGAGGTCAATATTACCCTGATAATATCAAAATAAGACAAAGACTTTACAAAAAAAGAAAACCATAAACCACTATCTCAAACCCTCCCCCCTTTTCTTTAAGAAGGTCTCATCATGTTGCCCAGGATGGCCTCTAATTCTTGGGCTCAAATGATCCTCCTGCCTGCTTCCTGAGTAGCTGGGATTATAGAGGCATACCACTGTGCCCAGCTAGACCAATATCTTTTCTGAAAAACGGGGGCAAAAATCTTCACTCAAATGCTAGGAAAGTAAATCCAGCAACATATAAAAAAGGTGATACACCATGACCAACTGGTATTTATCCCAGGAATGCAAGGTTAGTTCAATGTATAGAAATGAATGTATTATAATATACCACATTAATAAAGAACAGATGCATTTAAGGACTGTAGGCTAAAGGGAAAGAAAAAAAAAGAAAGAACAGAAACCACATGATCATTTCCATAGTTGGAGAAAAACACCCTTTCATGATAAACATTCAACAAACTATCAGTAGAAAGGGACTTCCTTAGCCTGATTCAGAGACAAAGAAATGATCTCATCACTTGAAAAATAAAATATAAAAAGAAACCTGGAAATAGTTTGAGCCCACAATTTTTTTTTTTTTCCTTTTTTTCTTTTGGAGACAGAGTCTTGCTCTGTTGCCCGGGCTAGAGTGCCATGGTGTCAGCGTAGCTCACAGCAACCTCAAACTCCTGGGCTCAAGCAATCCTACTGCCCCAGCCTCCCAAGTAGCTGGGATGACAGGCATGCGCCACCGTGCCCGGCCAATTTTTTCTGTATATGTTTAAATGTCCAACTAATTTCTTTCTATTTTTAGTAGAGATGGGGTCTTGCTCTTGCTCAGGCTGGTCTCGAACTCCTGACCTCGAGCGATCCTCCCGCCTCGGCCTCCCAGAGTGCTAGGATTACAGGTGTGAGCCACCGCGCCCGGCCTGGACTGTCTTTTTTAAGGATGTGTGCTGAGACTAGGCGTGGTGGCTCACACCCATAATTCTAGGACTTTGAGAGGCAGAGGCAGAAGGAACACTTGAGCTCAGGAGTTTGAGACCAATCTGAGCAAGAGTCAGACCCAGTTCTCTACCAAAAATAGAAAAAATTAGCCAGTCATGGTATGCAAGCCTGTAGTCCCAGCTACTTGGGAGGCTGAGGCAGGAGGATCACTTGAGCCCAGTAGTTTGAGGTTGCAATGAGCTATGATGACACCACTGCACGCTACCCAGGGTGACAGTGAGACTCTGGGAAAAAAAAAAGTGTGCTGAGAACAGAATTGTAATCAAAAAATGTTGATTTAGGAAAATTCACAAAGAAAAGTAATTATTTGATGAAGCAGGAATAAATAGCAGATAAATACAAATTTCCGTATCCAAATGCTAAAATTACATATACACTGTTGCAAGGAAGAGTTAAGAAGAAATTGTATAACATAATTGGAAGAAAGCAAGTTTTTCTTGTTATGTAAAATCATCCAGGAATATTAGACCTTTTGGTCAGGTGTGAGAATTTAAAATTTTTCAATATGATCGTACGAATTGTGTTTCTTTTTTTTTTTTTTTTCTTTTTTTTTTTTTTTGTTGAGACAGAGTCTCACTTTGTTGCCCAAGCTAGAGTGAGTGCCGTGGCGTCAGCTTAGCTCACAGCAACCTCAGACTCCTCGGCTTAAGCGATCCTACTGCCTCAGCCTCCCGAGTAGCTGGGACTACAGGCATGCGCCACTATGCCCGGCTAATTTTTGGAATATAAATTTTTAGTTGTCCATATAATGTCTTTCTATTTTTAGTAGAGACGGGGTCTCGCTCTTGCTCAGGCTGGTCTCGAACTCCTGACCTCGAGCAATCCACCCGCCTCGGCCTCCCAGAGTGCTAGGATTACAGGCGTGAGCCACCGCGCCCGGCCACGAATTGTGTTTCAAAGAACAAAACATTTGAATATGCCTATGAAGTACTGGATTGTGGTAGACTTTATATTACCTTTTTGTATTTTCATAGCAAGCCTTTGAGACAGTAGTACTATTATCCACATCTATAAAATAGGGAAAGAGGACTTCTGGAGTTAAATAAATTGACCAAGGCCACCCAGAGGACCTGAAGAGACTGGGACCCAGGTTTCTCTGACTTGACAAGTTATTCCACCACATGCACCATGCTACCTTGTGTATGAGGAATAAATTCTCTGAATCATCAGCTTAAAATAAGCTTCCACCTCTAGAATTTAATTCACTCTTTCAGAAAAGTGGACTGAAATATTAAATGTGAGTAGATTAGGTAATCTTGAAAGTTCCTTCTGATCTGAGGATTTGAGCCCTGGGCCTTTTTGCTCTGTCTTTGATAATCAAACCAGAAAGCTGTATGTTATAAATGTGTACATGTTTGGCTTGTATTTTCTTGGCTTTGTGTACATTTGTTCACATTTATATCTGTGATCCTAGAAGATAGAGAATCTTTTACCTGGGTACAGATAGAGAACTATATTTGATTACCAAATTCAAAACCCTTCTTAATTGAAAAGAAGGGGAAAATACTTACCTCATCAAGCTCAAATTTCTAATCCAGATCATATTTCTGAGTCTGTCTTTATTGTTTTGTGCTTTAAAGCAGTGGTCCTCAACCTTTTTGGCACCAGGGACCGGTTTCGTAGAAGATGATTTTTCCATAGAGGGGAGGGCAGGTGGTTTACCTCTCTGCTAATGATAATCTGTATTTGCAGCGGCTCCCCTGCGCTAGCATCACCACCTCAGCTCTACTTCAGATCGTCAGGCATTAGATTGTCATAAGGGGCACGCATCCTAGATCCCTTGCATGTGCAGTTTGTAGTTTATGGTAGGTCCATGCACCTATGAGAATCTAATGCCTCTGCTGCTCTGACAGAAGGCGGAGCTTATGCGGTGATGCAAGTGATGGGGAGTGGCTGTAAATGCGGATGAAGCTTCCCTCGCTTACCTGCCACTCCTGGTGTGTCTGGTTCTTAATAGGCCAGGGACCAGTACTGGTCCTCTGTCTATAGCTTTAGAGGACTGGGTCAATTTTAAGTTTGTTTCTAGACAACTTTGATCAACTCTAAAGAACCATTTTCACAGATCCAGTAATACATTTTTTTAAAAAACTTTTAATTTTGAAGTAATTGCAGTCCCACAAGAAGTTGTAAAAATATTACAGAGAGGTCCCTTGTACCCATCACCCACCTTCCCCCAGTGGTGACTAACTGTAGTATTTAATATCAAGACCAGGAAGTTGACATTGATACAATTTATAGACCTTGATTTCACCAGTTTCTATGTGCTGTGTGTATAGTTCTGTGCAATTTTATGTCAGTAATTGGTTTTGGAAATTTACCTTTTTTTACTTTTTTTATTTATTTATTTTTTTTTTTGAGACAGAGTCTCTCTCTGTTGCCCAGGCTAGAGTGAGTGCCGTGGCATCAGCCTAGCTCACAGCAACCTCAAACTCCTGAGCTCAAGCGATCCTCCTGTCTCAGCCTCCCGAGTAGCTGGGACTACAGGCATGCGCCACTATGCCCGGCTAATTTTTTCTATATATATTTTTAGCTGTCCATATAACTTCTTTCTACTTTTAGTAGAGATGGGGTCTCGCTCTTGCTCAGGCTGGTCTCGAACTCCTGAGCTCAAACGATCCGCCCACCTCGGCCTCCCAGAGTGCTAGGATTACAGGCGTGAGCCACCGCGCCCGGCCTTTTTACTTTTTTTAATAGAAGGAAAAGTCTAGTGTGAGTCTTAAGTAGTACTAACAAATTTGTATGCATTTTTGCAAGTTAGATAAGAGATAGGTTATAATATTGTAAGTTTATCTTGATACTAAATTAAACTCAAAAACTTGATTAGTAGAACTAATACCACAGTTTATTCATAAACCCAGAAAACATGGGCAGATATATGCAATATCATCAAGGTCACCCTCAATCCATTTTTTAAAAATTTTGTTACTAGCCCAGGCACTGTGGCTCATGCCTGTAATCATAGCACTTTGGAGGCCAGGAGTTTGAGACCAGCCTGAGCAAGAGTCATATCCTGTCTCTACAAAAAAAAAAATAGAAAAATTAGCTGGGTGTAGTGGCACATGCCTGTAGTCCTAGCTACTTGGGAGGCTGAGGTCAGGGGATCACTTGAGCCCAGGAGTTTGAGCTTTAGATTAGAAAAAAATTTTTTTTTTTTTTTTTTTATAAGTGTGTGTGAATGTGAGAAGGAGAGAGAAAATGGCTCCTAAAAGAAGACGAGTGAATGAAGTGCTCCAAGAAAGTAAGAAAGTGATGGCTTTTAAGCAGAAAATAAAAATATGAGGGAAACTGCAACAGTGGAATTTGAGAAACCTTGCCCTAAAGAAGCTCACCTATCTTTTAGTACAAGCTGGGAAATAGAGAATCCTAAGAAAGGTGGTGTTTCGTTACTACAGGAAAGTATTAATTGGTTTAAAAGTAATTTCTAAGCATTCCAAATCTAGTGACTACTTGCTCTATAGCTTTGGGGTAGGGAGAACCACGCTGTTTGTTTTTTAAAAGCATTGTTACTTTGTTCTTGAGCTACTTGCTATATATTTCCTTTCCATAATCTTAGAAACAGTGGATGACAACAGAAAAGAATGCTGTCTGTTTTAACAGTCAGTAAATGTAAAGACAAATGAAGACTTAAGATGGGAAAAAAGTTGTGAAATCCTCATAGAGGTTAAAATATATGAAAAATCATTTTGTGTCTTTAAGATAAAAGAGGTATAGAATTAGCAAGTAGGGTGTACTGTACTGGGAGTCAGAAACCTTGGCTTCTGATCCTCATTCTGCCAATAGCTGTGTAATTTTGGGCACATCACTCTCTGGACCTCAGTTTTTCAACAAGGAAAGTTAGACTAGATTCCTATGGTATATTTCAGCCCCAGGATTTTTTGTTGGAGGGATGGGGGCTCAATCACTTGAGGCATTATAGTGGAACATCCTGTTTTTTTAAAAAATTAACTTTAGTTTTTGGAACAGTCACAGATGTGTAAAAAAATTGCAAAGATAGTACAGAGGATTTCTGTATACTTGACACCTACTTTTCCCTATTATTTTTAACAACTTAGGAGGCTTAGGTGGGAGGATTGCTTGAGGCCAAGAGTTTGAGCTGTGTGAGCTGTGTTCTTGCACTGCACTCCATCCTGGGTGACAGAGTAAGACCATGTCTTTTAAAAACAAAAAACAGGCTGTACGCAGTGACTCATACCTGTAATCCTAGCACTTTGAGAGACTAAGGAGGGAAGATTGCTTGAGGCCAGGAGTTTGAGACCAGCCTGAGCAACATAGGGAGACCCCGTCTCTGCAAAACATAGAAAAATTAGGTGGGTGTGGTGGCACGCACCTGTAGTACTAGCTATTCAGGAGGCTGAGGCAGGAGGATCATTTGAGCCTAGTAGCTAGAGGTTGCAGTGAGCTATGATGACAACACTGGGGTCTGGCCCAGGCAACAGAGCAAGACCTTGTCTCAAAAACCAACAAAAACCTCCCAAAAAACAACTTACATTACTATGGTACATTTGTTACAATTAATGAACAAATATTGATACTGATAATATTAAGTCCATACTTAATTGAGATTTCCTTTGCTTTTCCTACCATCCTTTAATTTTTAATTTTTAGTTTTGTTTCTTATCATTATTTTTTTAGAGACAGGGTCTTGCTGTGTTGCTCAGGTTAGACTTGAACTCCTGGGCTCATGCCGTACTGGCACCTCAGCCTCCCACATAGCTGGGACTACAGGCACATGCTCCCCCCCAGCCCCCCACTGCTGTCCTTTTCTGTTCCAGGATACCACGTAGTGTTTCGTCATGATGTCTCTTTAGACTCCTCTCAGCTGTGATGGTTTTTCAGACTTTCCTTGTTTTTTGATAACCTTAACATTTTTGAGGAGTACTGGTCAGGTATTTTGTAAGATGTCCCTCTACTGGGATTTGTCTGTTTTTTTCCTCCCTCATGATTAGACTGGGGACATGAGTCTTTGGGAGGAAGACCACAGGAGTTAAATTGCCATCTTCATCACACTATATCACTTGACATGACCTGTCACTCTTGATGTTGGCCTTGACCACCTGATTGAGGTAGTGTTTGCCAGATTTCTCTGCTGCAAAGTTAGCCTGTGTTTTCCGTCTCTTTTCATACTGTACTTTTTGGAAGGATGTCATTATGTGCAGCTCACAGTTAAGGAGTGGGGAGTTAACGAGTCTATCTCCTTGAAGGCAGAGTATCTACATAAATTACTTGGAATTTTGCATGGGAAATTTGTCTCGTCTTCCTCATTTAATTATTTGGTTATATATTTGTATCAGTATGGACTCATGGGTATTTTTACCTTGGGTTGTAATCTAGTGCCACTTATTTTATTGCTCATACTGTTCCGGTTTCGGCCATTGAGAACTTCCAGTAGGTTCTTGTAACATATCCCCGTTTTTTCTTTCTTTTTGATCTTCAATTTGAAGAATTTGTTTCTTAGTTTTTGAGCACTTTACTTTCTGGCACTACAGGATGCTCCAGGCTTGTCTTATATATTTCCTGCCCCACTTATAGAATCAGCCATTTTTCCAAGGAGTGTTGTTTGTCTTTTTTGGAGAATGATATGAGAAATGAAGATCTTGGCATTAGTTGTGTTTATTGCTGCTGGAATATAGTTTTCTTCTAGGCTCTACCAACTGACGGCAAGGAAGTATATGTGTACATCCTAACTGGTACACATATGCACATATCTACAAATACTTCTATATGTAACTCTGTATCTTAAGCTGAACGTAAGCTTGTACTGATGTCTCCAGTTCTCTTCTAATACTATATGGATTTCTCTAGTCCCCTTCTCTTGCTTATCTGTAAATTCCCACTTCAACAGTGAAAAAGTAGCTCTCACCATCCATCACCCATTTAATTGTTCAGTTACAATATACATGTATAGCAATGTCAGAATTGTTAATCTGTATATGAATGGGAAACACCTTTTTTTCCCCCCAGAGTATCATGGGGATATAAATCCTTTGGTTACGTAAATTGCCTTTGCCCTACCCGACAAGCGTGCCATCCCCCAAACAGCTCGCACTGCATCCATTAGGTGTGGATTTAGCCATCCCCTCTTCCCGGAAACAACTTTATTAACCAGAACAGTGCTCTTGTACAGTCTAATATTGCAGACTCGTTTTTTTTCTAATTTTTTTCTTTTATTATTTTTTTATGTAGAGACAGAGGTCTTGCTATGTTTCCCAGGCTGGTCTTGAACTCATGTCCTCAAGCAATCCTCCTGCTTCAGCCTCCCAAAGTACTGGGATTACAGACATGAGCCACCATGCCTAGCCTTGTACTCATTTCCAAAGTTTCTTAAATGAGGACCTTTTCCCTCCCCCCCTTCAGTGAGATTGTTTCAAAGATTTGTAATAGAGTTAGATTGTTTTATCATATTTTGCATGTTATCCTTGGATCACTTAACCTCCTAAATGATTTTTTCAAATTTTCATGTATTAGGATTTATTCACTCTTTTTTTTTTCACATTTCTTTTTTTTTTTTTTTTTTTGAGACAGAGTCTCACTCTGTTGCCCGGGCTAGAGTGAGTGCCGTGGCGTCAGTCTAGCTCACAGCAACCTCAAACTCCTGGGCTTAAGCGATCCTACTGCCTCAGCCTCCCAAGTAGCTAGGACTACAGGCATGCGCCACCATGCCTGGCTGGATTTATTCACTCTTTGTGCTACAAAGTTTTATGGGTTTTGACAAATGCACAGTGTCATGTATCCACAATCATAGTAACATTAAGAATAATTTCAGGCCGGGCGCGGTGGCTCACGCCTGTAATCCTAGCACTCTGGGAGGCCGAGGCGGGTGGATCGCTCGAGGTCAGGAGTTCGAGACCAGCCTGAGCAAGAGTGAGACCCCGTCTCTACTAAAAATAGAAAGAAATTATATAGACAACTAAAATATATATATACAAAAAATTAGCCGGGCATGGTGGTGCATGCCTGTAGTCCCAGCTACTCGGGAGGCTGAGGCAGTAGGATCGCTTAAGCCCAGGAGTTTGAGGTTGCTGTGAGCTAGACTGACGCCATGGCACTCACTCTAGCCTGGGCAACAGAGTGAGACTCTGTCTAAAAAAAAAAAAAAAATAGAATAATTTCAATGCCTATAAAAATCCCCTGTGCTTTACCTATTCAACCTGATTTCCTCCCCCAAACCCCTTGGCAGCAACTGATCCTTTTACTGTGTTTGTTTTTGCTTTTTTTAGAAGGTCATATAATTGGATTTATATAGCATGTTCCTTTTTCAGCCTGGCTTCTTATACTTAGCAACATGCATTTAAGATTCATCCATGTCTTTTTGTGGCTTGATGGCTCATTTCTTTTCACTGCTGAACAATCAATATTCCATTGTATGGATATATTGCAATTTGTCCATTTACCTATTGAAGAACATTTTGGTTGCTTCCAGTTTGGGGTGATTATGAGTAAAGCTGCCATAAACATTGGTGTATAGATTCTCTCCAGCCTTAGCGACAGAGTGACCCTGCTCTAAAAAAAAAAAAAATAACTAACTATAACCATTGTAACCATATATTGTTTTAGCTGTGTTTTATACTGATTTGGTTTTGTAGCCTATCTTTGGGACTCTGACCACAATTTATAGCATTGTTTCTATGAGTGGTCACTTGGATAGAGTTGATTTAGATAGAAGTGTTGAATTAACCTGTGTAGTTTTTGAGAATCTCTTGTAGTTGTATATCAAGGCAATATGCCATGCTTTGCATTTTATTGTATATTATTTTATATCATATATTATTGCATATTATTTTGATGGTACAGAATAATGGTCTTTCCAATGAATAAATGATTATTGTATTTCTTTTTTTTTTTTTTTTTTTTTGAGACAGAGTCTCACTCTGTTGCCCAGGCTAGAGTGAGTGCCGTGGCGTCAGCCTAGCTCACAGCAACCTCAAACTCCTGAGCTCAAGGGATCCTCCTGTCTCAGCCTCCCGAGTAGCTGGGACTACAGGCATGCACCACCATGCCCGGCTAATTTTTTTTCTATATATATTTTTTAGCTGTCCATATAATTTCTTTCTATTTTTAGTAGAGATGGGGTCTCGCTCTTGCTCAGGCTGGTCTCGAACTCCTGAGCTCAAACGATCCGCCCACCTCGGCCTCCCAGAGTGCTAGGATTACAGGCGTGAGCCACCGCGCCCGGCCAGATTATTGTATTTCTTAAGTACATAAGAAACCATAGCAGAATGTTAACATTGCAATTGTCTTCTAAAAACTAATATCAGTCCTAGGAAAGGTTACAAATGATTTTATTTAGTACTTTATTTTCTGCACTGACTGCTGAGCATTTAGGAATCAGTGGATTTGACTTTGTTTCATTTTGTGAATGTAGTCCCAAGATGTCTACATAAAAGAAATGCCACCAAACCTGATACCTGAAATTCTAATTCTGTGTCCTAAGTTACTCATTTTATTTTTTAAATTTTTTATGTTTCCCCTTTTGGGTTTTTTTTTTTTTTTTCCTTTTGGATACAGAGTCTCACTATGTTGCCTGGGCTAGAGTGCCATAGCATCAGCCTAGCTCACAGCAACCTCAAACTCCTGGGCTCAAGCAATCCTCCTGCCTTAGCCTCCCGAGAAGCTGGGACTACAGGCATGCACCACCATGCCTGGCTAATCTTTTCTACATATTTTTAGTTGTCCTGCTAATTTCTTTCTATTTTTAGTAGAGACAGGGTCCCGCTCTTGCTCAGGCTGGTCTTGAACTCCTGAGCTCAAATGATCCTCCTGCCTCAGCCTCCTGGAGTGCTAGGATTATAGGGGTGAGCCACTGGGCCTCGGCCAAGTTACTCACTTTATTTTATTTTATTATTTTTTTTAAGGCTGGTCAAGTGGAGCAGTGGGAATGGAGAAGGAACAAAGGCATCTGTAACTGGTTGTGATCAATTAGTTGTAAACACCACTGCACCAGGACCAACCAAGTTACTCACTTTAAATGATTATAGAGTTTATAAGGAATTTGGAGTTTTGCATTAGAATAAGTTGATTTACATTTTTCTAGGAACTTAATTGGTCAAAATGGCTTCTGTGAATCAATGGGCTAGCTAAGTTTATGAAGGAGCCCCCTTAATTTAGGTTTTCTTTGTTTCTTTGAGGGTGGGAGAGGGCCTTAGCCTGAAAAATAAAGGTCTCTCCTGCTCCACTGTAAATAGGAGACCAAAACTTAGGCTCAGCTTTGCCTCTTTTCCTTCCTTCCTTTCTTGGTCTTTAAAAAAAATTTTTTTTAGAAAGTTGTGGTAAAAAACACATGAAATTTGCCATCTTAACCATTTTTCAGTGTACAGTGTAGTAATATTAAGCATATTAACACTGTTGTGAAACATCTTCAGAACTTTTTCATTTTGCACAATTGAAACTCTATACCCTTTAACAACTCTCCTTTGCTGCCTCCCCTCATCCTCTGGTAGCCACCATTCTGCTTTTCCATATCAGTGAATTTCACTACTTTATATACCTTATATAAATGGAATCATATAGTATTTGTTCTTTTGTGACTGGCTTATTTTACTTAGTATGATGTAGGTTCATCCATATTATAGCATGTGACAGAATTTCCTTCCTTTTTTGGAGAGACACGGTTTCACTATGTTGCCCTGGCTGTTAGAAAACTCCTGGCTTCAAGCGATTCTCCTGCCTCCCAAAGCGCTGGGATTACAGTGCCTGGCTGATTTCCTTCCTTTTTAAGGTTGAATTGTATTCCATTGTGTGTGTATACAGTATTTTCTTTATCCTTTCATCTATTGATGGATATTTAAAAGTTTCTTCCACCTCTTTGCTGTTGTGAGTAGTGCTGCTATGACATGAGTGTACAGATATCTCTTGGAGACTCTGCTCTTAATTATTTTGGATATACACCTAGAATTGGGATTACTGGATCATACAGTAGTTTTCCATAGCGGCTGCACCATTTTACAGTCCCTTTCAATAGTGCACAAGAGTTCTGACTTCTCCATATTCCCGTCAATACTTGTTGAATTTTATATGATAGAGCTTGATTACACTTTTAGTAAAAGCTTCATGAAAAACTTTTTTTTTTTTTTTTTTTGAGTTTTCAGACTTGAATGTTCTTACTACGATATCTTTACATAGTGATTTTTAGCTAAAACCTTGGGCTCATGTTCTTATTTCAGAATATGGAAAGGGACATAGCCTGGGAAGAAAGCAAACTAGTGGGCAAAAGTAGGTTGTGGCAGTTGGGGAGGAAGGTGAGCAGAATCCATAGAGTTTGTCGTAAAGAGAAAAATTAAGAGGAAAACAATACTTCTGGTGTACATTTTAGTTTTTTTAATGGTATGTTAAGGGAACAGAGGGGAAAATGAATAACAAACCTTGGTGTGCATATGGGAAATGTCTAGCCCAGAGGGAGTGGAGGATTCTTAGGGAAATATCATGGAGAGCAGCTACAGAGGGAGAGGGTTCTGACTGCTAACTAGAGGACTTAGATTTTTGCAAACGGGCTCTCATTAACGAGAACTTGGGTAAGCCTGTCATCTGGGTGTAGTATGGCTTGAAAGAGGAAGAAGAAACCGGACACCATAGTAATACAAGGTACCAGTAAATCTCCTGATATTGGTAATGGAGAATGAAAGACTAGGGTTGATTGGGGGACTGTGTGGGCACAGGAAGTAAGGAAAAAGCATGCCATGTGAGTTTATACATGTATTTTTATGTCTTCTACTTTTTTTTTCCCCAACCTCTTGGCTCTACTTTCTCAGGCCCCAAAATGAAAATCCACTACTACCAAATCATTTTGTGCATCTATGTGGCCCACTTTTTATTGGTTTTGATCTATGGTCCTTGGAAAGAGAGCCCACTACCACCTGGACAGTCTAATATCATACACAGAGTACTTAAGTGGTTAGAAAATAAAAGATAAAAGTAGCTGGTTCTTGCTTTAATATTTTTGTTGTTGAATCTAAAAACACTAGTTTGAAAACATGTCTACACTTGATCTTTGGACAATAATGGCAGTATCCGTATTAAGTCATTAATGTGAGGCTAGTTATCTCCTGTTATTTCATTATAATATTTTCATCAGTATGCATTATAAATTAGTATGTGAAAGAAAGGGCTTTTATCCATTGTAAAGCACTTTACAAATGCAAGAGGTTAATTGGGAATTGTATTTGAATATCCTAGATCTGTGTAGCCAATATGTTATTCTCTATGGGGACAGTTGTGTATGTTTGAGTTTTATTTTGAAATATTCTTGAAATTAAATCTTAACTGATTTTAGGAAATCCTCTTAATCTCTCTGGGCTCACTTTCCTTATCTATAAATTAAATACTCAATTAAATTCTAAAGTTCCTTTTCGCTCTGATTTGAAAGCTTTAGTTTTTTTTTTTTTTTTTTTTTTTTTTTTTGAGACAGAGTCTCACTCTGTTGCCCAGGCTAGAGTGAGTGCCGTGGCGTCAGCCTAGCTCACAGCAACCTCAAACTCCTGAGCTCAAGCGATCCTCCTGTCTCAGCCTCCCGAGTAGTTGGGACTACAGGCATGCACCACCATGCCCGGCTAATTTTTTTTCTATATATATTTTTAGCTGTCCATATAATTTCTTTCTATTTTTAGTAGAGATGGGGTCTCGCTCTTGCTCAGGCTGGTCTCGAACTCCTGAGCTCAAACGATCCGCCCACCTCGGCCTCCCAGAGTGCTAGGATTACAGGCGTGAGCCACCACGCCCGGCCTGAAAGCTTTAGTTTTAAATGAGAGAGGTTAGTGGTCACTATGAAGTTTAAGATAGACAATATGTTTAACTTATTTTACTCTTTTTATATGTAGATCATGGAAGGGAAGTGGTTACTGTGTATGTTACTGGCCCTTGGAACTGCTGTCCTTCAGGCTCATGATGGACACGATGATGATGTGATTGATATTGAGGATGACCTTGATGATGTCATTGAAGAGGTAGAAGACTCAAAGTCAGATACCAGCACTCCTCCTCCGTCTCCAAAGGTTTGAAGTGTTTGAATCTATTCCTTTTACCTCTTGATGATAAAATTTTGAAAACAGTGGGGTGCAGTGGGGTGCACCTGTAGTCCTAGTTACTTGAGAGGTTGAGGTGGGAATATCACTTGAGTTCAAGACCAGCCTGGGCAACATAGCAAGACCCCATCTCTGAAAAAGAAAAAAAGTTATGCAGGTAAATCTGGATCCTTCTCAAAGAGAAAGCAAAGTTTGCTGAAATACCCATTGATCTCTCTGACAGCCTTTGTTCTATCTTGCCAAAGGCCAGAAATATAGATCAAATTTGAATGCTGGCTATGAAAGTTTTATGACAATAGGAAACAAACCAAGAGAATAAAATCTAGTAAAAAAAGGCATGTTGCTTTTTTAATTCATTTATATATTTAACACAGGTCACCTATAAAGCTCCAGTTCCAACAGGGGAAGTATATTTTGCTGATTCCTTTGACAGAGGGACTCTGTCAGGGTAAGTGTTTCCTAGAGGGAAAAATTCTTGGAGGCAAATATCATGTAAATAAGGTGGGTAAAAGTGGATTCTTTTCTGGGTAGCCTCTTACATAGTGAAATGTCTAACTTTTATATCTCCAGTGTTCCCATCCATTTAGGAGAATAGTCTCTGGAACTTGTGGTTCTTCCATTCCTTTCCTTCCCCTACGCCACCCTATATTTTATTCTTTGAGAAAATTTTTTTTCTCTTGAGTCTTAAAAAAAGGAAATTATCTCATAGGTTGGTACTTTTTCATATAGGTTTGTGAGTTGAATATAATGTTATCAATACCACGTGTATGGCATTTAGAAGTTGAAAGCAGAGTGGTTAAGTAGGCTAAGAAGAGCAGGATAAAGTTCTTTTATGAGCATTTACATTGTTTTTCTTCACAGGTGAACTGTCATTTGAATCTTAATTTTGGTATTTGTCTTAATTACAGGTGGATTTTATCCAAAGCCAAGAAAGATGATACTGATGATGAAATTGCCAAATATGATGGTGAGAATTACGTTTTGTTTAGATAGCAGATAGAAGTTTGACATGTTGTCTCCATGGCGTCTCTTAAGACTAGTTTAAAAGGAGATATAAGCCTCAAGATTTTCCTTTGGAAGTTTTGCCATTTTTGTGTGTTGCCTCATATTTAATAGTATTATACCTCTGTAATCACCTATGCAGCTGAATGTTGGAAATAGTAATAGAAGGTCTTTTCTAGGCAGTGGCTTAATAAATAAGCTACAAGTGAAAAAACTCATATCCTAATATTTGTCAAATATATGCATATATGTGTTTAGTATTAATAGGCTAACTCCCATAGATAAATGGAATATGTTAAAAATTTGTCAGTATGATAGACTTGTACAACTTGGGAGTTTAGTTTGTTACCATTTAAAGGACCTTCAGACGTGTGGAGCTTTCTTGTGTTGTCTTGTAGGAAAGTGGGAGGTAGATGAGATGAAAGAATCAAAGCTTCCAGGTGATAAAGGACTTGTATTGATGTCTCGGGCCAAGCATCATGCCATCTCTGCTAAACTGAACAAGCCCTTTGTGTTTGATACCAAGCCTCTCATTGTTCAGTAAGTGAAATGCTTGTATGATAAAAGCTTTCTAGAAAGAGTAATCTCAGAAGACATCTTATTATAAAACTTTTACTCTATGTAGAAAAAATTATGAGCGTATATGTTACAATAGGGATTTTGGGGTGAATTTAAGCATCTTATAATTAATATTTTTTTCTGCCCAATAAATCAGTTTGAAACAAACTGGTTTGCAAAAAGTATTTATCAGGAATCTGCATTAAGGTTTAATGTAATGTAATTTTATTTATTTTTGTGGGATTGGGTAGCTGTAAAAAGCAATAGAAGGTGGAATCTTTCTTAAGGATAAACATATGACCAAGATGGAGAAAAGGGGAAATAAATTAAGAGAGGCAATCTTTCAAAACGCCATACTGGTTTCTGCTTTCCTTTTTGAAATTAGGTATGAGGTTAATTTCCAAAATGGAATAGAATGTGGCGGTGCCTATGTGAAACTGCTTTCTAAAATACCAGAACTCAACCTGGTAGGTAATTCCTATTTCCTTATGTGGCTGGCCACCCACAATTATAAGCTTAGAGAAAAGGAAAGAAAATTTTGTAAGACCTGTGAAAGTCAAGACTTTTTCCTCTGCGGTTTAAATCTTTTAGAAGGTTAGAAATATTGACTTTGACACTAATGTGCTATTTATTTGAAATGTGAATTTCAGAGCTATTACCAACTTTTATCTTATCTCTGATTTCTGTTCTGTGTAGATTTTTGTTTTAGCAAACTTATTTCTTGATTTTATGAAGGAAACTAGATATATGTATTTTTTTTAAAGCACTTAACTATGTTCTTATTTTAAATTTCCTGATAATTGCTGGTTATTCCATTTCACTTAAAAAACCTTATAATCAGCTTTTCAACATTAATAGTGACTAATTTATTTGGAATTTTATAAGAGGAAATATTATATACTTTTGAAAGGTTGCTTTTGAACACTTTGACTAGAGTTACTTAAAATGATTTATTTTTATTTCTGAAGGATCAGTTCCACGACAAGACCCCTTATACGATTATGTTTGGTCCAGATAAATGTGGAGAGGATTATAAATTACACTTCATCTTCCGCCACAAAAACCCTAAGACGGGTATTTATGAAGAAAAGCATGCTAAGAGGCCAGATGCAGATCTGAAGACCTATTTTACTGATAAGAAAACACATCTTTATACATTAAGTAAGAAAAACTATTAGTTTGGGGGTCATATGGCATTACAAATGTATCATCCATTTAAAGATTGCTCATCCTGCAAATTACCCAAGCCTACAGATAAGACAGTCTTGACTTAGTATCTTAGCGGAGAAATGAGCTTACTTTGTCAGCATTAAAACAAAGTTCTCTTTCACAGGTTGAACTGAGAACTGAAGTTTGAGACAATTTCAGGAATAGGGTTTTATGTCCCATGCAGAGGTTCTCTGCTGATTTCCCTCTTTTCTTCCCTTTGTGTATTTTCTTGTTGATAAAAATGTTGGATAATACGATATACAATAGAAATATATACAAGCTTTCAAAATTATCTTTTAGTTGAACTTTCTTTGGATGTTCCAGTACCACCTGAACAATTGAGTTTAGTCATTTGGCCATTAGAATAAGTTTTGTTTTGGTTTTTAAATGAAGCTTTCCCTGCTGGTTTGAGATCATTTACAGACATGCCTCTTTTTGTAAAGAATGTAATAACCTTTTTTTTAGAATTACAAAAGTAACATATATTTAGAATACAGGAATTCAGAAGATGTGAATAAGCACAAAAAAGATGTTTAAGGTGCTGAGCCGGTGGCTCACGCCTGTAATCCTAGCACTCTGGGTTGCCAAGGCGGAAGGATCCCTTGAGCTCAGGAGTTCAAGACCAGCCTGAGCAAGAGTGAGACCCCATCTCTACTAAAAATAGAAAAAATTAGCCAGGTGTGGTGGTGCACACTTACAGCTACTCAGGAGGCCGAGGCAGGAGGATCGCTTGAGCCCAGGAATTTGAGGTTGCGGTGAGCTATGATGACACCATTACACTCTAGCTGGGACAATAGAGCAAGACTTTGTCTCTAAATCAATCAATAAAGAATAAATAAATAGACACTTAAGGATTTGGGGGAATGAAGAGAAGTTGGTTAATGGGTACAGAAATACAGTTTAGTTAGATAAAAGGAATAAGTTCTAGTATTCAGCAGTACAGTAGGGAAATTATAGTTAACAGCAATTTATTGGCCGGGCGCGGTGGCTCACGCCTGTAATCCTAGCTCTCTGGGAGGCCGAGGTGGGCGGATCGTTTGAGCTCAGGAGTTCGAGACCAGCCTGAGCAAGAGCGAGACCCCATCTCTACTAAAAAATAGAAAGAAATTATATGGACAGCTAAAAATATATATAGAAAAAATTAGGCCGGGCGCGGTGGCTCACGCCTGTAATCCTAGCACTCTGGGAGGCCGAGGTGGGCGGATCGTTTGAGCTCAGGAGTTCGAGACCAGCCTGAGCAAGAGCGAGACCCCATCTCTACTAAAAATAGAAAGAAATTATATGGACAGCTAAAATATATATATAGAAAAAATTAGCCGGGCATGGTGGTGCATGCCTGTAGTCCCAGCTACTCGGGAGGCTGAGACAGGAGGATCGCTTGAGCTCAGGAGTTTGAGGTTGCTGTGAGCTAGGCTAACGCCACGGCACTCACTCTAGTCTGGGCAACAGAGTGAGACTCTGTCTCAGAAAAAAAAAAAAAAAAGATGATTTTATGGATTTCAAATTGTGTTTCCATTCTCTATTGGACTTCAAAAGTACAACCATGAGTAAACCTGTGTTTTAATAAATAAAATAAAAGGTTTGTGTAATTCAGATAGTTGGTAACATACATGGTAATACCACTTCTATTAAAAAATGAAGAAATGGGCCTTTTCTACTGGGAGGAAGTTATGAGAAATACACTCACTTACCTGCTGACTGGTGCACAACAATTTGTGTCAGACCAATAATTAAGTTAATTGTTACAGGTTTTTTGACGTTCTTATTGTCCATAAGTGCAGTCTTTTGGTGTTATAAATTTTAGCTATTATTTGTTATAATTCCTAGAAACCTGAGGATCTAGCACCTAATTTTGTAGATAAGGAAAAGGGGTTCAAAGGTGGTTCCAAAAAAAAAAAAAAAAACCAGGAAAGGAAAAGGGGGTTAAGTTGCCCAAGGCCCCCCAAGAGCCAGGCATTGGTGATCCTGTTACGACCCTAGTGCCTGTGGTCGTTCCTCCATGTTTTTCCACGTTGCTGCTTCCTATAAGACATCACCATCTTTTGGTTTATAATAAAGAGAGCTTGGGAGTGAATGGTTAATTAACTATTTTTAATTGCATTTAACTTTTTTTTTTCAGTCTTGAATCCAGATAATAGTTTTGAAATATTAGTTGACCAGTCTGTTGTGAACAGTGGAAATCTGCTAAATGACATGACTCCTGCTGTAAATCCTTCACGTGAAATTGAGGACCCAGAAGACCGGAAACCCGAGGATTGGGATGAAAGACCAAAAATACCAGATCCAGATGCTGTCAAGCCAGATGACTGGTGAGTCTTGGGGGCCTAGGGTCTTTGAGTATAAGGGAACGTTTTGTATATTCCCCACGGCTTTAGCAACCAAATATTGGTTGAGTAAGATCTGATAATTTCAACAATCTATGATGCAGTCTAAACTGTAGGAAAAAATGTAGACTGCTGTAGCTGGAAAGAAGCCATAGTGTCACCATCTAGATCAGAGGTCCCCAACCTTTTTGGCAACAGGTACCGTTTTCATGGAAGACAATTATGCCATGGACTGGCGATAGGGGGGCATGATTTCGGTATGGTTTCAAGTATATTACATGTATTGTGCATTTTATTTCTATCATTATTACATTGTAATATATAATGAAATAATTATACAACTCACCGTAGGTTGGGGACCCCTGACCTAGATTTTTGTAGCATTTTATAAATCACAAAATGCTGAAATTGATTATGCAGATTGCCTGTGGTCAGTTTGTGGCAGAACCTCAGGTCTTGTGGCCTGGCCATTCTAGTGCTGCTTTCAATTCACATTTAAAGTTAAAGTACTGAAATTTTAAATTGAAAAGTAACCTTTTTCCTATTTCCTATTTAAAACAATACTTAGAGATCTCTGCTCTGTGTTGGGCAGTGGAATACAAAGGCACAGGACACTACCATCTGCCTACCCAGAGCTCCAAGTCCAGTTGTAAGGCAAGTAAATAAAATTGGCGTGTAGTTATGGTAAGGGTCCACAAGAAGGTGCTACTAGGGGACCAGAGCACCAGGTGTGCCTAACCCAGGCATGGGTTCTGGGAGCAGGGCAAATTAAATTGAGACTTAAAAGCAAAATGAGAGTTAATTAAGTGGTGAGGATGGAAGAGGAGGGTGTTCCTGGTTGAAGAACATTATACGCAAAAACAGAGGAGCGGGATTGATCTAGACATGCATGAGAGAAGTTTTTTTTTTTTTTTTTCTTAGACAGGGTCTCACTCTGTCACTTAGGCTGGATGAGAGTGGTGTCATCATAACTCACTGCAGCCTCAGACTTCTGGGCTCAAGCAATCCTCCTGCCTCAGCCTCCCGAGTAGCTGGGCCTATAGGCACATGCCACTATGCCTGACTGATTTTTTTTTATTTTTATTTTTTGTAGAGATGGGATCTTGCTATGTTTCTCAGGCTGGTCTCGAACTCCTGGGCTCAAACGATATTCCCACATTGGCCTCCCAAAGTGCTGGGATTACAGGCGTGAGCTACCTCACCTAGACAATTTTGAGTATTATATGGCCTTTTATGTAGGGTTCAAATTGGAGAGTGATGAGAAATGAAGACAGGTGGGGTCAGACTATCATATTTGGCTATATTTGAAATCCAGTACAGTGACTTCCAGCAATGTTAGAATTTCAACAAAGAAATAAATTGTTCTTACAGTTTGTAAAAGTATCTTCCTATGCTTAGCAATTAAATTCTAGATAATCTTTTTCTTCCCTGAAAGGTAAGATATTTGTACCTGAAATTTTATGCTGCACTAATACAGATGCTAAATTTATTTGTGTATTTGGTGAACATTAGATTTGGAGTCAGCCTTGTTCAGTATTACATTCCTTAACTAGCTTTATCACCCCAAAAGAAACCTATACTCATTAAGCAGTCACTCCCCATATCTCCCTTTCCCTGGCCTCTGGCAACCACTACTCTGCTTGCTACCTCTCTGGATTTACATTTCATATAAATGGAATCATGCAATATGTGACCTTTCGTGACTAGCTGCTTTTATTTAGCATAATGTCAGGGTTCTTCCATATTGAAGCATGTATCAGTACTTCATTATTTCTTTTTATGACTGGATGATATTCAGTTGTGTTGATAATGCCACATTTTATTTATCCACCCTTTAATTGATGGAAATTTAGGTTGTTTCTCCTTTTTGGCTGTGGTTATGTAGAATGCTGCTATGAACATTCAAATACCAGTTTTTGTGTAGATACATATTTTCATTTCCACCTAAAAATGTAATTGCTGGGTCATGTGGTAACTCTGTTTAACTTTTTGAGGAACTGCCAAACTATTTTCCAAAGTGGCTGCACCATTTTACTTTCCCACCAGCAATGTATGAGGATTCTACATGCTCATCAACACTTGTTTTTATCAGTCTTTTTTACTATAGCCACTTCATGGATGTGATGTGGTATTATGGTTTTGATTTGCATTTTTCTGATGTCTGTTGATGTTAACCATCTTTTCATGTGCTCATTGGTCATTTGTGTATGTTCTTTGGAGAGATGTCTGTTCAAATCCTTTGCTGATTTTTTTAGATGGGTCTTTTTTTATTACTGAGTTGCAAGCAAGAGTTCTTTTACTAGGCCCCTATCAGATATATGATTTACAAATATTTTCTAGGAGCAATTATTTTAAATTTTGAGATTATGACCTAAATCTTTTTTTTTTTTTTCCCTGAGATATTGCTCTGTCTCCCAGGCTGGAGTACAATGGTGTAACCATAGCTCATTGCTGCCTGGAACTCTGGGTCTCAAGTGATCCTCCTGCCTCAGCCTCTCAAGTAGCTAGGACTACAGGTGTGCACCATGCCACCATGAAGGACTCTTTTTTTTTTTTTTTGTAGAGACGAGATCTCGCTATGCTATGTTGCTTAGGCTGGTCTCAAACTCCTGGCCTTGGGTGATCTTCTCACCATGGCTTCCCAGAATGCTGGGATTACAGGGCCCTATATATTTTTAGAATGCTCTGTTTCAGATTCACAAAGTGGGAGTACTCTGATTCACTGGCCAGTGTTGTCATAACTGGCTTTTTCTTTTGTGTTTAAGGGATGAAGATGCCCCTGCTAAGATTCCAGATGAAGAGGCCACAAAACCTGAAGGTTGGTTAGATGATGAGCCTGAATATGTACCTGATCCAGATGCAGAGAAGCCAGAGGATTGGTAAGAGCTTCAGATAACCTTTTTAATTATCTTTTTTTCTTTTATTTATTTATTTATTTTTTTCTTCACAACCATCAGAAGAAGAGAATAAATTATCTTTTTTGTAATTGAAGTAAAATTTATTTTAATTTAATTTTATTTTTTTTTGAGACAGAGTCTCACTCTGTTGCCCAGGCTAGAGTGCCGTGGCGTCAGCCTAGCTCACAGCAAGGGCTCAAGCGATCCTTCTGCCTCAGCCTCCCACGTAGCTGGGACTACAGCCATGCGCCACCATGCCCGGCTAATTTTTTCTGTATATTTTAGCTGTCCATATAATTTCTTTCTATTTTTAGTAGAGACGGGGTCTCACTCTTGCTCAGGCTGGTCCCAAACTCCTGAGCTCAAACGATCCGCCCACCTCGGCCTCCCAGAGTGCTAGGATTACAGGTGTGAGCCACCGAGACCGGCCCGAAGTAAAATTTAATACTTAAATACAAGCTCTGATTTGCGGGGGGTGCCATGGGCAATATATGTAGCCTAAACTTTTGTACCCATAATATGCTGAAATAAAAAAAAAAATACTTAAATACAGCCAACTGCCCAGATTTTAGGGTAGAGCTTGACGAATTTAATTACATTTTCAACTTTTTTTTTTTTTTTTTTTGAGACAGAGTCTCACTTTGTTGCCCAGGCTAGAGTGAGTGCCGTGGCGTCAGCTTAGCTCACAGCAACCTCAGACTCCTGGGCTTAAGCGATCCTCCTGCCTCAGCCTCCCGAGTAGCTGGGACTACAGGCATGCGCCACTATGCCCGGCTAATTTTTCTATATATAGTTTTAGTTGTCCATATAATTTCTTTCTATTTTTAGTAGAGACGGGGTCTCGCTCTTTGCTCAGGCTGGTCTCGAACTCCTGACCTTGAGCGATCCACCCGCCTCGGCCTCCCAGAGTGCTAGGATTACAGGTGTGAGCCACCGCGCCCGGCCTCAACTTTTTTTTTTTTTTTTTTTTTTTTTCTGCATCTGTCATGAAAAACTGTTGTTACTGAAAATACAAACAAGAGAAGATGGTCTTGCATAGTATGACAATGTGAAAACATTTCAGTAGGACCTCAGGGGAGCACTGGCCAGCGAGCTGTTCATAGTCCTGTATCACAGAACCCATTTGTAATTTGTTGTTTTTATATTTCCAAAGGGATGAAGACATGGATGGAGAATGGGAGGCTCCTCAAATTGCCAACCCGAAGTGTGAGTCAGCCCCTGGGTGTGGTGTCTGGCAGCGACCTATGATTGACAACCCCAATTATAAGGGCAAATGGAAGCCTCCTATGATGGACAATCCTAACTACCAGGTTTGTGCATCTTGATGGTTGAGTTGCTTTCATTGATCTGTTTGCATTCAGATAGAAGTTTTGTCTGCAGTGAGGCTGCCAGGATGATCATTATATTCAAGCTGTTGAATTAAAGCAGAAAGTAAACTTCGTAAATTGAGAGAGAGCTTAATTGGTTAGGTGCTGCAAAGATAAACCTAGAAACTGGAGAGAATAGCTCTTACAATTCCTTCATAACTATGTTTAGAAACAAAAAGAAAAGAGAAATGGAAAACTTGTGATTGGGCACCCTGCTGTCAGGCGGCAGGGGTGCTTTAGTCACAAGATCCAAATCCCAGGCTTGGCAATCTGTGTGACATGGTGGA
This sequence comes from Eulemur rufifrons, assembly GCF_041146395.1. Taxonomy (NCBI): domain Eukaryota; kingdom Metazoa; phylum Chordata; class Mammalia; order Primates; family Lemuridae; genus Eulemur; species Eulemur rufifrons. The sequence goes on from NC_090987.1 coordinate 54,425,778, forward strand.
TAAGAGGACTGTGAGAGGAGCTGGTACCCCAGCCACGTCAGAACAGCTCGCTGCTTAGCCTTAATGTCTTCAACTGTACAAAGTCTCAGGCTCAGATGAGATGGTAAGGATCTAAGTAGTGAGGTTATGAAGTTTCAGGTCTATGAAATGTATCCCCTTGGACCCTTTCTTTATCCTAGTAAAATTATTTATAATCATTAATTTCCACTTTGTCAAACTTTAAGGTATAGGTGTATCTATATGCATATACTAGATGTATGTTTTTCTGTTTTTTAATATATTTTTAATTGCGCTATCAAACAATGAGATAAAATAAAAAATTCACTTTAAAAAAATTGCCCTTTAGCTGTTCTCCTGTTGGTAGCCATTTAGGTGGATTGTCAGTTTTCCTTTTAGAGTCAGTGCTGCCGTAATCATCCTTAAATATGCCTGAATGTATGTAGTGAGTATTTGTCTAGGTAGTTATCTAGACGTGAATTGCTGGTTGAAGACAAGGTACATTTTATTTTAAATTACCACTGAAAAAGTAGTCAGAGTTTAGAAATCTTAGAGGCAGGGTGTGTAAAACATCAAGTAGCATTTATTGTCTTCTTCCTCTTGCTCATTTAAGTTTCACAAAGTCAGCATTTATCTCTGTTGATTAAGTAGAATTCATCTTACAGTAGGCTCCTCATAAGTTTTTGTTGATCATTATCTGAAATAATTTTTTAAAACATTGTTTGCTAGGGAATCTGGAAACCCAGGAAAATACCAAACCCAGATTTCTTTGAAGATCTTGAACCTTTCAAAATGACTCCTTTTAGTGCTATTGGTTTGGAGCTGTGGTCCATGACCTCTGACATTTTTTTTGACAACTTTATCATCTGTGCTGATCGAAGAGTAGTTGATGATTGGGCTAGTGATGGATGGGGCCTGAAGAAAGCTGCTGATGGGGCTGCTGAGGTTTGTGTTTGCTTGTTTCTTGTGCATTTATATCTGTTGCTATGGGTAACTTTTGTGAAAAGGTATGTTTGAGGGTTTATTTTTTCCCTTATTTGGGAATCTTGGCATAAAAAGTATAACCGTGTGCCTGCTAAAGACAAAATGTTGGGTTTTTGGCTATGATTTCATTAGTCTAATATGGTGGCTTTAGATTCCCTATTTGTTATGTGCAGAATTTTTTTTTAAAAATTATTTGTGTGTCTGTGTGTATATGTATCTTAAAATCTGCCATTTAGGTTATATTGTAATGCAGACTTGAATCTTGATTTATATCCAACATGCAGAATTTTCAGAGAACTGGTCATATGTCCAAGCTACAAATTGGAGAGCCAGAGATAACTGAGATCAAAAAATTTCTTGATTCACTGGTTTGAGGTTAAGGGAGCTTTTTGCTGGTGAATAAGATGCCAGCTTCGGTACCTATGAAAGTGAAATCACCTTGATGATAAGGAGAGCAGGAAGATGGAAACATTTCTCTATAATTCCATTTTTATGTTGTATGGACATCTTGGGTTGGACCCTTCGAAAAAGGCTTTGTTCTAATTGAACAGTAGAACAAATGGTGCAGCCTATATTTGATTTCAAAAGCCAGAACTTTCAATCCTGTCTTGTTTTTCAGCCAGGCGTAGTGGGGCAGATGATTGAGGCAGCTGAAGAGCGCCCGTGGCTCTGGGTGGTCTACATTTTGACTGTGGCTCTGCCCGTGTTCCTTGTTATCCTCTTCTGCTGTTCTGGAAAGGTATGAATTATTATTATTCTTTTTTGGCATCCCTTTTAGAAAGAACTCTTATGATGTTAAAAATAATGAAGATAGGCCGGGCGAGGTGGCTCATGCCTGTAATCCTAGCACTTTTCGAGGCAGAGGCGGGTGGATCATTTGAGCTCAGGAGTTCCAGACCAGCCTGAGCAAGAGCGAGAGACCCCATCTCTACTGAAAAAAAAAAAAAAAAAGAAAGAAATTAGCTGGACAACTAAAAATATATAGAAAAAATTAGCCGGGCATGGTGGTGCATGCCTGTAGTTCCAGCTACTCGGTAGGCTAAGGCAGGAGGATTGCTTGAGCCCGGGAGTTTGAGGCTGCTGTGAGCTAGGCTGACGCCATGGCACTCTAGCCCGGGCAACAGAGTGAGACTCTGTCTCAAAACAAACAAACAAAAAAAAAACAAACCCAAAGATATATTGCCTGAAGTTTACTTTGTAGCAGCTCAGTAATGGCGGGGCCATATTTGATGTTGACTTCTGAAACTTTATTCACTACTCCTCAATGGCCATTTATCGTGCCCAGATGGGAGTAGAATTTATAGCCCCTCGGTTGCTAGTATTTATCCTGCTCTATTTCTCTCTGTAATATTTGGCAGCAACTTTCTTAAAAAAAATAAACTTAGATACAAAACCAGCTATCTGGGAACAAACAAGCTCTTTCTCCTGCCATGGGTATTTCTGTTATTATACTTTATAATTCGATCTTTGACTTCTCATTATCCATTCCTCTCTCACCAACCCCCCCCCCCCAAAAAAACAATACATGTGGAGGTACTATTGCCTTATTGTTAGTTTTCTTATTTAGCCCTTGTTGCATACAATCATAAAAAAAGAATATCTTATTTAGGCTCTCTACTTCCAAGTGAGGATTACGCTTCACCTTGCATTCAAAACACTTTGTAACTGGATCCAAAGTTCTTTTTCCAGCCTTACTCTCCACCACTGTTCTGTGTATCTGTGCCTCAGTCAGCTTGACTATTTAGACCTGTACACACGCATATTCAATGAAGAGAAAGCTATTCAGGGTAGGAATTGATATCTTACTCATTTCTATATATCTACCCCTATATACAGCCTAGAACAGAACTTTACTAGTGCCTGTAGGCATTCAGTAATTATATGATAACATAATATCTGACAATGTAAATAAAATTGTTGCACTTTGGGGACTATTTCAGAGACAACCCAGTGCTGTGGAGTATAAGAAGACTGATGCTCCTCAGCCAGATGTGAAGGAGGAGGAAGAAGAGAAAGAGGAGGAAAAGGACAAGGGAGATGAGGAGGAGGAAGCAGAAGAGAAACTTGGTAAGAAGTTGGCCCCAAAACCCTGCTTTAAGCCAAGACCCTAAGATGTTGTTTTCAAACACTTACAATCAACTTACAGTAAAGATTTTTTTAGATCTAGAGATGTATTCTAATGCTAATTGCCTAATCACCAAAACAAGTATACGGTTTTGCTTAGTTGTTTAACTTCTGTCTTAGAAGAGAAACAAAAAAGTGATGCTGAAGAAGATGGTGGCACTGTCAGTCAAGAGGAGGAAGACAGAAAACCTAAAGCAGAGGTAAAAGAAAGGAGTTATGCATTTTGTATTTCCAAATTGAAGGTACATTTAAGTAAAGGGAATATTTTTATAGGGTAGTTTACAATGGCTTGTAGCAGTAAAAATTCTCTTATTGCTGGTTTTGTTGAAGTGAGATTTTTAGCTATATTAGTCAACATTTCATTTGATAATTTTAAGCTATATCTGAATCTCAAAAGTATTTGTTTGTGCCAAAAATGGCTTTCTGGATTAAGCAGAAGGTTGTAGAGGGCAAATAATAAAATGCTTTCTAAGATGGGAACTTTAAGTTATTATTACAGTTCTGTCTCATCTACCTCTTCTCACTGTTCCCTGAAAAGTATTTTTTGCACAAATCACTGCATTCTATATATTTTGTCCCTGGTTTCCATGGATTCATGCCTTCATTTAACAAATATTGAGTTCCCATTTTGTGCCAGACATTGTCAGCAAATAATACAAAGATACCCTGCCTTTGGGGAGTTTAAATTCTAGTGGGGGGGAAACAGGCAATAAACAGTAGACATTATAAGGAAGTAAATGACACTATATGTTAGGAACTGATAAGCTATGAAAAATTAGGACAGGAAAAGGTATTGGAAGTGCTGGAGGTGGGGTAGCTCACAATGTTTAAGTCCCCATTGGAAAGATAACATTTGAGCAAAGGCTTGAAAGAGAAAAAGGACTTTTCCATGAGGATGTCAGTGGCAAGAGTGTTCCAGGCAGAGAGAACAGCCAGTACTAAGGCCTAAAGTGGTTGTCCACAAGGCCAGTATGGCCCATAGAGTGAGAGAGAGTGGAGAAAAAGAGGATGGGGAAGTCTCCTAATTAGGTGGAACTCATAGGCCATTGTATGGACTTGGCTTTTCTTCCTAGTGAAATGGGCAGCCGTTGCATGCTTTGGGGCACAGATGTGACAGGATCTGATTTCTGAGGCTGCTGTGTTTTCTGTAGACCAGGGAGAATCAGGGAGACCAGTTAGGAGACTCCTGTAATAATCCAGGCAAGATATAGTGGCCCTACGCAAGGTGCTTGGAGGAGGAGGGTATGAGAAGTAGTTGAGGTTCTGGATCTAGGTTTTGCTGTGGTTGGATAGATGGGGTATGAGAGAGAGAATAGTCACTGTACCTTTGCTTACCAAGGAACTCTTTTTAGTGCCTCTGTTTTTGAGTCTAGTCCCTCCTTCAAAGCTCTATCCATTTCCAGCTACCACAGTCTTTCTGTTGATAAAGATGAGTGCTATTTATATCTTGATTATGTTTTCAATGGATGTATTCTGTCTCAACAAGAATGCAGTTCTTGAAGGTAGGGACCATGTCTCACTACTTTTTATATCCCCCAAACGGCCTAATGTGTTAAGTTGCTAATGTGTTAAGGAAAGGGAGTATTTTCATAGGGTAATTTATAATGTTAAGAACTTGTGAAAGAGTAGAAACAGCACTGGGCTTGTAGTCTACTTGGATAGTCTTCAGTCTTCATGAATCCTAGGTTTCTCATCCTCAAAAGGGGGCTAATGTACCCATGGGCTAATAGATTAGGATTAAGCAAGATAATGTGAAAGCCCAATGCCTGATTGTTTTCTAAGAAAAGGTTTATGGGTTAGATTGAGAAAAGTATACATTTATGGAACAAAAAAGACTAAACTGAATTAGTCTGCTACCTCTGAGACAGCCATTGTTTTTGGTGCATTTTCTTCTAATTATTTTTCTTGATTTTTCCTCAAATGGGTCACTCTTAGCCTGGCAGATCTTGAAAATATGGTGAACTTTTATTTTTCAAAAATGTGCTAATTATAGTGAATTTCTTTTCTTTTCAACCAATAGGAGGATGAAATTTTGAACAGATCACCAAGAAACAGAAAGCCACGAAGAGAGTGAAACAATCTTAAGAACTTGATCTGTGATTTCCTCTCCCTCCCCTTCCCCTGCAAGTGTGGTCCTAGGAGAGTACCTGGCACACCTTAGGTTGAAACTCAGAAAACCTCAAGACGTCACCATAAACAGGTTCCAGTTGAACACTAGTCTGTGTAATTTTAAACATCTAGCAGTAAATAATTGCAGTTGTGACATAAAGGACCCTGTTTCTGTAGAAAAGAAAACATTTAACATAATGGTTGTGAAATGTAACATAAAGCAACTAACTTGTATTTTTGTTTTTGTTTTTAAACATCTTTGTTTTTTAAAATAGAATGATAGAACTTTGCCAATCTTTAAAATCTTGGCTTAATTTACTACATTAATCTGTCCATGCAGAAATAACACCAACACTTAAAAATGCTAGGGGGATGAGTTGCAGTTTTTATAACAAATTTTTTTTTTAAGTTTGGTATTACAAAACATTCAAATGTCTGTGTCCCTTAAAATTGATAATCATGTTTAAAGTGCAGTCATTTATGGTTTTAATCTTGTTTTGCTTGCTTCCATTACTCATTTTCTCCTAAGGAAATTTAGGAGAGGATTGGACAGAAGCCCAAATTTATATAGAAGTTCTGTTTAAATTGTATTAAAAATAGACATACAAAAAGAAAAAAAACTTTTCACTTGGTGTTGGTTAGACCATAAAATGTGTGTGTTCTGTTGCCCTTGGAACTGCTTAGTTCCCAGACAGCTTCACAGTTAGTGGAGAAGGTGGCTTCATATGGGCACTTGGGTATTCATACTCCATATACAGGGATCATCGGGCTCCGGCCTTCTGGAGCAGGTGGCTTGTTAAGGAACGCACTAGCAGGGCATGGCATGTGAGCTCTGGAGTAGGTGTTTTCATCACTTCTTCCACTGTGTTGACACTGTTTTCCTTACCTATTTCCCCAAATTCCCAGCTTTCTCCTCTGCTATGCATTTTCTTCACAGCGCAGCTTGCAGTCCGTTGCTGAAAATGATTATAAACTCTGCATAGTGTTAAGCTTTATTGTGATTATGTGTATTTCTTTCTTTTAAGCAGACCCATACCTTTCCAGGGTCAAAGTACAGGATAGAATACAATCTTTCATTTTTATCCATTTCTTTTACTCTGTGGAAAGACTTTAGGAGTCTGATTCAGAGGTGAGCCAATTTAGAATTGACTGTAATTGAACACAGGCTAAAAGTATTTATGGGAGGAGTGACACATAGCATGAGTTATCTGATTTTTGTAGCTGCTGAATATTTTAAGCCTTCATTTGCAATTCATGTAATTCATTTGTGTCTTAAATTACACAATAAAGCAGTCCTGTTCAAATTTTTTTTATGTGACTTGTAGAATTTTTTTTAAAATCTTAGGTTTGTTTTTCATGTGGAATGCAGATGGGTGCTATCAAAGCCTCTCCCATACCACTATAGTGTAATATTATTATTATACTACACTGAAACTTACTCAGAATTAGATGTTATTTTAGCTTTATTCTTTCTTCAGAGGTGTTGCACATGTACTGATGATACTGTTCCTTGCACTGAATATATAAACACTCCACAGTGTTTATATTGGGGAGATGTTGGGGAGGATGTATATTTGTAAAAGATGAAGGCTATATCCATTTATTTTATCTTTTTTTTTTTTTTAAACTGATTCACTTAAATTCTTTTGAGGGTTGTATGCATTTTTCTTGCTATTCAGTGCTTTTTCCTTTTCATCTGTTGTTTGTAGTCACAGTGACATTAGCTGTGTAACAGACTTTCCCAAATGTATTGAGTGCAAATAAACAGTTGTTACTTAGCAAGACCTGAAAACATGTCTGCAGATTTCTCCTTGAAGCAAATGTGGGGGATCCTTGCACTTCTAGAAATCTGCCTTCATTCTCTATTGATGTTACATTTCATGCCTCCCTTTCTTCCAGCTGAACGTTAAACCATTAGAGTGTTCATTGCTTTTCCAGGATTATATAGTAAAGTTTATTCAAAATAAAACAAAAACAGTGCCTTTTCTTGGTTCTTTTTTTCAGTTTGTGTTGAAGGTGCAGCATTCTGATTAAAATGTCCGACACATTAGTGAATGACTAGCAGTTTTCAGCTCTTAAAAGGCACTTATATTATGATTTCACATGCTGGTTACCTGTCCCATTGTTGTAAAATGCCCGCTCTCCGTCAGATGTGTTCCTCAATTTTCTCATCCACAAAGTATTCATCAACATTTTTCAAACTGTCACATTACTAAATGGTGTTACATTAAAGCCCTGTGTTAAGTGTCTGCCTTTGACTGAACTTCTTCATAGTAACCTTCAATGTGTGTTTTTTACTGTTTCAATAGTGGGTTAATCTTTTAATTGGCCCCTACATGAGAGTTTGCTAATGTGCAGAAACTATTATAGATGGTGAAATAATTACCTTATCTCACCACATGAGTTTGATTCAGTCTTTTATATTTAGCTCTTGCCTCCTCCTCTTGCTGATTGTGGTTCAGTAGTTTCTATTGTATGCAAGGACAGCAGTTCAGAAAAGGAAGGGATGCCAGCCCCAAGAGGTGGCTCACACCTGTAATTCTAGTGACTTGGGAGGCTGAGGCAGGAGTGTCACTTGAGGCTAGGAGTTTGAGAGGAGTCTGGGCAACATATCGAGACCCCCATCTTTACAAAAAATAAAAAAATTAGCCGGGTACAGTGACTTGGGCCTATAGTCCCAGCTACTTGGGAGGAGGCCAAGGCAGGAGGATTGCTGGAGCCCAGATGATGGAGACTACAGTGAGCTGTGATCATATTCATCTCTTCAGAAAAATTATTTTAAAGGAATGGATGCTACTGGTAATTTGTAGATAATATTGTTTTGTTTTGTTTTTTTTGACAGAGTCTTGCTCTGTTGCCCGGGCTAGAGTGCTGTGGCGTCAGCTTAGCTCACAGCAACCTCAAACTCCTGAGCTCAAGCGATCCTTCTGCCTCAGCCTCCCGAGTAGCTGGGACTACAGGCATGTGCCACCATGCCTGGCTAACTTTTTCTATATAGATTTTTAGTTGTCTGCTAATTTCTTTCTATTTTTAGTTAGAGACGGGGTCTCGCTCTTGCTCAGGCTGGTCTCGAACTCCTGACCTCGAGCAATCTTCCGGCCTTGGCCTCCCAGAGTGCTAGGATTACAGGTGTGAGCCACCGCGCCCAGCCTGTAGATAATATTCTTTAAGACTTAGAGGAACCACTGAACTTTTTTATTAGAAAATAATCTTTGCTCAGAATCAGACTCCATATTTTACATATATGTGAATATTTCAGGGATGTTTTTGAAAATTAGGCCAAAAGGTTTTATGCACTATTAAGCTTTTGGATTGCTTGCTGAAAAGATATACACAAAATGTAGTACTCCTAGTTACTATCTTTTCTATTAAAAAAAAGAATAGTTTAATTCTGGTATAAAATTTATACGTTTGAAGTAAAAAGCAGGGCTGCATTAGGGCATTTTCACCTTGGTGGCCCACTTCCTACACTAAAAATTAGAATTTGTATTTTTCTATTGCATTTGTATAAAAACATTTGACTAAGGTCCATTTTTTTCTCCTGCTTTTAAAATAAAACCTTTTCCTGAGCCCTAGTAAAAAGCAACGAGAAGTTTGATCTGCTGATGCTGCCTCTCAACGTACAGCCTCCTGGCACCTCCTTTTTAACCTTTTAGCAATTAGGGTGACAATACCTATACCTAATATCCCCTGGGGCCTCCCCCATCTAGTTTTAGTACTGACGCTTTCATTGCTCCGCTTTTTCCCATATAGTCCCTTCCACGCCCTCTACCTATTAGTAATACTGGAGCAGAATTGTATTTGGTTGGCTTTAAGGACTATCTTTTAAATGTAAAGAGCTTGCAGTCCAGGCTCCCTGTTTTTAACTGAAGCATCATCCTTTGCATTTCCAGTCCCCTCTAATGGAGCTGGACTCTACTTCATTATCTTTTTCCTCACATCTGCTAAGCTTTTTCTTTTAAGTAGTAATTCTGCACTTGTTCAGACTTTCATAAATAAGTGGAAGTTGACAGCCCCAATGATTCAGAACGGTGTAAGCGGAAACTTCTACCAACTCGCTCGTGGACCATTCTGACCAATTAGGGGGCTGGATGAGGTGAAAGAAAAACGGCTGACGTTGACATAGCGTAGCTACTTTCAGCTTATCAAAGCCAAAATCAAAAGGTTGGAAGAAAATGAATCGCCGTGCTGTGAGCAGATGGCTGGGTGTGGACACCGACTTGGATTCACCTCCTTTCCATCAGGGGGCCGGAAGGGCCTGCCTTCAGGAGGCAGCGTTTGGCAAGCCTCTAGTCACCTCCAGGAAGAGCTCCTGTCAGTCACGCTTAGGCCGCCCCCTGAGGCCCGCCCAGGGGCTTCCCTCCACCCTTCGCTGGAGAGTTCCTTTTAAATACCGCTCCGGAGTCCGAGCGCGTCTCTTACGTGCTCGTCCCCACGCCCTCGGGCGGCCAGTTCTTCCTTTTTTCATTGGCCGGAGCCCCTGTCCATCAGTCGTGACGCGCGAGGTTGCCTGCCGAGGCCCCGCCCTTTTCCGAGGGCCCTGAAAACAATTTTAAGATGGCGACGGCGGCGGCGCGGAAAACAATGGGGCCGGGGCGGCGGGGACAGGCCAAGGCCTGAAGTGGGCAGCGAGCGCCGGCTGGGGGTCGGGCCGAGCGGGGCAGGAGAAAGACCCACCGCCGCGCGTGAGCCCGCTCCACAGCCTGCGGGGGCATGGCGCGGCCGTGAGGCGGACTGGGGCTGCCGCAGGGAGCGGAGCCCGCAGTGCCAGCCGGCCCCGAGAGGCCCGGCCCGTGCAGCCCGCGGCCCATGGTGCTGCCCACCTGCCCCATGGCGGAGTTCGCGCTGCCGCGGCACAGCGCGGTCATGGAGCGCCTCCGCCGGCGCATCGAGCTGTGCCGGCGCCACCACAGCACCTGCGAGGCCCGCTACGAGGCCGTGTCGCCCGAGCGCCTGGAGCTCGAGCGCCAGCACACCTTCGCCCTGCACCAGCGCTGTATCCAGGCCAAGGCCAAGCGCACCGGCGCTAAGCACCGGCAGCCGCCCGCCGCGGCTCCGGCTCCGCCGTCCGCCCCGGCCCCAGCGTCCGCCGCGCCCGCCCCGGCCCCGCGCCTCGACGCCGCCGACGGCTCGGAGCTCGGCCGCCCGGTCGCGGTGAGTAGGGCGCGGGGGCAGTCCCTTCGCCCGAAAATGCGTCCCCTTGACGTAGCTCGGGCCGCCGGGAAACTTCCTCGTGCGCCTGCAGCTCCTGGATCTGGCTCGAGGGAGGGTAACATGGCAGGGAGCTGAGCGGTTGTCATCTTCGGGAAATGGCACTGTGGCATTACTTTGGGAAAATATAACCGAGAGGACCTTGCCTGAGGCTCGGCGTGGGAAGGCTGGCGAACGCTAGCCGAAAGGTTTTTCTCCCAGACTCAATTCTAAAATTTTGAGAACGTTATTTTGGAACATACCAACATTCGAGGTGCCTGTGATGTAGGGAGTTCTTGCACAGTAGGCCTGGCTTCATTTATTCTTCAAATGTTTATTGGGTCTTTGTGCTGTAAGCAGGGTCAGGTCTTTAATATGAAAATAAGTCGGCTTTCGATTGACCAAATCAAACTGTTCTGAATGAAAAATAAAAAAATCTTTGGAAAACTTATAAAATGCATATTGCTGCTCGGTGAGTTGCATAAGAGTATTCCTTCTTTAGGCAGCCTGAAATTTGTGAACTTGAGATTCCTGCAATATTGTTGACAGTTCCAGTTTTAATTTATGAGGCCTGTTTAAAGTCTCTAATATTAGATTGTTGATAAATTATTACGCCCCTTGAGTTCTCAGTAGATACTTGTGAAATTTGCTGGTTAGGTTTTTCTCCCTGAAACTGGTATATAAAAGGGAGACAAGATTTTGTGTGTGTGTGGTTTTCTTGGTAATTTTAGTTTAAAACAAATGCTACAATCCAATTGGTTCGGTATATTTGTAATTCTTGCTTTTATTGTCTCTCACCTGGGCTGTTGTAACTAATGTTAGGCATGTGTTCTCTTTCTGCCTCTCTAATTGATAGAAACCCTTCTGTTGGACCTAACCCCCATCTTTTCATGTCCCTGGCAGGTCCTCTGCTCTGGTTCAATTATTTTCCTCATTCTCTACTACACTAGTGTGGGCTGTTGAACTGGAAGACAAAATACTTGGGTTCAAACCCAGGTTTCATTGCTTATTGTATTGAATGGTCAAGTCATCTCATCCTCACTTTTTTCATTTGTAAACTGGTGGTATGTTGGGCTTCTTATCCCCCAGGGTTCTTTAGGATTCAAAGAAATGAGCGTAAATGTAAAACTACAGTATTCTGTAGACTGATAGGCTGCCTGCAGGGTCCTCCTCAACATCTTTCAGAATCCTACCATGCCATCAGTCCCAGCTCACCTCTCCCCTCTTCTTTAAAGCTAGTTTCTGACCAGTCTAGCCCACGGCAATCAGAATCACCTTTGTCAAAACATTTAGGAAATATATTGTCTGTGCTATTTATTTTTAGCACATGGTCACATACTACTTTAGGTCACGTATTTCCAACTAGACTAAGCTCTTGGAAGCAGGGAGTGCTTGGGCTCAGAGTCCTGCACATACATGTCTGTGGCCCTCAGAGCATGTTTGTTGAGTGATTGATAAAAACTTGTTAGTGCTTTACTCAGTAATCTGTCCTCCTGTGTGCTAACCTCAAAAAGCTAAATGGCTTAACTTCATGAGCCACCTTTACTAACAACTCCTGTTGTCAGGAAAGACTTTTAAAAGTACTAGGTTGTCATTCCAGTTGAAGTAAATAATGAAAGCTCATAAAAATCGTGGTTCTACATACAAGTAGTTGCCTTGAGTACCCCTTAGAAAGTATGTTAGTAGTGATTCAATTTCCAATTAAAGTCATTTTAAGAATGTAGACCTTATATGATTTTTTTTTTTTTTTTTTTTAGTCCTGAATCACTGGAGAGAAATTCAGCGTGCTATATGAAGAGAAATTAATTCTGAGTGTGTTAGAACTTGAATCTAGCTTGTCAGTCATTCCTTTGGTGTCAGAGCCTGATGAGATGTGCCATGTTAAGTTGATAGACATTACATTTAAACCTTGACCCGTGGATTTCCTGATTTTAAATTTTACAGTGGAAGTGCTCTCCTGTGTCTGCTAGGAAGAGGGATCCTTTTCACTTCAGGTTCCAAGTGATTCTAGCTGAGCTCTGTGGCCTTGGAATGGGGTCATAGGAACTAAAGATAAGTATCACTATGAAAACAGTGGCGTTTTCCATTTTAGTGGCTCCTTCAGTTCAGACGGGGAGAGTCCTTGACTGTAGGATTTGGGCTTGGAAAACACAGCTTTGCACAGCAAGATGGCAAGAACGTGCCTCTTAGTCATTGTTATTTTTGACAACTCTGTGTATGTATTTGATCTCATTAATATTCCTTATGTAAAGAATATTAGTCTTATTTTTTTTTCCAAGTGTGCTGTAGTACTGTTAGGCAGTCATTTCATTGCCAAAGTTACTTAATCAGCAAGCCATTTCCACAATTGAAAAGGGATCAGGCCGGGCGCGGTGGCTCACGCCTGTAATCCTAGCTCTCTGGGAGGCCGAGGTGGGCGGATCGTTTGAGCTCAGGAGTTCGAGACCAGCCTGAACAAGAGCGAGACCCCATCTCTACTAAAAATAGAAAGAATTATATGGACAGCTAAAAATATATATAGAAAAAAAAAAATTAGCCGGGCATGGTGGCACATGCCTGTAGTCCCAGCTACTCGGGAGGCTGAGACAGGAGGATCGCTTGAGCTCAGGAGTTTGAGGTTGCTGTGAGCTAGGCTGACGCCACGGCACTCACTCTAGCCTGGGCAACAGAGTGAGACTCTGTCTCAAAAAAAAAAAAAAAAAAGAAAAAAAGAAAAGGGATCAGATTTACTAATAGAGTTTACTTTAATTTCAGTTGATTGTTTTTTTCTTCTTAGGCTATCCCACCACAGCGAAGTGTTCACCACTGTCTGCTTAGTCTGTTAGAGATGAATCAGGAACAGTGCTTCAGGCTTTTTTTTTTTTCTATTCTGGTTTTCGAGGAATGAGCCTATTAGGTTTTCTTTATATTCTCTGTGCTCTTCAAAAACAAATAGTAGCATTCTAATGACAGAATTGACTTCTTTATGTTAGGAATTCTAGGTTAGGGAGACCCATCCACCTGCTTTACACATTCATTCATTCTGTAAGTGAAAATAGTCTTTTACAATAGTGTGAACATTTTCTTTGTGTAATAAAATGCTATAAAGGTTGATTCCCAGTCCCTTTGACTATTGCTACACTTTTGCTGCTGAGCAGAGAGGAACTGTCAATGGTTGTGGTAGTTGACAAAGAAATTTGACAGTAGAATGCCAACCATTCACCATGGAAGTTTCTTTCCCTACTTGGTTTTAGGTGTGTGACATTTCTCTCTCTTTCTCTTTTTTAACCTTTTATTTGTAAATAACTTCAGCCATAGAGGAAAGCTACACAAATAGTACAAAGAACATCTGCATACTCCTTACCTAGAGTTACCCATGGTCACTTTTGTACCCCATTTGCTTTATCATTGATTTGTGTATTCCACCCCCACTTCTCTCTCTCTCTCTCTCCCTCTTTCTTTTCTCTCAAGCTCTTGTTCTCTGAACCTCTGAAGGATATGTTGCACACCTCATGGCTCTCTACCCACAAATATGCCAGTGTGTGTCTTTTAAGAGTTAAGAAAGGTGTGCAGAGTATTAGTAATTTTGTAGACTAAACTCATGTAAGAATTATACAAATGAAATATTATTTCCAGGGAGTAGATATTTCTGAGTATAAAACATATTGTACTGGGATAGTTTTTTTTTTTTTTTTAAAGAGGACTGATGTGGCTTTAAGGTCTCATTTCTTCCTCTAACATCTGTGAGTTTGTCTGGCACCCTTTTTTCTTTTTTATCTTTAGCATCTTCTTTCCCAGGGGGATCCTTCCTTTCAGCTTGAAAACATGAGCAAGTAGAGTCCTTTCTTTTGTGTTTTCTCACTCTCAAAATAGTATTCCATATTTTTCCTTTTTCCCTTTCCACGTGAACTTCCCACTTACTCATTGGCCCATTGTAATATGCTTTCCACCTCTTGGAAAGGACACAAGGATGGAATTGCCAAATTCTTTGGCTTCTTTGTCATTCTTCTTGATGTCTTCCTTCATGAGTCTCTTCTCTTGGCTTCTGCTCTCTTATGATTTTCTTTCCAGCTTTCTGACTTTTTTCCTTAGTCTCCTTCCTACTTTCCCTTTTTAATTCATGCAGCAAATATTTGAGTGGATTCAACCAACCATGGATTGAAAATGTTAGAGAAAAAATTTTTAAAATACCAATACAATAAAAATAATACAAAATTTTAAAAAGTATTACAACTATTTACATAACATTTACATCATATTAGGTATTATAAGTAATCGAGAGATGATTTAAAGTATATGGGAGGATGTGGATGTGTGTAGTAGGTTATACCCCAATATTAATACTAGGCCATTTTATATAAGGGACTTGAGCATCCACAGATTTTGGTATCCTGGAGGGCATCCTGGAACCAATCCCCCATGGATACCAAGGGACGACTGTATTCAGGGCACTAGGGATATAGCAGTGTACAGGACAAATTAAAACTCTGCTCTCATGGGGAAAGAGAAAATCAATTTTAAATATTAAATTATGATAAATGCTAAGCAAAAATTAAAAGCAGAGTAATGTGCTACCAAATGACAGGTTCCATGGAACACTAATTTCATGGGCTATTCGAAGAGTTCTAGAGTGGGACAAATTTGGGAGTCACTGGGCTAAACAGATTTTTTGCCTCTGAGCATTTGCACATATAGGCTAAACAAATTTAAACAGTTTCCTTTATTTAGGACATTTCCAAACCTTTAATATACTGATATGCATGCCAACTTGAGCTCTTATCAAGGGGCATCTAATAGGACTTTGATCCTTTTGGGAAACTAAGCAGAAACACAAAATTATGATAGTAGTTCTTTGAATTTGAGGTTTGAAGTGCCAGAGGCTGGAAGATGAAGCAGGAAAGGTAGGAGTCAGGTCAGGAAGAGCCTTATATTAATATTAGAGACGGGGGTGTTTGGACTAAATAATTTTGAAACACTGTGAACCCCCTCTCACATATTTTTAAGTTGACATCTAAAACTTTTCATCCTAAGTTTGTAGGCTTATCAAAAATTATAACCAATCATTTGTATACTAAATTACTATAATTCAGTTTAGTAAGTGAAAAATACAAAATAAGAAATTTATGTAACACAGCCTTATAAATGCTACATATATTTAAGATGAATTAAGTATTTTAAAAGAAGGGCAAAAAATGCTGTTTATAGTTGCAGGAGATGTAACTTACAGAGAATTATAAATATTTTTAAAAAAAGTTTACATCACTTTTTAAAATGTAGCCAACAGAATCTGAATATCTTAGCAATATGCTATCTTTCATCAACCATTTAAAGAATGCTTTTCTTCAACAGAAGTTTTAAATCATTCTTTGTTTTCTCCTGGAATTTGCTTCCTTTTTACACTTACTCTGTGTAATATGTTTTATTTTAACTTAATACATGTTTGCAAGTCTTTTTATTGATTACTCTAGCATATTTCTCTGCATCAAAAATAGGTATAAACATTGAAATTAAAACTTTTAAATTTATTTTGACCATAAAGCTGTATGCATTTTTTGCTCTTTTTAAAGCTGATTTATACAAAAGAATATATGTAGCATTTATAAGATTCTGTGTTATGTCTATGTCTTGTTTCAGTAAATTGAGTTATAGCAATTTAGTACACAACAGATAACATGCATTATAAATTTTTATAAGTGTTAAGCAAAAAAAATACACTTTTATTAGAAATGCCTCTCTTAATAAGATAAATGAGGCTCCCCTCCCCCCTTGATTTATTCATGTAACCATGGATGAATATTAGTTCTTGCCAAAATGAGAGTTCTCAATTCAGTTCTTATTTTTTGTTTTTGTAAATTTAATCCCCAGAAATCCTTGTTTGCATAAATATTAATAACTATAAAGGAAAGGAAGAAGTTTAGTAATAGCAATGTTATTCAATATTTTGAAACCTCAGTTGTGTGCCAGAAAGTCAGAGTGTCATATCATTAAAAATTAGTTTACTAATTAGCTGACAACTTGGTTGAGTAGTCCTTCAATTTTATTGAAAACAAAGAATTAGAAACCATCTGATTAGTCATTTCCTTTCTCAGTTACTGAGAAATATAACAAAAAGGCTTTACCAAGTTTTTTCAATTGATTGTTGATTATACCTGTTATTCTTTCACTTAGAGGTACCTTGTTTAACCTAACATATACAAAATTTGTTGGGAAAACAAAAGTACTATTCATTTCAGTACACTTTTGCCAATATGCTATTTTTTGATTAAATACTTTTATCTGCTTTAGGTATATTTTCATCAAAACCTTAGAGCTGTGACTATGATGGCTTGTTTAATATATGGAAGATACCTGCTGTATAACCTAATGTGCAAAACCAGTCCTCATTGTCAAATAGTCACATAAGACTCAACTTTCCATCAGAAAGTTTGACTTCATTTTTCAAATATCCATAATAATGTGCATTCCCATGACTACCATCTCACTTCTGAATTCCAGGAGAGATGGTTAAAGAGCATGGAGCCTTGTCATGAGTTTGTTGCCTGCATCAAATAAGGTGTCTTACCTACATATTTCTTACTCATATTCTCTTTGCTCTCCCATGGAACACTCCTTTGAAGAGCCATACATTGTTTGGTTAGTTGAGGATAGAAGAATGTCTTTAAATGAAAAATAGCATCACTTCTGCCCACTCTATGATATATCTGAATTCAAAGCATCCCAACGCACAGGCCAATCACTGGCAACCGCTGGCAGGGGTAGGGAACCTGTGGCCTTCTAGGTCCTTAAGTGCAGCCTTATGGCTGAATCCAAATTTTATGGAACAAATCCGTGCATTAAAAGGGTTGTAGCAGAGAAAGATAAAGCTTTTGTTGTCTCCTTTGGTGTTTTAGAAAAAACAATCTTGAAATCAGAAGGCGGTAGGTTGCCCGCCCCTGCCCGATGAGTCCAGACCCTTTAGGTCAGTGTAGAACTGTTATGCCTGGCAGGACAGAGCAGCAGGAGAGACTGCAGCACATAGCTGAGTATTTGGAGCAGTGTCAGTGTTACCAGGCCTGCTAGAACAGCATGTCATGGGGTGACCTGTTACCATGGAAATGAAGCCTTTGTGAGCCTTACTTCAAGATCCCAGAAATACTTTGAATGTAATTCTTTAAAAATGGCCTAATTTCTCTTGATACCTTCCTATGTATGTCCTTCCCCCAATCTCATGATGTTGGACATTTCACCATTCAGAACTCTGCTCATAATCCATCTCCTCCAGGATACCTTCATAAGTCGGCTCTTCAAGTTGACCTGGCCTTTGTCAGAACAACTACAACACTGAGTTTTAATTTGTGTGTTTTTGCTGCTCTCTCCTGGACTGTGGACAACTTGAGAGTAAGACCATGAGTCTAGCACTATACCTGCCGCATATTCAGGAGTCAGCAGGCATCTGTTGAGTGAATGTTAATGTTGTTATGGAAGGAACTCTCAATTCGGTGTCAGAAGCTATATGGCTGTAGGTCAGGACCGATTCAGAAGTGAGTTGGTAGAGGTAAGACAGTAAGCCCTGATTTACATACCCATGTTTATTGCAGCATTGTTGACACTAGGTGGGAGCAACCTAAATGTCCATCACCAGATGGATGGATAAAGAAAGCGTGGCGTGTACATACAATGGAATATTATGTAGCCTTAAAAAGGACGGCTACATTTAAAAAAGCCTCCTGTTCTGTGCTACAGCATGGATGAACCTTGAGGACATTATGCTAACAGAAATAAGCCACTCACAAAAAGACAAAGATTGTAAGATTCCAATTATATGAGATATCTGAAATTGTCAAACTCAGAAACAGAAAGTAGAATGGTGGTTGTCAGGGGCTGGGGAAGGGGGAAAGGGGGGTTGTTCAATGGATATAGCAGTTTCAGTTTTGCAAGATGAAAAAGTTCTGGTGATTTGTTGTGCAACAATGTGGGTATAATTACTCTACTATATGCTTTAAAAGGTTAAGATGGTAAATTCTATGTGTTTTTGACACAATTTTTAAAACATTAGGAGACAGAAACTATGATTCTACAAACCGTATGTCCTGAAAATTTTCTAACAGTATCATAAGGGCTGCTTTATGAAGGCACATCAAGGAAATTAGAGAGACTAGAGTGATTTTAAAGTCAGTCGAAGAAAGATGGGATAGAGTCTGTGATTCTCTGCGTAGAATATGAAACAAGGAAAAATTTTTATATGCTTGTATCTCTGTTGCTGTATAGTTCTTTATTGCTATATAGTTAAGAACAAAGTCTGTCAATAGAAACAAAGCAAGACAGTGGGCCCTGTGTCTCAGGGAAGGGTGGTGCAGCTAATGAGCAGAAGGAAGAGAATACATTTGTGTGCAAACAGGATGAAGTAAATTATAGGGCAGGAGTCAAAAAACCTGGATGCAGTGACAGTTTTGGCCTAAAGTAATTGTATGACTTTAGGCATGGAAAAGAATCTCTCTGCTCCAATTTTCTCATTTTTAACAGGTGTTAAGGAAAAAAAAAATTCTAAGAGAGCAAAGATTCAAAAAGCTAAATAGAAAAATGCTACCTTCAAGCAGGGAAACCAATCCGGCACAGTCTAGCCTCTGAGGGATGTGGCTCAGGGGAGGAAAAATAGGGTGAGTCTTTTAAAGCCAGAAGACCACGAACCATCTCTGTCCTTATTGGGAAAGCAAAGTCTCTGAGTGTTGCTGATAGGCTAATGATGCCAGGACTTTTTCATTAAGGAAGACCTGGGATGGCTGGAGAGGATCTACTGTGTACAAGAGGCAGCTTTCTTGGGCCTTTGACATCAGCTGCCTGTGTTACTTGCAAGTGCCTGTCTTGGGATCATGGCATTTAATTGGTCTGTGTTGGTATAAGTAGCCTAGCTATTCAGGTCAAAAGGAAAAAAAAATTTTTTTCATGAGACAGAGTCTCACTCAGTCACCCTGGCTAGAATGTAGTGTCATCATCATAGCTCACTGCAACCTCCAACTCCTGGACTGCAGATATATGCCATCACGCCTAGCTAATTTTTTTTTCTTTTTTTTGTATTTTTTGGTAGACACGGCTTCTCGCTCTTTCTCAGGCTGGTCTCAAACTCCTGAGTTCAAGTGATACTGCCGCCTTGGCTTCCAAGAGTGCTAGGATTACAGGCGTGAGCCAACAGAAAATTTAACAAGGACCAGACTCTTTACATATGTTGTCATTGAATCCTCACAGCAGTCTCAAATGGTAAATATTTGTATGCCCAATTTTACATGAAAGGAAATTGAGACTCATAGGTTAATTTGCCAAGATTGCCAACTTAAATGGTAGAAGCAAAATTCAAACCAAAGTCTGATACCAAAGTTGTGTTTCTACTATGTCATTTAGCTTCTGCAGATGAGATCATATATGAGAAAGAACTTTATAAAAACTAGAAGTGCTATTAATATGTTATTTAGTATAGACTAGTGGTTTTGAATCAAAGACATTCTCTGTGGCATATATGTCAGAATTACCTGGAATACTTTTTAACTGTACACCTACTTGCCTACTTATGCCCTCCCTCCTCCGCCTCTCCCCCAACTTTTATCTTTATTGCTATTCAGATGAGTTGCTATTATTCATGGGAATGGCATAGCCCTTAGTTGTGTGAGGGTAGATTAAATGTTCTCAATTCTTCATTCTAGGTCATTTTATATATCCACACCCTTGCCATAGAACAAGAATTTTTAAAATTCAGGAAACAAAATCTTGGAAATTTTTTTAAAATATGAAATATATGTGTACAACATGCATATGAAAAATTAGCAATTCGCCCAAAAGGAAAAAGGGCAAAACAAATGGAAAACAGAAAATTAGAGGACTGAAGGCATGAGTTGCCAGATTAAAAGGGTATGCCTGTGCCCAGCGCTAGGGAAGAAAAGAGACCCACACCAGTCATGAAATTTCTGAACATTGGGTTTAAAGAAAAGATTTACAAGCTTCTGGATGGCATTGTACTAGGTCACGTACTAGGAATCAGAATGTCTTTGGGCTTTATGGCAGCAACATAGGAAGCAAGAAGACAGTGGGAACAGTGCCTTCAGAATTCTGAAGGACAATGACTACCAACCCAGAATTCTATACCTGGCCAAACTATACAACAAGATTGAGTGTAGAATAACATCATTTTAAGAGATCAAAGGTTTAAAAAGTTTAACTATCATATACCCCTTCTTAAGAAGCTGTTGGAAGATGTGCTCCACCAAACTGAAATACTAAATCAAAAAAGAGTAAGACACAAGAGTCAGGAAACAGGAGACCCAACTCAGAAAACATGGCAAGGGAATTCTGTGGAGGATGGTGAAAAGTAATCCTGGGATGACAGCTGTGCACCAGATGTGGAGGGCAACCGAGCTCTACTGCAGCAGGGTGACCCAGGAGGTAGACTGTCATCACCAAGACCCCTACTTGCATCAGGCCATCTTTTTGTTGTTGCTGAGACAGGGTCTCACTGTGTTGCTCTTGGCGTGATAATACCTCACTGCTACCTCAAACTCCTGGGTTCAAAGATGCTTCCGCCTTAGCCTCCTGAGTAGCGGGGATCACAGGCATGTGCCACCACGCCTAGCTAATTTTCCTATTTTTTGTAGAGACAGGGTCTTGCTATGTTGCTCAGGCTGGCTGAGGATGGGCCATCTTTTTAACCTGAGGACAGAATGCCCAGGAGAGCTTGGCCCAGGTTCTCAGCAGGACTTGGCTCGTCCTGACCATGTGCTGATGAGGGTCTCTCCCTTCCTCCTCTGCTGAGGATACGCACATCACTCAAAGAAGTTTCCAGCTTTCTCCTGAGTGCTGGAGGGAGGCCACGGCAAACTTAGGAGCAGAAGGTACAGGACAGCTCTGCCCTGACCATATTTCTGCTTCCTGTCCAGTACATGGCCCACACCTCAGCCCTGCCAGGTGCCCAAACACAGGTGCTGAGCCTTGTGTTTCCCAAGACTGCCTTATGACTTTGCTGATGACTTCCCCAGAAGGGGCCTTGTCAATGCCCAGAGAAGCAGAAGTCAGACCATGACCTGGAGGCTGATACACTCACCTCCTCCTGGAGTCTCCATCCAGCAGGGGCAGTGCCACCCTTTCCTTATGGCTAGTGTGTGCTTGCCCTCTGCTTTCAAAACTGGGCAGTACAGTTGACCCTTGAACCAACTCGTGGGTTAGGGGCGCCAACTCCCCCACAACCCCCACACAGTCAAAAATCCACATAGAATTTTTGACGCCCAGACACTTAACTCCTAATAGCCTCCTGTTGACCGAAAGCCTTACTGATAACGTAAACAGTTGATTAACATATATTTTGTGTGTTATGTACTGTATTCTTACAATAAAGTAAGCTAGAGAAAAGAAAATGTTAAGAAAATCATAAGGAAGAGAAAATATGTTTACTGTTCATTAAGTGAAAGGGAATCATCATAAAGGTCTTCATCCTCATCGTCTTCATGTTGTGTAGGCTGAGGAGGGGGAGGAGTTGGTCTTGCTGTCTCAGGGGTGGCAAAGGCAGAAGATAATCCATATATAAGTGGACCTCACGGTTCAAACCCATGTTGCTGAAGAGTCATCTGTATATTGTTTGGGGATAACATGAAGGTGGTAGAACTATCAAGAAAAGCAATTAACACAAAATCAGGATAGTGGTTGTCTCTGGGAAAGGTGAAGAGAGGGTAGCAGGGGCTTTGAGACAGGGTCTTGCTCTGCTGCCTGGGCTGGAGTGCAGTGGCCCAGTCATAGCTCACTGCAGCCTCAAACTCCTGGCTTCAAGTGATCCTCCCACCTCAGCCTCCCAAAGTGGTGGGTTTACAGGCATGAGCCACTAGGACTGGCCAGGGATTTCTTTTTAAATGTTTATTTTGTTTTTAATCTCCTGATTATCTCTGTTAATCAAGTATGAGGTTTTTCCACAAGACCTAGACAACCATGGAGTTCTTTCTGGTTTGGCAAACTGGCCAGTCCCAACCAAAAGACAGAATTTTGGGTGTGGTGAATCAAGTCCCATGATGGGTGCTGGAAAAACCAAGGTGAATGAGGAAGAGCCCCTATACGCGAAGCTAATGGAGACAGATGGAGAGGCTGGCCACTCATGTGCTGGGTTTTATGTACCACACTAGAGGGTGGTCCAAAAAGCTTTGGCTACTTGGGAGAGCCAGTGGCAAGCTCTGCAGTCACCCTGGAAATTGAGGAAGACTTCAAGGTGGGCACCGCTTGCTCTTTCCCAGCAAGTGCTGGGGGGTGCCCCCAGAACCCCCTGTGCTCCTGGCAAAGCCACTTCTCTGCCCACCTCCATCCTTAACTCCGCAGCCTGTCAAGACAACGCAGATCAGCCTGACTTCTCTTCTGCCACCTCTCCCTGTATTCTAGCCACACTGAGCCTGCCAGGGACACTCTTCTCCAGAGATCCTTGGGCCAAGCCCGTAGCCCGTACATCAGCTCCACCTTCAACACATACCCAGAACTTGGCCGCTTCTCCCCACCTCTGCCACCACTATCCTGGTCTGAGCCATCATTTCTTTTACCTGCATTGTTGCCTCCTAGTTGGTCTCCCCGTTTCCTGTAGCCCTTCTGCAGTCCACTTTCCCCTCAAAATGATCTTGTTCCTGTGCTGAGACCTCTCCACAGGGCTTCCATCACCCGAGGGAAAAGCCAGCAGCACTTAGCCAGAGTTACATGGCACTGTGTGGTCTGGTGCACCTGTCCCTCCTTCCCGTCCCCCAACCCTGTGCTGTTCACTCCACAGCAGCCACACTGGCCTTACTGATCTGCACACATCAGGTATGTTCCCACCTCAGCCTTTGCACTGTTCATCCCTTGGCCTGGATCTTTCATAGGTGTTGGCGTGGTTCTCTCGTCTCTTACAGGCAGGCTCTTGCTCAGACTTCACGTGCTGTACTGTGAGGCCTTTCCTGAGCACCTTATTTAGGATCGTAAGCCCCACAGACTCCCTCTCTTTCTGTGCTGTATTTTCTGGGAAGTACTGCCCACTAGAATGTGGGCTGCCAGAGAGCAAGGGGTTTTGTCTGTTTTGTTGTCCACTGTCTCCCCAGGCCCCAGATAGTGGCTGGCTCAGTCAGTTCTCAGTAGATTCTTATTGAATAAATTGAATGAGACATGAGGAGTAGTTTGCTAGAAAAAGAAAGGAGGGCAAAGTTGAGTATTTCAGGTGAGGAAGCAGCTGGGACAAAGGTGCCTGGCATGTGGAGCCCCATGTGTAGTAAGGAGCCTAGTGCTGAGACAGGCAGCAAGTTCCCAGGCACTTCCTTTTGTCTTCATTGCTGTCCTGAAAATGTTCGCCCAAGGCTCATCTCTAGAGCTATGCTGTCCATTAAGTTGGCCACCAGTCAGGTAGGGCTCCTAAGCACTTGAAATTAGCCTACTCCAAATTGAGTTGTGCTAAAAGTTTAAAATACACACTGGATTTTGAAAACTTAGTATTTTTTAAATTGAGATTTTTTTGGCACTATGTGTTAATATATTGAGTTAAATAAAATATAATATAAAAATTTGCTTCCTGTTTCTTTTTAATGTGACAACTAGAACATTTAAAGCTGCGTATTTTGCTTATATTTGTGGCTGACATTTCTGTAAGCGCTGTTCAGTAACAAGCAGGTTTTTACTATATTGAGTTTAACACTTTATTAGACACTCTTTAATGCCCTGTTTCATCCGTGGAACTCTTATCTCACTGTCGCTTCACAGTCACAAGAACAGAAAAGACAAATAATAACTTCAGTTTGCTCACCTAAATCCTAGATGCCATTTTTTTAATTACAGGGAGAGAGTGTCTGTATGTGTTGGGGTGGGGGGTCCTGATTCCACTTTTTCTCTCTGGTTTCCGGCAGTCTGCTTTCTATATTGACTATATATAAAACCAGTCTATCCTGATATCTTTATTTTCATTATGCTCTGTGCTACATTTGATATTTGAAATTTTTCTGCATAACTTATGAATAGAAGAATTGCTGTACTTAACTCCCAGATCTATTTGGATAAGTAATTTAAGCTCTCAAGAGTTTTAGTTTTCATATTTGTAAAGGGCATAAGGGTGCCCAGCTGATTAGAAGGGTTTGAGGAGTAAGTGAATGTTCTGGACTTAAAAGTACTTAGTGATTGATGCTCTTAAGAAAGCTAGTGGCAAGGGAGTGAGACGGCAGTAGCTGAGGTGGGTCACAGGATTGAGAAGCATTTTGGGGTTGTTTTAAAATGTGAAGTGGAATTTAAGTTTCAAAGAAGAAGCCACTGCAACAGTGGTTCTCAAATTTAGCATTCATCAAAATCACCTGGAGGACCTTTTTTTTTTTTTTTTTGAGACAGAGCCTCCCTCTGTTGCCTAGGCTAGAGTGCAGTGCTGTCAGCCTAGCTCACAGCAACCTCAAACTTCTGACCTCAAGCTATACTCCCACCTGGGGGCCTCCCAGAGTGCTAGAATTACAGCCATGAGCCACTGCGCAGGCCCTGGAGGGCTTTTTAAACCTGCTTATGGGCCCCACCCCCAGAATTTTTGACTTGGTGGGTCTTGGCAGAGCCTGAGAATTTGCATTGCTAATAGATTCTGGTGCTACAGGTCTGGGACCACACATTGATAACCACAGCTCTAGAGGTGAGAAGGGGAAGAATTCGAAGGGAAAAAGTCTCCAGTGAGGCACACGGTCCAGAGGAAATAAGATGTGATTGAAGGGAGTTAATCTTTGCAAGGAGTAATGTTTTCATCTCAAAGAAGAGGGAAAGAAAAGAGTTAAGATACTAGGAAGTTTTGAGGTGCCAAGGACACATTTGAAGGAATAACATATATTTGAGATTGAATCCTAAAAAAGGAATCACACAAGTTGGACTTTGGGAAGCAGCGTTAAATCATGTAGATCTGTGTTCAGATCCTGGTTCAGCTCTCACATTCCAAGTTTAACTTCTCTAAGCCTTAGTACCTTTATCTTGAAATTAGGAATACTGGTACAACACTGGCCCTGCAGGTTGTTCTGAAGATGAAGTGAGCTAGTACTGCCTCCTGTTTATTGGCCAGAGAGAGTGAGCCTGTGAGACACACTGACAAAGAACTAAGTGACTGTGAAGGGACCAGTGGGGACCGTGGGAAGGTTAATTCCGTGAACCTTCACTGGGCACTCTTAACTTGCTGAGCATTGGACTAGGTTCTGGGGATGAAAAGGTCAAGGTTCTTGCCCTCAGGGATGCAGGGAGATGCAGAGAAACAGTGAACATTTACAGTATGATACAAATGCTCTCCATGAAACTGGAACAGAAGTATTGTGTACCAAGTATTGTTAGAGCACTAGGGATAGTTATTCTTGACCAGCTGTGGGGTAAGTGGTCAGGGAAAAAATACTACAGAGTTGATGTTTGAGCTAAATCTTAAAAGATTAGTAGGAAGTCACCAGGCTGGAGCTATATTTTCAGTCTTGAAAGAGGTTCATTTTAAATTTGGGCCTCAAGGGAATGGCAGGGGATTAAACAGAGAAGTTAATTGGGATCAGGTCAAACAGACCCTATGTGCCAGGTAAACACAATGACTGCCACAACTAGAAAAAAAATTTTTTCCTTGGGGCCATGGTGTTTTATTATGAAAATAGAATAAAAACTTCGAAATCAAACAATCTTTTTTAATTTAAGGAAAAATTTGTTATATTTTATTTTCTGTGCGTGAGTGATATGCAACTCATGCGGCACTAGAATCAATTTTTACACTGCATGCCACTTGAGTTGTATGTGACTCACGGCATACTTAATGAATTTTTTACCAAGAATTGAGTCTGCATATGCTTCATGAGGCCCCGGGCTCAAAACTAGCATGAGTTAAATACAACTCACATGGCAGTTAATATGTTAAGGAGTTTGAACTTTATCTGTAGGTGATGGGGAAATAAGAAGGGTTTAAAATGGTTCCAATAGTGTTTTATAGAGATCACACTGATAACATCATAAAAGGTTAGATCAGAGAAAGATGAGAAACAGAAATCAGCATGAAGTTCTTTCAGTAACCTAGGATAAAACATGAGAAATTGAACCAAGATGGGGGTGGCATGGAGGTGTCTCATTGGAGAGAAGTTTGGACAGGAGAGTCATCAGACCTCAGTGCCCAACCATCTGAGGACAAGGAATGAGCCATGCACGAATCAGGGAGCATGAGAGTAGGGAGCGGATTTGGGGAAGAGGCAAAGAACCCGGTTTGGAGTGTATCCTGTCTGCTTCCACATGGAGATTCCCAGTTTATGGCTGAATATGTAAGTCTAGAGCCACAGAGTCTGAATGGAAAAAGACCTAAACTCTGTGAGATAACTTAAAGAGATTTTTTCTGAGCCAAATATGTGTGACCATGGCCCAGAGAGCCATGCCCAGGAAGCCTTGAGCAACTGGTCTCGCCATGGTTGGGTTATACTTTGGTTTTAGACATTTCATGGAGACTGGAATTACACGTAAAGTCATGAGTCATTGCATGGGAGACGTACATTGGTTTGGCCTGAAAAGGCAGGACATCTTGAAGTGGGGGGGGGGATTACAGGTTATAAGTGGCTTTAAAGATTCTTTGATTTGTGATTGATTAAAGAAATGAAGCTTTGTCTAAATGTTAGGAATGTTTTATTTTTTTTTATTTTATTTTTTGAGACAGAGTCTCACTCTCTTGCCTGGACTAGGGTGCCATGGCATCAGCCTAGCTCACAGCAACCTCAAACTCCTGGGCTCAAGCAATTCTCCTGCCTCAGCCTCCCGAGTAGCTGGGACTACAGGCGTGCACCACCATGCCCGGCTAATTTTTTCTCCTTTTAGTTGTTTGGCTAATTTCTTTCTATTTTTAGCAGAGATGGGGGTCTCGCTCTTACTCAGGCTGGTCTTGAACTCCTGAGCTCAAGCAATCCTCCCACCTCAGCCTCCCAGAGTGCTAGAATTACAGGCGTGAGCCACCGCTCCTGGGCCACGGCCCGGCCTAAATGTTAGGAATGTTTTAAATTAAGATAAGTCAGTTAAGCCACCTGACATATACCCAGACTCAAGTGGTCTGTTAAGCATTTAGGTCATTAAATATGAAATGTCCGATTTCACATCAAAAGTGTAATTTATTGCATCTCAAACAAAAGGAGTACAAGTAATCAAAGTATGTGCCTAAACTGTCAACACTGTTTTGCCATCTTAATAGTAGCTTGTTTATACCAGCAGCGAAGATGTCTGGAGAGCGAGTGGCAGTGAAATTGTGAAAGGCATTTTCCACAGCTTGTTGAGAATTGAATATTTTTCCTTGCAAGAAGTGGTCCAAAGCCTGGAAGAAGTGGTGGTCAGTTGGTGCAAGGTCTGGTGAATGCAGTGGATGACAGAGAGTTCCCAGGTCCAGCTTCTGTAATTTGAGCAGCATTGTTTGTGCGACATGTGGTGGAACATTGTCTTGCAAGAGGGCTGGCCTGTCTCTATTGACCAATTTCGGCTACTTAATCACAAGCATCCTCAGCATTTTGTCCAGTTGGCTGCAGTAGACATCCACTGTAATCCTTTCACCATGTTTCATGAAGCTGTAGTAGATAATACCAGTGCTAGACCACCATACAGACACCATTACCTTTCTTTGATGAATATTTGGTTTCGGACTGTGTTTCAGCACTTCATCTTTATCCAGCCATTGTGCCGAACACTTGCGATTGTCAAAAAGAATCCATTTTTATCACACGTAACAATACAGTATAGAAATGGTTTGCCTTTATGTCGTGACAGCAAAGAAAGGCAAGCTTCGAGAAGATTTCTCTTCTGACACTCATTTAATTCATTCTAGAACCCATCTATCCAGCTTGCTTTTTTTTTTTTTTTTTTTTTTTTTTGAGACAGAGTCTCACTCTGTTGCCTGGGCTAGAGTGCCGTGACGTCAGCCTTGCCCACAGCAACCTCAAACTCCTGGGCTCAAGCAATCCTCCTGCCTCAGCCTCCCGAGTAGCTGGGCCTATAGGCATGCACCACCATGCCCAGCTAATTTTTTCTACATGTATTTTTAGTTGTCCAGCTAATTTCTTTCTATTTTTAGTAGAGACAGGGTCTCGTTCTTGCTCAGGCTGTCTCGAACCCCTGAGCTCAAATGATCCACCCACCTCGGCCTCCCAGAGTGCTAGGATTACAGGTGTGAGCCACCGCGCCCGGCCTATCCAGCTTCTTTACCTTGCCGATTTGTTTCAAATGGTCCAATGTTGGAATAGTACTCTTAAACCTTGCTGCTAATTCAAGCGTAGATTGAGATGGATTCGCTTCCATTGCAGCTTTTAGCTCATCATTATCCACCTTGGTCTCAGGTCGCCCACGTGGCTCTTGTTCAAGATTAAAATCACCAGAATGGAACTTCTCAAACCATCGATGTACTATGCATTCATTAGCCACATCGCTCCCAAACACTTCGCTGATATTTCGAGCTGTCTGTGCTTCATTGGTTCCACGATGGAACTCATATTTGAAAATAACACAAATTTTTTTACATGTCCATGGTTTCACAAAAATTGCTCTAAAAAAATGTGACAGATAATCACAAGCCAAAATGCGTGTTTGCAAGACTAAGGAGGTACCTTCACAATAAAAATAAAACAGAAAATGTCAGAGATATCAACTGTTAAACTTAGTACTTAAGGAAATCGGGTATTTCATACTTAATAACCTAAATAAATTGATGACCTGCAGGTGTGGTTTAAGCTTTGTCTCATATAGCTTTAGTCCTGTTAATGAGTTACAAAGCCTATCTCCGAGAAGGGAAGGGAGCATGACGAGGCATGTCTGACCTCCCTTCTCAGCCAGGAATTCACCTATAGGGTACTTCTGGGGTCCCCTTAGCCAAAAGGGCTCTATTCAGTCAGCTGGGAGGCTTAAGAGTTTATTGTAGTTCACAGGATAGAGGGTGGGGCAGGAAAGGTGAAGACTAGGAAATGTCAGTGCCTGCTCTGGGCCAGGTTGTCAGGCAGTAGTTGAAACCCTGAGTGTGGATGGAGTTGCTTGGGGAGAGGACATCAGTGAAAAGGGATGAAGGCCCTGCAGGCGTGAGAAGGGGCAGGCTGCAAAGAGTAGCTTTGGAGGCAGGAGCATGGGCATCAAGGGAGGAAGAGGTTTAGAGAAGGGAGGAGTGGTCATCAGTGCCTGGTGCCTCAGAGAGGTCAAGGAGATACACTCTGAAAAGGCTTCTTGGATTTAAGAACCTGGAGGTCACCTTAAAGTAGAGACCAGATTTTGAAGAAGCTATGAGGGGAAGAAGGAGGATTAGCTGGACAGGAAAAGCATTACTAGGTGCTCAGTAAGTAGTGGTGAAATGTCTCACAGCTGCCCCAGGAAGTGTCTAAGACACCCTCCTCCCCCATCTTTTTAAGGTAAGGTACCCAATGAAGGAAACACACTACAGGTAAACATCCTAAGGGGATTCAAAGCATGTCTTGCTGTGCTCTTAACACTATGCTAAATGGTCCATGGAATAGGACCTCATTAAAAGATGGGAGGTACTGTGAGCATTAGTCATTGGTTAGGGGTGAAAAGAACCAGCAAAGAGGAAGAATGGAAAACAGAGAAAAGCATGGTGACTGAATGAAGGAAGGCCTCGAAGAGCCTGGCTGGGGATGGCAGAGAGCCCAGTGGAGAGCTTGGCTTTGGAAAGGAAGGGCATCACCCTTGCATGCACAGAACCCCTCACTTAAGTCAGAATTTCTCCATAAATGGGAAGATCTTGATGTTTATGCCTTCAGGAGTTGTCATACATCTTTTTCATATGGAAGAGCCTGATTGCATTCATAGAATACCATTGTTCCTGAGGATTTTAGAGAGATCTAGTTTAATCAACAAGTAATTATGTGCTGTTCTGTAAGTGAGCTCAAGTCTGTTACTCCAAAATAACCCTCCTTTGACCCTCTCTGGCTACCAACCAGTCTCTCCCCGCCTCCACACTTTTTTGGGGGAGGAGACAGGGTCTCTCTCTTTTGGCCAGGCTGGTGTACAGTGGTGTGACCATAGTTCACTGTAACCTCAAACTCCTGGGCTCAAGCCATCCTCCTACCTCAACCTCCCAAAGTGCTGGGATTACAGGTGTAAGCCACCATGCCCAGGCTCCTACTTTTTTAAAAAACAACTTTATTGAGATACGTAATTCACTTGCCATATAATTCACCCATTTAAGTGTACATTTCAGTGATTTTTCGTGTGTTTACAGAGTTGTGCAACAATCAATTTTAGAATATTTGCATCATCCATCAGTCCTCCCACTGCCCTCCAGTGCTAGACAACCACTAATGTACTCTTGTCTCTTTATCTCCCTTTTAAAACTAAACTTGGGAAAGAACTGTCCATACTGTTTCTATTAATATTTACCTCCCAGTTGTTTCTCAAGTTAAGGGTTTTCTGAAACTGCTCAGGGCAGCATCATCAGTCACCCTATTACTGCCAGAACACAAGGACATGTTCAGCATTGACCTTTCCGTACCTTTCTGATGCCTTTAACCTCTCTCTCTCCCTTGTGCTGTCTCCCTGTGGGCTCTGCACCTGCCCCTTGGCTGGCTTCTCACTCTTCCTGAGGGATCGGATTCACTGACGGTGTCAGCTGCGTGCCCTGCTGATGACTGTCTTTCCACAGAACTCTTAGTGTCATTCAGTGCCCCTTGGATGTTACCTGGATGTCATTTCTTCATGGCTAAAACAGAACTCAATTCTTCCTGCTAAGGAAAACCTTGTTTTTCCTTTGTTTTCTTTCTTTCCCATGCACCCAGATTGTATAGAAACACCTTTCTCCTTCAAATTCCTATACCTGCTGAATTTTCTTCCACCCTTATGTTAAAAATCTTGCTGCTGCTTGCTCATACCCACAATCGGGCCCTCCTCCTCTTTCATGGACTATTTCAACAGTTTCCTACTTGGTCACTCTGGCTGTAGCCTCCCTGAAATTCATTCACTCCACAGTTATTACAGAGAGCTTATAAATATGCAAATCTGACCTCATCTGCTAAGGTCCTGTTAAAAGGAATACACCACCTGTAAGTATTTATGCCCGCCCCCCCAGTCTGAATCCTATCAAGCCTCTGACTGCCAGTTTATAGGAAGGACAGGGGACAGAAGAACTTGTGAAGAACACCTTGGGGATTCATCAGCCAGCTATGGAAGTGGGAAATTCTACAGGACAGGTGACTAAGCTGCTTAAACAAGTAAATGGGAAAGGGAAAAAAAGAGGGAGAGAGAACTGTTACGTATTGAAAGAGTCTTAAGAGCATGCCAACCAAATATAATGTATTTGATCCTGATATGAATAAACCAACTGTAAAAACAATTTGATTTTTTTGAGCAGTCAGTAATCATGGGGTTATTTTTTAAAGAGCTTTTATATTTTAGAGCTGTGTGCTGAAATATTTAAGGAGAAATGATATGATTCCCAGGTTAGCCCAGGGAGTGGGTATTGTACAAATGAGACAAGATTGGCCATGTGTTTCAGTTGGGCAGTGGGCACGTGGGGTCCATTATACCTTTGTACTTTTGGTGTATGTTTAAAATCTTCCATATAATGAAGGGGTTATTTTGTTTTTCTTTAAAAGATATTAATGAGGCCAGGCACAATAGCTCATACTTGTAATCTCAGTGCTTGGGGGGTGCCAAGACAGGAGGATCACTTGAGGCCAGGAGTTTGAGACTAGTCTGGGCAACATAGTGAGACCCCGTCTCTACAAAAAAATTTAAAAATCAGCTGGGCGTGGTGGGACACGTCTGCGGTCCCAGCTACATGGGAGGCTAAGGCAGGAGGATCGCTTGAGCCTAGGAGTTGGAGGCTGCAGTGAGCTATGATCACGCCAGTGCTCTCCAGCCTGGGCAACAGAGCGAGACCCCATTTCAAAAATAAAAAAAGATAATAATAAAAAGATATTAATGAGACAGGGAAATTTTGAACCCTGATGGGATGTGGGATGACAAAGAATTATTTTTAGGCCAGGCCTAATGGCTCATACCTGTAATCATAGCCCTTCCGGAGGCTAAGACAGAAGGATCACTTGAGACCAGGAGTTTGATACCAGCCTGGACAACATAGCGAGACCCTGTCTCTACAAAAAAATTTAAAAAGAATTATTTTAAAAAACTTTTATTATAAAATTTACATGGCATAAAATTTAGCGTCTTAACTGTATTTAAATGTACAGTACAATGTCATTAAGTACATTCACATTGTTGTGCAACCACCATCACCATCCACCTCCTAAACTCTTTTCATCTTGCAAAACTAAAACTATATCCATTAAACAATAACTGTCCATTCCCCCATCCCCTGCCAATCACCATCTACTTTCTATTTCTATGAATTTGACTACTCTAGGTACCTCATTTAAGTGGGATCAATATAGTATTTGTCCTTTTATCACCAGCTTATTTTACTTGATGTAAATGTCCTAAAGGTTCATCCATGTTATACACATGTGTCAGAATTTCCTTTCTTTTAAAGGCTGAATAACATTCTATTGTATGTGTATGCCATGTTTTGTTTATCTTTTCGGCTATAAACAGGCACTTGGATTTCTTCCGCTTTTTGACTATTGCGAATAATGCTGCTGTGAACACAGGTGCACATATATCTCTGAGTCCTTCCTATCAGTTCTTTCGAGTCTGTGCTCAGAAGTAGGATTGCTGGAGCGTATATGGTAATTCTGGTTTCGTTCTGTGAGGAATGGCTACACTGTTTTCAACAGCAGCTACATCATTTTACATTCTTGCTAATAGTGCACCAAAGTTCCAGGTTCTCCACAGCCTTGATAGTACTTGTTATTTTCTGGTTTGGGTTTTGTTTGTTTGTTTTTTATCATAGCCAACCCTCACGAGTGTGAGGTAGTAATAATAAAAAATTATTAATGTTTTAGGTATAATAATGCTACTATGATGTTACATACACACATAAGTTTTTAAGAGTTCTTACTTTTTGGAGATACACACTGAAAAGGATTTGTGATTAATGATACAATGCCTAGGATTTGTTTTTTAAATAATCCAGTTGGCAGAGGGAGAGAGGTAGAAATGAAACAAAATTGGCTAAATACTGATACTGTCCAAGTTGGGTGATGGTTGTATGGGGGGTTCATCACACTGTTCTCTGTAGTTTTGTGTATTTTGAAATTTTCCCGTAAGTGATATTTTGGGACCATCGTGATCCATTCCCAGCCTCTCTCTTTGAACACTCCCTGTTGTGCCGTTTGTCAGCCGCGTTCAACTACTGCTGGTTCTTCTCTGCGTGCCGCCTCTGTCCGCTCCCATTCACTGTTCATTTGTGTACTTGCCTTTGCCTCTCAGCCTGGAATGCTCTCCCCTCTGCTGGGTGACTTCTCTGCTCCTTTAATCCTTAACTCTGGTGTCCCCTTCTCCAGGAAGTCTTCCCTGCCATCCCCTCCACCCTCTATTCTCCTTCCTCCCATAATACCCTGGCCTGCCTCCATCTCCATAGCTTCTCCATCACATCCCAGGAGGAGGGACAGATCAATATGTCTTATTAATCTTTTTATCCCCTTGTGCCTATTGCTCTGCCTAGAATATAGGGGAAAAAAAAAAAAAAAAAACCCAGTGAATTTTGAATGAATTGTGCTGTACCATCATTTTATGCACAGTCTGTATTGGGCAATGTCTGGTACATAGTAGGCCTTGATGAATGAGTACTGCATGAAGCCCTGAGTGTCTCCCTGTACAGGGTCAGTAATTAATATTAGAAGGATAGCATTATGGACCTTTAACCCAGGCATCTTCATTTTATAGGCCAAGAAAGCAGATTCTAAATGGATTATGTCTTAAAGTCACACAGCCAGTTGGCAATGGGCCTGCTTTGTACTTCATGTCTACCAAGAAACCTTCTGAGCCTCATTTGGTTCCCAAATTAGTTTTTCTATAGTGAAAACATACTGCCTGCCTGCCTGCCAAGCACAAGAATCAGTCTACTTAACAATTTTGTTTCTCAGTGAATTTCTAATTTTCTGTTTTATTATATAATCCTGCAGAAATAAATTATATTATGTTAAATACTTACATAGCCCATAGCCTTGCTTTCTTAAATAGCTTTTTTAAAAAAGCTTTGTTTTGTTTTGTTTTTTGAGACAGAGTCTCACTCTGTCACCCAGAATATGGTGTAGTAGCATTATCATAGCTCACTGCAACCTCAAACTCCTGGGCTCAAGCAATCCTCCGTCCTCAGTCTCCCAAAGTGCTAGGATTACAAACATTAGCTACCATGCCTGGCCTGGCCTCTTTAAAAGCTTTCTTTCAAAAAAATAGTGGTGGTCTTGTGCTAAGATGACATAGAACTTGTAGGGGTGTGGGGAAACTCACAATAAGGCAGATTAATAAGAGAAAGAGATTAATTTGCTGTGTGCTTGGGGAGAATCATGAGAGTGATTACCAAATATCCCAATGGGGTCCAGAAATTTAAGCACCCTCATTTTAGAGGGGGAGATGAGGAATGTAGGTAATTCTGTTGAGTGGCAATAGGTGGTTGCTAGGGAGGATGAATAGATAACTAGGAAGAATAAATGGATGGGGGAAACAGATTGACTTATAAGTGATTCTCTTTGGAAATTAAATTAACCTGAGAGACAGGTATTATATTAAAAATGATTTGGACCAGGTCTGGTTGCATTCTTGATCTTTTCTGCAACATATTGAGATAAAAGGAGGGGAAGGGAAGTCACTTCTTTTTGATGGGTCTGATTTTTTTTTGTGAAGAAAGAGGGAAGGCCCTTCCAATGTCTGTTGATCTTTAAGGGCCTTTAATTTAAAACACTCTTTATCTCAAGGAATCATATTTTGGAGTGAAATTTCCTGAGCTCCTTCAAATTATATGCTCACATTATACCTGTCTCAAATGCCTGGTTTTGGTATCATGCTATTATTTTGTAACATACAACCGTTGGGGGCAGCTGGGTGAAGGATACACATGACCTCTCTGTACTACCTTGCAGTTTCCTATGAATCTATAATTATTTCAGAATAAAAAGATTTTTTTTTTTTTTTTTTTTTGAGACAGGGTCTCACTCTGTTGCCTGGGCTAGAGTGCTGTGGCGTCAGCCTAGCTCACAGCAACCTGAAACTCCTGGGCTCAAGCAATCCTCCTGCCTCAGCCTCCCAAGTTGCTGGGACTACAGGCATGCTCCACCATGCCCGGCTAACTTTTTCTATATATTTTTAGTTGTCTGGTTAATTTCTTTCTATTTTTTAGTGGAGAGGGGGTCTCGCTATTGCTCAGGCTGGTCTCGAACTCCTGACTTTGAGCAATCCTCCCACCTCGGCCTCCCAGAGTGCCAGCCGTGAGCCACCGCACCTTCAACCAAAAAGATTTTTTAGCAAGGTGATGGTGTAAATGTTTAGGCACCAAATTATAAAGTTTTCTGGAAAATAAATTGCTCTGGAACTTACCATCGTCTGTATGTCCTTGACAAGTAGATTCAGTGACAAGAGTGGAGCTTACAGAGATCTTTAGTACTCACCATGCTGGGTTGTTTGCATTCTAAATCAATGACCATTCCACACTACTAAGACAAATAATGTCTTTTTTTTTTTTTAATTTTTTTTTTGAGACAGAGTCTCGCTCTGTTGCCCGGGCTAGAGTGCCGTGGTGTCAGCCTAGCTCACAACAACCTCAAACTCCTGGGCTCAAGCGATCCTTCTGCCTCAGCCTCCCGAGTAGCTGGGACTACAGGCATGCGCCACCATGCCCGGCTAATTTTTTCTGTATATATTTTTAGCTGTCCAAATCATTTCTTTGTATTTTTAGTAGAGACGGGGGTCTCACTCTTGCTCAGCCTGGTCTTGAACTCCTGACCTCGAGCGATCCTCCTGCCTCGGCCTCCCAGAGTGCTAGGATTACAGGCGTGGCCACCGTGCCCGGCCAATAATGTCTTAAAGTTGGTAATTTTTAGTATTTTAAATATTTCACAAAGAATTGTCTGTGGGCATGGTGTATGGGATTTCATCACAGCACAGCCCGTTTTTCTGGTAATGACTCCTTGATAGGGCTCTTCATACATTGCCTAGGGAGGATGCTCTTTTTTGCACAGTTTGAAACTCTGACTCACTGCATTCGGCTGCTGGTGTTTCATACGCACGCTCCTCTTTCAGCATCACTCCTGGAAGTGGGATTAATTTGGGCCCCATTCTCATTCTGACACAGGTGGCTGGGCTATGGGGATTGGCAGCAGACCCCCGACGTTCACAAGGGATCCTTCCCAAGACATCTGAATGCTCAAACCTCAGAAAACCTCTCATAATTTTCTGAGTTTCACTGGCTGTAAAACAAAGACAGTGATACTTATCCTCCAGGGTTGTTCTGAACGTTAAGTTTTGAAGGTTAAGTGAGATCTTGAATTAACTGAGAATTGTAAGTTAATGATAATAATAATGGGAAGAAATAATAAGAAATAAGCTGGGTGTGGTGGTGGCACCTGTAGTCTCAGCTACTCAGGAGGCTGAGGCAGGAGGACCACTTGAGCCCAGGAGTTTGAGGTTACAATGAGCTATGATGATGCCACTGCAGCCTGGCCCGGGTGATAGAGCGAGACCCTATCTCAAAATAAACAAATAAATGAATAAAAAGAAGAAGAAGAAATAACTGGGAATGAGTGTTTGGTGAGGTACACTAGGTAACTAGTGACTTGTCCCTACAGCACTTCAAATTTGTGCCTTTTCAGAGTAACACGCTGCTACTTGACATGGCTTTCCCTTCCTCAAATTATTGAAACCTTGAATGTTGCACGTAAATGGATCTACTTTACCTGAAGAGAGGGTCTTTTCCAGCAACAGTCAGGGTTTCTGAGGGTCCTCTGAGTATACGTGCGGGGTACTGGAAGAGCTCCTGGGAAAAAGAAAACAGCATGGTATTAAGTTGAGATTGCCAGTATTCAATAATTGTTACCTTGGAAACTTCCGGTGTTACAGCTTCGAACCTATCCTTCTGCTGAGTACCAGTGAACAGCACCATGGGAGTGCAGCCTGGGCGAGGTTGGAGAGAGGGTGGGCCGTTAGTCCTTGTGGGAGCCAAGCTCAGGGTTGTGAAGACCTGAGGGCAACCAGGAGCCATTGAAAGGCTTTAAGGAAAAGAGTGACCTGATCAGATTCGTCCTTCAGCATCATCCTTGTGACCATGGCGTGCAATACAGATGGGGTGGGGGGTCTCGACAAGAGCCTTCCTACAATACTTCGTTAACACATAACTGCCGTGTGAGTTATATTTAACTTACGCTAGTTTTCAGCCTGGGGTCTCGTGAAGCATATGTAACTGCAGTTGGTTCGTGAAAATCTTACTTGTTGGTGTTCTTATTGTTACAATTAATATTGACAACTTAATTGCATGTAACTCATGCACACAAAACAATAAAAAATCAATTTTTCATTAAATTAGAAAGGATCGTTTTGTTTTTGAAGTTTTTATTCTATTGTTGTGATAAAACATGTGGCCCCAAAGAAAAATTTTTTTTTCTAGTGTGATAGTCAATGTGTTAATTCAAGTGAGGTCAGGCGTGGTGGCTCATGCCCGTAATCCCAGCATTTTGGGAGGCCCAAGCAGGAGGATCACTTGAGGCCAAGAATTGAAGACCAGCTTGGGCAACATAGTAAGACCTCATCTCTGAAAGAAAAACAAGAAAAATTAGCTGGGACTAAAGGTGGTACACAACTTTGTCCCAGCTACTCAGGAGGCTGAGGTGGGAGGATCACTTGAGCCTGAGCCCAGGAGTCCTAGGCTGCAGAAAGCTCTGATCACACCACTGCACTCCAGCCTAGGCAACAGAGCAAGAACTCGTCTCTAAAAAATTAAATTAAATGATTCAAGTGACAGAGATTGATGTTGGTGAATGGAGAGAAGTGGACGAGGAGGTGGACTCTGTAGGACTTGGGCACTGATTGGATGTGGGGAGTGGAGGAGGGGTAGCTGTCTGGTTTCTGGTTTCTGTGGCTGGGTGGCCAGTAGTGTCCTTCTCTGAGATAGGAACGGGGAAAGGAAGATAGGACTGGGGAGAAGCTGGCATAAACTTTGGACAGATTTCACTTGAATTATCGGTGTGCACTCAAGAAGAGGCGTGCTAGGTAAGTCTTTGGGCGGGCAGGAGTCAGGAGCTCTGCAGAGGTGGGTGGATTAGGTACAGAAATACTCATTGAGTGCTAGGCACTGTCCTAAGTGCTGGGGTCTCTGCTCTTCATCCTAATGGGGGAGCTAGGCTCATTCAGCTGGGTGCCTCCGATGGGGAACCATCAAGGAAGTCTGTGGGGAGGAGTAGGTGATGGTGAGTGACTGAAGAGATCAGCCACCTGCGTTATGCGATGCGTCGTCATCCAGGAAGGATCAGAGGGAAGCAGCTTTCTGGGCAAAGGAGCACAGGAATGAGCAGGCGCATCCCAGATGCTCTAAGGAGGCCGTATGACCCAACGTGGGACACACTGGGGGTGGTGAAAGGAGCTTGGGCTGGGTGGGGGTCGGTGTTCGGTCCCGGGGCAGCTGGGTTTGTTCTGAGCTGTTTGCTCCTAGGAGTTTGAAGACATGGGAATGGGTGGCAAATCTCAGGGAGAGAGCACAGAGTGAAAAGGGGAGAGCACTTCCGTATTTAATCCAAGGGCAGGAGAAAAGGAGACTTCTCAAAGGAAACTGAGAGGAAACAACCAGAAAAGTAGAAGAGAAGACAAGAGAATGTTGTAGAGAAGTGTGAGGAAAGAGAACTTGAAAGATGGAGGGGAGTATGAAGTGGCAGATGGTGGAGGGCGGGGCGAGTGGGAAAGAAGGACTGAAAGTGCGGCCTGCGTGTGGCAGCGTGAAGAACATTGCCGGGCCGAGCTGCCCCATATTGCAGCAGACCGAGGTGCTGGCTTGCAGGGGTGGCGATGTGTGGTGCCTGGCTCGTAGGAGGACGACAGAAGAAGCAAAGAAGAG
Source organism: Eulemur rufifrons (assembly GCF_041146395.1). Classification (NCBI taxonomy): domain Eukaryota; kingdom Metazoa; phylum Chordata; class Mammalia; order Primates; family Lemuridae; genus Eulemur; species Eulemur rufifrons. The sequence goes on from NC_090987.1 coordinate 54,465,052, forward strand.
GGGGAAGGAGAAGAAGCAAGTTTCCCAGTGCGGAAGGGCAGGAGGCAGCAGTGGCTGTCCCAGGTCGCTACCTGTGCATAGGAAGCACTGATGAGAGAGCCACACCTGTCTCCAACAGCCACATCTGCTAGCTCAGAGTGGAGGAGTGTAGGTGCTGTCATTCTTAGGTGAGTTTGAGCACAGAGCACCCTGGGGTTGCAGTGGTGGGTGGTTGAAGGGGGAAGTGGAGACTGGGTGAGGGACCCTCCTATCAGGCTAGTGCGTGGGGGGTGACAGGATGCTGCTTAGCGGTCCACAAGGTGTGACTAGCTCCAGTTTGATTCAGAGCAGTGTGGACATCCTGGAGCCAGCCTTTCCAGAGCAGAAGATGGGGTGGCACCTGAGGCGCAGGCCTCCCAGGAGGGAGCGGGCACTGGCCAGTGGGAGTCAGGCTGCAGTGTCCTTGGTGGAAGGCAGACTCGGTGCACACACTGCTCCCCAGCAGACCGTGGACCTCTGACCGCAATCTCTCCCAGAACTGGGTCTTCCTGGAGCCCATGCGCGGAGAGCCTCTGAGCTGAGTGCCCAGAAGTACCAGATACGATGAGAACAGGCTCATGTGTTTATTATTTTTATTTTTTCATGCATTTATTTACGGCAGCCAGTCTTACATTGCTTTATAACATCTTGTGTGTTTGTTTCTACATAACTTGTAATCTGTTCAGGCTGTTTTCCCACCTCTATTGGAGCTTAGGCTGGAAGGCTTACTCATTTTTGCCTTCCTCTGTAGTGCCCTGCACATACCAGGCACTCTGCAAATGCTCAAGGCTAAAAAATCTGCCAGGACCACCACATTCCACACTCCCCGTTCCTGCCTACCTCATTCCAGTTAAATTTTGTGAGTAGTTGAGAAAACGGCCCAGTGTTTCCTTTGGCTAAAAGCAATTGGTGTTGCAAAATTGAGTTCTCACTTTGGAACTTGCCTGCAGCTGTTTGCATGTGGATATTGAAAGAGGGAGTGGTAGCTTTTATAACTGTTAGGGCAGAGAAGGGTTCTGTTTCTAATCTGGGATGACCAGCTGACTCATCAAGTGCCTTGACCCCTTGGGTTCCATCTTTCCCCGTAGGAATATGGAAAACTGAGCTCCCAGGTTTGCAGACAGCCCAGACCTGGCACTTGTGGAGCAAAAGGAAATAATAGAAAAAACAAAAATCCAAGAAATGTTAGCAGCTCATTTTTAGTTTTTCTGACCTTCAATAGGTATGACTTTACCTTCCCCAGAGGAAAACTTTTCAAACAATGGCTTTTATAAAGGGTTCATTTTATTTTTTATTTTTTTTTTTTTGAGACAGAGTCTCACTCTGTTGCCCGGGCTAGAGTGAGTGCCGTGGCGTCAGCCTAGCTCACAGCAACCTCAAACTCCTGGGCTTAAGCGATCCTACTGCCTCAGCCTCCCGAGTAGCTGGGACTACAGGCATGAGCCACCATGCCCGGCTAATTTTTTTGTATATATATATATTTTAGTTGTCCATATAATTTCTTTCTATTTTTAGTAGAGACGGGGTCTCACTCTTGCTCAGGCTGGTCTCGAACTCCTGACCTCGAGCGATCCACCTGCCTCGGCCTCCCAGAGTGCTAGGATTACAGGCGTGAGCCACCGCGCCCGGCCATAAAGGGTTCATTTTAGGAGCATGGTTCCCATCCCCTTTCCCCCTAGGTGGCAGCAGGAAGCAGCAGAATCTACATGAAAGTAAAGTCCTGTTCTTGAACTGGGGCCTAGGATTGAGTTACTTACCTCTGCCCTACAGTTACATTTGTCAGGCATTCCTAAGGTTTTTTTCAGACCATCTTAGGCACCCATATATGGATTTAAAGAAATACTGACTCAGCTAGGGTTTGTGGAGCACTGTGCAGTCAGCTTTAACAGTTAAAGGGGGAAGAAACAAATGGGAGCATTAGAATTGGGACTTTGAGGTTGAGAAAATGGTCCTCTTTGGTGTCCAGTGGGTACTGAGAGCTACTGAGAGCTGGTGCCCTCGGAGCTGCCTTGGGCGGGACACCGGGGTTGGAATACGTCTGCACTCTGCGCCCGGGTGGGCGTGGTCGGGGGGCCCTCGCTGCAACGGGAGGAACAGCACAGAGTGCTGACTCCTCAGAAATCTCTTAAAGATAATAATTAAAGATGTTATTTGGGACATTTTTTAATAACACACTGGAGATGTTTAGTGTTAGGAGGGAGGGATGACATTGGGGGTGGGGGCTGAAACGCACAACTGTAACACAGGTAAACATAGGAAAGGAACAGTACATGTTCAGAGGCTGAGCAAAGGCACCTCTTCTGGGCAATGGAGGAGTCAAATCCTGACAGCTGAACATGAGGCTGGGGACATAGTGGAAAGATACCATCTCTCTCCTCCCTCTCCTACCTCTGTCGTGTTCTCATCATGAAATCCCTGCCCCAGAACTCTGAGGGTGCTCATTAGTACACTGTTCTTGTTCTGTAGTCACGTCCCATGTCCTAGAAGACTGGGAGCCCACGAGAGCAGGAACCACCTTATTCGTCTTTACGTGCCCCACGGCACTTGTCTCTGGCACAAGGTGGACTCTTAGTAAGGTTAGCTGAAGGCATCTCGCTGGGGAGAAAATGGGAAGAGAGAATTACGGTGCCAGACCAAACATGATTGTGTCCACATGCACGGTCTTGGTAAGAAGTGGCCAGGTCTGTGTGGGTGGTGGTTGGGAGCAGGGGTGTGGGTTGACGGGGAGGAAAGTGGGACAAGAGCTGCGAGGCAGTCGCCTGCCCAGCATGTGAGGGAGCAGCCCAGCCTGGGGAGAAGAGCTGGGCACGAGGAGGGCGTGAACACTGGCCTGTGTAGTCAGACGGAGGCGTGGTGCTCTGGTCAGCACCAACACCTGAGGGAGAAACCTTACTCGTCAGGGCTCCTTCAGTTGACTGCAACAGAAATTCAAGTTAAACTGGCTTAACACAGGAAGGAAGTTATTGATTGACATAAGGAGAAAGTCTAGGGGGTAGCTGGTCTCAGGTACACCTAAATCCAGGGCTCAGTGACATACTCAACAATGCAGGTGCATCCTTGGGCCCTTTTTCACTGGCTCCATTCTCGGCAAACCCTCAGACGAGGTGGCTGTGGGCAGCATCAGGCTTGTATCCTGCACAAAGAGAGGACTGCAGAGGTCCAGGGACTGAGACCTCACTTCCCCACGGCTGAACTAGACATCGATTCTGCCCAGTACAGAGCTGGTGAGAGGCGGCGTTGTCGGGGATAGAGGTGTGTTCCCAGAAGAGGGGGGTGAGCCTGGGCAAGCAGCCCCCAGGAGCACTGCAGAGCACAGGCCCTGGCTTTCGTTGCTGCTGCAAGCAGGGAGGCCTCGTGCATGAAGTGTACCTACATCTCTCTTTTTCATTGTTTTTCAGCATCTTCATGATACGGTGAAGAGGAATCTTGACAGCGCCGCCTCCCCTCAGAATGGCGATCAACAGAATGGCTACGGAGAACTCTTCCCCGGGCATAAGAAGACCCGCCGGGAGGCCCCTCTGGCAGGAGCCGTCTCTTCCAATGGACTGCCTCCAGCCTCCCCGTGTGGGCAGCCTGACAAGCCTCCTGGGGGAGAGGCCTTGCAGTCCAGTGGGAAGCACCCTCTGGGGCTAGACTCTGTCAACAAAAAATGCCTGGCTGACTCGAGCCTCCACTTGAATGGAGGGAGTAACCCCAGTGAGTCATTTGCTCTGAGCCTGAGTAAAGAACTGAAGCAGGAACCTGTCGATGACCTGCCTTGCATGATTGCTGGGGCCGGAGGCTCCATAGCGCAAAGCAACCTCATGCCTGACCTCAACCTGAACGAACAGGAGTGGAAGGAGCTCATCGAGGAGCTGAACAGGTCAGTGCCCGATGAAGACATGAAGGACCTGTTTAATGAGGACTTTGAGGAGAAGAAGGACCCAGAGTCTTCTGGTTCTGCCACGCAAACCGCCTTGGCACAGGACGTTAATATTAAGACGGAATTCTCTCCAGCAGCCTTTGAGCAAGAACAGTTAGGCTCTCCACAAGTGAGGGCTGGGTCTGCAGGACAGACCTTTTTGGGGCCTTCATCCGCCCCTGTGAGCACAGATTCTCCCAGCCTGGGAGGCTCTCAGACCCTGTTCCACGCCTCTGGTCAGCCTGGGGCAGACAATACCAGTCCAAACCTGATGCCGGCATCAGCCCAAGCCCAGAATACACAAAGAGCCCTCGCGAGTGTAGTGTTGCCTACCCAGGGTCCAGGAGGGGCCTCAGAGCTGTCCTCTGCCCACCAGCTCCAGCAGATCGCTGCCAAGCAGAAGCGCGAGCACATGCTCCAGAACCCACAGCAGGCTGCCCCAGCACCAGCCCCCAGCCAGATGTCCACATGGCAGCAGACGGGGCCCTCCCACAGTCCCTTAGATGCCCCTTACCCCATGGAGAAGCCTGCCAGCCCTCCCGGCTATAAGCAAGACTTCACTAACTCCAAACTGCTCATGATGCCTAGTGTGAATAAGAGTTCCCCTCGGCCTGGAGGACCCTACCTCCAGCCCAGCCATGTGAACCTGCTGAGTCACCAGCCACCAAGTAACTTGAATCAGAACTCTGTGAATAACCCAGGGTCGGTGCTGGACTATGGCAATACCAAACCCCTTTCTCATTACAAAGCAGACTGCGGGCAAGGCAGCCCTGGGTCTGGCCAGAGCAAGCCAGCCCTAGTGGCTTATCTTCCCCAGCAGCTGTCCCATCTGAGCAATGAGCAAAACCCCTTGTTTCTGATGAAACCAAAGCCAGGAAGTATGCCCTTCCGATCACTGGTTCCACCTGGCCAGGTGAGTATGTGGCTTCCTTTTCTGTCACTGCTGCAGATACTTCAGTGAGGTTACTCGCTAAGTTGGATGTAAATTCGGTCCAAAGTAGTCGTGGGAACAGAGGGAGGAGGAGCAGCTGCTGTCCTTTGACTCCTTTGGGAGTGAAATCTATAAAATAAACCAGAGTCAATTCTTAATAAACAAAAATAGAGTAAAATTCCCTAGTATAATTTGATTTTAAATGCATAAACATTGGAAAAATTACCTGCATTTAGTCCAGTGTCTCTTTCATGCCATAGGATTTAAATTAAGTCATTTGTGGCTGTGCTTTTACAGGTAAAGATCACATTCAATGTGCTTCTTAGAGGTTTTGCTTTTTTACCACCTTTCAGATCTCTATGTTCAAAATCCCTTAGTTTTTTGTATGCTTGTAGCATTTTAGGTCTGTGCTGCTTCCCAGCACGTCTAAACCCTGTAGTTACGTAGTCATGATGCTCAAGCCGAGCAGAGTCACGTGGCTCTGGAGGGGAGAAAGAGCCCTGTAGGTTGGCTCCTGTTTCCCACTACTATACGTAAACCTTTGTGTATGTGTAGCACACTCTAAAAGTTTAAAAATCAAAAATTTAAAAACTCAATGCTGGTAATATCTTGAGGAAATTGACACACTCCTATATTGGTGAGGGTGTGTAACTGGGCACACTGCTTTTGGGAAGTAATTGGCATTACGTGTTTTTCATAAGCCACAAAAATGTCCATAAATATTGACATATTCTACCCCCTGCAAGTTTGTCTAAAGAAATAATCCAGAACAAAAAAGTTATATATAAGAGATAGTCATTGCATGATTATGTCTAATAGCCAAAACTTTGAAGCAGTTTAAGCATCTCCCAGTTGGAGAATCCACGTATAAATATTGATACTTCCACTTATTTCAGCCATTAAAATGTTACATAGCCATGAAACACAACCTTAGCAAAGGCAAAGCAACACAGTGATAAATGTCATTTAAGTAGTGCTTTGCGCTGTACTCTCAGTAGTCCTTAAGCTTCTGGTGACTGGAATGAAATCACACCACAGAATCTAAGATTAGAATCTTGAGAAGATTAAATATACAAACGAATAAGAACTGGAAAGGAGCTCAAAAAGTTGAACTTGTTTAAATAATAATTTCTTTTTGCCTTCTTCCTGTGCTTAGTTTTCCCCTTTTCTTTTAAATGTAAGTTACGATGTTGGATAATATTGTGGTAGCCTTGGCTATGACTCTCACTTCCAGTTTATGTGTTAACAGAAAATATCTGTTAAAGTTCTCATTGATATTCTGTATTTTATGGAACATGGGTATCTGACAAAAGCTAAGCATTCTCTTCCCAGTGAAATGCTTGTACACAAGTGGACAGACATCCAGTTTCAGGCAGTTCAGAAACAGCCCCAGAGGCTCACGCACATGGACTGTTGTGTGTCTGTCAACCAAAGCCCTCTTCAGAGTGTTCTTCTGTGGGTCTCCGCATTCAGACATTCTGCTAGTCGAGTGTTTAAAGCCTCGGTTGCTTACTGGAACTATCTTGTGCAAGTGTGAGAGCTTCAATATGTTTAATGTAAAACCACATTTTTGCCGCTGATGAATCATAGTGAGCAAGGCTAACGTGTGGAGTGGTTGTTCACTGCTAAGTGCCTGCATGCTGGGATGTCATTGCTCTGGGCTGCGCCCCAGCCCTGTGGGATGGTGATGGTGAGAGTCAGCAGAGGCTTGGCTTCAAGAGAGTGAGCCTTGAAAGAGGCTCTCACTGGGTGGGGCATATCTGGTCTGATCAGAGCTTGGAGACTTCACTGGCTCCCCTGTGTTGACAGGAGCAGAACCCTTCCAGTGTCCCTGTACCAGCCCCGGCCGCCAGTGTTGGGACCCAGCCGCCTGCTGTGTCCGTGGCCAGCTCTCACAACAGCTCCCCCTATCTCAGCAGCCAGCAGCAGGCGGCTGTAATGAAGCAGCATCAGATGATTTTGGACCAACAGAAACAGAGGGAGCAGCAGCAAAAGCATTTGCAGCAACAGCAGTTCCTTCAAAGGCAACAGCACCTTCTGGCAGAACAGGTAAAAAGAAAGATGGAAGAAAACTGCCCCACTCCCTACCTTCGCCTGCTTCCTGAATCACCGCAGTGGTCACAAGCTCCACTTGTGCATGTAGCTCGGCACTGATTTTGTAGGCGTGGTGTTAGAGTAGTTTGCCCTTTAAAAACTCCTTTCCAGCAGTGGTGCATTTCTCAGCCAGAGGTGGCCTATGTCAGAAGCTGCCTTGTGTCACTTAGTGGGGCTAATGAAGGTAGAATCTGTGGCTAGAACTTCACGTAAGGGGCATTTTCCCATGTTGCTGGTTGGCAGCTTCCAAACCACTGAACTCACTTGTCCATCCATCTGCTGTGGGGCCCAGCTTTGCTGTAAATACAGTTTGTTATAAGCCAGAGCATGAAGAGTGAAGATGTCCTTAAGGTTCTAGAATCAGGACACATAGTTCACTCACTTAGTCACCAAGTGCAGTGTGCAGGCACGAAGGGTAACAAGTGTGAGTTCACAGGATTTTAAATTACACCTTAAGACAATGGAACTAGCTCCAGAGAGTGAAGTTGATTCAGGATGATCACTGCCTTAGTTTTGCCATTTAGAAAAATAACAGCTTTATTGGGATATAATTCACATAACATTTAAAGTAAACAATTCAGTGGGTTTTAGTATATTTACAAAGTTGTACAACCGTCAGCACAGTCCATGGTATAACCTTTCCATCACCCACAAACAAACCCTGTACCTCTGAGCAGCCATTCTCCCACCCCCAGCCTCCGCAGCCCTCGCTGACAGCTAGTCTCTCTCTGCGTCTACAGCCCTGCCTGCTCTGGGCATTTCGTACGATGTTTTCACGATGCAGCCATGTGCCCGTATCAGTACTTCATAGGATTCCACTGTATGTCCAGGACAGGCTACATTGTATTCGTTCACTATTGAAGAGCATTTGGGTTGTTTCCCCCTTTTGGCTGTTACGAACAGTGTTGCTGTGAGCATTTACATGCAGGTTTTCATGTGAACATGTTTTCATTTTTCTTGGATATATATCTAGGAGTGAAGTTGCTGGGTCGTGTGGTAATTTTTACGTTTCACCTTTGGAGGAACTGCCAGAGTGTTTTCCGCAGTGGCTGTACCATTTTACATTCCCCCCAGCAGTGTATGAGGGTGCCGGTTTCTCCACATCCTCAGCAATGCTTGTTAATGTCTGAGTTTTGATTCTAGCCATCCTAGTAGGTGTGAGGTGGGATCTCATCATGGCTTTGATTTTCATTTGCCTAATCTGCCCTCTTTTTTTTTTTTTTTTTTTTTTGAGACAGAGTCTCGCTCTGTTGCCCGGGCTAGAGTGCCATGGCATCAGCCTAGCTCACAGCAACCTCCAACTCCTGGGCTCAAGCGATCCTCCTGCCTCAGCCTCCGGAGTAGCTGGGACTACAGGCATGTGCCACCATGCCCGGCTAATTTTTTCTGTATGTTTTTAGTTGTCCAGCTAATTTCTTTCTATTTTTTTTTAGTAGAGGTGGGGTCTCGCTCTTGCTCAGGCCGGTGCCCTCCATTTTTTTAAACTGATAGACCTACCTTTTTTCTTATCCATTGCTCCTTAGATCTGTTTCATACTATTTATTAAAACCCCCCGAAGTAGACCAGGTGCAGTGGCTCACACCTGTAATCCTAGCACTCTGGGAGGCCGAGGTGGGTGGATCGTTTGAGCTCAGGAGTTCGAGACCAGCCTGAGCACGAGTGAGACCCTGTCTTTACTAAAAATAGAAAGAAATTATGTGGCCAACTAAAAATATATATAGAAAAAATTAGCCAGGCATGGTGGCACATGCCTGTTGTCCCAGCTACTCGGGAGGCTGAGGCAGGAGGATCGCTTGAGCCCAGGAGTTTGAGGTTGCTGTGAGCTAGGCTGACGCCACGGCACTCGCCCAGGCAACAGAGTGAGACTCTGTCTAAAAAAAAAAAAAAAAAACCCGAAGTAAAATCATTAGCACTATTTCCACAGGAGCCCATATGTGAGTGAGACACTTGGATGATTTACTTTTCTCTGGCCTAACTCTGTTTGGTTTTGTTTTATGTGGGTTTTGCTGTTTTGTTGTTCTTGGCGTTTTCTAGGAGAAGCAGCAGTTTCAGCGCCATTTGACCCGCCCACCACCCCAGTACCAAGACCCAACACAAAGCACCTTTCCGCAGCAGGTCGGACAGTTCCCAGGTAAGGGGCGCCTGAGCAAGAAAGCAGGAGCAGGGAGGCAGGCCGCAGGCGGGGCGTGCCCAGGGAGCGTCACTGCTCGTGTTGGTCACTGTGCGGTGCTGGTTGAGTTCCTGCTCTCTGCCTAGCTTTACGCTCGGGACTAATGCCTTTACTTTATCATCTCAACTTCAGTCTGTCTAAGGAGCCTGGCTTTCTAGTTACCCGGCCCCAGGAGAAGAGGGCATAGAGGCAGACCACTGGAAATACTTCTGCTGGGTCTCTGGCCATACAGGAAGTGGCTTCCGTAATTCTTAAGAAAATTCTTGGCCGGGCGCGGTGGCTCACGCCTGTAATCCTAGCACTCTGGGAGGCCGAGGTGGGCGGATCGTTTGAGCTCAGGAGTTCGAGACCAGCCTGAGCAAGAGCGAGACCCCATCTCTACTAAAAATAGAAAGAAATTATATGGACAGCTAAAAATATATATAGAAAAAATTAGCCGGGCATGGTGGCACATGCCTGTAATCCCAGCTACTCGGGAGGCTGAGACAGGAGGATCGCTTGAGCTCAGGAGTTTGAGGTTGCTGTGAGCTAGGCTGACGCCACGGCATTCACTCTAGCCTGGGCAACAAAGTGAGACTCTGTCTCAAAAAAAAAAAAAAAAGAAAATTCTTTGCTTCTGCCTTTATTGTGTTTTCAAAAAATGACCCTCTCCTGTTTTCCAGTTAAAGAGAGACTTGATGTGGTTGTGTGGCCTTTTGCTTCTTTTGTCTCCTCCTGCTGACTCACTTTGGTGTCACAGATGGCAGCGTCAGCAGTGGACGGTTGGCCAGAAAGGGCAGGAAGTACACTGTGGTCTCAGCTGTCGCCTCTGAGCTGTGCCAGGGGAACTTGCTTAGACTGCCCCTCTAGAAATGCGTAGAAATTTCACAGGATAGATGCAGTAAGATCTGGCCTGCACCTGCCTCTTGTTACCCCTCTTGGAGTGTCTCAGAAACCTCTCTTCTTCGCTTAGTACTCTCGCTCTAAGTGTCCCAGAGAGACTGACCACAGGACTGACCCAGTCCTGGCGGAGAGTAGAGGGGCTACGTGTGCTAACTGGGAACGTGGAGTGGAAGACTTAACGCATCTCAGAAGCCTGGGCTTGGCCCGTGGCTCCTGCCTTCAGTCCCCTCTGACATGGCGTGGGCTGTCAATGGGAGTGAGATCGGCTATTTCAGCTCTCCTCTTTTCTTCAACCCGATTTTTATTTAGGCGCTAGTGGACAGAGGACGAGGAAAAACATTAGGGCCAATCCCTGAATAATCCCGCTTTATCTGGAAAATAGGAGAGGGTCATTTTTTGAAGACACGTAAAGGCAGAAGCAAAGAACTTTTCTTAAGAATTACAGAAGCCACTTCCTGTATGGCTCAGGGACTCTCCTACCCACAAAAACCTGTCTCGGTTAACAGGTTTTGCCACGTGTCCCTTGTTCATACCAGAAGCCCAGGGCCGCAGGCTCCCTGAGCACAGGGCTCTCTCTGTCTGTTCCGTGCTGTCTCCCAGCAGGTGCTCAGAAATTATCTGGTGATCTCATGCCAGCCTCCTTCCTCTCTTGACCATCTTGTCATTTTGGGATAAACAGTAAGGTCTCAGAAATGTCTCCACGTGTCCGGATGCCCTGCCTTGCCACACTGCGTCACTCCCTCATCTAAGTCAGATCAGAACTGCTTCTCGCAGCAGGGTCTGAGCTGCAGTCCCAGCCCCATCAGCGTGGGCTTTGCAGCCCTGTTCCTCACATGCTGGCCACAGCTCTTCCCTGTCTGGCCTGGGCTGGCTTTTCCATCTTATCTCTAAACAGCTGGCCCCTGCCTCCACACCCCAGCCATGGGCAGCCTCTTCGAGTTCTCCACGCGGACTGCCTTTCATAATTCTGCCTTTGCACATTCTTTTCTCTGCCTAGAATATACTTTTTCTCCAAACTGTTGAATTGCTAAATTTCTATGCTTTTTAAACCTGGTATACCTTTACCATCTCTCTGAGGCCCTCACCACATCTTTCCCAGACACTGAAGCTTCAGGCGCCTGTGTTCCCACACCCTGCTGTCCAGGCTGGGACCCTGTCATACCACGTGGTGACTTTGCCTCTTCAGGGCAGATCTTGGGTTGGATCCATCCTGAAGGCCCCAGTGCCTAGCTTAGGGCCCCCACAGAGCAGAAATTTCATGTGTGTTTGAAAATTGAATGAACCATTTCACTGGCTTTCCCTCCCCTTTGCCTTTCTGAAGCCTGTCATTGTTCCAGACGTGGCCTCCATTCCACCGTGGGGGAGATTTTCTACCCCTCCAGCCCCCAGAGCTCTCTTCCTCACCTTGTACCACTGACCACGCGATGTCTGGTGTTACGATTTTACATGTAGGATAGGGGCTGTAACTTGGGTCTCAGAGGCGTCTCCACAGTGGGGGTCAAGAAATGCCAGCTTGGCTGGGCATGGTGGCTCACCCCTGTAATTCTAGCACTTTGGGAGGCCAAGGTGGGGGGATCACTTGAGGCCTGGAGTTTGAGGCCAGCCTGGGCAACATAGCAAGACTCCACTCTACAAATAAAATTTTAAAATTATCCAGGCACGGTGGCATACACCTATAGTCCCAGCTACTCTGGAAGCTGAGGCAGGAGGATCGCTGAAGCCCAGGAGTTTGAGGTTGCTGTGAGCTGTGATCAGTCCAGTGCACTTCAGCATGGGCAACAGAACAACACCCTGTCTCTAAAAGAGAAAAAAATATATATATATATAACAAAAAAAAAAAAGAAATGCCAGCTTGATTGACAAAATCTTCTCTGTCTTCTAGGGTCGTCTGCTGCCATGCCTGGCCTGAACAACTTGGGTCCGTCCAACTCCAGCTGCCCTCGAGTGTTCCCTCAGGCTGGGAGTCTGATACCAATGGGCCCTGCACACACTTCGGTTTCCTCTCTCCCCTCAAACTCAGGCCAGCAGGACCGGGCTGTGGCTCAGTTCGCCGGCTCCCAAAGCATGCCTCAGAGCAGCCTCTATGGCATGTCCTCTGGCATAACCCAGATAGTTGCCCAGCCCCCCACGCAGGCCACCAACGGACATGGCCACATTCCACGGCAGACCAGCGTGGGCCAGAACACCTCGGTCTCAGCTCCCTATGGGCAGAACTCTCTAGGAAGCTCTGGCCTCTCCCAGCAGCACAATAAGGGGACCCTCAACGCTGGTTTAACTAAGCCACCGGTCCCAAGGGTGTCAGCCGCCATTGGAGGCCAGAATCCCTCGTGGCAGCATCAGGGAATGCCGAACCTGAGTGGCCAGACCCCAGGGAACAGCAGCGTAAGCCCCTTCACTGCAGCCTCCGGCTTCCACATGCAGCAGGCCCACCTGAAAATGTCCAGCCCGCAGTTCTCCCAGGCGATGCCCAGCAGGCCCATGGCCCCCATGAGCTCAGCAGCTGCAGCCGGGTCCTTGCTGCCCCCGGTGAGCGCGCAGCAGAGGACCAGCGCCCCTGCCCCAGCGCCTCCCCAGGCAGCCACGCAGCAGGGCTTGCCTGGCCTGAGCCCAGCAGGGCCTGAGTTGGGGGCCTTCAGCCAGAGCCCAGCCTCACAGCTGGGCGGCCGGGTGGGGCTGCATTGCGCCCAGGCCTACCCCGTGCGGACCGCGGGCCAGGAACTGCCCTTTGCCTACAGCGGGCAGCCGGGCAGCAGCGGGCTGTCCAGTGTGGCTGGGCACACCGATCTGATTGACTCCCTGCTGAAGAACAGGACTTCTGAGGAGTGGATGAATGATTTGGATGACCTTTTAGGGTCTCAATAGTGGAGGGATTTGTGGTGGTTTTAGTATTCATACATCCTATATTTTTGTTCTCAGATTCAAGAAAGAGCAATTACTTTGGACCAAAAGCTTATGGCCCAGGGAGCTGGACAGGTGGAGCCCAAGCCCTGGCCGCGGCCTGGCCTGGTCGGGGTCCATGGGCATGTGGCTCCCCGGCCAGCAGTTGTGGTCTGCTGGGCTGGCCCCAGCCCGGCTGCTGGCATCATTACCTGGTATTGGGACAGCAGGACAGGATTCTAAAGGTGGTTTTGTATCCAAATGACCAAAAAACCAACAGTAACAACGGTGAAACCCCACAGTGTCAGGCTTATAAAAACCTTTGCCGTCATGTTGACTTTATCTAAGATTTCTTCACTTTCCCCAATGTTGGGGACAAGTTTTTGTTGAAACTTTATATAGCAGAATTTTTTGCAATTTGTAGCATAGGGAAGATTTTTAAAAAATTTTTAGAAGGTTTTTAAACAGATTAGGATAGGTGGTGGTTTAAGTCAATCAAGTGGCATTGGAGACCTAGGGTTTCCTTTCGATTAAGAGCCTTTTTTGTTTCTGCTCTTTGTCAGCTCTCAAGGGAGAAGGCGGCCATTGGAAAGTCATTTCCGTAGTGCAGGCTGTGACTGCGCGTGCCAAGAAGGAGCAGGATGCCGTGGGATGGCAGATCTGGTGGCCCAGACAGGGTCTTCCTAGCAGCTCCTCCTCCTCCCCGGGCCCCCAGGAGCCCCTTCCTGCCATGCCCTGGCAGCAGGAGCCCAGGCAGATGCTGCAGGTGGAGATTTGGGGTTCCTGCGCCCTCTGTCGTGCCACCCCACCTTCCGAGGTTCCTCTGAACACTCTTGTTGAACGCAGGGGGAGCGTGGTGACTGTGTGGCTGTCACAGGTGTCTTTCCTTTACCCGTCTTCAGTTCCCATGATCTTCTCTCTGCCTCCTCTTCCTCCTCTCTCCAGCCAAAGTGGAAAGCAATGGTTTGCTACACTGGAGGGGAAGGAAAGTCATAGAACCCCTGGGGGCACCTTAGCATTGCACAGGTTTGGGGAAGGAGGCTCAGGCTGGCCCACAGGAAGGAGCTCTACTTCTCCTAACGACCTCCGCCACTCCCGTGTTGGACGACTTGCACTTTTTAAAGAGATTGCTTTAGAACACTAACACATCCTTCCTAAAGATCCAGGTGGACTTGACTAAGCCAAGGGTCCACGAGAGAGAATGCGGCGTGTGGCTGTTGGTGAGAAGGGAAGGGGGAGAGGGCACTTCCCCGTAACGAAAGCACAGCGGTAAGCGCAGGGCGACGAGCCCGGTGGAGAGAAAGGAGTAGCTGAAGAGTGGCTTCTGTGCAGAGCGGCGCTGAGAAACCACAGCCCCGTTTTCATTTTCATGCAGTCTCAAAATGGATCATTCAAGGAGCATCACACATAAAGAATTGAGCCAAGGAAAGTATTCACGCGACCAGCCTAAGTTGCTTTGAGAGGCTGAGAGGGTTGTACATGCATGGGTAATTATTTTGCACCAGCAGTGCCTTTCTCACTGAGGTTACTTAGACCCTCAGATCTTCTTCTCTAATAGCCATTTGCCACCCTTGGTGGCATACGGGCCATTTCCCCTTAAAACACCCTCCCTGCCTTCCCCATATGCTTAGTTTAGCTCTCAAAGAAGGAGACGAATCATAAAGCCAGTGAAGACACCCTTTGAGTGAGTTCCCCAATCTGAAGGGGAAGGGAGTGACTTCAGCAGGTTTTCTGCCAAAAATAGGGCTGACAGCTGGTTATGGATCCTTTTCCTCTCCTATCTCCCTCCAGCTGCTGCCCGCCTCCTGCCTCTGTCCCCAGGGCACTCGCCGGCCCCTGCACTCTGCCTTAGTCCTGGGCCGGCCACGCAGCCTGGGGCCCCTCACTTGCTGCAATGTCATAGCAATAAAATGTGATTCTTGGGGTCCCCCAGGAGCTGCCCATGGCTTTATTTATAAATCTGGTTTGGGAGTCAGGGGAGGAGGACTGCTTCTGTGCACAGCCCCGTCTTCCAGGAGCCACGACTCAGAAGAAAAGGGTGCTCGGACTTTTATTATACACATTTGCTTTGTGTAAATAAATGTTTACAATTTTATATTAAAGACGGAATAAGCGTTAGAGCTTCCAACTGTATATTTTTTACTTTTATAGATTTTTAAACTATGATCTTATATATGTGTTTTGGGGGAGCTATGATAAGTTTTATGGCAAACGGTTGGTATTGTTAACTTTTTATTGTCATCAAAAGTGCATAGAAATCCTATTAATCCCCTTATTCTTCTACTGCCCTTAACTCTGGTATACACCAAAAAAAAAAATCTTTCCTTGTTTTATCATTATAAAAATAATAAAAGTATTTTGCTAGTATGGAAACTGCCTGTGTATTTGACTTCGCCTGGGGTCTGCTGGCAGGGAGAGTCGTGGGGTGATGTCCTTCTGTGCCTTAGCTGCTTAGTGTGCGTTATTGGGGGCAGGGGTTGGTTTGACTGAAGCCTCAGGGTAACTTCTGCTATGTGATGGTAGATACTAAACAGAGCTAACGTCACCAGGGAAATCAGTCTCCCTCCTGTGTTTGGGGCTCACCCATGTCCTTGTGTCTAATTGGAGGGAAGTTGGACCAGATAACTCAGTGGTATCTTAGGTCCTTAGTGGTTCTGAGGTTTTATTCGAAACCCTTAGGTTTACCCCCAAAGCATTTTTACTCTGGGTCCCATTTCGTTTCTCTTCAGGATGGGTTTTGTCTTTTCCCTTTTCTGTTGTAAGAGTGGCGTGCTCTGGCGTGTCCATCCTACCCGTCAGTGTCACACTGTGAAGAGGGACCAGATGGTGGAGCCTGGACTTCAGGGGAGAGGGGGCCCCTCTCGCCAGAACTCCTCCCTGCTCTGGTCCCCTGTGAGCTGGAGGCAGGTCGGCCCAGGAAGCCGGAGTTCCAGAAAGGGTGGGGGAGTGAGGAAACACGTCCCGTGATAGAATTAAAAAAATAATAAACGGGGAGAATCTGTGACAAATATGAAATAACGTGCACAGCCTTGCCATGTAAGGCTCAGTAAAGGGAAAAACTCCCCGTGAAAACTGCGTGGCCTCTGCAGTCGCGGGAGGATGCCGCCTTCGGGTTTCGCCTGTCAGAGGCGCGGCGACAGTGACAGGGCGGCTCGGGGCGGGCGTGGTGTGCTGAGCAGGCTGCTAGGCGATTTTTGTGGGAAGAAAGTTTGCAAAAGTTACCAAGCTCCTTAAAGTGTTCACGCCATGGCTGACCCTACGATTCCAATTCTAAGAAGCCGTCCTTGAAGTGATTCTGGATACAGAAAAAAGGATAATCTGAACGGCCGCCATAGGGGATTGGTTAAGTAAATTGTGCTTCTACTTGAGGAGATAGGATGCAATTATTTTAAATATTTATGAAGGTTTTGAACAAAGTAATTTGGAATAATAGTTTTGTTGGGGCTCTTCCATTGCAAGCCAGTAAGAAAGTCTGGCTGATATAACCCTAAAAATTCCCTCCCCACAGCCCGTTTTCAAGGTTCCCAGGTAACTTTCAGAACCGAAGGGGGCATGAACAGCCAGCCTCGGGGTGTCGAGGGCCAGGCCGTCCCGCGTCTCCGCAGCTCCACCACCACCCTCGCCTGCCTGGGGCTCCTGCCGTGTGGCGTGGCCTGGCAGGGGACAGGCAGGAGTCACGTGAGTGTAGGAAGGTAAGGTCTCTGCTCCCTGGAGCTCACAGTGTCACGTGAAGCGGACACCGCACAGGTCAGTGAGCTAATGTCGGAGGTAAGTGTTGAGAAGAAACCAAAGTGGGGTGATGAGATGGAGGGAGGGCAGGCTGCAGACTGCTGTAGACACGAAGGCCAGGCCAGGTCTCTAAGAAGGTGACATTTAACTGAGGCCCAGAAGCTGGAAAGGAGCCAGCCAGCCAGACCTTCGGGAAGAGGAATTGGCCATTGCAAAGGCCCTGAAGCCACATGGGACGGGAGAGGACGTTCCTCCAAAGAAAGGGGTGCTGAGAAGGCAAAGTTAACAGATGCCTGCCACGTGTTAAAGAGCAAAAGATGGACCGTTGCATCTAGTAGAGGAGGGGCCCTCACCTGTCCTCTAGGTACTTTTGAGCCGCAGCGCAGGCCCGTGCTGTTCTGGGACCTCTGCCAGCCCACACAGACTTACCAGCCTGCCCAGCCCTAGGAGATGCCCAAGGTAAGTTGAGGGCAAGCTCAGGGGTGTCCTGTTCATCCTGGGGCCGGACTGCCATGCCATGTTAGCAGTGTTGTCAATAGGGCTGTCTTAAGGCCACCCAGCTGCTGTGGCCTGGAACTGGCAGTGTGACTGTGAAGCTGCTGAGGTGCAAAACGGTGGCTGCCTGCAGGCTTGGTCCAAGGCTGGCGGCAGAAGCGCAGTGTCCGGCGCTCCCCTGCCCAGCGCCAGAGATGGTGGGTGGCAAGTTTGCCCGACGGGCCTTTCCCCCTTTTGTCTTTGAGCTGTGAACGCTCCGGCCACTCTTCAGAGTGGCTGTGCTTACGCGCCAAGCATAATTTGCTCTCTGAATGGTTGCAGCAAGCTGAGCAGCAGTCTGTTCAGTGTGTGAAGACCACTTCATGAAGGTTGAGAAAGATGACTTCAGACTCCCGCCCGAAGCAGAAACCAGCATTGCAAGGACAGAATTCATGGACCACCATTACATCAATTTCCTGGAGTGCCATCTTCTGGGAAGGGTGACCTTCGGTAGGGAAAGCAAGATGCTGTCTGCTGCAAAAACAAATGCCCCGAGTACGGCAGCTGCCATCGGGGGACAGGGCTGCAGCAAGCGACCACATCTGAGGATTTCAGCACTGCAGGCCACAGGGCCCAGTCCTGGTCACACAGGCTGCCCGAGAAGCAGAACAGGCCCGTGCAGGGCATGGAGGGCTGCCAGGGTGCTACCTGGCGTCAGTGCAGAGAGCTCCGTGGTTTTTCTACCTGGAAAGCAGAACTTTTTAAGGTCAAGGAAAGAAAAATGAATTTTACATTCTTATTAAGTTATGAGAAGATCTAACTGCATTTTATGTGGCAGAGACAAATGCTTGCTTCAACTTACTACCTTGGACTTAATTAACTACCACTGATACCATCACCATTCCTTATCGTAAATTTTAAGGTTCTAAGATGGCTCTATCCGGATTCTTTTATTTAACATAAGACAGAGCCCAACCACATGCAGAATCTTCAAGTTTGAGAGCTCTAGATATCACTGTCCTACCCTACTACATTCTGTTGTGCTTACAGCTGGAGGCCTGAGGAGCTCCTAGCCCTCAAGTAGTAAAAAATTTAAATCTTGCCAGGTATGGTTTGCACCTGTAGTCCCAGCTACTCTGGAGGCAGAGGCAGGAGAATCTCTTGAGCCCAGGAGTTTCAGGCTGCAGTGAGCTATGACCATGCCACTACACTCCAGCCTAGACAACAGAACAAGACTTT
The DNA here is from genome assembly GCF_041146395.1 of Eulemur rufifrons. Classification (NCBI taxonomy): domain Eukaryota; kingdom Metazoa; phylum Chordata; class Mammalia; order Primates; family Lemuridae; genus Eulemur; species Eulemur rufifrons. The sequence continues at coordinate 54,483,367 of NC_090987.1, forward strand.
TTTTTTTTTGAGATAGAGTCTCACTCTATTGCCCCGGGTAGAGTGCAATGGCGTCACAGCTCACTGCAACCTCCAACTCCTGGGCTCAAGCGATCCTCCTGCCTCAGCTTCCTGAGTATCTAGGACTAAGCACACACCACCATGCCCAGCTAATTTTTTTCCATTTTTGGTAGAGACAGGGTCTCACTCTTGCTCAGGATGGTCTTGAACTCCTGACCTTAAGTGATCCTCCTGTGCTGGCTTCTCAGAGTGCTAGGATTACAGGCATGAGCCACTGCGCCCAGCCAAGACCCCATCTCTTAAAAAAACATTGTAGGCCGGGCGCGGTGGCTCACGCCTGTAATCCTAGCACTCTGGGAGGCCGAGGCGGGTGGATTGCTCAAGGTCAGGAGTTCGAGACCAGCCTGAGCGAGACCCCGTCTCTACTAAAAATAGAAAGACATTATATGGACACCTAAAAAAATCTATATAGAAAAAATTAGCCGGGCATGGTGGCGCATGCCTGTAGTCCCAGCTACTCGGGAGGCTGAGGCAGTAGGATCGCTTGAGCCCAGGAGTTTGAGGTTGCTGTGAGCTAAGCTGACGCCACGGCACTCACTCTAGCCTGGGCAACAAAGTGAGACTCTGTCTCAACAAAAAAAAAAAAAAAAAAAAACATTGTAGTACAAAGGCCTAGACCCCTTTGCCTCAATTTGGGACATCAACAAAGGGTCACCCCTGGTCTACTGCGCCTGTAGGATTGGCTGAGGCTTCTGTTGTGACTGCATCTCTGTTCAACCTCCCCTTGCCCTGTCCAGCTACCCCTGCTCCCTTATGGGGGTGTTTTAGCCCATCGAAATCTGCTTCAAGGGAGACTGACCCAAGACAGTATCAGGAGTGGGCTCAGGAAGCTGACTCCAAAGTGGGTGTTGGGAGCTGGCTTACTGCTGGCCGCTGGCCATGATGGCCCCATCATTGGTGCCAGATGGGCTGGCGCACGGTAAAGGGTGTGTGTTGAAACCTTCACCATGGTGATACCAGGATAGGACACTGGGGAAGAGAATGCAGTAATCCTAGGCTTCCAGGAAGTTTAGGGAAGGAGTAGCTGCAAAGAACGGTGGCCTCAAGAGCTGTTGTTGGGGCTACTGGTGACGCTTTGGAGAAAGACAATGACTCAATGACCGTTGTCAATCGCCAATTAAAGGCCAAGTGTGAGACCAGAAGCCTCCTTCACAGCCAGTCAGGAGGGCAGACAAAGCTGAAGGGTCGGCCCAGGATTGTTACTAAGAGCACCAAAGCCCCAATAAGGTTGAACTTCAAACCCTGCCAAGTCTGCCACACCAAGGTCATTGCCTTGGTTAGGAAGGTGGGACCCTGATCCTGGGATGGGACATCTGGATAGATGCTCTAGAAAACCTAGACCCCCCCAGGGTCCCCTGAAACCTCTGACCCTGGTCCTCCCTGTTAGGGGCTGGTGCTTCACTCTTGCTTGGAAGTTGTGCACAGGCTTTTGCCCCGTCCCCTTAGGATCGGCCCCCCACCTCCCCTCCTGACCCCTGGACCAAGAACTAGGTTGGATGGGGGTGCTGGGCCTGCCAGAGAGGAAAGAGACAGGAGCTGGGGCAGGAGCAGGAGAGTGTCTGGGCCTGGGGCTTTGCCATGTAGGAGCACTCTACTGTGACCCAGGACCGGCCACCCTGGCAGAGCCCCCAGGAAACAGTGCCAGTGCGCTGCTAGCTTCACTCCTGGAAGCTGTGAGGAAGCCATGGCCCAGGCAGAGGGGAGCAGCAACACAGGGGCGGCTGGGGCAGGCAGTGGAAGGACGAGCCCAGGTGCTCCGGGAAGTGGGTGCTACGGTGAATGCACGGCCAGCCCTGGACAGCACAAGCCGGAACTGCACAGGTCCGCTTAGACTGTTGTCAATACTGGAAGATTTCTTTGGAGATTCATGACAATTTGAAAAAACTCACAGATGAACGCATTGCCTAGAAATATTGAAAAAATTGGCCAGGCATTGTGGCCAGGTGATCACACCTGTAATCCCAGCACTTGAAAGCTGAGGTGGAAGGATCACTTGATCCAGGAGTTCAAGACCAGCCTGGGCAACATATTGAGACACTGTCTCTACAAAAAAATTAAAACATTAGCCGGGCATGGAGGCCGGGCATGGAGCTGGGACTACACCTGTAGTCCCAGCTACTCAGAAGGCTGAACCAGGAGGATCACTTGAGCCCAGGGACTGGAGGTTGCAGTGAGCTGTGATCACACCTCACACCACTGTACTCCAGCCTGGACAACACAGAGAAAAACCTGTCTCAAAAAAAAAAAGAAATACTGAAAAAATTTAAAATGTCATGAATACATCAAATATAGATAGATACTATTGTATTTTATCATTTATTGCCATAAAATGTACACAAAGTTATAAAAAGTTAAAATTTATCAAAACTTCCTCATACTTGAAGACCATACACAGTGCCAGTCATAATGGAGAGGAATATAAAACAAATACAAGATGTCGCATTAAATCACAACTGCACCGGCCTGAGCAACATACTGAGACCCCCTCGCTACAAAAAATTAGATTATCCAGGCGCGGTGGTGCAGGCACCTGCAGTCCCAGCGACTCGGGAGGCTGAGGCAGGAGGATCGCTGGAGCCCAGGAGTTTGAGGCTGCAGTGAGCTATGATGACACCACTGCACTCCAGCTGGGGCGACACAAAGAGACTCAGTCTCTAAGTAAATAAATGCATAAAATTAACTGCAGTCTATGTGTGCTCGTGTTGCTGTTGAGGTGAGTTCAAGTAAAATATCTGCTTCCCAGCCCTTGTGACATTGATCATCTCCGTGGGAGCAGCTCATCTCCAGTAAATTGCGTCTCACAGTAAAAAGTGATCTGTCGTGGTTCCTGCATTTTTCATATTCAGTGCAACACCGCAAACCCTGAATGACAACATCGACCCATATGAAGTGCCACTAGCGATGCCGGAAGTTCTCCTGAGCAGCAGAGAAACGTCATGACACTGCAAGAAGCGGATGGCTGGGGGTGTCCCGTAGCCCGAGGCCTGCAGGGGGGGTGGGAGGGGCCTGCGCCTTCAGACCACTCGTCTTGTAAACAGACGACATAAACCTGTGCTATCCATAAATGCAGCAAAGACGGTGAATGTATTTTCTCTTCCTTATGATTTTCTTAGTAACATTTCTTTTCTCTAGCTTGCTCTACTGCAGAATGTAGTCTGTGACACACATAACATACTAAATACGTGTGAATCAGCTGTTTAACGTAAGGCTTCCGGTCAGCAGTAGGCTATTAGGAGTTGGGTCTGGGGGAGTCAAAAGTTACACACAGATTCTCAACCGCACGGGAGTCGGTGCCCCTAACCCCCGAGTTGTTCGAGGTTCAGCGGACTCTGTGGCGGCCCTTCAAGCCCACCGGCCACATATGTTCACAGGAGGCTCCCGAGGACACTCCATGTACCACAAACACAAAGCGTACACTGGAGAGGGTCACTGGTGTCGTGGAGAAGCTGTGTGGCTGCTCCTCCCAGGCCCAGACTGATGGGAGAGGTCGCCGGGACCGAGCCCCTCCCCCGACAGCAGCAGGGATGCCGGGACCCGAAGGGAGTCGGGCCAGGCAGCATCATGGGCCTTCCGGAAGCCAGGCGGGAGCGTGGCTGGCGGGTCCTGGGCACAGAGATGCGGCGATGTCAGTGCAGAGCTCTCGGAGGGCTTCGTGTGCGCCAGTGGGAGTCACGGCTGGGCCTTGGCGGCTGGAGGAGGAGGCCCCAGGAGGAAGCACAAAACCTTGCCCAGTTTCCGGACTCAAGGAGGTTCTCAGACGCACACCTGCGGGCTCCAGGGAGGCTGGGTCCCCTGAGGGAGCCTCCCAGCATCAGTGAGCGTGGGCAGAGGTGAGGGCGTGGCAGGGACACTGCCCGGTGCCTCCCGGGGCCTACAGCCATTTCGTGAGGAAGCCACACTCTGGGGAAGAGGAGCACCCAGATTGCTTTCAGGGTTCTTGGACACAAGGTGTGTGTTGACAGTGAGACCTGGAGGGACATAAGATACATGGAATCCTGGCCCAGGCCCCCCTCATGGCAGGACCACTGGGTCCACGGCCCCACCTGGCCATTTCCACAGCCTGATGGAGACTCAGAATGGACACACTTGGTAGCTGGCAGAACCCTCACGTGGGACGTAGGCCTGGGAGACAACAGCTGTCCCCGTGGGGAAGGCCGGGCGGAAGATAGAAACTCTCCTCCCGGCCAGGGAGACGGTGACTAGGTGTGTTGCCTGCCAGTGGGCAGGAGGCAGGCGTGGTGGTCTTCCTTATCATGCCCGCTTAATCTGGCGCCAACAGAAGGCAGATATGTCCCTCCTCCCTCCCCCATCCCAACTAGGGATGCTCGATGGCCTTTGACATCTCCAGGTATCAGCGTCAACACACACCTTGTGTCCACGGACCCTGAAAACAATCCAGGTGCTCCTCTTCCCCGGAGTGTGGTTTTCTCACACTGACTCCTGCCAACTCAGCCCAGGCGAGTCCCGTTCGCAGCTGCCGTGGACGTCAGCCGGCCCCTGTCCTTGGCCCCCGGGGGGACAGGAACTCTAGCAGCGCAGTGGAGGCACAGCGGGGTCCCAGCGTGCGGCTCAGGCTCACCAAGACTAACCCAGCTCTGTCACCCGAACGTCCAGCCTGCCAGCGACAGAGGCCGTGACTGAGCCTCCGAGTCAGCCCATCCCTTGAGACCAGGCCGCCACCTGGGCCAGACCGAGCCCTTCCATGCTGCAAGCGGCAGCAACTCAGCTTTTTTTTTTTTTTTAGCTTTTCATTTTGAAATAATTTCAATTTCAGGTTTACAAAAAAGTTGTGAAAATAGTACAGACCTCAAAAACATGTTATGCCAGACACAAAATACACATATTGTGTGATTCCGTTTATGTGAAATGTCCATAAAAGGCAAATCCATAGAGAGAGAAAACAGATCAGTGGGTGCCGGGGGCTGGGAGCAGGAGGTATGTTATTGGGCGAAGGGAATGTTCTAAAATCAGCTTGTGGTGATGTTTGTACAACTCAGTACATTTACTAAAAATCATTGAATTGATTGCTTGATGTGGGCTATTTTACTTCAATGAAGTTATTTAAATTATACTTCAATGAAGTTATTTAAAAATATAGTACAGAGTGGATGTGTGCCTTTCACCCCCTTTCCTCAAAGCTTAACATCCTATATAAATAAAGTACAATTATTAAAATGGTAAAAATTAATATTAATACAAGAATGTTAACTAATCTACAGACCTTATTCACATTTCAACAATCATCCCATAAATCCCCGTTTCTGGTCCAAGTTCCAATTCGTTGCATTTAGTTTTCCAGCCTACTTAGTCTCCTCCAATCTGGGACAGTTGTTCCTCAGGCCTTGTCACTTATGCCCTTGACATCAGTGACTCACACCTCCAGGGATGGACGTGTAGTCCAAGTGCGTGCTGGCCTGTCCGCGCTCCGAGGGCCTGCCCTCCCCGGGGGCCGAGGGTCTCCTCTGCAGCGGCGCGGCCCAGGCACGGAGCAGCGGGACCCCCGGCAGCTGCACCCTGACGAGTGATGGAGATATTGTTGGAAAGGACAGCTCAGGGACTGCTTAGTGATGAGACCCTGCGAGAATGAGGTGCCGTCCTCACACCCAATCCCACTGCCACGACACGGCCCTGCACGTCCAGGAGGTGCAGGACAGGGTGGGGAACCCGAGAATGGAGGCAGAAGGGGCCCTGCTGGCTGTCACCTGGACACCCACCTTGTGCTTCTCATCCCTGCAACTTCAGGCTCTGTGGGTACGGAGGTCCTGGGTCTCAGAGGGAGAAGGTGTCCACCAGGGGACAAAGTAAGACTCTCACTAAACTTTAAGGGACAGCTGCTGCCTGGTCCATTTGAGCTCCTCATGCCAAGAGTAAGGCAGGCAGTCAGCGGCCTGGCAGGAGTGACCGGCCCTGAGCGTGGGAGGAAGAATGTACAGGGCAGGCACAGCCCCACTGCCACCCTCCAGGGGGCCTGCAGGGCCCAGGAGTTCAAGTGACATAAAACAGATCAACAGGAGAAAAGCACATAAATTTATTGAATATAAGTTGTATGTGGCACCAGAGCCCTCGCAAGGAAATGAAGACCCCAAGAAGCAGTTAGAGTCGCCACTCTGGTCCTGAACTGGAAAGAACAGCTCAGTAGTGAAATGTGCTGAGGCCACCGGGCTGGGGCTGGGGCAGGTGACCAGTGGAGAAGTGACAAGGAAGGAGGGTTGGTGTAACGGGATGTTACGTGCAGATTTCCCCGGTGTCAGCTTCTCATTGATGGTAAGAATGTAACTTTCCTTTGGGTGTAAGGAGGACATCTTTCACATGGGAATATCATCTGCTTTGAAGAAACAGAATGAAGGTCAGAGTGATCTTCTTGTACCTGCTGGTTTTTAAGTGCCTTTAATCCACGGTAGTACGTAGCATATTTGGGGTGGCAGATTCTTAACTTCTTCAAGTGCATCTGGCCCCAGGAGGTCCGCTGGGATGCCCCCTGGTACTCCCTTGCTCGGTTTTGAGGGTGAACAGCCAAGTGCAGCCGCCATGCGCGGACGGGGCCCTGGGGTCGGGCTCAGACCCTCAGGCGCACGGTCTGGGTGAGCGCGGCAAGCCGGGCGCTGGTGAGGAGGAGGCGTCCAGACCGGGCAGCGGAGGGTGCAGACGGCGATGCCCGAGACCAGCGGTGGTGGCCGGGCTGCAGTGTGTCCCACTGGCCTTCTGCTTTTGTTTCCCCAGGAAAGGAGACTAATCAGAGTCCTGATGAGCTGCTCCCAGGTCGACCCTACTGTACGAAGCAAGTGGGTCCAGGTGGCGCAGGGCTGGGGCTCTAGGAGGCGCTGGGGTGGGCTGCCCAGACCCGCTTCAGGTGGAGGCTGTCCTCCCCCAGCCGCCCGGAGTGGTTCCCTGGGGTGGCCTGGCTGAGGGAGCTGCCCCACTCGAGTCGACCGCCCCTGCCCGGGGCCCCCACGTTCAGTGACTGCTCCTTGCAGGGCTGCCCGGCTGCACCTGCTTGCCTCAGCGTGGGACGCAGCTCTGAAGGCCGGCCGGCTGCGGGGCTCCCTCCGCGCCCAGCCGGGGCTCTGCGGCTACTCCTCGGCAGCTCAGTTCCTCCCGGGGCAAGTCCGGCTCCCCTGAGCCATCCGGCAGGTGTTCCTGGGCCCCGTGGGGCTCACCGCCCACGCACGGATGCCCCGCTGCGTCTGCGGCCTGGGAACTTGCTCCAGTACAAATGTAAAGTTTTGCATTTAAGTGTGTTTTTGGTGAGGAGACGGCAAGTTTATCATCATGTCAAAGGCTTTTGCAGCCCAAAATAAGTCCATTGAAAGTCTGCCCCCTTCAGCCTCTGGAAAACGAACATTTTCAGGGTTGAGGATTTTTCCATCTGATTTTAAGTTCTTTTAAAACTGCCAGGTAGAGGATTTCAGTGAATGTCACCAAAAGCCTCACTGGCGATGATGTTTAAATTGGTGTCTATATAATATCGTTTAATAAAGCATTATAGTAGCTGGTGTTTATATTCTTATTTTTGAAACAAGTGAATACTTAGCTATTCAGAAAATTAAGCTTTATGAAATCATTTTATTTAAAAAAATACAACCAGCCGGGTGCCGGTGGCTCACACCTGTAATCCTAGCACTCTGGGAGGCCGAGGTGGGAGGATCACTCGAGGTCAAGAGTTCGAGACCAGCCTGAGCAATAGCGAGACCCCCGTCTCTACTAAAAATAGAAAGAAATTATCTGGACAACTAAAAATATATATAGAAAAAATTAGCCAGGCACGGTGGTGCATGCCTGTAGTCCCAGCTACTCGGGAGGCTGAGGCAGGAGGATCCCTTGAGCCCAGGAGTTTGAGGTTGCTGTGAGCTAGGCTGACGCCACGGCACTCACTCTAGCCTGGGCAACAGAGCGAGACTCTGTCTCAACATAAATAAATAAATAAATACAACCCAAGTGTTCACTGAAGCTTTGTTGGTAATACGAAATATTAGAATAACCCTAAATGCTCATGCGGCAGAACGGGACTGAAGCGTGTTCCGCCCCCGCGGGCGCCCGCAGCCCTAGGGCGGCGCGAGGAAGAGCGGACCGTGCGGGGCCTGCGGGCCGCTGGCGGGGCGAGGAAAGCAAAGCGCAAAGCAGTGTCTCGGTGCGCTGCCGTGGGCACGGGAAAGGAGGGGGAAATGAGACACGTTACGTGTGTCTGTGCACGCGTGCAAATCGCAGCACGGGAAAGATGCCCCGGAGCCGAAGACGAAGAGCGGGAGCTGTGCGCGGGGACGGGGCGGGCGCGGGGACGGGGCGCCGCTTTGAGCGGACCTGTGGGGCCCTGTCGGTGCCTACATTCCCAGAAAAAGCAAACGAATAAAATCAACAAGGACTGGAAGGGGAAAACCTAAAATTGAACATAAACAAACAAACCAACCATCCTGTATTTCGCATAAATGGCAGGTGGACTACATGGGCTCAGGCTGAAGATAAAAGGACCTCTGAACAAGTGCTCAGCTCTGGTGTGCAGGTTTCCGGAGGCGGGAGTTAGCAGTTCTTCTTTTTTTTTTTTTTTTTCCCAGATGTCAAAATAGAGAAAAAATTTATTAATTCATTTAATGAGAAAACACTTTTTAAACTTTTGGACTATTGCTTAAAGAGTATTTACAGAACTATCTCACTTCAAAGCTTCTTTGCCAAGGTGAGAAGTAGCAATCCATGCTCCAGAGATGCACTTTAAGAATGAGCAACTGATAAAAATATTTTTGACTTTCATAACAGTTTCTTCAAGTGGTGATTTTCTGGAACATCATACAGTCGTGCACTGCGTCACAATGGGGACATGTTCTGAGAACTCCATCATAGGCGCTTTCGCCTCTGTGCGAACAGCACTTAGTGCAGGTACACAAGCCTAGATGGCAGCGCAGCTCCACGCCTAGGCTGTGGTAGACCCTGTTGCTCCCGGCTGCAGACCTGCACAGCACCTTGCCGTACCGAAGACTGCAGGCCAGTTAGCAGTTCCGAAACGCCTGTCTGTATGCCTGAGCAAATAACGCTGCCCAAGATAAAGCTGGACCTTAGCTAAAGGCAGTGGAAACAAATTTTGTTCAGTAAGGGCTGCCGTAGGGGAAGGAGCTGAGCTCCATTCTGTTTGCAGAGGTCTTCCAGGGAGAGTGAGGGCATGGGAAGACGGGCAAGCAGGGCTCCCACTCAGTCTGACCACTGTGCCTGCCTCCCAGGGAGACTGGGGGACAAAGGCCCTGTCCTTCCTCAAGGTTACGTTCAAAGGACTGGGCTTGTCCTTGGAAAGACACTCCTGGGGTGTAGAGGATCCATATGCATCTCAAAGGCTTTGCTATTGCAAGCTTTTTAAATAATCCTCTAAGAAACAGAGGTCTAGGCCTGGCTACAACAGAAGGTAAGTGGTTCGTCAGCCTTGAGCTTTCCCGGACAGCAGCCCCAGCAGGGCTGGGTCGGCCCGGGACAGGCCTTCAGATGCTAGAAGCCATGCCCGGATTTGGCACCTCTCAGTGCAGGCTTGGATGTGGCCTTTCCCTGCTGAGAACCTCTGCAGTTCTCACCTTACGGTAGAGAAACTAGCAGGCACCTTCTTAATGTCACGGTTAACATCAGCAGCAGCTGTGGGACAGATTCACGTCTGTGCTTCCTGACATAATGCACTGATCACCCCTCTGATATCTTGGTCAAAAGTGCGTAAATCGAGTATAATCTGGCAGAAACCTCAGGCAGCCCATATTGGTGGACTAACGCAAAACGGCGGCCCCGCACTCACGAAAGACAAGAAAGGCCCGTGAGCTCATGAGCTTTCCCAGACTAAGGGAAAGCAAGGAAGCTTGACAACTGAATACGATGTATAATCCTGGGGGTTCTTTTGCCATAAGGGCAGTATTGGGACAAATGGCAATATCTGATTAAGGTCTGTTGATTGGGTAATAGTATTTATTGTCTTAATATTAATTTGCTGATTTTGATGATCATAGCATAGCTATATACTAGAATGTCCTCATTTTTTAGGAAATACACACCACAGTATCTATGAATAAAGAGGTACTTTGCAAGTCACCCTCAAATGTGTGTGTGTGTGTGCACCATGTGTACATGTGTGTTTGTGTGTGTGTGCGTCTGTGTGTGCATGTGTGTCTGTGTGTGCGCATGTGCATCTGTGTGTGCATGTGTGTTTGTGTGTGCATCTGTGTGTGCATGTGTTTGTGTGTGCATGTGTTTGTGTGTGCGTGTGCGTCTGTGTGTGCATGTGTTTGTGTGTGCATATGTGTTTGTGTGTGCGTGTGCGTCTGTGTGTGCATGTGCATCTGTGTGTGCATGTGTGTTTGTGTGTGCATGTGTGTTTGTGTGTGCGTGTGCATCTGTGTGTGCATGTGTGTTTGTGTGTGCGCATCTGTGTGTGCATGTGCGTCTGTGTGTGCATGTTTGTGTGTGCATGTGTGTTTGTGTGTGCATGTGTGTTTGTGTGTGCGTGTGCGTCTGTGTGTGCATGTGTGTTTGTGTGTGCATGTGCATCTGTGTGTGCATGTGTGTGCGTGCACATCTGTGTGTGCATGTGTGTTTGTGTATGCATGTATGTGTGTGCATGTAGAAAGAGAGCGAAATCAAGTGTAGCAAAATGACAGGTGAAAGGTTGGGGAACCTCACGAGGAGCTCACGGCGTAGGTTGGAGAAAGATTTTTCACACAGAGTTTAGGATAAAAGAAGTACAAAGTTTATTTATTTTCCCAAGAAAGAAAGAAGGAGAGGAGGAGTGAGTGGCCACAGCACATGAACTAAAGAACAAAAGTGCCGGGCAGTTGAGGAAAAGCTGTCTGGAGTTTTAAAAGGTAAAAATGGCTCCTTTTTCCCCTCTGCTTCAGTAGACTGAGAACAGAAGTGTCAGTGAAGCTGTTGCAGGTGATCTTTGTTTTTCTCTTTCTCTGTGAGGCTGGCTTGTCTGAGTCCTTGGAATCTGCTTTGCGGGAGGAACTGGGACAGAGAGTTGGAGCAGCAGCTCGCACCCCTACTGTCTGCGCAGGGCGCTTCAAGGCCCAGAGAGAACTCAGAGATAACAAGTTAGGCCACAGGTGTTTTAATTAAGCAAAGGGTAGTTGTGTTGTGAGTTTTCTTTTCAAAGGGGCAATTATGTGCTGTGAGTTTATTTCTCTCACTTTCTGTTAGTTCGTTTTCCTCTCTCAGGTTGTTAGTAAGGCCACCGCCTTTCAATAGGAGCCTTGGTGAAGTGTATATTGCAATTCTTTCTTGCAAATGTTCTTTTTTTTTTTTTTTTGTAACCCCCTCAACAAGTCCCTGAAAATTTTCTTTTTTTTTTTTTTTTTTTTTTTTTTGAGACAGAGTCTCACTTTGTTGCCCAGGCTAGAGTGAGTGCCATGGCGTCAGCCTAGCTCACAGCAACCTCAAACTCCTGGGCTCAAGGGATCCTCCTGCCTCAGCCTCCCGAGTAGCTGGGACTACAGGCATGCGCCACTATGCCCGGCTAATTTTTCTATATATATATTTTTAGTTGTCCATATAATTTCTTTCTATTTTTAGTAGAGACGGGGTCTCGCTCTTGCTCAGGCTGGTCTCGAACTCCTGACCTTGAGCGATCCACCCGCCTCGGCCTCCCAGAGTGCTAGGATTACAGGCGTGAGCCACCGCACCCGGCCCCTGAAAATTTTCTTTAAGTATGAAATGGCTTCAAAAATTTTTTGAAAAAAAAAAATGCAACCCCAATTTGATGTCATAAGCAAAGTAATTCCAAGTAGATTACAGATCTGAATGTGAAAGGCAAAGTTACCAAGGTTTATAAAGGAGTGTAGGAGAATATCTTGATGACCTCAGAGTTGGAAAGAATTTCTTAGAAAAGACACAAAAGAGCTAAACATAAATTAAAACATTGATTAACTTGTTACAGTCAACTTAAAGTCTTCTGTGCATCAAAAGACACCAGAAGGAGTCTAGAAACACAAGCCATTGGTCAAAGGGAGTCCCTCTCCTGGGGGCCCATGGTGGCCAATGTCAGGGCCAACGTCAATGTACTGGAGCCACAGCCGCGGGTGACGACCCCGGAGCTTGTGTGTTCCACCCAGCTCCAGCCAGAGCACCACTTCCACTGCGTGATGGACGGCTGCTAGGCAGGCCCCACTTTGCGACTTCTTGAATCCAACAGAACCAGCTCATGTGGCAGTCTGCTCTGGCCACATAATCACTTGGCGCCCCAGTGTCCCAAGGTCGAGTTTTGTTTGTTGTATTTTTGTTTTGGAATCGTGTACACTGGGGAATGCACAGCCTCGCTCCAGGACCCCGTGACTCTCTTACCGGGGCTTTCCCTGGAAATACTCATGCCACATGGCCCCCTCTAGCACCAGGAGAGCTGCTGGAGCTTGGGAACCATGCAGGAGAGCGACCAGCCTTGCAGCCCGGCCCTGCCAAAAAGCCCTTTCTTGCTCAGCCCCACTCACAGCTGACAGTTTTCTGTGTCACCTGACAAATGGGTCAGAGCAGGATTCCCAAATGCAGAATACGCTGCATCCAGAACCCCCAGAAGCCCGCCAAGTCTTGTGTTCCCTTTTCTGTGGCAAGAGGTCAACAGTGCTATAACTTGCATTTACTTCCGAGGGGGAGTCTGAGATGCTCTGACTGGTGGAGCTCACCGAGGGTCAAGGCCCCTGACGCTGAACGTTTGCAGAGTCCCCCACCCTCTGCAGCCCATGGGTCTGACCAACACCTCCAAGGGACCTGGCACTTCAGTTAACATGACATCATTGAGATAGCAGCCCAGCGTGATGTCATAGGACATCCAGAGAGTCCAGTTTCCTCTGAAGTGGGACGAATTTAGATCATCCTGGGGGCAAAACTATAAACCTGTAAGGCTGTCCATCCATGGAACGTGAGCTGCTTCTAATCCCCTCGTCAGATGGGGATGGAGGGGGCGTTTGACGGCTGCACACGCTGTGCGGGAGTCTGTGTGAGCGCGCGCGGGCTCTGCGGGGGGCTGCAGTAGCCTGCTGCCCCTGCTAGGACCACCCACTTTTTTGAATGGACTGGAGATATGACAGGAACCACCGCCCCGCATTCTTTCAGGATGGCGCTGATAATCTCCGTCTTTGCTCCCAGATGCGATATTGGTTTTGAATACACTCTCTTGGTGAGGGGGAGGGGGTGACAGTCTTGGGAGATTCCACTTGGCTTTTCCTACTCTGATACCTCTTGATCTATAGGTCAAGGAACCAGTATGTGATTCTGCCTGTGCCGGGGGTCCCTGAGCCACCGAAGGCGCGAGGACTCCCTAGGAGGGCTCGCCGGGCTCAGCAGTGTTGTTGTACTCGGGCCGGTGGTTTATTATGACAGCAGGGTACAGAGCAAAGTCGGCAAAGGGGGAAAGTCCGGGGCAAGCAGACTCGAGTTTCCAAGAGCCCCTTCCCTGTGGAGTCACACAGGACACCCTTAATCCCCCCAGCGATGAGCTGGGACAGCACGTGTTGCCAAGCAGGGGTGTTACTGCTCACGTGGACACCCTCCGCCTGGGATGTACCGGAATTCCAGACTCCCAGAGGAAGCTCGTGCTCTACAGAAATCGTGCCGTCTGCCTGAGCAGTTTAGGCGCAGTGAGCCCCCAGTTAATGGTGGGACCTTCCTGAAACCTAAGCTCCCAGTGCCAGCCGAGGGCCATCCTTGCAGGCAGGACTTTCCAAGGATAGCTGTCTCAGCCTGTCATGTGGACTCCATTTTGCACCTTGCCTGCCAAGTATGACCATTTTAATGACACATCCAGGAACCAGGGAAATGACCCCAGGGGTGTTGGACCCGTGGATTCCTTGTGGGATGGGCCTGGGCTGGAACACACTTGGATTACCTGACCCCCGAGTCTCCCTGCACTAGCAGGGACTTGTGATGGTGCTTTGGGTCCCTAAGTGTCAGCGTCAACTCAATCTCTGTATGTGACACTCCTCAAAGATCTGGGTACTCTACTTTCCCTAGTACACGCCATTTACAGAGATGACGATGGATGCTCTGGGGAGATGGAGATGGGTGAGCATGGTTTAGAGCCCGCAGTGGCCATCTCTGTGGTCTGGGATCCCCAGTGGGAGATACAGAACTGGGCTCCCTTGGAACAATGGGGGTGACAAGAACCAGAAATAACAGGCTGGGGGCAGCATGGAACTGTCAGAGGCCAGGTGTCAACGAGGACCTTGATGGTTGGCAAGATCAGAATGGCAGGCTCTACAGGGATGACCTGCAGAGCATGTGGTATTCCTTGGGACAAGACAGACGGGCAGCTGCAAGGGTGCACTGCCATTCCGAGAGACCAGCCAAGAGTGGGGAAGCAGAAGGCCCGGTGAGCTGCCCCGGGGGAGATGCATAATCACTTACCCAGTTTCCAGACCGAGTAAGTTCTACAGCAACTGCTTCCCCTGATCCTGCCCTATAGGGATCTACTCCCATTTACTCAGTTAACTGTTTTCTTACCATGAACGTTTTTTGTTTTTTTTTTTGACACAGGATCTTGCTCTATCTCCCTGACTGGAGTGTGGTGTTGTCATCACAGCTCACTGCAACCTCCAACTCCTGGGCTCCAGTGATCCCCCTGCCTCAGCCTCCCAAGTAGCTGGGACTACAGGTGTGTGCCACCACGCCCAACTAACTTTTTAAAATTTTTTTGTAGAGCCGGGGTCTCACAATGTTGCCCAGGCTGGTCTCAAACTCCTGGCTTCAAGTGATCCTCCTGCCTTGGCCTCCCACAGTGCTGGGATTACAGGTGTGAGCCACCTTCGTACTAGCAAGTTTTGAATGCTTTATATATTCTGGATACAAGTCTTTTATCAGATAGATGATTTGCTTATATTTTCTCCAAGTCTATGGCTTTCATTCTCTTAACAGTATACTTTGAGGAGCAAAAGTTTTAAATTTTGATAAAGTCCAATTTATTTTTTTCTTTACAGATTTTATCTTATCCAAGAAATCTTTGCCTAACCCAAGAGCAAAAAAGACTCTTTCCAGAAGCTTTATAGTTTTAAGCTTTACATTGAGGTCAGTGATCTGTTTGTAGGCAGTTTTGCACGTGTGAGATTTGTGTGTGTGGGTCCCAGTTCAGTTTTGGGCACGCTCATGCCAACTGTCCTGACACCTTGAAAAGGTTGGCCTTTCTCTACTACAGTCAAAATTCTCACCTTTGTCAAAAATTAATTGTCCATGGGTTTGTTTCTGGACTCTATTTTATTCCACTGGTCTGTTGGGCTAATTTTTAAAATTTATTTTATTTTTATTTTTCATTTTTTATTTTTTTGAGACAGGGTCTCACTCTGTCACCCCGGGTAGAGTGCAGGGTATTATAGCTCGCTGCAGCCTCCAACTCCTGGGCTCAAGTGATCCTCTTGCCTCTCTCCCTCCCCCCGACCCAGTAGCTGGGACTGCAGGCGGCACCACCGCCCCTGGCTAATTTTTCTATTTTTAGTAGAGACGGCGGTCTCACTCTTGCTCAGGCTGGTCTCAACTCCTGAGCTCCAGCAATCCTCGGCCTCCCAGAGTGCCAGGATTACAGGCGCGAGCCACTGCTCTCGGCCCTGTTTGTCTAATTTTACGTCGACACCATGCTGTTTTGATTACCTTCGCTGTAACTAAGTCCTGTGCTAAGCGATGCTGTGCTGAGGGTGCATGGCACACCACGTGGTGTTTGGCTGGCCTGCTGGATGCACACGCGGGACCCTGCTGTGCGGAGGCTGCAGCTGAGACCCGGAGGAGGGGAAGGACGGAGGGGAAGGGCCATGGCTGGCTCAGGGCTTATGCACCAGGCATAGGGTGAATGCCAAGGGCACACTGTGCTGAGCATGACAGAGCCCAGCTCTCACGCTGCCAGGCTAGTGGGAGTCCCTTGGCCCTGGGCTCCCCTCCCTGTGACCTTGGGCACAAAGTTCCCATCTCTGAGCCTCGGCTGCCACATCTGCAAAACAGAGTTCCCGGTGAACACTCGGCAGGGCGGCGTGAAACGCCTGTGCGCTGCGCCCTGGCACAGCAAGGCTTCGCACGATGACTTAGTTGTTATCTTCGTCTCCAAGTCTTCCCTATGACGGACCCATGTTCTGGGCTCGTCTGCTTTCTTACGGTGCTCTCTGTCCCACCCAACTTGCAGCAAACAGAAAGTCCCATCCAAAAGACCTCAGGGTGAGGAGGAGAACTTTCTGTGCTTTCCTCAGGGGACAAGAAACCCCTGGTTGATGAGGGATCAGGTGGTAATAGCCTGTCCCCGTCCCTCAGAAAGTGCCCTTTCACCCTGCACTTGCGGTTTTAAAGCTGTCAATGATTAATGTCTAAGCCTGTGATGTCACCACAGGTTGCGAAATGGGGGTTTTTAAATTCTTCATTCCTTCTTCATGTAGCATCTAGAATTCTACAAAGAAAACAGCTTCCCTTATCTATTATTTGTTTAACCTGACATACAGTTCCAACGAGCACAGCAGGATAAATATTTCTTTTCCTTTACTTGGCAACTTTCAGAAGGATGAGCTGGTCCTTTAGCAGCCTCCAAAGGTGTTCACTGAGGTTTTTAAGTAACATTATGAATTGATGAATGTCTGTATATTTAATGTTTCAATAAATCACGGTCATTATTCTTTATTGACACACTAAACAATATCCCTTCTAGTCTCTGTTTTTAACAGCAACAACAACAAAGTCACAGGCTTTAAGCCCAGGGCAAATCAGAATATCTAGCCAGAATTCAATTACATTGTTTTGTTTTCTATTTATCACAAATAATATTGATTTTATTTTAATGGTGGTGATATAGACTTTCTTTTAAAGGTTTAGAGAAAAATGTTCATAGTCCTCAACAAAGACCAGCAAATTGAACCCAGCAGTATAAAAAGGATGATACACCATGACCAAGTGGGAATTATATCAGGAATGCAACGTTGGTTTAACATTCAAAAATCAATAATGTAATAAACAATATTAATAGAATAAAGGAATAAAACCACATGATCATCTGAACAAAAGCATTTAACAAAACCCAACACCAGCGGGCACGGTGGCGCCTGTCTCGGGAGGCTGAGGTGGGAGGGTCGCTCGAGCTCAGGAGTTCAAGGCTGCAGTGAGCTATGATGACACCAGTGCACCCCAGCCTGGGTGACAGAGTGGGACCCTATTTCTAAACATTAAAAAAAAATCCAACACCCTTTTATGATAAAAAACAGTCAATGAACTAGGATTAGAAAGAACTTACTCTACAAAAGAACATTTTGTAGATAAAGGACATCTACAAAAACCTATAGCAAACATACTTAACGGTGAGAAGCTGAATGCTTTCCCCCAAGATCAGGAACAAGATAAGGCTGTCACTTCTGCCACTTCAGGGTAGGGCACTCAGGCAGGAAAATGAACAGATGTGAAAGGAAGAGAGAGGTAAAACTATTGGTAAATGACACAGTCTTGTGTATGGAAAATAAAAAGAAATCTACTGAAAAACTGTTAGAACTAATAAACAAGGTCAGTTAAAGGATACAAAAGCAACTCACAAAAATCAGTTATATTTTTACACATTTTCAATGAATAATCTGAGAATTAAATTAAGAAAATCATTCCATTTACAACAGCATCAACAAGAATAAAATTATTTAGAAATAAACATAACAGTCTGGGTTTGGTGGCTCACGCCTGTAATCGTAGCACTCTGGGAGGCCGAGCCAGGAGGATTGCTTGAGCTCAGGAGTTCGAGACCAGCCTGAGCAAGAGCGAGACCCTCATCTCTACTAAAAATAGAAACATTAGCCAGGTGTGGCAGCACATGCCTGCAGTCCCAGCTACTCAGGAGGCCTTGGCAGGAAGATCGCTTTGAGCCCCCAGGAGTTTGAAGCTGCAGTGAACTGTGATGAGGCCACTGCACTCTAGTCCAGGCGACAAAGCGAGACTCTGTCTCCAAAAAAAAAAGAAAGAAAGAAAGAAAAGAAAAGAAAGAAATGTAACAAAAGAAATTCAAAACTTATACTCTGAAACTACAAAACATTGTTGAAAAAAATTAAAGAAGATCTAAAAAAGTGGAAAGACATCCCATGTACACAGATCACAGATGTAACATTGTTAAGATGCCAATACTTCCCAAATTAACACACAGATTTAACGCAGTCCCTATCAAATCCCAGCTGGCTTCTTTAGAGAAATGGATAATGTGATCTGGAAATTCAAGGAATACAGAGCCAAAACAACCTTCAGAAAGAAAAACAAATTTGGAGGCCCCACACACCCTGATTTCAAAACTTACTAAAAAGCTACATTCAAAACTCTGATGAAAGAAATCAAATGGAGAAATATTCTATGTTATTGGAAAGGAAGACCAAGTATTGTCAAGATGTTGGTTCTTCACAATTTGATCTCTAGAGTCATTGCAATCCCAATCAAAATCCCTGCAAGTTATTTTGTGGATATGGACACCTGTAATCCCAGCCACTAGGGAGGCTTAGGTGGGAGGATTGCTTGAGGCTAGGAGTTCAAGACCAGCCTGGGCAACATAGTGACACCTTGCCTCCATAAAAAATAAAAAAACAAAAAAATTATCCAGGCGTGGTGGCTCATGCCTGTGGTCTCAATTACTTGGAAGGCTGAAGCAGGAGGATTGCTGGAGCCCAGAAGTTCCAGGCTGCAGTGAGCTACAATCACACTACTGCACTCCAGTCTGGGTAATACAGCGAGACTCTGTCTCTATAGAAATTAAAAAATTAAAAAATAAGTAAACAAAGTTTATCTGGAGAAGCAGAAGACTCAGAATAGCCAACTTGGGATTAAAGGAGAAGAACAAAGTTGGAGGGCTGACGTGATCAACTTCGAGACCTACTACAAAGCTATAGTAATCAAGACATTGTGATATTGGTGAAAGAATAGACTGTTTGTCTATGAGTGGAACACAATAGAGAGCCCAGAAATCAATCCACATTATTATATTCAACTGATCTTTGACAAAGTTCCAAAGGCAATATGATGGAGAAAAGACAGTCTTTTCAACAAATGGTATCGGAACCACAGGATATCCACAGGCAAAAAAAAAAAAATCTAGACTCAGACCTTCCACTCATCACAAAAATTAACTCAGAATGGACCATAGACCTAAATGTAAAAAGCAAAACTATAAAACTCCTAAAAGATAACACAGGAGAAAAATCTAGGTGACCTTAGATATGGCCATGACCTTTTAGATACACCACCAAAGGCACAATCCATGAGAGAAAAAATTGATAAGCTGAACTTCACTGAAATTAAAAACTGCTGCTCTACGAAAGACACTACCTGGGAGAAATATTTGCAAAAGACATATCTAATAAAGGACTGTTATCTAAAATACACAAAGAACTTTTAGAAGTCAACAATGAGAAAACAGACAATCTGATTAAAAAATGTGCAATAAACCTGAAACACATTTCACTAAAGAGGATATGGAGACAGCAAATGCGCCCATGAAGAGACGTTCCACACCACATGTCATCAGGGAGGTGCAAATGAAAACAACAATGAGATGCCACGACACGCGTGAGATGGCCAAAATGCAGAAACTGAAGGCACCAAATGCTGGGAGGAAGTGGAGCAGAAGAACTCTCTGCACTGCGGTGGGAATGCAAAATGGTACGGCTACTTTGGAAGAGAGTTTGGCAGTTTCTTACAAAATTAATTATACTTTTACCATATGATCCAGGAATCCTGCTCTTTTTTACTCAAATGGTTTAAAAATATACACCTACATAAAAACCTGCACACAGATGTTTATAACAGTTTTATTCACAATTGCCAAAACTTGCAAGCAGCCAAAATGTCCTTCAGAAGGTGAGTGGATAAATTGTGACGTATCCAGACAATGGAATATTATTCGGCACCAAAAAGAAATGAGTGATTGAGCTATGAAAAGACATAGAGGAAACAAAAATGCACACTGCTAAGTGGAAGAAGCCAGTCTGAAAAGGCTACGTACTGCGTGATTCCAATCAGATGACATTCTGGAAAAGACAAAACTACAGAGACAGTACAAAATTCAAAGACTGCTAGGGGCGGGGAAAGAAAAGAATGAGCAGGCGGCCCACAGAGGAGTTTCAGGGCAGTGGAACGATTCCGTAAGATGCTATGATTGTAGGAACCCGTCACTACAAATCTGACCACGCCCATAGAATGTACCACACCAAGAATGACCCCTAATGTGAACTCTGGGATTCTGGTGACGATGGGTCAGCATGGGTTCCTCAGTTGGAGCAAGTGCGCCACTGTGCTGGGGGTGTCGCGAGTGGCGGAGGCCGTGCGTGTGGGGGGCAGAGAACATACGGGAACTCTCCGTACGTTCTGTTCAACTTCGCTGTGAATCTAAAACTGCTCTAAAAACAAAGACTATTTAAAAATAAAATAAATAACAAAAAACTAAAACATTGTCAAGTTTGTAAAACAACAACAACAAAAGCTACACTAACCAAGACAGTGTGATATGACATCAGGATAGACACATAGACCAATGGAATAGAATTTAAAGTTCAGAAATGAACCCTCACCTTGATGGTGAATTGATTTCTGAACAGGGTATCGGACCCCTCACTGGGGGAAACAGTGGTTTCAGCAAATGGTGTTACAGCAGAGGGAGGCTCACATGCAGACCAATGAGCGTGGACGCCACCTCACCCCACACACAAACGTCAATTGTTAACGCAAGCGGACATCAATGTCCCTTCTGATGTGAAGCACTGAGGAGGGCACACCACGTCTGGACATTCCTGCCAAAAAGCCAATTCCCTCAGTCCAGTCGTGTGAAAACATCAGACGGAACCAGATTGAAAGCCGTTCTCCAAAGGAACAAAAAGGTGTTCTTCAGGGGTCCAGATCACAACAGGCGACAGACTGAGGACTGTGGGATTGTCCCAGATTGGAGGAAACCGAGGATGAATGACAACTCAATGCCATGTGGGACCCTGGCCCAGAAAAAGGACCTGAGGGGATGATCACTGAAATGTGAGTAAGGTCTGTGGATTAGTTAGTACATGTTAATTTCCTCATTTTAATAATTGTGCTGTCATTATATAAGATGTGAACATTTGAGGAAGTTGGGTGAAAGGTATACAAGTATTCTTTGTGCTATTACATTAAGTTAATTCATTATTTTATTTATTTTTGGAGAGTCTCCCTCTGTCACCCTGGCTAGAGTGCCGTGGCGTCAGCCTAGCTCACAGCAACCTCAACTCCTGGGGTCAAGCGATCCTCCTGCCTCAACCTCCCAAGTAGCTGGGACTGCAGGCACGTGACACCAACAATTTTTCTATTTTTAGTAGAGACAAGGGTCTCGCTGTTGCTCAGGCTGGTCTCAAACTCTTGACCTTGAGCAATCCTCCCATCTCAGCCTCCCCAGAGTGCTGGCATTACAGGCGTGAGCCACCACGCCTGGACCCTTTGTGCTATTTTTAAAAACACCTTTATTGAGGTATAATTTATGTACGATAAAATGTGCCCATTTCAAGCATACAATTCAAAATTTTTAGTAAATGTACTAAGCTGAACACACATCACCACAAGCCAGTTTTGAACATTTCCGTCACCCCAGTAAGATGTCTCACGCCCCAGCCCCAGGCGACCACTGATCTGGTTTCTCTCTATAATAGATTTGCCTTTTTTAGCCATTTCAAGTAAATGGAATCATACAATATGTGGTCTTTCGTGTTAGGCACAGCATGATGTTTTTGAAGACTTTGTACCGTTTTGGTGGGTCAGCTGGTGAGACTCGAATAAGATCTGGAGAGCGCCTTGATGGCATTGTATCGACGTTCCTCTCTTGTTTTACATAATGGAATTACTGTTATATAAGACTTTAACATTGGAGGAAGCTGGGTGAAGGGCATATGGGGAGCGTGTACTGGTTCTGCAATGTTTTTGTGAGTCTAAAATAATTTCAAAATAAAATTTTTTTTCAAGCTCAGGGTCTGAGCTGTGCACTGCTTATGATGGTCTAGTGCTCAGAAGTTCCCACCTCTTTTCCATGCGACGGCTCTGTTGACCGTTCTACCTTTCAGGGGTCTTTGGTGAGTGGGCGTCCGGCAGCTTCTCAGGGCCTTGCGGGGGCTGCAGTCACACAGGGCACCCGCAGGGGCTGGGGAGGAGCTTTAACTTCCTTCCTGATTGTTGGTGCCTCCAGGGCTGGCCAGGAGGATGGAGGCTGGGTGGCCTGAGCCTGGAGCGCCTTGCCTGGCCCTGCTGTCCGCTGGAGCTGGCTCAAGCCCAAACCCTGAGAGGCTGAGCAAGCTGAGAGGGAGGGAGGTGAGGACCCAGGACCTGAGGAGGCTGCGGGGCCGAGACCCACTCCCTTGTCTTGGACATCTGCCCAGGGACTTCCTCAGAAGCTGCCAATGTCAGGCCTCAGCTTCCTGTTGCCAGCGCTGAGGGGACGAACTCGGTCTGGAGGATGTGCAGGCCTTGGAAAAAATGAGAGCTTGGCAGAGAGGAGGGCCTGGGCTCGAGCACATGGACACATGGCCTGTGGACCAGCCCACGGCACTCAAGCACAGAGACACACATGGGTGGGTAACAGGGAGCTGACTGGTACCAGGGCACACAGACACACACGGTGCACGTGAACACTAATGCCAATGCCAATGCCTGTGGCAGCCTGTGTCCCACCCCTCAGGCAGGGCTGGCTGGGGCAGCAGGGGCCGCAATCAGGGGAGGTTTCAGGGAGGAAGGTGACTCCATGGGCACAGACAGGGCAGGAGGACGGGGATCGCTTTGCTTGCTGGCACTGTTGTCTCTGCGTCCCTGCTCCTAGGAGGCATTCGCTGCTTCAGCTCTTGGTCTCAAGTTGGGGCCAGGCATGGGCACAACCTCGACCCTGAGGAGCTTCCAGGGTGCCCAGCAGGGAGCATGTGGTTTCCTGGGGGCAGTGGCCAGGTGGTGGCAGGCAAGGGTTGAGGGGAGCCCAGCAGGCAGCACGCCCTCAGGCCCAGGACCCGTCCCTGCCCCCAGCACCTGGCCTCGCCCGGCTATTGCCTGTGCACCTCTGTCAGTCTGGACTCGGCCAGCACCGACCAAAACCCACCTGAAGCCCACTCAAGCCAAAAGCAGAAGCGGCATCTCACAACACTGGGAAGGCTGAGCTGCCCAGAGGAGTGGCCAGGCCAGGGGGCCCAGGGCGTCGTGACTCGAGTCCTCAGCCGCCTCTCTCCTCTCCTTGCAGCCCAGCCCTATGTGGCTCCATCCTCCCAGGGTGGCCAGTGGCCAGCAGCCCTCAGTCTTCTCGCTCCCCCCAAGCTTCCTGTCCCAGAGTTTCCAGAACTGCACTTCACTGTCTGGAGTCAGCCTTGGCTCACGTGTCCATCCCACAGGCCTGAGTGCAGGGAGGGCTGGGGACTCGGGAAGGCAGGGGGTAGCGGGTGTTACCCTGGGGGATGCTGGGCAGGCACAAATGGCAGGTGACTATTCTGGGGTCAGAGGCCCATCAGAGCGAAGGCTTTGGCCATCCCAAGTGGGCTGACCCACTCTGCCAGCTGGGAGGCCTTGGGACAGGTGCCGTTGCCATGGCAGGACGGCCTTTGTGCCTCGAGCCCGTGTGAATGGGAGACTGGGGGGCATCAGGTGTCCTGGAAGGAGCAAGAACTCGGTGGGGCCCAGTGTGGCTGGGGGGGTGCGGTGGAGGGGGAGGGCTTAGACTCCATTCGAGGCCACAGGGACGGTTTGGGCAGGGGAGGATGCAGTCAGAGTTGCACGTGACAGAACCGCCCTGGTTGGGGGCGGGGACACAGATAAGTGTGTGTGCACACGGGTGGGGGGGAGGCAGGGCTGGGAGTCGATGAGCCTGGGGCCGGGGGTGGCCCCAGGATGAAGGGGAGGTCTGAAGAGCCAGCCGGGACCTGCCAAGGGTGCAGAGCCTGTGAGACACTGGGCGTCGCTGCAGCTGGACTCACCCGGGGGTGGATGGCTTGGGCTCTGTCGGCACAGTGCCAGGCGTGGATGGGACAAGAACAATTGGGGGAAGTGGCCAGGCTGACCCCAGCTTGCTGCTGTCCCACTCCCAGGCCTG
The DNA here is from genome assembly GCF_041146395.1 of Eulemur rufifrons. NCBI lineage: Eukaryota > Metazoa > Chordata > Mammalia > Primates > Lemuridae > Eulemur > Eulemur rufifrons. The sequence goes on from NC_090987.1 coordinate 54,507,425, forward strand.
GTTTCTGCCCTGGTGGCCTGGCCAGCTCCCCAGCTCCGTGTGGGCATGGTCCCCCCCAACTCCACGGAGACGGAGGCGGGGCAGGGAGAGCGGGGCAGGGAGAGCGCTGAGGCTATTCTTCCTCTCTTGGGCCAACCTCTAAGCAGCAGGAGATAAGAGCTCTCCAGCTAGCCCTTCCACACACCAGCTTGGGCCTGCCAAAGCCACCGGCACCATGAAGGACGACGTGGCTCTTCTGGCCACCGTCACCCTCCTGGGAGTCCTGTTGCAAGGTAGGCTAGCTCCTGTCTGGGAGGTGGGTGGGTCTCAGAACCCTGTCGCAGGCCTTCTGCCCGCCAGTCCCTGGGGGAAGTGCTGGCCGGCCCGGGCCCAGGCAGAGGGCAGAGGTGGGACCCCTAGCCCAGGCTCCAGTGCCAAGGCCCAGGCCCCTCAGAGCTCGGCCAGCACAAAGAAGCCTGGAGGAGGGCAGCGGCCCTGGGGGATCCGGGTGGGGCATGCGGCTGTGTGAGCTACAGGATGTGGGGAGCAGGAGGGTACCAGGAAGAATGCTCAGACAGCTATGGGCTTGGGGCAGCTGATCCTGCCCTTTCCAGCTGTCCTCTCTCTGGGTGTCCCAGCAAGCAGCCTCTATCCCTCAGCCCTGCCTTCAAAGGCGCCCTCCATGCTGGGACCATGTGGAGCTGGACAGGGTTGGAACCTGCTCTCCCAGCCCCACAAAAGGTGCCAGCTCCGTGCCTTTCCCAGACTGGGCTAGAAGACATATTCCTGGACCAGACATCTCTGTGGCTTGGGGACGACACTGCCCTGCAGTGTGTGGGGTAGGATAAGGCACAGCCTCCAGTGGGGGCCCTGAAGTGGCAGAACAGACAGGCCGATTTGACCACCAGAACTGTGCTGACCTAGCCATCCCTGGGCACTTGCAGTAGGACATGTCAGTAGAGGGCCTGGCACCAAAGGCACCAGGGCCACAGGACTCACTGGGAGATTGGCGGACACTTAGCACTGGGGCCGAGTGTGTGGCCCAGGGCCAAGAGAAGGGCCCTTGCTCACAGGGAACCTTGAGGGCCAGCCTGCCCCCTGCACCTACCCATGTTGGAATGGAGGGCGGCAGAGCCCTGGGGTCCTGGAGTTAAGCTGGGAGAGTCCCAGCTGCAACCAACCACCTGGCAGCAGGAGAGAGAGGGTCTGTCAGATTTAGGCCTGGGTCCAGAATGCCTGAACAGAGAAACTGAGGCAGATTCCCATGTCACAATTTGGAGGCACAGGGACCCAAGCTTCAGTGACTTTGGCCTGGGTCCCTTCTGGTGGTCTCTGTAGGTGGGTGACCAGGGACCACAGGGTGTGTGTTTCCTTGCACCTTGAGCAATGCAGCCAGTTCTGTCCTCAGGCCCTGGTGGCACTTCCTGGTCAGGGACTCTGAAGCTGAGGCCTATGTCTAGATAGCAAGAGCCGGGTATTTGCCTGTGTTTTTCAAGTCAAATGATTCAGGGGCAAAGTCTCACGTGGCTCTTCCTGCGACAGGTGTCCCTGTGGCTGTATCAGCCTCCCTCCCCACCCCCCCCTGCACACTCACAGGGTGGGACAGGGCCTCTCTGCACCCCAGGCCTCAGCCCTACCCTGCCCTGTAGAGTGTAGACTGCCCGGGAGGTCTCCACCTCCTCCGCAGGGAGTTGGCGGGGAAGCAAGCAGGAGGGAAAGTGCAGGGCCAGGATGGAAAAGCCCTCCGGCCCCACGAGCTGCGGGGTGTCCAGACCTGACTCTCCCCCTCCTCCGCAGCCTACTTCTCCCTGCAGGTGATCTCGGCGCGCAGGGCCTTCCGCGTGTCGCCGCCACTCACGACCGGCCCACCCGAGTTCGAGCGCGTCTACCGAGCCCAGTGAGGCGCGGGCGGGAAGCGAGGGAGCCCCGGGCGGGTCAGGGTCCCGGGACCAGCCCGCCGGGCATCCTCATCCCAGCCCGCCCCACCGCAGGGTGAACTGCAGCGAGTACTTCCCGTTGTTCCTCGCCACGCTCTGGGTCGCCGGCATCTTCTTTCACGAAGGTCTGGGCGCGGGGCAGGGGCGCACGCACCGGAGCCCCCTGAGGCCCCCGGGCGTGCTCACCCGCACCTCTCGCAGGGGCGGCGGCCCTGTGCGGCCTAGTCTACCTGTTCGCGCGCCTCCGCTACTTCCAGGGCTACGCGCGCTCGGCGCAGCTCAGGTGAGAACCGGGGCCGGGCCCAGCCGTTCGGGGAGCAGGCGGGCGGGCCCGGGCGGCGGCGCTGGGGGTCCGGTCGGGCTGGGGGCGGGGCTGGGGGCGGGGCTGGGGGCTGGGGGGCGGGGCTGGCCTGGCGGTCCGGCCGGGCTGGGGGCTGGGCTGGGGCTGGGGGCGGGGCTGGGCGGGCTGGGGGCGGGGCTGGGGGCGGGGCGGGGGCGGGGGCGGGGCGGGCTGGGGGCGGGGCGGGGCGGGGCGGGCTGGGGGCGGGGCGGGGCCTGGCTGGGGGCGGGGCTGGGGGCGGGGCCGGGCCGGGCCGCCCCGCTGACCGCCGCCCGCAGGCTGGGCCCGCTGTACGCGAGCGCGCGCGCGCTCTGGCTGCTGGTGGCGCTGGCGGCGCTCGGCCTGCTCGTCCACTTCCTGCCCGCCGCGCTGCGCGCCGCGCTACTCCGACAGCTTCGGACGCTGCTGCCCAGGGCCTAAGGAGACGGCCGCCGGGTCGGCGGACCGGGGAAGAAAAGCCGGAGCCTTCAGGAGCACCGGGGAGGGCTGCCCGCCTCCGCCTCCCAGTCCCTAATTAAAGTTGTCGTGACTGGCCCCCAGCTGCGTTCTCTGGGTCGGAGGGGTCGCGCGCTGAGGGCTGTGGAGGCTGGAGGGGCCCGGCTCCGGGCCATGCCAGTCCGCGGGCATGCCGGAGGGGGCATGGGTGGGGTCGCGAAGGAGAGGGCCTCCCCCGGGACCGGGCTCCATCTGGTCTTCTGCCCTACACTCAGCCTCTGCCGCCACACGCCCGGCCCGGAGCGCGTCTGCCCAGGGCACCCGTTTCCTCCGGGGGTTCACCCCACGGCTCCTCCTCCCCACGCTCAGGCTCTCTCCTCATCTCTCCCCTCCATCTGGCCTTCCCCGCCCCTGAACCGCGGACGCAGGAGCCTGTCGGTCTCTCCCCAGGTGAGGGCAGGGACCTTTTCTGTCAGCACTGGTTCCCAGCGTCTGGAACAGTGTAGGTGTTCAGGACAGCCCTTCGAGACCACTATAGGAATGCAGTCAGTGACAGGTGCCCTCAGGAGAATGGCCAGGTGCCTTGGGGGACCAGACACGGTGAAGACTCAACCAAAGCATCTCTAAAGAAGTAACCTTCAGGCCAGGTGCAGTGACTTACACCTGTAATCCTAGCACTTTGGGAGGCCGAGACCGGAGGATTGCTTCAGGTCAGGAGTTTGAGACCAGCCTGAGCAAGAGCCAGACCCCTGTATCTATTATACAAAAAATAGAAAAATCAGCCAGGCATGGTGGTGGTGAATGCCTGTAGTCCCAGCTAAGAGACTGAGGCAGAAGGATCGCTGGAGTCCAGGAGTTTGAGGTTGCAGTGAGCTATGATGATGCCATTGTGCTCTAGCCCAGGTGACAGAGCGAGACTCTGTCTCAATCCTTTGGTCAATGTAAAGGAGTGACTTTCAGCAAGGCTGCAGAGGAACAGCTTTCCAAGCAGGGGCAACAGTGTGTGCAAAGGCCTGGGTTGGACAGGAGACACTAAAGGTGTCAGAGACCAGGGATCAGCGAAGAGAGCAGTCTTGGGGACCCAAGATGAGGACAGAGCTGAAACCCACAAAGCAGGGGAACAAAGAGGTTGGGAAATGCCTTTGGCTCGAGGGGCAAAGGGAAGGCCTTGTCTCAAGCAGCTGGAACCAGTTGGAGCCAGATACTTGGGGCACCCACGGTGACACGGGAGAGAGCAGTGGGGGTTCCTGACAGGGCAGGGGCAGCTGTGGGTGCCTGGGCCCGGATTCTGGGTGGGCTCCACCCATGAGTTACTGACTGGCTGCCTCAGACCCTCCTGTGAAATGGGGGTGAGGTCAACAGAGATGCTTGCTGGGAGCACTGGGACATGCCACCAGCAGTTGCAGCTACTACGGGTGGGGCGGCCCGACAAGGCTACTGGGCACAGGCCAGACACCTGAAGCGAAGCAAAGCAAAGCGCAAAGGCAGAGGTGGAGTTGTCCAGAGCACTCGTGTTTGAGGCACACACTTCATTAATCCTTTATTACAAGTCACGCTCTTAAGAAGTATATGTGGACTTACGTGAAAAAATCAAATGTATCCAAGAATAAAAAACACAGCACAGAAAGTAGTATATGCATTCCAGTGTTCCCGCCGGAGACAGTGGGCGCCCAAGAAAAAGCTCTTCTAAAACGGCCTGACGGGAGCCAGCCGGGTGCGAACGGTTCCGGGTGGCGCGGGCCGGCCTCAGGCACAGTGTGGGGGCCGCCTGCCTCCTCCCCCGGCCCAGCGGGCTGGGCAGCACCAGCTCCTGGGGCCTCCGGGCCAGCGGGACCCCAGGCCGGCCCGAGCCCGCTCCAGGCACAATCCTGCGGCCCGGGCGGCATGCCTGGCCCTCCGGGGGCAGCAGCGACGACATCCCTGGAAACGCAGGCTCCAGGCTGATCCTCAGTGCACCCTCAGAAGACCTTCCTTAGTCGGCCTTTTTCAGGAAGATCTAGAAGAGCCAGACTAAGGGTTAGTGGGGCCTGAGAGCTCCGCCAGGGCTTTGGGGTTGTCCGCTGTACACTCCCTCCCCCCTCACCTCGCTCAGAATGACCCACACCGGCGAGTCGGTCTGGATGGAGAGGCGCAGGGCTTCCAGGGGACCGAAGGCAGGGTCCACCTCGCCCTCTGCCACACCCTTGTAGAAGGAGCCTGGGGGAGGGCAGTGCTGAGAGGGTATCCCCCAAACCCCAGCCCGAACAGGGCCTGCCTGCTCCGCCCAGCGTCTGCTCTCCCCACCCCCACTCACCGATCTGGAGGTAGCCGTCGGGGCTCCGTGGGTACCGCAGAGTGGCTGAGCGGCCCTCCTGCAGGGCTTCCTTGTCCGACTGGGGGTTCTGGGGACAAAAGGGGCTGAAGCAGGTGGCCATGGGAGGGCCAGACCTCAGTGACACCCACACCCTTCCACACTCACATCAAAGGGCAGCACCTCCACAGAAGTGTTGAAGAGCTTGTCCTCTGGGTGCTCAATGTTCCCACTGCGGAAGAAGAACCTACGGCCAGGCAGGCCTGTGAGCCGCTGCAGGGGCGGCACGCCGGCACACTGCCCAGGCCCCCGCAGCAAGGCCAGGCCCGGGCCCCGCGCAGCAAGACCAGGCCCGCGCCAGGAGCACACCAGGTGGGCGCCAGGGCGGCCGTCAGGCTGTGCAAGGCCACCAGAGCCTTTCTCTGGGACCATGGTGACAGGCAATGGCACTGTCTGATTTGTTATTTACAAGGTAGCTACTCTCAGGAGCCCCAGTTTTCAGGTAAGTAAACTGAGGCATGGTGAGGATAAGTTATTTGCTAGGGGTCACCTAAAGACCTAGAAATTTGTGGTGAGGCCTATACCTGGTGGCCACCCAGCCCCCACCCCCAAAGCGGGCCTCTGGGTTCTGGCACTGACCGCTCCAGGCGCAGCGGCTGGAAGAAGCGGAAGCGGATGAAGTCCCCCGCAGCGGGGGTGAAGGCCCAGAAGAAGTCCTCGCGCAGGTAGGCCTTCTCCAGGGTGAAGTGCTGGTATGTCTTGAGGCTCGTGCTCACCTCCGCCGGCGGGTTCACGTGCTCCTTCCGCAGGGCCTGCTTCCCAAAGTCCTTGTCCTGCAGCCGCATAGGGACAGTGGTGCTGGCGTGGCCTCACCCCCACCCCGTCCCAGCCAGCTCCGCCCGGGGTGAGCCTGGGGCGCGGCCCACCTTCAGTTTCTGGATCTTGCCTGCCAGCGAGGAGTGCGTGCCCACGTGCTGGAAGAGGGACGGCTTGAAGCGGATCCTCAGGTTGGCCTTCTGCCGGTCACAGTGCTTCTGCAGAGGGAGGGTGACACCCCAGGGCTCAGCTCGGCCTGGTCTCCCACAACTTGGCCTTGCCAAACAGCCACCAGGGCCCTCCGGTAGCCTGCAGTGCCCTCCTTGTCAGACACCGGGAAGCAGTCCCTGCTGGCCGCTGCGAGCCCCTGCCCTGGGCGCCCTGCCTGCCTCTGCGCAGGCCCCGCTCACCGCGTCCTTCTCGGGGTTGCAGACTTTCACCCACAGAATGTGGTCCAGGAGCCAGTCGATGGGCTTGTCCCGGTAGAACATGAGGATGAACTCCACAATCAGGCTCAGGTCCAGCGACTTGAACATCTTCCCTGGGAGTGGGACAGGGACGAGGGTGCTGGGTGGGCAGCGCTGTACTGCCCACTTCCTCTTAATCCCTGTGGGGGCCGTTGGGAGGGTCCCACTCCCACAGCAAACCCCGTGGGTGGACTTCAGGTGGGTGTGGACACAAGGGGGCAGGCAGGGACGGTGAACGGAGACACCCTCCATGCAGAGAGCAGATGGGAACAGGCCAGGCCAGGCCCAGTCTGGGCAAAGGCTATCACAGCATGACACAGCACAGCACTGGGACCGGAGGATGGCAGAGAGGCGGAGGAGCTACACTGAAGGGCGTGGGGGGCGGGGCACACCAATAAAGCCCAGCTGGGAGAACTCCAGGATCATCCAGTCCTCCGAGGGCTGCTGAAGTGCGAAGTTCTTCATGGTGCTCAGGTAGTGAGGTTTGGCCACGATGTCATCCTCCAGCTGCACAGGCAGGCAGAGGGGCCAGGACTCAGATGGGCGTGGTGGCAGGGGCAGGCCATCACCCAGATCTGACCAGAGCTGGCCAGGTGCGCTGCAGGACAGGGCTTAGTGCCAAGGCCAATCAGGGACAGGGCAGTGGGGTAGTGGGTCCCAGGGCTGACCTGCACGTAGTAGACGCCCTTGGATTGCGCGTACATCATGAGGAAGCAGTAATCCAGGTTCTGTTTGGTCCTCCACCTGCGGGCCAGGGGCAGGGGCCTCAGGAGCTCAAACCCTCCACCTCCAGGGTGGCTGCTACACAGATGCTACTGGTGGGCAGGCCTGTCCTCCCACCCTCATGCAAGGTCCTCCCAGGGAGAATGGGGAGTGCTGCAGGCAAGTGCCAATCACGGTTCTCAGCACAGGCGGGCAGGCTGCCGGGGTCTGGGGGAATGCTAATACCTGACTCTCTCCTTGGGGTCCCCAAAGGACTCTCGGAGGCGGGAGAAGTCAGGATAGAAGTGGGGGGAAGGGGAGATGACCTCTAGGAGTCCAGAATGGATCTCTGTGGCGAACCTGAGGGACGGGAAGGCCCAGTGGGTGTGCAGCCTCCAGGGGCTGAGGGACACTGAGCCAGCCAAACCCTGTCCCCTTCTCCAGGCTCACCAGGCAGACACAAGCCCCCTCCCCCACAGAGGGAAGGCACTAGCATGTAGGGGAAGCAGCAGGTGCCTGCCCGACACCCCACAAAGACCCTTCCCGGCACCAGCTCTCTGGGGCGGCCAGTACTCACAGGGCCTTGATGTCCTCTGTCACTGCTGAAGTGTACTGTGGGTCAGTCTGTGGGGAGACCAAACACCCTCCTTTAGCTCAGCTGCCACCCCACATGGCCAGGAGGAAGGGGCAGGGGCACAGGCTCCAGATGTCCCCGCATGTGGAGGGAGTGAGCCCTGGTGCTGAGGGCCGAGGAAGGCTGGGCCTCAGAAAAAGCCCTTTGGGGGACACAGGACCGTGGGCGGGGCATCCCGGTAACCGGCATCTCCACGAGGGGGCGCTAAAATGTTTCTTTCTTTTTAACTTTGTCTTGATAAATTGTGGTGAAACTGACAATTGAACTTCTGATAGCTTTTTCCTCTGGGATGATGTTCTGTTTTTATTTCTCCTTCTTGTTATTTTGTGCCATGGCTCTTCCTCTGAATGGCCCCTAGACCCGCGCACTCGCCTCGGCGATCAGCACCACGATGACCGAGTCCTCCTTCTCCTGCGGGCTCAGCTCGGAGATGAGCGAGTGCAGAGTGTCCGTCAGGTACGAGTGTACCTCACGCCGCACGCTCGGGATGCCCATCACCACCGACACTGCGGGGGCACGGAGGGGTGACACAGGGCAGGGCGCAGGGGACGGCCCCGGCACCTGCCTTGCACCCCTCCCTGGCCACGCCCCTACCTCCAGTGCGGCCCTGGCCCACGCGCACCGCCGGCTGCAGACTGCTCTCCTTGGCCAGCAGGTGCGGCAGGTGGTGGAAGACAGTGGGCAGGTGCAGCACGTGCCTGTGCGAGACGTTCCACGGCTTCAGTCGGGGGTCCTCTGGGTGGTCAAAAAGGGACAGGACAGATTAAGACAACGCAGCCAGCCTGGCCCCCCACCTTGTCCTGCCCCGGAGCTCACCTGCTAGGCGGCCCCAGGTGCGATTGCTGTCTCCGTCTCGCAGAGCCTGCCTCTCTGACACGGCCCTCTTGATCTCGTCCAGCACCAGGTTGAGCTCCTTGGAGCGCTTGAGGCTCTCCTGCTCAGCCGCGTGCAAACGGTCCCGCAGTGCCAGGAACTCCCGCTGGTAAATGTCTACCACGTCGCCTGCAGGCGGTACGCACGCCGTCACCAGGGGGCGGCCTGGAGCTGACCTACGGCACACCCCTCGAGTGTGCCACGGGATACATCTGGGCAATAGCCCAGCTACTGCCTGATCCCGTGTCTGCCACACAAGAACACCTGGAGTTACACAGGGCCACTCTAAAGTCGCACTGACACATGCTTGTCCACCAGGGGGGTTAGCACTCTTCCAGTACTCTCCCCGAGCCATCTGAAGCGGGAGCCACAGGACCACTTCCAGCCCCAGGCAGGGCAGTCCTAAGCAGGGGCCGGAACAGCTCAGACTGCGCCCTCTTTGCCCACTGGCTTCTAACCCCTCTTGCTTTTCACAGCACATGCTGCTTCCCAGAGTGGGCGGAGGGGATGCCCAAGGCCCCACCCAAGGCACGAGGATCACCCCTTCCTCAAGACTCCAGCCTTCCCCTACCTCCCTTCAGCCCCTACCTCCTGGGATGATGTCACGGACAGTGGAAGGTGGCCTTGTTAATTAAGTAGCTAACAGAGGAAAATAAACTATCAAACAGAAGAGAAATAAACTCTCAGCATATCATTGCCCCTCCAAAGAAAAACTCACTGCACAAGCGCCCCTTTGTTTTGTTTGATTAAACACCTGGGACCTCAATCGTCTCTAAGAGTTTCCCGAAGAGGCCTAAGCGGACAGCAGGGGTGCGAGCCGCCTCCAGCTCTCGGCCTCAGTTCCTGTCAGGACTACGTTTCAAGGACTTTGATAAGCCGGCCTCACAGAGAAGAAAAAAAAATTAAAAAACACATGCAACAGTTTCACAGCTGTTTTTGCTATCAGTAGGCCACAATTACTTTTTTCTTTCTCTTTGTTCCCAGATAACCTGAAACCTCCTATCCTCCCCACTTTCCTGTTGTGCCCTTCCCGCCTTTGAGAAGTAAAATAAACTTTCTTTCCTAAAACTATTCTACTCCTGGCGTGAGAATTCTTTCTCCAGCCCGCACCGTGAGCTCCTGGTGCGTCCCCACCCTGAGGCAGCAGCATCGCTATGGCTCTCTGGGGACAGCCAGCCTCCCTAGACTCCTTCTCCCACACTCCAAATAGACTGAGCCTGGGCACAGGGTCACCGTCCTCATGGCCATCGCTGGCTGCTCACTCTACACGGGGTTCTCAGCCTCTGGGCTCCGGGCTGGCAGCTGCAGTGGAGGGAGCCCATGCACCTTTGTCCTGGGGAGCAAACCAAGGTGACAAACTAGCCCCGAGGTTGCTCAAGGAAGAGTCAACAGCAGCGAAGGGACAAGCTCTGAATGCCCTGGTGCCTGTGTCTCTGGAGACCTGTGATACACCTGTGCCACCTCAGAAAAGGGTCCACTTGCCAACCCATGTCCCGCCAAGGCCCCCCCGCCAGGTGCCAAGCAACTGGCCGCACTGGTCTGGCAGGCCGTGAGCCGGAGTCAGTAAACAACATCCCTGTGGCGGGAGCCAGCAGTTCCTGTCGCGCTCGGCCTCGCCGTCTAGCCTTTGCCCTCCATCTGCCGTTACATCCGCCTCCTTTTTCGTGTCCAATGTCCACGCCTTCGCACACGCTGTTGCTTCCCGGGAATCCCCTTTTGTCTTCCGGACCCAATGAAAACTATGCAGTGCCTAGGGCCTGTTTCCAAGCTGTGGAGTCTAGGAAGCCTTCCAGAACCACCCTACCCCCAGGCAGCTCTTCCGTTCCTTGACCTCCCTGGGTTCACAGCCCCCAGTGTGCCCTGGGGTGGTGTTGGGGCCCCTACGCTCTGTGCACCAAAAGTCACAATCAAGGCAAAGGTTGGTCACTTCAGGACACACCCGCTTCCCAGCTGGGGCAGAGGTCTAAGTGCTAAGTCCCAGGGGAAGAGGAAGGGGCAGCCCAGAGGAGGGAGAGGCTTGGGGGGAGGGGAGCCAGGCAGATCCTCCCTACCCAGACCCTGCCTAAAGGCCAAGGCAGAGCTGGGGGCAGCCCCTGGGGGAGGGAAGGGGAGTCCGGTTACCAGATCTGTGGTCTGCGAGGCTGAAGCTGGGCTCCAGGCTGGGTTACCCTGGAAACCTGATCCCCAACCCTCACCAGTCCTCCTCTCAGTAACAGCCCACAGGGACACTGCTGACAGGACCAGGAGTACGGAAGTGCTGAGGCCCTAGAGCCCTCAGGAGGGAGCTCAGAGCTCTGGACCTGCCTGGACAGCAAATCCCCACCCACCCCCATGCAGTGGAGCCACTGAGTCCTCTAAGGATTGTGGTTTGTGGATTGTGCCACAGGCCTGTCCAGAGCGGCCTCTGTGGCGGGACCACTCTGTGAAATGAGGGGAAGGGCAGAGGGCTCCCTGACCCTGGCCTTCTCTGTGCCTTACACGGGACAAGTCTGCTCAACATCGGCTCGTCCAGGTGGACAGGCCAGTGGGCGATGCTGCTCTGAATCACCCTGGGCACCTAGGCCTGGGCACAGCCTGCTCCCCACTGTGGCCTCCCTTCCCGCCTAGGTCCTTTGTTTATCAGGAGGGGACCAGCCCCCTGGGCTCCTGTCCACATCAGCCCTTTTGTCATTTCCTTGAACACTGAAGGCCCTGTCCCTGCGAGGCCCCCAGCTTGACCTTGATCCTGGCTTCTCTGATTGTGGGTCCACTCTGTCCTTGACTGTCAAAGCCAGAAACTCAAGCTCTGTGACTGCTTCCCCAAGGGCTGGGCCTCATGCCAGGCTTTACCAGGCCACGCCGACACCCCATACCCTTCGTGGGCCGGGAGGGATCGCAAGTGTTGAAAGGGGCAGCCCGAGAGCCCCTGGCCCTCTGGGCAGGTGCGTGGTGGCAGCAGTTCTGGAAGCTGGGGCTGGAGGGACTTTGGCTTCTCCTTCCATCCACACCTCCCCACCCCAGGGAGCAGTGGCAGGGCCGACCCTGGGAAGGGCTGCAGCTGCGGCCAGCTACTGGGAGATACCCTGCAGCAGTGAGGACTGGGGCCTTTGTCACCCTCCTGCCCAGGGCAGGATAATTGGGACACCCCCGGCCCACAAACCACAATGTTCCCCACTGGTTCCCTGTTGCTGCGGGAGAGATTAAAGACCAAGCGAGGGCACAACCCTTGCACCCTGTTCCGAGCGAAAGGGAACAGACTCCGAGGGGCACAGGCAGGTGCCAGGCCCAGCCAACGGTCTGCCATTCACCTGCAGGTGGGTGGCAGGTGTTGGCCTTTTCTCCGGGCCTTGCACGCTCCTGGGGGGCACAGGGGGCTGTCGATCATCGCTAAGGTGCAGGCCCAGGGTGGAGGACAGCCTGGATACTGGGGAGGGCTGTGTGGCTGAGGCCTAGGGTCGCCCCCCAAGGGTCTGCCTCCCTGGGAGTGGTCCTCGGCAGGTGCTTGGACCAGGCCTACAGTTTGCGCACTGGCAGAGCTGCTTCACAAACTTAGCCAAGCAAGGCAGGATGTGAAATTGGGCCCCAAATCCTCCTCTAAGGCCCATCTTGCCAAGGTCTAAGAGTCCTTCCTGGGCTTGACCCTGGGCTTCCAGGATGCCACCTGCTCCTGCTGAACCTTCCTCTCTGGTTCCTGCCCACCTTCTCCATTCTCTGAGAATTCTGGTTCCTTTGCCTTTCTAATAAGTACTGGGCCTGCTCCTGAGACCTCTACCCTCGGCAATCTGGAGGCCAGGATCCCATCTGGCTTCAGACTGGCTTAGTCTGGCTCTGCCAGGGACCTGATACAGTTACGTATATGTAAGAACGAGACGGGCTCTCTTGAGGCCTCCAAAGACCTGGCCCTACTGGCCCCCACAGGAAGAGCGAGAGCCTTTCAAAAAGAAAGGCCCAGATCACCCCTTCTCCATGCCTCCCTGGCTCGTGGGCTTCCATCCCCTAGGGGAAGGACCCTTGCACCTAAGCCCCTACCTTGAGGTGTCCTCCTGCTCCCCAGGCCCTCCGATGCCAGCCTCCTGATGCCTCCCCCAGGCACAGTAGGCCCTAGATGGAGCCACTTGTAAACGCTCACTCTGCTCTCCCCGAGACCGGCTCCCTATGGCCAGCTGGGCTTCCAGAGGCACACTGGTGGGGCCCCTGATACCAGCCTGAGGGCGTACAGCTGCTGCAGGAGGCACAGGAGCTGTGGGACTGGGTGCAAGGGCTCACTACCCACCCACACGGATGGACGTGCCCCAGCTTTCAGATACGGCCCACCTTGGCCTCCGTGCCAGCCTGCTTTCATGGCCACTCTCCCAAGTGCTAGAATGCCCTCCTGCAGGTGAGACACTCTACCTGCAAAGAACTCTGTCCCAGCCATGCCCTTCCCTGTACCAGGCCCTAGCAGTTTCCCTGAGTCCCTGGGTTGTGGAGGCCCAAGGGATTCTACCCCAAGGACAAGTGCAGTAGATTGGGCTGGGCTAGCAGGAACCCAGTGTGAGTAGCAGGGCTTGGGGGACCAGGAAGGCTCCAGGACCTCCCACAGCCACATGTGCTGTTAGGGAACAGGGAAGCAGTGGTAGGACAGGGGCAGAGGGTCAGCTGGCCCAGCCTGATCCTGCTTAGGCCTCCGGCAGGAAGGAAGCAGCTCTTCCCTGTACCTCCTGTGCTTCAGGCTGGGTGGACAGGAGCCTCAGGCCCCACTCGGCCCAAACCACCCCTACCACCAGCAAGTGACTCCAGCCAGTGCTGGGGTCTGCTGGCACCCTCCACCCTCAAGTGTGCCAGCCAGCCCCAGAGGGCCTGGGGAGCCTGGGCAAGCTTCAGGGGCGGGGAGGGGTAGGGGTGGGGGTTGGCCCAGTGAGGCCATACAAAGTAAGTTATGGGGGCAGGGGCTGGGCTGGCTGCTCAGGAGGCCTCCGCTCATTCCACAGGCCGGAAGCCACAGGCTTCCTGGCCGCCCAGGCACCTGCTGAGGCGTCCTCTGGCCCGATGTCATGGAGGGGGCTTCAGGGGGCTCCGAGGAGCACCACAGGCAGGAGGAGCACCGCGGTGGACTCGGGCTGGGGTGGACAGGAGTGCCTGGATGGAGGGTAGTGCCTGGATGTCTGGCTGTCCCCTCACACCTGTGTAACACTGTACCTGCTCCTGCCCAGGTAACTGGAGCTGGCGCCCTGGGACTACCTGGTCACAGCTCCCTCTGTGACCTTGTGTCTTGCCCCTCTCGGAAAACTCCGTGAGTTCTCAGCTCGTCAGTGGCAGCCACCACCGCAGCATCGGGATAACTGTGCCCACGGAGGCCGGTCCCAAGCACCCCATTTGGCGGGTTGGCCCAGTCAGGCCGGAGAATTTCGTTATTCCGGCAGCAAACAAGTGGGGGCGAGGATGGGAGGGGCATCTTCCCTCGCCGCCCGGCGGGGAGGGGGCGCCCGCGTCGGCTTCCGGCCGCCTCCCGCGGCCGCGGCCCAGGTGCGCTCAGGTGTGGGAGCGGCGCGGGCCCGGGCGGCGGCGGCGGGGGAGGGGGCTCACCTTTCTGGCCGCTGAGAGCTGCGTACCAGGAGAGCGAGAGGAAGGCGCACAGGCAGAAGAGCAGCAGCGTCAGGAAGGTGCCATTGCGGAGCCTCATCTCCTCCGGTGCGCGGCGGGCGCCGGCGGGGCCGAGGCCGCATGGCCCGGGGGACCGGGGCCCGGGCGCGGGGGCCAGGGAGCGACGGGGGCCCCGGCCCCGGGGCGCGGAGGGGCTGGGGGCCCGGGGCCGGGCGGGGATGCGGCCGGGCCGGGATGGGGACCGGGCCGGGGCCGGGGACCGGGCCGGGGACCTCGCAGGCTGCTCCTCCGGGGCGCGGGACACTGGCGGCCTCGCCTCCGCGGCCGGGCCGGGCTGAGCTGGGCTGGGCGGCGGGAGCCGCGGCCCGGCCTGGATCTGGGGCCGCGGCGGAGTCGACAGCGAAGGGCGGGGCGGCCCGGATTTAAAGGGGCCGCAGCACCCGCCGCCGCCACCATCGCCACGAGGGGGCGGGGCAGGGGACCGCGGCCCGCGATCCCGGTCGGCTGGCTGCGGATGGCGGCCCCCGCGTGGGCTCGTGCGACCCGGGCTGTGGGCCCACCCGGGCTCCAGCCTCAGGTAGGTCGAGGCTGGGGCCAGCGCTAGTGCGGGTCTCTTGCGGTGGAGGCGCCGCACCCCGAGCCCCCACACCCCTTCTCGGTAACATCCTCCCTGTGACCCCACCGCACCCAGACCCGGGCCCCACTCCTCTTCTCCTGGGGACCTCAGGCCCTTCCCCAAGTCCGAGGGGGTCAAGGAGGTGGGAGGGGACAGATAATGGCAGGAGCTGGTGTTGCCTCCGGCAGGGCCACTGCGCCGGGAGTGGCCGCTGCTTCCCCGACGCCCACGGGCACTTCCCTGGACCTTTGTCTTGTCTCCGGGATGAAGGCGTGCTGGGGCCCGGGGAGGCGCTCCTCCTCCGTACGTAGGAACAATGGGCTGTGTTCAGGAGTAAAAGCCGGCTTGTCAGTGTAGTGCAGTGACCGGCCCCGGGCCCGGGTGGCTTCCCGGTGCCAGGCGCGGCGCGGGTGGGGCAGGCCGAGCCCCTACGGTACCGCCGCCTCGCGCCGCGCTCCCCTGACGGCCGCTCACGTCTTCACTCTGTACCAACTGCAGGCTGTCCCCAGACCTAGCGGAACTGGGGAGGGGTCCAGCTCCGCCCCTGGGCAAGCATTTGGCGAGCGCCTCGGGGCCTCGCCGCCACCCCGGCAGCCCAGCCCGCACCTGGAGGGCAGGATGGAAGCCCAGGGCCCGGGCTCGGGCTCCGTGGGGTCTGGACGTCACCCCTACAGAGACACTGTCGCCAGGAGCAGGGGCGCCGAGCCGGCGCCGGGGCAGACTTGACCCTGGGGCCGTCAAGGCGTAGGGCTCCATTCTTCGGTGCTCGGTCGGTACTGCTCTCTGCGCTTGCCCGGGAACTTTCTGAGCTAGAGACCCGGCCCCGTTGGAGTCTTCCGGAGGAAACTGTACCATTTTGTGTTCCTGTGTTTTCACTGATGTCTTCTGTTTGTGGCAAAGGATAATGGTTTTCATTTGGATTGTGATATAAAGGGTCCTGAAATTTTTTTTAAAATAAGTATTTAACTTTAAAAGTGAGTTTATTTAAGGAAAAATATTAAAATTATTAAACCAGTAGACATGAAGGAGATGTTCTATCAGCGACCGAGTTTGGGAAGCTCTCCTGGGTCCCCTCCCCCTCCACACTCGGTGGCTCTGGGGCAGGTGGAGCCGGGATGAGGGGCGGGGGGAGCCTGATGTCCCAGTGCCAGGGCCATTTACCCTGAGCCCTACTCTAGCCCATTCATTCCCAACCGTCTCTCTTTGAAACAGAGGCAGCAGTTCTTTTCCGCTTCAGTAATTAATTCATCTGGGCCTGCCTGCGCCCTAAACTCCCTGCACTTCCAGGCAGGTAGCATGCCTGTCACCTGTGCTAGGAGTGGGGCACTCGTGTGCCTCAGGACAGCGACTCCTGCCTGCAGCCACATGGGCACAGGGAAGTCCTGCTTTCTCTGCAAACCCCAGCCTGTGGGCCGTTCCTTGTTTGTCCTTCCTGCTTCCCACACAGCGAAATGCCCTTTTGTGCTGGGATTACCTGCCAGCTCCCAGCCACTTTGTCTTCCTGGAGATTTCCTGAGACAGCCCTTGGAGGGGCCGCTCTTTCTATCCTCCTTAACCTGTGGTCCAGGGACTGGGAATTGGGGCGGTCCAGGAGCTGAGGTGAGAAAAACCCCCATCCTTATTTTCACTAACCTAACTGAAACTTGTGTGAGTGGAACGGCAAAGTCCAGCAGAATTAACAGTCCCTGTGACTGTCATGACAGATCACAGGGACTTCCATATATTGCTCTACAGGTGTTGCAGACACTTCAAAATGGTGGTTACATTCACAATAGTAACTTTATGTTTCTGGTACTTATTAGTTCTGCCTCTAGATCTTATAATTTTATAAGTTAATAAAGAAGCACAGATATTTATATATCATGAATATGTTTTTATATTTTGACATTTGTATTTCAGTTAAAAAAATTTTGGCATTGCAATGCATTTCAAAACATGGTTCTGAGTCCTTCATCTTCTGCAGATACTCAGGGCATCCCTGGCACAGTGAGTTTGGCAGCCCTGCCCTGAAGGCTCACCTCATCGAGCTGATAGCCCTTTCCTTAGATGCCTCAGTCCCTTGTTCATTCATAACAAATGTTCTGTGTGTCCACCGTGTGCCCGACACGCTTGAGTCACTAGTGATACGCACAGTACAGACACACGTGCGCAGAAATCGACCTGGTCACTGCCTTCGCACAGTCTTGCCCATAGCCACCTCACCCAGTGCTGGGAAGGCAAGGTCCATGGGGCTCAGAAAGCTTGTCACGGGGGACATTACCATGCCTGGACTGGCAGATGGACTCCGGGGGAGTGAGGGTAGCAGTAAGACCCAGGGGAGAGGAGGAGGAGCTTTGGCATTGGCGGCCAGATGGCCCAGCATAAGCAAATGCCCTGTTAAAGGAGCCTGGCACGGGGTGAGTGCTGGGAGGGAGGGGCCCCTGGGGCAGACCAGGGCTGGCCGGGCTGCACTGCGTGCACTGTGCACACCTTGTCAAGGACCTGGGCTTTGACCTTTGGAGCTCTGCATAGGGTCCAAAGCAGGAAGAGGAGTGGGGGCTGGGGCTGTACTTGCATTTTGAAATTATCCTTTGCAGGCCAGGAGAGGGCAGGTGAGAATAAGAGAGGAAACAAGGAGGACAGGGAGGGGCTGTTGTAGGTAAGTGAGTCCAAAATACACCACTGCAGCATAAAAATTATTTTGAGCTGAAAACATTTGAGAGCAGACTTTTTACCTGAACAACTTTATCTGCCTGAAAGTAAGGCCTCCCAAAAGAACTCAAGTGTCAAACCTCCTCCCTGAGAGCCGCCAGGGTAAGATTGACTCTTATCCCTGTAGAAGTCCGCCACCACACCCGAACAGACTGTCACGAAACTATTGTGTTATCTTTCCGTAAGATCATATATTTTCTCATAAGTGCCCTTCTCCCCTTCCCTTTCCCCTATTAAGTTGGCATATGAGTCCCCAAATTCTGACTAGTAAATGAATAAAAATCCTGTCTTTTCTCTTTCTAATCTGTCTTTTGTCAGATCAATTCACAGGCCCCCATGCCCCGAACCTAAGAGGGTAGGGGAAAAGTTTTTCCTCCCTGACATAAGAATCTAGGAGAAAGATGGTCTGGAATGGGGGTGGTGGTGAGGGGGGTTGGAGATAAAAGTAGGTGGACTCGGAACAATCTTTGAAGAACGTCCATCATTGAGGTCAAGAACATGTACTAGGGAAGCAGCCCTTCTGGGTTCATAATCCAGCCTCTACCACTTAATAGTTTCATGACTTTAGTCCTTTTTGTGCCCATTTACCTGGGAGTAAAATAGAGCTAATAATGAGCTAGGATAGGCTTGATTATGCCTAAATTTCACAACCCTAAATTTCTGTGATTAAAAAAAAATTGTTTTTTTTAGAGACAGGGTCTTGCTCTGTCACCCAGGCTAGAGTGCAGTGATGTGATCTCAGGTACACTAGCCTCAACCTCCAGGGCTCAAGTGATCTTCCTGCCTCAGTGCCCCGAATGGCTAGAGCTACAAGTGCACGCACCACCACGTCCGGCTAATTTTTTCTTATTTTTTGTAGAGATAGAGTCTCCTTATGTTGCCCAGGCTGGTCTTGAACTCTTGGCCTCATGTGATCCTCCTGTCTTGGCCTCCCAAAGTGCTGGGACTATAGGCGTGAGCCACCATCTCTGCCACTGCGATTTAATAAAGTTATACTTAGGTGTTGTGACCGTGCCTGTATTCCCAGGTATTCAGGAGGCAGTGGTGGGATGATCACTTGAGCCCAGGAGTTTGAGACTAGCCTGAGCAACATAGCAAGACCCCTGTCTCTAAAAAAAAAAAAAAATCTGTACTTCTCAAAACTGTATATCCTTCAAGAGTCCTCTGGGGGCATGCTCATTGTAGTTCCTGTCCAGGCTAGAGGAATTACCAGGGGAGCATTTCAGGCTTCCCTGGCAAGGAGACAGAGAGCTCTCGAAGCTTTGGCATTGGCAATAAATAAGCACTCTGGCCTGTGGGTGATACATGGCTCTTCTGTCTCAGGTCCTTGGCCAGAGCTAATCACATGGTCTTACCTCAAGGGAACAGGTGAGTTAATATATACAAAATATTCAGAATGTTTCCTGGCATGAACGATGTGCCACATGAGTGTTCCTGCTGTTGTTACTATTAATATTAAGAAGTACAATCAACAGGAACTGCAGATGGTCCGAGGGAGAGGGCATGGTCATAGCTGACTTCCAGGTTTCTGGCCTGTGTTGTGGTGACCATCACTGCCATTGGGAACTCTGGAGCAGGCATGAGGTGTGAGGAGGTGGTGGGTCAGTACTCTTCGACACAATCGACCAAAACCAAAATTAACGGGCCTGAGCCATCTCATGATCCACCACTAGACCTGCTGGTCCATAGCTTGGATGCTGAGATCAAGCTTTGATCAAGAGTCTTGGTCAGTGTGGAGGCTCTCGGGCTGGCTCTAGCTTCCAGCCGGCCAGCTTTTAATCGGCTAGCTTGGGTCACAAGTCCACTCCCTACCCAGGGAGCTCCAGTGCTCTGGTGGGCCAACCTTGGGTCACCCTACCCTCAATGGTAGGTCGTGGCCCAGCACGGGCAGGGATTGCGCTTTTACTACTTTTATCCAAAGATCACCCCAGACTGACCTACTGCAGAGCATCGGGCTACACGATGTGCGGATGTGCGGCACACATTGTGTCTGACCTTCACACACCACAGCCACACGTCCCACAAACGCTACCTGAGCCCTGCCAGGCCAGGGACACCAGCAGAGCAAAGAGAGTGCTCACAGTGGGAACGGGGACGCTGGTCAAGGGAGTTTGGTCCAGGGGGAAGTGGTGGGAGCTGTGTGGGGGTGCAGAGCCCAGAGCTGAGGTGGGGGATTGGTAAGTACGTGCGGCAGACGGCAGGCGCGGGAGAGAGAAGCTAGAGCCCCAGGGAGCAGGCTGTGCATGGCAACTTTAAGAGCAGGAAAGGGTTAGAGCCTCAAAATCATGTAACTTTTCCAGAGTTTTCAAAGCGTAGGTTGGGGAGGGAGCGGGCCAGTGCACTTACTTAGAGTGCAGCCCTGACCTGACCTGCAGCACCCCTCTCCAGGAGACCCCAAACTCCCCACCTGCTCTGGACAGGACTGGACAGGACTGAAGCTTCCTGGAGAAGGCCACACTGCCCTCTCCCGCGCCTGGTCTTCCCCACCTCTTTTTTTTTTTTTCTATATATTTTTAGTTGTCCAGCTAATTTCTTTCTATTTTTAGTAGAGAGAGGGGTCTCGCTCTTGCTCAGGCTAGTCTCAAACTCCTGAGCTCAAACAATCCACCCACCGTGGCCTCCCAAAGTGCTGGGATCACAGGCGTGAGCCACTGCCCCAGCCTTCCCCACCTCTTGAACTGCTTTTCTGCATGGATCACTGTGTGGTGTCCTCAAGGCCCTCCTTCCCACTCCTCCTGGCTCCTCCTTTGTTTTTCCAGAACCTTCCCAGTCAGGCTGGCCCTCTGCTTGTGGGGCTAGGTCTCTGGCCACGGCGTGGTGAAGGGAGAGGCTGGTGACAGGCAAGGCCATCAGATCCTGGACCCTCTTTGGAGTCCCCTCCCTGCAGCTACAGGGTGCCCCAGACAAGGCAGGGACAGGTCCCACTCCATGCGGAGGGACATGCGGAGCAGTGGCCTGGACCACTTCTGACAGGTCTGAAGAGTAGCACCAGGTGGGCTCTCCGGGTGCTTCGGGGAGAGTGAAGCACCTGTTGGCCTTCTTGGTGGGATGAGGAGGCCCACCCAGTGCCTGCCTCGGACAGGCCTGGCCGGCAGACACGCTCAGGCCAGCCTCCCCTGGGTGGCTCAGGCCCCCTTCCAGTGACTGCCCCCGGCCCGTGGCCTGAGCCCCCTGGAGAGGCCCCTCCCTGATGGGCGCCGCCGTCCCATCAGATTTGAGAGTTTCTGCAGATCTGATCTCTGGCGCTGAGCTCCCTGACAAGCACTTGCTGACATGGCCCAGCGGCAGGCCCCTGTCAGCCTCTTCTCCCCACTTGGCGTTGGCGAGAGAGCCGTCTCCACGGCCCCTGCACACTGCCAGGCAATGTCGGTTGCCCCCTCAGTGAGCCTGGAGGGCCCAGGGGTCCTGTCCCCGTCCCGGCGGCAGGGAGTGTAAGAATTTATTTCGAGAAATGCCCCTAGCGCGGGCAGCCAACCCCCAGAACAGCTGCTCTGGCCTCCAGCGGCTGTGCCAGAGGGTTTCTGGTGCCCCCAACTCCCCAACACCTTGGCATCACCAAATTCTCTAACCACATCTCTCTATGCCTTGAGTGCCTTTTCCTTTAGAAAGATGTTTCCAAGCCTCTTGTGGGCATACTCCCCCACTCCCTTGGCCCTGACACCCCTTGCCTGGGCTGTGGGCTTCAGCAGGAAAGGGCTAAAAAGAGGCAATGTGCAGTGCTTAGGGATTTTTCCAAGAGGGAAGGTCAGGGAAGGCCCCACTGAGGGGGTCACATTTAGGGCAGGACGATGCCTTGCAGGGCAGGAGGGGAAAGGGTTTCAGATGAGAGCAAGAGCCTGGGAAAAGTCCCCAGGTGGAATGAGTTGGCATGATGAGGAACAGAGTAGGGTGTGTCCCTGTGAGTGAGTGGAAGGCAGTGGCTACACTGAGGGCCTGGAGGCCATTCTCCCCTTGGGCCTACGGCTGGGTCTGGAGGGCCTTTGTCCCCTGTGGTCCTCAATCTCCTAAGGGATTGCCCAGAAAAGCTCAGCCTGAATGTCACAGCAGCCTTGTTTCTGGCTGCCCTGGGACCCACCTGGACACTTGACTTCACACCCAAAGAAAATGAACTTTGGGAAACCATTGCTAAGGGGCGGATTATTTAGGAAAGGGGAAGGGGAAAACTGAGGAAGTGGCTACAACACACCAGGTGGCAAAAACAGAATCAGCCATTCCACCCAACCCTGCTTGTCTCCCAGACCAGCTAGGCTCAGGTCTATAATGGGTCCCTATTCTGTCCCCTCAGCCCCCTCTGCAGTCTCCTCCCTGACCCTCCCAAATACAGCCCCAAATTTGGGCAGCCAAAAAACCAGCACACTTATGGGGCCCCTCTGGAAAGGGCAACTCCAGTCGTCCCACTCCAGTGATGAGGAAACAGACTGGTCACTTGCCCAAAGATGGCAAGTGGTCGATAGCGGGTCTCCTGACTTAGGTGGCAGGCTTTCCCTGAGTGTCGTGCCAGCTCTGGAGGGTGGGAACCGGGCCAGTGGACACAGGGAAGTTGGGGGGCTCCCTGCATCCCGGGGGAGTGGAAGGACGGCAGACATCAGAAGAGGGGCAGGGTCTGGCTGGCTCTAGCAGCCCTGGCCTCTCAAGGCTCTTTTTGCGCAGGGTCCGGGAGAGACTCACGAAGGCCCTGGGTCCGCTCCCCACCCCTGCCGCCCAGTAAGAGCTCACTGAGATGGGTGGCAGCAGAGGGCCGGGGATCCCCCTGTTATGACAACAGTCACGGGACGCTGACTCACTGCCGGCCAGACCACCTGACCGCGGAAGAGAGGGCCCTGCCAGGGGGTTCCCGGGCCACTGCCTTGTTTACCTCCTGCGGCCTCGGTGGGGGCAGGGCGGCGCACGGCCGCGGGGCATGCCGGGAAGGGCCGGGCTCCCCTGGGGAGGGGGTCGGGGCAACGCCCCCCTTTCTTTTCTGCCTGAGTCTCTCCGCCCTCCCCAAAACCCACCACGGTCCCAAACGGCCAAATGGTGACAGAGCAAAGGAGTTCCTCGTGGCAGCCGCGTTACCACCGCTTGTTTGGGGGCGGGGGCCTGTCCTTGGGCACCTGACCCGCTCAGGCGGAGGCCGGGCTGGGTGGCTCTCAGGCCCCTGGGCTGCTGAGTCACGCTCGCAGCACCTGTCCGCAGGCCTTTGCCCAGGACGCCCCGTCCCTGGCACCTGGTCCTGCCTACAGGGGAGTGGGTCCGGCAGGCTGAGGGTCACTTCCCAGGCTCACAGCTAGATGCAGGGACCGTCCTGAGAGGGGACCGCACCGTACTCTCTACCGGCCTTGCCCACTCTGGAGCCCTCTGGGAAGGCTCAGTCACACCTGTGGGCAAGTCACACCTGCCCTGCTGTGCCCCACAGGCAAATCCCCTTCGCACCTGGCCAGGCTGACTAGCCAAATGCCACCCAACACGCCCTGTGGTCTCTGGGTCCCCACCCTGGAGATTCCCCTCCCACCAGGGCCACCCTGAAAGGACAAGAGTTTGACGCAGCAGGTCCCACCTCCTACTCACAGGACCCTGCCTGGGAGGCTCCATAGGGTGACATGCCCCTCCTGACCAACTTCTTGTTCAGGCCTTGAGAACAGGTCACTTTGGTCACATAGCAGCAGTGTATCTTGGTTCCCAGCTGGAGGGATTTGGTGTGACCCCCTTGGTTTCCTGTGAGGCCAACAGGCCTGAGCCCCTGCAGGCGCTTGGCCACCATCTGCTGAGCTGAACCCCCGTGCTGACAGGTGGTGTCTGGCCCCCATGAGTCTCTTGGGCTGCAGTGAACACTTGGTGGCTCCTGCGCTCCAGAAAGGCTGTTGGCTCCTTGGCAGGGTGGGGACGGGAGCGCTCCCCAGCCTCTGCCCTTGTGCTCTTCCAGCACTTCTGAACTGCACTCCTATTAAACAGGAGCTTCTGTGGTGCTTAGGGCGGACTCAAGGTCTGTCCCTCAACCCAGTTAGGGGCCCATCATGGAGATGCTATGGACAATGGAGAAGGCTGCCTCTTGGGAGGCCGACCATGGCAGGGCGGGGACAGCACCTTAGGAGCCAGCTTGTTCTGGAAAGCGGTACCCACTGGACGGCTTAGGAGCCTCTTGGTATCAGGCCTCTCTGTGTCCCCTTCCACTGGGCATCCCCGGCAGCCTGGGGGCTCTAATGCTGAGTCACGGCGACCCGGGGACTATACTGCTGAGTCATGGGCAGGCCCCAGTCTGGGAGGGGCGTGGGGCGGGACCCCTGCCGATCACCTTCCCCCAGGTGCAGAGGCTGGAGCCCAGGCCCGGATAAGTGTGGAGGCCGGCCTCTTGGGGTCCCTAGTGCACGGGGGGTAGTGAAGAGAGGGGTCAGCAATGAGAGTTCCGGGGACACCTGGAGGGGCGGCAGCGGGCAGGGGGAGCGGTCGCGGGGCCCCGACAAGGCGGCTCGCGCGCGGCTGCGGGGGCGGGGCGGGGCAGGCCACGCCCCCAGGAGGCCGGGCGGGGCGGGGCTTCCGCGCGCTCTACAAAAGGCGCGCGCCGGCGGCGGGGCCTTGCGCGGCTGCTGCTCGGGCTGGAGGCTATGGCGTCGTTCACCGTGAAGGCCTACCTTCTGGGCAAGGAGGACGCGGCGCGCGAGATCCGCCGCTTCAGCTTCTGCTTCAGCCCAGAACCTGAGGCGGAAGCCGAGGCCGCAGCTGGGCCCGGGCCCTGCGAGCGGCTGCTGAGTCGGGTGGCTGCCCTGTTCCCCGCGCTCCGGCCCGGCGGCTTTCAGGCCCACTACCGCGGTGAGCGGGCCGAGGGGCGGTGACGCAGGCCGCGCCGGGCCGCCTGCGGCGGGGCCTGCGGGGCGGGGATGGTCGCCCCCTTCCTTCTCGGCAATGGCCGGTGGACCGTGAGTGGGGACTGCTCTGGCTTCTCACTACGCGGGCGGTGGCCGGCGTGGGCCCCCAGTTCGGCCTCGGGTACCAGCCTGGTGACCAGGAGTGGTGACCGAGGCCCGGTCCCGACCCTGTTCTTGCTGCTCAGCGCTGTCCCTCTGGTGCCTGGGGCGGTCAGGCCCGGGGGCGTAAGATGCCACCCCTCCCCCTCCATGATGGTGCAGAGCTTGGCAAGGACGTCCAGGGCGTCCTCTCTGGCTCTCTGCGGGAACAGGGTGGTCAGGCGGGCACTCAGGTTACACTGGACATCTTGCTGCGCCAGGTGGTGGGTTCAGATAATGCCCCAGAAGAGCCCGGGCAGCGCAGCCCGGGAGGAAGGGCTGGCAGGGGAGAGGCAGTGACGTGGATAAACAAGTGCAGAGTGCGAGGGGACTCAGGGCGGTGTGGCCTGGCCTGGGAGCCCGGGACGCGCGGAGAGGTGGGGCACTGAGCGCCGGAGAACGCCGGAGGCCAGGCTGAGTTACAGACGTTGTCCCATTGGCAGTGGAGCGACAGGGTCACAACGTTCCTCAGAGGTGTTCGTGTGGGGACAGAAGCCCAGGAACTCGTTCAGTTTCCTGCTGCACTGGTGTGACCAGTGGCTGCTGGGGGTGGGGTTGGGAGGTTGTGGTGGCAGGGAGGGAGGCGAGTGGCCAAGGCCGGCCCCTGGGAGGGAGCAGCGGTGGGACCTCCCTCTGGAATGCTGCCAGCCTGCCTGCCGCTCCTGTTTAAAAACATGAGTTTTGTGACAACTTTTTTGAGCTATAAGTCACATAGCATACAATTCACCCATTTGAAGTGAACAGTTCAGCGGTTTTTAGGATAGCGATAGGTTTGTAGACCATCATCACAATTTTAGAACCTTTGCATCACTTTGTAATCCCCACATCCTTTATCTGTCATCTCTCCATCCTCCCATCCCCCCAGCAACCACTGATCTGCTTTCTGGATCTGTTCATTTTCCTGGCTGGACGTTTCATATAAATGCAATCATACAGTGTAGTCTTACAAGTGGTTTCTGTCACTTAGGCTACTGTGCTCGTGGTTCACCTAGGTCACAGCACATACTGGTACTTCAGTTCTTTTGGTGGCTGAATAATATTCCGTTGTATGGACAGGCCACAATTTGATTATTTGGTCATCACTTGAGAGACATTTGGGTTGTTTCCCTCTCTTGGTGCCCCTCCTGTTCTTGTAACAGATGTTGCCTCTGGTGGCCCACAGGCCTGGTCCAGCCTGCAGCTATGTGGTAGTTTGGCCTGCATGGTGGTATTTAAAACCATTTGAGCTAACATGTAAAAACTGGAGACCACATACATTTTTTATTAGCTTTGTTCAGGGAGGAAGCAGGCAGATGGGCTCATCTATCTCCGTTTATTCCTAAACCACCAGAAGCCCAAGGCCTTTTGAGAGGGCTGGGCCCCTTGGGAGCAGGGCACAGGTGGGGATCTCCCACAGCTGAAGCTGGATCTGGGCCTGGCAGATGTGGACTGAGGGGACACCTTTCTGAAGGGGCGGCTGGCCCAGAGGCCCGGCAGCAGGCTGCCAGCTGTTGCTGCTGCCCCTGTACACGCCCTCTGCCTCCTGCATGCAGCTGTGGTCCAGGCCCAGGGCAGAGCACTTGCCGTCCCGCGGTGCCAGGCTGAAGGTGCAGTCTCGCCCTCGCCCCTGCTTCCCCTTGGCTCAGGCAGGTGGGCTCAGTTTACAGCCTCGCAGGTGCCCTGTTAGTACTGACCTCAGTCATTTCAGCAGCGTGTGTCCAGCTGAGTCTCTGGGTACTCATGTGTTGTCTTTTATTTTTATTTATTTTTTAATATGAAGGGGGGCAGTGAGGAAGGGGGTGCAGTTTCCTTTTTCTTTCTTTTTTTTTTTTTTGAAACAGAGTCTCACTCTCGCCCTGAGTAGAGTGCAGTGGCATCATCACAGCTCACTGCAGCCTCAAACTCCTGGGCTCAAGCGATCCTCTTGCCTCAGCCTCCCGGGTATCTGGGACTATAGGCATGCGCCACCATGCCCGGCTAATTTTTTTTTTCTATATATATTTTAGTTTGCCAGATAATTTCTTTCTATTTTTAGTAGAGACGGGGTCTTGCTCTTGCTCAGGCTGGTCTCGAAGTCCTGACCTTGAGTGATCCACCCGCCTCGGCCTCCCAGAGCGATAGGATTACAGGCGTGAGCCACCGCGCCCGATCTCATATATGTCATCTTTTAAACAACTTAGATGAGGATGGGGACTTGGTTGCCTTTTCCAGTGATGAGGAACTGACAATGGCCATGTCCTACGTGAAGGATGACATCTTCCGAATCTACATTAAAGGTAAGGGCTGATCTGGGGTGCTTCCTGAAACTAGGTGCTTCGGGCTGAGCAAAAATAGGACTTTAATTTCTTCCAAAGAAGGGGTCAGGAGTCTGAGGGCTGTGTAAGACAGGAACATAACAAATACTGCACCTGGCCTGAGAAAGAGGAATCCATGATCACCATAGGGATGGGGCCTGGTGCCATAGGGCTGGGGGCAGCTTTGGGAGCCTTGGTAGGAGCAAGGCCCAGGGTGTACAGACCTGGCCCCCTGCTGTCTCTCTGCTGCCTGGGCCACAGGTGCCTGGTTAACAGGTGCTGGGACGGGGAACCTCCTCACAGGCTCTTGGTTGCTCTTTGCTGTCACCTGAGCAACTGAACTCCGTGCGGACTTGGTGAGGGGAGGACTCCAGGGGGCCTTGCCCTAATGGCTCTCTCCACCCTCCCTGCAGAGAAGAAGGAGTGCCGGCGGGACCACCGCCCCCTATATGCTCAGGAGGCACCCCGCAACATGGTGCACCCCAATGTAATCTGCGATGGTTGCAACGGGCCTGTGGTGGGAACCCGCTACAAGTGCAGCGTCTGCCCAGACTATGACCTGTGTGCTGTCTGTGAGGGGAAGGGCCTGCACAGGGGGCACACCAAGTTCGCGTTCCCCAGTCCCTCCGGGCACCTCTCCGAGGTGAGCAGGCCCTCCGAGCAGGCTGGGGGGGACGCGGGGTGTCAGGGGCCCCTGCCCCTCACGCCCTGCCCTCTGCTTCCTCCTCCCCCAGGGCTTCTCTCACAGCCGCTGGCTACGGAAGCTGAAACACGGGCACTTCGGGTGGCCAGGCTGGGAGATGGGCCCACCAGGGAACTGGAGCCCACGTCCTCCTCGAGCAGGGGATGCCCGCCCCAGCCCCCCCGCGGAATCAGGTGAGGCTTGTGTCTGAACTGGCTGCTGAATGGCGAGTCTCCAGGCAGCCCTGCACGCAGGGCTGTGTGCCACGCCTCCCCATGTCCTGAATTCCCGCCACGCCCTGTCATCCTCACAAGAGCCCTGTCCAGTGGGGAGTATTATCTCCACTTCACAAACGGGGGACTGAGGTGCCTGGGTGCCCGAGGCCACTGACTCATCTCCAGCTCTTCCCACCTCACCAGGCTGCCCTGGAGGTGCCCCTGAGGTCCGGGCAGGGAGGCCCTTCCCCTAGATCTCTGCGGTGCACTCTGTTCTCTTTTGTGATAATTGTCAGGAAAATCAGAGCTAAAGTTGTTCAACTCTATTTTTTTTTTTTTAAGACAGTGTTTCACTCTGTCACCCGGGCTAGAGTGTGATAGTGTCATCACAGCTCACAGCAGCCTCAAACTCCTGGGCTCAAGTGATCCTCCTGCCTCAGCCTCCTGAGTAGCTGGGACTACAGGCATGTGCCACCACACCCGGCTAATTTTTTTATTTTTCGTAGAGACGCGGTCTCGCTCTTGCTAAGGCTGGTCTCAAACTCCTGAGATCAAGCGATCCTCCTGCCGTAGCCTCCCAAAATGCTAGGATTACAGGTGTGAGCCACCACACCTGGCTTTGCTCAAGTGTTTCAAAAACAGTCTCAAAGTTAAAAACTAACCATGGCCTTGCATTCTAGATTTTTAGATTCTGATTTTATTCGTCTTGCTGTGTCCTTTGATTCACCTCATCCTTTAGGACAAAGATGAGGATGTTTATTTAACTTTGAGTCAGTAACGTATCTAGGATGTGGTCAGTACTTCCCTGTCGTGTGTACTGAGCCCCTGTGGGGTCACTGAGCACCAGGTCACAGAAGAAGGTGGAGTAGCCCATGCAGAGGAGGGTGCAGACTGGGAGGGAGGGGAGGAAGATGATGATGTTACTGGGGGGTGGAGGTCACCTGGGATGACAGGGACCTTGGCAGGAAGGTGACAGGTATCAAAGGCACTGAATTAAAGATACCTTTTTGTTTTTAAAAAATCAAAGCTTCTGGTCCATCTGAGGATCCCAGCGTGAGTTTCCTGAAGAATGTGGGAGAGAGCGTAGCAGCCGCCCTCGGCCCCCTGGGTGAGTGAGCCTCCTTGTCTGTCCCTCAAGGCCAGCTGAGGGCTGTGGTACTCAGTGCGTGCCTTCTGTAACTTTCACCTGGGATCCCTGCAGAGGAATGGGTAATTGACGTGCCCTTGACACTGGTGAGGTTTTGTTGCCTCAGATCAACCTTTGCCAAGTGCTGGACCACAGGCAATTCAAGGTAAATTCACTGACACATTCTCGAGCTTTCCATGTGGACTCAAGTGGAATCAGCCAGCATTTGGCTGGGATAATCCCAGCAGGGAGACTAACTGGGTTACGGTTGCAGAGCTGGCCTGTCACCTTCTAACTGTCCTTTACTGAGGGAGTAACCGTCTGCATTTCCCACTAAACTGAGCCTTGAGATTTGGACTTGAGGACTTGAGTAGTGGTTAGCTGAGATGCCATTTGTTTTTTTTTCCTTTTTGTTTGTAACCCAAAAACCATTCCTGGGTGCTTCTGAGTGCTGGGCCTGTGCCAGAGCTCGGGGGAAGGGAGCTGGGGAGGCAGGTGTTCTTCGTGACACGGTGCCTCAGACTGCAGACTAGGTCCGCTGGTGTGGGTGCACCCCGTGGGCACCCCCAGAGTAGTGCCACCTGACCTCAGGTGCAGGCTCCGAGATACACTCCTGTGGCTTTAGAAAGTGCCTGCTGCATTCATCCAAGGCCCTGGAGGTGGGTGCTGCAGGGTTAGGCTCGTGGCAGTGAGAATCAGCTCATGAAGGTGACTTCCAGTCCGAGGTTGTGAGAGCTCATCCTTGTGGCTGCAGTGGCAGGTGGTGTCCACCTGGCCTGTCCAAAGGTTGTGTCCAATGTCCATCAGGAATGCTGATGGGAGGGGCTCCCAGACCCCGCCCGCCGCCCCCTGCTGTGGCTACAGGGCTTGACCGCCGTCTGCTTCAACCCCACTTGTTCTGCTTTGAGGCAGCAGTGACATCTTGGCATTGCTGCTGCTAAATTAAACAGCTCAGACCACACATGGCTTCTGTACTGGAGTTAGAGGCTTTGAGAGAATGAGAAAAAAGTCCTTAATGCCTTCCAAGGAGGCGGAGCAGTGATCAGAGTCTAACTGGGAGACAGGCTGTGCCTAAACCCCGTCTGCCATTCACTCGGGACACGGTAGAAGTCTGAAAGATTTTGCAGTTGAATTTTGAGGCCTATTCCTCCAGCTAATAGGCTGTTAGGGACCCTGGGCAGCTTGTCTGGAGGAAACAAATGAACAGTGATTCTCAAGCCTGGCTGAGCATCAGAATCACCAATGGAGGGTTTTTTGGGATATATACTTTGGTGTATGGAAACTTGATTAAAATTATTATGAAGAACAAAAGCCCTTCACTAAAAGAACGAAGGTGAGGTATGCCGGAAAGCCACAAAGCCAAGTCTGGTTCAGGCAGGGACTTTGAAACAGCACAGCCGCCAGCCCTGGCCTGCCTTGGTCTTGGAAGTGGGTGCTGATGGGGCCTGGGCCTCTTGCTTTGGAGCTTTCCCAGGTGGCTCCGGGTCTGGCACCTGTGTTGGTGGAGCAGCTCACAACTGACCTGGACTCCCCACGCAGGACACGGGCATTATTTTGGAAGTGCTTAGAGGCCTTTTGGGAGAAGGCTAAAGGCTCTAAAGTGGATGGGGCTGGTTTCTCCTAACCAGGGGGAGCCTAGAGCCCTACAAAACAAGGACTGTGTCAGCAAAACACGCTGGGTGGCTTCAGCGGGGGAGAGCCATTGGTGGAGTGGCTGAAACTCTGTTGTTAAGTCACGGGTATTTTTCTTTCCTTTCTTTATGAGGAACTAAAAGCAGGATGACTCACATGGTAACTGCCTAGAAGGGACTGCTCCCAGCGCAGGGCCCAGGGGGAACGAGTCAGCAGCAAGCTTCGGTGGCAGTTTGTGTGTGGAGGGAGCGGTGACTTTCAAGTACAGAGCCAGGGCCTTTTTGGTAGGTGCTACGAGAAGCAGCTGCGTGAGCCCACCACTGAGGCCCAGGACTGTCTTGGCCTGGAGGTCACAGTCACTGACATCTAGGACATAAAGCAGCATGGCCCTTCCCGGTCACAGTATCTTTGATCAGCACACCCACACATAGAGGCTTTGGGGGCAGCAGGTCACAGGCCATTGTCCAGTGTTGTAAGCTCTGGGTTGAAATCTCAGGGTTTATTCAAGTTGGAGAAACTCTAATTCTACAGGGTGTCCCAAAAGTCTCCATACAAATGAAAAATTTTGTAAAATTTCATAATGACTGCTTTGTAAACAAAGGTACATATGGCTACAATTTCCCATTTTCCCTATGTATGGCAACTTTTTTTTTTTTTGAGACAGAGTCTCACTCTGTTGCCTGGGCTAGAGTGCCATGGCGTCAGCCTAGCTTACAGCAACCTCCAACTCCTGGGCTCAAGCGATCCTCCTGCCTCAGCCTCCCGAGTAGCTGGGACTACAGGCATGCGCCACCATGCCCGGCTAATTTCTTTCTATTTTTAGTAGAGACAGGGTCTGGCTCTTGCTCAGGTTGGTCTCGAACTCCTGACCTGGAGTGATCCTCCCGCCTTGGCCTCCCAGAGTGCTAGGATGACAGGCGTGAGCCACCACGCCCAGCCTGTATGGTGACTTTTGGGACGCCCTGTATAATCTCTCTGCTCTGTTTACAGAAGTGTTCAATCACTCATCCATTTTTAAAAAATGTACTATTCTTTCATCTTTTGTTTGCTTCATAAAGAAAAGTTGGAAGGAAAAAAGAAAAACGATTTAAATACTACAGATGGAGGCAGCTGGAGTTAGGCCTGCTTTTACCCCTGCTCCCCCCTCAAACGCTACTAAAACAACAGTAAAGGCTTAAACAAGTATAAAGCAACAAGGACAAAAAAAGGGAAAGAAAGTAAGAGAGGAAAAGATAAGAAGATGTCATATTTTGGAAGACAGGAAATGAACGGGGTGGCAGGCAGCTCCCGAGGGGTCGGAG
The DNA here is from genome assembly GCF_041146395.1 of Eulemur rufifrons. NCBI lineage: Eukaryota > Metazoa > Chordata > Mammalia > Primates > Lemuridae > Eulemur > Eulemur rufifrons. Next base: position 54,538,976 of record NC_090987.1, read on the forward strand.
ACCTGCATGGGGCCCCCGTTGAAAGGCAAGACCATCTGCTCAGGTGTCAGGAAAGGCAAGAGGTGGTACTGACATGGCCAGGCTACGAGGGGACAGGTTGAAAACCTCTAGTAAGGGTCACTGAGAGACTCCGAGGCCCCACTCAGCCAGGTAATGGCCCTTGCCACCCTTGTAGGGCACCTGACCCAGGGGAGCTTCAGCCAGGGGATACCGGGGACACAGCAGCATGCACCAGCCGGACACTGGGCATCGTGAGCGAGGAGTGGGCCTACAGCGGCTTCCTTGGCCAGACAGGAGATGGGGAGTTCCTGCTGAGGGAGGCTGAATGCCCCAGAAGGGTCCTACAGCCCCCAGCAGCTGGGCCGCAGTCACCCGACAGAGGGGAAGCTGAGGCTGGCCCCGGCCCCCCAGAGAGGGCTTCCTGTCGGCCTCTTCATAGCGCCTTACCGGGCTCAGACAGCCACAGTCACCGGCCACCCAAGGAGAGCCTCTGCACGTGGACAAGAGGCCTCACAGAGTGATAGTGTCCTGAATGAGATATAAGGGAGTATTTTATCCGTGAAAGGGAGTGGGATACTATAAAAAGGGGAACAAAGGGAACACAGTAAGAAAGTTCTTGAAAATTAAAAAAAAAATAGGCAGGAAAAAAAAACCCTAAAAATTTAAGAAGGCTTAGATTCTAAGATTGTCTCAAGGAGCTATTCCAAAAGCAAAATAAATAGAAATAGGAGAGAAAAGATGAGAAAATTAGAAGATTAATCCTAGAAGCCCAATATAGGATGAATAGGAATTCCAGAAGGAGAAAACTGAAATGAGGAGATGAACATGGAATGCAGGACAGTGTTTTGGCACTGTGGATAACCTCGAGTTTGAAAGGGGCACAGAATGACTGGAATAGTGACTGAGAAAGGTCCCTCAGCAAAGCGTACGGTTGTCAGACGCCAGAACCCTACGAGGGGCTCCTGAAACTCTGCGGGTTACTGTAACGCTTGTGGGTACCAAGGGCAAGCATGGGAAGCCAGCAGACAGGGGAACAACTGGTGACTTCCAAAGTCAGTTAAAAAGGGTTTTCAGCCTAGAATTCTGTACTCAGCTTTGATCAAACATGAGAGCAGAACCGTGTTAACCCTGGCTGGAACCAAATGAAGAAATGAACCCAGGATGAAGAACAGAGGTATCGGGAAACACGGGAGCTCGCACAGGAGAGAGGGAAGGGGTTGCCAGGTGCAAGTGACGGCCACCACCGCCACACAGCCAGGCACCTGCCCGAGTGCTGCCGGCCCGGCTGCAGCGGGACCTGTGTGCTGCAGGGTGCTCCAGGGAAAACGCCAGAACTGATGGGGCCTCTGATCTGCTTTGCCCTTCTAGAAAATTGTAGAGACGCTGCTGGAGAGATGGGGAAAGTTAGCAAATGAAAAAAGAGGGCATTGTTAGTGGCAGGAAAACAAAAATCTATACGAGGACATAATCACGTCCACTGCTTGGCCCAGCAAAGAACAACATTTTTTTTTTTTTTGAGACAGAGTCTCTGTTGCCTCAGGTAGAGTGCAGTGGTGTCATCACAGCTCACAGCAACCTCAAACTTCTGGGCTCAAGCGATCCTCCTGCCTCAGCCTCCTGAGTAGCTGGGACTGCAGGCGAATGCCACCGTGCCTGGCTAATTTTTCTATTTTTTTTAGTAGAGATGGGGTCTCAGCCTTGCTCAGGCTGGTCTCGAACTTCTGAGCTCAAGGGATCCTACTGACTCGGCCTCCTGGGGTGCTAGGATTACAGGCGTGAGCCACCGTGTCTGGCCCAAAGAACAATATTTATGTAGTAGTACTTCATAAACACGGAATGTTGCTTTAACCAAAAAACAGTTTTTTAAAAAGGATAGGGGAAGGGGAGGTAAATATTGGTCTAGAGTAAGAAACAAACAGATGTAAACTGGAGCATCAGGTAAGAGCAGCGGGAGCCGAGGGAGCCACAGGGGAGCTCTAGGGCACGGGCAGGGCATGGGGGAGTCAGGGAGTATGCACCGAAGCCTCCGGAAGCCTCTGGGAACTGTTGGTGCTAAGCTGTGGGTGTGAGTTCTTGGATAAATCTGAATTAAAAAACCACAGGTGATTCTCCCGTCGGTCCCTGGCGAGTGTGCAGGCTGCCCCGTGCTGCCAGCCAGCGGCACGCTCGTGTTGGAATGTGTGCACCTTCCCTGTGGGGTATGAGGGGACACTGCTCGGGTGGTCGGGACGCTAAAAGCCTAGACTTCACCACTGTGCGATTCATCTCTGTAACCAAACACTACTCGTATCCTTAAATCTGTTGAAAAAGAAAAAAAACATACTTGGCATAGCACAAAGCCCTGTGTGCCAGTGTGGCGTGACACTTGGTTTTCGCCGCGGCCGGGGCGTCTGGCCACGTGGCGTGTGTGGTTCACCCTGCTCACAGCGGTTGGCCCAGCCTCCCATGCAGCCTGCTCTGCGTGGGTTGGGTGAACAAGGTCTCTGTGGACTTTGTGGCTCAGAAGCTGCCCTTGGATGTCAGCTGAGGTTAATGTTTTACTAAACTGGAGGAACAGACAGGTCCAACATGGTGGACATATTGGGAGAGTGTTTGTAGAAGCCAAGGAGATTCAGGGCCAGGATATTGGGAGAGGCAGCCCCTGGGACCTTGGCGATCGCAGGGGACCTTCTGCCTCACGGCTTTGTGTCTTGGTGGGTCCCATGCTGGCTGCCTGGCTCCGGGCCGAGCTCTGGTAGAGCCCAGCGTCCGTGTCCGTCCGGCGAGTACCACCTTCCCCACCCTCACAGGCTTGTGGGGACTGAACGGGAGACCTGGGTGAGCCTGCGGTCCCCACATGCCGAGACCCTGCCTGCAGGCACATCTCTGGCTTTCTGTTTCTTGCCTGGCCTCTAGGCATTGAAGTGGATATTGATGTGGAACACGGAGGGAAAAGAAGCCGCCTGATGCCCGTCTCTCCAGAGACTTCCGGCACAGAAGAGAAGAGCAGCTCTCAGCCAAGCAGCTGCTCTTCTGACCCCAGCAAGCCAGAGGGCAACGTCGAGAACACTGAGCAGTCTTTGGCAGAGCAAATGAAAAAGATCGAACTGGAGTCTGTGGGGCAGCCTGAGGCAAGCCTGTTCCCCTCCTGCCACCTGTCGCTGCCTAGTGCTTTCTGCCCCCACTGCTGCCTCATCCCCAGCCCCTGTGGAGCCCCCCTTATGCAGCCCGAGGGTCCCTGGTGCTGTTGCAGAGTTGTTTGTGGCGCTTAAGTCACTGTGAACCTGCTAGGACTTTGTAAGGACAAGTATACTTGGTGTTTGCCAGTGGCTCAGCGTTGCTGCAGCTCCTTGCCAGCCCTGCCTGCGTGCACGGCACACACGCATGCACACGCCGACTCCTCCAGGAACGGGTGCTGTGGGCAGGCTGGCCTGCTGCCACGTCCCTTGTGTGCTCATAGTGACTTTTGTTCCAGGAACAGATGGAGTCTGACAACTGTTCTGGAGGAGATGATGACTGGACCCATTTGTCTTCAAAAGAAGTGGACCCGTCGACGGGTGAACTCCAGTCTCTACAGATGCCAGACTCTGAAGGGCCAAGCTCCTTGGACCCGTCTCAGGAAGGGCCCACAGGGCTGAAGGAAGCTGCCCTGTACCCACATCTTCCACCAGGCAAGTGGTGTGGGAGCTTTTGCATTCCTGCCTTTCTTCCAGCGCATCCTGTCACCTTGTGGTTTCAGCAGCACAGATCGCAGGATGGGGTGTTCTCTGCTGCAGGGCTCCGCTGTCGACACAGGTCGGAGTCGGCTTTGTCCTTGGAGTTTACACTGAGGGTAGTAAAAGAGCTCAGATTTAGACCAAGAATGAAGCCGGCACCACTGGGTTTGGCACCGGCTCGTGGTACTGGCAGTGGACTCAACGCCATCTTCACTTTCCCCACGGCAAGGGCTGACCTTAGAGCAGGGGTGTCACGGCCAAGATCCCTGTAGGAGCCAGGCAGGGAGCCACCATGTGAAGTGGGTGGTTTGGAAAGCAGCAGAGTGGGGTGGGGACTGGCAGACAGAGACAGCTGACACCAGTTTGGGTTCTTTATCATCACGTGGCAGTGACATGAACAGTGCTGAGTAACTCTGTGAGCCAGCCGTCGGGCTGCTGGTATGTATCTTCTCTGCCTCAGAGCAGGGGGCGGCAAACTATGGCCTGTGGGCCAAGAGGGATTCTTATATTTTTAAATCAAATGGCATGTGACAATTAGATGAAATTCAAATTTCAGTGTCCATAAGTGAAGTTTTATTGGAACACAGCTGTGCTCGTTTGTTTCCACACTGCGCGGCTGCTTTGGTGCTGCGGTGGCAGAGCCTGCACAGCCATTCAGGAATCGTTACAGTCTGGCCCTTCCAGAAAACACTTGCCAGCCGCTGCCTCTGGGAGGGCTTGAGACCCCGGGGCAGGGCTGGCCCCTGGCGGCACTGGGGACTCCTGGCCAAAGGCCGGGCTGTGCTGTCTGTGCCTTGGGTTGCACGTGGGGCTCCGCAACGCCTGCTCATGGCTTCTCACTGTTGCTGGCAGAGGCTGACCCGAGGCTGATCGAGTCCCTGTCCCAGATGCTGTCCATGGGGTTCTCCGACGAAGGCGGCTGGCTCACCAGGCTCCTCCAGACCAAGAATTACGACATTGGAGCTGCTCTGGACACCATCCAGTATTCAAAGCACCCACCGCCATTGTGACCACTTTGTTCACCTCTGTGTCCTCCTTTTTGGTCTCATAGTTGTGTTGAGCTAGTGTGACGCAGGCCTCTGCATGGGCCAGTTTCTCTGCCTTCTTCTTCCAGAATCGGGGGGTGGGGTGCATGAAGCCATTCAGGCAGCAGAGCAGGTGACACGAGGGGAGGGTCTGAGTGTGCGCACTGACATCTGAGAACGAGCCTGGCCTCCCTGGGTGCCCGGGCTCCTCGCAGCTTCCCGGGGCAGAGACCCGGCCCTGGTCTCCTCGAGAGGCTGCCGAGGCTCACCGCAGCGCACCCCTGCCTCCCCCCTCCCTCCCCCCTGCCAGGGGCACACGCGCAGCCCAGAATGTCTTGCCTAATGGCCTTCTGATTTTTTTCTTTTTTAAGTAACTAATAGTACTGAGCTGATTTTCCGCTAGAAACCTGATCTATTCTGATTCTAGGTAAGGTATAGCCCACGTGCTGTCAGGAGCGGAGGCGAGCTGGGAGGTAGGGCAGCCGGTGCCGTGGGCGCCCACGGGGGGACCGGGAAGGGAGGGCCACGCGCGATACTGTGCACGAGCGCTGCTCCCGTCTCCTGACCACCACAGTTCAGTTTGCTCATTTCCAAACGCGTCAGCTGCTTTTAAAGCGAGAAGAGCTCTCTGTAGCCATCCTGTTTCTGTATTTGTAAACAATCTGTAATTAAATGGTATCAGCACTTTAATCAACAATGTTGTCCTTACTGTCAGTTGCAACAAGAGAAACGATCTGTTAGACAGTGATGTTTGTTGTCGGTCCTTCTTGTGCATTGTGCCTGTTAGCACCCGGGGGACGCTGTGTCCCTGGCAGAGAAGTCCCGTGGAAAGGGGCTCGCGTGGTCCGTGCGTCCCAGTTGGTAACGTGCTAGTTTCAGTTCACAGATCATCAAAGTCCTCCCCAGTTGTAAAGAGGTCACATAGTCGCAGTGGTGGGGGCTTCTGTGCCTCTTGGACCAGGGACCCACTCTCTGCCCTAGGAGTCCCCATGCCCCACAGCTGCCCAGGGGCCTTCCTACAGGGCCTCTCAGATCCAGATGTGGGGGGGTGTGTGGCCCCAGGAGGCTGGACAGTAGTGGTGAGGCTCCTGAGGTGGCCTTCCCTTGGGGTCTGGGCCCTGCGGGTCCCTTGCTCAGCCTGTGCTGGACCAGCTGGGCTGGGGCCCCTCTGTCGTGGTCCCTGCGGGTCTGTATCCACATGTGAGCTGCCCCCAGGTGACAGGAGAAATCGTGCCCATTCAGGTGGTGTGGTTTTGACGTGCTGGGCAGGATTCCGTAGTCCCCACAGACGAGCACCGCGCTCACTGGTGCTGCAGCCCACAGAGTGCTGGCGGCAATGGCTGTCTTGTCCCACCTGCCCGATCAGGCCAGCACAGCCCTAAAAGAAATGGGAGAAGACCCCACCCTCGTTCGTGAGAACATCTGTAAGTGCCCCCTGTGGCCACCTTGGCTGTGCTTGTGCTGCACTTGCTGTGACCTCTCTCGACCCTCACAAGCCTCTCAGTTCCTCACCTTTGAAACAAAGCAACAGGCTCGTGGGGACTGTGAAACACCACGATGCAGCCCAGGGATTGGCACACGGTAAAGACTCGGTAACTGTGGTCATTCCTCTGTGATTTGGAGATTCAAGGCTACGTCCTTACCTGGGGTCACCCAGCTAGGTAGTGGCAACACCAAGGTTTGCACTCTGCCTCCTGGCTGTGAGCCAGTGCTCCCTGCATGGTCTGGGGCTGACCGAGGCGGACCTTGGCTGACAGTGACCAACGCCCAGCAGTGCCCCTGGCTCAGGCTGAATGTGCACGGGGCCTGCCAGGGTGGGAGCATCAGGAGCAAGACATCCCAAGTGAACAGGGTCTCCCGTGCAAGAGTGCACCCCTGGGGAAGTGCAGGTGTGGAGGGAGCATTTTCCCAGAAATCCAGGGTGGGCCCTCTGACTACCACTGGCCAAAGGTGCCCCCTCCTGACTCAGAAAATCCCTGTTGGCCAACTTTAGTTGACTCCAAGGTGTCAGGGATGCCCTCTGGCCTTGAGTTAACATCACAGAGAGGATGGGAGGGAAATGGGGTACAGACCATAGAGGAGGTGGCTTCAAACAGAAAAGACAAGAACCCCAGGCGGGAAGTTGGGCTTTTGAGGGTATAAACCTTACACTCCACCAACTGTCAACAAAACAAGACAATAAAAAAGTCCCATGGATGTTCAGTGGTCACTGGGACCACAGAGAAATACTGTCCTCCATCACCCACCTGGGGTTCCAAGGTGACCTCAGAGTCGCCCAAGCCCTGGACATCAAGGCTGCGTGGAGGCTGGACTGTGCTCTGGCTCCATTTCCTGGCAGAGGGACAGTGTGTCAACAGTCCTGTTGTCAAATGGTGCCCCCAGAGCCTGACTCCATGGTCACCTGGCCCAACAGCTCAGGTGGGAGCCTTCTCATGCCTCCAGCTTCCCAGCTGGCAGCTCGGGCTGTCCAACTGCAGCCCAGGCCATCCGTTTCTCTGCTCTGTAGCACGTAGTTGTGACACGTTCTTATTTGAAACTAGACTCTACCTCCCAAAAGCACTACCCGAGATCGCCGGAGATCCATAGCCCAAGGCAATCTCTCCAGAAAACTCACTGAAATGGACAGAGGAAGTCCGGAGCAGAACTTTCCAGAAAGTGAGGTCTTTGCTAGGCTAAAAGTTCCCAGGTCCATCAGCTACCCTGGTCATGCTTCCCTTTGTGAGCCCTGCCCTTGGATTCTTCCCTGAGGTCAGTCTGGTCTGAGACAGAACCACGTGGGCAATGTAAAGGGGGCCCCAGCCTGTGCCCGGCCAGGCCAAGGGGCTGGCAGTGACGGTGGCTGCCCCAGTTTTCCTGCCTGCTGGCACTCACCACCAAGGTGCCCCCCCTTGGCCGACAGCTAGCAGTGGCTCATCAGTCCCCGCTGCAGAAGGCAGCGTGGGCACTGGGCCAGGGATGGACGGGAGGCACGCGTGGCACCTTTTTCTCGGCAGGTCTTGACGGAAGGGACAGTCTGGCTCTGTTTTGGATAAGGGCTGTCTGTCGAAACACGCTCCTTCCAGCTCCGGCTCTTGGGAGTCCTTTTCCAGATACTTCAGCCAGCGGCTCTCTGAGGGCTGTGATTTTTCCTACAGGATTGGGAAAGTTGATTGTCAGAGTTGGAAAGAGGCAGTTTTATTGAAAATCCCCAGCCCAACTCTTAGGTCTGAGGCTCTCAGGACCCCTGTCTACCCTGACTTCAGGAACGGCATCTGGCTGGAGGGTGGGGCCACAATCCTAGGACACAGGCCTGGGGAAGGCAGGATGGCACAACTTGTCAAGACCCTCACGAATGCCTGTGTTCCCTGACCCAGCAGCTCCACACTGAGATGCCAGTCCCGGTGCTAGAAATGACAGCAAATGTTATTCACAAGAGCAAAAGTGTGGAAACAACCTAAATGCCTCATACTGAGGGGAATCAATATGGGTACATCCACTGTATTCTGGAAATGCTTTTAAAGAATGAAAATCATTAAAAACTATATAGCAAGAAAGAATGATATATATAGGTGAAAACTTCAGGATACAAAGTATTTTTTATAATAAAAATAATGTAAAATTAAGTCTGTAAATGGACCTACCAGACTGGAAGCACAGACATAAAGACGCCAGAAGAGCGCCTCCCTCTGTTTAGAATGAAAATACGAAGACTGGGAGTGAGGGGACATGGCCAGCAGGGTCCCACGACCAGTGTGCGAGCAGGGCGCTGCCCTCGGGGAGGCGGGTGGCCCACATCCCCGAGCCCCGGCAGGACGCAGTGTTCCATACGCCCCCGGCAGCCTGGCTGTCGTGTCCCCTCCCCACCGACGCCCTGACACGCGCCGGCCCCATCGCTGTCTGGGCACCTGCTCTCACTGGGTGCTCTCACTGGGTGCTGCGGACAGAACGCCTGGCTGCCACTCCCGCTGTCGAGAAGCTCGCGGTCTGGAGCAAGGCAGGATGGAGCCAGGTGTGTCACAGCGGCGCCTCCCCTCTCAGAGGCGCACCCGAGTGCTGCGCCAGCAAAGCTCGAGTGAAGTTCGGGGCTTCCCCAAGCAGGCGGAAGAGAAAGTGCTTCCACAGAGAACCAGGGTGGTTCGCACCCATGGCTTCTCCACCCTTACAAGGGGGACAGGTTTAGTCGTTTGTGGGTTCCCTGTTTAAGCCACGGTGGCAACCGTGTGCTGCACGATGACTAGTGGACACGTAAGTGGAACCCCGCCTGTCTCCCAGAGCCACCAGGTGTGCGGCGGGCTTACCTGCAGACTCAGGTCCTCAGCCTGCCGATGGCCCACAGTTTCTTCCTCACTGGCACCTACAGGTCCTTCCAGAGACCTTAGGGAAAGATACGTATGTCCTTTGTAAATGAGCAGGATGATGAAGCACAAGGAAGACGTGAAATCAGCAGGATGCAAGGACTCGATGATGGAGATCAAAGACTGTTTAGGGGACCTTGGGGACGGGCATCTCTGTTGTCTTGGTGTGTCCAGTTGTCTTCTGGCAGTTCGGAAGGCCAGGCAGAGGGGCCATTCCATTCCTCTCGCTGGGGCTGGTAATGGCCCCTGTCAGTAGGGAGCATGACACAGACAGAGAGGCGGGCCCCTGACCTCGGGACACGGGAGGTTTGCTTCCTGGCTTGGCCAGTGACCAGCTGTGTGACTGGGTACATCACCGTACCCCAGCTTCCTCATCCACACATGGGGCTGACACGGCATAGGTGACGGCAAAGTACACGCAACAGTGCACAGACACGTGCCCTGCTCAGGGCTGGAACAGAGGAATGTCTCAAGCACGAGAGAGAAGGAGCCGCGCTGAGCCGGCCCATCGCAGCGACGCCCTCGCCTCCCAGGGCCAGCGGGGGGCCTCTGCGGTCCCAGGTCGGGCTGGACAGCCAGTGAGGACATGTACTGCAGGAGGAGCGGGGGTGAGCGCCAAGGCCGGGTCCTCCCAGGTCAGGGCTGTCACATGTCAGAGTGGAACTCTCTCTAGCGAACCTCATGCTCTACACCACATGGGGGCACTTCTACCTCAGTTTCTTTGTGGAAAGAAGTCGGTGGTCCTCACAGGGCTATTATGAAGACGAAATGAGATCACACACGTGAAAACACCCACCCTGCCACGTGGCCGATACGCAGAAGTTCAGGTGAGCAGTGTGGCCAGAACTCTGCTGACCTTGCTATGATCAAGAACGCAATCGCAGCCGGGCGTGGTGGCTCACGCCTGTGATCCTGGCACTCTGGGAGGCCGAGGCGGGAGGATCGCTTGAGCTCAGGAGTTTGAGACCAGCCTGAGCAAGAGTGAGATCTGTCTCTACTAAAAACAGAAAAATTAGCCAGGAGTCGTGGCACACACCTGTAGTCCTAACTACTTGGGAGGCTGAGGCGGGAGGATCGCTTGAGCCCAGGAGTTTAGGTCTCCATGAGCTATGATGACACCACTGCACTCTAGCTAGGGCGACAGACCGAGACTGTGTCTCAATTAAAAAAAAAAACCCAAAAAAAACAGCTCCGCAATCCCACTAACAGGAATCTCTCGGCACCCTGAAGACAGTCCGCTTGTTTCCGAAGTCACCACTGAGCAGCTGCTGTCTGTTTCCCTTTGCAGGTGAGCTCTCTTCTCTCTGGAGGCGTTTTAGCTCTTCCCTTTGTTTTCTGTGTTCTGCAAGTTCATTATGTGGTTGTTAAAGGACAGATCTTTTTTTAACTCTTAAAATTAACTTATTGAGGTATAATTAACACATACTAAAATGTACCAATTTCTTCATCAAAACTGTTGAGCCTAAGAATACTGAGTTATAGAAATGCCCTCTGTATTTCTGGAGACAAGATTTGATTTCAGAAGTCAAATAAGGCTTTGCCTTAAAGAAAAAATAGATGTGTTAGTTCAAAAGCTGCCTCGTCTCAGGAGGGCGTCTGGTTGGTCAGTAATAGCTGCACTTCAAAGAGACAGCTGTAAACTGGGCCTTTGGTTCTCACCTGTTTTGAAAGACAAGGCAGGCCTCCCTTAGAACCAAAGGTTGCGGGAGCTGACAGGTGAGGACCCCTGGAGATGAGAGCTGATCAGATAGATATGCTAATGCCCAAGCTGGGCCCAGAGGAACCATGCAGTTAAAGTAATTAACACAAGGCACAGCCCATGTTGACTTCTGAGATCATCTCTGTCTCCAAGAACACAATCACCGGAGCCAAGATGTCTCTGTTTTTTGCTAAAGTAATAGCCTTATCATAAAACTTAGAAGTTTGCCCCAAGACGATTTTATAACTCATCGTTCCCCTAGTTAGAGATAAAGGATCTGTAGTGGCCTTTTAGGAGACTTTGACCCTAAAGCAAACTGCCTGTTAGTATGTAAATGAGCCTGTATCTACCCTATAAAATACCTGTGTGGAGTTCCAGCCTTGGATATATTTTATGCGGGAAGAAATATATCCATCCGGATACCCTCCTTACATCTATTTTCATAAACCTTTACTTTATAAACTGTATCTTTGGCTCTGTGTATTATTATTATCATTATTTTACTTTTATTTCTGTTTCCTACTATTTTTTCATCCTTTGCGATGACCCCTGCCTGAGAGACCTGATGGGAAGAAAAAACTTCTTTGTGGGGAGCGTGGCTAACTCCCCGCACAAAATAAAATTTTTTAAAAGTACCAATTTAAATGCATAGCTAGATGAGTTTTGACAAATACTTTTTAACTAGCACCTCAATCAAGATATTGAAAATTTTCATCACCCCCAACGGTTCCCTCAAGTGCCTGTGCAGGCGACTTCCTCCAGTCCCCAGGAGGCTGCACGGCGTGCGCTCGCCCCGTCTGGCTTCTTTCACTCAGCAGCGTTTTCCAGAGCTGCCCCCGCCGCGTTGCTGCTGCGCGGTGTTCCCTCGTCTGGCCATACCACACCGTGCTCGTCCACTCGCCCGCCAGCACTGTTCGTGTGTCCAGCCTCTCACCAATGTCACGCTGCGTTGAGTACCATAGCATTACAGTAAATCTTAAAATCAGGTTAAAGAAGTCATCCAACTTTGTTCTTCTTTATCAAAATTATTTTGGCCATTCGAGGTCCTTTGCATTTATTTTTTTTTTCTTTTCTTTTTTTTTTTTTTGAGACAGAGTCTCACTCTGTTGCCCAGGCTAGAGTGCCATGGCGTCAGCCTAGCTCACAGCAACCTCAAACTCCTGGGCTCAAGCGATCCTCCTGCCTCAGCCTCCTGAGTAGCTGGGACTACAGGCATGCATCACCATGCCCGGCTAATTTTTCTATATATATTTTTAGCTGTCCAGATAATTTCTTTCTATTTTTAGTAGAGACGGGGTCTTGCTCTTGCTCAGGCTGGTCTCAAACTCCTGACCTCGAGCAATCCTCCTGCCTTGGCCTCCCAGAGTGCTAGGATTACAGGCGTGAGCCACCGTGCCCGGCTGAGATATCATTTGTAACTCATTAACAGGCCCAAGGCTATGCAAGACAAACCTGCACATCCTCAATTTACACAAATATGTCCAGTAGCTTGTCTCTGATTAACAGACTTATCCTAAAACATTCGAAGCCTTTAGACAAAAGCTTCATGTCTTTAACCAATTACAAGTCAAAGAATCTTTAAACCTACCTATAACCTGTAAGCCCCTCCTTTGAGATGGCCCACCTTTTCGGGCCAAACCAATGTATGGCTTCCATGTATTGATTTATGACTTTACCTGTAACCCCTGTCTCCCTGAAATGTATAAAACCAAACTGTAACCCAGCCACACCAAGTCCACCTGCTCAAGGCTTCTTGGGTGTGGCTCCAGGTCATGGTCCTCAAATCTGGCTCAAAATAAACCTCTTTAAATTATTTTACAGAGTTTGGCTTCTTTTCCATTGACAGTATCCTCCATGTCTCTCAACTTTCCTCATATTTTCTGCTTTTTATCTTTCTATACTGCATTGTGAATAATTTCTTCAGATTTATCTTCCATTTCATTAAGTCTCTCTTCAGCATTTAATTTACAGGGTCGCCATACATAGGGCAAAGTCACCATACATAGGGCAAAAGGGAAATTGTAGCTACATGTACCTTTATTTACAAAATACTGATTACAAAATTTTATAAAATTTTTCCTTTGTATGGAGACTTTTGGAATGCTCTGTATTTAACCTATCCATTGACTTTTTCATTTCAATAATTGTTCTTTTAATTTCTATAAACTCTTTTTGGGTCCTTTTCAAATATATTTCGCTATTATCTAAAGTCCCTCATATTATAAACCCCCCTGCTTTTTTTTTTTTTTTTTTTTGAGACAGGGTCTCACTCTGTCACCCAGGCTAGAATGCAGTGGCATCATCATAGCTCACTACAACCTGAAACTCCTGGGCTCAAGCGATCCTCCTGCCCCAGCCTCCTGAGTAGCTGGGACTACAGGTGCACACCATCATGCCCAGCTAATTTTTCTATTTTTTTGTAGAGACAGGGTCTTGCTCTTGCTCAGGTCCTGGTCTCAAGCGATCCTCCTGCCTTGGCCTCCCAAAGTACTAGGATTACAGATGTGAGCCACTGCACCTGACCTACAACCCCCTTCTTTTACTTTGTTAAATATATTAAGCATGCACTAGTATGTATTCTGAAGTCTATGCACATCTGACTTTTCTGATTATTGTTTCTACTGTCTTTTGCTCATGGTGACATGTTTCCTTGAGTGCTTAATGCTTTTTAACTCTTGAGTATACGTGACTTGGAACTTTATCTGTGGGAATTCTTTAAGGCCCAGGTTGAAGATGTGTTGCTTCAGAGAGGAGCTGCCTTTACCTCTGCTTTCTGGGACAATTGAAAAATCCTCAGCTGAGGCTTTTTATACAGTGTGTGTAAAAGGCTAAAAAACCATGCAGCAGCTTCCTTGTGCTTCCAAAATCTTGGAGAGGCATTTCCCCCTCTTTAGCCATAGCCAAGGTCAAAACAGGCAAACTACGTGCTGCAGGGTGGGGTGTCTGTGCACTGAGGGTGCAGTCCTCTGGGGGCTGTTCTGTGGGGAAGTCTCCAGCGGACCTCCCCACACTGACAGGCCCTAGGCCTTGTCTTTTGTCTCCCGCACCCGCCCAGCTGTCTACATGGAGGCTCCAATCACCCCAGTGGCTCACGGGCTTCCTCTCTGGATTTTGGCTTTTACTCCATTTTTGACCTCGAGGGTTACTTTCCTATCTGTTCATCAGTGCATTGAGAACATTATAGCCAGCATTTTTCAGTTATTTTCAGTGGGAGGATTTCCCAGGGTGTTTAATTGCCATATTATAAGACATGGAAGGAAGGGACTTCATTGTATCCACTATTCAGTCAATATGAAAACAGGGCAAGAAAACTGGGCTCCTCTCAAATCACCATACCTGAGTGACAGTTCTGAAACCTGTCCCTGCAGTAGATTTAACTTTTGAACGTGACGTCTACAGTCAGCACCAGAGCCCTCACCGTAAGCCTGAGAAACAAAAAATATATTAAGTTTTAAAAATGTTGGCAGAATGCTGAGAAACAGATCCATTTGAGATGCACCCCAGGGAAGACAAAGCTGCAAGGCCCAAAGATGCCTAAAGCAGCATGCAGGAATCCTCACGACTGACCACTATTTCTAGAATGATTTAAAAACTATCAGGCTCTGTAACTAATCGCTTAGGTCTGTCTGGCTGCCCAACTGGTGCCCTGAACTCTACCTATCAGAGCCAAACTCAACTCAAAGCCTTACACAAAATGGTTAATGAAAGTGAACAAAAAGTACAGAAAAAAGTAGCACATATTGCCAAGAAATGTATGAAGTACTTAACCCTTACTGACAATCAAGGAATACAAAATAAAATGAGATACTTTCTTCCACTTAGCAGTCACTAATTCAGCCAGTATTTATCGAGCACGTATTATGTACCAGGCCCTGGTCTAGGTGTGGACAATACAGCAGTGGACAAAACTCCCTGTCATCACAGAGCTCACATCCCAGTGTGTGAGAGGGGACAGGCAATAATCAGATGGCGGTAAGTGCTCCTGAGAAAGACAAGGCAATGAAAAGGGGTGGGATACAGCTGGGGACAGATTCACAATTTTACAGGGGCTGTTCAAAGTGGTCAAGGCATGGGTCATTGAGATGGTGACATTTGAGCACACATAGGAGGATATAGGGGAGCAAGGCACAGAGCTGTCTGGGGGGAGAACATTCTCCCAGAAGCAACGACACGGAAAAGAGTGCAAAGCCCCTGAGCCTGGCATTTTGGAGGAACAGTGAGGAGGCCAGTGTGGCTGGAGCTGAGTGGTGTTAGGGGAAGACAGTGAGAGCTGAAACTTGAGAGTGTGGGCCCTACCACAGGCAGAATCTGCGTCACAGGCCTGACACCTGCTCTGCTGTTGCCATCTTGAAATTCTTAATAATTTGATCTTTGAACCTGTGTTTTCTACGTGAACAGTGATGGGACAAGGAACACATCTGTGAGCAGATACACACACTACACGTGTCTGCTGCTCCTCACCACCCCATCTGCAGAGAGCATTCTTTATTTTTCTTTATTTTTTTAGAGATAGGGTCTTGCTCTATCACCCAGGCCAGAGTGCAGTGGTGTGATTACAGTTCACGGTAACCTCAAACTTCTGGGCTCAAGTGATCCTCCTGCCTCAGCCTCCCCACCAGCTGGGACTATAGGTGTGTGATACCATACCCCGATAATTTCAGAGAGTGTTCTAGATGCCTCATAAGCACAGAATTCCTGGGGACTCATGGTGCATAAGAGCTAATAAGTCAGGTGAGGACTGAGAACCAACCATTGTTTTTAGCAGCCCGGAGATCACACATGAGCAATTTTAGTGGATGGGTGGGGAGCTGAGTGGGGAGCGTAGTCCTATTCGGAGCACGTTCAGGTGAATGGAAGAGAAGAACTGGAGACGGGTGGCAAAGCTGAAAAAGACCGATAACCTCGATCTGGCGTGACCGGTAGGGGTGTGCTCTCCCAGAGGGCAGAACGGCTGGCTGAATGCAGAAATGCTTCTCCCTGTGTGGGCACAGAACTAGACCGCATTCTCCAGTCTGCCTGCGGGCAGGGGTGGCCACGAGACCAGGCTCTTTCCAGTGGAATGTTGTCTCCTTACAGGCCTTGTCCTAAAAGCTTCTCAGGTAGCTCCTCCAGGCTCTTGCCCCTTTTGGTGGCTGGGGGCAGTTGCAGATGAGCCTCAGGGAATAAAAGAGCCCCAGGATGACAGCAGCCTTGGTCCCTGAGATCCCACACCAAGGATAGTGCCCTGCAGACCTTAATGTCCTCTCAGGACTGTTCTGAGAACGAGAGAAACAGCTATTGTGTCAAGCCACTGCCATTTTGGTATGTGTTTGTCACTGCAGCCTCGTCAGCCGCCAAGTCACGTACCATGGCACAGGCATGGAGGCATGAGGGAAGGCAGACCTTCCTCCAGGAGAATTCAGAAATGCGCACGACATCTAAGATAAGCTGCAGTCACCATGTGGGGTGTCTGCCTAGCTGACGAGCCAGCCCCTGTCTTCTGAGACCCAAGCCCAGTTCACTGCACTAGTGCTTCTCCCAGGAGTTTATCACCGGGACTCAGCTATTCCAGGTGGCTTGAAGTGAGACTCTGTGAACCCAGCAGAAAATGTTACTGTGAACTGTCTAGGCAGAAACAGAAAGGGACGGAGAAGAGAAAAGGGAGGAAAGATACAGGGAGAAACTGGGTGAGGGGAGCAGAAGGGAAGGGAAAGCTGAGGCCTGGCTTGCTGGCAGCCGTTCAGTTCTTGGGGCCAGTTCTTTAAGGGGTCAGGGATAAATTTCTGCCCTTGTATTCTCTAAGATACTTCATTTCCTTGCCAGCACATTCTTTTTTTTTTTTTTTTTCTTTTCCTTTTGCTGAAGCCATTCTGAAGTGTTTCTGTCTGTGTTTGCAACTAACTAAAAGAAACTTGACTGAAAAACAGCAACTTAACTTCTAGGACTTTGTCCTAAGGAAACAGTAAATAGTCGGTCAAGTGAACTCAAAAACTTCACTGCAGAGCTGTGCATAACACTGAACAGGAAAATCAAGGTAAATGCCTGTCAGTGTGGGACTGATTACGTATTCATCCAACAAACACATATGGAACGCTGGCTATGTGCCAGGCACTGTGCTGGGTGCTGCGGATACATGAGCACATGAAATATGAAACGGCTCTCTTTCACGGAGTGTGCAGTCTGATGGGCAATACTCACACGTCACACCGACACATAATTTCCCACAGGATACTGAGAAGAGGGAGGGGAGCCCCAACAACGAACACAAAGGCCCCAGGAGGGAGCAAAAGTGGATTGTATCAAGGTCAGAAAGAAAGCCACTGTGGCTGTAGGAGGAGAAAAAGGAGGCGAGATGAGGTGGGAGACGCGGCATCAGGGCTGGAGCAGGTGAATAAAGGCAGCCCAACAAAGCAGGACGCGGGACAGGTTGTGCTACCGAAGAGCTTAGTAGGACACGATGGATGGACTTCAAAAGATGTGCTCAATGTCAAGTGGAAAAAGCAGGCTACACAAGAGCATTTACAACATGTCCCCTGCCACTCCGTGCTCCCTGACCACCTCCCCTTCCCAAGCCCACCCTCTCCCACACCCCGGCTCCACCAACAGCCCACTGTCCACTCCTGCTGGGGCTGATTCTCCTGTTCTCTCTGACGGGCCCCGCCCGACCTTCCCGTTCATGGTGCTCGGTCTAGTTTTCAATTATGTGTGGTTTCTCCTCCCCTTCCACAGGGGTGCATCTGCAAGGGCAAGAATGACAACGGTCTCACTCTCCACTGTTTCCCTGTGCCTGGCCCATGGGAAGTACTCAACAGACACTCGCTAAATGAAGAAACATTTTTGACAGTGCCTTTCCAGGTACTGCTCCACTCATTTTACTTCCTGAAAAACCGGAGCCCAGGAAGCAGGCGCTCTGTACCTGGGGAACTCTGCGAGAGAGGACGTGGTGCCAGCTGCGGCTCCGCGAGCAGCCCCTCTGCGGGCCGGCCCCACCTGCTCTCTGTTCGTCAGGACTCACCCGCAGAAAGGACTGCTGCTCTCCACAAGCTTTGCATGTCCACTTCACACTCTTTTTCACCTACAAAGAAATTTCAGAAACATAACTCAGATAATTATTTAAAACAAAGTACAAACGGATTAGAAATTATTTAAAAAGATCGATGGAAAAGAGAGCCCAGAAATAAACCAACACGTATGTGTGAAAATTTAGTATATTATGAAGGTGGCATTTAAGCTTGAGGAAAGAACAGACTATTTAATTAGGGTGCCGGGAAAACTGGCTATCCATATGAAACAAAATCAAGTTGGGCTGGGCACACTGGTGCGGGCCTGTAGTCCCAGCTACTCGGGAGGCTGAGGTGGAAGGATCCCTTGAGCCCAGGAGTTCAAGGTTACAGTGAGCTATGATAATGCCACTGTACTCCAGCCTGGGTGACAGAACAGGCACCCTGTCTCTAAAAAAATTTAAAAAAAAAATATAGCCTTTATAAAAGCAAATATCTAGATAATGGACGAAAACAGTCCATTTGTTACAGCCACAAAGAAAATGTTACCAAGGGACACCAGTGAGATGTAATGAAATACCATGCTTACCATCAACAAAGATGTCTATGTTTATTCATAAAAATTAATATGATTAATATGATCCTAATAAAAAAGCCACAGGTTTCTTGTGGAGTACCCAAAGGACAAGCAGCATCTATTAAAAATTTAAATGGCTTATATCCTACGACATAGCAATTCTACTTCTCACCTTCTACTTTAAAACACCATAAAAATACTGTGCAAGCATGCAAGTAAGAAATCCATCTTTAAAACGTTTGGAAGGACATGCAGTAACTGGTAATAGATTAATTCTGGAAGTTGGTGAGAGATAAGCAATAGGATCTTTGCAATTGTATAGGCCTAGCTCTGCCATTTATTGATGGCATTTATTTTTTTATTTTTTTGAGACAGAGTCTCACTCTGTTGCCTGGGCTAGAGTGCCATGGTGTCAGCCTAGCTCACAGCAACCTCAAACTCCTGGGCTCAAGCGATCCTCCTGCCTCAGCCTCCCGAGTAGCTGGGACTACAGGCATGTGCCACCATGCCCCACTAATTTTTTCTATATATTTTTAGTTGTCCAGCTAATTTCTTTCTATTTTTAGTAGAGACAGGGTCTCACTCTTGCTCAGGTTGGTCTCGAACTCCTGACCTAAAGCGATCCTCCTGCCTCAGCCTTCCAGAGTGCTAGGATTACAGGCGTGAGCCACCACGCCTGGCCTGATGGCATTTATTAATGGTAGAAATCACTCAATTTCTCTGGATTTCAGTATTTGCTGCTCTATAAGATGGGAATGATACCTAATTCAGAGGTTGCTGAAATTAAATGAGATATGTAAAATGCCTCGTATGTACCAGACTTGCTATTAAAGGCTTAACTTCCTCTTTGGTTTTAAGTCACATTTCATAGGGTTGAAAATGACTATTAGACATGTGTAGGAATTTTAAAATGTAAATGACTTCCATTTCTTTTCAACTCCTAGAACAGTCCAAAAAAATAAAGTTAAAAGTTTCTGAGCCCCTAAAATAGCCCTTACAAAGTCTCAGTATTAACTGCAAGCTTTGAGATGCATACTCAACACCTTCCTGACTTATTTTTTTAGAAAGAGTCTCGCTTTGTTGCCTGGGCTAGAGTGCTGTGGCGTTAGCCTCGCTCACAGCAACCTCAAACTCCTGGCCTCAAGCAGTACTCCCACCTCCGCCTCCCAGAGTGCTAGCATTATAGGCCTGAGCCACCGAGCCCAGCCCTTCCTTTTTTTTGACATAGTGTCTCCTTCCCTAGTCCGGGGCTAGAAGGCAGAGATAAGTAATAGGATCTTTGCAATTGTGCAGGCCTAGCTCTGCCATTTATTGATGGCATTTATTTTTTTATTTTTTATTTTTTTGAGACAGAGTCTCACTCTGTTGCCCAGGCTAGAGTGCCATGGCGTCAGCCTAGCTCACTGCAACCTCCAACTCCTGGCCTCAAAGGATCCTCCTACCTTGGCCTCCTAAAGTTCTAGGATTACAGGCGTGAGCAACCTTGCCTGGCCCCTTCCTGACTTTTTTTTTTTCTTTTTTTTTTTTTGAGACAGAGTCTCACTCTGTTGCCCGGGCTAGAGTGAGTGCCGTGGCGTCAGTCTAGCTCACAGCAACCTCAAACTCCTGGGCTTAAGCGATCCTCCTGCCTCAGCCTCCCGAGTAGCTGGGACTACAGGCATGCGCCACCATGCCCGGCTAATTTTTTGTATATATATATTTTAGTTGTCCATATAATTTCTTTCTATTTTTAGTAGAGACGGGGGTCTCACTCTTGCTCAGGCTGGTCTCGAACTCCTGACCTCGAGCGATCCACCCGCCTCGGCCTCCCAGAGTGCTAGGATTACAGGCGTGAGCCACCGCGCCCGGCCCTTCCTGACTTTTTAACAAACATTCTAAGCAAGTTTGATGCTATCCTTTCTCAAGCCATAGCAGATTAGCAGGTAACTAGCAGGAGGAACTATCAAAAGTGGATACGCTGATGGCAGTGTTAGGTGACATCAAGCAGGGAGATAGAGAACAATCTCTAGAAGAACACTCTTTTCTGAAAGATTAGGTTAATGACATCCTGTATCTTTCATGTTGAAAGTCAGGGAAGCAAATACGTCTTAGAAATACAGACTATCCTGTTTAAAGTACTCCAGGCAAGGCCCGTGCGGTGGTTCACACCTGCAGTCCCTGCTACCCAGGAGGCCAAGGCAGGTGCATCTCTGGAGCCCAGGAGTCTGAGGTCGCAGTGAGCTGTCATCACACCACTGCACTCCAGCCTGGGCGACGGAGGGGCACCTTGTCTCTTAAAAACCAAACCAAACCAAACCAAAACACCTCTAGGTGTCCGTGGTTTATTCTTTGGCCAGCAGGCATCAGGTCCCTCACGCCATGAGAATAAAGACGGAGGATAGGCCGGGCGCGGTGGCTCCCGCCTGTAGTCCTAGCCCTCTGGGAGGCCGAGGCAGGTGGATCGCTCGAGGTCAGGAGATCGAGACCAGCCTGAGCAAAAGCGAGACCCCCGTCTCTACTAAAAATAGAAAGAAATTATCTGGCCAACTAAAAATATATAGAGAAAAAATTAGCCGGGCATGGTGGCGCGTGCCTGTAGTCCCAGCTACCCGGGAGGCTGAGGCAGTAGGATCGCTTGAGCCCAGGAGTTTGAGGTTGCTGTGAGCTAGGCTGACCCCACGGCACTCACTCTAGCCCGGGCAACAGAGTGAGACTCTGTCTCAAAAAAAAAAAAAAAAAAAAAAAAAAAGAAAGACGGAGTATAAGCCACGACGGACACCAGAGGGCGCCCAGGCGCCCACTAGGGACGCCTCAATGACACATCCGCGCGTTTTCTTCTCTAGTCCCAGTTCTAAAAACTGTCATCTCCTTTGTATTTAAACGGAGGAAGAGCCACTCTCGGTTCTGCATACGGGATGCCATCCTCAACCCGGGTCCCCCGACTATCTGGTATAATTCACGAGAGGTCGCCTCTACAGAAACCATTTCCTATGGTTCCTACAAGAACAAGCAAAAACACGAAAATGCAATGCTCAGCACGACGTCATGGGGAATGACGTCACTGAGACGCTGTCCTCACTGGGTAACAAGTGACTATACCACAACCACCACCGCCTGGTTATTTGGGCTCCAGGCATAGCCCGCAGCCGCATGAGAAAGCGCCCACGGCTCCGCCGCATCCCGTCCGCCATTCCTGCGCCCGCCCGACCTGGTGCGCCTGGAAGAGGCGGCAGCTGCAGCACCGCAAGACCCGGACCCGCTGAGGCGGCGCCATTGCGGACTCCGTAGCCGGCGGGCGTACGCGTGCGCCCTGTGCTCCCTGACGTGCGCGTGCGCCCTGTGCTCCCTGACGTGCGCGTGCGCCCAGCGCTCCGGCCCGCCTGAGGCCTCCCCTCCCCCCGCGCGCTCGGGCCCCTCCCGCTCCAGCGTCGCCCGACGTGCGCGTGCGCCCAGTTCTTCGGCCCGCGCCGGCCCCGCCCCCCGCGCACTCCCGGGCCCCTCCAGCCTCACGGGCGACCGCTTGTGGCCGGTTGGGACCTCGGAGGGGCTCTGGGCCTCTGGGCGCTGCGGGGTCCGATGTCCTCGCGGACTTGGGTTCCCGCCTTTTCCTGAACCGTCGTCTGGTGGGCTCGCTGGGCAGAGGGCGCTCGGTCGGCCTTCCCGGCGCTGGGCGGGCGTGGAGGGAACCTGCAGGGCGTCTGGGCAGCTGGGCAGTAGTCTTTGAGCCGGGGCCCGGAGAACGTCCCCGGGAAACGGAGGCAGCTCGCCAGCCCCACTTCCCGGAGAGGGAGGCGGCCGAAACTGAAAAGCGACCCTCCGGCAGCCCGCTCCGACCCCCTGGGGACGCGGAGGAGCGAGGCTGCTTGGAGGGCATCGCGACCTCTTCCACTTCAGCCACACCAGGACCCGACGCCACATTCCAAGAAAAAATATGTGTACATGAATTTTTAAAGGATTACAGACTTACTGCAAAAATGACGGAAAAAATACCGAAAAGTAGAAAAGCAATTTTTCCTAGTACTTAAGACGACTACTCATTATTTTGGTGTTTTTTCTGGGCTGAGACGTTCATGCGTGCTTGACAACGTAAACCATCTTCTGAAAAAGAATTGTAACGCCTAACCCTGACAAGGATGTGCTCTTCTTAGAGTAGGCTGGTGGAACAGTAAAATGAAAAAACCATGAAAAGCAATCTGGCAGTTACTACTTCCCTAAGAAAATAATCCGTAACTCCCAGACAGATTGTTTATGCATTAGTGTTAGCTGAAGTATACAGTGGAAAAATTATAAAGAATGGCATAGATCATTATACTGTTGTTACCGAACCCACAAGTGGGGTTCAATGTTGCCCGCGCACAGAAAGCCAAGTATTGGGACAGAGGAGTGTCAGGAGGAAAAGGATTTATTTCCGTGAACTCATCAACAGGGCCGGGGAGGTATGAACTGCCTCAAATCCGCCTCCCCCAGCAGCAGGGTCAGGGGGTTTTCTGCAGGAGAAATGAATAATGCACCAAGGATGTGAGCATCACTGCGTGGGCGGGGCGCAGTGCAGGGCACACAAGAGCAGTGAGAAATCATGCTAGTACATAGGTTCCATGATCAAAAAGTGGCGGAGCGGCTGGGCGCGGTGGCTCACGCCTGTAATCCTAGCACTCTGGGAGGCCGAGGCGGGTGGATCGCTCGAGGTCAGGAGTTCGAGACCAGCCTGAGCAAGAGTGAGACCCCGTCTCTACTAAAAATAGAAAGAAATTATATGGACAACTAAAATATATATATATATACAAAAAAAATTAGCCGAGCATGGTGGCTCATGCCTGTAGTCCCAGCTACTCGGGAGGCTGAGGCAGTAGGATCGCTTAAGCCCAGGAGTTTGAGGTTGCTGTGAGCTAGGCTGACGCCACGGCACTCACTCTAGCCCGGGCAACAGAGTGAGACTCTGTCTCAAAAAAAAAAAAAAAAAAGTGGCGGAGAAGTCCCTCCCAGGGTGGAGATTTTAGTGTTATAATTAACTAGGGGTTAACACTGGTCTTTCAGCCTTGTGCGCAGGCTCAGTGGGTCTCGCTTACCTTGTCTACGCCAGACAAGCAGGCAGTGTGAGGCTTTGCAGGAGGTTCTGCCATTCCTGGGAAAGAAACTCAAAAGAGAATGCATCAGTACAACAGAAAGTTAAAGAGTTCTGGTCAGCAAATTTTGCTAAAGTTCTCTGTTTTCTGCCTAATTGAGACTATAGCTGCTAAGTTACCAGGACTGAGATAAATCTCACCGTCAAGGCCACTTAGAGCTGCCAGCCCCCGCCATAATGTGAACACTAAAAACTTATTTGAAATATGGGGGAACTAAACATTATTGAGAAAACATTTTCTTGCTTATAGAACCGGTTACACTGTTCCATTACAGAGAGTTTGAGTTTGAAGTGAAAATGCTGGCACCTGCGTTGTTGGGAAGCAAGGAGGTTACAAAATGTACAGTACATGATTTCAATTACGTGACACCTGGCACTATTTCCAGGGGTGTGTGTGTGTGTGTGTGGTTAGGGTTGGTGGTAGGTAATTTTAATTTTTTTTATATTTTATTTTAGAAACTTTGTATCA
The DNA here is from genome assembly GCF_041146395.1 of Eulemur rufifrons. Classification (NCBI taxonomy): domain Eukaryota; kingdom Metazoa; phylum Chordata; class Mammalia; order Primates; family Lemuridae; genus Eulemur; species Eulemur rufifrons. Next base: position 54,562,856 of record NC_090987.1, read on the forward strand.
TAGACATATTCAGAAAAAAATAATTTTAAAAATTGTGTTGGAGAGACTGAATACTCAACCTACAATGGCCAGTGTATGACAATAGAACTCTGACCAGCACCCTCTGCAGTAATCGGGCCGAAAAGCTAAACCAGGCCAGGCACGATGGCTCACGCCTGTAATCCTAGCCCTCTGGGAGGCCGAGGTGGGTGGATCGCTCGAGGTCAGGAGTTCGAGACCAGACTGAGCAAGAGTGAGACCCCGTCTCTACTAAAAATAGAAAGAAATTATATGGACAACTAAAAATATATAGAGAAAAAATTAGCTGGGCATGGTGGCACATGCCTGTCGTCCCAGCTACTGGGGAGGCTGAGGCAGGAGGATCGCTTGAGCCCAGGAGTTTGAGGTTGCTGTGAAGCTAGGCTGATGCCACGGCACTCACTCTAGCCCGGGCAACAAAGCAAGACTCTGTCTCAAAAAAAAAAAGAAAAAAAAAGCTAAACCACAGCCTCTGCAGCAGTTGAGTGAGATGGGGAGGACTTGGTCACCATCCTCCTCCCATTTTTTTGTACCCCGCCCCCCAACCTGAGAACCAACCCTAGAAAGTCAAATATGCTCCCCAAATCACTCACATAAAACATTCTGCTTCTTGTTCGCTGACCTCCAGCTTTTAACAGCCTGCAATCAGAGCACACTGAAAGCCTTTCCGCTACTCTGCCTGCCTTTGAGTCTGCCAAATACAAGTGGTGGCCGACTCCCTTGCTATATAGCAGCTCTGAGTAGTCTTATTTCTCATTTGGGTGGTCTTCCTTCATTTCCACGTTTGATTTATTGTGGGTGAGAAAAGGCATCTGCAAAGAATGTTTTATGATTGATGAAAGGAGCAGAATAAAAAATTTCATATATAGTATTAGTTCAACTCTGAAAAAAAAAAACACACCAAAATACCAAATTATTACTAGTCTTAAGTACTAGGAAAAAGTGCTTTTCTACTTTTCTGTATTTTTTTCCTCCTTTCTGCAATAAACCTGTAATCCTTTAAAAATTCATGTACATACGTTTTTTCTTGGAAATTATAAGAATGATGAGTGGTTTGGTACAACTTAAAAGACAGGGTCTCTCTCTGTCACCCACGCCAGTGATCCTCCTACCTAAGCCTCCTGAGTAGCTAGGACTACAGGCTGGAGTCACCGCACCTGGTAATTGTTTTATTTTTCGTATAGAGGTCTTCATATGTTGACCAGGCTGGTCTCCAACTCCTGGCATTAAGTGATCCTCCCACCTCAGCCTCCCAGAGTGTTGAGATTACAGGTGTGAGCCACTGTGCCTGGCTAATAGGTGGTTTTAAAATACAGTCATTCATGTTTACTTATATAAAAATATATTTTAAATTTTTATTGGTATTATTCACATATTATTTGATGTTATTGTTCTGGTTGTTAAACATTTTGAATTATCTTCCCAGGTTGAATGATTGCTAGAAAAAAGTACTGTTGTACATTTTTGTATATTTTTATCATGCGAATAGGCTAGATTCCTCTTTTATATTCTTCCCTTTAATTTCTTTGGTGTTCACAAGTTTATTCTTCTACATGGTATATAAAACATTTATCCAAATTCCAAATTATTTAAATCTAATTGAATACAATTAAGTTAAGACTTTACACTGCCAAATGTTTGGGATTCTTACATATTTAAGAATCACATTACAGGCCAAGAACAGTCTTTTTGGTATGAATCCTTTGAAATTACTTTACAGAAGTTTGTGTAAACATTTAATACCAGACAGGAAATTATATTGCCTGATTTGTGACTTTTTTTTTTTTTAAAGAAAAAAACCCTAGCTCCATTTCCTGGATGTTGTTTTGCTGCATTTATTGAGAATATAACAGTTCTGTTCTACGTAACTAACAGCACTTGTGAACAAGGTAAAATCATGGAAAGCATCATTTTTAAGATCAGCTGTAAAATCCATACAGACACACAGTAGACTAGCAGTTGCCTGGGACTAGGGGTGGGAGTGGGGATTGGCTACAAATGGGCCTGAGGGGTCTTTCTGGGGTGATGGAAATGTTCAAAAATTGCATTTGTGGAGACGGTTGTCCAACTCTATAAATTTACTAGAAATCACTGAATTGTAATTTAAAACAAGCAAATTTTATGGTATGTAAATTATACCTTAATAAAGCCACTAAATTAAAAAAAACAAAGCTAGCAGCCACAGACGCAGTAGCCCCCATCTGAGGTTTCACTCAGTACTGTTTTTCTGTGGCTTCAGTCACCTGTAGCAACCACCCTCAGGTAAATAAGCGAGTACAGTACAGTGAGATGCTGAGAGACCACATTCACATAGCTTTTATCACAGTATATTCTCATAATTCTTCTATTTTTATTGTTGTTACTCTCTTACTGTGCCTAATTCACACATTAAACTTTATCCTAGGTATTAATGTATAGGAAAACATAGTATATATAGGGCTCGGTACTATCCAAGGTCTCAGGCCCCCCCAAGGGGACTTGGAACATACCCCTGCAGAAAGGGGGGCTGCAGCATCTTTTAGTAGAAGCAAGAGCAGCCCTGGGTGTGGGCACTGTACACAGTGGCCAGCTTCAGCTCTTGCTGCAAAGTGAGGGGTCCTTGTGATTCAGCCCTATGCTGGCTCAGCCCACCGGTTGCCTGTGCTCCACAGTCTGCTTCCTGAACCCCGGGCCAGATGGCTTTCTGCAGCCCAGGCCCAAGGCCTCACTTCCTGTACCAGGACCCACAGCCTCCCACCCATGGAGATGGGCAGGGACCAAGGTACCCCCGACCGCAGCCCTGCCCAGCCTGCACCAGCACCTTCTGAGTCCCCATCCAACTCGACAGGCCTCACACTCCAGGGAGACTGAGTGCCCTGAACTTCCAGAGCACAGCCAGGGCCCTGCACGTGGCCCCAGGAGAAGCCGGGAAGCCTAAGCAATGGGCGAGGGCCACAGTAAGGCACCGTACACGGTGTGGGTTTCATTTCTTTCAGGGATTTATTAAGGCATTTGAGCACAGTGTCATTTTTAGCCAACTGAAATGAATCCAAGGAAATATATCAGGACCTGAGGGATGTGCTTTAAAGTTAATGGTAAGGATGATGAGCTGAGAGCACGTAATGTCATGCCTGTGCGCGGCACCCGCCCCGTGATGCTGTCTGCCTGTCCCTTAGTCGGGAGGCTCAGGCTGGAGGGCTCCCGGAGAGCACCCTGAAGCTTCCATCACTTTGGTGCCCAACAAGCACATGACCCTGGACCACGCAGCTGCAGGGGAGCGGCCCGTGGGTGGGGGACCAGCATGGGGCAGAGCAGCAGGAGGCAAGTCGGGCAGATCCGAGAGCCTCTAACACTGTGCAGGGGTGGCTGGGTGCCAGGTGGGCTCCCACTGGGTGGAGGGGGGTGGGGACACCAGCCTCTTCCTGGACCTCGGGAGCAGCAGGAGACGCAGGCCTGGGGAATCCATCTAAGGCACCTGTGCCTGCATCAGCCTTCTTTCCACTCATAACTCACTGCTCTGGGGAGAAGAGGACGGGCGTCTTGACAGAGAACAGAAAGGGAGGAAGGGCAGGAGGAGACGAGGCCTCGGGCTGGGGCTGTGCAGCTACAGAGGTCAGCCCGAAACTCCAGGCTGCTCGTGGTCACTGGAGGTGCTGAACTGTCGCTCCACCTTCTTTTGGTCCTTGATCTTGAGTCCAACATCCACCCTCTTCTCAAAGAAGTTCACCAGCACGGACTCTGTCAGGACAGAGGCCAGGATCTGCTCGAAGGAGATGCACCAGTCGGTGTCGACGGTGCCCCCGATGCGTGCTGTGGGGCTGCGGGCCTCCCCGCCCACCAGCACCGTGTCATCTGCGAGGTCCTCACACTGCAGGGAGCCCGTGCTGACCACCGAGTAGGAGGACATGGACATGTCGTCTTTGGTGTCATCGTCGGACAGCAGCTGGGAGGGCGAGCCCTGCCCCTCACCGCTGCCCCCCTCGACCACCACCTGGCTCTCCTGCGGCGCCTTCCCGAGGTGGGTGTCTCCACCAGCTTTGGCCCGGGGGTCCCCCACAGCTGGTGGCTGGGGCTCTTGGGCTGGGTCCTGATGGGACTCGGGTGCTGGTAGCTCATCCTCCATGACAGCATCATGGTCCCCACTGTGGGCACCGTCCCTGGGCTTCCTGACTGAGAATTTCTTCCCCACCTCACCAATGCGGAGGAGGAGGCTGGCCACTGTGGCGATGGCGTGGTACAAGTCCTGCTCCATGGGGTCTTCACTGAACATGTTGTAAAGGGTCTTGCACAGCTCGATAAATTGCTCCTTTTAAGGAAAAAAACAAAAAGAACAGGACATGTAAGAGTTGGGTCAGACTGCCCCGTATTGGCCAGATTGGCCATTCCAGGAGTACTGGGTGTGGTCTTGTGAGTCATCTCCACAAACCCGTCCCCATCATTTCCTCTTCACAGATTAGGACATAGGCTCAGAGAGGGAGAGTGACTTGGCTAACGCCACACAGCTCTTCACAAGGCCTTCTTTTCCAGCGCCTTTCTTTTAGCACGGGGAGGATATGGTTCTGACCTGGAGTCTCTCCCCTTAGTGGAGACAGACATATTTCTATCACGACTTTCTAAACCGTCACTACAAGGACTTCTTTGTCATGTCTTGGAATCACTTTTGGCTTTTTATATTTTTAATTAGAAGCAACTTCAACTCTGCCCTTTCAGGAGGCTCTTAGAGGGCGACTGCAAGGTGAGTACAGGCTGGGTCAGCTGAGGGCGGCTGGGCAGGGCAGGTTCTAGGTCCTTAAACCACGTACCCAGGCCCCTGTGGCTGACAGTCGGGTGAAGCCTGTCCCGCGGGGCTTGCGGGTGGGAGCGTGCTCAGACTGCAGGACCTCCCTCTGGGCACAGCCAGGGCAAGGTCTGGCCTCAAGAACTGCCTCGGTTGGATGTCTGCAGTCTGAACTGTGGGGCGCCATTTCCGGGCTGTGAGACCCTTGCCAAGACGCCAGGCTCCCGGCAGAGCCCAGGGTGAGCAGTGGGCCTGCGCGTGCTGGGCAGGGCCGGGGAGGGGCAGGGCGTGTGAACGCTTTCTTACCAGAGGTGGCATCTGAGTCCCTGGCTACTGGGGGCTAACTTCCCCCAGTGCCTCTCTGGTTCAGGGACACCGACCGAATCTGAGTGAGCTGTCACCATGGAAACACCACCTGTTCAATGCCTGGTGACCGCTTGTCTTTCTGGAATCACCACTGACTGCTGCCCAAGACTAATGGGCTGTGGAGGCAGGGAGGGAATTCCCACCCCCAGGAGATGGCAGGAGCGAGGGTGGTGTGATGCTGCACTGTCAGGTCTCGGTAAGAATTCTCCAGAAATGTCTGTCTTGAGGTCCAGCTGAGCCTACCTGGTTCATCTTGGGAAGATCCTTGATCGTCTCCTTCTGAGCCTCCTTCTCCTTGGCCCACATGCGAAGGTAGTGCCGGTAGTCCGGAGGGCTGGTTGCCTTCTCCTCTGTGAGTTAGGGGAAGAAGAGATTAATCTTCATCTATCAAATGAGAGGGAGAGGGCTGGGGGCTGGCGACAGGGAGCAGTGAGGTTGGATATTCTCTGGCATGGAGTTACCTGGGTCCTGTTACGAAACACCCTGGGGCGTGTGGGGAGGCAGTGAGGGAGAAAGCACTCCAGAACACCCACACGTCTCCTCTAAACCTGCCAAAGTAGCTGGACCTCAGCTGATGAAATGGCCCTAGACCTGTGTTTCCCACGACGGTGACAGAACCACGTGCAGGCTGGAGAGAGGCTGGCACGAGAGGGAGGTGCTGGCCGGGCAGCCAGAGGGGACAGGCCTGGAGCTGGTGGAGGGGGCGCCCGTGGCAGCTGGTGGGCTGCCCATCCACCTCGAGGGTCAATTCCTTTGTCAGGGCACTTGTTTGCCAGTTCCCTGGGAAGGGGGTCTCTCTGGCAGTGACTGGGGGGCAGACGCAACAAGCAAGGGCACCCGAACCCACGGACCCTGGGATCGCTCACACCACCAGCGGAGCATGGCCTGTACCTCCTCTTTTTTCTCGGACATCCTCATTTCCACTCCCTTCTCGCTCTTCCGGCAGCAGTGCTTCTGGACAACCAGAAAGATAAAGGAACAAGAACATTTTTCTGTTAGGACCGCAAACCATGGGGACCTTGAGAGGCCGGATCTGTGGTTCTGCAGAACCAGCCAGGGCCCAGGCTGGCCTCCTGCCTGGCCTGTCCCCCCTGCCCTCCAGCACCACAGCGAGAGAGGGCCTGCTCATTTCTTCACTTGGGGATATTAAAACAAAAAGCCACCAAACCCCCACTTCCTCTTTTTCAAAGGAACGTAAGTCTCACCATGCTGTTTTTTAAGAGAACAACGATGCATGTTACAGACAAGTTTGAGAATTCATACATTAGGTCCTAATTTCCAGTTCTACTGTGCCTGCCATGCAGCAGACGAGAGGTTCTGTGGACACAGATTGTGCGCTCTGTGCTGTTATTTCGTGGAAGAGCACACTCGCTGGGGCTGGCATGCACCACACTCCTGTGTGTAAACACGCAGCTGGGGAGTGGCCCACCAGCTCTCCCAGGACTGTTCCCTGAGACAGTGTGGCCGGCAAGGGACCTCGGGTGGAGATGGCAGCACCCGGCTCCGAGGGGGCCACACCCACGGCATGTGGGAGGCCACGAGGGGCCCACCTCCTTGGGCTCAGGCGGCTCCTGCTGGAACGGAGACCTGCTGCCTGGGGGCCGAGTGGGGTCTGAGGACAGGGGTCTGAGGACAGGGCTCTGCAGCACCAGGCGTCCCCAGGGCATGCGGGACAAGCCTAAAGCATCCTGGACTTGCCCAGGTGCCAAGTACAGCACAAGGTGCACCTGCTTCTGTATACTTGTATACTTGAAATCAGGGTCCTCAAGCTTCACGTTCAAATTCAAGGAAGCCTTTGGCACTGTCAACAGGGCTGCCACGGGCATCTTGACACACACTATTTTTTATTTTCCCTTCTGGGCTGGCTCCTTAGTGTGTGTTGTCCCCCACGTGAAGTTACAGGGTGAAGTTATGGCCAGTTGCCAAATCCCAGGGCTCAGAATGCCCATCACTGTGGACTGGATGCTCCCAACGGGCATGAAACACAGCACAGGGCTGAGTTCTAACGGGAGCTTAACCGACGCGGAACAGGATGCTTTCCTAGGAAGGCAATCCCTCCGCCTCCACTGGAGTGCCGTTTCTCACGGCTGCAAGGACAGCCTTTATATTTCTTTCCTATGAACGTGACAAAACACCTTTTGCGTGTGGCTGCAAAGGTGACAGCCTGCCTGCTCGATGCCCAGTGTGAACACCCAGAGCAAACACAGAAGGCTGCCCTCTGCCATCAGTGCAGGAGGGGTGGCTGGGTTCCGGGTCCTTCTCAGGACTTATCCCCACAGCATGAGGTCCTGGAGGGGTCCCTTGGACAAAGAGCTTCCAGGATCCCTGATCATGCAGGACAGTGACAGGGAGACAAAGCCCAGAGGCAAAGGTGGCCCCTGCCTTCCAGGGACTGACCTTGAGCCTCCCAGGGCAGGAAAAGATCCAGATCTGAGGCCAGAGGAGATGCTGGAGGGGACAGCAGAGGGCAGAGGGAGGAGGAGCCAAGGTCCAGGGAGACAGACACACAAGAGAAACAGGAGTGAGAACATCCATGGGGGACGGCTCGGCCCCCAGAACATGGCAGGGCCCAGGCCGCGTGGCCCCCCGGGGAGCACCCCGATGCAGCACGTCGGAGCCCAGGCCCCAAGGAGGCTGCAGTGGCTGCGGAGTCACAGCCAGGCCCTCAGGCGGCCCAGCCTGCTCACCTTCTGAGGAGCTGTCCTCCGTGAAATAGTGGGCCGCTTCCAGGGCCGACTCGGCTTCCTCCGGGCTCAGAGCTTTGCTCAGAGGAGAGAGGAGTGAGAGCAGGAGGAAACGAGGACTCTCCCTCCAAGCGGAGCCCCCCAGTCCGGGCTCAGGCCTGGCTCTCCCCACCAGGTACCCTACCGGTCCTAGCACCCCTGATTATAACTCTTGGTAGCAGTTTTGATGAAAATGATTAGTTCTGATTATTTGTTGCTTTCCTGACTTTTACAAATGTTTGAAAACGAAAAACACATCTTGGGCAAAAATTCCATCAGTGTAATCAGGAGCCCAGGGCATGGTGGCCACCCTCTCCCCTCCCATCCCAGTGACCCTCTGTCCGGTGGATGCTTTCAGGGTGCTCTGTGCGCGTCCTGGCGGCGGGGAGCCCCGCTGCGCATAAGCAACGTGCTGCTCTCACTCCCGACAGTGTGGCGGTCACTCTGCATGGGCACCCACTGGCCTGTCCGACTGTGGTGGTGACTACGCGGCGCCCAGGGCTGCAGGCCCACACGGGCCTGTGTGCGCAGCAACAGGGACCCCACAGTGAACGTGAGGGACGGCAGGGTGTGGGCCGCGCGTCCCGTGCCTGGACAGGGCAGGGCGGGCCAGGGCGGCCGAGAGTGCTGGGGCAGCCCTCACCTGTGGGACCCAGGCTCGGCAGGGTCTGTCCCGCCAAGGCCTCTCCGGTGGCAGTGCCAACTTCCCAGAGGTGTTTAAAGGGGAAGCCAGGCACAGGTGAAAACACCTGTGCCAAGAGCCTTTCCAACTCTGGGGGCGCAGAGGGATGCCTGGGAGCTTCACACACACAAGTCTGGGCCCCTGCACAGGCAATGAAGTGAGAATCTCTGGGGGTGAAGCCCGGCCTAGTATTCTAAAAACCACTCGGGCCAATGTGAGGGGAGCAGAGTGCCCTGAGCCCTGTGTCCTCTGGGATGCTCAGAGAACTCTCCCTGCAGCCGTCCTTGCTGTGCCAGGTGAGCGCTCCCACCCCGGCGGAAGCCCCTCGCCCCTGTGGGCTCTGGCCCGGCTTCTGTGAGCCCTCCCCTTGCCCACCCAGCCCCGCAGCAGATGTGCCCCCCACTGTGCCCCATCAGGCTTGGCGGGCTTGGAGGCCAGAGAGGAGTGGGCCTTCCTCATGGCCATGGGCCGGGGTTCCCCCAGGATGACCCCCTGAGAAACCTGACAGTCTGTTTCAAACTTGAGTCCTGTGCACGAACCCCTCATGGTTTATCTGCCCATTCGACGCGTGGAGTTCTGCTTCTAGAGACACCCGGGCACCCGTGGGACTCTCCTCCTCATCCCTTCCCAGGCCGTGGCCCAGCTCCCTCTTCCCCCCTCCTCCTCTGCCATGCTGAGCCCCCAATGCCACCTCGGGGCCCCACAGTCCCACGGAGGCCTGTGCCTGCGCCTTGGGGTGCCGCATCCTGAACCCTGGCCAGGCACAGGGCAGGGCGGTTCTCACCTGGGGGAAGGTGCAGCTTGTACAGCACCTTGAGCTTCTCTGTCAGGTCTCCGTGGTACATCCCACCTGTGGGAAAGGCCAGGGAGGGGGTGCGCTGGCAAGATGGCTCCAAAGCCCCTTCCAGGGGGTCCTAGTGGGGACCCTCTTCACAGCTCCAGCTGCCTGACTCCCTGCTGGAGAGGTGACTGGAGCCAACCCCAGGCCTCTGTTCTCCCTGGAGCCCAGCCACGGATGCCCAGCCCTTCCCCAGGGCTGGCCCACCCAGCCTCTCGCCGCCCTGTGCTGTGTGAGGGAGGGAGCAAGGGCCGGGCTCCCACTGGACCCCACCATGTCTCCAGCAGGTAAGGGCCAAGGGCTCAAGGCTGCCTCTGTTTGCTGCAGCAGGGACAGATGGGCTGGGGCTGGCATTTGGAAAGCTTCTTGGGAAAGGGTGAGGGCTGGGTTAGGCCCCTGGTAGGCCCCAGGGGCACTCACTCATTCCTGTCACGAATTCCTTGAAGTTGATCAGCAAGTCCTTGTTTTTGTCCAGAAGCCGGAACATGCGTCCCGCCAGCACAGGTGTATGGGAGCCGCACGCCCAGGGCGTCAGGCTGGCAAAGAGATCCTGGAACTGGCTCGCGTCGATCCGGTACTGCTCCAGGTAGGGCAGGCTGGGGTCCCGGCGGACGGCAGCCATGCCGCTGCTCCCCCAGTACTGGCTCGCCAGGTGTTTGGCCTGCAGGGACACAGTCTGGTGAGATGGCCTTGCTGCTAAGCCCTGGGGCTGCTGGGATCACTGGACTGGCCAGGACGTCCACCCTCCCCCTCCGTCCAAGCCTGCAGAGCCCTGGCGAGGCGAATAACTCACAGAACCTCTCATGCTGGCACCATCCGCCCCTTGGCAACAGGTGGGGGTGTTGCTGAGAGACAGTGCCCTCGGCAGCCCACAAGGGGCAGAGCTGGCTCAACTGTTGTGACCCTAAGACCATGGCGTGTGGCTGCCTTGGAAACTGGACCTGAGGCAGCTGGAGGAGGGTGGGGACTGGCAACGAGAACAGAAAGGCAGTGTGGGCTCCCCTGCTTCTGCCTCCTCTTCAGCACGTTTCCCTTCCCTTTGTTGACAGCACCCAAAATCTTCTTGGAGAACCCCTCCTGTCTCACCCTCAGGTGACCAGCCCCATCTCCAGGGGTGACTCCAACATGGGTCATGCACCCACCCCATCCTGTAGCCACAGCACCTAACTGGAGTCATTCCAGTGATCAACTCTAGCTAGGCCTTTTGCTAAAACCACTTGGAAAGGAAAATCCTTTCTAAGAATTCAGAAGACAAGACAGCCCTGGAGCTGCTGACAATAGTCCTGCCACTCTGCAGGAAGAGCAGTCCAGAGGACATCAGAGGTGGGGAAGCTTGACAGCCCATCTGAGCACCTGGATCCAGCCATGCCTGAAGCTGCTCACTCTAACACTTTTCAGTTACATGCCTTCCCTCTTCTGTGTAGGCTGACTTGAGTGGATTTTCTGACATTTAAAAGTGTCCCGCCTAAATTCCAAGAAGGATTCAATTCTACATGAGGTTTATGGTAACTATATCTGAGGATGCTTTTACATCTATTTCTCTTCTGGCAGGAAGGTGCTGTGCTGAGGATATCCTTAGGGGACTAGGATGGGGTACTGGTCCTGCCCTGGCTCTTGGCTGTCACCTTAAACACCATGTAGAGGTCCTCCAGCTCTTCAATTGAGAAGCCAATGTCCACTGGAATAGCTCGGACCTAGAAGGAAAGAAACAGGATGCACTAGTGTATTCTCAAGCTCCTGCTGTGGTGGAAATAAAATCTCTTGGAGAGGATCCTCTTGTATATGAGGGCAAAGGCAGGAACTGTCCTCTGGGTGTCACCAGCGGGCCCAGCACTCGAGGCCAGTCCATTCAGGAAAAAGGGCACTGCCTACACGCCCAGCCCTCGCCCCATCCGCTCACACTCCCCGAGCTCCTCCCGGGGTGGGCACTGGGGCAGCCTTTCTCCCCTGAACACCCAGTTGCAGGTCACAGGGTAGAGACAGTCACTGAGCTCCCGTCGTCTGGATCCCTGTCCAGGCCCTGGTACTGGCTCTTTGTAAGGGGTCCCAGGACTCGTGGGCCAATTCTCCTTTTACTTTAATTAGCTGGAATCAGTCAGATTCTGTTGCTTGTGACCCAGGTACCCTCACAGTGTCCTGCAGGCCTGAAGAAGGAAGCTGGGAATATGAAGACAAAGTAAGAAGTCCCTCCCTGCCTTTGGCGGCAGAGAGCACGAGCAGGTCTTGCAGCTTGGGGTGGCAGGGACGGCCTAGCTTTTCCAGACACGAAGAGGACAAAGGCTTGCAGCAGGGACACGGGGCGTGTGGAGGAGCAGGGGCAGAGAAACTTCCCCCTGACTCACCCATGAACACAAGAAAATGACCAGGATTTCTCCCCACATGCCCAAATTTGCACCCCACCCCTGGCCTCCAGTCCCGCACAGCATCCTCCCACGACACGCGCACCAAGGCAGGAGAGGGCCCCCGCCCTGCCCCTGCTGCCCACCTACCACGCTCCTCTTGGCTGTGTCCTCCAGGGACTGGATCACTTTCAGCCTCTGTTTAAACCGCATCTGTTCGATGTCGTCAGCCCTCAAGCTGCTGAATTTCTACAAGCCAGAGGTGGCTCCGTGAGATCAAGCTGAGCGCGAACAGAGGGCTGCCACCCGCCGCGGCCATCTGCACCCGCACGGCTGCACGGGAGGCCTGGCCAAACCAGCCTGGTGAGCGCTACCTCATAGGACACTTTCAGGAGCTCAAAGATGTCCACCTCTGCAGGAGGGTCATCCCTACTGGTCAGCAAGGCGTGGAGGTGTGGGATGGGCGGGGAGACACTCTGCTTGTTGACCACGTTATCCAGGTACCTGCAAAGATTAGAGGACAAAGCCTAGGTCTTGCCCCCTGAGGCCAGAGCTCTAAGGATACCAGGCTGTCTCCTGGAGGCCCCGTGGGCAGGAACCCCTCATAAGCCTGGACCTACCCAGTTGGAGGGACAAAATGCTCCCTCTTTCTGGCTTTCTGGTGGGTCATTAGGCACGTGGGGACTCCCTGCCATGGTGAGGAAAATCAGGGACCAAAGGGCTGAGTCCCAGGAGAGAGCTGGGAGGAGGCCGGCTATGGTGGTGTTGGCAGTGGCCCAAGGAACTGGCCTCTCCAGGGACACATCCCTGAGGACAGGGCTCTCCTCTGGCCAGCCAACCTAGCCTAGCCAGGGCTCCAGGCCTGACACTCAGATGGTAGGGCATGGCTGGCACCCCCATAGCCCCTGGCCCTGGGCAGACCCCAGCTCCTGAGGAGAGGCCCTACCTGTCTGCTGTAGGAGGTGGGCAAGCAGGCCAGCCACACACTGGCTGCTGGCTCGTGTCTTGACAGAAGTGTGGACCCAAAGTACCACAGCCCAGAGCAGGGAGGTAACAATCCTGCCAGGTCTGCAAGGTCCCAGTCGGCACCTGGGCTGGCTCAGCAGGCAAGGGCTCTGGGAGCTCTCTAGGCCAGGCCACTATGCTCTGTGGCAGGCAGGACCGCACAGAGCTCAGGGCATGGGCCAGAGTGATACTCGGAGGGGGCCTGGGTTTGAAGGCCAGGCTGGGGAACTCAGACAGCAACTTTGGCCAGAGGACCAGCTGTGCTGTAGGGAGTTCCCACGTCCCAGGGGAGGGACAGGGTCAGTTCTGATCAGAAAGAGTCCTGTGGGATGCTGGCTGGCAAGAGACTGACAAGGCCATGATGAACCAAGCACGGCCCAAGGAAGGGGTATTGTGGGCCTGGGCTGAGGCTGTGGGCTGGAGGGAAGGGGCTGGATCCCAGAAAGAATCTGTGAGGGGTGGGATGGGGGATGGGGAAGGAGGGGGAGGAGGCCTGCATGACCCTGGGCCTCAGGCATGACGGGCTGGGCATCAGCTCGTTCAGCTGTCACAGCGAGCCCAGGGCAGGCCTGCTCCCGCCAGGGCACGGGGGCGGCGGGGGGGGGGGGGGGACAGCGATGCCACTGAGCTTGGGAAGGCAAGGGGCGCCTAGCCTCTGCTCGAGGCCGGGCCCCACCGTGCCAGCCATTTGCTGACCACTGACAGGAATCCTGGTCACTGGACCTTGGTTCTGGGCATCCCCGTGGGAAGCGTCCTGACCCGCATCTGAGCAGCAGCCCAGCCGGGGCGCCCCGCCTACCTCCCCGGCTCCGTCTCTGCAGTGCCCATCACTGCCCGGGCGCTGCTTTGTCTCCCACTAGAAAGGACGCTCGCTCCTGACCCCGGACAGCCCCAGGCCTGGCATGTGGTGGGCGTGGCGCCTGAATGCTGGCCGGGCAGCACCCAGGGCTGGTGGGGGTGGGCTCTGTGGTCGGCCCCTGGGAGGGGAGGTGCCTGGCACGTCACCTGCCCAGCACGGTCATAGCCTCGCCCTCGTCGCTGCAGCCCAGCAGCTGCTCCATGTTGGCATCCAGGATAGCCAGGGCCACCTGCAGGATCACCTTGATGCCCTCATAGAAGAAGCAGTCGACAATGACCACGGCGCTCTCGAAGGGCATGACGCTGAGGAAGAGGGTCAGGAACCACGACAGCGAGATGCTGGAGATCACCCCCAGGTCCTGCATCTTCTCTGAGAGCTGGGGCAGGAAGTCCCTCGTGAGCTCTTCGAAGATGCCCTGGTCCACCAGGGCTCCTGCAGAGGGGAGGGAGCATGGGGTGGGCCCACACTGTGGCCTCAGGCACTCCTCAAGGCGGGGCCAGGTCTGGGGCACTGGGAGCCCAGTGGTCCCTGCCACCGGGCCCTGCCAGCTCCGTACGGTGAGGGCTGAAGGGAGCACGGGTGCGGGGAGACTGCCAGGAAGGAGAGAGCCTGCACGTGCTCCCTCTACAGCGCCCAAACCATAGTGTGAAAGGGCTGTTCCTTCCACTCTACTTAAATTTTCTTTTGGGGAAATACTAATCTCTCCCTGAAGGTGTCAGAAGTAAGCAGTGGCCTCGGCGGCTTCTGTGTCTTGTTTTGATGCCTGTGAACAGGTGCAACTCTGAAGGACCCCAGGGGTGGTAACTCCAAGCACCAAACAGTAGGGAAAGGGAATCTTAGAATAACAGACTTAAATATATGTGTAATTAAATACATTTGTAACCCCACTTCCATTTCATTTCCATTTCCACGTAACACAGCCTTTACTGGATGTCAGTTTGTGACAGTTGAAGTTGGGCAAAAGGTACGTGGGGGATATACATTATGCTTTAGTTGTGATGTTTGAAATTTTTTATAATAAAAAAGTTCAGGAAAAGTGAGAAGGATGGGGATTTAGGCTCCAGGAGGACTTTTGAAAACCATCAGATGTGTAATAGCCTCTAACTCTCATGGCCAGTAACCCTAGGGAACCCACATGAAGTCTGGGCAGGAGTCTCAGCTGTGCAGGCAGATGGCTGGGGCGTCTGTGTCAGCTTGTCACTCTCTGGCTGTGCGACTGTTTCTCAGATTCCCACTCTGTAAGGCAGGGGCCATGCCTGTGTGCAGCCTCAGGACGGCCGTGAGGCCTGTAGGAGCTCACCTGTGGGAGGGCTCGGCACAGAGCCCGGCCCAGGAAGGGCTGCTACCCCATGGCAGCCACTGGGCAACTGGAGACCGGGCAAGGGAGCACCCCGGGACACTTACCCACCACCCTGGTGTTGTAGTAGTCAGGCAGCATGCGCTCACAGAGGGCCACCAGGAGCCAGAAGGCCTCCTCCTCGCTGCCATAGAGCAGGAGCACCGAGGTCACGATGTTCATGGCCTGCGGGCACAGAGACAGCCGGGGGAGGCTCACCCTGCTGGCCCCCAGATAAAACTGTCCCCTCCCCCACAAGTGTCCTGCACCAGCATCCTTCTCCAATCAAGTCTGCCCCTCAGGACAGCCTGGCATTTGGCAATGTGAAGCTGTCCCAGCCCAACTCTTGGATATTTGCCAGAAGGCAATTTGTAGGAAATCAATTTGACAGAGACGGTCATCCAACTCCTTTGAACTGGGTCAGAAGGCTCCAGGCAAACGGAGAAGACAGACAGGCGAACATCACACTTCCATGGAGTGGTGTCTGGCACTGGAGGCGCGACGCGGGGCCGAGTGGGCACGGGAGTGAGTGCACGGCCAGCGCCCGCAGAAGGAGACAGTGGGTGTCCGCCGGCTGCGGGGAGGCTGCGGCGGAACTGGGACCGCACAAGCCTTCGCTGTTAGTAAGACTTGCAGGGCAAACAGAAAGCCATTTGGCCTGGCCAGGGAAATGCCCACTAGATTTAAAATCAAAAGCTGCCAGAAATGCAATCGAAAGCACAGTGGATACCTCCTCACACCCATTACTTTAAAAACAAGAAACCAATATCAGAATGTAGTAAGTGTTGAAGAGGATATGGAGAAGCCAGAATGCTTGTGAATTGCTGGTGGGGATATAAAATAGTGTAGCTGCTGTGGAGAGTCCTCAAAAAATTAAAAATAGAACTATTATACAATCTAGCAATTCTACTTCTGGATATACAGCCCCCAAAATTGGACTCGGGTATCAAACAGATCCTTGTGCGCCCACTTCGTGGCAGCATCACTCACAGTAGCCACGGGGTGGAACAGCCCAAGTTCATCAGTGGATGAGTGGATAAACCAAATGTGGTCTGTTCATACCAGGGGATATTATTCATCCTATAAAGGAAGGAAATGCTGACACATGCTACAACAGGGATGAACCCTGAGGACATTGTGCTAAGTAAGATAAGCCAGACACAAAAGGACAAATATCGTGTGATTTCACCCCTAGGAGGTACTGAGAGTAGTCAAATTCACAGAGACAGAGAGTGAAACAGTGGTTGGGGGTGGGGGAATGTTTAACGGGTACAGAGTGTCAATTTTGCAACATGGTAAGAGCTCTGGAGATGGATGCTGACGCCGTTACACAACAATGTGAATGTATTAACGCCAGCTCAACTGTACACTTAAAAATGGTTTCGATGATAAATTTTACATTATGTGTATTTTACCACACACACAAAACAATCAAATGCTGCTAGGACCCAGACCAGAAGCACGCAGAAGACAACTTAATATACGGCATAGAGATGAGATGAACAATTAACACTGTTTTTAAATTACATCTTCTTCTGCAGTTGGGCTCCTTCCTGGGGGCATGGGCAGGGTCTCGGGTGTGTGAGGCCCCCACATGGGCCCAGGGCCTCAGGGGCCTGCTCCTGCGAGCCTCGGTGGGCAGATGCTGTCTCTGGGACCCTGCTAAGCCCCTTTACCTGGCAGTACCCGATGGTGGGGTTCCGGAAAGCATAGGCAGTCAGCACCCGCCGGAGCGCGGCGATCCCCAGCTCATTCTGGAAGGCGGGGTGCTCAGGCATGGAGCGGTGGAGGTCTCGCTCGATCTCCTCCGTGGCCAGGCTGTACTTGCCGGTGGACTTCTCCACCAGCTCGGCGTAGTAGCCGGGGTGAGTCACCATCTCATTCCAAGCCCCTGGGGAGACACAGGAAGTAGCTGTCTCTCTCTTCCCCTCAGTACTTTGGGGTAACAGCAGGGCAGGATGGAGACATCAGTGCCCCACAGAGGAGTGAGGGACTCTGGGGTCGACCGGGAGGTGTGACACAAGGTTTCCCCAGAGACTGCTCCTGGGGAGGGGCGCCCCACCCAAGAAGTCAGAGCGGCTGACCTGCCCTCCTTCTGAGATGCTCCGGAGGGGCAGGGGTGGTGGCGGTGGTGGTCAGGGCTGTCTGAGCCCGTCCCAAGGAAAGCAGGCCTCACGGGGGCCTGTCTGCCTCCCACTGCGGGTGGGAAGGTGCCACCCGGCCAGCAAAGCACCAGGCCCTGGCCTCGCCCCTCAGGATGCTGCCCGGCTTGGGCCCTGCACACAGCCCTGTGAAAGGGCTGCGGCCTCCTGCAGCCGTGGGGAGAGCCGTGGGGCCTGAGCCAAGGTGAGGGGCAGCGGACCCCACTCACCAGAGAAGAGGAGCCACAGCTCTCCCCGGAGGCTCTCGGGGATGCCCTTCAGGACCAGCTCCCGCGTCCTGGCCGTGCGGTACATGCACACGCCACGCCCATACTCAAAGAAGTGGATGTTCCACGACTCTTCTTTCATCTTCTCCTTGGCCTGAGGGAAAAGCAAACCAGGGAACTTCAGAGCTGAAGTGTGTCTCAGAGCTTGGGGGCCCAGGTGACAAAGCCCTCCTCCCCTTTCTTCTCTGAGCCACAGAGAGCCTGCTATGTAAAAAATCTAGAAGGTGGCAGCCAGCAAGCCCAGGCCTGCAAGATGCAGGCACAGCCAGGCGGGGCTGGACCACACCACCATGCTAGCGCCAGGGTCGGCCTCTTCCCTTCAGACCCCAGAGCCCACGGTGACCAGCACCAGCCGGCAGGGCAGGGGGCTCTCCCCAGGGCCCACCCGGTCCCTCTCTCACTGCTGAGTGCAGCCCCCGCAGGACACTGCCCGCCAGTGAGCCCCAGGAGCCCTGCGGCTGCAGCGCTGTGCACAAAGCTCACCCCTTTGGCCCCGAGGTCCTCCACGGGCGAGCTTCCCTGGAAGAGCTGGAGCAGGCCCTGGGAAGCAGTCGGCGCCGCCTGTGCACAGGAGCTCTGGTGGCTGCTGAGGGGAGAGGCCAGGCCGGTGGGCTGCTCTGACACCTCCTGAGGAGCTGAGGAAGACTAGAAAATAAAACAGGGAAGGGGAAGCCCTAACAATGGAGCTTCCTGGGGGCCTCTGCTGTGCACGTCCTCCCACAGCCGGACGGCGACGCCTGTGAAGAAGGGTTGCAGAGCTGGAAGGTGCCGGCTGGGCACGAGGCCGTGGCTGCAGCCCCGACCTCAGCCCCCTCTGGCGGGCTGGACACCTACCCACGTCCTCTTGTAAGCAAACCCACCACGCTGGTGAGTCGAGGGTCTCAGGGGAAAGTGGGTTCTGGGCTCATCCTGTCGGGCCCTTATCTCAGTGAGGTTGGTGCAAAGGCGAGGAAGAAACCCCATTTTTATCTGTGGGCACACCCCTCTCCACTCTCGGGTCCCACGCTTGGTGAGCTCCACTGAGGCCCGGGTGACAGCCCTATGACATCGGTCTGGGCTCAGGGACGGGTTCAGGTGACTGTGTCAGCCAGCTGCCACCAAGGAAATGCAGCGGGGCCTCTGCAAGGAGTGTTGGGGTGACGCAGGCAGGATGCAGGTGTGTGGCCACCATCCTAGTGCCCCATGGGCCCGAGGAGGACCCTGTCGTGGCTGCAAGCAAAGCCCAGTGGGGAGGCCCCAGCTGGACGACAGGCTCTGTGGCCAGTCGGCTCCCGCGCTGGGCTCTGGCCTGGGTGGGGCCCTCTGCTCCCCACACCCTCCTGTCGGGTCTGGGCCACCCAGGGCCAGAGGTCCTAGAACACTTCGCCTTCTCTGTGATCCCTAAGAGAACCCTGACCTTGACTGTGGTGATAGTTTCATAGGGGTAGACCTATTAAAACTTAGCAAACTGTACTCTTTAAACATGCACAGTATATTATACATCAATTTTATCTCAAGCTGTTTTTAGTGAAAGAGGAAAAAAGAGAAAAAGAACTCTGTTAGGTTCCTACCCACAGTCTACCCCTCTGCCCTTAGCTGGTGCTGTAGAAATGCACTGTGGGTCCACCTAAATTTCTGTAACAGACCTCCTGAGCCCAGCAGGAAGGCCCCAGAACAGGCCGGCCATGCCCTGGCCGCGGACGCTCTGCCTCCGCCTGAGCTTCCCCACAGGGATCAGGACACAGATGGGCTCGCAGGCCACAGAGCACCTCACAGAATCAAAAATCTCAGTGCCAGGAAAGGAGACAGACTCCAGGATGTGTCCTGCACGACAGACACATGCTCCCGGAGAGATGGCCAGCACAGCCCCGGCCAGCCGAGGCCAGGCCAGGTCACACCTTACGGTTCACACCTACACTCTCCCAGTTCAGTCCTGGTCCCTTCCCCCGGGTAACCATCTCACACGTTTGTCTAGCACAAATCTCCAAAACCACCTGTTGAGCCTAAGAATACTGAATTATAGAAATGCCCCCTGTATTTCTGGAGACAAGATTTGATTTCAGAAGTCAAATAAGGCTTTGCCTTAAGGAAAAGATGAATGTGTTAGTTCAAGAGCTGCCTCGTCTCAGGAGGGCGTCTTGCTGGTCAGTAGAAGCTGCATCTCAAGGAGACAGCTATAAACTGGGCCTTTGGTTCTCACCTGTTTTGAAAGACAAGGCAGGCCTCCCTTAGGACCAAAGGTTGCTGGTGCTGCTGACAGGTGGACCCCCGGAGATGAGAGCTAATCAGATAGATATGCTAATGCCCAAGCCGGGCCCAGATGGAACCATGCGGTTAAAGTAATTAACACAAAGCACAGCCCATGTTGACTTCTGGGATCATCTCTGTCTCCAAGAACACAATCACCAGAGCCAAGATGTCTCTGTTTGTTGCTAAAGTAATAGCCTTATCATAAAACTTAGAAGTTTACCCCAAGACGATTTTATAACTCATTGTTCCCCTAGTTAGAGTTAGTTAAAGGATCTGTAGTAGCCTTTTAGGAGACTTTGACCCTAAAGCAAACTGCCTGTTAGTATGCAAATCAACGGGAAGCCTGTATGTACCCTATATAATACTTGTGTGGAGTTTCAGTCGGGGAGATATTTTATGCGGGTAAAATACTTCCATCCGGATACCCTCCTTTATCTATTTTCATAAACTTTCACTTTATAAACTATATCTTTGGCTCTGTGTATTATTATTGCCATTACTTTATATTTTTATTTCTGTTTCCTACTATATTTTTCATCCTTTGCGATGACCTCTGCCTGAGAGACCTGATAGGAAGAAAAACCTCTTTGCAGGGAGCGTAGCTAACTCCCTGCAAACTGGCGTAGTCAACTTAGAGACCTGATCAGAACAAAGAGGAAAGGACCTCTTTGTGGGGAGCGTAGCTAACTCCCCGCACCACCGGCCACCCTCGCCTCCTACTGAGCCACACTTCCCATTTCCGTTTACGTGACTAGGCACAAGCATTGGCAACCTGAGCCCCCTGCCCCGCGGCCCTGCATGCCAGGCCATTAGCTGGCGAGGCTCCAACCCCAGCGTCACCTCCTTCCCTCTCCAGGATCCGCCCCCACGGGACAGTCTGCTGCTGCAGACCCTCCCCGCGCCGCAGGGACTGCTCACACGTGCTGCCTTTGACAAGACTCATCAAGGCATACGCCGTGGCGCGCGCACTTAGTGGGTCTATGTCATGCTTCAATTAAAAGCTAGCTCCCAAAAGTAACCCCCGCTGTTCTGACCTTTGTACGCAGTTTCTTCAGAGTTGCCTAACCTCACTGTATCCTCTCCCCTTGCAAGTGTTTTGTCCTGTCTGTCAGAAAGTTTATGCTGCGATAGTTACCTCTATGCTACCGTATCTTTATACAGTTCCCTTCGTGCCCTCTCTTTTTAAGATACTATGGGCAATATTGAAATTACTTGGTAATCCTCTTTTTTTCACCTCTCTTCCCTCTCCCTGCCGACATGTGACTTAAAGGATATACTTTCATTCTGAATTAGCAAAGCAACCAATGAGCTCAGTCTATATTCCACATTGCTTATCGCACGCTTTCACTGTACTATCCCCAGTGCCACACTGTGCCCTCCGTCCCCACTGTCTGGCCTTATTTCTACAGTAAATACATTCAATGCTCCCACCAGTCCTTATGCCAAAGCTTATTCACTCATTTCTAGGGCGCCTGCAGTTTGTTCTCCAGCAGGTTCTCCAGAAGCTGGTGCAGTCGCTGAATTCCTCTGCACATCTTTGCAGGCCATGGGCTCTACGGACGAAGGGCAGTTTGTCTGGGTATAAAAGCCTTGGGTCGCAGCTTCTTGTACTGCATATCTTAAAAATGTTACTGTATTTTTATAAAATGTTACTACTGTCTCAAAAAGTCTGATGCTTCTCTGATATTTCCTTCATATATAACTTGGTCTTTTGGTTGCCCCAAAGAACTTTTAATTGGATGGATGGATGGGTGGGTGGGTGGATCGATTGATTTACACACACACACACACACACACACACTTATGTACACACAAAGTCTCTGTCTGCTGCCCAGGCTGGAGTGCAGTGGTGTCATCATAGCTCACTGCAACCTCCAACTCCTGGGCTCAAGTGATCCTCCAGCCTCAGCCTCTCAAAGTGCTAGGATTCCAGGCATGAACCACCGCGCTCGGCTTATTCATTTATTTATTTTTGAGACATGGTCTTGCTCTGTTGCTCCAGCTAGAGTACAGTGGCATCATCATGGTTCACTGAAACCTCCAACTCCTGGCCTCAAGTGATCCTCCTGTCTCAATCTTCTGAAGTGCTAGGATTACAGGTGTGAGCCACCATGTCCCTTGCTTCTCTCAAGTTTCTGTTCCAATGCCACCTGATCAGAGAGGCTGCCCATGAACACAAGACAAAAAGGAGCCCTCCTTTCCCCTGGCACTCCTGAGCCCCTCATCGTGCTTTGTTTTTATCTACAGCCCTTGTCACCACCTGACATATACATTTATTTACTACTATCTCACTAGAATACAAGCTCTAAGGGGGTATGTGTTATGTCTGCTTTGTTCATTGCTTTATTCTTAGTGGGTAGATTAGCAGCTAACACCTAAGGGGAATGCGATAAAGACGTGTGGGATGAGCAAGTGGCCAGCGCCCAGGAAGGGTGCCAGATTGGTACTCGCCGTCAGGCCTGTTGTTCAAGTGTGGGGCCTCGTGAAGGCGGAGGTGTCTCGACCGCCCAGCTCATGGCCTCTTCACCCAGTCCAACTTCATCATTTCTTGAAATCCTAGATAACGCCCAGTCTCCTCTACACCCTGCTTCATGTAGCCGATCCACTCTGATTCTGCCCCCCATTTCCCGCCCCGTCTGTCTATGTAGTCGCCTATTCAGCTTCCAGGGCTGGACAACTTAAAGGCCTGCGGGGCCAGATCCTTGGGGCTCTAGGGCACTGAGGCCCTCGCAGTGCCAGCGCCGGTGGCCCTGGGGATGGGGCCCTGCAGGGCCAGGCTGCTGATCTTTCCAGAGAAGCCAGATCTGTGGACTTTTACAGGGATTCTTCTAATGGTTAAGTGTTTTACAAATTCAGATTGAACAACAGCAGCAGCAGCACACCCTTCTTATCATACCAGGAAGCAAGGAAACCACCAGATGACCAGGAATGTGTCCAGGGACTTCCCAGGAGCCAGCCCAGATGAGCCCCCTGCTCACACATGAAAAGAGAACGTGACTGTCATGGAGGGACACATGTCAAGTTGTTTAAATTGTATATTCATAGTTACACGAAAAGGTAAACACAAAGAACTCCTTGGTTATATTTGCAGGATACTAGAAAACCAACTCATCATTATTTTCACAACTGGTGAATAAAAGAAAGGAGAAAAAGATTTACTCTGCCTTTCCTATACATAAATCGTGCCTCTGGGTAACTGAATAGTCAACGAGGGTGGTTTCTCTTTGTGGGAGCATTCCAGCTACCAGACAGAAGGGTGACAGTGTGAGACTGCTGCCACCTTGCGATCCCCAGTGCATGGCTGGGTCTGGCAACGCTCTCAGTGACTGACAGTCGCACACAGAGAGGTGACGGGCTGCCATGGACCTCCTGCTGGAAGCACACAGCGCCTCAACACTGCCTACAGGTAGAACTGCCCAAATTCGATTGCGGTTCTGGATCTCACTGCTCAACCAAATGACAGGAAATAAGGGACAAAGGAACTGTTCTATGACTACAGGGGATGCAATCAGCAAAAGCCAGACTGTGAAAGACTGTACCACAAATGACCCAATTCCTTCAACAAAATACTTCAAGAGAAAAAATAAAGACGGGTAGAGCAGACACCTATAGATTAAAAGGGATTTAAGAGACATAGAAAACAACAGTAATGTATTTTTTGTGTACCTCCACTCAAATAATCAAACTATAAAAAGTACATCTGCACTCAAGGAAATGTGAATACAAATATCTGATGCTATTAAAGAATTACTGTTAAGTTTGTTGTTATAATAATTATATTACTGTTGTCTTTTTTTTTTTCCCCCGGAGACAGGGTCTTGCTCTGTTGCCCAGTCTGGAGTGCAGTGGTATGATTATGGCTCACTGCCAGCCTCCAACTCCTGAGCTTAAGCAACCCTCCTGCCTCAGCCTCCTGAGTTGCTGAGATTACAGGCATGAGCCACTGCACCCAGCCAGGTGAAGTCTTTAAAAGGGGTCTCTACCTGCAAGAACTTCAGACGGAAAGACTGCCAGGCGAAGGCCACGTGAACAAGCCCGAGGCAGACAGGCCTCCCCAGCGTCCCCGTTGCTCTCAGTGCAGCTGAAGTTCAGGGAGGATGGAGAAGGCTCCTCAGGGGAACTGGCCTGGGGGTAGGCTGGGCAAGAGAAGGACGCTGGGGTGCGGGTGGGGCTGCAGTGGTCACTGGGCAGTGGGGGATGTGGCTGGGACATCTGAGACCCCGGTGCGGGGTCAGGCTGTCCATCCGTAACACAGTGTGGTCCCTTTCCAGCTCCCACAAGTTGCCCTCCCAGACTGAGCCCCAGCGCTCACCATGGGGGCCAAGTGGTGGCCACCTCAGCTCTTCCCTGGCCCTGACCCCACGCTGCTGCTCCACGGGTCCTCTCTTACCTCTGGGCCTGGGTCCACAATGCTGACTTTCCTCCCCCCGAAGCTGCCGCCGGGCTGCTTGGACGGCGTTTTCTGGAGGAAGTCAGAGATCCTCTGAACCAAGAAATCGCGGTCTTTCAGGTTGGCAAAGAGGAAGGTCATTTTACTTTTGGTGCTAATGGACAGAGGGCTGGGCAGGACGCTGGAGCTGTCAGCTTTTTCAACAATGGTCACCTGGGAAGACAAAAGCACTCTCTTGGGCATTTGCATCTTAGGACCTGAAGCCGGGTGTGCTCTGTGGATGTGTGACGGCCATAGCAGGCCGGGGTGTCCCTCCTGGGCGCAGGGCAGTGGGCGGCCTGACTGGACTCACACTGACTCTGCCACTTACTGGGTGTGGCCTTGGGCAAGGTGCTTGCACGCCTAAGTCCTGTTTTTCCCGTGTTGAGGGGGGCGGGCAGGACCTTTCTGAGGGCGATGATAAAAATGGAAAGTGCCAGGCCCAGCTGCTGGTCCTGGCTGGCTGCTCAAGGGACGCCGGTCGCTTCTCTGCAGCGGCACGAGCACCCCTCACCTGCGTGGCTGTCCCAAGCACCTGTTCCCAGCAAACTCTTCCTGACAGTGTGGGTCCTGGAGCTCCGCTCCAATGCCCTCTGGGTGTGGCTCTTGGGCTTGCAGTGGGCGCAGAGCCTGAGGCCCGCAGGGAGACGGACAAGGGAGCTGAAGGCCAGGAGCGGGCAGCAGCGTGAGTGCTGGCAAGGGGTGAGCGGGGAGCTCGTGCTGAGGACACCTCTGGGGAGCCGGTGACTGAGCTGGTCCCTGGTCCAGCGGGCGAGGCACTGGGGAACCCATGGGGCAGCGGGCCTGGAAACCACCTCGAGATGTGAGGGAGACTGGCTTGAGAGAGGCAGAGAAGGCCAGAGAACTGGGTCCGAGTGAGCAGGGTTGGGGTGTGGCGTATGTGTGTGGGGGGCACCAGAGAGGGGACAGAGGCTCACCCGAGGCCTCACAGGTCACAGGAGGCAGGCGGGGCTTCTTCTGACCATCAGAAGATGCTGGAAGAATCTAAGCAGGGCACCAACATGCTCTGAGTGACATTTTAAATTTCACTGGCTGCAGTGGAAGGATGTGTCATAAAGGGGTTAGGTGTAGTCAGCACTCCTGGGGTACCCCCAAAAAACAACAGCGTCTTGGGTGGTGGTTGTGGAGAAGAAGCCCCAGGGGGAGTGGCGGGACGTGCTGTGGTTAGGAGGTGGGGATCAGGAGGCGGTGGGGGGCACTGTGGTTAGGATGTGGGGATCAAGAGGAGGCGGGGGGTGCTGTGGTTAGGAGGTGGGGATCAGGAGGAGGTGGGGGTGCTGTCGTTAGGATGTGGGGATCAGGAGGTGGGGGGTGCTGTGGTTAGGAGGTGCGGATGAGGAGGAGGCGGGGGTGCTGTCGTTAGGATGTGGGGATCAGGAGGAGGTGGGGGGTGCTGTGGTTAGGATGTGGGGATCAGGAGGTGGGGGTGCTGTGGTTAGGAGGTGCGGATCAGGAGGAGGTGGGGGGTGCTGTGGTTAGGAGGTGTGGATCAGGAGGTGGGGGGTGCTGTGGTTAGGAGGTGTGGATCAGGAGGAGGTGGGGGTGCTGTGGTTAGGATGTGGGGATCAGGAGGTGGGGGGTGCTGTGGTTAGGATGTGGGGATCAGGAGGAGGTGGGGGGTGCTGTGGTTAGGAGGTGTGGATCAGGAGGAGGCGGGGGTGCAGTGGTTGGGATGTGGGGATCAGGAGGAGGTGGGGGTGCTGTGGTTAGGAGGTGTGGAGCAGGAGGAGGTGGGGGGTGCTGTGGTTAGGAGGTGGGGATCAGGAGGTGGGGGGTGCTGTGGTTAGGAGGTGTGGATCAGGAGGTGGGGGGTGCTGTGGTTAGGAGGTGTGGATCAGGAGGAGGTGGGGGTGCTGTGGTTAGGAGGTGTGGATCAGGAGGAGGTGGGGGTGCTGTGGTTAGGATGTGGGGATCAGGAGGAGGCGGGGGTGCAGTGGTTGGGATGTGGGGATCAGGAGGAGGCGGGGGGTGCTGTGGTTGGGATGTGGGGATCAGGAGGAGGTGGGGGTGCTGTGGTTAGGAGGTGTGGATCAGGAGGAGGCGGGGGTGCTGTGGTTGGGATGTGGGGATCAGGAGGAGGTGGGGGGTGCTGTGGTTAGGAGGTGTGGATCAGGAGGAGGCGGGGGTGCTGTGGTTAGGAGGTGGGGATCAGGAGGTGGGGGGTGCTGTGGTTAGGAGGTGCGGATCAGGAGGAGGTGGGGGGTGCTGCGGTTAGGAGGTGTGGATCAGGAGGAGGCGGGGGTGCTGTGGTTGGGATGTGGGGATCAGGAGGAGGTGGGGGGTGCTGTGGTTAGGAGGTGTGGATCAGGAGGAGGCGGGGGTGCTGTGGTTAGGAGGTGGGGATCAGGAGGTGGGGGGTGCTGTGGTTAGGAGGTGTGGATCAGGAGGAGGTGGGGGTGCTGTGGTTAGGATGTGGGGATCAGGAGGAGGCAGGGGTGCTGTGGTTAGGAGGTGTGGATCAGGAGGTGGGGGGTGCTGTGGTTAGGATGTGGGGATCAGGAGGAGGCGGGAGGTGCTGTGGTTAGGAGGTGTGGATCAGGAGGCAGGGGTGCTGTGGTTAGGAGGTGGGGATCAGGAGGAGGCGGGGGTGCAGTGGTTGGGATGTGGGGATCAGGAGGAGGTGGGGGGTGCTGTGGTTAGGAGGTGTGGATCAGGAGGTGGGGGGTGCTGTGGTTAGGAGGTGTGGATCAGGAGGTGGGGGGTGCTGTGGTTAGGATGTGGGGATCATGAGGAGGTGGGAGGTGCTGTGGTTAGGAGGTGAGGATCAGGAGGAGGCAGGGGTGCTGTGGTTAGGAGGTGGGGATCAGGAGGAGGCGGGAGGTGCTGTGGTTAGGATGTGGGGATCAGGAGGTGGGGGGTGCAGTGGTTGGGATGTGGGGATCAGGAGGAGGTGGGGGTGCTGTGGTTAGGAGGTGTGGATCAGGAGGTGGGGGGTGCAGTGGTTGGGATGTGGGGATCAGGAGGAGGTGGGGGTGCTGTGGTTAGGAGGTGTGGATCAGGAGGTGGGGGGTGCAGTGGTTGGGATGTGGGGATCAGGAGGAGGTGGGGGTGCTGTGGTTAGGAGGTGTGGATCAGGAGGAGGTGGGGGTGCTGTGGTTAGGATGTGGGGATCAGGAGGACGCAGGGGTGCTGTGGTTAGGAGGTGTGGATCAGGAGGTGGGGGGTGCTGTGGTTAGGATGTGGGGATCAGGAGGCGGCGGGAGGTGCTGTGGTTAGGAGGTGTGGATCAGGAGGAGGCAGGGGTGCTGTGGTTAGGAGGTGTGGATCAGGAGGAGGTGGGGGGTGCTGTGGTTAGGAGGTGGGGATCAGGAGGAGGCGGGAGGTGCTGTGGTTAGGAGGTGTGGATCAGGAGGCGGTGGGGGGCACTGTGGTTAGGATGTGGGGATCAAGAGGAGGCGGGGGGTGCTGTGGTTAGGAGGTGGGGATCAGGAGGAGGTGGGGGTGCTGTCGTTAGGATGTGGGGATCAGGAGGTGGGGGGTGCTGTGGTTAGGAGGTGCGGATGAGGAGGAGGCGGGGGTGCTGTCGTTAGGATGTGGGGATCAGGAGGAGGTGGGGGGTGCTGTGGTTAGGATGTGGGGATCAGGAGGTGGGGGTGCTGTGGTTAGGAGGTGCGGATCAGGAGGAGGTGGGGGGTGCTGTGGTTAGGAGGTGTGGATCAGGAGGTGGGGGGTGCTGTGGTTAGGAGGTGCGGATCAGGAGGAGGTGGGGGGTGCTGTGGTTAGGATGTGGGGATCAGGAGGTGGGGGGTGCTGTGGTTAGGAGGTGTGGATCAGGAGGTGGGGGGTGCTGTGGTTAGGATGTGGGGATCAGGAGGAGGTGGGGGGTGCTGTGGTTGGGATGTGGGGATCAGGAGGAGGTGGGGGTGCTGTGGTTAGGAGGTGTGGATCAGGAGGAGGCGGGGGTGCAGTGGTTGGGATGTGGGGATCAGGAGGAGGTGGGGGGTGCTGTGGTTAGGAGGTGTGGATCAGGAGGAGGTGGGGGTGCTGTGGTTAGGAGGTGTGGATCAGGAGGAGGCAGGGGTGCTGTGGTTAGGATGTGGGGATCAGGAGGAGGCGGGGGTGCAGTGGTTGGGATGTGGGGATCAGGAGGAGGCGGGGGGTGCTGTGGTTGGGATGTGGGGATCAGGAGGAGGTGGGGGTGCTGTGGTTAGGAGGTGTGGATCAGGAGGAGGCGGGGGTGCTGTGGTTGGGATGTGGGGATCAGGAGGAGGTGGGGGGTGCTGTGGTTAGGAGGTGTGGATCAGGAGGAGGCGGGGGTGCAGTGGTTGGGATGTGGGGATCAGGAGGAGGTGGGGGGTGCTGTGGTTAGGAGGTGGGGATCAGGAGGAGGCGGGGGTGCAGTGGTTGGGATGTGGGGATCAGGAGGAGGTGGGGGTGCTGTGGTTAGGAGGTGTGGATCAGGAGGTGGGGGGTGCAGTGGTTGGGATGTGGGGATCAGGAGGAGGTGGGGGTGCTGTGGTTAGGAGGTGTGGATCAGGAGGAGGTGGGGGGTGCTGTGGTTGGGATGTGGGGATCAGGAGGAGGTGGGGGGTGCTGTGGTTAGGAGGTGTGGAGCAGGAGGAGGTGGGGGTGCTGTGGTTAGGAGGTGTGGATCAGGAGGTGGGGGGTGCTGTGGTTAGGAGGTGTGGATCAGGAGGAGGCAGGGGTGCTGTGGTTAGGATGTGGGGATCAGGAGGAGGCGGGGGTGCAGTGGTTGGGATGTGGGGATCAGGAGGAGGCGGGGGGTGCTGTGGTTGGGATGTGGGGATCAGGAGGAGGTGGGGGTGCTGTGGTTAGGAGGTGTGGATCAGGAGGAGGCGGGGGTGCTGTGGTTAGGAGGTGTGGATCAGGAGGAGGCGGGGGTGCTGTGGTTGGGATGTGGGGATCAGGAGGAGGTGGGGGGTGCTGTGGTTAGGAGGTGTGGATCAGGAGGAGGCGGGGGTGCTGTGGTTGGGATGTGGGGATCAGGAGGAGGTGGGGGGTACTGTGGTTAGGAGGTGTGGATCAGGAGGAGGCGGGGGTGCTGTGGTTAGGAGGTGGGGATCAGGAGGTGGGGGGTGCTGTGGTTAGGAGGTGTGGATCAGGAGGTGGGGGGTGCTGTGGTTAGGAGGTGTGGATCAGGAGGAGGCGGGGGTGCAGTGGTTGGGATGTGGGGATCAGGAGGAGGCGGGGGGTGCTGTGGTTGGGATGTGGGGATCAGGAGGAGGCGGGGGTGCTGTGGTTAGGAGGTGTGGACCAGGAGGTGGGGGGTGCTGTGGTTAGGAGGTGCGGATCAGGAGGAGGTGGGGGGTGCTGTGGTTAGGAGGTGTGGATCAGGAGGAGGTGGGGGTGCTGTGGTTAGGAGGTGCGGATCAGGAGGAGGTGGGGGGTGCTGTGGTTAGGAGGTGTGGATCAGGAGGAGGTGGGGGTGCTGTGGTTAGGAGGTGTGGATCAGGAGGTGGGGGGTGCTGTGGTTAGGATGTGGGGATCAGGAGGAGGCGGGAGGTGCTGTGGTTAGGAGGTGTGGATCAGGAGGAGGCAGGGGTGCTGTGGTTAGGAGGTGTGGATCAGGAGGTGGGGGGTGCTGTGGTTAGGATGTGGGGATCAGGAGGAGGCGGGAGGTGCTGTGGTTAGGAGGTGTGGATCAGGAGGCAGGGGTGCTGTGGTTAGGAGGTGGGGATCAGGAGGAGGCGGGGGGTGCAGTGGTTGGGATGTGGGGATCAGGAGGAGGTGGGGGGTGCAGTGGTTGGGATGTGGGGATCAGGAGGAGGTGGGGGTGCTGTGGTTAGGAGGTGTGGATCAGGAGGTGGGGGGTGCTGTGGTTAGGAGGTGTGGATCAGGAGGTGGGGGGTGCTGTGGTTAGGATGTGGGGATCAGGAGGAGGCGGGAGGTGCTGTGGTTAGGAGGTGTGGATCAGGAGGAGGCAGGGGTGCTGTGGTTAGGAGGTGGGGATCAGGAGGAGGCGGGGGTGCAGTGGTTGGGATGTGGGGATCAGGAGGAGGTGGGGGGTGCTGTGGTTAGGAGGTGTGGATCAGGAAGTGGGGGGTGCTGTGGTTAGGAGGTGTGGATCAGGAGGTGGGGGGTGCTGTGGTTAGGATGTGGGGATCATGAGGAGGTGGGAGGTGCTGTGGTTAGGAGGTGAGGATCAGGAGGAGGCAGGGGTGCTGTGGTTAGGAGGTGGGGATCAGGAGGAGGCGGGAGGTGCTGTGGTTGGGATGTGGGGATCAGGAGGTGGGGGGTGCAGTGGTTGGGATGTGGGGATCAGGAGGAGGTGGGGGTGCTGTGGTTAGGAGGTGTGGATCAGGAGGAGGTGGGGGTGCTGTGGTTAGGATGTGGGGATCAGGAGGTGGGGGGTGCTGTGGTTAGGAGGTGTGGATCAGGAGGTGGGGGGTGCAGTGGTTGGGATGTGGGGATCAGGAGGAGGTGGGGGTGCTGTGGTTAGGAGGTGTGGATCAGGAGGTGGGGGGTGCAGTGGTTGGGATGTGGGGATCAGGAGGAGGTGGGGGTGCTGTGGTTAGGAGGTGTGGATCAGGAGGTGGGGGGTGCAGTGGTTGGGATGTGGGGATCAGGAGGAGGTGGGGGTGCTGTGGTTAGGAGGTGTGGATCAGGAGGAGGTGGGGGTGCTGTGGTTAGGATGTGGGGATCAGGAGGAGGCAGGGGTGCTGTGGTTAGGAGGTGTGGATCAGGAGGTGGGGGGTGCTGTGGTTAGGATGTGGGGATCAGGAGGCGGCGGGAGGTGCTGTGGTTAGGAGGTGTGGATCAGGAGGCGGTGGGGGTGCTGTGGTTAGGAGGTGGGGATCAGGAGGAGGCGGGGGTGCAGTGGTTGGGATGTGGGGATCAGGAGGAGGTGGGGGTGCTGTGGTTAGGAGGTGCGGATCAGGAGGAGGCGGGGGGTGCTGTGGTTAGGATGTGGGGATCAGGAGGAGGCGGGGGTGCTGTGGTTAGGAGGTGTGGATCAGGAGGCGGTGGGGGTGCTGTGGTTAGGAGGTGGGGATCAGGAGGAGGCGGGGGTGCAGTGGTTGGGATGTGGGGATCAGGAGGAGGTGGGGGTGCTGTGGTTAGGAGGTGCGGATCAGGAGGCTGACCACCTCAGCAAAGGATGGGAGGTGTCCCTTCCTGGGGGCAGCATGGGAAGGGCACGGTTGGGATGGAAACTGCAGCATCCACTAGTCACACAATGGAGCTGGGAACGGGTGCAGGAGCCCGTGAGACCCGCTGGCCAGGACCCCGAGAGCAGGCGTGCTCAGGACAGTCAGTGCTGGCTGACGCACCGTCTTCCACGCTGGCCAGCTGCTGAGCTCTGTCACAAGAGCAGGGCTTGGCCCTCCAGTGTGAGCTGGTCCTGCTTCCCAGCTGGGCCAGAGCTCTCTGCCATCAGACGTGTCAAGGGCCTAGCAGGAAAAACGCATCTGGGGCCTCAGGTGTCAGGACGACCCCTCAGCGCAGCCCGAGGCCTGGGGGCTGAGTCAGTACAGCATCCAGGACGGACTTATGGGGCCCTGGTGCCAAGAGAATGCGAGTCAGGGCCACATCTGAGCCTCTCAACCTGGAGATTTTGGAGCTATGGCTCTTTTCAATCTTTTGTCTCTAACTTCCCTTGGGGAAACTGAGGCAGCATATTCTGCCACATCTATTTATAGCTACACCCGCAACTTGGGGGCTTTGTGCAAATGCCAGGGAGGTTTCACTGCACTAGGTTTTCAATATAATCAAAATACTGTGGTTTAAGTTTTAACTTAAGAACCTCACTGTGCTTCATGCAATTAAAAACAGCCATTCAGTATGATGTTGGTTGAGTAAATAAAATAAAAAAAAAAAAAAAACAGCCAGTGCTCTGCTGGGCCACGAGGAAAAGGAAGCCCTGGGACCTGTCAGTGCCTTCTGTCTGGGAGCACCCCTGGCTGTCCACACCCCTTCACGGCAGCTCAGGACAGAGGGCCTTGTTTCCACCAGGATCACTGTGGAGGCCCAGGAAACCCAAGAAGGAGCATCCCCAACAGGTAAGAGCTGACCCCCACAGCTCTGCTGGAGCCTGAGCCACAGCCAGGGCAGCCACATGGGAGGACTTGGTGAGGTGGCCTCTAAGTGACGTGGTGGGACTGGCTCAGGGACAGGGTCCTCTAAGCCCAGTCAAGGAGCAGGAATTTGCCAGAATTCAACTGCAAGGCCTGGAAGGCAGGACAAATGGACGTTCAGCCACAGGAGGCCCTGGGCTCTGACCAGAGGAGCATGAATCCTTCCTGAAGTTCCTCCCGTCCCAGCAGGAGCTCTCCCGGAACACCACTGCTGTCTTTGCGCTAGGTGAGGGACCCCTGAGGGGGCAAGCAGGGCACCCCCACCCCCGTTATGGCTCCAGCCTCCAGCACAGGGTAGGTGCTTGGGGAGGGGCTCATTCGACCACAGACCTTCCCCGTGTCCCGTCACTGAGTGCCACGGGGCCGCCCAGGCTCTCACCTCCCTCAGGGGTATGATGAGGTGGCACGCGTCCTCCACCTTGCTGGCAAAGCAGATGTAGTTGTTGGAGATGAACATCTGGCCAGGGATGTGCAGCTTGTTAAACGGCGTCCACAGGGTGCAGCCTGTGTGGCCATCCAGCCGCTCGTCCCTGGGCAGCCGGAATGTGGCCCGGTAGCACTCGTTCTTGGCTCGGGCATCCAGGTCTCTGGGGAAACAGGTGGGGGGATGGAAGGAAAGGGGACAAGAGCCAGGGCCAGCACGCTCTCAAGGGGGACTCAGGGCCTCCCCAGGCCTTGGTTTCCACACTAGATTCAGGAACTTTAGGGCTCTCCCGTGAGCAGGTCATGCCCAGGGATCTTAGGGTTCCATAAAAGACACATGTTCAATGACTAAGCTGGACGTGGGATGTTCCCATGACCAGCAGAGAGGTGACTAGCAAACAGCGTGCCCTGGCGGCGGCCCTAGGCAGCACAGGGCCTTTCCCTGGTGCTGCAGGGCGGCGGGTGCCCAGAACCCCTGGCCCTGCCGGCCCAGACAGAGCACGCTGCAGGCCCCGGGCTGCTTCTCTGCAGTGGGGGGCCCGGCACCACCCCGAAGCCTGGACAAGCCGCGCTCAATAGGTGGTGGTGCGAACACAATAGGAGGTGAGGAGCGAACACGAAAACATGGTGCCTGCCGCTCATGGAAAGGTGCGTGCGGATGTCTGATGGCTGCGAAAGTGGCCTTGCGCCGCCCTTAATCTTTCGGGGCCTCTGTCCCCATAAACCTCTCCCAGCCCACAAGGGAGCATCCCACCCACCTTGGGCTGCCGGCAGTCTGACCACCCACCCTGACCAACAGTGTCGGACACTGTCGATTTCCAGCCCTGCTTGTTCTCCTTCTGAAAGGTGACAAGCCACCCTGTCACTGGCATCAAAAGGGTGATGTCCTTGCACAATGTTCTGGTCCTGAAGGCACACGGCAGAGTCCTGGCCCAGACCACAGCCTGTGGGTGGGCACAAGCCAGGAAATGCCCGGGGAGGGGGCAGTGAGGTCTCTGAACAGTGTGAATTTGGCGGTGCCCCCCCTGGCTGAATGACACAGGAGCCCAGGGAACCTCCGAGACCTCGGCCAGCCTTGCAGGGTCCCCATGAAGCTACAACCTGGGAGCTCAAACAGAAGTGATCTGGAGGCGCTGGGCACCACGATCCATTCCTCTACCAATCCTGAGGGACAGGGCGGTGGTGACCTCAGACCTGCACCTGCCCTGTCTCAGGGCCCAGAGGCCTCTGAGGGCTCCTCGGCCAAGGGGTCTTGCGGAGAGCTGTCAGTCACAGTGGGGTGGAGGCCGTGCACCCCAGCCCAGACTGCCCTGAGCGTGCCTGGTCAGGTGGTTGCATCCCAGCTGCACTGTTCTCCAGCTAAGGGACCTCAGCAAGTTACTTCACCTCTCGTGCCTCAGCTTCCTTCCCAAGCACCTTCTCATCACAGGGCTGTGGGACATAAGGTGTAGAGTGTCCTCCACGTTGGTGGCATGCTTATCACTAATGTCCTTTGCCTCCCCACACAGTGCTGCAGTGATCTGTTAACTGGGCCTCCTTCCCAAGCGGAAAGCCGTGAGGCCTGAGTGTGGACGCCCTCTCTGGGTCTACACGCCGGCCGTGGGCTGGGGCCCTCCCACCTCCAGGGGGCAACACACCGCTTCAGAGCCGAGATGTTCCTGTGCGGTCGGATGGGCCTGGGCAGGGCCTTGTCCTCCAGGAAGCCCTCGCTGTCCAGCAGCTGCCGCATGGCCAGGTTAGCCAGCTGCTCCATGAGCTTGAAGGTCTCGCCGATGTTGAGGAACATGGAGAAGAAGAGCTCCTGGTCACGGGTGTCCACACGGATGCTCTCGGGGAAGAGAAGGGTGGCATTCTTCTCCAGTCGCGTGACATCCACCCACTGCACCACGAGGCTTACTGGGCACCCACAGGGACAGACACGCCACTGATTAGAACCAGGCAAGGTGGGGCTCCCAGCCCCTGTCTGCACCCAGGACCACCCCAAGGGAGCCGCTCTCCAAGGCAGCATTTCCTGCGTGCCCCTGGGGACCTGGCCCGGAGATGCTGGGACACGAGCTCCATGAGAAGGGCACGGGCCATCCGGATGCCCACTGCCTCCCAGACCAACCACACTTGGTGAACACCTGCCCCACACATGGCTGAAAATGAAAGGCATGAATGTGCACAGGGGACCTGGTTGGGACCGAGGCCCGAGGCCCGAGCAGCTCCACCAAGGGGAGCACACCAACGTGTGAACAGTCACAGCATGGGGTGACCAGCACAGAGGATGCCAGCCCCTGCTGCAGGGCAGGGGACTGATCACCAGCCTTGGCAGGTGAACGCCAAGGGCAGGAAGGGGCACGAGGAGGCTGTGTGCTGAGGGAGGCCAGTGGGGAGGCAGGCTTGCTGGGTTTGGGAT
The DNA here is from genome assembly GCF_041146395.1 of Eulemur rufifrons. NCBI lineage: Eukaryota > Metazoa > Chordata > Mammalia > Primates > Lemuridae > Eulemur > Eulemur rufifrons. The sequence continues at coordinate 54,597,739 of NC_090987.1, forward strand.
CATGGTGCTGGCAGGCCGGGGCCCTTTCTGGGGTGAGGCTGTGACGGGAGCCGGCTCACGCTCCGAGGGAGGGACCTACGGCAGGCAATGGAGTGGCCCGTGCCCCAGGCACCACACGACCTAGAATCACTCAGGGCAGATGTGTGCCCTGAACACACCAGCTTAGAAGAGGGCAGGCCTGTAAAGAAGGTCACTGTGGGAAGAATCCCACCAGGGGATGGCGGACACAGTAAGGGCCCGCCAGGAGCAGGTATACGCAGGGCCACGCATAGCTAAGTAGCTTCTGGGTTCCAGGGAGACCCCTCTGGAGGCCATCAGGGGACAGGTGTCTGGGGGCCGAGAGGGACTGGAGGGGCTGAGGGTGACAGCAGCCTGGAGGTGCTCACCTTCCTTCCCCAGCAGGAAGGAGTAGAAGCACAGGTGGTTGACTGTCAGGTAGAGCCAGCCCTGCCGGGGCACTCGGCCCTTCCAGAAGCTGCAGGAGTAGTAGTTGACCAGCTTCTCACCCTCGGGCATCCCAAACTGCTTCCGCATCTTTAGCTCGGCCTCCTTGAACTTCCCGGGGTCCTCGTCTCCCTGGGGCTGCAGGTTCTTGTTCTCTTCCGCAATGATGCCCTGGAGGAAGGCAAGAGACCTGGCTTCCAGCGGGCGGCTGGGCAGGCCAAGGAGCAGGGCAGAGGGTCCCTTGGAGGGCTGACCCATGTCCTTTGTCCTGTCATTTCTCTTTAACGTGACTGTTCCTTTGTTAAAGTGCTGTATCAGCAACCCAAGTTCTAAGCAAACCTTTGAGTGACTCATCCCTGAGTGTCTCCCAGGAATATATGAGACGCATGTGTTAATACATTTCTGTCTTTCTCTTGTCAATCTGTCTTTTGTTAACGGAGCCCCAGCCAGGAACCTAAACAGGGAGAAGGAGAAAAGGTCTCTCTTCCTTACACCAGCACCGGTGGGCTGCAGTGTGAGCACCTCCTCTCTCAAGCCGCCTCTGGGCCCCCTGGAATGCTCCTGCAGGAACTGGCTCTCTGCCTGGGAAAGGGCTCTGGCACCTTCCTCATTGCTAAGCCCTGCCTTGGTTTTCTGCTGCCCCTGGTCCTACCGAGTCGGGAGGGTGGTGGAGAGCACAGGGCAGCCCTGGACAGCCATGGTAGGCCGGCCCTCTCTGCAGAAAGGTCTGAGCCCACAGCCACCACCACTGCCCTGCCTTCAGGCCACCTTCCCGGTCTCAGCACCCTGCTGCCACCTTGCCCCCTCCAGCTGCACCTGGGAGACCCCCACACAGGGAGCAGAGGGGCTGACAGTGGCTGCTCCACTCTCCCCTCTGCATTCTCCACTGGGGACTCCCCCGCCCAAAGCCCTCGGCCACTTTCCAGCCTCTACCCAAGAGTGACATCCCCACCACTAGGGACTGCCCAGCCTGGCTCACAGAGTTGGGATTTGCTATTTGTTGGTGGATAGAACCCACCTGTAAAAATCTCTGGGTAGAATTTTAATTATGGATTCAATTTCTTTAATAGTTTTAGGCATTTTTAGGTTTCCTATTTCTTCCTGAGCCTGAGCCAGTTTAAGTAAGTTATATTATGTGGTAGGCCAAACAACGGCCTGCAAAGATGTCCACATTCCAATTCCCAGAACCTGAGAGAATATGTCACCTTATTTAGCAAAAGGGGTTTTGCAGACGTGATTAGGGACTCTGCAGATGTGATGAAGGATTTCGAGACGGGAACATGATCCTGGATAATCTGGGTGAGCCCAGTGTAATCCCAAGGGTCCTTATGAGGAGGGAAGCGAGAGGGTCTGAGTCACGGAAGGGAGATGACGAGAGGGGAGACAGACAGAGGGAGAGCGGGAGAGGCTGCAGATGCTACTGCTGGTGTGAAGACGAAGGAAGGGGCCAAGAAGCCAGGAGTACAAGCGCCTCTGGAAGCTGGAGAAGGCCAGGCAAGGACTCTGCCCTAGAGCCTCCGGGAGGAGCGCAGCCCTGCCCACACCTTGCTCTGAGCCCAGTGAGACCCACTCCAGACCCCTGCCCTCCAGAACTGTAAGGTAATATTTTGTGTTCTTTTAAACCACTAAGTTTATAACTTATTACAGTAGCAATTGGAAACTAATACCTATTATTCTAGTAAAGTGCCCATTTTGTCTAAATTCTTAAATTTACAGGCATAAAGCTGTTTATGGTGTTCTCTCTCTCTGCGTAAAGCTCTGCTTCTCACGGGCGCTGCTCACGTTTCCCGCGGGCACCCGAGGTTCCCTGCTCTGTCCCGCGGCAGACCCCTTCTGGTCTGGACTCCTCGATCTTCGCTATTGCTCCCTTGTGTCCCATGGAATTAACGTCAGCCCCTGTGTTCTTCTGTCTACTTTCTTGGTTTCTCTGGAGTTATTTTTCTAACTTACTGAGTCTGACACTTGGCTCGTTCATTTTGTTCATTCTTCTTCTATAAGGTTTAAGGCTTTAAATTTCCTCTGTGTATCACTTTCACTGCATCCCACAAATTCTGACATGGAGTGGTACTTCAATTATTATTCTGTCCTAAATGTTTTCTAATTTCCATTTCCTCTTTGACCCATGAGTCACTCAGGACTTTTCTGTTGCTGATTAGTTCATCTGGGTCTGGCCTATATCCAGGAGGCATTCAGTAGTTGCTGTTACTACTACTGGTGCCCGGCTCGTTCGCCAGGAGAGGAAGGCTTGTCCCATCCTCCCTGCCTGTGCTTCTCCAGAGACAGAGGCAGCACAGGTCCTGCCTTGAGCCCCAAAGTGCACACGGCAAAGCTGAGAAACTTGGTACCATCTGCCTAGGTCTGTGAAGTGCCAGTATTATATGATGAATTCACAAGGGCCGACCCAAAGCCAATCTGTATCACGAAACACGGACCTAGTAAGAGCCCTCCCAGGAATCTAACTTAAGGCATTAATCTAACAGAAAGAAACACACAAACCTGTACATTCAGATAAATACTCATATAGTGTTAATTACCCTTCAAAGAGGAACCAACCTCAGTGTCATCATGTTGTAAGCTTTTACACATTGCTATAATTCTCATAATGATTATTTTGATTGCTATAAAAAATGCCATTAAGTATGCTATATACGACTTAACAAGTCCCCTGAATATAAAGCACTTAGCACAGTAAGCATACAGAAAGTACTCAATAAATGTGAGAAAGTATTATTTCTCTCATTTTGCAGGGGAGAGAACAGCTGCCTTTCCCCTTTTATCATGGGACTGGGAGACACTGTTTCCAGCTTTTTTGCTAATACAGTGTTGCTGGAAACATCTTGATACATGCGTCATTCTGCACATCTGAGTACATATGAATACCCTGGAGGGTAAACTCTAAGGAATGGAATTGCTGGGCAAAGGGTATGTGCCTTTTAAAACAATGGTTTTTTTCTTAAACAGGGTCTCGATTCGTTAACCAGACTGAAGTGCAGTGGCTATTCATAGGCACAATCACAGCTCACTGCAGCCTTAAGCTCCTGGGCTCAAGTGATCGCCCTGCCTCAGTCTCTCAAGTAGCTGGGACTACAGGTGCACGCCACCATGCCCAGCTAATTTTTAAATTTTCTGTAGAGATGAGATCTTGCTATGTTGCCCAGCCTGGTCTTGAGCTCTTGGGCTCAAGTGATCCTCCTGCCTTGGCCTCCCAAAGTGCTGCGATTATAGGCATAGGCCATCTCGGCTGGCTTAGCGTTAGTTTTATAATAAAAACATAGCTCAAAATATCCTATCATTTCCAGCTTCTTCCTCTGTTAGTCAAGGGACTGGCAAACAGAGTTGTAGGTCTGCATGTATGTTCCACGGCACTTTACAAGAAAGAGAAACTCTAAGCCAAGCTTCAGTCAGACTCCAGCAGCCAGCCAGGGTAGAAAGGAGCCTTCAGGGCAATGAGTTCAACTGTCCCTTTCAACTCCAAAAGAGTGGAGATAAAATCTACACTGTGCTGGCTGAAGATTAAATAAGGTAACACACGTGAACACTGCTAGCCAGAGAAGGGGGATGAAAACTGCTAGCTGAACGTGAACCTTACGTGTATCTTGCCCTTGATGAAGGTGGTGATATCTTCCTCATTGTCAAAGATGGATAGCGTCTGGAGCAAGTTATTTTCCAGCCATTCCCAGTGTTTTGTGATCTCTTTGCGGGAAGAACCTAGCAGATGTTTGATGAAGAAAAGAAAAGAAAAATCATAAAATCACCAGGCCTTAAACACAAAGAAGAAAGATTAAAATGCATGACCTAATTTGCTATATTCAAGTGACTGGAATCTTCAAGGTGCTTTCTCTTTTCCTTCTTAACCTTTATGTACACGTATATAACAAAAGTAATAAATGGTCCTGATAAAAAACAAAAAGTTGACAAATACAGGCAGAATGGCAGTCATATGGGGGATGAAGCCTCTGTCCCTGACACCAAGAGTGAGAGTCACCACTGGTTTCCTATGTAGGTGTCCTTGTAGAAATAGTCTATGCTTCGGCAAGCTTGAAGACTTCTCTTCTGGTTGAAAGAATTTACTGTGACCTTCGATATCTATGTGACTAGTTAGACACAGTCATACTGCGTGTGAGTGAGTCCAGCTCTTTCCTGAGCACTCAAGTGTCCACAGACGCCTGCTAGAGCTTCCTGCAGGACTCTAGGCCCCTGGCCAGCCGGGCTCACTCACCAGCTGCACAGGTGAGTGTCTGCCCCACCTAGGAGGGGGTCCCTGTCTTCTGCAGATCCAGTGAAAATGGAAAAGAGTACAGAGGGCAGCACAATGCCATTCCCAAAGGGTGGGAGAGCTGTTCACTCCCATCAAGGAATCAGGGAAGGGGTTCCCGGGCAAGAGTAAAGGGATGAGAAGAGGTTTCTGCCTAGCCTGGCTCCCCCTGCCCCTGTCGCCCCACTTTCTGGGGTTCTGCATGTGCTTGGCATGGGGTTTGCACTCAAGAACTGTTTTTTGAATGAATGCACATAGAATAAGAAGAGGAGTGAACACTCTGCGTTGTTCTCAGCTGTCCTGGGGTGGGACAGTCTACGGACCATGAGCCCCCAGGAGGCCTGTGAGTCATGGGACCCACCAGGCATGCAGGAAGCCCCAGCCAGGACACAAGTCTAGTGTGCCTGTGTACTAGACGTCTTTCCTCAGGTGCCAGCGCCCGGCCACCCATCCTTCCCTACCTGACAACACTCTCCTGCAGCTCAAGACTCAGCCCTGACCCTGCCTGGCCAGGCTGTGCTGGGCCACCTGCTCACTGCTCTGCCACGGCCCGGCCGGTCCTGGTTGGGGTTGATTTGTTTCTTTACGTGTCCTCAAGTGGCTCCCTAACCTGACAAGCAACTCCACAGGGAAGATTCTCCTCTGATGGGCCTGGGGAGGATGAAAGTGATTGAACCCAGAATTACACGACTTACAGTAAGTCACAACAGGCTATCAGAAGTACCCCTGGAAGCCCCTAAATCATCCACAAGTGAACTTTCATTTTTTTTTTTCATTTTTCTTTGCACTTCTATTATGGCCTCCCTCCCTGGTGCACAGAAGCCAAAGTCTAGTTAGTAGGAGGAGGGACTTGTTTCTGTCTGTCTTTTTGCCAAGAACACATAGTTGAATTTGGAAGTTAAATTTACAAGTGATGCAATTCTACTGTATCATTTTCTTTTATGTACACATTCCTGGCAAACTAAAACAGAAGAAATCTTCCCCACACTGCCTGTGTAGACCTGTCTGTATTTTAGTTATAAATATTTACATATGTGCATTTAAAAGAATTACAGTTAAAAGTAACTCAATCTTCATTTAATACTGAAGAAACTACGCCATCTCTATGCTAGGTACTGGGGAAAAAAGAACATAATAGCTAATTAGATTAAGTGCTATTTCTGTTTTCAGAATTTTCCATCAATTTCTCATTCTTAGAACGCCTTGGAGACAGGTGCTATCATTTTCATCTTACAGGATGAAGCTGATGCACAGAGAGGTGAAGTTAGTTAGCCAAGGCCACATAGCTGGGAGGTGACCAAACCAGAACCCTGAGCCAGGCTGCCTGGTTGCAGAGCCTGCCCTGGCCCTCGGGAGCTCCTAGTCTAATGGGAAAGACTTCAGCGTAGAGACATGTCGAGTCCAGAGGAGTAAGAAGGAAGGATGGGCACACAGGTCTGGGGAGTCTGGGAAGGTGTTCCTAGGAGGTGATGTCCGAGCAAGTTCTCACCAAATGGGAACCAAGGTTAGGACTTGGAGGGACACTGTGCATGGAGCCAGGAGGGGTATAGTCTAGTTGAGGGCCAGGGTGTGAACTGGGCAGAGGCCAGAAATGGAGGCAGCAGACTTTTGGAGTCCTCAGACACTAGGCTCGAGGGTCAGCATTCACTGGGCAGGTGCTGGCAGGGCCACGTCTGGTTTTGGTGAGCTGCTTCTGGGGCCCAGCTTGGCTGGCAGGAGCAGGGGAGGGCAGGTGTGTGGCCAGGGGCCATGGACTGGTGCTCTGCAGTGTGGTTGTGGTCAGGCCTCCCCCCAGCACCAGGCCTGCTGTGACCAAAGGGATTCCCACTCTATACCACAAGTTCTTCTCTCCCCAGGGAGAGGCAGCTATTGCTGTCATCCTTCCCTGCCCCCTGCCCCAGAACCAGAGAACACTGCCGAGACAGAGATGCTGATCTCCAGACACACACTGACCTCCTCAGCCTGTTCAGGGATGGCCCCACCCCACAGGAAGCCCCTCCTCCTGGGGCAAATCCTCGCTGCCCAGCACCCACTCAGGCTCTGGAACCAGGAGATCAGGGGTCCTACTGGGCTTCCACTTTTGGCCTTGGGCAAACTCCCTTTTCTGACCCCTATTAGGGCTACTGGATCCCACAGTGGGAGGAGGCACGCTGCCTGCCGCTAGGGCGTCAGGGCAGAGGTGGCTTCCTGGGGTCTGCCCGCCTGTGCCTTCACTCCCTTGGCCCCTCCCTTCCTGAGGCTGGGGTCCAGCTATGAGGTCTACAGACTTTTGAGTCTTGTCATCTTTTCCTAAGCCTCCAAGAAAGACATTATCCTGGAGGACAAGGACACTGTGGCTTCTAGTCCAGAGAAGTATTCAGCAAAGCAGCTGGGAGCAGGTGCTCTGGGTCTAAACTGCAACTCTGTGTGACTTCGAGCCAGTTACTGAACCCCTCTGGGCCAGAGTTTCCTCATCTTCAAAATAGAGAAGACCAAAGTACACACGCCTTCAGGAGTTGCCAGGAGGTGCAGATGGGCACCTGGCACATAGAAGTGCTACCCGAGCCTGTCATTTTATCAGAGCAACCTCAGCTCTGGAGCCTCTAAAAAGGGAATCTGGGGAAGAGTGGGTACATTTCCTCCAAGGAGGACAGAGAGGGGATTCTCATTATTCATGGTACTTATATTCTATAAGGTTCCCAGAACACTGAATTAGTGAATACTGAACCATTACCCCAGAGGAAACACAGGGTTAGGTTTCTGTGAGCCTTTGGTCACAACATTTTTGTCAGCTGATCAATACATAACTGTTCTACGTGTGTTTCTGTTTAAACACACCTTATTTTTTTTTTTTGCTGTTAATTCCAGATGGATAAAGACACCTTATTTAATATATATTATTCATTAGCACTGCACTCACACTCAAGAGCACTGTAACTCGTGCCTGACTGCAGCTTATCAAACATGTATTTTCTCTGTAAAGCACAACACAGCCTTCTTGCACTTAGGAACAACAGCGCTTCAGCACTATGTTGGGGGCCCCTTTAAACAGCAAAATCACCAAGAAAAAGCTCACAAATATGAAAACCATGGCACTAAATGGACCATGAGATTCCTTACAGCCTGAGAACTGACACAAGAAGGCAGAATGCAGCTCCTTCCACCTCAGCTGGGGACGCTGGCGTTGAGGGACTTAACTGTTCACCGCTCTGTGCATGCACACGTCCACAAATGTTCCCAAATGACCACAAAAGCACCGGGAGTACTGATTTGGGCGTTACAAATATATTTTAGTGAGTAGGTGAATTTGAAATGTGGAATCCTTTTTTTTTTTTTTTTTTGAGACAGTCTCACTCTGTTGCCCGGGCTAGAGTGCTGTGGCGTCAGCCTAGCTCTCAGCAGCCTCACACTCCTGGGCTCAAGTGATCCTTTTGCCTCAGCTTCCCGAGTAGCTGGGACTACAGGCATGTGCCACCATGCCCGGCTAATTTTTTCTATATATTTTTAGTTGTCCAGCTAATTTCTTCCTATTTTTTTAGTGGAGACGGGGTCTCGCTTGCTCAGGCTGGTCTCGAACTCCTGAGCTCGAGCGATCCTCCTGCTTCGGCCGCCTACAGTGCTAGGATTACAGGCGTGAGCCACCGCGCCCGGCCTGAAATGTGGAATCCTTAAACAATGAGGCCTGACTGTATCTGCCTTGAGAAAAGGAGGGCATGAGAACACGGGCACTGGTGAACCCTGAGCCTGAGCCCTCAGAGGCACATGCGGCTCCATGGGGCTGCCGTCGCCTGCCCTGTCCCTGTGACCAGCAAAGCAGCCGTCCTAAGCCATGGCTCCTCTGCTTCCCTCCTGTTGGCCTGGGCCGTGCTGTCTGAACTGGGGCAGCACCCACCAGGCCCTCAGCAGGCAACACTGCCCAGGAACACAGGCTACACGCCCGTCCTTTTTGGTGGTGGCCTCTCCGGGCAAGCCACGCCCAACCCCCCTCACTACTCAGGGCACCTACCACATGCCACGGTCCAGTAGACCTGTGAGTCCTGGGTCTGGTGCAGGATGCGGTAAGGGGCCACTCGAGCGCTGGAGTCCAGCACCACGTCCAGGGTACCCACGAGAAGACCTGGAGCAGGGCAGAGACAGGTAGAGGGTGAGGGGAGGGCGGTGCTAAGGGGCCCCTGGGGGCTGAGCCTGGCTGGAGGCAACAGGGATGGTGACCAGCCCAGGAAGGAAAACACCTCGAGTCACCCCCATGAGCACAGGCCTTCAGCCAGTGTCTGATGCCTATCATAAAAATCCCCTGCTACTTCTTCCCGAAGGCTGCTTCTACCCCGGGCTCAGAAACACTTGCAGGCAGGGCTGAGGCAGGCCGTACAGAGCCAAAGCTTAAAGGGTTTCTGGGAGGACTTCTTTAAGAACAATTTAAAATTAGTTTCGAAAACAAGTAGTTCTTTAGAATGAGAAAGTACAACAGTTACAAATTAAAACAAAAAAGGAACAGTACCACAAATATCACAAAATCCAGAAAAATAACACAACGTTTATTAACCACCAGACACATCTCCTAAAATATGTCTTCCCCTGATATTTTTGGCCGTGTTCTCTGATTTCTTCTTCACAGGACAATGATTCTGTGGCATCATTTTCCATATCAAGAACAGAAAAAGAATGTAGTCTTTCCTCTGCCAAGGGATCACAATTTTTTATTATTGAAAATTTAAGGTAGTTTCTTCGAGCCTCAAAAGTCATGACTCAAAGGACATAAATTTTCAGAATTGTCAAATTTGGGAAAATATTGATTTTTTTTTTTTTTTATTTCTGAATGGAAACATTTTAGAGCATTTCGAGTTTTTCTTCTCATCACGGATACCCTTTGGATTGACGACAAGTACCCAGTTGTGGTCTGCTATTTTTGTCAATGTCACTACTTCCCCAGAAATGAGCACAAAATATATCTTTTACCATTGTTTGATTCACTTCTCATTAATTGAATTATCAAAACATCTAAAAACCTGTTCATTCTTCTTCTTATTTTTTCTTCCTTTTAATGAAGTGCTGCTTTTGGTATGATCTGAAAATATGTTGTTCCCATTTCCCTGTTGACATCAGAACAATTTCTATTGATTTTATTACTCAATTTTAACACTTGTTTCACAGTCCATTATTTAATCTGATTTTTTCCTCCAGTCTTTAGTAAATAAAATGAATGATTATTAAAGAAGATACTCTTTACATATATCCAATTCAGAAGTTAGTAATATCTCGCTTGTTTTACTGAAATGTTCTAAAATACCTCTCTAAGTTGTAGAAAAAAGGGCATACGTAAGCTCTATCAATGTTTGGAATAAACTGTTTTTCATTATTCATGTTGGAGTTTCTCTTCTGGTCTTGGAAATTTCATCGTCGAGTCTGTGCACTGTTGGCATATCCATGTCACAAGCCCTGAAAGCTTTTTAATGAGCCAAGCATCTCCTCACACTCAGACTCTTAATGAAAAGTCCAGATTGGCATGTTTTTGAAAGCTGGCGTGAATAAAACCACATCACTGACTGTTCCTCTCCTAGGGGGACAGTGCCCAGGAGGCCATTATGTCTATGACGGCACAAGGAAGGCCATGGCAGAGGCCACAGCAGAACACACCTGCTGTGTGGAGGTTGAGGGGGCTGAGGGTTTTCAAGGAATGGTTCCCTGGGGGCACCCTGGGAGCTCAGTCTTGGGGGACAGAGATGAGTGAGGGGAAAGGAGAAGAGCCTGCGGGGGGCCTTCTCGGCTCAGGAGAGGGACGTGAACAGCGGCGCACCTGCAGCTACCCACCCGTGCACCGGGACGACCCACACGAACACGGCCAGCACAGCCCGGCGCTGGAAGCACACCAGCCAGACCTGATGCACCGGGACGCCAGTGTCAACAGGTGGTGCTGGACACCCAGTGCCTGCCTCTCCTCAGTGGGCTTCCAGTAGCTTCCAGGTCGACCACGGAACTCCCCAAAGGGGCTGCTGTCTAACTCCCACTGAACAAGCTCGGTCCGGAAGGCAGGTCTAGCATGGACTCACAAGGCCCACTGGGAAGGAGCCTGAAGTGTTGAAGAGAACAGAGTTTTCTTGGAAATGGTACAGTCTCTCCCACATTAAGAGGTGTGGCCCAGAGGACTGGTGGCAGAAGTCACCCGTGGGAAGCCTCTGTCTGCCTCTGGCAGGACAATACTAGTTGCTGACACTGAAAATCAGGACATTTCACGGAAAATTCTCTTGCTAAATTGGAAGACGTGAGCACACTGGGCCCACATTCCCGCAGGGAAACCACCAGTCCCCAGGAGCACACGCACGGGGTCCCCCCTCGGGCCGGCCCTGAGCCTGGGCCAGCCCTGCTCCTGCCTGTCCACACAGGCCGGAGCCCGGAGCCTGTGACCACACCTGTGGTGGCATCCAGTGGCCTTCCCTGGATCTCATGTGCCACACAACTCCAGGGGTGCCTGTCCAGCCTCATCCTGTCAGTGGTGGGACCCAGACGTGCAATGGGGCGCCCCGGCCAGCTCCCTAGTCCCGGGAACACACTGTGCTGGTGACAATGCTTGGGCTGGCAGCTCTGGGAACACCAGACGCAGGAAAGGCGGGGGAGGAGAGGCTGGAGGACCCGGGGCTGCGGCCGGCTCTGGGGACCTCTGAGCTTGCTAAAAGGGCAATTCTTTGGAGAGTTGGGCACGAAGAAGGGGCAAAGGGAAACGTGTGCTTGTGTCGCTTGGCCCGAGGGACGCTTGGGGAACTGAGGCGGTGGGAGAGCTCGCTAACTTCGTCTGTGAGCTCCCACTCCAGGGCCGCACGCGCGGGGCAGGGCGCCCGGAGCCCGCGGGCGCCGAATCCGGGCAGAGGCTGCCCTGGGTCGGCCCCCTGAGCCCGCCGAGCGCGCTCTGCCTCCCGCCCCCTCGGCTCGCGACCCCGCGCGTCCTCACGCCGCCCGCCCCGTCGTCACCGCCCCCTCCCCGTCCCCGGGGTCCCCTGGCCTTGCGCCTCCGGCCCCGCCGCGCGCCGACGAGCGTGTCCGTGGCGACGCCCCGAGGCCCGGCCTGTCCCCGCCGGCCCGCCCCGGCCCCGGCCCCGCAGGCCCGGCCGCCCCGCCCCTCTCACCCGTGAGGCCGCCGCCCTTGCCGTGGCCGCGGCGCCGCTGCAGCACGAAGAAGGGGTTCGCCCGCTCCGTCACCCACAGCGCGTTGGCCACCAGCACCTCCTCCGGGCTCAGCCACATCGCGGGGCCGCTCGCACCCGGCCGGGCCCGCGAGGCGGAAGCGCCGCCGCCGTCGCCGCGCCGGAGCCGAGCGGGTGGGGCGGGGCGAGCGGGCGGCGCCCCCTGGCGGCCCCGGCGCGCACTGCAGCCGGCCCCGCCCGCAGCCGGCCCGGGCCGGGCGTCCGCCTCGCTCCGCCTCGCTCTGCCGTCCGCCTCGCTCTGCCGTCCGCCTCGCTCCGCCTCGCTCTGCCGTCCGCCTCGCTCTGCCGTCCGCGCCCGGCCAGTCTGCACACCCGCGAGACGGTCGGGCAGAGCAGGGCCTCCGGCGTTTGCAAAAACCTGTTCAGAGTATGTGGAAGAATGACAGAAATGGGTGAACATGGCTGGCAGCTGGAGTGATCGGCAGTGTTCTGAGAGGTCAACCTTCTAGATGCAGGGCCACGCGCGGTGGCTCACGCCTGCAATCCTGGCACTGTGGGAGGCCGAGGCGGGAGGATCGCTGGAGGTCAGGAGTTGGAGGTTGCTGTGAGCGAGGCTGACGCCAGGGCACTCTAGCCCCGGCAACAGAGCGAGACTCTGTCTCAGGGAAAAAAAAAAAAAAAGTTGCAGGGCTGATTTTCCTTCAAAGTTAGGAAGCTTAAAGTGATCTTGTAATTGTCATTGTGCTCTCTAGAGAGAGCCCTCAAGAATGTGGAAGTGCTGTGCTTGCTCACACCCCAAGAGGAGGAAAAGGGCCATCTTGTTCCTTCACCCCATGGCTCTCAAACTTGCACGTGCGTAGGATCACTTAGAGGGCTGATTAAAACACAGACCAGAATATCTGATTTCTAACAAGTTACTCGGTGATGCTGACGCTGCTGACCTGGAGATCATCCTTGAGAACTATTTTTCATAAGAAGGGAAAGAACAAGCATTTATTGTGTACTTAGCGTGTGCTAAGCCTACTTCTTTTATTTTCTGAGATATAATTCACATTCCATAAAATTCATCCTTCTAAAGTGCAAAATTTAGTGGTTTTTAGTATATTCATAAAGTTGTACAGCTGTTACCACTAATTCCAGAACATTTTCATCACCTCAGAAAGAACCCCCTTAGCATTAGCTGTCACTCACCACTCCCCCTCCCCTCGGGCTCTGGCAACCACCCACGTATTTCGGTCTCTATAGATTTCGCCCATTCTGGACATTTCATACAAATGGGATTATACAATATGAAGCCCTTTGTGTCTGGCATCTTTCACTTACCATAAACGTGTTTAAGGTTCATCCGTGTTGTAGCATGTATCAGCACTTCACTCCTTTTTATGGCTGAACAATATTTTATGGTATGGATACAGCACACTTTGTTGATTCATTCTTCACTTGATGGACATTTGGATTGTTTCCCCTTTTTGGCTGTTACGAACAATGCTGCCATGAATATCTGTGTACAGATTTTCGTGTTTTTTATTCTCTTGGGCATATCCCTAGGAGTGATCTTGTTGGGTCATATGGTAAAGCTATGTTTAACTTTTTAAGCAACCATGAAACTTCTCCAAAGCAGCTGCACCACTTCACATTCCCACTGGCAATGTATGAGAGCTCCAATTTCTCCATATCTTGTCAACACTTGTTATTGTCAACACTTGTTTTTTTATGATAGCCATTTCTTAAGGGTATGAAGTGGTACCTCACTGTGGTTTGGATTTGTATTTCCCTAGTGACAAATGATGTTGAGCATCTTTTCATGTTCTTGTTGGTCATTTGCATATTTTCTTTGGAGAAATGTCTATTCATATTCTTTGCCAACTTTAAAATTGGGTTGTCTTTTTATTGTTGAGTTGTAAGAATTCTTTATATATTCAGATACTAGATATATGCCATTAAGCCTATTTCTTATTTAATTATTTACAGAGTCTCACTCTGTTTCCCAGGCTAGAGTGCAGTGGTGTTAGCCTAGCTCACTGCAACCTCAAACTCCTGGGCTCAAGCAATCCTCCTGCCTCAGCCTCCCGAGTAGCTGGGACTACAGGCGCGCACCATGGCTCCAGATAATTTTTCTATTTTTAGTAGAGATGGGATCTCGCTCTTGCTTAGGCTGGTCTCCAACTCCTGAGCTCAAGCGATCCACCCGCCTCGGCCTCCCAGAGTGCTAGGATTGCAGGCGTGAGCCACCGCGCCCGGCTCTTACATTATTTTAAATCTAATCCCCACATATCAACCCCATGAGGTAGGTATTTTATGATCCTTATTTCAAAGAAGATAAAACTGAAATCCAAACAGGTGAAATGATTTGCCAAGTTCACACTAGTACGTGGCAAAGGTGGGACCAAGCTCTTTTCTACACATATTGGACATTTGCTGTTTTCGCCCCCAGCATCCACTTCTCCTTTCCGCGCAGCACCCTGTTTTGCTGCGAGAACCATGCCTTCGAACGCTCAGCTCCTGCCTTTCAGGCGAGGAAGAATGCACTCCCGGCTGCAGGAGTGCAGCCCATGCTGGCTGAGGCAGTGGCTGGTCTGCTGATGACCAGGTGCCTCCAAACAAGCCAGTCAGGGCCAAGGAGATGCTTTCTGGTCTGCACTACCTCCCGGGGAAGTAGGACAGCATTATGCTAACGGGGGTGGGGGATATCCCCACCCCCAGCCTCACTAAGCCCAAGAATGGAGTTTACTTGGAAGCAAAGTTGGCAAACGTAACCTGGTGTCAATGTTTGAGGATGAAATCACATCATACCTGACACAGACACACCCTTGGGCATTTTAGCTTCTGGGAGCCGCTACATTCCCAGTAGTGGCTTTAGCTAGTTTTGGCTGGTTTTTCTGTCACTTGCAAATGAGAGAGTCCCCGTGTTACCACCAAAAGTACTCCATTTGGCCAAATCACCTTTTTCAATAGGTTTTTATTGAAATGGTTATATTAGCAAATTTCGCACATAATTTGGCATATAGGTATATACCATACAATTTCACGACTTAATTATACTTACACCAACCATGTGGACCCAGGAGTTGTGCTGTCCAGAACATTTCAAAGGGTTGATGAGATCTGATTGTCAAGAATCAGCTCATATTCTACTTGCAGGTGTTTTGTGTTCCAGACAAGGTAACTCCCCCTACGGTGAGCCCCAAAATTGAGATAAGAATCAATTTTGCTTTTTGAATACTTGATGTGTGTTCTTTCTGGCACAAACTGTCCAGGGGTGAATTAAAATTCAAGTGCATAGTTTCCCTGTCCTCCCTCAGGGTGGAAGATGAGTCATGTGCCACATTTCGGTATGTCCCAAGCTTCCCCTGCCCCAAGTTACCTGTGCGATAGTTAGAAAAATAGTTTCTATGCCATCTTCTAGGTGTTGTGCATAGTTAGCAGGAACCCAGAGTAAGAGGGGCTCTTTGAATGATCCAGATATGAAAGGGGTAACTTTAATATTTATATGAGTATAAAAGCTACTGAGGGTGAAGACAATCGTGACACATGCAGCTTAGGGTCTGGACCAACTCCTTCTCTTGCACAGGGACAGGATGCCTCTGTCACGGGCTGGTGTCCTCCACGCTCCAGACACCATTTCCTAGGCTGGAATCTTTTCCTGCTTTTGTAATCACACTGGTGAAGGCTTCTTAGAGCTATTGCCAGGCTGGAGCAGCTCCTGCTTCCTGTTCTCAGCTTAAGACACCCGATTCTGGCCCCAAGCACCAGCCAAGGGAGCCCCAGCTCCAGCTGTCAGCAAGCCAGCCCAGGCCACCCTGGCTAAGGGCCACCCTCCCTGCTTCTCTCCAGGACGGCAGGAGTCACTTATACTGGGCGTCTAGCAAGGTGCTGGGACCTGGGACAGGCACAGCCGCCGCTGCAGGGCCAGCTTCCTCACCTGAAGGAAAAGAACTGGCCTGGGTATGCCATGCTACCTAACCACCTCCCCCCTTTTAAAGCAAACATCTTGGTTCAGCACCTCCCAGTCATTAGGAAAGTCTTGTAGCGTCCATAGTGTAAATATACTTGGACTTAATTGTGGATGAACGATAATTCCAAAAGCAAATTAGAATTCCCTTTATATTGGGTTACATTTGTAAACAGTAGCTCAAAACAATCACCTGTAACTCTGGAAAGGTGCCAGGAGCTGTGAAGAGGTGGATGGAGAAGGTGAGGGTGAGGGGCTGCGGCCAGTCGGGCTGGCTGGGTGCCAACAGGCCCTCCCCGGAGGCCCGCCCAGCACAGGGGCCGAGCGACCGGTCAGAGGGGAGCCAGGAGGCTGCGCCAGGGGCCTGAGCGTGCACCGTGGCCGAGAGAAGTAATGACGTCCTCCACCCTTGGCTCTTCCGCAGGAGAATGCGTGGCTTACAAAGGCTTACCGCTGAGCCAGGCGCCACCGAGGGAGCTTCGGCCGCTGCCACAGCGATGCCTCCCCAGGGCTTGCTGCCTCGCTGCCCGGTGGGGTCTGTGCCTGCCGAAGCCTGTCTCTGTGGCACGTGCACGTGGGCACCAGCAGGAGGAGGGACGGGGCCCAGGCAGGGCACTGCATCCTTCTGCAAGTTTAAAACTCAAGTTGCATGAAGTTCAAAGGTTTTGTATATATATAATTTTTTTTTTTTTAAATATCTTCCTTCTTCCCCAAGTCAGAGTAAAGAAAACAGAAAACATGGCTTGAGCCGAGGGTGGAATGCAGCAGGGAAAACCCCAGGTGAGTCCTAGGTGATGGGCTGGATGGCCAAGTCTTGGGCATCAAAGTGTCACCCTTTCAGCAGCCCAGCCTAATGGCACCTTCCCCTCCAAGGTCACTGAAGCAGGTGGGTCACAGCTGTGGAGATGCAGGTGACTGCTTTTATCCCATGTATGCTGGAGACCCCCACCCCCAGCCTCTCTTCTTCAAAGCTCAGTTTGCTGGGACCTTCTAGAACACCCGTAAGAAAGAGGGTGAACTTCCCGACTCCACCGGCGCCCTGGATGAGCCCCATGGCTACTCGGGGCCTCCTGACACCCGACCTCAGCCCCCTCGAGCGGGTCTCAGGAGGCAGGTGTGACATGGGCACACAGAGCCCCAGCCAGTCAGGACATGGCCTCTGCCAGAGAAACTCTCCCGGGGCCCAGGCTTAGCTTGATGCTTTGCTTTCCCCGCGGCTTCGCAGGACAGTAAGGAAAGAACAGTTCCAGGCAGCAAACACGGGCACCTAATCCTCTGTCAACTTCTTTCTGTACTTTCTCTGATATTATGATACTTAGAACATGCAAGGGTTTCCCCAGTCCTTGTGCAAGGGTCTTCGCCGCATCCCAGGCTACCGTGTGAATACGTGCTCAACAGCAGCCTTTTCCCAGTGCGCCAAGAGGAGGATGTGTCAGAGCTTTGCAGTGATTTCCCAGCAAGTCCAAAATAAAAGACAAAACTCCACGCACCTCTTTTGTAACTGCCCTTAACAGGATCTGGCAAGGGAAGGCACTTGGGTTAAGCTGTGGATGTCCTAGCGGTCACCTCTGTGATGGGGACCCTTACTCTTGCCTGCCGCACCCCCTTAGCCTGGGAGCCAATGCCGAGTTTCATCACATTGAACTGTTGCTGGGCGACACACAGCACAGGAGGGGGAGTGAGAGCCAGTCGACTGCCTTTCTCGAAGAGGGAAATCACACCTGGTAGTTTTCCAGACTGTTTGCCTTTAGCATTGACTGCTCCTTCTGTCCATGCCTTAAATGTCAGTGTCCCCAGGGCTGTACCCAAGCCCTGCTCTCATGGCTCGGGGCAATTCCAGCCCCACTCTGGCTTCCACCTTCATCTGAACTAAAGGAATACCGCACCGGCTGGACTTTCACTCCAGGACATTCTGAGCCCAGCGAGTGTACACCTGTGCCTGGTGCACGCACATCCCTGTGTGGGGCAGCACAGGGGGAGAGAACGCTCGGGACGCCTGAGGGACTGCGAGCACGTGGAGACCACCTCAGCCTGGCTAGGTGGCATGCACACTTAACACAGCTGCCCAGGAACTCTGGTGCAGGAGGGGCCACACCTTGCCCACCTTCCCTCACAGACCTCCACCTGAGATCCGGAGCTGCACCTTCCTGTCCCCCTCTGGAGACCCTGCCAGCCCCAGACCTAACATGGGCTCTTCCTGGGTCCCTCCAGCACCCACCCCGCACCGCGACTGGACACGGGGCTTCTGCTCTCCCCCACCCCCGGCGCCCCTCCTTCCACACAGAGGCCGGGGTCGCCCTCCCTGCCCAGGGAGTGAGGCCCTTGCCACCTGCCCATGCCGCTCCTCCTCTGGGTCCTTGTCTCGGCTTCTCTGTGGCTGCAATGCCACCCCCCACCGTGCCCTGGGGAGTCCTCCTCTCCCAGACTCACCCTGATTCCATTTGATCTCATGTCCCAGATGGTCGTTAATGTGCCAGTTTTCTACAACAGTCAAAATCCTAATAGTCACTGGACTCCCCTCAACTTCAAGTATCTGTGTTTGGCACATAGTGAGAATGTGATAAGGGTCTGTTGACAAAATTAACTTTGAAATCCTCCTTTTTGCTTTCTAAATTCTTCCTAAAATCAGCGTTTTTGTTTCATGACATTTATGAGCAGCAACCACTTGTCAAGCACCATGTTGTTGCTTGTCAGTGGTTAATGTCAACCACTGACGTTAATGTCACCTCCTTGTTTTCCTACGGCAGAGCCACTGCCTAGACAATACAAGTTAACAGCAGGAGAACACTCTACTTTTTCTTCAGTTAGTCCCAGCTAGTTGGGGGGCTGAGGGTGCGGCGCGCCAGGGTCACACCTGTGAACAGTCACCGCGCTCGAGCAAAAAGTCCCAAAAAAGTTAAAAAAAAAAAAAAAGCCATTTCATTTAGCATGTAGCTCAATGTGCGGGTGATGAAAATATGAGAAGAGCTAACAAAGCCCACAGGAAATGTCAGGTTCGAAAAATTCAGTAGTCTCCTTTGTTTAATCCCCTTGGCTCCCTGGCAGCTGGGCTGCGCTGTGCCAGGGTCCACACCAGTGCTAGGGGTGAGGCCTCAGGGATGTCCCTGGAGCCAGGCGGGGCCGCCAGAGGCGCTGGCGAGGACCCAGGGGACGGACCCACCTTTGCAGCAGGGCTCAGCACACCCTGCGGAGCTGCTGACTGTCTGGGGTGGAGCCTGGCACCCGGGAGGAGGGCGACCCCGAACCCAACCCCCTCTGGTGGACGTCCTGCCTGCTGTCTGGCCAGCCTGCTCGCCCCCCCCCCCACCCCTGAAGCAACAGGAAAGAAGGGCTAGGGCAGTCCCCCGCTCAGGGCGTTCAACCTCACCAGAGCTTACGCATTTGCCCTTCAACTGTCATGGCTGAATTCCCAGTTGATGCTTCTGGCTGCTCTGGGCCCCACTCCACGTGCATCCTGTGGCCCGTGCCAGTGGCTCTGCCCCCGCTCGCTGGGGACGGGGTGAAGGTGGCGGGGGAGGAAGAGGCTGGAGAGCGGCCCAGCTCAGAGCGGCCCGCTGGAGGTGCAGAGGCCCGTGGGGTGAGCAGCTCACTCCTCAGCCCTTGCTCTCCTCAAACAGCACCACCCAGCCCGGGAAACCGATCCGAGGTCACCGTCCGTGTCCTGAGGAACAGCCACTGCGGGCGGTAAGACTCGCAGCAACTGAGATACGCGCTGCCCAAGAATCGCCTATCTGTGCCCACCACGCCTGCCACGCCAGTGCACTCTGCCCGCCGAGCTCCTCAGAGATCGCCATGCTCATGTGCAGGGTCCCCCACAGCCGGTACTGCAAGCAGCCCTGGCCACCTGCACCCTGCCAGGGTCCCCTCTGCACAGCTGCTAGTAAAGAGGTTGTTACTTGGGATAAAAAAATGCCATCCTGTCTCTACCTGAAGCACGACCTTGATGGAGAAGTTAGCGTCCCTCCTGACAAAGACAGGATATTCTATAGCTGAGCGGGAAAGTGCCCCGATTTTTAGGAAAAGGGTCTTGAGCTGGAATCTGGAGCACTATTCTGAGCAAATCCCCATGAGAAACGCCTCCTTGGTTATTCTACAGTGAATGTGTGCCCCAGATTTCCAGGAAATTCAAATGTAATATTAATAGATTTTAAGGGCCTGAATCTTTTATTTCTTCTCAAGTATTTTCATTCCTTTTCAGTAAAGAAACTGTCTCGAGTGGAATTTAATGTATGTTCCTTTCTAAGACCGCACAAATTGGAAGAAGATAACACGCCCAATCTGGGTGTTGGGGAGTCCTAGTCTCCTGGACACGCGTTCTCCTATGAGAAGCCAGCGCTGCAAACCTGCTTCTCTGAGCCATGCTCTCTTGAAACTGCTTATGGAAAATATTTTTTTTTATAGTACAAAGACTTTAAAAATGAAAAAGAAAACAAAAGCTGCTAAAACCTTCAATCTGCACCATTCCTGCCTCAAATTATTAAAACCAAGATGCTGCTGGTCACTCTGCAGCGCACTCCCAAAGGCTGTCACCGTCCCCGTTGTGTTTCGGGCACACCTGTGTCTGAGGCATGTTCGCAACACATGACAAGAAAAGATGCTGACATAGAGGAGAAGCCGCACACGGGAAAATGGGAAGTGCTCATTTCAAACTTACGTTCCACAGAGTCAATAGAACCAGCAGGGTGGGATTCGCGTGTCTGCTTGGTTTGCCGTCAGACCTAACCGTGGACATGTGGAGACGGAATGCCCACTCTCATAACAAGGAAGTGCAGGCCTTTACGCCTCTGTGCAGCTCCTAGTAATAAGGGCAGCGTGTCCCTTCCCAAAAAGGAGGCGTAGATTTGTTTTATAAACTTGCTCATCACAGTTCCATGCTGAGATTACTCATAACATACAAGTTTCTCGACATGTTAACTTGATGTCATCCCAGGTGTGTGGGAAGAGCCCATGTGTCCCTGACGTTCACCACACTGGCCACCACGCCCTCTTCTGTAAGCCTGGCAACCAATGCTCCTTGTGCCTTCTTCATGCCAAGGCTGAGGCCAGCGAGGGGACCGGAGTGGATGATGAACCTGGAAGGGGGCTGCTCATCTGGTATCTGCAGCAGGAGGTGGGCTTGGTTTTCTCAACAAAACATTCCAGAATGTTCTGATTTGGACAACTGCTAGCCATGCCCCTGAGATCAGTGTGCCCGGAGAGGCTGCTGGGCGTGCTTCCAGGTGCCACCCCCCATATACACACCTTAGTGGTCACCAAGTAGACAAGTCCACAGGCTTCAGGGACAGAGGGGCCTTCGGTGTTTTTGTGGTGACATAAACACTTGTCACCATACATCATGCTCAACACGGAGGCTGGAGAATGATGATGGCGCTGGCTGCCCGTCCCCACATGCAGACCCTGGCCAGGGGCCGGTGCCTCCTGTGGCCAAGCTCTGGCAGGAAAGGGGTGGTCAGAGTTTCCGAGGAGGTACAAAAAGCAAGGCTTTCTCTCAACTCCTTTTAGCAAGCGCTCCTTAACAAGAAGTAGAGTGTAAGACAGAAGGGAATACAGAGCAGGGCAGGAGCAGCGACTTGCGTTCAGCATGGGTGAGACGTTTCACCCGCAGCTTTAGTGCACATTGTAAGTGGAGATCACAGAAATTAGTTTATAGAAACCCCAACTCCACCAGACACAGCATAGCATGTCAGAGATGTGTTTGCAACACAACATTAACCCCCAGGCTGCCTATTCTCTGGAAACAGCCAGGCTCGTGGGTGGGATCAGTATCACAAGGCCCACCTGGGCAATAAGGCTGTCCTCAAAGCCGCATCTTGGGGAACTTTGCAAATTAACCCTGAACCCCAACCGTGCTTGGAAAGCGCTGCCACTCTTCTGAAACAGACGCGGACAGGAGAATACAAAATAAAGGTGATCATAAATCAAATCACAAAAGATATGACTCCCAACAACCCATTTTTAAAAATCAGGTTTTGTTCTCATCATACATGTCCAAAGAAGGTTCGATTGTGGAGAATTCACTCTCATATACCAGGCTCCGAGGGGACAGAGAGTTTCGATGAAAGAAGTGACCACCTGAAAAGGAACAAGAGAAACAGCTTAAGTCATCGGACCCACCTTTCCCATATGGCCTGGAGGAAAGAATGTGGACTGTCTTCGATGCATCACATTTTCTCAACTATCCCTCATTTTGGGCTCTTATTAGAGAGATGGGAAGATGCAGGCACCCCTTAATCTAAGCACACTTGCAACATCTGAGTTCCAATGTTTGTATCCCTAAGAAACTGACCGCTGGAGCTCTTCAAAGCAAAAGCTACCTGGTGCTCTTAAAAAGGTTCCACTTAAAATTTGAAGACTTCTTCCTAGGGACACAGATCATATGGACACGTGCCCCAGCCCTCCTGTTGGAGGCCCTGTTCCAGGCTGATCCTGGGGCTGGGGTCTGCACGGAGCCCCTTCATCAGCTGGGTAGACAGGGGGGTGTGACCTTGAGGCTCTGACTCTGTTAATACATTTAATAAAGTTTAAGTTATATTAAAGTTATACCTTCACATGGTTTAGTTAATTAATTCCACATGTAATGAACATGGAAAGGAGGTGCTTATGTGGCACCTGCAGCACAGAGAGGGTTTGGTCTTCTCAGTGAAACATTCGCCATCATTCTGATTTTGACACTGCTCTTAAGCCCAGTCAGTAATCTCTCCTTTCTCAGAGCCACTTTCAGCTGCTGCTTACGGTATCGACCTCCATGTCTCTAAAGCGTACACCTATGTTGATCCTTCCTAATTTTTTCAGTCTTAGACTTTATCTACTGAATTCTCACGATGGAAGATGAGGATTTCCTCCCACCCCTTTCCTGTGCCTCTTGGTAATCCCTTCACCTTGTCTCTGCCCTACTTCTATCACCAGGTAAACAGATTAGTTTGCATCTTTCCAGAACTTTTTTTTTTTTGGAGACAGAGTCTCGCTCTGTTGCCCGGGCTAGAGTGCCATGGCGTCAGCCTAGCTCACAGCAACCTCAAACTCCTGAGCTCAAGGGATCCTCCTGCCTCAGCCTCCCGAGTAGCTGGGACTACAGGCATGAGCCACCACGCCCGGCCTAGAATTTTATATAAATGGAATCGCATAGTATATACTCTTACAAACAAAGCTGCCATGAACATTTGTGTACAAGTCCATGTGTGACCATAAGCTTTCACGTCTCTTGGGTAAATGGCTATGAGTGGAATGACTGGGTAGCGATATGCTTAATTTTTAAGAAACTGCCAAATTGTTTTCTAAAATGGTGATACCATTTTACATTCCTATCAGTGGTGTATGAAAATTCCAGTTCCTCTGCATCCTTACCAACACTTGATATGGCCAGGCTGTAAAAATTTTAGCTATTCTAGCAGGACTGTCGCAGTATTCCATTGTGGTTTTCATTTGTATTCTCCCTGATGACTCATGACGTTGAGCGTCTCTTGAAGTGCTTATTCACCAATTGTATACCTTCTTTTGTGAAGTGTTTCGTTCTAATCTTTAGTCCATTAAAAAAATTTGGTTGTCTTTGTATTATCAAGTATAAAAGTTGTAAAAAACATTCTAGATATGTCATCTGTCAAACATACATTCTGCAAATATTTTCTCCCAGTCTGTGGCTTGCCCTTTCATTTTCATAGCAGTATCTTTTGGAGAACAAAAGTTTCATAGTTTGATAAGATCTAATTTATTGATTTTTCCTTTTATAGTTTGTGCTTTTTGTACAACATTTAAGAAACATTGTCAATCCTAAGGTTATTAAGATTTTCTCCTATGTGTTCATCTAGAAGTTTCATAGTTTCAGTTCTTACATTTATTTACATGATCCACTTGCATTTAGATGATCCACTAAATTTTTGAATATGGTGGAAAATAAGAGTTGAAGTTCATATGGATATCCACTTTTTTTGCATGTGATATGCAATTTTGGTCCATCATCATTTCTTTAAAAGATTGTCCTTCCCTGGCCGGGCACAGTGGCTCACGCCTGTAATCCTAGCACTCTGGGAGGCCGAGGTGGGCGGATCGTTTGAGCTCAGGAGTTCGAGACCAGCCTGAGCAAGAGCGAGATCCCGTCTCTACTAAAAATAGAAAGAAATTATATGGACAGCTAAAAATATATATAGAAAAAATTAGCTGGGCATGGTGGTGCATGCCTGTAGTCCCAGCTACTCGGGAGGCTGAGACAGGAGGATCGCTTGAGCTCAGGAGTTTGAGGTTGCTGTGAGCTAGGCTGACGCCACGGCACTCACTCTAGCCTGGGCAACAGAGTGCGACTCTGTCTCAAAAAAAAAAAAAAAAAAAAAAAAAAGATTGTCCTTCCCCCATTGAATTGCCTTGGCACCTATGTTGAAAATCTACTGACTGTATACATATGGGTCTACTTCTGGGCACTGTTGTGTTCCAGGAATCCATTTGTCTATCTTTACACTGCTAAATTAAGTTTAGCCTAACGCTGCTTCCTTACATATTTTAAGTTCAGCTCAAAGGTTTTTCCATACATATCCCTGATATGTCACCTACCTGGATACGTAAACAGACTGTAACCTACCCTTGTACTAAGTAGCTCAGTCTCAGCCAATCATAGCACCTGGGTTTTGGCCAATCACAGGCAGTCAACTGTTTAAACCATGTTCAAATAAGGCAAAGCGGAGCTGTAACCAATCTCGTTGTTTCTGTACCTCACTTCCTTTCATGCATGTCACTTTCACTTTTCTGTCCATAAATGCAACATGACCACATGGCAGCCTCGAGTCACTTTGACCCTATTCTTGAATAATTCTTTGCTCAATTAAACCCCGTTAAATTTAATTTCTCTAAAGTTTTTCTTTTAACAACACTAATATCACATTGTCTTGATTACTGTAGCTTTGTAAGTCTTGAAATTAGGTGTTATAAGTTCTGTAACTTTGTTCCCATTTTTCAAATGGTGTGGTGGACAGGGAGGAGAGGAAGGCTGCTACAGAGTACAGACAGGCATCAAATAAAAGCATCTCACATACTGGTGTATGAGTGCTGGGACCAATTCTGTTTTCTAAACTTTTCTATATTTAAAAATATGCACTTAAAAAATTGGAATAAAGATGGGCACGGTGGCGCATGTTTGTAGTCCCAGCTACAAGGCAAGACGAGGCAGGAGGATTACTTGAGCCCAGGAGTTTGAGACCAGCCTGGGCAACATAGTAAGATCCCTATCTCTAAAGATAAATAAATAATAAAAAATTGAGATGAATTCAAAATGCTTCCTATCTGCACGAAGTAGTCCTCTAAGAATAAAGTCCTATGTAAAATATGGGATGTTTCACCTTTGATAATGGAGTTTCAGCCCCCAAAGGAATTTGCACAATCTAATAGTGCTAAAGAGTGAAAGATTAAAAAAAAAAGAGAGATAATATGGAGGTTTCTGCGCTGCAGGATGAACTAAAGCCATCTGTGATAGTGTGAAATATATATTGGTCTTTATCCTTGATACACAACTCCCAAAATACTTGGAAACTCCACAGAGCTGTCTTTTGTATGCTAATGAGTTGACTGGTGGCTGGCAGCCTCTGGGCAGCTTCAGGATGGGGGCTGGTCACCAAGACCAAGGCAGGTTCAGAGGGTGGGGACCTCCAGCCCCATCCCGCAACCTCAGGGAGGGCAGGGGCCGAAGGTTAGGTTGATGGCCAATGGCCAATGGTTTAATCAGTTGTGCCCATGTAACGAAGCCTCCATAAAAACCCAAAAGGACAGGCTTCAGAGAGCTTGCGGACAGCTGGACACAAGGAGGCCCTGAGGGTGGTGCCTCCAGGACTGCATGGAAGCTCCGCGCCCCTCCCCCCGTACCTCGCCCTATGCATCTCTTTGTCAGCATCCTTTGTAATGCCCTTTATAATAAACCAGTAAACGTTAAGTGTTTCCCAGAGTTCTGTGAGCTGCTCCAGCAAATTAATCAAACCCAAGGAGGGCATTGTGGGAACCCCCATTTATAGCTGGTCGGTTGGAAGCACAGAGTAAACACCTTGGGACTTGTAATTGGTATCAAAAGCGGGGTGGGGGGTGGTGGGACAGTCTCATGGGACAAAGCCCTCGGCCTGTGGGATCTGATGCTTCCTCCAGGTAGAGAATGTCAAGATTGCATTGAACTGGAGGACACCCAGCTGGTGTCCGCTGTAGAACTGATTGCTTGCTTTGTGTGGGAACCCACCCACATTTGGTCACAGAAGTTTCTGTGTAGATCATCATGGGATCAGCCTGGGCAACATGGCAAGATCCCATCTCTACTAAAAATAGAAAAATTAGCCGGGCGTGGTGAACGTGCCTGTAGTCCCAGCTACTCTGGAGGCTGAGGCAGGAGGATCGCTTGAACCCAGGAGTTGGAGGTTGCGTGAGCGATGACGATGTCACTGCACTCTAGTCCAGTGACAGAGCAAGACCCTGTCTCAAGACAAAGAAAAAGAAAAAAGAAAAGTCTGACATTTATGTTGCAACATTCATCCCTATCACCGAACACAGCAGCAGCCCGCTCACTTCCACTGCCGCAGGCCATGCCATTGTGTGACCTCCGCGTAACCTACTTGCCTACGCTTTCCTGACAGACGTCGGCACTGTTTCCATTTAGGGGCTCTTACGAGTGCTGCTGTTAGGAACATTCATTCTGTGTATATCTTTTGTACACGTGTGTGTGCAATTCTCTTGGTAACGCCCAGGGGTGCAAGGGCTGGGACGCTGGGCATGCATATGCTCAGCTTCAGCACACACCGGCAGGCTTCCAAGGCGTCTGTGCCAACTGTGACTCCACCGGCAGGTAAGAATTCTAATTGTTCTATTATCTGTGCCAATTCTTGATATTTTCTGTCTTTTTCACTTTAGTACTTCTGGTGGGTGTGTAATGGCATTTTGCTGTGGTTCTAATTTATATTCCCCTGATGACTAAAAAGGATGAAAACTTTTCATGTGTTTTTAGGCTATCTGTATATCTGGTTCACTCCGAAATGTCCAATTATTTCTTTTGCTCATTTTTCCATCAGGTTGTCAGTCTTTTTTCCTTACTCTGACTACGAGTCCTTTGTGAGTTATAAGTATTGCAGGTATCCTCTTCCAAAGAGTGCACTTTGATGAACATAATTTCTTTCTTTTTTGAAACAGAGTCTCACTCTGTCACCTGGGCTAGAGTGTAGGGGCGTCAGCCTAGCTCACAGCAACCTAAAACTCCTGGGCTCAAGCGATCCTCCTGCCTCAGCCTCCTGAGTAGCTAGGACTACAGGTGCATGCCAGACCCCAGATAATTTTTCTATTTTTAGTAGAGACAGGTTCTCACTCTTGCTCAGGCTGGTCTCTAACTCCTGAGCTCAAGCGATCCACCCGCCTCGGCCTCCCAGAGTGCTAGGATTACAGGCGTGAGCCACCGCACGCTACCAACACAATTTGTTCCTTTTAGTATGGACCAACTTATCTTGTATTTTATGGTTAGTGCTTTTCTGAGTCCTTTAAAAGAAATCTTTGCCTATCTAAGGTTTTGACAATATTCTGTTTTATCTTTTAGAAGCTTCGTTGTTTTACCTTTTGCATTTAGGTCTATGCTCCATTTTAAGTTAATTTTTGAATGTGGTGTGAAGCAGGAAATTAAGATTCATTTTTTTCTATGTAGCCATTCAGCTGAGCCAGCACCACCTTGCAAAGACCGCCCCATCCCCGCCGCTGCGCCCGCCACCTTTGTCACGCGCGCGTCGCTTCAGCACTGTGTTCTGTCCTGTGAGCTCTTCGTTCATCCTGCATCAGCACCTCACTGTCTTAATTGCCATATTTTTATAAAAAGTCCTAAATTCCAGTTCTGTGAGCCCCTCCGCTTTATTGTTCTTCAAGATTGTCTCGTTACTCTTGGCCCTTTTCATTTCCGTACAGATTCTAGAATCCGTACATCAAGTTGCCACCCCCCGCACTGGGATGTGATTGAAATTGCGTCAATCGATAGATCACTTTGGGGAGAAGCAACACCTTTACAATATTGAGTCTTCCATTCTGTCAACCTCTTACATTCGTTTATTTAGGTCATCTTTAACTTCTCTCAATAATGCATGCAGCTTTCTATGTAAAAGCCTGCTCTTAGATGTACTCCTCAGTATGTTTATTTGATGCTCTCATAAATGGTATCTTTCTGAAAATTTCATTTTTAATTGATTATTGGTATATAGAAATATAAATGACTCTGCCACATTTATTCATTTTAAGAGCTAGTTTGTAGAATATACTGAATTTTCTACATATACTGCTGTGTTGTCTGTGAATAGTGACAGTTTTATTTCTTCCTTTCTAATCCTTACACCTTTTATTTAGTTTTCTTGCCTTATCATAATGGCTAACACTGCCAATGTAATGTTGAAAGAGATTGTAACAGCTAGTGTCCTTATTTATTTAAAATCTTAGGGAAAAAAATTTTCAGTATTTCACCATGAAGTATGATGTTTGCTGTAGTGTTGAAAATACATATTAAAGAAGTCTCTGTTTTTCCTAGTTTGCTAAAAGTTCTTTTCTCTTAAAATCAAGAATGGCTATTTAATTTTAGCAAATGCTTTTTTCTGTATCTATTAAGGTGAAAACATGACTTTCCACTTTTATTCTATTAATGTGCTGAATCACACTTTCAATCTTGCATTTTTAAAAATAAAGCCAACTTGATTGTAACATTTTTTTCCTATTTATATATTGTCAGATTCATTTAGCTAGTATTTTGTTTAAAACACTTACATCTATATTCATATAAGAAATTAACCTGTAATTTACTTTCTTTCTTTTTTTTTAAGATCCTACAATAAGCAGAATAATTTCCCTTTTTGTAATGTCCTTGTAATGATTTGGTATTAATGCTATGTTGGTCTCATAGAAGGACTTGGGAAGTTTTCTTCTTTTGCTACTCTCTGGACAAATTTGTGTAAGACTGGTGTTATTTTTTCCTTAAATGTTGAAAGGAATTCATCAGTGAAATCATCCAGGCCTAGAGTTTTTCTTTGAGGGAAGGTTTTAAACTATGTATTCAATTTATTGCCTAGATGTAGGAGAATTCAGATTTCCTATTTCTTCCTATATCAATTTGTATTGTTTAAGAATTTGTCGACTTCATTTACTTTTCAGAATTTACTAACAAAGTTCTCCTAACACCGTTTTATTATTATTGTTTTCTTTATTGTCGTAAAAAGCACATAGCATACAATTTGCCATCTCAACCATTTTTAAGCATGCTCTTCAGTATGGCAAGTATATTCACATTATTGTGAAACAGATCGCCAACTTTTTCACCTTACAAATCTGAAACTCTATGCCCACTAAACAACTCCCTTTTTTCCCTCCTTACAAGCCCTCATAACTGCTCTTCTACTTTCTATCTCTATGTGCTTTATTATGATCATTCTTTTTAACATACGTAGGCTTGGTAGCAGTGCCCCCCTTCACTCCTGATAGGGATCATTTAGGTTTTCTTTCTTGATCAACAGAGGTTTATTAATTTTATTAATCTTTTTAAAGAAACAACATTGTGCTTGGTTGATTTTTTCTTATTGTGCATTTGTTTTCCATTGACTTCATTTATAATCTTTATTGCCTTCATTTGATTTCGTTTGTTGTTCTTTGTTTGGTAGAATGCTTACAACATCAATCGTAGACTTTCCATATTTAAGTGGAAAGTCACAGGTTTCCCTCTAACATGGCTTGAGCTCCATCACACAAGTTTAGACATGGCATATTTTTATCAGCACTCAATTAAACATTTTTAATAATTTCCACTGCAATTTCCTCTTTGATCCATGAATTTTTTTTAGAAGTATACTGCTTAATTCCAAACATATGGGGATCTTTCTCAATTATGTTTTTGTTATTGATTTATCACTTAATTCCACTGGTCAGAAAACATACTCTGTATGATTTTAATCCCTATCTATTTGCTAAAATTTGCTTAACATCCAGTATATGGTCTTAGTAAATGATACATGTGTACTTGAAAATAATATATATACTATTGGCTGGGTGTGGTGGCTCACACCTGTAATCCTAGCACTTTGGGAATCCGAGGTGGGAGGATTGCTTGAGGCCAGGAGTTCAAGACCGGCCTGAGCATGAACAAGACTCCAGCCCTACAAAAAAACAGAAAAATTAGCCAAGTGTGGTGGTGTGCGCCTGTAGTCCCAGCTGCTCAGGAGGCTGAGGCAGGAGGATCACTGGAGCCTGGGAGTTGGGGGTTTCAGTGAGCTATGATGATGCCATGGCAGTGTAGCTGCAGTGACAGAGGAAGACCCTCTTTAAAAAAAATTATATATATACTGTAGTTGATGAGTGCTACAGAAATATACATGTCAGTTACATCTTGCCTGTCAATTGTGATGGTCAAGTCTTCTAGATCCTTGGTGAGCTTATTAACAAGAGATGCATTTAAATTTCCCACTATAATAGTGGAACTGTCTATTTCTCCTTCTATATCCATCAGTTTTCCTTCACATGTTTTGAGGCTACATTAGATTCACGAATTTAGATCTGTTTGCTTCAGGATGAACTAACCCTTTCATTTAGTTTTGACGGATTTTCTTTCTCTAGGTATTTAGGTTGGCAGGTTTTTTCCTCCCAGCACTTCACTCCATTATTTTCTGGTTCTGTTGTTTCTCTCAAGACACCAACTGACAGCCTTCCATTGCTACTTTAATGTACCTCTTATCAGAAAAAGGAAAAACAAAGCTACTACAAAATTATACTGATTAAGACAGTGTGGTACTGGCATAAAGATAGACATATAATTTAATGAAATAAAATTAAGAGTCCAGAAATAAACGCACACATCTATGGCCAATTTATTTTCAACAATGGTTCCAAGGCCACTCAGTGGGGAAAAGAACAGTCTCTTCAACAAATGGTATTGAGAAAACTGGACGTCCACCTGCAAAAAGACGGAGCTGGACCCCTACCTCACACCATATACAAGTATTAACTTAAAATGGATCAAACACCTAAATGTAAGTGTAAAACTATAAATTCTTGGAAGTTTTTGTGACCTCAAATTAGTCAATGGTTTCTAAGCAACCAAAGAAAAAACAGACAAATTGGACTTCACAAAATTACAAATTGGCACTTTGAAAGTCACTACTAAGAAAATGAATAGACAACTTATATAATGGAGAAAATATTTGTAAAGTGGAGAAAAAAATTTATCACATATATGAAAATGGCCTAGTATCTGGAATACATAAAGAAACTCTTTCTTCCCCCCTCTCTCCCATAAGACAGAGTCTCACTCTGTTGCCCGGGTTAGAGTGCCATGGCGTCAGCCTAGCTCACAGCAACCTCAAATTCCTGGGCTCAGGCAATCCACCTGCCTCAGCCTCCCGAGTAGCTGGGACTACAGGCATGTGCCACCATACCTGGCTAATTTTTTCTACATATTTTTAGTTGTCCATATAATTTCTTTCTATTTTTAGTAGAGATGGGGTCTTGCTCTTGCTCAGGCTGGTCTTGAACTCCTGAGCTCAAACGATCTACCTGCCTCGGCCTCCCAGAGTGCTAGGATTACAGGCGTGAGCCACCGCGCCCGACCCATAAACTCTTAAAACTCAACCACAGAAAGACAACACCTCCAAATACTGGAAAAGAATATATGGTCTACGTATTCTTTTTTGGAGAATGTATTGTATTCTGTATTCTTAGTCTAAAATTTTGTGAAGTACTTGTTTTGTTATTCAGTTCTAGAAAATAGCAAATAGAAGCCCATCTAGGCCTTGACATTGCAAGCTTTGGTAAGAAGGAATTTTAGACATTTGAGGGAACTGTTGATGCAGATGTAAAAAGAAAACAGCATTCTGTATAGTGAAGCCATTTCAGAGAAACTTGTAAGGTTTATATGAAGACTGGAAACATTCACAAAAGCCTAAGCTTTAACTCTTAGTGACAGTATTCATGAAGTCCCTTTCTCAGACTCCTGGACTTCAAAGCTGTGATGTTTCCTTCAGAGATGTTACATGTTTTCTTAAAATAGCCTTTGCTAATTTGTTGCTATGGGCAACCATATTTCCACTGTCATCTGTAACTCTTTTCTGTGGAAATAACATGGAGATTTTTTGTTTGTTTGTTTGTTTGGCAGAATAGCCTCAGAAATGTCTATTTTCCTCTGGGCTAAAGGAAAACTAATAGGTCAGTGACCAATAGATAACTGGTTTTAAGACTATGAGACTAGGAGAGATTTTGTTGGGGAAGGACAATGTGCATATTATGTTAGTAACTATCTTAAAGAGGTGTGTGTGAAAGAATGTACTTGTACATGCACACGATCTCTTGAGGTGTGCACACAGACACAGGTAACAAGGGAGTGCTGGTAGAGGCCTGGGAAACAGGTTCCACGTGGGAGTGAGATGAACTTTTTACCTTCCAACCCTTTTCTATTTTTTTTTTTTTTTTTGCCATGTGCATTTATTACTCATTCAGAAAAATAATTAAAATGATTTCTAAGTAGGAGAAAAAGAGGTAAAGGGGGAAAACTTAATATTTATGTATAATTTTACAAGCCTGCAAGATAGATATGTAACTCTTATTTATAGCTAGAACTGAGGCTCAGAGAGAGAAAATCAGAGAAAATCATAAAGCTAGAATTAGAATTCAAGTAAATCTGAACCCAAAACCAAGTTATCTTTCAGTTTTATATTCTCATACTTATAAGTAATGTGGATTATAGCTATGATCAAATTGCAAAATACATTTAATGGTAATTTAAATTCCCTCACTGCAGTACTACTGATTGATTTAAGAGCTTATGCTGCATAAGAAATGGAAATAGTAAATGAAAAGATACACTTTTTCTAGGGCAATCAAAATTTAATTAAAATTCAAAAACTTCTCAAGGCCTTTACAAAGGTCCAATGTTGCTATCACTTCTCTTTATTTTCAAGAAATTTAAAATATTACAAAAATGAAGACAGACAAGTCTTCAGTGCTATTTCCAGTAGACCAACTGAATAACTAAAGGATGTGACAAATTTTTAGAATTATTTTCACTGTGTAAATCTCACTGTGTTCCTATAATAAATGTAACAATGGGCCAGGCGTGGTGTCTCACACCTGTAGTCCCAGCTACTCAGGAGGCTGAGGCAGGAGGATCGCTTGAGCCCAGGAGTTTGAGGCTGCAGTGAGCTATGATGACACTGTGCCACTAGCCTGGGTGACAGAGACCCTGTCTCAAAAAAAATAGTGTAATAATGTAATCTACAAAACTGGTGTCTTTGTAAAGAATTCAATAATACTCAATGTCCTCTACTCCGAGTCATCAAGAGTGCACATGGAGCGAGGCTACGGGGGTGGGCGCCTGGCTCTGTGGGAGGGGCTCCACCCCAACTCCCGTCCCTTCCCTAACATTTTCTCTATCATTGTGAGCATAACTGCAGGTCCTGTTTCCAGGTCAGGAGCAGTATCTGCTCACGAGTGGAAAAGCTTTGTGTTATCGTGCTGCACGCGGTGGAAGTGATAACCGACTAGAATTTTCACATTAAGCTCTCGTAGAAAATAGGAAGGGTGGCTGGAGGTGAGACTGAGCCCTTCCGAGAGTCCTTTCCAAGGGCTGCAAGAGTCCTCCAGACCTGCGGTCCCTGTTCTTCCACAAGGACCTGTGGCTCCGTCCCAACACACCATGGCGTGTACCGGGAAAGTAGCGGGACCTAAAAGACCCAAACACTGGACAGAAGATCAGCTGCCAAACCTCAGTGGTGCGGGGACTTTCCTGGGCTCAGCGACACCAGAACCAGGCTTTTCTATCACCAGTGTTAGGAAGGACTTTGATGGATCAGTTCATCTTTTCATGCAAGAAAGGAAAAAGCCACTGCTGATCAGCACTCCATGCCAAGCACGCTCGCAAACACCATCCTTCTAATCCTCACGGCCTGTGGCTCTGCTGCGGCACCTTTATTCCACCTGTGAGGAACCTGAAGCAGGGAGGGGCCCAGCAACGCCCCAGCGCGGGGGCAGGCCAGGCTCACACCTAGCGGCTGCGGTGCGCCCACCCCCGTGCGGGGCGCCAAGTCTCCTGCGCAGACCGGCTCCAGTTGATTCAGCTGGCGACGCAGTTGACGCGCTCAAGAGGGATGACAGAAATCTGCTTGCTCCACCCAAAGCTTAGGAGCAGTGTCTGGCCTCAGCAGGAACCTAAACTCCACCAGCCGTTGCTGGGAACTCTGTTTCCTGTCCTGGGCTGCTCCTGTGAACTGCCGGAGTGCAGAAGATTCTGGCTGAAGCTGTCTGCAGCACGGGAGGCTGCGTCGCCTTTGTGCCCACTCAACAACGAGTGCCAAGAGGAAGAGTGGGTGGGGAGAGGGAGAGAGAATATCTGAACAATGGGTGATTCTGCCTAGCAGGCGAGCACCTGCCCAGGTGTGAGTGACAAGAGGAACGTATGACTGACGGTCCTTACGTCTCAGCTCCCCTGTACTTCTCATCAGCAGTTCACTGTCATCTGAGGGATTCTCCAATTGTCACTTAGACGACACTTTGCTTTTTGCATTTATAAACTAACCCCAAGCCCCTAGCATGCAGCTGCCCTACAGTTACGATGAGCATGCCACCAAAAGCCAGGTGCTGGGAGCTCACTGTCTAGGTCTCAAGAGAAGGAAATCATTTGCGCCTTCGAAATCTGAGTGACCCTTTACTGTCCCTGTGTCTGGGCCGCTCCTGTCTTAGTCATGGCGCGGCCAGGCCACCAGGAGAGAGGCCCCTGCCCCTGCAGGCCGGGCAGGAAAGGGCGCCACCTTCAGGCCCATGCGGGAAGGCCCCTCTCCCCAGCCTTTGGTCAGGAGACACCAACTGACATTTCCTACAAGGAACTTTCACGAAGAACTTCAAGGTAAAGAAAACAAGAGTAAAGGAGCTGGAGAATTTTTACAGACTTACTCACTTTCTTCTCTGTTTTCTCAAAGCTCCTCAGAGGCTGGCCAGGCTGCGGCCACCAACACACCCATTCTGGCATCTTCTTGTTCCCTGGGTTTGCCTTTACCCTCCTTCAGCCTCCGGCTGGGCCCTGGCGCCTGTTATTCCTACTTGCTTTCTTAACCCCTCAGGAAAGACAGCATTCTCCCTCTCCGAGCAAGCACTGCTGGGGGGGCACACATGCACCGATGACCTCCTCCCCTGTGGGTTTCTAGACTCTTCTCCTCATCAGACCTAACTGTCTTCACTCCGACTCTTGCCTGCTGGCTTCTTTGGGAAAGGCAGTTTCTGAACTATTGATATAATGTTCTAAACTAGCACCTCTACCGGCTTTCATTAGTAACCCCATTATTTGAGTTTCAGGAGCCAGTCTGCCTCCAACTGACACTTTCCAGAAAGCACGAGCCTCCTCGCTGCTCCCCCAGGAAAGCCAGGGGAGCCCGTGCTCTGGACCAGCATCAGCACCCAGCCCTAGGGCTCCCGAGGTCCAGGGCCAGCACACTGCCGGCTTTCCACCGTCCTGCTCCACACACGTCCTGCTCCACACACCGGGGCCGCCGGTTGGGATGCCCCCTGACCTGCCCCTGCCACGGGGTGAGCTTCTCCCCGAGGCAAAGCAGAGGGGGTTAGAACACAGAGTCTGGAGCCAGACCGTATGCGCTGGAACCTTACTCGCAGTGTACCCTTGGCAGATCACTGAATTTCTCTGAGTTTGTTTCCTTATCTGTACAATGGGGTTCATAAGAGGGTTGTTGCAAGGATTAAATGAGTTAATATATGCAAAACGCTTAGAAGAGTCCCTAAGCACTATATGTGTTATTATTACTGTGATTGTTCACTAACTTTAAAAAATAGTGTATATGTGTATGTAGATGTATAGGTACATATATGTACACACACCCCATATGTATGTCTATACATGTACATCAGGTGTGTGTGTTGCTCAGCCCCCAAATATTAAATAGTTCTCTCTAGTCATTTCTCCTAGTTTTTCTCGGAGGCTCTGAATTGCTTAAGCATCCTAAGCGACAGACTCTTAGCAATGCTGGTCTGGCTGTCTCAAGGCTAGAGGGCAATGAGTCGTTACGGGCAATGACTGAGCTGCTTGGGTCTCAGTTCTGACTTTGCTACTTACCTAGTAAGTGATTCGGGTCAAGTTACTCGAAGCTCTCTAAACATTAGTTTCTTTACTTGTAAAAGAGGAAAACTACTATACCTTCTCTCACTGGATGTTGCCAAGATTAAAATGATAATATATGTAAAAAACCCAGCACGGTATCTGATGTGGACCTGCCAGCAACAGTTAACAGTTTCTTCCTGCCCAGCTTCCTAGCAGCGATCTAGAATGGCAGTTTCCTATTTCACTTAGATTCTTTATTCTATTTGTTGCTATTAGTTCTATTCTTAAACTGTCTTGATAAGGAACTTAGCATAACCAAACACTTTGGAAGATAAAAAGTCAAGGAAGTTTCAAGCTTTTCTCAACTATTTAAAAAGTCCAAAGTTAAAACTTAGCTAGCCAGAGAGAAATCAGACTTAACCCCGTCAGGCCTTAGGCCACTGGGGAGGATCACGAGAACTGCTTTCCCGTGTAAGCTCTTGGGACCATATTCTTACCATCTTTGACAAACTTGGTCAGTGCTTCCTTGAAATAAAATATTTCTGAAAAACATTTTGTTTTGGGGAGTAAAAAAAGAACCTATGCTTTATGCATTACAAAAGTTTGTCCAAGAAAGGTTTAAAACTCTGAAATATCACATCTATTCTAGACTAAATATTGGTCACTTTCTAATTTATAAAATAGTAAGTGAGAAATTATTTAACTTCATACATTGCTTCTATTTGTAGATCTGACTTCTTAAGTTGATAGCATCATGCCCATTAATAAATAACTGCATTTCAGTCCGGGCGCGGTGGCTCACGCCTATAATCCTAGCACTCTGGGAGGCCGAGGCGGGTGGATCGCTCGAGGTCAGGAGTTCGAGACCAGCCTGAGCAAGAGCGAGACCCCGTCTCTACTAAAAATAGAAAGACATTATATGGACAACTAAAAATCTATATAGAAAAAATTAGCCGGGCATAGTGGTGCATGCCTGTAGTCCCAGCTACTCGGGAGGCTGAGGCAGTAGGATCGCTTGAGCCCAGGAGTTTGAGGTTGCTGTGAGCTAGGCTGACGCCACGGCACTCACTCTAGCCCGGGCAACAGAGTGAGACTCTTGTCTCAAAAAAAAAAAGAAAGAACTGCATTTTGATGCGGATTCTATATGCCTATTCACACACAAAATGCGTTACTTTCCTGGTCACTGAGAGCATGATTCATTAAATCAAGAAAACTGAATGATGTCAGTTAAGTCTCAAAGACACAAAACAACAGGTTCAAATTTCAATGGCTGATGACAAATCTTCCCTCAGACTGATAGGAAACCTCATCTATTAATTAATTCACTTCTTACTTCTTGCAAAAATTCTGTATCTGCCCCTGAACAGCACCTATTACAAAAACAAAGTCTTACTTAATGCTAGGACTTAAAATAATGAGAAAAGAGTGATAGAATATTAAATGAGTAGAAAGTTACACTATCATTAAAAGTCCTACGTCTCCTGATGTAGTCCAGCATCTTCGGATGAATGTTGATAAAATAATAACTCACCATAAATAAGACAGAAAGGAAAAAGCAGAACTTCTTTGACTTCCACTAGGATAAAACTAAGTGGAGAGGAACTATACTATTAATTTATGAAAATACTGCCAGAAGAAAAAATTTTGTACTGAGGAAGATGTCAACACAAGAGAGTCCACTCTAGAGAATAAGGCCAAACACACGCCGCCGAACTCCAGCGTTTTCAACTGGTGGGTATATCATGTGGGCCACTGAACCAGTGAATTGCAATGGGCAGAGATATAACGAAAAACCTGTGCAGCTTTTTAAAGTTCTTCAACTCCACATACCCCTAACAGTAGAGTCCCGAAATACATAAAACAAAAACTGAGAATGGAAGGGAAATACAATTAAATAATAATAGGTAGAGATGTCAATACCCACTTTCAATAATGGATAGAACTAGACAGAAGATAAACAAGGAAAGAGAAGATTTGAACAGCATTATTAACCAACTGGACCTCACAGACATCTACAGAATACTCTATCCAACAATAGCAGAATGTACATTCTTAAGTGCACATGGAACATTCTCCAGGAGAGACTGTATGTTAGGTCATAAAAGAAGCCTCAGTAAATTTAAAATAATTGAAGTCATACAAAGTATGTTCTCCAACCAATGAATAATTTAGAATGAATTTAAAATTTAGAATGAAAATAGAAACCTATGAAAAAAGTAAATTTGGGAAATTCACAAATACATAGGATTTAAACAACATATTCCTAAATAACTAATGGGTCAAAGAAGAAATCATAGGGTAAACTAGAGATGAATGAAATAAAAATGACAGGGCCAAGCACGGTGGCTCATGCCTATAATCCCAGCACTTTAGGAGGCCCAGACAGGAGGAATCTTGAGGCCAGGAATTCAAGACCTGCCTAGGCAACATAGTGAGATCCCATCTCTACAAAAATTTTTAAAAACATTAGCCGGGTATGGTGTTTGTTGCATGCCTGTAGTCCTGGCTACCTGGGAGGCCAAGGTGAAAAGATTGCTCAAGCCCAGGAATTTGAGGTTACAGTGAGCTATGACTGCGCCACTGCCCTCCAGCCTGGGTGACATAGAGAGACCCTGTCTATAAAAACAAACAAACCCACAAAACCCTAAAGAATACCAAAATTTATGAATGAGCAAAATAGGACTTAGAGGGAAATTATAGCTGTAAATACCAATATTAATACAGAAGACAGAAGGCTGGGTGCAGTGGCTCATGCCTGTAATCCTAGCACTTTGGGAGGCTGAGGCAGGAGGACTGCTTGAAGCCAGAAGTTCAAGACCAGCCTGGTTAACATGGCGAGACCCTGTCTCTACAAAAAGTTAAAAAAAAAAAAATTAGCTGGGTATGGTAGTGTGTGCCTATAATCTCAGCCACTCAGGAAGCTGAAGCAGGAGGATCGCTTGAGCCCAGGAGGAGGTCTGAGGTTGCTGCGAGCTGTGATCGCATCACTTCACTCCAGCCCGAGCAACAGAGCAAGACCGTTTCAAAAAAAAAAAAAAGATCTCACATCAATAACCTAATTTGCCACCTTAAAAGTTGAAAAACTAAACTTCAAAGAAGGAGAAAGAAAATAAAGATTTGAGTAAAAAGCAATGAAATAGAGAACAGAAAAGAAAGGAGAAAAATCAATAAAATTGTAAGTTGGTTCTTTGAAAAAAATCAACAAAATTGACAAAACTTTAGCTAGACTGACAAAAAAAAAGATAATCAAATTACTAAAAACAGAAATGAAAAAAGGAACATTACTACCTACATTACAGAAATAAATAAAATATAAAGGAATTCTATGAACAATTATATGCCAACAAATTAGATAACCCAAATGCAATGAATAAATTCCTAGAAAGATAAAACTACCAAAACTGTCTCAACTATAAAACAGAAAATCAAACCTATATTTAAGGCCGGGCGCGGTGGCTCACGCCTGTAATCCTAGCACTCTGGGAGGCCGAGGTGGGCGGATCGTTTGAGCTCAGGAGTTCGAGACCAGCCTGAGCAAGAGCGAGACCCCATCTCTACTAAAAAATAGAAAGAAATTATATGGACAGCTAAAAATATATATAGAAAAAATTAGCCGGGCATGATGGTGCATGCCTGTAGTCCCAGCTACTCGGGAGGCTGAGACAGGAGGATCCCTTGAGCCCAGGAGTTTGAGGTTGCTGTGAGCTAGGCTGACGCCACGGCACTTACTCTAGCCTGGGCAACAAAGTGAGACTCTGTCTCAAAAAAAAAAAACAAAAAACCTATATTTAACAAGAGAGAGCGAGCTGGTAATCAAAAAACTTCCCACAAATAAAAGCCCAGGACCGGATGGCTTCCAAATATCTAAAAAAGAATTAACACCAATTCTTCTTAAACTCTTCTAAAACACAGAAGAGGAAAGAATACGACATAACTTACTATATGAAGCCAGCATCACAATGGTAGCAAAGCCAGATAAAGACATCGCAAGAAAATTACAGACCAATATCCCTCATGAATATAAATGCAAAAATCCTTAGCAAAATATCAGCAAACTGAATCCAGCAACAGATAAAAAGCATTACATACTATACCAAGTGAAATTTATCCCCATATTGGTTTAACATAAGAAAACCAATGTAATATACCATATGAATAGAATAAAATACAATCATCTCAATAGACACAGAAAAAGCATTTGACAAAATCCAAAACTCATGATAAAAACAAGGTCGGGCATGGTGGCTTACACCTATAATCCCAGCATTTGGGAGCCAAGGTGAGACCCAGACAGAGTTCAGGACCATCCTGGGCATCATAGCAAGTCCCTGTCTCTACAAATATAAATAAATTAGTCAGGCATGGTGGCATGTACTTGTAGTCCCAACTACTCAGAAGGCAGCAGCAGGAGGATCACTAGAGCCCCGGAGTTTGAGGTTACAGGGAGCTATGATCATGTCACTACACTCCAGCCTGGAGGACAGAGTGAGACCCTTTCTCCAAAAATGGAACAGAACATATCAGATTAAAATAGAATAGAGTAGAACAGATTAGAACATAGAATAGAGTAGAATAAAGTAAAATACAATAGAGTAGCCCAGTCAACAAGCCAGGAATAGAAGGTAATTTTCTCAACTTGATAAAAGGCATCTAATCTATGAAAATCCTAACAGCTAACTTTGTAAAATCAGTGGTGATAGAGTGAAAGCTTTTCCCCCAAGATCATAAGACATGGATGTCTGTTCGTACCACTTCTACTCAACTATCTACTATCTGAGATTTTAGCCAGGGACAATTAGGAAAAAAAAAAAAAAAAAAGAAATAAAAAGGCATCCAGACTGGAAAGGAAGGACAAAAACTCTATTTGCAGATGATATGATCTTGTATATAGAAAATCCTAAGAAACCCACTAAAAAAGATTAGAGATAATAAATGAGCTTGGCAAGGTTGCAGCACGAAAGATCAATGTATAAAAATCAATCATATTTCTATAGAAATTAAATAACTTATTTATTTAAGACACCCCATGTTCATGTACTGGAAGCCTTAATACCGTTGGGATGGTAATGCTACCTAAGATGATCTATGGATTCAGTGCAATCCCTATAAAATCCCAGCTGGTTTTTTTTGTAGAAATTGAGAAGCTGATCCTAAAATTCATATGGAAAAGGGACACTAAATAATAAAAACAAACTTGAAAAAGAACAAAGTTGGAGAACTCACAGCTCCCGATTTCAAAACTTACTAAACAGCAACAGTAATCAATTTCATATGGCACTGGAACAAAAACAGAGAACAGTGGACTGAGAATCTGGAAATAAGCTCACACCTTATGCTCCACTGATTTTCAACAAAGGTGCCTAATGGGGGAAAGAACAATCTGTCTCTTTAACACATGGTGCTGGGAAAACTGAGTATCTACATGCAAAGAATGAAGCTGGAGCCCCACCTCACACCATATGACAAATATCAACTCAAAATGGATCAAAAATCTAAATGTAAGAGCTAAAACTATACAGCTCTTGGAAGTTTCTGTGAACTTCAATTAGGTAATAGTTTCTGAGACACGACACCTACAGCACAAGCAACCAAAGGAAAAAAAAGACAAAATTGACTCTATCAAAATTTAAAACTTGTGCTTTAAATGACATTACCAAGAAAATGAATACTTTATAGAATGGGAGAAAATATTTGCAACTCATATATTTGGTAAGGGCCTAGTATCTGGAATATATAAAGAACTCTTACAACTCAACAAAAAGACAAACAGGCTAATTAAAAAATGGGCAAAGCACTAGAATAGGTATTTCCCCAAATATACACAAATGGCCAACATCCACATGAAAAGATGCTCAACACCATTAGCGATTAGAGTAATGCATGTTAAAAACACAATGAGGTAACTACACCCACTAGGATGTCTATAACAAAAAACACAGTCACCGGTGTTATGGAGGGTGTGGGGAAATTGCCACCTCACACATTCTTGGTGGGAATGGCAAATTGCATAGGTGCTTTGGAGAACACTTTGGCTGTTTCTCAAAAAGTTAAATATAGAGTTAAAAAATATGATACAGTAATTCCATTCCCAAGAATACTCAAGAGAACTGACAGTATACATTCACTCTAAAATCTGCATACAAATGTTCACAGCAGCACTATCCATAATAGCCAACAGGTGGAAACCCCACATACCCATCAACAGATGCACGGATGAGGCAATGTGGCACATCCACACGGGGGAGGGTCATCCAGCCACGAAAAGGAATGAAGTACTGATGAACGGTACCACGTGTATGAACCCTGAACACATTGTGCTAAGTCAAAGGAGCCAGATACAAACACCTCCTATTATATGATTTTATTTATATGAAATGCCCCAAATAGCCAAATCCATAGAGACACGGAGCAGATTTCCTGGGTTTCAGGGCTGGCAGAGGTAAGAAGTTACTATTAATGGGTATGAGGCTTCCTTTTGGGATGACGAAAGTGTTCTGGAATTAGACAGTGGCGATGGTCGCACAATCTTGTGAATATACTAAAAATTGCTAACATGTATACTTTACAAGGGTAAATTTTATGGTACGTGAATTATATTTCAATTTAAAAAACCCTTCAGTCCTCTACTGATTTGAGTGTGACTGCTGTAGTGAGCTCCATTCTCAGTAGAAACATGTTCTTATCCCTCAGGGATGCTGATGTAGGTTAAGAATTCTCTGCTTAAAACACGTTTACAAGGCCAGGCGCGGTGGCTCACGCCTGTAATCCTAGCACTCTGGGAGGCCGAGGCGGGAGGATCGCTCAAGGTCAGGAGTTCGAGACCAGCCTGAGCAAGAGCAAGACCCCATCTCTGCTAAAAATAGAAAGAAATTATCTCGCCAACT
The DNA here is from genome assembly GCF_041146395.1 of Eulemur rufifrons. Lineage (NCBI taxonomy): Eukaryota > Metazoa > Chordata > Mammalia > Primates > Lemuridae > Eulemur > Eulemur rufifrons. The sequence goes on from NC_090987.1 coordinate 54,640,448, forward strand.
AAAATATATATAGAAAAAATTAGCTGGGCATGGTGGCACATGCCTATAGTCCCAGCTACCCGGGAGGCTGATGCAGTAGGATCACTTAAGCCCAGGAGTTTGAGGTTGCTGTGAGCTAGGCTGATGCCACGGCACTCACTCTAGCCTGGGCAACAAAGCGAGACTCTGTCTCAAAAAAAAAACACGTTTACAAATACTGAAAATCCTTCAAGCATACAATTCAATGTAACAGAGTATGTCAATATTTTCATCAATAAAGCAAAAATTATTTCATTTACACATGTAGAATTGCTTTCATCCACCCAACTTTTTTGAATTTGCTGTTTTTAAAAGAACACTGTACAAACTAGGTAAAAAAAAAAAAAATCTTAGATGTGATTTATTACTAATCAGTATGTATTTTGGAAAATCCTTTGTACACGCATCCCTTCATTCCACAAATATTTACTGAGCACGTACGATGTACAGAGCACTCTGCTAGGTGGCAGCAGGGCTAAGTCTCTGCACTGCGGAGCTGGAGTTCCGGAGGAGGCAAAGCCACCACAAACAAAGGAAGAAGTCATCACAGAGTCGATGCCCACCTTGAAGATGAAATGCCTGAGGGGGCACTGCTGTGCGGGAGTATCCTGCTTGGGTGAGGAGCCAGGGTGACAATACCAACAGCAGCAGTGTCACTGCACCTCTCCCAGGGAGTCACGAGCATATTCTGTCTATGAGACACACACAGGGAAACCTGGGTATGTGATCTCCAAATCAGCCCTCAAAACACGAGTCCAGCGAATAACACACAATACCACAGTCTTTTATTTATTATTTATTTCTTTTAATACAAAGCTTTGGCATTAGCAATTTTATGAAAAAATAAAATGTACTAAAAATAAATGCTTGTGTGGCATGATTGGTAAATGATGCACAAAAATAGGTTCTTTTTCCTTCAAGGCAATCAGTCAGAAAGCAGTTTTCTTCTCTTCAAAACCATTCTACCCTATGGAATAAAAGGAAAAAAGCAGTCATGAATTAGTTAAAAGTTAGTTGTCAATGTTTAAAATAACAGAGAGGTGGTCCTAACTGAGGGGTGGCCTGGCTGTCCCCAGCTATTTCCCAGCCCCTTCTGGTGAGGGCAGCAAGCCACCAGCACGCCCCTGAAGTCTGCAGCTCACTGCTCGGTCATCTGGGAAGGGCCTTATATTCTCAGACGGGATGCACGGAAAAGTACCGGTTAATAGCATCTTATTTAAATATACAGGGACAATTGCCACGTAATTCACAACATGTTCTAAGTGCTGAGTGTGCTGAGGTCTGCAGCTGTCCTCTCTGGAATATGCTCCTTGTTTACCCTCCAATGACAATCTTATCACTTATTTTGACATAAGAGCTAAAGAGCACAGATATCAGGAACGTATGTCTCTCTCAGGAATTCTCCAGATCTTGGAGGGGTGTGTGTGTTTCTGTCCCTACATCAGGTGCTAAAAGTGCCTATAGTCTTTGGAGAAGTCCCCACCTGCCCCTCAGGCTCCTACAGCCTCTCTGCAGCCCCTCGTACTGTGGGGCTGCCCGGCTCTGTGATCCCTGGGACTTCTGCTCACTTCTGTGGCTCCCAAATCATGCCTACAGCTCTGACCTGTCTTCTCTTTGCTGAGCTCTGGGTCTATGTTTCAAACCACTGAATCTTTGTTTGTCAGATACTCTCTAGCTTTTATCTCCTCCCTGCCTCCCTGATTTCTTCCTTCAACTCCATATTTTTACCTAACCTAGCTTCCTGCCTCCACTCTGTAACCACTTCAAAACAACTTTCCGGCCACCAGGAATGATCTTTCTGCTGAAAAGCCTTAGGTATTACCTACTAATAAAGTCCAAATTCTGTCGCTGGCTTACTACCACCACCGCCTATAGCAGACACCACACAACTCCCAGATCCTGCTCTGCTCTGTCCTCCCTTTGTGCCCTCATTATGCCCGGCCTTGTTCCTAAGTCACCCCCTCCATGAAGCCTTCCTTTTTCAACTCCTCCACAGCAAAAGCGGCAGCTCCTTGGGCTGTGACACAGAAGCACGCCGTGTGCACTCCCGCCAGCACACACGCACGGTGCGCGCACAGCTCTGAGCGCCAGCGGGGCATGGCCAGGGAGGGCCCTACGGGCTTCAGGGCTGTAAGCCCAGCACCTGGCACAGGCCTGGTGTCCCGTGGGTGCTCAGTAAATGGCATCAAATGAGTGAGAGGGAGTTGCTCGACTGTTTTGAAAACGCTCTGGTATGAAGGATGTTCACAATGACTTCATATAAGAAAACACTGCCCTTATATTTCCTCAGAAAACTGGATATTGGATATAAGGATTTTTTAGGGGTGATCAAGTTTTTAAAGCTACTTTATTTTGTTGCCCTTCTAAGAAATTATAAACTAATGCAGCCCTAACATTGAAGTTATTCTGAAAAGCAAAATAGTAGCCACTGCCAAAGACAGTAGAGGCGTCCAATGGAAGGTCCCCGTTGCCTTCGACACTCTTTTTGCATCACGTTTTTAGAAAACCAAATCTGTCTTCTTCAATCACATCCTTTGGCGCCATCTCAGACGGCTCTGCGGAGTCGTCAAAGGCAAGCAGGAGCCAGGAGTGTCGGCTTTGACTCCAGCCCTTCACCCTACAGCATCTCCCAGCAGTCACCCAGTCGCCCTGGGCCAGTGTTCGTTCCTTTGTGTACATATAGCCCACACTCCGAGTGGCTAAAAGGAGAAATGAATACTAAGAGAACATTCATTACCCAGCAATATACCTCAAATAGAGATTAAATTTACATCTTTGCTGGAAATGCTCTAAGAAAGGCAGCCTCAGAAAAGTAAAAGCAATCAATGATGTGCACCAGTGTGAGCAAAATACTAGGTCGAGAACTGAAAATTCAAAATTCTTTAGACCAGTGTTTCTCAAACTGAAGGACACAAGCTATTAATGGTTGATGTATTAATGTGGCAGTTCGTGACTAGTATTAACAACAAAGCCCAGAATAACCTGTATCAGAGAACACTGCATACAGCGAGGGGAGCGCCTGTGAAATCTGTCTCGGCTGTCCACGGGAGCGCCGGGCCAGCGCAGGACGCAGTTCTCACAGTGGGAGAGGGCAGAAGACAGGCTTGAACAACACGCTCTGGGGCTTAAGGTTCCAAAAGAGGCACTGGTAGAGAACCCAATCCCTCTCCTTGGGCTCTCACCCCTCCTAGGAAGGAACCACTCAAGAGGGACCTTCAGAACCGGAAGGAGAGTCTTCGAGACGCCACCTGGTGTGAGATGTGCCTCAGAACAGCTCTGGCCTTGCAGCTTCTGTCTGAACGACCAGGTCCTGGCAAGCTCAGTAGCTTTCAAAGTATCCCATGCTACGGGTGGACAATTCTGACTGGTGGACAATTCCGTCTTACATTAAGTGGAAGTCCACCTCCCTGCAGATGTCTCCAAGGGTCCAGAACTGCAGCTTAAGAATCACCCTGGCAAGTGCGGGCCAGCCAGCCTGAGGCCACCGCAAGTACGAAACAAGGCCGCGAGGGCGGAAAAGCCCAGCGAAGGAGCAAGCTCTTGGCAGGCATTCAGTGAGTAGTTATTCTCATCTTTAGGAGTCCTTCGAACAACTGGAAACATCTATCACCTCAGGCCCCTTTTCTAAGCCAAGCATCCTCCAGACATCAAATGATTAAGTTTTCAGACCCTTTTATATTGAGACGTGCTCATCTGTCAATGTTACTCTTAAAAAGAGGCCCCCACCCGCCCCAAACGGAATAATTCAGAAATAACGAGTAGAGAGTAAAATAGACACATCGTTTCTTTTTATTGGTGTACAAGGTTCTGCTACTACACCTAAGAGGAGGACAGCAAATCAGGAATTCTGGTGGGGCAACCAAAGCCCACTGGCCTGCTGCAAGCAGCCAGGGCTTTCTGAGCTCGGGCAGTGCTTTAGGAACATTTGTTCAGCTATTTCATCACGTTAACCATATCAGGGTCATTTCTTTCTGCCAAGATCGCTTTGAGTCTTGAATGCTTGGGCTACACTTCTCTGCAAATCTTAGGACATGATTTCTATGAATCAGAATCTAGGACCTGGAAAAGGGCTTTAGGGGACACCTAGTCAAACTTCAAACTCAACTTAAAATCTCTCCTACAGGCCGGGTGCAGTGACTCACACCTGTAATCCCAGCACTCTGGGAGGCCGAGGCAGGAGGATCACTTGAGCTCAGGAGTTGAGACCAGCCTGAGCAAGAGCGAGACACCATCTCTACTGTAAATAGAAAAATTAGCTGGGCGTGGTACGTGCCTATAGCCCCAGTTACTTGGGAGGCTGAGGCAGTAGGATCGCTTGAGCCCAGGAGTTTGAGGTTGCTGTGAGCTAGGCTGATGCCACTGCACTCTAGCCAGGGAAACAGTGAAACTCTACCTCAAAAAAACTCTCCTACATCATCCATATATTTGTTCCTCAAATAATGAAAATATTTATTTTTCTTATATTGAAGGAAAAATAGTGACACAAATATAAGCTGGTAAATGTTGGGATTCCACAAGGCTTGTATGAATAACAAAGTAAAGCAAAAATCCTCCTTTGGGAACTGAAGTCCAATAACGTTGCTCACGTGGGTACTAAGAAATAGAAGTGTGAGAAAGTAATACATAAATACATTTACCTTGCATTTACTTGCTTCTTTGTCTGACTACCATCTGTTTATATCTTCAAAGTCTCAAATTCATCAGATTTGTTTATAGTGTTAAAAAAATTTAATGCACAATTAGTCACAGTTGAGCATTTAAATAAATAGTATCTCATCACAACAGAAGGGCAGTGATTCCAAACACATGGACCTTGGCTGGACATCTGACTGAAGTCGGTAGTGTCAGGACCGTGATAAATGCATGGTGAGTGGGGGAAGGATGGGGGTTGGGGGGTTGCACCACCTGCTGGCCACTCTTGTGCAGTCAGCAACCTACCCACTGCAGGGGAACCTGGACCACTTGGGTCCCCCATGCCTGCCTTTGCATCTTGCCTGGAGGGCTTCATGAGTGACTAGACTGGGTCAATGGCTTGCTGAAATTGTGCTGTACAAGATCAGCGACCAGCAACACTGTCAGAAAAGTAAACTATTCCAGTAGGCATAAGTGTAAAGTTCATCATCAATTTTCAATCATTAAAATGCCAAAAGATGAATCTGCTTATATTATATTTGAGACTATCTTTCAAATGGATGAGGTTACCCAGAAAACTAAACCAGGACAATTAAAATGAAAAAAAATAAAAAAATAAAATCTCATTTTGGCTATAAGCTTCTTGGTAGATAAAGGCAAAAAGAGAAATAAGAGATTTAAAAAAATTCATTAATGAAGAATAATTGCAAATTTATTTGCTAAAATAAAACTTTTCTCTGGAACAAAATCACATAGGAATTTTTCATCTATAAATATATATATATATTTTTAGACAGAGTCTCATTCTGTTTCCTGGGCTAGAGTGAGTGCCATGGCGTCAGCCTACCTCAGAGCAACCTCAAACTCCTGGGCTCAAGCGATCCTTCTGTCTCAGCCTCCCGAGTAGCTGACACTACAGGCACGCGCCACCATGCCCAGCTAATTTTTTCTATATATATTTTTAGCTGTCCATATAATTTCTTTCTATTTTTAGTAGAGACAGGGTCTCGCTCTTGCTCAGGCTGGTCTCGAACTCCTGACCTTGAGCGATCCTCCTGTCTCAGCCTCCCACAGTGCTAGGATTACAGGTGTGAGCCACCGCTCCTGGCCTCATCAATATTTTTGAGAGACATTGGGTAAGAGTGATTATTATCTTTTCTATTATCCCCCACATAAAAATGGCCTTAAAAAAACTAAATAATTCTTGCTCATTGTTTAAAAAAAAAATCAATACACACAAAAGCATACATTGAAAAGGAAAACATTACCCCAAATTCTAATTTTAGACGATCGCCATTAATATTTTGGTGACCGTCCTTTCATGAATCCCTATGTGTGTATATGTACACACATCCACACACATCCACACACTCTCTCTCAATTGTTCTTTCTAAATGGGGTCATGAATATTGTCCTTCAGAGTGGTTTCGACCCAAGGCACAGAAATCCTATCTGAATGAACAACTGCAGCAGCAACCCTCTACAAGGCTAATGGGGAAGGGCTGGACTAAGCCATGGAGCTCAGACCCATGACTTGGCTCTGAATCACGCAGGCACACATGCATGGACTGGAAATGTCATGGCCCAGGCACTCCGCTTTGCAGCAGGCAACATGTTTACTGAGCATTCTCCAAGATACCTGATGCGTGGACTGAGCATCTGGCAGATTCTGAGTGGCAGCCAGGTGGCTATTAAATTACTCACTAATTCTCTAAAAGTTCAGTGTGTCACTATCTGCTTGCGTAGGGCATCACTCATCTGTGAAGTTTCTAAGTGAGCTTGAATCCCAGCCCAGCCTGCTGGATCAGCACAGGAGTGAGCAAGAGTGGTGGCGGCAGGGGATGGATATTCCCTCCTGACTCGGGTCTGAACCATCGGCACTCACAGAGTTCCTATGGCTCTATGTCCTATTTCATGAAAGAAATTAAATTCATTTGTCAAACGATAAAGACTGACGGCCATCTTATTCACAGAACTTTGACAGAATCTCAGCAGCATCAGTTTGGCTAACATTTATTGAGCACTTATTATGTACCAGGCACTGTGCTAAGCACTTTATATGCTAATGCTCACAGCACTACCAGTGTGGTGGTAGCCCTACCATTACCTCCATTTTATGGATGACTGAAGGGAGCATCAGATAAACATAACTGTCCAGGTCCCACAACTGAAAAATGGAGGAGATGGGAGTCAAATCCAGGGGTGTCTGACCCTCGAATCTGAGTCATTAACACTGTGCTGAGTTGAAGAGAAACTGCGCCGGGCGGCCCAGCAGAAGCAGCTGGTGGTCCACCCGCTGGACGACACTACCCAGCTCAAGACTGGAGAACGCCAGCGGGCTGGGACCCACCCGCCGCCCTGTGTGCAAGGGGTCCCTCTTGCAAGTCTCTGGCCAACAGATCAGGTTAGATGCATTAAGATCATGTCCCTGGGTGGTGGTCTGCCCAGTGTTTCTCCAGCTGGACAACGGCAGCCAACGAATTCAACTGCGTGAGCCAGTCTGGCTACGACTCCCCAGGTAAAGTGTCAGGACCTAACTGAACATGGAGAGCACGTTGAGACTCACTAGTGCCAATTTAGGGTCAAATTTAGGCAGTGACCCAGGGTTCCTTTCATCTTTAACTAGTTTTCATGAATACTAGTAAAAGAAAGGACTGAAAAATATCCTGTAGTAAAATGCCTCCAATTTAAAACAAAACAAAACCAAAAAACTTTTTCTACATCTTATACCTGTGGAAAGCTACTCTTGGAAAATCACTGCATCAAAATGGACCTTAACAGTCATCTAGCCCAATTTTCCACCCTCTGGAAAGCACGACCCCACCTCTGCCTGCATTCCTGGCCCCGGGCACTCCCCGCAGGAAACCATCCCCCCAGTAAGTGGCCTCCCTGACAGATGTTCTTCCTTTTACTTGGGTGAAGCTTGCCTTCCCGTAGCCTCCCTTCGGTCCTCACTTTGCGTTTTGGAGATGGAGTTTATCATTATTTTCTCTGCCCCCCAACAGTCTTCCTAATATTTGGCAACAGCGGGTCTTCCTGATGGCTTCTTTCCTGCAAGCTAAACACCCAAGGCACCGTGCCTTGACCACAGCAAGGCTGCCTGGGTTCCACCAAAAGCTGACCATGGAAGACTCCAGATAAGGTCTGATGAGCACAAGTAAAGCGGGGCTGTCCCTGTCAGTGAGGAGGACACCGACATTCTTTACACACAAAGACTACACTGGTTCCCTTGGCATTTGTACAACATTGTTGATTCATTCTAAGCTTGTGGCTAATGAAAACCTTTAGATCTTTTCTCAAAGGAGCTGTTTCTGTGGAACAAGGAGAACTCCCAATCTGTGTTAACTGACTGAAAATAAACGTTCATGAAATAAATTATTTTGCTAGATATGATCCTATCAGGATCAGTATTAAACTGGGGGAACCCAATTCTCACTACCTTCATGAAAATCACTGTATGTGTTTTCTTGGGATCATCTGGCACATGCAATCCAACAAACAATTTGTTACTTACTCATTAGCATTCAAGCTAGCTGTGGCTCTGATGATCATGTAGCAGAGCGTGAGCGCACTGAGGAGGCCAAAGCTGGCAATAATAAACCATTCTTCTGTTGACAAAGGAAAGGGAGGAAATCACTCTGGGGAGAAGGTTTAAGTCAAATCGACGTCAACATTTCCCTCAAATGCAACGAAGCAGACGTCAACGGAGGTGTAAGCCAAGACTGGCCCAAGGAAGTGCAGCAGGAGGAGGTTTGCCAGAGAGCTACTAACTGGAGGAGGTTAGTGGACGTACTGATGAAAGCTGCAAGGGAGAAAGGAAAGCACGGCCCAACCACTTCTTCCAGTTTAGGTGCTGAGGTCTGCGAGTGTGGCCACCCAGAAGTGTGCAGTAAAAGTATGTATGTGAAGTTGCACGTGGACATAGATTGTTTTCATTAATTTAAATGACAGTAAAGTAGACTAACCATACATGTAACCTTCTTTCCTTCTTCATATTGTCATTTCTGCATGGTTCTATCATTCTTTCTTAGAAAAGTCTCAGAAATATGGAGCAGTGGTTCTCCAAGGTTCTTTAGGTGCTTCATGGCTACGTTCTTCTCTCTCATGCAAGAGTTAACTTGTGATATTTACATAAAAAGGACGTCTTGCTGGTGTCCACCCCTCACGACCTAACTGCTGGGAAACAGCACTGGTTGCTCTGGATTTGATAAGCAGGAGGAGGAAGGACAAGGTGCTTGGTCCACCAGAGCTGAGAACCTCTGGCACATGGAACTCCATGGGTTGTCTTGTCTGTCTGTACACCTGTCTGTCTGTCTCTCCTTCCAGATATTTTTCCTTAACTTTTCAGAGACTGTATGGCCTGTATTGTCAAGTTACACTTTAAAAACAGTATTTATTGAGAACCTCAAAAATAATCTCAGAACCAATCTGACTTCCTAAAAAAAGTCTTAATTATAAAATATTCTTTAGCATATAGAGTGGCTAGGGCTGGTTTAACAAAGCGTTACACAGCAAAATTACTTATATATCTGCAAGAAGGTGGAGAAAATAAATTATTTACACATGGAATGCCAAATGTTTATATGCAAAAGCTGTGTATAACCTATGTTTCTTAACCTGGGTCCCATAAATCTTAACACTGCACACAAAATTATGTGTGCACAGGCATTTTTTCTAGGAAAAGGTTATTATACTTCTATGACATTTTAAAGGTGATACCTTCCAAAGGCCAAGAGGAGCTGCCCGCAGAGCTCCAGGATGCTGAGTTTCTTCTATGAGCATTTCTCCGCCCACCTTGTTTATATTATCAAAATGCTTAGTAAACTCTTTCTTTTTAGATAACAGCACAGCCACTGCCTCTTAGATTACACATTTCCTCATCAATAGATTGAAGTTTTTTTTTTTAATTTTAATTTTTTTTTGAGACAGAGTCTCGCTCTGTTGCCCGGGCTAGAGTGAGTGCCGTGACATCAGCCCAGCTCACAGCAACCTCAAACTCCTGGGCTCAAGCGATCCTCCTGCCTCAGCCTCCCGGGTAGGTGGGACTACAGGCGTATGCCACCATGCCTGGCTAATTTTTTCTGTATATTTTTTAGTTGTCTATATAATTTCTTCTATTTTTAGTAGAGACGGGGTCTTGCTCTTGCTCAGGCTGGTCTCGAACTCCTGACCTCGAGCGATCCTCCTGCCTCGGCCTCCCAGTGTGCTAGGATTACAGGCATGAGCCACCGCTCCCGGCCGATTGAAGCTTTTTACATAATCAAAATGAACATTCAAGAATACATGTGAAATCTACCATTTTTATCTGTAATATTTTAAGTTAGGGGAAAGGTATACTGGCATTTAAAAAAAATCAGAAGATGAGTGGTCAACATCAGGGAACTGAACACAAGATTCTGCCTTTCTTTCTTCTTAAGAACTTTTATACATGATATGCAGACTAACCTTCAGAACTTCAATTCTGTCTATGTTTCCAAATTTTGGATATATCACTCCATATTTACATGTCTTTTTTCGTATGTGTGATTTCAGTTTTAAAAACTCGTAACCAAAAAGAAGTGACCACCACCACAGTAATTCCCAATGTGCCCAGAGGCATTTTAGCAGCTGGGGCCTTGTCACCTCCACCTCCCCAGCGCCTCCCCTTAGCACAGTGCCTTGCACACAGCAGATGCTGGTCAAAAGCACTGCGGCTGCCTGCCGCAGTGCTACAGGACCTCGCAGGGAAAAGCAGAGGGGTAGCTTTGGTGTAGTTTAATCATATCAATTTTATTTGTTAACATTACATGTAAATTATGATAAACGTGATTAATTTGGTGTATGCAGTAATATTTTTTTATCATCAAAACATAAGACTTTGAAACATTTCTGTATAAAATATAATGGGATCAGTACTTAATGTAGTAATTAGTAGGTGCTCAATAAATGTCTGATCAATGAAGGGTGTAAAATAACTCATTAATAAACAGCTTTTGTCTCCTTTATGATTACTAGATCAATTTATAAAAAAAAAAATCTAAACCATAAAACCTAAATACCGAAGTATGAAAACCATGAAATGCTGTTAAATCATTGAGAAATAGTAAGAAGTGAGCCAAACTATATTCAAAGGATAGTTCTACCTATTTTATGACTGAAGACTCTGAGTTTAGACATGATAGAATAAAACCTGGGAAATCGCTTCCTAATAATAATTCCCAGCTGGTTGCAAACATGAATCCTTCACATGAACAGACTGCACGAATCTTAGGGTGCGAAGGGAAAACCCTGGCAACAGCTCTTCTCCGTCTCACCCCCGGGCTGAGCGGGATCCCACGGCTTCAGGGCTGAGCTCTAGGCAAAGCGGCAGCGCGGACGGAAAGGCAGCGCCACGCGGCGACGAGGAAGGACGGGAGGGGTTAGGTGAGAGTAGCACGCAGAGAATGGAACTGAAGAGAAGAGCTGCTCGCTTCGGGGTGGAAGTCTACAAGGCCCACGTGCACACCGCACCGTCCGCCCACGCACACACCCCGTCCGCCCACGCACACCGCCCACCCGCGCGCGCACACCGTCCACCCACGCACACACCCCGTCCGCCCACGCACACCGTCCGCCCACACGCACCGTCAGCCCGCACACACACCGTCAAGCCACGCACACCGCACGCACTTCGGCACTGCCATCAAAACCTCCGCGGCTCCTTTCTGCTTGTCAACAGTCCAACAAGCAAGACGACCGTAACTAGCCCAGATTACCTTTGCTTTTCTCCCACCCTCTGTACAATTATACCAAAGTTAAGTACCAAGACATCAAACTTCCATAAAAAGTGTAAAATAAAGTGAGCAACAGACAGTTTCAACTGTTCCTAGAGAAGTGAACCTTTAGGTTCAAATTCTAGGTTAGTTTTTTTACTAAGCTGCCTGCAGTCTGGGGGAAGAAGAGCGCCAGTGCTCAGCACGCGACATCCCGGACGCTGCCGACGACCTAGGTCACGCTCCATCGTCTCCCTCTAAGATGCCTGTTTGCAATGCAATGATTTCAAAACGAGGTTCATAAAACAGCAACTAAGACAAATCTCTGAACTCCTCCTCAAATGCAGCTATTCCTATTATTTACACACAAATACACAAAGCTGCCTATTATAAAGAAAGTTTCGTTATTCCAGGTATCTGTTTTAACAAAAGTACACGTTTCTTTCTTGGGTACAAACTGAGTCGCTGGCCCAGGTGACAGCCTTGACTCTCCTCTCAGCAGTCCCCGAGTGCCCAGCACAAGCAGCAGTGCCACCCTGGGCCTGAGCAAAGGGTCCTCACTTACTTGTTACTGCAATGTTGATCTCTCCTGTTCTAGGAGTGAGTTCCCCATCCTGAGGAAGAGGCGATATCCCCGAAGTTCGAAGTGGCTCAAGGCCAAGAGAGCTGTCACTGCTGAGGTCACCTAGGGCTGACCTCCGGTTAACTGCCTGGGTTCTGGTGAGCCTTTCCATATCAAACGCTACGTTGTCGGTACACGGCATATTTGGCTGCAAAATATTTCCAGGTTAAAAATAGCTGTAAGAATAACAAATCTGTTTATAAAATTCTTAAATGTTTGACACCCCATTGCAAAGACTTCACCAAGTTTTTCCCATGTGATTTCCTCTCATTTCTCTGCCATCTACCTATACTTTCTACTCTCACCCGAGAGTTTTTCTTCAAAAGAAACAGGCGATCTCTTTCCAAATATGGCACAAAGAAAAGCCAAAATCCAGTGCAGATCCGAGAAAAGTGGCCACTGCATCTTTATCAAGAAATGACAACCTTTTGTGGACATGGCACACAGGCAAAGGGAGTCATGATCATAATTATGAAGCTGACAAACATTCAGTTTAAAATACAGTAAACTATTACTTTGGTTAGTGTTAGATGTTGACGCTGAGGGACAGCAGGAAACACAAAATACCATTTCATCCGGCTAACTTCTCTGTAGTGCCCACTTATCTGGTAGTCAGTTTTTAATACCTTCTACCTTTAAACACAAGGAAAGCACACAACCAAGAGTAGATAAAACTGTAAGAAAACCACCTGTTTCAGAAGCTAAGCACCTAATCCTGAAGGAGAGATACAGAGCTGGTTGGGGTCAAAGTCTACCAATTAAAAAGTGAGCATAAAATTCCTGTGGCTTAACAATGTGGATACTCGGTTTCCCTAGCAACCTTCAGTTCTAGGCACATCACAGACAGCATGCAAGATGCAGGGCTGGGAAGGGTGGCTGGGAGTTGATACGGAGAGAAGCAACAGGCACCCAAACCCAGAGCCAGCGGCTTCCGGGGCAAAAGGAATGTTTCAGAGCACCTCAACGTCTTATTAAAAGAATAAATTACAGCACAGCGTAGTAACTGATGCTTATAATAATGCCTACTTAGAAGAGACTTATTATGTTTATTATATTTAAGGAACCATGGTAGCTTGTAATACAATACATTTTAGAAGAATTTTCATTAAAACCCAAGAAGGTTGGAGGTGTGAAGAGAGGTGTGTGAATACTTTCCCAGCGCACATTCCGTGCCAGGCAGTAAGGCAGATGCCCTCTGTTAAACCAGTCTCAAGTGGTGGTGACTGTGCCCCAGGGGACATCTGGCAGCACATGGAGACATTTGTGACTGCTGAGACTTGGGTGTCATTTTACTGGCACCGAGTAGCACAGGCTCGGGAAGCTGCTGAGCAGCCCCCAAAGCACGGGGCAGAGCCACGAGGAACGACCTAGTCCACAGCGTCAGGCATGCTCGGCCCTTTGGGAAACTGCGTGTTAAATATAACTGAGGTGCTCTCTGGAGAGAGGATAGACAGAGCATCGGAGCCCACTGCAATACACTTCAACTGTGATTTGACAGTACACTGAAAATAGGACTACTTAGATCTTTGGGTTGCAAAGCTAAAATGAGAAGCTCATATGTTGGTTCGAACTAAACTTCTTGTTCTATAAGGAGATTATTCATTTGTTCTTTTTTGAGACCAGAAAGTATTCTATTTTCCTATAAAAAGCAAAATCCTGGGTATATACTTGTCTTAGGCAAGGAAAAAAAAAGTCTCCCAGTCATGTTAGTCAGCCACAGCTGAACTCCATGTAGTGTAACTGGCCAGAGTCCGCGCCAGGCTGGTGGGGCTTCTCCCAGGGCTTTGGTCACCACCCACCTTCAAACTGCTTGCAACTTACCAACACCCACAAGACCAAAGTAAAACTTAAAGAGAAGGAACGTAAGTGATGACATAATTTTACATTATGCCAAATGTAGAAAGTATTACTAGTGGACCAGAGTCAATAGTCTAGATTCTATTCTTTTTTAAAAATATTAGAGTGAAGGAAAATCGTGTCCTCCTCTCTATATCAGTTCTTATTCTACACCCACCACCCGAGAGTAGCACACTTAGAAAGGTGGACTAACGGAGTTATTTATCTTCTCTTCCAGGAGCTCCCTGAAATGGGTTAGAGTGAGACTTTGAATTAGCCTAGAAGAAAGGCACTGTTGGACTAACAAGGTTACGTGACAAAGCAAGTCAGTGCTTTTCTTGTGAGAGGTAACCATGCCTCCTATTACCCCGAATATGTTCCGTTATGTTACACTTAGATAAACTACTACATAAACGTAGTAACAAAAGAGGAAACATACCACAATTCCCAGGGCCTTCAATATATTAAGTTTGCACATAGGACAGGTACAATGTTCACTAAGCCAGGGATCTACGCAGGATTTGTGGAACACATGCCTATAAAATAATGGAGAACTATGTTACAAATTATATACTGAAAAGCCATTAGGTCAAATGGAAAGAAATGGAATTTTAATTAGTCTGTTTTTCCCCCTTTCAAGATATATTTGCAAGTCCCAAGAGACAAATATTGAGGATTAAAATATAACTTGAAGAAAACCTCCTGAACCAAACTCACATTATCAATGGCACTGTGTAACGAGGGCTGGTAAGTAGGATTTGGCTGTTTAAATTCTTTATTCCACCAAATTCCAAAAAAGACTCAAGGAAACTTAGAAAATTTATTAAGAATGAAGGTAATTATACCTTATAAATGAGTTACGTTTTCTATAATGGCATAGAAAAATGGAATTTCAAAAAAATATTAAATGAGGGTTAAGTCAAGAGTTCCCTGCGTAATTACTTATTAATTTTATGAACCACTCCCCCTGCTTTTTTTTTGAGACAGGGTCTTGCTTTGTTGCCCAGGCTGGAATACAGTGGTGTGATGATAGCTCACTACAGCCTTGAACTCCTGGGCTCAAGCAATCCTCCCACCTCAGCCTCCCGAGTAGCTGCGACTACAGGTGTGTGTCACTGCGGCTGGCTAATTTTAGTAGAGATAGGGTCTCGCTATGTTGCCCAGGCTAGTCTCAAACTCCTAGCCTCAAGCAATCCTCCTGCCTCAGCCTCCCAAAGTGCTGGCATTATAGGAGTGAGCTACCCCACCAAGCAGAAACTCTGTTTAAATGCCATTTAAAACATTAAAAAAAAAAACCAAAACTTCTAAGCAACCCCTGTTGAATGTTTGTAAGTTACAGGGCAGTTGGAACTATTTAAGGGGTGAACTATGCCTAGAATCAAATGATACTTAGCTAGCAATTTTCAGCTGAAATGTTGCAGGGGGAAGATGGGTGATTTTCTCTCTTATTCAGGAAGGCAGAAAGTCACATCCTCATGACTGGAAAAAGTCAGTCATGGAGGCTTTTGCATTCTAAAAAAAAAAGAAAAACTTAGCCCTTTGGAAAGAAGAAAAGACTGAGGGAGCTCGAGCTTTCAGAAGATGTAATGAAGCCTGACCAGCCCCGGAGTCCTGGCAGAACAGGGAAAGGGTACCAGGACAGACACTCAGGGTAGCTTTGGAAGAAACACTATCATTGTGTTTGGGGTAAGATAAAAGAAATTTTGAGAATGATACAAAATGGAAACCTTTAAAACTTTGTTAATTTATAAATTTAATCTTATTTATAGCTGTTTAGAAATGCAGTTTTGATTAAAGAAGAGGTCTAGAAAACTTTTTACTGAGATTTGGAATAAGCATTCATGCTCACAATGCACACCTGCCCACCTATCACCACTCGATGGCTGTATACTCATGTCTTTGGGGATGAGAAGATGCTGAAGAATGAATTTATCAATCTAGTTTTAAACTTAGAGGTAATGCAATTAACCAGAACCATCATCCCTGCTGGCTTTTATATAAACCGTTAAGGTTTTTCCTCGAGGAGTGGAATGCCACCAATCTGTAGGGGAGATCTAAAGTAACTTAGCATGCATACAGCATTGCGTCCCCTTCCTGTGACTTGCAGCCACACCTGCGAGTGCTGTGAGAGTGAGGCGCAGGGCTGCCCACTGCCGGCACACCCTGCAGCTGAGGGGTGGCCGTGGAGCCGGTGCCTACTGTGCAGCAGAAGCCAACTGTGCTGATGCTGGCTGTGGTCTGCAAAGACGAGCACAAGGCCTCCTAACCATTTTGGGGGACACAGACCCCTTGAGATCTGAAATAAATTATAGGACTTCCCCCTAAAAAGTCACAAGGATGCATCTGCCCAATACCTTGCATCTATTTTAACGAGGCCTATGGAACCCGGTGGTCTTGGCCAGTCCTGGGTGGGGGAAGAGTGGCTGGGAAGGTGCCCCAGGTCAGTTCTCTGTGGGGTGAAGGATGGGACCTGGCTGGCTGACAGGTGGCAGGAGGGGTGAGGTTATGTGACCCCTGGCCAGGGTGCATGGGTGCAGGAGTGGGACAGCAGGGGTGGCCTGGGGGTGGACCAGGGTTTGGCTCTGGTGCTCCCTACTCAGGCCAGTGTCTCTGCTTTTCCCTTTTCTTGTCCTGCCTTTCTTTTCTTACTCGTTATTCAGAAAGAACAAAATGATTTGATCTCCATATTTAACTTTTAAAGCTACAAGAGTTGAGTGTTCTCCGTCTCTTTACCCTTAAATTAGTTATAAATGGATTTTTCTTATGTTAGGGTTCCTGAGTAATTGGTTGATCTAAAGAAAAAGCACTTGCCCTCTGTTTTACTACATAATTACAATCGCTCCTCTATTCTGTGGGGTACTGTAATGAAAAACCACAAAGACTAACTGGTTTTCTGGGGACAAATTTGGAAAACTTCCCTTCCTTAGCTAACTTAAAAATCTGAAATATTTTCTCTCTTTAAAAAACATTTTCCTTTTGGCTCCCCGTCCAGCTCATCACTTCCTCACCACCAGCCCCACCCCCGCCCACGAACACCCTCCATCCTCCCTGAGTCTTCTCACGCCCCGCTGGCCGATGGGCCTGCCGCTGACATGCCGTGGGCAGCTGCCCTGGAAGTGGTGCCTTCTCTTCTTCCTCGCCCCTTCTCTAACCCACCTGCTTCTGTCTCCTCAGTGCTGCGGTTCCACAGAACTCCTCGGCCCTCCCTTCTAGCAAAGCTCTGCTGCTACAGCCACACGAGGCTGGACAAGCCACCTCTCTAACCCTGGGCTGTCTCGGCCAGAAGATGGCAGGCAGGGAGGAGAGGGGAAGGTGTGCTCGACTGGCCTCAGGAGGTGTCTGGAGCGAAAATGGAAAACTCTATGTGGAACACGTAGGGAAGGGCCAAGGACTGTGCAAACAAAAGGTATTATTAACAGCAGAACAGCGTGTTTCCCACAGCCCCCGACGAGTGGTCAGAATGCCCGCACACCCAGCGGCGTCCTTCTCATCAGCTGGAAGGCGGCACTGGGGAGGTAAGACCTTAAAAAGAAGCCCCTCTCCACTCAAGTAATAAAAATACACACGGAAGCAGAAAAAGGCCAGCACAGTTGGGGCTGGGTGGTGTACTGGGATGGAAAGCCAACAATGGGCTGAGCAACAGCGAAACATGAAAAGGACAAGCATATGAGAGCTTCAATGAAAAAGTCCTTTATTCCTCTAAGAAATTCTTTGGGATACAGAATGTGAAACGGATAGAACCTCCCAACAGCACTGAAACGCAGCGCCCTCCCCTCCCTGCTTCCCACCCACGCCGCACACTAGCGCGCAGCGCCGGGGCGGGTGAGCACGCTGCACTGGAGCGAGTGGTTTTCACAGCTCTGCAGCCTCGCGGTGCCGTGTAAGAACCTGGCAAACATAAAAGGACCCAGGATTATTAAAGGTCAGAGACAAGAACCCTTTCCCGCTAGCTGGCTGGCATGGTGTCAACAGGCCCCTCTGCAGTGGGGCGGCCACAGGACGCCTCAGCAGCTGGCAGCCTGACCCTTTTGGCTCCCAAAGTGGCATCTGAAACCTACATCTATCCAGGCCGCTGCACTCTGCTTCTGAAAACAGATTGTACACTACTAAAAAACTTTGTGGTTAGCCTTTAAATAAAAGAGGCCTAAATAAGGTGACAGATTTTCAGCCTCTAAGACATGCTGGGGAACATCCACAGGATGATCAGCTATAATCAGCGGACACAAGGAGGAGCCCAGAGCAATGCCAACCGCCATCTGTCCACAGTAAGCTAATGCGACAGGACGAAAAGGAAAGGTCATGTGACAAAAAGCAGCAATCCTCAATGGGGCTGACAGCTATAGATAGAATGTCCTAGTTTGGCTTGTTAAAAATTAAGGACAGACAGACACAAAGGCATGTGGCTTGTCTTCCTCCCTTGCTGAGGTGAAGGAGAGACAGTGGGTGCAGGTCCTGCCCAAGGGCTGCTGCGATGGGGAGGGGTTGCAGGGAGGTATTTGGAGGGTGACAGGTTTGAAGCAAGTTTTAAAAAAATAGGAAATGCTTGAGTGTGATTACACGCCAATGGGTGCAGACTAAAGGAACATGTGGAAGAAGCAGACACCCAAGAGGACAAAGTCCCTGGGAAAGGGAAAGAGCAGTATCAGCCCAGGGCAGGCCACCC
Source organism: Eulemur rufifrons (assembly GCF_041146395.1). Classification (NCBI taxonomy): domain Eukaryota; kingdom Metazoa; phylum Chordata; class Mammalia; order Primates; family Lemuridae; genus Eulemur; species Eulemur rufifrons. The sequence continues at coordinate 54,658,950 of NC_090987.1, forward strand.
ACCCAGACAGGAAGGCCTGGTGGGCACAGAGGCAGGCATGCATGAGGGCCTGGGGTCAGGAAGCTGGGAGAATCATGCCCATTATTTTCTCTGGGAAGCCTTAGAGACAGGGTCTCGTTCTGTCACTCAGGCTGGCGTACAGTGATTATAGCTCACTGCAGCCTCTAACTCCTGGCCTCAAGCTATCAGAGTGCTGGGATTACAGGTGTGAGCCACTGCACCCGGCCTTCTCTGAGAAGTTACTGGTGAAGTTATCTGCTGTGAGAGAGGAATGAAGGAGTGAACTGAGGAGTTCAAGGAGAACGAATATACACCAGGAAATGTTGCTGTGCTGAACAGGGACAAGCAACCACGGCAAGGGAGAGCTCTGGGCAGCGCTGTGATGAGGGAGCAGAGCTGCTTAGCGCTGGGAGATGTAGGAAGCCGTAGCAGTTAACACCCAGGCTTGGTTTCAAAGACCATAGGGACAAAAGCAGAAGGAAGGGTACTCAAGGCAGAGGGAAGGCTAAAGCAGCAGCACACGGTAAGTGCTAACGCGAAGGCATGTGAGTGGCACCCACTGGAAAGAGGCCTGAAGATGTGGAGTAAAGATTTCTGTGCACAGCCATTCTCTAGGTCAGTGGTTCCCATCTGGAGACACTCTTGGTTGTCATCAATGTGTCTGTGTGTGGGGGGGGGGTGCTACTGGCACCTAGCGGGTAGAGGCCAAGGACACTGCCAAATATCCCACAATGCACAAGACAGACTCCCCAGCACCAAACAAAAAATTACCTGGACTGAAATATCAACAGTGCCAAGGCTGAGAAACTCTGCTCTGGGTCAAAGGTTGTCACAAAATGTTGCTCAATGTGCAAAGTTAATTTTTACTACACCTGAGAAACATACTGTCGTTACAATTTCAGTGAGGTGAAATGTTCTGCTGAGCAGGTTGAACACTGTAATTTAGACAAAGCCACAAATTGTTGAGATGTGAGATGTAAGAGTAACACATATCAGCTTGGCTCCAAAGCAACATGGAGAACGTGGACGTATGGTCCAGTGAAATGAAGACCTAGTACTGAAATGGCCAAGTGAACAGTGCCCTAACTAGGGGTGCAAAGAAATTCCATTCAGTTTACAAAAACATTCTAATATTCAAAAGCAGAGCACAAACACAAAGATTGAGAGCCACTTCTCTGGTGGTAGGTGCAGTCATGGAAAGGGTTAAAGCCAGCCAAGGCTCTGGACTGCAGCGGAGGGGACGCCTTGAAGCGTCAGAGTCACTCCGGAACTCACTCCGACAAACACACCCAGGCTCCACTTGGGGTGCGCTTCTGAAAGCTCCCCCAGGCCCTGCTGCACAGTCAGGTTTGAAAAGCACTAGACTGAGTTAATAAAGAGAACTCAGAATGGAACTGTGGCCAATGCATAAGAGACAGAATGGGAGCAAAGTTCTCAGAATAATCTACTCCAGGCTGAGGCCCCTGAGGAAGACATTCCCATTTTAGTAGCAACCACGGATGGTGTTGAAGGCCTTCGTTCTTAGGTACCAGATGGTTCCGGGAGATCCTGGGCTGAAGTAAGAAGAGACAGAATTTGGAAAGACTTAGCTTCTTCCTGGTCATTCCAGTGTCAAGGCAGGCAACACGCATCCTACTCGTCCTTTCCTGATCTGCACTGGTGCACGCATGTCCTACAGCCTCATGGTGGTAGACTGTAAGTGACTACGGGTGAAGAAACACTGGTCATTACCTAGTTGAATTTTCTACGGGACAGCTTACATCTAGTTTGACACATTTTCCTTTATATGTAAAACAAATGACCTGACTACCAGAATCCTGGCTTTCTATTTCAGTGTATATAAGTCTTCTATGATTTTTTTTTTTTTTTTTTTTTTTGAGACAGAGTCTCGGTTTGTTGCCAGGGCTAGAGTGAGTGCCGTGGCATCAGCCTAGCTCACAGCAACCTCAAACTCCTGGGCTTAAGCAATCCTCCTGCCTCAGCCTCCCCAGTAGCTGGGACGACAGGCATGTGCCACCATGCTCAGCTAATTTTTTTTCTATATATATTTTAGTTGGTCAGATAATTTCTTTCTATTTTTAGTAGAGACGGGGGTCTCGCTCTTGCTCAGGCTGGTCTCGAACCCCTGACCTCGAGCGATCCACCCGCCTCGGCCTCCCAGAGTGCTAGGATTACAGGCGTGAGCCACCGCGCCCGGCCTGATTTTTTAACAAAACAGATTTTCCTAGACTCAAAATACGTAGATTATTTGTGAATAAGTAGAGTAAAACAGTAGCCTCATGGAGACAACTACTCACAATGACTGTGTTCATTCACGTCTGTGCTATCAGTTCTGTGGATGTCTTTTAGAGAAGGAGAAGGAAAAGGAAAAGTCTTTGGTTTTAGGCTGCTCAGCAGCTGATTTCCTATTTTTCCAATCGACAGTCAGAATGTATATCTTAATGTTTCACATTTCCTAGCTTGGGATAGAATCATGGTAGAAATCAACATGCTTATAAAGAAAATTTGCTCTTTTTAGGACAACAAAGCACAAGTGAAATTCTCCTTCTGGAGGGAGGTCCCATGTAAGGAGCACTGACACTGAAGGCAGATCTTTATGTCTATTATTTCTGGTCTATGAGACCCTGGGACCCACTACCGGCTCACCATCCATCCTTCACTCTGTAACGAATGAGGAGAAAAGCAGCTTCTGAGGACCGCTGGGAGCGTTACAGGAGGCAGTAAATGTAACCTGCACACAGCAGAGTACCTGTCCTAGGGCAGGCATGAAGCAAATATCTGTCCTCTCACTTTGCATAATCCAGGTTCAGAAAAAGATTTAATCCAAGTCCTTCGAGTTGTAGTACCCCGAGCCCAGGTGAGTCATGTGGAGGTCTCATGGGAAGGCCGAGCAATGGACTCGGATTTAAGATGGAGAGGAACAAGGGGCTGTTTTGAAACTCACATAAATCATAGAATAATGCTGGGTGCTTAAGGGCAGCCTGGGCAACACAGTGACACCCTACCTGTCTGTTAAAAAAAAAAAAAAAAAAGAAAGGAAAGAAAGAAAGAAATCACAGAATAAAAATTCTTGACCTTAATACTCTGAAGTTATGGTGTGCCTGGAGGCTGTGCCACGTGTGTTTCTAGAAAAGGCTGTAAAGTCAGCTCTTGCGAAGGCAGAGCTGCTCCCTGCTGACCTCAGCCCCACGACGGGCAGTGGGCAGCGGGCTCTGGCCTGCCAGAAAGCCATGGGGTAGGTGGCTCTCAGAAGCAAGTGAGACACCCACTCTGAAATGGAGACATACAAAGCACAATAATATTATTCTTTTTCAAAGAAAGAAAATTGACATACTTGCAGGGGAGAATCCGGACAACATCATTCTGCTTATAGCTCTCTATGCAGACGGCACAATGATCAAAGTCTGGGTCTGTTTCCTGCAACAAAAAGCAAAGGAACAACTATCACATGCTGAAAGTACATAAATGGTGGAGATACAATTCAGCTAAGAATTTTCCTGTAGCATGGTAAACAGTGGTTATAAAGGGAAAATTATTAAAAATAGTTTAATATATTTTCATTTGCTTAACTATATCAACCCCAATTATATCCGAGCCAATCTATTTTGTTTTAAAATTATGTTGTAACAATCTCTACTAATTCTGTTTATGATATGTCTTCTGTTTATGGTAAGTCAGAATTCTAATCTTTCCAAGATTCCTATCAGGTATCACCTTGGGTCATCACCATCCCCCCCTTCCCCTCCTTTCTACCACACTTCTCATTTAACTAAATCTGTTTTACAATCTGGGTCTCCATCAGGATGCTCACTACTCACATCCCTAAGTACAGACAGGAAGGTGGTGAGCCCCCAGCAGACTGCTGTCCAGAGACCACCCCAAGTCCGGGAGCTCGTGTATCGGTCAGAGACTCGGGGGAGGGAAGAGTCACTGGCAAACTCCACGCTGGGTCTTTACTAACAGTCACGAAGCATCAGCCAGGTGTTTGGGCACCAGGTGAACTGATTTCCTTCCTCCTGGGGCAGAAGGGGATCTGCCTGAGTGGTCAAAAAAATGAAACATGCCAGGAACCTCAGCCAGGAAAGGTATGACTATTTGCTGCGTCACTGCCACTTGGACTGAAACTCGTTGAAAAACTCTTGGCAGGACCAGGAGGTACAAGCTAAGGTGTATTTGCTTTAAAAATTAAAGGAAATATAGTTTTGGGTTGGCCTGGGGTACAAGTAAGATAGGCAGGTTAGATGAGCTCCAGGGAATTTCAAACTAATGTGACAGCTGAAGGCTACCAGGCCAAGAAAGCATTTGTACTGGTTACCACTCCTCTGGGGTTAAAGTATAACTGTTTTGATTTTTTTTTTTACTTTTCTTTTTCCTTAGTATATAACGAATTTCACTAAAAACGTCATCACCTTCTGAAGCTGTGTCAAAGGCAACTAGATATGGTGATGTCAAGGCAATGGGAATAAAAATGGGTAAAGTCCAAGAGAGTGATAAAACTTAGGAAGACCAAGAATCATCTGAAATTATCCTTCCAGACAGAGTTCTCTGTGTAAATATTAGAGTTGGGTGTGGAGCAGGAGACAGTTTTGGTTTATGCCTTTCAAGATGCAATTTTTTCATTCTAGATAACCTTGAATACATTGAATGTAGGGTTTAGCATTAAGGTGCTACTTTGTCCTTCCAGAGGAGAAGCAGTGCTCTGCCATAACTTGAGCTCTGACTAGGGAACTCTGGTTAGAGGTCTCAGAAATAACCTCTTGTCACTGCCTCCTTGATTTGGTCCCCTCAAGCCATCAGGCCCAACCCTGATGAACTGCTTAACCCACTGTAAAGAGAGCACCTTGTTAGGTGGATTCTCTCAAATGTAGGACTTAAATTTTCCATTTAACTGGTGAAGAAACAAGACACAAAAGAGGCACAGTAAAGTCACAGGAAGTATAGGAAGAAAACACACATCTGCTGGCTACTTAACATACAAATTGCCCCATTAGAATGCTTTGAAAAGGTATGCTAGGTTTTAGCAGAAGAAAACTCTGCAGAAGGGGCTGGCACGGTGGCTCACGCCTGTAATCCCAGCACTCTGGGAGGCTGAGGCGGGAGGATCGCTTCAGGTCAGGAGCTCAAGACCAGCCTGAGCAACAGTGAGACCCCGTCTCTACTAAAAATAGAAAGAAATTATCTGGACAACTAAAAACATATAGAAAAAATTAGCTGGGCATGGTGGTGCATGCCTGTAGTCCCAGCTACTCAGGAGGCTGAGGCAGGAGGATCACTTGAGCCCAGGAGCTTGAGGTTGTTGTGAGCTAGGCTGACGCCACGATATTCTAGCCAGGACAAAAGAGCGAGACTCTAAAAAAAAAAAAAGAAAACTCTGCAGAAAAACACTGCTAGTAGTCTAGTGACGCCAATAATGGCAAGAACGTCTGCAGTCCAGGAAAGCTGAGGGCTGTCTGAGGGGCTCCACATGGCAGGCATGCCAAGAAGAGAAGGTGGTTCAAAATAAAGCATGCGGGCGTACACCTGAAGAAAACAGTAATCTAACAAACGACACACACACACTTAGGGTGTACCCTTTCCCACCAAACAAATTGATTATTTTTACAGTGCTAAAGTGATTTCATTACTGTACCTTATCGCCCTTTTTTACTGTTCTGGTTGTCAATTTACTGATGGCTTTCTTGGCTGCATCTCCAAGACGACGCTGTGAAAATTGCAAATACAGACATTAAGTGTAAGATCTCTGAATGTCCTTTATTCTTAAACAATTAAAAGTATAAAGTTCCTATTTTTCTACACCCCTCTCCATGTCATATAAGAGGATCCTAAAAAAGCAATTAAAAAATTAAAAGAACTGGCAGCTGTACCACAGATTCAGCACTCTGAATGAAAAATGTATATAGTGAAAAAGTCAGGTGTTATAATCACTGTTGCATTTTGTGTTTAATAAACATTTGATATCTCACGAGTTATCAAAACGTACTTCTTGTACACCCGGAGCCCCTACCACCACTCCAACGGCTTTCCTTTTCCGTTTGAGAGGATGACCATGACCAGGTCTTAGGAAATGGAAACCGCTCCTCACATCACCAAGCGTGACAGAGGGATACGGTCCCGAGCTCTGCCTCTGGCTCTGCTACTACTGTGCTCGGTATTCTCGGGAAGGTGCACTTGCCTTTCCAGGTTTGAGCTGTTCTGATTCATCTGCAAGGCTTAAGTCAGAGAATCTCCAAGGCTGGATTTACCAGTCGCCCTACCAGACACTGCTATGCTAGCACTGCTTGACACCAACGACCCAAAGATGAAAAGACAGCACCCCTAACAAAGTTACCTGAAGCGGGAAACAGTTAATCTGATGGTGTACAATAAGCAGGCGACCAGGGTGGGTGGGATAGGGCAAAGGAGAAATGTCAGGGAAGCCTTCCAGGAAACAAGGCCTGAGCCAAGACTTGGAAAGCTGCGTAGGAAGCAGATAGGAGAAGCACAGGGCTAGGAAGGGGGATTCTAGACAAAGGAATGATCAGGTAAAGACAACAGGGGTGAAGCACAGGACGCAACGGTGAGTGCATGTCACCGTAACCCCAAGCTGAGCACAGGCGGTGCTGTTCTAAGCAGAATGCCCCGTGAGGCAGAGGGCATTAACACTCACACGGGACCGCAGGCACACCGGGACAGAAGGCCACTCCAGACACAACCAGATCCCAGCTGTGGGAAGAGGCAGATGCTGAAGGAGCAACGTGGGGAACAAAACAAGGGAGACATGGATTCCACCATGAGAATAAAACTAAAAATCATAAAAACATTCAAGAAAAATTTTAGGAAAAATTTCAAAATACACAAAACAGAATAATTTAATGAAGCCTTCCCTATGTATCTATCATCTAACTTCAATTATCAATATATTACCTATATTTTTCATGTGTTCCCCATCGTTAGTGTTACGGGATTTTAAAGCCTAGCACAAGCGTCATTGCACCCAGTCTTCACTGCGCATCTCTAACACATACGGGCTTTTGTTAGATGCCGCTGTCTTACCCAACAAAGTTAATAATTAACCAACATTACCCACACTCCGACTACACTACTACAACTTCCCAGGCTGTCCACACGACGTCTCTACGCTGGCTTGGATCAGCATGCAAAGCCCACACGTGGCTCTCAGCTGTGAAGTGTCTCAAGCTGCTTGTCCTCTGAGTCCCCTTTAAACAGCCTCATGGAGACATAATAGACTTAAAAGAAACTGCATATATTTAAAGTCTACACTTTTGTTTCCATGACCTGACCTAAGAAAACATAACAATTAAGGCAGTGTACCTATTTGCCCCCAAATTTCTTTGTGCCCCTTTCCTAATCCCTTCCTCCCGCCACCCTACCACCCCGGCCCTCCATGAACTACTTTTTGCTACCACAGTTGTCATTTTCTTTTTTTTTTTTTTTTTTTTTTTTGAGACAGAGTCTCACTCTGTTGCCCAGGCTAGAGTGAGTGCCGTGGCGTCAGCCTAGCTCACAGCAACCTCAAACTCCTGAGCTCAAGCGATCCTCCTGTCTCAGCCTCCCGAGTAGCTGGGACTACAGGCATGCACCACCATGCCCGGCTAATTTTTTTTTTTTTTTTTTTGTATATATATTTTTAGCTGTCCATATAATTTCTTTCTATTTTTAGTAGAGATGGGGTCTCGCTCTTGCTCAGGCTGGTCTCGAACTCCTGAGATCAAACAATCCGCCCACCTCGGCCTCCCAGAGTGCTAGGATTACAGGCGCGAGCCACCGCGCCCGGCCCACAGTTGTCATTTTCAAGTGTTTTCTATAAATGGAATGATACAGTATGTATTATTTTGTGTGTAGTTTCTTGTACTCAGCATAATTATCTTGAGATTAATCCATGTTGTTGCATGTATCTCAATAGTTCACCCCTTTCTAATGTTAATAGTATCCCATGGTATGAAAGTACCACAATTTCTTCAATGGTTCAACTGTTAATGAGACATCTGCACTATTTTCCAGTCTGGGGCTGTAATGCATAAAGGTGATAACATTCTTTACTTGTATAAGCACTGCAAGTCTTTGTATGGACATATGCTTTCTTTTTGCCTGGGGTAAATACTTACGAGAGGGCATGTATGACAGACAGGTGTCTGACTTTTATTTAAGAGACTGGCAAAGTATTTTCCAAGTGAGTGTACTATTTTTTATTTCTAGCAGCAATGCATGAAAATCACACTTGCTCCACATCCTCACCAAAACTTGGTACAGTCACTTTCATTTCATTTTGCCATTTTAATAGGTGCACAGTGGCATCTCCTTACAGTTTTTTCTTTTTTTAATTTTTTCTCTGAGACAGAGTCTCACTCTGTCACCTGGGCTAGAGTGCAGTGGCATCATCCACAGCGCACTGCAACCTCAAACTCCTGGGCTCAAGTGATCCTCCTGCTTCAGCCTCCCAAGTAGCTAGGACTATAGGTGTGTGCCACCATGCCTGGCTAATTAGAAAAAAAATTTTTTTTGTAGAGACTGGGTCTCACTACACAAACTCCTGGCCTTAAGTGATCCTTCCACTTCAGCCTCCCAAGTGCTACGATTATGGCGTGAGCCACCGTGCACAGCCTACATTAATTTTGAATGTTAAATCAGCCTTGCATTCCTGGGATAAATACCACCTGGTCATAATGAATTATCCTTTATATATATTTTTGGATATGATTTGCTAAAATTTTGTTTAGAATTTTTGAAACTATGTGCAAGAGGGATTTTAGTCTGTAGCTTTCTGTTTTTCTAATGTTTCTGGCTGGTTTTGGTATTGGGAATGATGCTGGCTTTATAGAATGAAATGGGAGGTGTTCTACCCTTTTCAGTTTTCTGTGTAGGTTGTGCATTTAAAATCCAAAATGTTCTGAAGTCTGAAACTTTCTGAGTGCCAACATGATACTCAAAGGAAACGCTTTTTGGAACATTTTGGATTTTGGATTTTCAGATTTGCAATGCTCTGCCATTACGCTTAATGCAAATATTCTAAAATCTGAAAAAATCTGAAATATGAAACACTTCTGATATGAAACATTTCACATCAAGGATACTTAACCTATAGTTTGTTTAGATTTGTTATTACAGTTGACCCTTAAACACAGGGGTTAAGGAGATCGACCTCCAGCACAGTAAAAAAATCCACGTACAACTTTTTACTCCCCCAAAACTTAAGTACTAATAGCCTGTTGGCTGGAAGCCTTACAGATAACATAAACAGTCAATTAACACAATTTTATATGTATTATATAGTGTACCCTTAAAATAAAGTAAGCTAGAGGAAAGAAAATGCTATTAACAAAATCATAAGAAAGAGACAATGTATTTACTATTCACTGAGCAGAAGTGGATCGTCACATAAAGGTCTTCATCCTCACTGTCTTCATGCTGAGTAGGCTTAGGAGGAGGAAGGGTGGGTTTGACGGAAGGGGAGGGAGGAGGAAGAGGAACACTCAGTGTAACTTTATGGAAATACACGGTAATTTGGGGCTGATATTTTTGCTTTTTCATTTCTCTAAAAATGTTTCTATAAGGTACCAATCCTAACGTTTGCTTTAGTTTCGTTGCCCGTAACATAGAAGGGTCCATATTATAAAAGTCAAAAATGGTCCTGAATAATTGGAACCCTTCTGCCACACTATCTAAAGTCAATTTGTTTTCTTGCACTAATTTTTCTATGTCTTCTTCATCGACGGAAGCATCGTCTCCATAAAGCTGTCTTCTATTAATTCCTGTGGTGTGGTGTCTATTTGCTCTTGAACTTCTCCTAGATCTGTATCTTAAAATCCTTCACCCCCCAACCTTTTCTACCATATCCACAATCTCTTTCATGTTTTCCTTGATTGGCTCTGTCATAAATCCTGTTAAGTCATGCACAACATCGGGACAGAGTTTTGCTTTTGGAAATTCTGCAGGGGGCTTGATGACTTTCACGGCTTTTTCAGTAACAGCAGCACATTCAATGGTGCAATTCTTTAGTGATGTTCTATCAAGATGGTCTTCCACAGCATTAACAATCCCTTTATCAGCGTACTATGTGCAAGGAACCTTGTCCCTGGTCTAGAGTCTGAATTAAAGACACTGTGTTTGGAGACAAGAAGACCAAGTAGACGCCTTCACTGTTGAACTCACGGTGTTCCGGGTAACCAGAGGCATTATCCAATATCAATATAACTTTAAAAGGCAGTCCTCTACTGGGTAGGTACCTACTAACTTCAGGGAAAAGGCACCGATGCAACCAATTTAGAGAAAGCGTTCTTGCCTTCCTGACTTTCTTACTATACAACAGAAACTGGGAGATGGTGTTGATCTTTTCCCTTCAGGGCTTGGGGGTTAGCAGCTTTATAGATGAAGGGGGTCATGATAATACACTCAACTGTATTTTCATAAAACAGCAGAAGTACACTATCCCTTTCTGCCTCAAATCCTGGCTCTCTTCTCTTCCTTCCTAATAAATATCCTTTGTGACATTATTTTCCAAATAGGGCACTTCTGTAGACATTAAAAACCTCTTGAGGTAAATATCCGTTCTCCCCAACAATTGTCTTAATGGTCCACGGAAACTTGTCTGCTGCCTTTTGATTGACAGAAGCTGCTTTTGCTGTTACCCTGACATTTTTTGAGCCAAACCCCTTTGTAAAATTTTCAAACCAACCTTTGCTGGAATTAAATTCTGCAGCTTTAGATCTTTTTCACTTTTCTCTTAAGTTGTCATATAATGACTTCATTTTCTCTCTCATGGAGTCTATGTGACTTTCTTACAGCAATCTTGTACCCACATAAAAGGCACAAAAGGTATTTCACAAAAAGTACAAGGTTTTTGCACCTGCTGGCATAGCTGCAATGATACCTGCACGGTTCCTTTTTTTTTTTTTTTTTTTTTTTTTTTTTTTACAGTGGTCCTTACACTATGTTCGTTTTCATTCATCACGAAATGGCAGACACCTGTAGCGGCAGACCTCAAGCTACAGTATGTATAGAGTAGTGCAACTTTTTCTTGTAACGTCATGACTTTGCTTCTTGGGAACACTTCAAGCAGCACAAGAGACACTTCATATGGGTCCCATGGTGTTATTCAAGATTGCACTAAACACAATGAAAAATATGCAAAAATCACAAGAGATTGCTTCTACTATGAAAATTTATCTATGAGGAGAGATGATTACTATTAGACGGCGTTTTAAATGCACACTCGTGACAGTGCTTGCTGCAATAGCAACAGTAGGTGGCTACAAAATTATTACATTAATAAATACTAAAGTTAATTTTAAGCACTTATGATTTAACGCTGCATCTTTCTATTTCTTTACATTCTATCTACTGTGAGTGGCACCACGTAATCTGTGTTTGTGTGTGTAAGTTTTGAAAATTTTAACTCATTATAACAGACTACTGAGTATTTTACGGTATTAAATGATAAAATAGAATGGGATCTACATATATTTTATCCATGACATACCTGACTTTTCTGATATTTGCAGGCTACACAGGTCATCTGATTTTTCAAATTGTCACAAATTTCTAAAAAATGTTCCAATATATTTACTGGAAAAAAATTTACTTATAAGTGTATGTGGATCTAAGTAGGTCAAATCCATGTTGTTCAACAGTCAACTGCATGTCTTCCTGAAATATTTGGTAGACTTCACAAAAAAAATCACTTGCACTTTGAGTTTTCTTATTTGGAAGTTTTGAAATTACAAACTCAATTTTCTTTATAAACATATGGCTATATCTCCTAGCACGTTGGGACCCTGAAGCAGGAGGATTGCTTGAGGCCAGAAGTTCAAGACCAGCCTGTGCAAGACTGAGACTCTGCCTGCCCCCAAAATAGAAAAATTAGCTGGGTGTGGTGGCCCTTGCCTGTAGTCCCAGCTACTGAGGAGGCTGAGGCAGGAGGATTGCTTGGGCCCAGGAGTTTGAGGCTGCAATGAGCTATGATGACGTCACTGCACTCTAGCCTGGGCAACAGAGTGAGACCCTGTTTCAAAAAAAAAAAAGAAAGACTAAGCAGGTAAAACTGACAGACCCTAGTACATGAGGCACAAGGCAGAAGAGTCCAGACTTGAGCTAGGTGACCAGCTGGGTGGGAGGGCCACTACGTCAGACCAGGGAAGATCAGAACGCAGAGTGCAGGTGCTGGAGGCAGGCACAGGTCAGCCTTCATCAAGCTCTATCTAATTGGAGATCTCTCACAAATATTTGGATATATTGTCCTTTCCACCTCTAAATTTTCAAAATCTCTTGTAGTAAAAGTAAAAAAAAATCTTTTCTCTGCATTTGATATTAATGTCAAATACCTTCTCTGTAATATTTTCCTTTGGACTTGGCTTCAGTACTTCCACGTTCTTCTGAATTATCCCTTGAGTTTTTAATCCTTCCTTCAACACTTCCCATCACTTTGTGACAGGTGAAGCTCAGGCACAGGTGTGCGTGCATGCATGTGCGTGTGTATAATTTGGTCTCTTACTTGAATTTGTTTAAAAGCCACTATTTTTTTCTCTTGGTTCTAATACTATTTGCATCCTATTGACTTTCAAATACTTAAGATGAAGAACAAATTCCTTTCATGAACATCACTTACCTTCACCTAAACACCATGCCATTAAAGTGACTGTGTTTTTGAGGTGTGGTCCATGGGGCAAAGGCATTAAATCTACCTTGGGTGCTTATTAGTAAACAGTTATATAAAATGATACTGATATTCACAGTAACTAAGATTATTCAGTACACACCACGTGCTAGGTACTGTTCTAAGCCCTTCTACGTGTACTGACTCATATAACCTTCACAATCATGTTATGAGAAAGGAAATACATTATCCATATTTTACAGAAGAGACTGAAGCACAGAGAGATTAAGTAATTTGTCCACATTAAAGGCTGGCAAGTAGGCTCCATCCAGACCTGCTGAACTAGGGGGTAGGGGTCCTTGGGAATTTGTAAATTTAACAAGTGCCCTCCCCCTAAAAAAGAAAAAAGAGCACTCACATGATTTCTGTATATGAAAGTCTGAGGCTCACTACACTAAGTACAAACTGCCAACCGCACTGTCCAGAGCATGTTCCTGTGACGCTCATCTGCCCATTGTGTAACTTTCGCCTGTGCCCTGTTCCCTAGAGTCCTCAAGTTTCTACCCCATCACACACAGAATGTTAGAAATGACAAAACCATAAGGATGCATTATTTCATAAAGGAGAGAAGCCAAGTCCCAGAGAAAGCTGAGGGATCTGTCTGAAGTTAGTACAAGTGCTGGGACCAGAACCCTAGGTCTCCTTTCTAGGCCAGTTCTTCTCCCACCATAAAATGCTTAAAAGGCTTCGTACATCATAAACTAGAAAAGGATTTGATAATCAGGGGCCAGATTGTCTTACCCTACTTGGTCAAAGTTGACAATAGTATCAATTTGAACACTTCTATATTTGAATGCAAAGTGTCAAAATATTTGAATTGGTAGAAAATAACTTAAAACAACTCATATTGCTTAATCTAATAGGAAAAAGTTGTTCAAAGCCAGATAGTTCACAGCATTTTGAGGACAGGTCACTTTGATGAATCTTATCTCAGGTTTCCTCCTTCAGTAATTAGAACTCTCCGATAGGAACTTATCAGCATAGAGTAGGGTTTTCTTATTTTAAACACTTGTGAAATCCAGGTGCTGTGAATATAATTTTTCCATGATTTAAAGTGCACTGTAGTCTGCATCCTCATTCATTCACTCTCTCATAACTACCACCATTTTTTTCCTTTTTTTCCCCAAAAGAAGTGTCTGTAGCTCCCCTCCCCCCCGCCTTTTTTTTTTTTTTTTTTGAGACAGAGTCTCACTCTGTTGCCCGGGCTAGAGTGCTGTGGCGTCAGCCTAGCTCACAGCAACCTCAAACTCCTGCGCTACAGCAATCCTCCTGCCTCAGTCTCCTGAGTAGCTGGGACTGCAGGCATGTGCCACCACACCTGCCTGATTTTTTCTATTTTTTTAGTAGAGATGGGGGTCTCGCTCTTGCTCAGGCTGGTCTAGAACTCCTGAGCTCAAGCAATCCTTCTGCCTCAGCCTTCCAGAGTGCTAGGATTATAGGCATGAGCCACCGCGTCCGACCCTTTAGCTCTTTTTCAAGGAACCATCTGCCTGTGCCCCTGACTGCCCCCCTCAAGCTCTCTACATAACCTTACTTATTAATATTATCTTCCTTTGCTCTTCAACATTTCCCTCTCCCTAAGCCTTTCCCATCAGAAAAAAAAATCTTATAACATCCCACTACTTAAACACCTAGATGACTCCCTTCTGCTTAGAGAATAAAGTCTAAACTCCTCAGCATGTGATTCTAGCCTTTCATTCTCTAGTGACAACTACTCATCTGATATCAGTTCCCCACTCCTCCTGAGGTTCCAGCCACTCAACTTTCTCTCCTTTTCTCTCTGTGCAAAATGACCACGTTGCCTGATTTTCCTCCCAGTCTCTGTCTGATGAAGTCTTATCCATCCTTTAAAATTCAGCTCAAATGTTACTACCTCTCTGTGACGTGTCCTTGACTCAGTAAGAGTAATATCATTCTGCTCAAAAAGAATAACACATACCACACAATATGCTGATTACATCTATCTGCCTTCCCCAAAGAACGTAAGCTCATTCTTAAATTTACTTAAACATCTACTGAGTCAGTGTGATGTGCCAGGCCCCATGCTAAACCCCAGGGTATAGAAATGAATATCTTCAACTACTATCATCTTAAGAGCATATTTTGTGCTAAAAAAAAAAAATCAAATTTTAAGCTCTTGATATATAACTTTAGAATATATATAGTCTCTGTATATTGTCAGTTTTATTTATATAAATTGATCATAATAACGGAACATAAAAAGGAAGATATCAGAGTATTTGTAGTATCTTTAAAAACTGGCAAAATAACTTCTTAGCTCAAACATCTATTCTGCTTTTCCAGTTCCTTGGAACTGTTAATTCCTAATAAATATAATAAAGAAAATTCATTCTACTATCCAACAATGACAAAAGAAGTGTGCTTCTTTTGACCATATAATCCTTTCCTAGAGGAAAAAAATCTCAACAGTACGTGCACATACAATACTTCCTTCCTCTCAATTTGGAAGGGAAGAACTTCTGGATCCACCATTTCCCAGAGATTCACTGTGTATATGCAAATTATCAGCCCTCCTCCCACATGGACGCTGAGTGGACTGCCCACATCACTGTATACATACGCAAATTATCAGCCCTCCTCCCACATGGACGCTGAGTGGACTGCCCACATCACTGTACATATGCAAATTATCAGCCCTCCTCCCACATGGACGCTGAGTGGACTGCCCACATCACTGTACATATGCAAATTATCAGCCCTCCTCTCACATGGACGCTGAGTGGACTGCCCACATCACTGTACACATATGCAAATTATCAGCCCTCCTCCCACATGGACGCTGAGTGGACTGCCCACATCACTGTACATACGCAAATTATCAGCCCTCCTCCCACATGGACGCTGAGTGGACTGCCCACACCCTGACATGCAAGTGCCTTCTCCAGTGGCCACTTACCTGACCTTCCAAGAGGAACACGGACAATAAAAGCACAGTTCATTGCAGCAACTTTGAGATATTTATAAAGTCTATGAAAATTCTATACATGTTATGGCAAGAAGATTTTTTTTTTTTGAGGCAGAGTGTCACTCTGTTGCTGTTGCCCAGCTAGAGTGCCGTGATGTCAGCCTCGCTCACAGCAACCTGGGCTCAAGCGATCCTCCTGCTTCAGCATCCCGAGTAGCTAGGACTACAGGCATGCGCCACCGTGCCCACCTAATTTTTTCATTTTTAGTAGAGACGGGGTCTCACTCTCGCGCAGGCTGGTTTCGAACTCCTGACGTCAAGCATCTTCCCACCTTGGCCTCCCAGAGTGCTAGGATTATAGGTGTGAGCCACCGCACCGGCCAAGAAGCTTTTATCTTATTTTAAAGTAAACATATTACCTTATTTTAAGGTAAATGTATACCTTCAAAATTGTATGCATTTTCATAAAACATTCTAAACTCAGAAGTGTACTAGGTTGTAGAATTTTTTATAACTGCCCTATTCCTCAATAGTGAAATTAAAATTTTATTGTTCTGTTTTAGGAGTCAAATTTGACTACTTTGGAATTCAAGGTGCAGTATTAACCATGTAATTGTTAAAAATTTTACATTTCTCAGAAAACCCTTAGGTACCCTTTCAAAACAAATGTACCAAGCATCTACTCTTTTGTGTGAAATAATTGTCACTGACTTAATTAGAAGGTGGCATTTAAGTTATACTATCCGCCATCATCTGAGCTATTTGTGCATAAAGACAGTATTTATGTGCACTCTGACAGATTTTCAGGAAGAACAAACCACAGACACTTAGCAGTAAACTAAAAAGCCAAAGTATTAGATTTTCATATCACATGTAAAATGGGCTCAATTGTGAGATTTATACTGTATGTAGAAAGTTATTTACAATGCATGGCTCTCCTTGGTAGCATATTCTGTAGAAAGAACTGTTTCCTGATAACAGTTTGTGGGAGAAAATCAGTCTCTCCCTAACTCATTGTTTTTTCTTTGCTAATAGTTCTGGTTTCTCTTTTAAAATAGCCAAAGGTTTCAACCAGTTGAGTTGCTGCCACTTTCTTATTAAACTTTAATAAGTTAAGCTTTTTAAGCCACATAAAAATTTCATCAAGCATTTCTCAACCTTAGGGGAAACGGAAGGAGGAAAAAAGGTTAAAACATCACTTTCCACTAAAGCAGCGTCCGGAGAGGGATGCTCTGGAAGGAGCCTGTGTGCAGCCAGCCACAAAACAAATGCTAGGAAGCAAGCCCCTGCTTGCGGTTACGTTTCCTCCTTCATCACACACAGGTCCCACACTGGGTGCTAATTAAAGCACCATCTTCCAATAGCAGGCTCCTGGGACAACTATCTGAGCTTCGTTTCCCCCATCCTATGGCTGTGCTGCATTCAATGCATTTCCACAGGGCTGTCCTGTCCAAAACACCCTTTCAGAGCAGCTTCTTATTTTACTTTCAGTGTTTCATATGGCAACATATGCAAAAAACAAATCTGTAGGTAAAAAAAGGTAAATAGCATGTTGTAGCATGGAAAAACAAGGTGGGCTGTCTAGGGACCTGGAGACCCGAGGCACACAGGGTGGTGAGTTCCCGGGGCTTCCTTACTGCCTCCCATACGCATCACAGACCACGTGCTGCAGAAGCTTCCCATCCAGAAGTGACAACAGGGACAAAAAAAAAAAAAAAAAGAGCCCCCAAAATCCTGGCTCCCCTAGCCAAAGTACTGGGAAAAGCGTGGCGTAACGTCAGAAAACCTTTTGGGCAACACACATTCTACTCCAGCCAAATGCCTAAGAAAAAGCGCACTTTCACCAGCGCCCAGTGGGAAGATGCCTTCCCAGACCAGCTCCTCAGTAGAGCCAGCGGAGCACATGAATCCGACGCCCAGAGAACACCCCGTCCAAGAGCAGAACATACATTTTTTTCAAGCCCCCACAAAACATTCACCAAAACAGACCATGTCTTACATCATAAAACAAACCTCAAGAAACAGAAAGGAACTGAAGTCACACAGAGTACTTCCCTGATCACACGGAATCCAACCAGAAATTGGTCACGTTTAAGATCATAGCAAAATCTCTAAACAACTGGAAATTAAAATATATACTTCTAAATAATACCTGGGTCAAAGAGGAAGTCTCGAAATAAAAAACATGTAGAACTCAATGAAAATGAAAAGGTATCAAAATATGTGGCACAGCTAAAGAAGTGCTGAGAGAGATTCACAGCTCACAATTCTTACATTAGAAAAGAGGGAAGGTTTCAAATGAAAGGATCACAGATGAATGTAAAGAATCAAACTATAAAACTTTTAGGAAAAAATAGGAAATCTCTGGATATCTAGGGCTAAGCAGAGTTTTTAGATTTAACACCAAAAGCTATGATTCATTAAAGGGAAAACTCCTAAATTAAACTTCATCAAAACCCCAAATTTTTGCTCTTCAAAAGACTTCATTAAGAGGTTGAAAAGACAAAGACTGGGAGAAAGTATTTGCAAACCACATATCTGACAAAGGACTTGTATTTAGAATATATAAGAACTCTCAAAACTCAACAGTAAAAGACAAAAAAGCTAGGTAGAAAATGGGCAGAAGATACGAATGGACATTTCAATAAAGAGGATACACAGAAGGCAAATAAGCACATGAAAAGATGTTCAACACCAATAGCCATTAGAGAAATGCAAATGAAAGCCACAAGAGCTGTTATGACACACCCAGGAAAATGGCTAAATAAATAATAACATCACCAAATGCTGCTGAGGATGTGGAAGAAACAGATCAGTCATATGTCTCTAGTGGGAATGTATAATGGTCCAGCCACTTTGAAAAAGAATATAGCAATTTCTTCTAAAACTAAATATGTGCTTACCATGATAATCCAAAAATTGCACTCTTGAAATTTACATTGCACTCAGAAATTGACACATTTATTCTAGGCAAATGAAAACTCATGTTCACACAAAAACCTGTAAATGAAATGTTCATAGCTGCTTTATTTTTAGGAGTCAAAATCTGAAAACAACCCTGATATCCTTTAATGAGTGAGTGGTTTAACAAATTGCAGTATACCCAAACCATGGAACACCACTCAGCAATAAAAAGGAGTAAACTATTCACACACACAACTTGGATGGACCTCAAGGAAATTACGCTGAGTGAAGAAATTCAAACTCTAGAGGTTAAATACTCTATGATTCCATCTACAGAGCAGAGGGGGGACAGATGAGCGGTAGCCAGAGGGCAGGGAAGGGAGCGGGAGGTGGCTGTGGCTACAAAAGAGCAACACAAGGGGTCCCTGTGATGAAATTGTTCTGTGTCTGACTGTGGTGGTCACACAAATCCACGTGATCAAACTGCACAGAATACACACACATAACCACACACACAAATGAGTACAGGTTAAACTGGAGAAATCTGAGGTTAAACTGGAGAAATCTGAGGATTTCAGAGGATTCACTAACATCAGTGGGTTGTGTAGATGCCAATTTCTGGGTTGTGATGTTTACCACAGTTTTGCAAGACATTCCCATTGAGGGAAGAGTAATAAGAGACCTCTCCATGTTATTTTTTATAAATGAAGTCAATTACAATTATCTCAAAATAAAAGTTCAAAAAAAATGTAAAGGACTGGTGTTCCTAACAAAAATGCATATAACCTGAAGCTCATCACAAAGGACCACAAGGCATCAGACAAACCCAAACACAAAGTAACTGACCTGTACTTTTCAAAAATGTCAATGTCATAAAACCAAGTGAGAGAGAAATGACAACTGAATGCACCATACAACCCGATCCAATCAATCTGGGGTTTTCTTTGCTCTAAAGGACATTACTGAGCCAGTTTTACAAAACTTGAAAAAGATCTGTAGGTCAGATAATGTAAGTGTTAATTTCCTGATTTTGATAATCATACTGTGGTTACATAAGTGAATGTTCTTATATCTACAAAATACACAAGGAAGTATTTAAGAATAAAGGGGCATCATGTCTCAAACTTACTCTCAAATAGATTAAAATAAAATATATATATGCACACACACATAGAAAAGGAAATATAGTAAAACATTAACAGCTGGAACATCTGAATGAAGGGAACAGTTTGTACTATTCTTGCAGTTTTTTGGTAAGTCTGAAAGTATCAATAATAAAAATTATCAAAATAAAAAATTTTAAAGGTATATAGAATACTGCAGAGCTTGGCATGTAAATATTCAATAAATTTTAGTTTTCAGATATTTTACACCTATTTTCAGATGAAGAAAGAAGTTGAGAAGCTAAATAAACTGTCCAAGCAGACAACTGGTGGTAGGGCAGGGACCTGAACTCAGTCTGTGCTTCTTTCACTAGAATGCAGAAGGACAAAAACTCCAACTCCCCCACAGGGATCTGGATGTACTCTGCTAGGAGAAGGTGGCATTATATAAAAATTGGCTTCAAACCACTCTCTAAACAATCCACTTCTTAGTTTTCTATAGGAAAAGTCTAGGCTGAGGACCCAATGCCTTGACCCTGGCCCCTAGGATGGATATTTGTCCATAGCACATCAAACAAACAAAGTAACAAACTGAGAGAACCACGTCCAGGCCCCCGCCCCAGGGCAGCATACTGCCTCTGCTGTGTCTGCATCCACTCAGCCAGCATCACTGAGCACTTCGGACACGCTGGCATTTCTAGGATGACTATCTAAAGAGATCTCTTCTATCAGCCGCACGCCCCCCCCCCACCCCCGCCACTCCCATGTCTGAGCTTAGATATGACTGAGATTTTTAGTTGTTTTTTTCCTGAATAGAAAATACATAGTTCAAAACTCCCATGGGAAAACAATTCACATGGAAAAAGGTATAAAGTGAAGTCTCCCTATCCCTCCCTTCCAACCCCCCTCTCCAGAGACATCCAAAGTCACCAGTTTAAAAATGCATCTTTATGATATCTGTCCAAATTAATAGGATTATCTAGATCATATTATGATATTAAGCTATCTGCCTAACTAGAATAATCTAAGTGATCACTATAAATTTAATAATTTCCCCTTTTAGGTATTTAAAATATCCTTAAAATACCTGTGTAGGTATTTTTTCCACATATTAAAATGACTGACGGTTACACCTTTTTTAATGAAAACAATGTTTGTAACATGTCTGACCATGGCAGATGCCTATGAACCATGTTCGGTAAGAGCCAGTCTCTGTACAGTATTACTGGTAGCTCACCTGGTTCCTGTCGCGTGCATTTGTGTATCTGATCTTCTGAATGAAGTAGAATATGAGCCACGCTGAAGAAATAATCATCAAAACAATAAAGGATATTGACACGAAGACTAGAGAGCCACGGCTGAAGTTCTTTGGCGGCATTCGAGTTCCAACTGCTATTGTCATTTGTACAGAGATGTTTTTCTCCAGATAACTCAAAATATCCTTACCCCTCAATTCTGTTATCATGACAGCAATAATATCTCCAGTGCCTGCAATGTAAAATAAATATATATACTCAAGTGACATTTAAAATTTATAGAAACACCAAATATATAAATATACTTAGAAAAACTACTGCAATGTTTGCTAGTGGGAGGGTTTGCAGATTCAGCTGAAATGAAGCTGTGGCTGGGTGTGCAGGCACCACGTGGGAACATGCAGTGTGTTGCCGAGTAGTTCAGCCTTCAGCAGACATGAAGTGTGAAACGACTGCAGAGTTAAGAACCACATTAACTTGTCTTTTTAAATGATTATTAAACCAGCCAACTGAGACAACAGACTGCAACGTTACATAGCAATAGAAATCTGGTAAAATCATGCAGGTATACATTGTAAAACTTCTTTTATTTTAAAATGATCTTTAGAAAGTCCTAATTCCTTGAGAAAAGGACGAAAGTGCTGTTGTTTATAGTACAAATTGGTGCTTCTTGCACTAATCATTCGAAGAAACATTCACGGAGCACCTACTGTGTGTAGAACTAGTACAAGGAACAGAGAAAGGTGCAGGATATGGAGTTTTATATCACTGAGACTTAGGATATACACCTGGTAACAGACCTGCAAAAACATAGTGCCAAATGGTGGTACCTTTTATGAATAACATTTGAAACTCACTGTGATCTTATGTCTAGATCTGAAAATCAAACTCTTCCTGAGACAGGTCCAAGCTTCAACATTCTGGACTAGTTTGGCATCAAAACTCCTCCAGCTTGTATGCTGTCAAGAGGTCTGCCTACAGCCACAACTATGCACGTTCGTCACAAGGAGGGTCTTAAGTTGCCCTTCTAGTCACCTAGCTTTTTCTGTCACATAATTTCCTGAAGCAGTAATACAGTAAAAGCAAGTCACTCCCTTTCCTATGGATAGCAAGAAATTGCTTTGCTACTCTTCTCCTCCACAAAAGGAATAGCTTTCCCACTTTCTTCTCAGGAAACAGAGAAGCCTTTCTAGCAATCTAGCTATCAGCAGTCCTCCTTTCATAAACTGAAGCTGCATGTGGCAACATGCAACTTGTACAATTTGGCTTATTCAAAGAGCTCCTAAGAAAGACTGGGGGTCAGGAGAAGAGCAATAAAAATTTTCTTCTGGAAAAGAAAAAATTATAACTACTTATTCAAATTTGAATAAGGTTTATACATGTAACTGTAAACCACCAAAATAAAACAAGGAAAACCCCCAAAACTTATCCTTTCAAATGCTTCTTCAATGAATAAGATATTAAATATTTGATTTTTTATGTTCATTTATCATATTTAGCTAAAAGGATCATGTTTGTTACATGCAGTCACAGAAGACTACAAGCACCTGAAAAGAAATTCAATAATAAAAGGAGTTTTATGGAAAATGTAAGCCAATGAAATATATACCTTTTTATTACCTTATGCAAAATTGTTCCAGCCACTTTATCAGAACAGCAATTTTACAGAATACTGATTTAAAATCCACAAGCAAAAAGACAACTGCAAAATTAAAGCAAGCAATAATGTTATCATCTAATTATCTTTCTGAAATAAGAGTTCTGATCAGTAAGTTAGAGAAAATCCTAAAATAATGCTAAAGCATTTTAAATTTCCACTTAGAAACCTTAGGTTTAGTGCTTTTAAAATGTTGTTCAACAGGCAATGTGGTATAAGATACCAGGTATGGCTATAAAGTAACTGAGACGGATCCCACAAACAACACATGACAATCAGTCTCATTGCTTTATAATCACACCAGGTACAAAAGGTTTTAGAAATCAGTTCTGAGGTTCCCTCTTGAAGACTCAAGCTGGAAAAGGAGTGGGGAAAGCTGCACAGGTAGCCAAGGACAACAATGCACCAAAAAACATTGAATGAGTGCACCCACTAATTTTACCTGGAAAGCTGTTTGGGAAAAGAAGTGTTTAATTATTTCAACCACCCATTCCATGGTATTTATTGAGCACGTACTATGATCAAGGCTCCTTTCTCCTCTTAAAGAGAATAGAAAATTACCTCCTTTTAACATGAAAATGGCATACGCCCTCAGGAGTACAAGGAGCATCTTAAAAGGACTAGAGAGAGAAGCCAAATAGTGGCTTCATCACACCAGCACAGAGGACACTGGGGAGGGTGACAGCAAAGGACAGTAAGACTCCATCAATCAAGAGGAAAACGGTGACAGCACCACCAGAACACTAGCAAAGGCACTAGGTTCTTAATGAACCAGTCTGGGTCTCAAATCCCTTATATAATCTGATGGAAGTTATACAGGGGTCCATCCTAGAAGAAAAGCCCCACCCCACGACCCTGCCCCTAAAGCCTATCTGGGTTCAAAGACCCTGATTTAAGGACGCCTCAGACACGTGATTTAAGGACGCCTCAGACACGTGATTTAAGGATTTGGGAAGCTCTGGCACAGCTTTAAGAGGGACATTAATGCCAGAGGAAATGTAAACTTCAGAATAAAATTATGGTTAATCAAGCAGTGATTGATCAGAGTTAAGGATTAATTAGACTATAACGGTGTAAACACTCAAGCAGAAATGACAAATATTTGGGGACATCCATCACCACTCCCATATCCCAGCCTTAGACAAATACTGCTAATAAATCAAGGCTATGGCCACAGAATCCTATGCATTTTGACATGTCTGGTAGCTAGTATTTATTAGAAATGACAATGAAATAAAAACCTATTTGTGATCCCTGCTTTCAATTATTTTCTTGAGAAACTTTCTTCATTGTTATTCTTTAATGGGGCTCTATGTTTCCACTGCTTGAGTTTGGCTGCTATAACAAATAATACAATTCTTGCCCCTTTCATTTTGAGAATTTTCAAACAGCACAGAACAATTCAATAATTATATGAACACTCCTGAGCTTTTATTAAGATATGTCAACTGGTAACATTTTGCCCTTTCTATATGCATTTATTTTTGCTGAACCAATTAAGAGCAAACTACAAACATGACAATTCACCCTTAAATACTTGAGCAGTAACTCCTAAGAATAAGGTTATTCTACATGCCCACAATTCAGTTATTCATACTTGGGAAATTTAACTCTTTGTTCTTTAATATACACACAATCCATATTCAAGTATCTCTGCCGGGTCCTAGTACCAAGTTTAACAACTGTTTTGTTTAGCTTTGTATCCAGGGTTCCATCGGGGGCTGTGGGCATTGTGCTGAGCTGTCACGCCTCGTTAGTTTCCTTCGGTCTAAGACAGTTCCTCAGACACTAGTCCACTAACCTTTTTAAGGAGTCCAAGCCAGATGTTTTGACAATGTCCCCTGATCTGGATTTGTCTGCCTGTTTCTGATGATCAGGCCTCCAAAGCACACACTTGCAGTAGGAATGCTACAAGGGAAGCTACGTCCTTCCTCCTCAGTGCATCACACATCAGGAGCACATGCTGGGTTTACCTTTATCGCTAATGGCAAATTTTATGACTTGGTTAATTTGGTATCTACCAGAATTCTCCACTGTAAATGAACGCTTTTTCTCTTTTTAATTAGTAAGCTATCTGTGAGCTGATACTTTCAGATTGTGCAATTAGCCAGTTCCCCCAATAAACTTTTACTCAACGCTCTCAGCATCCACTGATACTTGCCTGAATCTGTTACTATAATGGCATTTGCAAAATTCTGATTTTCTAATGCCATAATTTCTTCTACATCTTGTAAACTGATTCTAAAAGCAGAGGCATTAACAAAATTTCCTATTTATCTTTTTTCCCACTAAAAAAATAGAACTAACAGCTAGGCAGTTTATATGTAAAAAACGAACCCCCCCCCCCGCCCCCGGGCAATTCTGTTTTTGAATGGGGAAAAAAAGGTAAGTGGAAAAATAGGGTAATACTGTTATAATACTGGCTACAAAATTAATTTTGAGGGGCCAAGAGAAAGAACTTCAGAATCAACCTCCTTTGAGCTCTGCAATCAGGTCTAGGTTCAAATTCCAGCATGATACTTAACCTCTCTGAATCTCAGTTTCTTCTTTCAAAAAATGAGATACTACCTGCAAGTTTCACATCAGATGCTCAGTAAATGCTACAGCCGAATGAGCTACTCCTACTTGTAATGTTACTACTCACAGAAAGTGAAAGAAGGAAACTAAAAAGCCCCTACCCCAGAATTTTGGATTCCTATTCCCTCTTTTTAATTCCTCCCCACTGCTCAGGAAGCTCTCGGGCACCCGCTGACAGACACACCCTGCTGACTGCCAAGAGGATGAGTGCTTCTGCGGGGAAGGTGAGTCTACCCGCTGAGCTGTGTCAGAAATCCATCCCCACCCCTTGTCTTCCCTCTACCTGACTGGGAGTAAAGCTCAGGCCAGCCTGTGTAGCTGGGGAACTGGGGTAAAGGAAGATCCAGGAAGAGAACACACGAGTGAGGAGTCAGGCTGCAAGGACAGAGAGGGGGTTGTGTGGTAAGTTGTACTATAAGCTTACCTGTTTTCTAAGACAACAACATCCCATACAAAATCCCATTGAGCAGAGGTTTTATGCCTTAACAGATGAACTCGTTAAGTTAGAATCCCTGCCAAAATTTTAAGGAATTTCAAAACTTGGAAAAAGATATAATTTTAGGACATATCCTATAAAAAGAATTCAGGGGGGTGCTGCATTCCCACATTAAGTGTCTGCACTGATACTTTTGTAACTTCTGGTAAATGAGTAGCAATGGCATTAGAGTTATTCTTGCAGAATTCAACAACCTATTTATATGTAAAGCAGAACACCATATACTTTAAGCGAAAGAGACTGAGATCACTTTAAAGTTCCAGAAGGACTGCCGAGGAGGAAACTGCTGGGTGTGACATCTGCTGCATCAAGCTATACGGCCCCGCCCCCAGTCCTGTGCTCGCCTGTGGCTCAAAGACTCTGCTCATCCAGGGTCTGAGCCTTCTCCGTACTCACTTCCACTGACTCAACGTAAGTCCTTCTCAAATGTTTACCTAAGTACTTTCCTTTCTTCAAAACTAGTCCTCATTTTTCTCTTCATCTCTCTGAGATCCCTTAAAGAACTCAAGCGGGAAAAAAAAAAGATATGCCCCATTCTTTTATGAAATAAATACACCAATAATTCTGACAGATGCAGCTGACAGGTATATCCATTATAGATTTCCTGCTGGGATCTGTCAGTAGTTTTCCTGAAACATAGATCTGCCCAGTCAATCTCCTGTTCAAAAGCCTTTGATGTGTCCCTTCTGTCAACCAAATGAAGTTCACCTAACATTCAAGGCACCTGGGAAGCCACATGGCCCTACAAGTAATGGACAATCATGGTACAAAGGACTCTCCTTGACCCAATGAAACCACGTGCCAACAGTGACTGAAACAATAGCTCATGCAGTCTCAACAGAATGGAGGGGTGAGGCGAGGAGGAGGGAACTTGGGAGGAAGTGGAGAAAGGGTCAAGACACGGGAAGCTTCAACAAAACCAAATGGCAGGAGAGAGAGAAGAGGCGATGGTCAGAGCACAGGACACTGCAGCTTGCGACTTGAGATGCAGCAATTCTGGGAGACACTGCAGTCCAGGGGAGCAGCTACACGACCAGGATCCTGGAGAAGCAGAATGGCCGAAGGACTCGAGGAAGGAATGTTCGGGCAGGGCGTTCACTTCCCACCCGGATTCTGAAGCTGCGCAGGACGACGGGAAGACCACGACTGGTAAGTGAGCCAGGAGTCAAGGCCTCAGAGGAACAGGAGAAGTGACAGGCAGGGCAGTAAATGGCTGTGACCAGGAGGGACACAGGGTCTGCAGCGCGAAACTGGAAGGTGAGGTCTCGCGGCTGTGGAACCGCACTGGTTTGAGAGCAGCTGTGCACCAGCACCGCAGTACCCACGCGGCGCCACGGGATGCACAACACCCATCTGCAATTGTGCTGAAGCTTGCACCTGATCTCCTGCTGTGAGGCTGACACGACACGTCAATGTGTCAGCCACCGAGGGATACCACAGTCACTGATAATTCCTGCAGACGCTGGGCTACAGTTTGTCCTCAAAAAGAACAAGGGCCTACTGAGCCCTCCTTCCTTTACTCCTTGGACAAGAAGTTCTTCAGTCTCACACAAGCAGAACGAAGGGCCTATGCACAGCACTCACGCGTGTTTCTTCTGCCATCTCCTAACTGTATCACTCTGTAAATGCTCTCTTAGGTTTCTCCACGTTGGAAAAAAAAAAGATGGCATGAGCAAAGACCTGAAGAGAGAGCTTTCTTCCTTCATGTAGAGAGGCAGAAAAGGGGATCAGGAAGACAAATCACCAGTCAGCAGAGAGTCCACAGAATCTTTCTGTTAAAAAGAGTTCCTAGGGATCATCAACCTTCACATAACGCAAGAGGAGCCCTATAAATCACTGACCCTTTTTAGGTAAGTGGTTCTATCCACAGGGAGTTGTAAGGATTAGAAAGGTCTTCCTCCTAACCAGAACCTAGATGTCTAAATGCCCACCCATGGTCCTTGCTTCTCTCCTCCATAGAAGTATCACTGAATAAATGAATTGTATTTCATTAACTGATGTATAAAACACCATCAACGATAAGGTACATCATTACTTTACGTATCATGAAGGAAAAAAGTTTGTCAGTAAGTTGTAAGATGCCATTGAATATCAAAAACATTCCAACTTTAAGTTGTACATCCCAGAAACAATGAAAATTCCTCTTCCACACAATAGTTCTTCAAATATTTAAAGTCATGTTCCTTGTTACCCCACCTCAGTCTTTTCTGCATAATATTATAACTACTAATATTTTTAGGGCCCCAAATTACTCATTTTAAAAAAAAAATTCTTAATCTAAAACTTTCAGAAAAGTTGGAAGTATCATATAAAAACTTTTACTCAGAACAGTTTAAGTTGCCAGCATGATGCTTCAACACCTCAAATATTTAGTGTGAGTGTCTTACGAACAAACAAAATTATAAAAAGAAAACAATCTCCAAGCCAGGAAATTAACACCAATACTTTCCTACCATCTCATCTCAGAGTCATGCAAGTTCCCCTACTTCCCCAATGACGTCCTTGAGAGCAGTCCAGACCAGAGTCTCAGGCTGCATTCAGCCACCACGTCACGTGTCATTAATCTCCATCAGTCTGGAACAGTCCCTCGGTCTTTCCTTGATGTGATTACAGCCCAGTTTTTAGTAAAAGGTACTTCTTTGTGGCTAGAGTCAAATCACGCACCCCCAGCAGTAAAGGCAGAGTGAGGCTGTGCCGGTTCCAGCCTATGCCGCCAGGCGGTGCACACGGTCGTATATCCCATTGCTGATGAAGTTCGCTTTGATTATCTGGTAAAAGTGATGTCTTCCAGGCATCTGCACCATTAAATTACTCTCTTCCCCTTGGTGATTATTAAGTATTCTGTGGGGAGGTACTCTGAAATGAGGTAAATATTCTATTCCTTATCAAACTTTCAATTTATTCTTTTACTGTTTAGATCAGAATGGATTCACGGTTCCTCTTTTAATAAAAATGAATGCAATACTTCCAGTATCAGGAGTAGCACAAGACCAACATCTCCCTCCATCTGATTATGTCCACAGGGATACAGCCCAAGATTCCAATATTTAAAAACTAAGGAAATAGACTTTAGTTAATTATGCACCAATACTGGTTCACTAGTTACAACAAATGTACCATACTAATGTAAGATGTAATAACAGGGAAACGGTGCAAGATTATGGGAATTCTTTATACTATCTTCACAATTTTTCCATAAATGTAAAACTGCTCTAAAAAATAAAGTTTATTGAAAAAAAGACTCATCATGTAAAAGGAAACAACTTCTCATCAGAAAAAACAGAGGCTGAAAAACAAGGAAATAATATCTTTAAAGCTCTGAAAGGAAATTCTGTGAACCCAAAATTCTATACATATGTCCTTGAAAAATGATGACAAAGAAAAGACTTTCAGATAAGCGAATGTTGAGAGAATTCGTCACCAGGAGATCTGCACTGCATAAAATGATTTAAAAAAGGAAAATGATACCAGATGGAAACTTGGAACTACAGAAAGGAGTAAGTACACCAGGAATGTTAATGTGTAGGTAAATAAAAAGGCCTACCTTCGTCAGTTTTGCCATTCCCATTTCCCTCTCCAATGAGGGGACCCCTTTTACACTTCCTCTAAAAGCTCCTCCAACTTAAGATTTGGGCAGTGGGTCTCAACAGGAGCAGCGGAAACCCCCCGGGGGCATCTAGAAACCCTGGGGAAGGGTCTGCACAAACAGGAAGGAGCCACTGGCACTGAGTATGCAGGGGTCAGGGAGGCTGAACGCTCTGTAATGCAAAGAACAGTCTTGCATAGCACAACAACTGTCTTACCCAAAATACACCCACACAATCCTGAATTGAGAAGCACTGTAAGGCATCCATCAAGAGGCAAGGGATCCTCACCAGACCTCTAAGGCATGCGGCTGCTGTGCTGGTGAGACTACCTTTCAGCTTAGCATGCGGAGTCCAGGCTCAGCATCAATCACATGCACTGCTATCAGGTAGAAAAGTATCTTCCGGCCTGTAACCTATGAAACCAACGTATAGAACGGTATTCTAAACCTACACAGATCCTTTATGCTATTTTGCCTTCTCCACTTCTGCTGCCAGTGAGAAAAGATAAGCATAGGAAAGACAAAAAAGTAAATCAAGTGATGAGTTCAAAACCTACCCAGGATGCAGAGCCTGCAATGGCTAAGTTAGCCTAAGTTAGGATAATACAACAGAAAAATAGTCTCACGTATCTGGCAGGCGGAAGGGCTTGCCAGTTGTACTTTAGATTTAGAAAAGAAAAAGAAAATTTAAGAGCGTACAGAAAAGTTTTTAAACAGAACTGCTGCATTTATTTTTCTAAAGTTATTTATATTTTTTAAAGCTACCACTTAAATGTTTCAGTTTTATGTTTTTTGATAATCATGCATTTCTTTTTAAAAATGTTATGAAACATACGGAAGATACAGCAGAAACATTCGAACTCAGGCACAAATATAAATATAATTTAAATTCATACTTCCTGCCATAGCAGTACATTAAAACTGTAGGCTCCACCTTTTATGAGGTCATTAAATCCATATTCAATTAGAAGCTAAAAAACTTGAAATGGTAAAACAACAGCATGACTATTATATTATTCATTTTCTTGATGGGCTTTTAACATAAAGATAATAGATTTACATAAAGTGGCCCAAATTATTGATATTTGAAGGTATTCTGCAATGTGTTTGTGATGTTCTCATAAAGTATTTTTTAATACTTAGTGAATTTTCTATATTTTACAAAGTATACTTTTTCTATTCATTGCTAGATAATATAGACCTAAATAAGTTTTTAAAGAGAATATGATGAAAAAATGTAAAGAATCATGCAACCGATTTTGTTCAACCAGCCCAAAAACCCCAGTAACAACCACTTAATATTGCTGACTGATAAGATTTAAAAAGTAACATTACTGGCCGGGCGCGGTGGCTCACGCCTGTAATCCTAGCACTCTGGGAGGCCGAGGCGGGTGGATCGCTCAAGGTCAGGAGTTCGAGACCAGCCTGAGCGAGACCCCGTCTCTACTAAAAATAGAAAGACATTATATGGACAACTAAAAATCTATATAGAAAAAATTAGCCGGGCATGGTGGCACATGCCTGTAGTCCCAGCTACTCGGGAGGCTGAGGCAGTAGGATCGCTTAAGCCGAGGAGTCTGAGGTTGCTGTGAGCTAAGCTGACGCCACGGCACTCACTCTAGCCTGGGCAACAAAGTGAGACTCTGTCTCAACAAAAAAAAAAAATTATTATTTGGTTACATGTTTATCTGAATTCTTCATCTTCTGCTAATAATGGAAAAAATGTTCACATATTCTTACAGACATGCAGATAAAACTGTAATGAGACTTTCCATTAGACAGTGATTTGACACAATTTAAGACTGTTAAACAATAACAGTAAAGTCTACATAAATTTTTAAAAACCAGGACAATAGATCCTTAATTTTTAGACAAATGTGCATTATCTTGAACTATCCAAGGGCCCGTAACTTCCCCTTTATACTACCACATATCCGCTAACTACAAGACAAAGAACTCATTCTGCTAACTAGAGGTAACAAGTAAAACCACAGATCGAGCAGTCCTTCCCGTCAATGATGTCACCCGGCACTGCGCTGGGAAAGATGCCCTTCAGTCACCAGGCAAAGGGCATGCCCTAGAACAAACACAACAAGCTCTCGAAACACTATTGACAAGGCAAGGAAACAAAGTACTGATTGCTTAACAATGTGGAATTTTAAAAT
This sequence comes from Eulemur rufifrons, assembly GCF_041146395.1. NCBI lineage: Eukaryota > Metazoa > Chordata > Mammalia > Primates > Lemuridae > Eulemur > Eulemur rufifrons. The sequence continues at coordinate 54,690,269 of NC_090987.1, forward strand.
TACTTCTTAAGTATCCTTAAATGGAAATAAAACTTAATAACAAAACTAAATATCTTAATAAAATCATTCAGGGCAACACATTTATTTTGTTCAAGGCATTTTATTGACCACTGCTGAGATTAAAGACACAAACCTTAACTTAATGAAACTTGTAGATCTTTTCTTACTGCCAGTCAAGTACACAAACAAGGACAACATAAAAAGAAAAGGACAATGCTATCAGAAAGGTACAAAAACAGCTCTGAGGACTGCAAGGGCCTTGGATTGTAAAGTAAGAAAGGGCCGTGATCCAGGTCTATTTTTGACTTATCAGTTCATATCAGTTCATATTAAAACGCACAGCACAGACAGCTACTCATTCAATGTTTCCGTACTAAATGAAGGCAGGACAAAATCGCCATGCAAGCAGGACAGGGCTGAACCACGGATCTCTGGGTCCATCCTTTGGGATCTGAGTGCTAGGTTGGGGTGGGGGAGTCTCCTGGAACCAGTATCTTTCCATGCACCCCAAGTGATTCTGATGCAAGGGTCCTCAAACCTCCCAGTGCCGCCCTAGATGGTGAAAACGGTCCTCTGTGGAGGGAGAGTGCTAGCCAACGCATTAATATTAGCCAGCAAAGCAAGGAGTAGTCAGTGCATAACAATTTTCTCTGGAATACAAGCAGAAACACAAGGACAGGGACCTACAGCACAGAAAGGTTAGAAGAGGATCATAACTCTGGAGACGGGAGTCAGAGAAGGCTCCCCATGATGTGCGCTACTGTGTGCTGTGCAGCCTGCCTTCTCAACGCATTCTCAGAGGTGGGTTACAAGGCTTTTGGCAAGCTCGGCTCACTGGACTGAAACGGGACCTTTCTATGACCACTGTCTCTCTGACCCTGAACACGGGCTTCATTTCTTCTCAGTGTGTCTGCCAGGAACCCCTCCTGCTCTGCTCTTCCTCACTTCACCTGTGGGAACTGTGCTGTGTGAGCTGCTTCACATGTTCCCTCCATATCCCCACACAATGCTTCCTGCTGGGTTTTCCAAGTCCCACCTAGATGACAGAGAAGACAGGAACATCCTTCTAGTTCCTTGTTCAGGGCAGCTGCTTGGTAGCCTGGTTTTGTTTTTGCTGTGGATATGAGAGTCCACGCCCCTAGGCCAGGGCTGGGCAGATGAGCACTCAGGCAGCATCAACCCCACTGGCCCAGAGAACCACCCCTCTCTTCTTTCAACATCCTCATGATGTTACTAAATAGCCCTTGCCTTAGGCATACTTCTGCTTTGAAGATGAAGCTTTTCTTTTTTAGAGACAGAGTCTCCCTCTGTCGCCCAGGCTGGAGTGCAGTGGCGCGATCATAGCTCACTGCAGCCTCAAACTCCTGGGCTCAAGTGATCCTCCTGCCTCAGCCTTCCAAGTAACTGTGACTACAGCCATGTGCCACACACCTGGCTGATTTTTTAAATTTTTTTGTAGAGACCGGGTCTCACTATGTTGCCCAGGCTAGTCTTGAATTCCTGGGCCTCAAAGGATCCTCCTGTCTTGGCTTCCCAAAGCACTGGGATTATAGGCCTGAGCCACAGTGCCCAGCTTTGCTTTTGTTAACAATACATCCATGTTTTTCACTGAAATAATTATGTAACTTTTGGGATTAATATGTACCAATCTAGACCAGTCTCGTTTAGATTTCTAACTCTAGAATACACAACATCTATGTCTTCATAGTTAATCTTTTAATTTTACACTTAGCATACGTCTACTAATTACAAAGCCAAGCAACCATCTTTATGTTTACATTTTTCTTGTCCACTTTTTAATATCATTCGATCCTTGTATGGTCTTTTAATTTCTACCCTGAACACTTAAAACATAAATACAGCAAACAAGAGACCACCTCATGAATATTTTCTATGTCTCTCCAAGTAAGGATACTTAAGGGCATAGAATTCAAAACCATTTCAGTTTAAGAATCTTCTTTTTGTGTTGCTTCTGAACTGTGGTTTGCACTATACTTTTCAAAAACAGCTTTAATGAGATATAATTTATATGTCACCAGACTGACCCTTTTTAAGTGTACAATTCATTAATCTGAGTGAAACTACAGGGATGTGCAACAATCACCACATCCAGTTTGGGCCATTTCCATCACCCAGAAAGTTCCCTCATGTCCATTTTTTAAAACACATTTTTGTATTGATTTTTAGATCTCACCTATGTTGCCCAGGCAGGACTCGGACTCCCGGGCTCAAGCGACCCTTCCGCATCAGCCTGAGCAGCTGGGACTACACATGTGCACCACCATGCCCGGCTCCCTCATGTCCACTTGCAGTTAATCTTCACATCTAGCACCACCCTACACAGCAACTAACCCGCTCTCTCTCTGTAAATGTCACTTTCCTAGACATTTCATGTAAGTGGAATCATGATAGTAGCCTTTTGTGCCTAGATTCTTTCATTCAGCACAACGCTATTGAGATTTATCCATTTATCAGTAGTTAATTCCACTTGGAGTTGATCCTTGAACAACACGGGTTTGAACTGTGAGGGTCCACTTAGATGCAGATTTTCTTCCCCTCTGCCACCCTGGGACAGTGAGACCAACCCCTGCTCATCCTGAGCCTACTCAACGTGAAGATGACCAGGTTGGAAACCTTTATGATGATCCACTCCCACCTAATGAATAAATATATTTTCTCTCCCTTTTGATTTTCTTAATAACATTTTCTTTTCCCTAGTGTACTTTAAGAATACACTACATAACACATATAACATACAAAATATGAGCTCATCAACTGTTTACGTTACTAGTGAGGCTTCTGGTCAACAGTAGGCTATTAAAGTTAAGTTTGGGGGGAGTCAAAAGTTATACATGTATTTTCAACTGTGCAGGGGGGTCGGCACCCCTAACCCTTGCTGTTCAGGGTCAACTATAATTGTTAAGCTATATTACATTGTATGGACATAACCACATTTTGTTTATCTATTCACCAACAGATGGGAGTTTGGGTTGTTTCCACTTTTTTGGCTACGAGAAATAATGCTGCTATGAGCGTCTGTATATAAGTCTTTGTAACATTTCACTGTTTTCATTTCTCTAGGGCAGATTCCTGGGAGTCGGATTGCAAGGTCATCCAGTAAATTTGCATCTAACTTTTTAAGAAACTGCCAGACTTTTCCAAACTGCCCGTACCATTTCACATTCCCACTGGCAAAGCACAAGGGTTCCAGTTTATCCACATCCTCAACAAAACTTGGTACTGACTTTTTAATTATAGTCATTGTAGTAGATGTGGAATATTATCTCGTTTTGATTGCATTTTTCTAATGATCAAGAAAATGTCTAATCATTAAATCCTTTGCCCAGTGTAAAACTAGATTGTTCGTTCACCTTACTGATTTTGTAAGAGTTCTTTATATATTCTAGATACAAGTCATATATCAGATGTGTGGTTTGAAAATATTTTTTCTCAGTTTGTGGCTTTTTTTTTTTTTTTTTTTTAAACAGAGTCTCACTCTGTTGTCGTGGGTAAAGTACAGTGGCATCATCATAGCTCACTGCAATCTCAAACTCCTGGACTCAAGCAATCCTCCTGCCTTAGCCTCCCGAGTAGCTGGGACTACAGGCATGTACCATGACATCTGGCTAATTTTTCTATCCTTAGTAAAGATGGGGCCTCACTCTTGTTCAGGTTGGTCATGAACTCCTGTGCACAAGCGATCCTCCCACCTTAGCCTCCCAGAGTGCTAGGATTACAGGCGTGAGCCACAGCTTCCAGCCTGTGGCTTTTCATAGTTTTAATGGTGTCTTTTGAATGAAAAAGATTTTTAATTTTGATGAAGTCTAATTTATTTTTTTCTTTATGGACAGTGCTTTTAGAGTCATAGATGATAACTTTTTGTCCAAAATCACAAAGACTTTCTTCTACAAGTTTATGAATTTAGTTCTTACAGAATTTGTTTAATATCCATTGTAAAGTAACATATAAAGGTCTCACTTCTCTTTCTTCTTTTTATTTCTTTGGTTGCATGTAGATAACAATTGTTTCGACACCATTTGTTGAAGACTATCCTCTCCCCACCGAACTGTCATGGCACCACTGCTGAAAATCAATTAACCACAAAAACATTCTTTCTAGATTCTTAATTCTGATCCACTGATCTGTATGCCTATCCCTATGCCGATATCACAATACCTTGGTCACTGAAGTTTTGAAATCAAGTAGTGTAAGTCCTTCAACACTGTTCTTTTTCAAAATTATTTTGGCTATTCTAGGTACTTTGAATTTGCATATAATTTTAGGATCAGGTAACAATTTCTATAAAACAGATACTGTAATTTTTATAGGTACTGCAATGAATTTATAGATCACTTTGAAGAGAACTGCCACCTTGACAATACTGAGCACTCCAATACAAGGTCATGAAATGTCTCTCCATTTATTCAGATTTTCTTGAATTTCTCTCAGAAACGTTTGTAGTTTTCAGTGTACAAGTCTAGCACTTCTTTCGTTAATAATACTTCTTAAATTTATCAAGTTTTTTTTGTGATGGAGCCTTGTTACATTGCCTAGGCTGGTCTCAAACTCCTGGGCTCAAGTGATTCTCCTACCTCAGCGACCTGAGAGGCTGAGACTACAGGCACATACCACAGTGCCCGGCTAAGATGTGGGGTGTTTTTGGTTTTGAGGCAATTGTGAATGAACTATTTTCTTAATTTCATTTTTGGAATGTTCATAGCTAGTATATAGAAATATCATTGATTTTTGTACAATGATTTCATCTTCTGCATCCTTTCTAAACTCATTCATTATTATTAGATCTAGTAGCTTTCAAATAAATCCCATCAGATTTTCTACATACACAAACTGTGAATAATATGTTTTACTTCTGCCTTTCCGATCTGGATGCCTTTTATTTCTTTTTCTTGCCTGCCTGCAATGGCTAAAACCACAAGTATAATGTTGAATAGAAATGGTGAGAATGGAGATCTTTGGCTTGTTCTTGATCTTAGGGAGAAGGCATCAGATATGATGAAAAATGTGGGCTTGTCATAGATGCCATTTATCAGGCTAAGGATGTTTCCCTTTACTTCTAACTTGTTGAGTTTTTTGTCACTTATTCTACTAATTGATTTTCAGATGTTAAGATACCCTTATATTCCTGGGACAAATCTCCCTTGGTCATGAATCTAATCCATTTTATATATTGCTGGATTCTATTTACTAATACTTTTTAAAGGATTTTATGCTCATATTCACAAGGGATATTGGTGCGTCATTTTCACGTATATCTTTACTTGGTTTTGGTATGAGGGTGAAACTGGTGTTCTCTATTTTCTGAAACAGTTTGTGAAGGGTTGGCTTTTTTTAAAAAAAATATTAGATAGATTGCACCAGTGAATTTTGTGGTAAGATACTTAATGCCCAATTCAATTTCTTTATTTATGATAGGTCTACTCAGATGTGCTATTTTTTTCTTGAGTCAATTTTGATAATTCTTTTTTTTTTTTGGAATCTGTTCATTTCATCTATGCTGTCTGATTTGTAAATGTACAGAAAAGAGTAAACATAGCAGGTCTGAACTGCTATTCTTTAAAAGGTCTGCTTACAAAGCTGGCCCTTCGGTGACACCAGGGAACTTGGATTTTGGGAGGGTTCCCACCATGAATTGGTAAGAGTAGCTCCCTGTGAGTGTGACTATACACTGAGTCCACCTGGTGAATCACTGAACCAGTGGGAGGTCTCTGGGACCCCAAACATAGCTGACATAAAGTTGTTCATAATATTCCTTTACAATCTTTTTAATTTCTGTAGAGTCAGTAATGATGTCCCCTTTCAGTTGTGATTTTGGTAATCTGTGTCTTCTTTTTTGGTCACTCTATCTAAAGGTTTGTCAATTTTGTTGATAGTTCTAATGGTTCTAACGGCCAACTTATGGTTACATTGACTTTCTCTATTACTTCTCTGTTTTGTGTTTTATAGATTTCTCCTCTAATCTTTATTTTTTTTTTTTTTTTTTTTTTTTGTTGAGACAGAGTCTCACTTTGTTGCCCAGGCTAGAGTGAGTGCCGTAGCGTCAGCTTTAGCTCACAGCAACCTCAGACTCCTCGGCTTAAGCGATCCTACTGCCTCAGCCTCCCGAGTAGCTGGGACTACAGGCATGCGCCACTATGCCCGGCTAATTTTTTCTATATAGATTTTTAGTTGTCCATATAATGTCTTTCTATTTTTAGTAGAGACGGGGTCTCGCTCAGGCTGGTCTCGAACTCCTGACCTTGAGCAATCCACCCGCCTCGGCCTCCCAGAGTGCTAGGATTACAGGCGTGAGCCACCGCACCCGGCCTCTCTAATCTTTATTATCTCCTTTGTTCTACTTGTTTTGGGTTTAGTTTGTTCTTTTTTCAGTTTCTTAAGGTAAAACTTAGGTTACTGATTTGAGATCTTTGTTTTCTGACCTTGGTGTTTAAAGCTATAAATTTCCCTCTAAGTACTGCTTTACCAACATTCCACAAATTCTTATGTGTTGAGTTCTTAATTTTCATTTGGTTTGAAATATTTTAAAAATTTTCTTGTGACTTTTTTATTTGACCCATGTGTTATTCAGAAGCGTGTTGCTTAATTTCAAATACTTAGGGATTTCTCAGATTTCCTTCTTTAGTTGATTTCTACAACATAGTCTATTGTGGTTGAAGAATATACTCTACACAATTTCAATCTTTCAGATTAATTCAGACTTTCTATTAGGGCTCTATAAACTTCTTGGATATACAGATTAATGTTTTCATCAAATCTGTTAAGTTTTCAGCCATTATTTCCTCAAATATTTCTTTGGCTCCTTTGTTTCTCTTCTCTTCTCTGGGACTTCCATCACATATATGTTGGTATATCTGCTAGTATCTCACAGGCCTTTGAGGCTCTGTTCATTTTCCTTCAATCATTTTTAAAAAACTTTTTTGCTTCAGATTGGATAATTTCTATTGATTTATCTTTAAGTTCCCTACTGATTCTTCTGCTAATTTTGAATCTGCTATTGATGTCTTCCAGTGAATTTTTCATTTCCAATATTATACTCTCTAATTCTATAATGTCTATTTGGCTCTTTCAAATAAATTTTATATTCTTTACTGAGAATTTGTATTTGTTGACTCATTGTTTCCATTAACTATTGTCATATTTTCCCTTACTTCTTTAAATATAGTTTTCTTTAGTTCTATGAACATACTTATATTAATTGTTTTCAAGTTTTTCTCTGCTAAATCCAATATCTGGGGACACTCAGAGACAGTTTCTATAGAATGTTTTTCTTCCCTGATTATGAGTCACACATCCCTATTTCTTTGCATGTCTTGTAATCTTTTGTTCAAAATTGGACATTTTAGATAATATATTGTAGCGACTCTAAATTCTGAGATTTCCTCCGCCCCCTTAAAGTTGCTGTTGTTGCCTTATCTGCCTGTTGGCTTTTGTTTACTAACATGCCTGAGTTAAACCTATGAAATGTTTCCTCTGTGGCATGTAGCCACTGGTATCTCCACTCAGTTTCTTATTTTTTTATGTTCTTTTTTTCCCCTTCTTTTTAAGACTGACTTCCTAGGGATTGCTAAGCCACTGGCTCTCCTCTGCTTTCCTGCCTGCCTCCGTGAAGTGCCTTCCACAGATGATGGCAATGGGCACTGATGTCACCCACTATTCCAAATAGAGCCCCTTCAATCAGCACAGATCAAGCTGCCAGTCCTTGCAGTTCCACCCTGGCAGAAACTCCACACACCATAGTTTCGCGAGACTAGGAGGCAGTCCCTACTAAACACCACAGCTTTCCATTGTTCTTACCTGAAGTCTGGCAGTTTTTCAAAGCACAAATGTGTCTCAGAGTATTGTATGCCTTTGGTTGATTTCCAGAACACTGAAATAACTGTTTTTGTCAATTCTGTACAGTTTTACAGTTGCTTTTTTTAGAAGATTTGCTGATCTCCTCAGTTGGTCATAACCAGAAGTACTACCCTCTCTCCCCATTATTTCTAATCCTACCTTATACATATTTTACAAAGTTTTTCTCTTATGATTTTTATTTTGAAATATTTCAAATGACCAAAAATTAAAGAGAATATAATAAACACCTGTGTACCCAACACTCAGCTCAAGAAATGTACATTACAGGTGTATCTGAAGCTCTTCATTTACTTCTCCCTGATCCTATTTCCTTTCTTCTCTCTCCAGAGGGACCCACTGTCCTAAATTTGATATTAATGTTATGTATGTTTTTATTATTTTATGCCTATATATATTCTTAAATAACTACTGTTGTACATTTTAGTATTATTCAAATGATATCTGATTATAAATATTTTCCTATAACTTACTGTATTTTGGGGATTTATTCATATAAATATATCCAGCTTTAATTCATTCGTAGTTAACTGATGCATAAATATGCCACAATTAATTCATTCTCCTCTGACAGACATGTGCTTACAATAATCTGCACAGGTGCAAGAGTAACAAGGATGTAGAGAAGCACAGGGAGAGGCTGTAAATGCTTGTGTAAGTCCATGAAATCTCCCCATCGGCCTCCACGTGGCTGGAGGTGGAATCCATGGCCTTCCACAGAATCTGGATTTAGAGTTACAAGAGTCCTCAGAGAGCATTTTCTCCAACTCCAACACAGGAGGCAACTTGGCCTTTGTCAAAGAGCACATAAGTGGAAAATCTGGGACTAAATCTAGGTTTCCTATCTTCTTTACATCCTTGTTTCTCAAAGCAAGATCTGTGGACCAGCTGCATTAGTATCACCTGGACACTTACCAAAAATACAGACTCTTGGGTCATATTCCAGTCCTACTGAATAAGAATCTGCATTTTGACAAGATTCCTAGGTAATCTGTATGCACATTAAAGTCTGAAAAGTACTCTAGAGTATACATCTAGGTGTGAAATTACTGGATGACAGTATATGAACTCTTTATACTGGATATTGCCAAATTTCTCTCCAAGGTATTGTACCAATTTACCTTCCCACATTATTCTAATTTTCTACGCATCTAATCACTACACAGAGCCATTTCTTATTGCTCTTCTAAACACCTCCATTCTGTTTGCCTTACAAGTTACACTTCCTGAGAACATGTCCTCAAACTATACCCCTGAGGTTCCTTGTTTGTGCTGTTACACACTAATCTATGATAAGAGTTATATGTCAAATGAGTTCGGGACACACTAGGTTAATCAACATAAACTGGGTTCTTTAAGACTTCACAGAGCCCCCAATCGTTAATGAGCACCAGGAGCCTCTAACTGTGGAAGACATTTTAAGCATTTTCAAAACTTATTTTACAGTTTGTCTTTTCTCTTCCATGGATCATCTATGAACACATCTAGATAAACTAACATTTCAAGGAACATAATGGGAAATGCTGCATGAATTTATAGGATCTTCCCACCCCTTTTAAACAAAAATCATTTAAAATATTTTTTTTTAAAGATTTCAGTTCCCTCTTAAAATTCCCAGATCATCTCACAGTTTTATTAAAAGACTCTCATTCTAGCTATTTCTCTGTGGTTTTGTCTATGTAAAATAACATCATTGGGAAAGACAAATACATTTTGCTCAACTGAATTTCTCCTTGTCCGTTTTTCTTCATGTTTTCAATAAAGAAAAAGTCAGCATGGAATAATAAGCTGTCTTAGGTCTAAAATTTCAAACAGTTTTTCTTTCCTCTAAGACTGCAGACAAAAACAAACTAGTACCTGCTGAGACCCAGGAGGAAAACTACTGTCTTGAGCCCAGTGTTCCCACACAGATGTCCAGCTAAAGTAAACTGTCCCATAGTTTCCTTTTGGTTTCCCTGAATAAATTAAGTTACAGGACTCTAGTTATCTCTGGACAGTGAAAAATCACATATTCTTTCTATTTTATTCTCTGTGCTTTTCCTTAGTTTCAGTTTTTCTACAATGAGCATGTGTTACTTTTGCAACAGGAAAAAAATGGATTTTAGCTCTAAAAGGCTTAGTTTAAAAGGAATAAAATAAGTCACAGGGAAATAAAATTTAAATCTATCTGTATTATTCTATCAAGATACACACAAAAATATAAATAGCCCTTGATTACAGTGAGCAAGTCTTTGCAAAAATATTGTCTACAACTGGATTACATTAACATTACATGATAAAAAGTTAATTCTTTAAGCCATTGAATTCTAAAATCTTTATGAATGCAATATTAACCCCCCCCCCTTTTTTTTTTGAGACAGAGTCTCACTCTGTCGCCTGGGCTAGAGTGCTGTGGTGTCAGTCTCACAGTGACCTCAGACTCCTGGGCTCAAGCGATCCTCCTGCCTCAGCCTCGCAAGCAGCTGGGACTATAGGCTAGAGCCACCATGCCTGGCTAATTATTTTTGTTTGTTTCTATTTTTAGTTGCCTGGCTAATTTTTTTCTATTTTTAGTAGAGACGGGGTCTTGCTCTTGCTCAAGCTGGTCTTGAACTCCTGACCTCACGCGATCCTCCTGCCTCAACCTCTCAGAGCGCTGTGATCACAGGTGTGAGCCACTCTGCTCAGCCACAACACTAACCTTTATCTAGGTTTCCACTCAAGGAGATAGAGTGGTGACACTGAAAGAACACCAGCAAACTGGGGTCTGAGCCCTACTCTGACAGCCCTTACCTGCCTCAGTCTCCTTCCTGCTCTGTAAGGTGAGAGAAGACCCACGTCACCATGGTTATTGTGAGGACTAAGAAACATATTTTAAAAGCTCATAGCATAGTGCCTGGCATACATATAGTAAGTGCTCAATAAATTGTGACAACTGTTATTAAAACAATCACATTAGAAATATCCTAAATGCTTCCAAAACAAATGAAAAACTATTGTTACTACCATAATTATGCTAATTACTAAGTCGGTTTCAACATTTATCCTGATGAGATAAAAAGTATCCTTCCCAGTCAGGTAATCCTCGAAAATCCATGACGTAACTTGGGCAAATGATCCCATATCAAATACATCATCTGTCAAAGTCATCCAGTAAATGCAGAAATGCGAAACAACAAAGGATGCAATCACAGCCAGTTATTTAATAAGTGTAACTTTTACAGACTATTATAATCATTACAGAAGGAGGAGGAGGAGGTGGAGGAGGAGAAATTCAACTAAGGGGAAAAGACAGGTGTCTCAACAAACAAATGGTAATGCCAAAAGTAAAAATAATCATAGAATTATGTCAAAAATTACATAGCTTCAGCAGCAGTAGAATGTCTTCTATAAAGCAACCATTTCTACAATTTCTAGGAGGAAAAACAAAACCTACAACTCCCTCATCCGTTTACCTGGGTGAGTCATGGTGACTGGCTCCTCTTTGGATTTATTATTGTAGATGACCACAGCAACTGCATTGTGGAAAGCAGCCCGCGATATCTTCTCTTTGAACGTGCAGTTTCCCCTCTGCAGCAAAGCAATCCACTGTTTGATGTTAGGAGGGACAAAGAACCGTGTTTGAGGATCACAGCCCAGATGATCAGCAACTATATAGAAAAGAAAAAAAGTATTTATTAAAGATCAATAAAAGAGACCAAGTCCTTATCGCAGTCCTGAACTGTTCTCTGAATGCCATAGAGTCAAAACACTTCCAGCAACTCACTGCCAGCAGAGCTGTGAGATACCTACAAATGACAATACAATGAATCTCAATCAATATCTGTATAGGGAGAGAGGTGCACCATTAAAATGTTAACTGTAAGGTAAATTAAAACAATGAAACTTTCTTTCTAACTTTACAGACTTATATCACTTGCACTTACTACTCTATCCATTCATACCTTACATCACCACCAACCACTACCACCACAGTGAGAAAACAGGAGATTAATTTTGCTTGGGGTAGATGAAGAAGTCAAAGTAACCTTTGGTTCAGTTACCAAGTGGTGGTATTGAAATTCAAGCATGTTTGAACAAATTTCTAAGGAAATTTTTAAAGTTCAGTTTTGGCCTATGTTTGAAAGTTGAAGTAGTTAAAATAACATCAAAGTAGAACATTCCTGTAATTTACACTTACTGGTAAAAATTATTCCACAACACCACATTAAAACGCATTTACTGTAATAGGATACGAGAAGACACCAATACCATCCCTTGGGACTACAAATTACATGGCTATTGTTCTAGATTTCTGGGGACGGTTTCTTTCAAATATCCATAGGCACATGTGAATCTGTCAAACCAAGCTCCTCACTCTGATTCTGCACGTGGTCATCACAGCTCTGGTACCTTCTTAAAAATCTTAAAAAGCTGTCCCTGGCTGCTCCTCCCATTCCACACTCTCGCATGCGTAACAGGTTCATGAAAGGTTAAAATGAAAGAGAAGGGCAGTCCAGAAGTGGAAAGAAGTCACTGAAGGTTAAGTCAGAGACTGATGGCACGTGGGGCAGAGGGTGGCAGCCCTGTGCCCCCTGGAGCCAGCCACTGCCAGCCCTGTGTGTGCTGGGGAGGACTTGAGGGGGAGCAGGGAAACAGCACACTGACCCTAAAGTGTCACACCGGAAGTAAACAAATCAAGAAAAATATTGAGTATTAATTAGTAATAGAGTGTGACAGTGGTATATAAAGAGATGACAGCAGTGGGGAAATGTTTGTTTTCCACACACCTGAAGCACACTGCTTAGCAAAAGAAAACCCTTATGCCACTTAAACTGTACAACGTAAAGATGCCACTAACTTCAGAGAAATATTATAGCTATCATTCCCACTTACCTATCTTTCTCCAAATTTCTTATACTTAACCATGGTGAGAGATTGAAATGAGAGCATATTTGCTACCAGTGGTCTTCTAATACATAAAGTAAGTGGGAGACGAATGTTTTCAGTTTGTCCTGATTGATATTGACTACAACTTATCACCTACCCTTTTCCTTAAACAGTGTCTGCACTCTGAAACGTCAACCCTTTCTCAGTCAAATTAAACAGGGAGATAAAAACCTATGGCATGATTGTAGCAATCAATTATTGAAAGACACAGTCAACACATCATGAAACTTTAAAATCCTGAAACAGACTGTTTACTTTCAGTGATATCTGTTTCACAGATAATTATGCTGTTTTAAAATAACAAGCAGTTAGGCGACATTAGCCTCATTGTCTTAGGAAAACCTCCAATACTGTATCCAACTGGTGACAAAAAGCTGGTTTTAAGCGTTTCATTTGTTATTTTTCAAAACATACTGCTACATAAACCCTGGAAGAAAATGCAGAATCAAGAATATCTAAAGGAATCTGTATGTTTATCTTCTGTGAAGCATCTATTCACTTTTCTGTGGCCGTGCGTGCATTTACAGTGTAGTAGAGGAAGCGACACAGTTACAGAATCAGCAAGAGCTGGGGTCCAAATTCTAGACCAAATACTTATCAGCTGAGCAACTGTCACAGGTTACTTAAATTCCCTGATCTTTAGTTTTACTTATTTATAAAGACTGAGATATTCTTATCTCATAGTCATGTAAGTGAAAAAGCCTTTAACAATTCCTTTATTCTTGAGTGCTTAAAAAAAAAAAAAAATCCTTCCCCTCTAACCGGTGTCCATCCTATATTGTCCTAGCGATCCAGTTCAGTGCCTTGGGTATTTTCTGAGCCAAAATAGGTGAACTTCGCCCAGGCTTGGCACCTCGCTTTCCTCCTATATCCCTCTGGTCTTAGCCACCGCAGCTCCTGATCCCAAGTCTGTCCTCTCTGCCCCACTCCTCTTGGGAGTGTCACAGTCCACTGCCAAGAACAGCAGTTCAGTAATATTCACAATGTTCTCGGCACAAAAAGGCACAGCAAGGAGTACAACCACAGAGCAAAATTTATCAAACACACTGAAGAACTTAAAAATTCTCCTAAAGGAATCCCTACCCACTAGAAACATATTCTATGAACTACATGATCAAAACAAAATCCAACAGACCATATGAGCAAGAGAATGCTCCTGTTCCTCAAAATTCATCACCCATAAAAGGTCTCTGATTTTATATCAGTAAGAATATAATACATAATAAGCCATAGTAAGATAGTCAAAATTCTGTTCAAGGAACTCTATTTATTTTTCAGAAGAAAATAAAAGGTTTTTATAATCAAGAACTTAATACTGTCTGTCGTATACTCATTTTATCTAGTTATTCCTTCCTACAATTAAAATAAACATGAACAATAAAAATAATGTGAACAGCTCTGTAACAACTTCCTAAGAAGACTAATGACTATGATTATGTGGCACTACTTCAAAATTTAGTAGCAGCTGTTTACACTTGAAGCAATTTATTAAGTTAAGAAATATCATGGCATAAAGATCTATGTAATTATGACCCATTAAAATTTATCAATAGTGATTTTGTTCAAACTCAGAATCATTTTCCTTCCATTTTTCTTATGTGCAAAATTTTATAAGAGGATACTACTCTGAATTCCTTGCATTAATTAGTTACAGAGCCAGGAAAACTTTATTAAAGTCTATGATAAAAATTTAAAATTACAGATAATCTAAAATATTGTACTACAGAGAAACTGAATTTTTTTCCCTAAATGGTCATTCCCTGGAGTCCAAAAATAGTAATGAGAATTTTATTTGCCTCTCAACAGAAACCAAACAATTATGGGATCCTTACCTCAATGAGTATTAACTTATGCTCTTAGCAACATGCAAAGTACCAAAGGAACAACGGAACACACATCTTGCTTTGACGTCTTACAGAGCCTCTAAATTTACTGAGATTGGCACAGAAATTAAACACTGACAAGATGGCAGAGAGTGCCAACACAAAAGCACTTAGAAACTGATGGCGGGAAAGAGCAGCCCAAAGGTAAAGGTTTGGGGGGAGGTGGGACCTAAACAGCACGCTGGAAATGCGCAAGCACACAGGAGGCGCAGGCACTGCCAGCAGAACAGAGCAGAGCACGTTTATGTCCTTCTCTTGAACACTTGTGATGACCAAATAAGATGCTATGTGACAGAAGCTATAGCACGCTACAAATTTAAGATAATCAAGTTCTGAAAAGATTTAAGGGGAAGAACTTCTGGTAGGAAGAATATATAAATATTTGGAGAGTTGGTTGTATGAATGAATGAAATCTCTCTTCCGCATTCCACCAGTCTGAAATTCTCCACTTTGATTCGTTTGATTTAATAAGACCTCATTTCTTAAACGTGCAAACCCCCCACATAAGAAGTAGCAGCCACCATGCTGTGGTATGGGTTTGTGCTTTCCTTCCCAGCTCTGGGAACCATCAATCTGCCGCAGGCTGTAAATCTTTCAAGCCCATAGCAAGGCCAGCCAGAGTGGCTCATGCCTGTTATCCCAGCACTTTGGGAGGCCAAGGGAGGAGGATCGTTTCAGGCTAGGAGTTTGAGACCAGCCTGAGCAACACAGGGAGACCCTGTCTCTGTGAAAAATCAGCCAGGCACGATGGTACGCACAGGCAATCCCAGCTACTGACTGGGCAAGCTGAGGGACAATCACTTGAGCCCAGGAGTTTGAGGTTGCAGTGAGCTATCATGACACCACTGCACTTCAGCCTGGGTGACAGAGAAATCTGACAGTTAAGACAGGCAGCCATCTTCACCCCAGACACGTGGCACAGCTACCCAGACACACCTCTCCCTCTCAGAGCCTGTGTGTCTTACTTCCTCCTGAAATGCCAGTCCCACTGCTCTCACTGTCCACCTCTGAGCCTTAGGATTCCACTCTCTTTTCCAGAATGCCTTTGCAGCCTCCTAAGACTGAGCGAGTTGGGTGCTTTTTCAAGTTGCCATGGCACCCTGAGATTACATCCATCTTTGCATTTATCATCCTGCATAAGTAAGTGGCTGTTTATTTCTCAATCTTTTCTTCTAGAATGTGAGGTCTAGTATCTCCTATAAAATGTATGGCACATAGTAGATGCTTAACATACTTGATGAAGAGAGAAGGGGAAGAATGACACAAGGAGGGAAATCAAGCAAAAACCGCATTAAAAAAAGCTTGTGCCAAAGATCTCTGTTTCATATGGTAATGTACTAACTGTAATAATGTTCTATTAGTTGTTTCCTACAAAAGATGTAAAAATAAAAGTGAGACTAACTAGTTCCCTCAGACTTAGATGCTTCAATTGTCAGATATGTTCCTGTTATTTGCTTTCCTAGTCCTGAATTAGATTATAATCTCCTCAATCTTTTTTGTTTTTTGGGGTTTTCTGGAGACAGAGTCTTGCTCTGCTGCCCTGGGTAGACTTCAGTGGTGTCATCATAGCTCACTGGAACCTCAAACTCCTGGACTCAAATGATCCTCCTGCCTCAGCCTCCCAAGTAGCAGGGACTATACGCACACACCACCACGCCTGGCTAATTTTTCTATTTTTTGTAGAGATGGGCTCTTGATGTTGCTCAAGCTGGTCTCAAACTCCTAACCTCAAGCAATCCTGCCTCGGCCTTTCAAAGTGCTAGGATTATAGGCATGAGCTGCCACGCCTAGCCCCATTAACAATTTTTTAATTTCATTTGTAATGTTCAGCTACTGGACTTGTGTCTAGCTTTCATTCCTTTATCTACTTCCATGGATATAACTTACTCTCTTACTGTTTCTGCATTTGCACTTAAATCTAACATCTTATTTCTTTTTTTACTTCATTGGATGTTTAGTCTTATTGGAAATGTTCTACTCATCCTTTTCTCTTAATTTTCTGTTAACTTATTCATCAAGTCTCGATTTTCTCTTAACCTTGCATCTACATATATTATTCCTCCATTTTTTTTTTTAATTCTCTCCCTTCTCCTCCCCTCCCCCTGTCTACTTCTGCTACGTTTTTCTTTTTGGTAGAACTTGCTATCATAATGGCCAGTAAAAATGATCTGGATCTTATTCCTTCCTGATTTATCAGAACTTTATACGAATGATCATTCCCTCTTGTTCTTTTTCCTCTCATTTAAACCTGTTAATCTCTTCCATCTCAAAAATAAAGAAGAAAAAAACAGATATCTCAAAAACTCCCCTCTACTGCCACTCTTTTCAAGAGCCATCTGTGCCTACTGTAGCTATCCCCTTGTCTACTCATTCCTCAGCACACTTTCATCTTTCTGCATCCCACCACTCCACTAAAATTGCTCTCACTGAAAGGCATCAATAACCTCCACGCTGTTAAGTCCTAGGCCATTCTCTGTCCTCCAAACTGACCCGCTGGGCTGAGCACTCTCCTCTCTGCGCTCCCCGGCCCCGCTGCTCCTGGCTTACCTCCTCCGCACCCTTAAATGCCCGCGGTCCTGAGCACCGGACTCCCCAGCACTGCCATTCTTACTGTCTCAACAGTTCCCTTTTCTGTTACGGGAACAATGATACTTACTAACGTCTTGTGCCAAGCAGCCCTTTTTTGAGAAACTATTTTTCATTTTCTACTTACATGAGTCCAGTTTCCAATACACACAGCTAAATCAGGTCAACAGCACGCTGAGAATCAGCAGAGGACTACAGAAACTGCACACAGGGAAGGGGTCCGTTCCCTGCCCTTCCAAGTAAAAACTCTGGCATTGACTGTGATGAGGAAAACGGAATTCTTAGATGTTCAACTGGATTACACGGAAGGAGGCATGGACAGGAATGTCTACCGTAGTCAGGTTTATGGCAAAAATCACTCTAATATAGTTTATCTGCTTCTGGGTTGTTCTGCTCCACCTCCAGGCAGGGCCATAGGACCACCTTGGAGTTTGAAGTGAACTCTCAGTTGGCCACCAGCACCTGCTTATTTTAAAAAACAAAGCAAACCCAGAAACCTTACTAATTCAGGCACCTACAGATCACTTCCATGCTAGTGATCCCCAACCTTTTGGCACCAGGGACTGGTTTCATGGAAGACAATTTTTCCACAGATGAGGTGGGGGAACAGTTTTGGGATGATTCAAGCGCATTACATCTATTGTGCAGTCAAACCTCTCTGCCAATGATAATCTGCATTTGCAGCCGCTCCCCAGCACTAGCACCACCTCAGCTCCACCTCAGGTCATCAGGCATTGGATTCTCATAAGGAGCCGCAACCTAGATCCCGCGCATGCGCAGTGTACATAGAGTTTGAGGTCCTGTGAGATTGTGATGCCACCACTGATCTGACAGGAGGTGGAGCTCAGGCGGTGATGCGAGTGACGGGGAGCGGCTGTAAGCACAGAGGAAGATTCGCTGGATCGCCTGCCACTCACCTCCTGCTGTGCAGCTTTAAATGACACCGAGGTGGGGTGAGGGGAGACAGACGACCTAAGATAAGCCACACAAGAGTGAAGAACGTAAATTACATATGTGAAGGGCTGGCTTTTTCTGTTTCCCACTGGATGTGAATAAGGAAACAAGTGACTCCAGCTGTTGCTGGCAGTCGCCTTAGGATAAGGAGGAGACCCACCCTAGCATGCAGCTGAAGCTTTAGACAGCAAAGAGAGGAGACTGAGAGGAACCAGATCCCTGCGAACACTGCCACGGCACTGAGTCCTGAACCCGAAACACGGCTCTCCCTCTCCATTTCCCATTCTGAGACTGGATAAATTTCCTCATTATTTCTAAGCAATCTAACTCAGGGATTTTGTTACCCAGAGCACTCATTTTTTCTGAGTCAAGCAGACACTGCCTAGATTAGAGGATTATCCCTGCTGAGTGGCTCTTGATTCACCAGGATCCACACTTAACAATCCAAGCCCCCCAAAAAGGCCAAAGCTAAGAAGCAGCTTCCTTGGAAAGTCCTTTGACACAAGAAGGAGGTACAGTGCCGATCCTTCTCCTTCACATGAGGGAAGTGCCAGCTATTTGGGAAAGGAGAGCTTCACCCTAGAGCAAAGGTTCTTGACAAGGCTCTGGGGACAGAATTCAGGGGTTAGTGAAATTTGGATGAGGGGAAACCATCTTCATTTCTGCTAACCTCTAATTTAAATCTAGCATTTTCTTTACGAATATAGACAACAAACTACCTATAACTCTGTAAACAGCAGCAATCACATTACGGTAACTACAGATACTGCAAAATGCTGGTAAAGTTATTAGACCTGCCACTAGATCTTGCTACTCAACTGATGTTGATCAAGCACACGTATTACCATGTCACAAATATTTTAATATTTTGATACTGCGTTTTCAGTATACTTGATTTCCTTTAATCCTATTTCCCTTTGCACTGACCACTATTCTGAGAGGCAGCCCACACACTTCAACAGTTCTAAACAAACAAATTCTTAACCTTTTTGTATAGAATTTTTAAGAAGGCAACACAGTATCTTCTGTGCACCCAGAGTGCTGGATGCGCCAGTCGGCGTTACAGGAAGGGCTGTGCAACAGCTGAGTGGTCAGCAAGTCCAGCTGTCAGCAGCCATCCATCACCGTTTGTCTCCTGTACTTAGTGTACACCTCAAATGGATTTTGATTATTTTTCACATCCTTAGTACACAAATATATCTGCTGGATATTCTCCATGACATAATAAAAAGCATCTTAAGAGTAAATTTAAATGATGGCTAATACAAATCATGTCACATGAAAAGTTATGTTCAAAAATAATTTCTATTAAAACTGATACAATAAATACTTCATGCAAGAGAGATGTACAAATCAAAGTAACTAAAAATTGTAGCTCAGCCCTCATACAAATTTGGTATCATAGTACAACACAGTGTTAATTATTCAGTCCACATCACTCCCTATGCCACCAGGGACTGCAATATTCAGGGTAGCTCTTCCTGAGCCCCGTTTTCTCTACGCTCCGTTCATCATGTTCCCCCGCCCCCTCTCTGACTATTCTTCCTCATTTTCCATTGCTAGCCCCTTACCTGGAGGTGTTCACCAAGGTTCTGTCCTACGCCCTGCCCTCTCTTCCTGGTGGGCAACATCACCCACTCCCATGGCCTCAGCTACTGCCTATATGTAGACAATGTCTAAATGTAAATCTCTCTTGAGCTTTGCTGTTTAATACTCACCTGCCTGCTAGTTATTTCTCCATGAATACTCAGCACCTCAAACTTATTATCTTTCCCTCAAATGTGACCTTCTTCCTATGTTGAATTCCTGACTAACAGTGTCATTACCTACCTAAACACACAAGACTGAAATCCTGAAGTCTCTGTTGAAAAATGAGGAAGTGGCGATACAGAGACCCCGCTCAGTAAATAGAGTAGTCTGTGTTCTTGGATGTCACCAGGGGCCCACCAAGACAAGGCAAAACTACTTATTGTACCTCAGCCTGCCAATGCACATAGGGATGCAAGGATACCTTCAAGGATCCAGAGTGGTACCTGAGGACATTATTAATTCTCGGGCAGAAAAGTAAAGGATGTAGGAGACTCCCTGTTTTATTTAATCACTTCTTACTTCCAGTACTAATGACGCTGACATAAGGACAGTATTGACAAAGATTGGGCTATGTGGACCATAATTTAAAATACAAGTATGATGGGCTAGGAACCACGTGGCCCACACTAACAGGGAAGAAGGTATTTGTCCAGGGGTTGCCTGACCAGCAAGCAAAGGACTTTAAGCTAAATTGCCAAGGAAGGAGGCAGGTAAGGGAACTTTGGGGGTTGGGGGGGGGCTGGAAATCATGAAATCCGTCCCTATGGGGAACAATAGGGGGATAAAAAAGGCTGGAAGAGATTATCACATAAGAAAAATGTGAACAGGAGGTTTAAAGTGTTCATAATCTGGTAAGATGAACATCGACCAATAAATAAGAAAAAAATTAAAAGTTTACCTTAAATATACAAAACAATCAATGACACTTGCTGAAGCAGGTCTCAAGATCAGCCTATAATGACGGAAAAGTATACTCTTTACTACTATTCTAAGGGGGAAAAGGAGAAGCAGATATCATGATAAGGTGTCCTTCAAGGAAACAAGTAAACAGAAGCACTCAAGAACATGTCTGAGAGAAAGAAAAGGGAAACGAGACTTTGAGGGGGCAATATACCAAGGTCAACTGGCGAATATGAAACTTCTTAACAGATCACAAAGTTGGGAGACCAGAGAGAGCACTGAGGGATGCTAGCTATCTGCAGAACTACAGAAATCTCGCTCGGCTAAACACAGGCTGTCTCACCTGCTTCCCAGTTCACTTCATCTCCCTGGGAGAATGGCCAGGCAGGACCAGGTAAACCGCTGTCTGGAACCTCATGCAGACCCAGGGTAAAGTGACTAGTAACTTGGAAGAAAGCAACATAGCATTTTATAGTTTACAAAATCCAGGGCAAACAAAGCTGGGTAATTACGAATCATCTTGGTGAGAAAGAAAATGAGATATTCCACGAAGAAACCAGCAGGAATGCACAGGATGAATTTAACCTGAAGGAGGACTCATACAAAAGCTGAAAAGGCAAAGGCAAGATGACAGGTCAGACTTACAAAATTTTTTCAAAAACTAAACCACTCAGAAAGAGTTGAAGGTTGCCCACAATGACAGGAACAAGCAAAGGGCTTCTCTTGCCTCCTTTCCAAAAGCTTTTCCTTTTTTTAAAAGTATATTCACAGCAAGAAGAATAGGACAGAAATAGGTCTACTGCTCAGAGCCAACTTAACCATGGATGAAAATGTTTCTCCAGACTGTTCTGCGTTTGCTCTCTCCACCACAGAGAACGACCTCAGAACTGAAACAGTCAGAGCGAGGCTGGAGAACACTGAAAACGGGCGCAGAGGCTGCAGAAGAGCAAATGCTCTCTTAGGACAGATTCCCTCCGCTACACAATCTCACTCCATCTCAGTGAAACTGCTGTCTGTAGCCTGTGCGTTCAGGCTGGTTTCTTCAGGCAATCTCCACTTTCTTTCCCATTAAGATGATTTGTAATCACCCAGCTTTCTTTGCCCTGGGATTTACAAACTTTAAAATGTTACAGCTGCCTTCTTCTGAATTTCTGGTCACTTTTGCTTTGTATCACTAAATGCAAAGAATTCTTTCCAGTCCTCAGCATACCATCCCCCCAGCAGATGACCATTTAATTTGGAGGCGACACACATTTCTTCAGTCTCCTCCCTCTCCCTTCTCAGTCTTTTGGATAGCCATTGGTCCCAGCACCCTGTGCTGAAAAGACTATTTTTTTCCCCATTGAGTTATCTCAGCACCCGAAGTCAATTGCCCATAAACATAAGGGTTTATTTCTGGATCTCAGTTCTATTCCATTGATTCCATGCCAGTACCACACTTTCTTATTGCAAGTTTTAAAATCAGGAAATATGAATTCTCTAATTTTATTATTTTTTTCCCCAAGATTGTTTTGACTATTTTGGATTCCTTATACTTTCATGTGAATTTTAGGATCGCCTTGTCAATCTCTGCAAAAAGCCAGCTGGTATTTTCAAAGGGTTGTTTGTATCTGTAGGTCAATGTGGAGGAGTACTGCCACCTTAACAATACAAGTCTTTGGACCCAAGAACATGGAAAGTTTCTCCATTTATTTTATTTTCTTTAATTTCTTGTAACAACATTTTATAGTTTTTTTGTGCCAATGTAATTTTAAATTATATTTTTAAAAATTTATTTTCTAATTGTTTCTTGCATATACAAATACAACTGACTTTTTTTGTTGTTTTTGGTGTATTGACCTTTTATCTATGCATGTTCCTAAATTTACTTGAGTTTTAAAAAAGTTACTCTGCTGGTACTGGTAATAAGAAATTAAGCTTTACTGGCATTTAATCAAGGACTAACACTGGCTGCTTTCCTCAGTCCGTTTCAGGTGGCTGTGTGTCACACCTGGTACACGAGGTGTCCTGAATGAAGAGTGGGAGTCCTCCAACATCAAGGGGATGGCAGTGGCTCCCTCACTCCTGTGTTTGTCTTCAGCATATTGCAAAATGGCATATACCACAGACGACCGTCCCTCTCTAAATGTCTCCCTTTCAATCGACAAATGCCTTTAAAAAAAATCCCAGCAAAGTTAAAAAAAAAAAAAAAAAATACTGGCAGAGCTAATACTTCTACCTCTGTACAAGCTCTTTTTAGCTACTATAAAAGATTTTTAAAAAATCAGATTTGGAAAATGAAGCCAAAAAACAAGAAATTAACATGAAGGCTATTAGAAATATGTAGATTTATTACAGCTGTTATTAATCTAAGTGTTAGGTCCTAAGTACTAGCTTATGTCAAAAAACCCCAATAGTGTGTGTATAACATTTTTAAGTATAATGTATATACTGGGGCTATATACACATGCACAATAGAAAAAGTCTGTGTCCTACTGTAGAGAATGGGGCAGAGGGAAGCCACAGTGGACACAGGGGAGCCAGTTAGGAAGCCACATCTAGATGACAGACTAGAGAAGGATGCAACAGATGTGGAGAGAAATGGACACATTTCAGATCGACAGGATCTGGTAATTAATAAGATAAGTGAGTAGAGGTCTAAAAAGGGAGATACCTCGGTTTCTAGGTAGAGGTGATGCTATTAACTGAAGTAACAAACATTGCAGGAGGAACAGATTTTTGGAAGGAAGACAATGAACTGCCTTAGACATGGTGGATTTGAAAGAAGACCAACAGGGAGAGGACAATTCCACTCTTAAGTATATACCCAATAAAACGTGTATGTGTGTGTACCAAAAGACATGTACAATGATGCTTATAACTGCATTATTTGGGCCGGGTGCAGAGGTTCATGCCTATTATCCTAGCACTCTGGGAGGCCAGGTGAGAGGGTCCCTTGAGGTCAGGAGTTGGAGATCAGCCTGAGCAAGAGCAAGACCCCATCTCTACGAAAAATAGAAAAAATTAACCAGGCATGGTGGTGCACACCTGCAATCCCAGCTACCTGGGAGGCTGAAGCAGGAGGATCGCTTGAGCCCAGGAGTTGGACGATGCTGTGAGCTATGATGGATCACTCCACTGCATTCTACCCAGAGTGACAGAGCAAGACACTGTCTCAAAAAAAAAAAACAAAAAAACAAACAAAAACAAAAAACTGCATTATTTGTAACCACCAAACAGCAGGCAACCCATATGTCCATTGAGAGCAGAATGCATAAACTATGACATATTCATATAGCAGATCACTGATAAAACTATCACTGCATGCAGTAACATGAACTTATCTCATTAATAGGATGTAAGCAAAAAAAAATTAGTCACAAGAATGCATATCATCATTCTATGTATATTGTGATAAATATATATTTGGTCTTCATCCCTGGTTCGTGTCACAGAGCTCCTAAAACTCTTGTAATTTCCTGGGTGATACAGATGAGAGGAACATCTTTTGTTATTCATAATAAACGCCTTTCAACCAATCCTAAATTTAAGCCAATGACGTGACTCTTGGAGGATGGGGACTGCTTGTCAAACAAACCAACCTGTGATTAGAGGGTCAGAACTTTCAGCCCAATCTCCAACACCCCAACTTTTGGAGAGGGGCTGGAGATTGAGCCAATCACCAATGGCCATGATTTAATCAACTGTGCCTATGTAATGAGGCCTCCATAAAAACTCTAAACGACGGTGTCGGGGGAGCTTTTGGTTGGTGACCACGCCTCTGTGCGAGGAGGGACAGCACACCCTGACTCCACAGGGACAGAAGCTCCTAATCTCAGGAGCTTACCCTATGTACCTCTTCATCTGGCTGTTCATTTGTATCTTATATAATATCCTTTACAATAAATCAGGGATAGTATTTTCCTGAGTTCTGTCAGCTATTATAGCAAATTTTCTTTTCTTTTTTTTTTTTTTTGAGACAGAGTGTCGCTTTGTTGCCCCAGGCTAGAGTGAGTGCCGAGGCGTCAGCCTAGCTCACAGCAACCTCAAACACCTGGGCTTAAGCAATCCTACTGCCTCAGCCTCCCGAGTAGCTGGGACTACAGGCATGCGCCACCATGCCCGGCTAATTTTTTTTTTTCTATATATATTTTAGTTGGCCAGATAATTTCTTTCTATTTTTAGTAGAGACGAGGTCTCGCTCTTGCTCAGGCTGGTCTCGAACTCCTGACCTCGAGCGATCCACCCGCCTCGGCCTCCCAGAGTGCTAGGATTACAGGCGTGAGCCACCGCGCCCGGCCGCAAATTTTCAAATGGCAGAGGGGTTGCAGGAATTCCTGGGCTCAAAACTTGCAACTGGTGTCTGAAGTGGAGGGGCAGTTTTGTCAGACTGAGCCTTTAACCTATGGGGTCTCGCTAACTCCAGGTAGTGTCAGAGTTGAATTAAATTGTAGGACATCTAGTTCGTGTTTGTAGAGAACTGGAAAACTGCCTGGTGTTGAAAACCCATGCATTTGGTGTCACAAGTGTTATGAATAAAGAAACATTTCCTTTACATATAAAGTTAAGAAACAGGCATAATCTATGGTGTTCAAAGTGAGGATAGTATTTCCTTTGGGGAGAAAAGGGGAGGGAGGCAAGAAGGGGACACAAGGGGACTCTGGAGCTGGTAGTGCTCTATTCCTTGATCAGGCTCACGGTGATATCAGTGTGCTCACTCTGCTAATCCATCAAGCTGTGGACTTTGTGTATTTTCCGGTGCGTGTTATAGCTAGTAAAAATGTTTGTTAATTTTAAAAAATCTGGTCCTCTCATTCCCCAGGTTAAAACCCTTCAGTAGTATTCCGACACACGCTGTAACATGGATGAATCTAAGGACATTATTCTAATTGAAATAAGCCAGTCACCAATGGACAAATATTGTATGATCCCACCTGTACAAGGTAACTATAGTCAAATTCGGAGAGACAGAAAGTGGAAGGGTGGCTGCCAGGGGCTTTGGGAAGAGGGGGAATGGAGACTTGTTTAATGGGTGTGGACTTTCAGTTTTGCAGGATGAAGAGTCCTGGAGATTGGTTGCACGACAGTGTGAATGTACTCAACACCACTGAACTGTATGTACAGTTAAAAAGGGTTAAGATGCTAAATTTCATATTACATGTATTTTACTGCAATTAAAAATTAAAAAAAAAAAAACAAAAAACCTGCCTTGTAAGAGTTTTCTATTCCTCTTAATATAATGTCTGAAACCCCAACATGGCCTAGAAAGAACCAATGGATCCCTTCAGCCCTACTGTACACCACTCTCCCCCTTACTCTCTCTCTCCAGTTCTTCAGGCACATCAAGTTTTTTGTACCTTTTGGCCTTCGTATACGTTCCCTTGGCCTGGAATGCCTTCCTTTCTGTCCCTCTTAGTATTTGCTCATGCTTCAGTCTCAGTTCAAACATCATTTCTTCAGGGAAGCCTTGACTACCCTGGCCTGGGTCACTTACCCCACTGATGCCCTCAGCATCCCAATGTTTTCCCCAAGAATTATTATTAAGTAATTGCTTGTGTTATTATTTGTTTAATGTCTGTTTCCCCCACTAGACAGTATACAGGTGCTGACTCACCTAACCTCCCCCACCAGAAAGCATGTAGGAACTTCTTGTCCTGCCCAGCACACAGTAGGTGCTTAAAAATTATTTGATGAATGAGTACTTGAAGAAATACTGGCCCACATGAATTAGGATTTCTGATCCAGATGGATTAGTCTAGTGACAAATGAGAAACTGCATCACTGACAGTGACCTTTGAGGAGTCATAGAAAAGGAAATGTTAGAAAACTAACCTGTTTAAGTCGCACTCCAACATTTACAAAAGAGCGAAGGTGAACTGTGCCAACAAGGGAGCCACTGGGATACAGCCACTCCTTAGCCACATTTCAGAAATGATTATTCAAGGAATACTTTGCGGACACTGTGAAGAGAAAGCTGTAATGACCGGGTGCTAGCACAGGTTTGCTATGTGTGGTAGGCAAACTAACGGCTCCCTCAAAGATGTCCATGCCTAAGTACTGGGACCTGTGACCATGTGAGGTGACACACCAAAGGGGAATTAAGGTTGCAGAAAGTAAGGTGGCTAATAGGCTGATCTTAGGATGGAGTGTATCCTGCGCTACCTGGGGGGGGGGGGGGGGGAGCAATGTTGCCACAAGGGTCTTTTAAATGTGGACAAGAGAAGCATAAGGTTGAAAAGACAGATCTGAAGAAGAAGGGGCCACGGGCCAGGGAACGCAGGCAGCTTCCATAAGCTGAAAAAGGCAAGGAAACGGAGCCTCCCTTAGAGCCTCCAGGAGCAATGCAGTCTTGCCAACACCTTAATTTTGGCCCAGTGAAACTCATTTTGGACTTCTGACCTCCAGAATTGTAAAAAAAATCAAATCTGTGTTGTTTTAAGCCACCTAGTTTGTGGTCATTTGTGGCAATAGGAAACTAACACACTATGGCTAAGCCATGAAAGATTCTTTTCTTTTCCTTTCTTGCCCTGGCTCCTGGCCTAGCCAAGAAGGAACAGAGAATCTTTTTGTTTTCTCCACCAAAGCATTTGATTAGGTCCTTTATGATATCATAAGACAAAGAGATGCATGCTAAATGCCAAGTCAATAAAGTGAATTAGAAAACTCTGTGAAAGGCCCACCTCCCCAAAGTGCTGATTAACAGAGTAACATCAGTCATCCTAGGTTTTTAGCAGCACACTGTAAGGGTCTGTTAATTCACTCTTCAGTACTTTTATCAATAACTCAGAGCAGCGGTTCTGAATTTTGGGTCCTTGGACCACTTGGGGCTTCAAGAGGCAACTGAACCTCCTAAGCTTTATTAAAATTTTGTGCATACCTATAAAAATGTGTATTTTCTGCAGAAAGGTCCACAGCTTTCAAAGTCTTAAAGGGGATCTTTAACCCCAGAAGGTTAAGAACCACCAACTGAGATAAAGATACAGAAAGTATGCTCACGACATTCACCAGTGACACAAGGTGTTAGAAAGAGTAAAGACTGTGGATGACAAATCGGAATTCAAAAAATATCCTGAAAGGCTGAATAAACAGGCTGAATCTAGCAAAGATAAAATTACACAGCTTAGGAACAGCCTCTATGAAAAAGACTCTGACGATTTAATCAACAGCAAGCTCACTATGAGTCAGTGATTAGGAAGACCAAAATAACTTATATGACTTTAGGCATATGTCCAGAGAGACGGATAAAAGTAGTTCCACTCTGTTCTGCATCGGCGAAATGAAACCTGCAATACTGTATTCACGTTTGGGTTCCCTTTTGTATTAGTTCCCCGAGGCTGCCATAACAAATTATCACAAACTTGGTGGCTTCAAACAACACAATCTTTCTTATTGTCTCACAGTTCTGGAGGCCAGAAGTCCAAAAACCAAGGTGTTGGCAGGATTGGTTGCTTCTGGTTCGAGGGACAAGTGAAGCCTCTCCCCCAGCTTCTGGTAGTTGCTGGCAATCCTTGGCGCTCCCTGGTTATGGCAGAATAATTCTAATCTCTGTCTACCTCCTCCTCCCCATGACCTTCTTCTCTGTGTCTCTCTACATCTTTTTCTCTTCTTATAAGGACACTAGTCATTGGATTTAGGGCCCACTCGAAACTTGTATGATCTCATCTTGATCCTTAACTAATTATATCTGCAAAGATTCTATTTCTAAATAAGGTCGCATTCTGAGGTTGTAGGTGGTCATGAATTTTTGTGGGACACCATGCAACCCTCCCTATTTTAGTCCGTTCAGGCTGCTATAACAAAGTATCTTAGACTGGGTAACGTATAAACAACATAAATTCATTTCTCACAGCTCTAGAGGCTGAGAGGTCCAAGATCAAGGCACCTGCAGATTCGGCGTCTGGTGGGGGGTCCACTTCCTCGTTCACAGATGCCGCCTTCTCACTGCGTCCTCAGGCGGGGAAAAGGGCAAACACACTCCTTCCCTTCAGCCTCTTTTATAAGGGCACTAATCCCATTCTCTCCCAAAGGCCTAATGCTCTCCCAAAGGCCCCACCTCTTAATACTATCCCACTAGTGATTAAGTTCCAACATATGAATTTGGTGGGAACACTAACATTCAGGCCACAGCAACCCAAGACACCCTTTAAGTGGGATATTAATAGACAAACGCATTCTGAGGTTAAAGATACCATTTTACTAACAATGGTCAAAAGAAATAGGGATATGAAGCCTAAAGGTTACAGGACTTGAGTCACACAAGGAAATTAATGACGGTCTTAAATACCTGAACCAATTTTGTTTTTCAGATGAAAAACACTAACATTCAGTTTTCCAGAGACGAATGTGGTAGATTCCTGTTGCTGCATTTGTTCAAGCTTAAGCTGTACAATCACCTGACAGGAATGCTGAGGCCTCAGATGAGAGGCTAAACTTTTGATCACTTAAGACCCTTAAGTTCTGAGATTCTACAACTCCTCTCCCATGTCTCTGTCCCCTTAACTGACCATTATACATAACAAAGAACTTTTGTAAATCTCCACTAATACTGCAAACACTGTGTAGGGGAGAAGGGGGTGGAGGTGGGTGGGATGCTAGCCAGAAGGTACATACTGTAAAGAAAACTTAGAAGCTCAAGAACTGAAGGAATGTTAGACGGTTTCAAGTGAGCAAGGGAGAGATGGCCAGAGGGAGGGAGAGGCACACTGGAGCTAGATCAAGCAGTGAGCGCCCAGAGAGCACGGAAAAGGGCTGCGATGTCCATTTTCAGGGTGACAGGAAGCCACTGAAGGGGTTTCAGCAAGGAGTGACAGGACCAGGTGAACCTTAAGATCATTTTGGCTGCTCTAAGGAGGAAAGATTGACAGAAGTTATGAGAAAGAGCAGAGACCAAGAATGAGGAGGAAAGGATAGTTGCCTGTGAAAACGGCAAGCAGGAGACAGACGCGTGGCAAAGGCAAGTTGTAGAGGGTGGGTTAGATGTGGAATGTGAAAAAAAGCAGCAAGGATGACTCCTAAATCTGTTTAAATAACAAGTGATGTCACTTCCTAAGATGGGAAAGATTGAGGAGCAGTTGTATAGATTGGGAGGTGAAAAAGAGTCACAGCTCCATTCGGGGCTTATCGATTTAGAGATGTCCTTGAGACACTTAAGTAAAGACACCAAGCAGGCAGACGAATGTATGAATCTAGAGCTCAGCGGAGACGTCTAGGCCAAAAATAAAGGTACAGGAAGAGGTAATACAAGGCACATGGCACATGGAGAGAAAATATATTCTCATCTCAGTGGGTTGTCTTACTCCTTTACGAGAAAACATTTTCCAATTATTGGACATTGTTAAGTGCCCACTGGTTTTGTTTAAAATGTATGATCTCAAACCTCAGTCAGCTGGGTTCTAGAATTTTGTTCTAGCAACATTCAGCCACTTAGTTACAGGAAGCAAGGAACCATGCGTGGTTCATCCCGGATGGAAATTTTGTACTTACAAAATACAGAGTTTCTGCAGAGTCCTAAGTTCCATAGCATGTCACTGGAGTCAGAGAAGAGCTCAGATGTTGGAAAATAAGGAGCTTCTTCCAAGGAGAAAAAAAATTAGCAGATTCACTTGTAGTGAACAAAAGGGAAAGAGTGGGAATCTTACTGTATGCATCTAGAAAAACAGCAGACTCATCCAATGACTACAAGGAAGTGCACCTGCCCCATCCATCCCACCTGTCCCTAGTCCCCAGAGGCAACCATTTTCAACTGGGTTTAGTTCTTCTGGTGGCCTGCCCCCACAGTTCTAAACTGGCTTATAGCCATCATTTCTTGGTTTGTTGACTTTGGACGTCATCTGTGGATACATGATGTCAAAAATCAGGATTCTGCTCACTTACTCTTTTCCATGTCCCCTTTCTCCTGATTTTATTATTTCATTATTTTCCTCTGTGGCTAAACCTTTCTAGTTTATGCAACTACGGACTATCCCTTGAATCCCCCCACCCTATGAGATGAATATACTGGCTCCCTCACCTGGCCCTAACATCTCTTCTTTCTCTTCCATTCCTCCACCTTTGCCACCTATGTTTGTATATTCTCAAGGTTTCTGCTCGGTACCTAGAATTAAGTCTTCTGCACTTTAACTACAGATTAATTCTAAACCAGAAAAACCAACAAAACCAGTAGAAGCATTAACATCATAAGCACATAAATACTACTCACAAAAAAGCCAAGTCCTGCACTAGGATTCCATTTTCCCTTCTGGATTCACCAACCGCGTGCTTCCTATTTGGACCAAGTAGTCCTGGTCTAGAGTTCCTCTTTCCTCATCAGGGAAAAAATCATGCCTTTTTCAACATATCCCTAGCATCTTCCAGTTCCCTACTTATCCTAAGCAATGCTTGGGATTCAGTCCTTTTTCCTTGAAGCTAGGGAATTAAAAAATAAAAAGTCAACCTTCAGAGACTTACTTGTTCTTGGTAATCCTGTTCAGAGAACACAATTCTCTCATGCCTTTTCTTTCATGAAGATTTTTTTCCCTTTTGTAGTGAAAATTAACAATTTTTTTCAAATAGAGAAATGTCTTTCATGATCTAATCAATATAACCATTTTTATTTTTGCATATTACTTTGCGTCCTTGTCCACTGTAAGTAAATTTAATGCAGCCACAGTCACTGTCACCGTGTTCTACTTCTGTGGCACATGCACAGCTTTCACAGCGATCCCCTTTCATGGCTGTGTAACAGACCACTGGGTGGATGCGTCATCATCTATTAAACCCACGTGGGAAGCCATACAGACAAGTGGTGCAAGTGTGGGCACTAACGTCAAACAGACCTGCAGCAAGGCCCAGCTCTGCTGAGTCCCCAAGGCCACAGAGCCAGTGACTTACCCCACTGTCTTTAATTCACCCAACACTAATCACTCACTCAGCACCACCCTACTATGTCCCAGGTGCCACATTAATCCCTGAATATGCAAGAGTGAACACAAGAGACAGATCCCCACTCTCAGAAACAAAGAAGATATATAATTTCCCATCATGTTAAGTGCCGTAAGGAAAAAAGGCACTAATGGGAGACTGGAGTGCTGTGAATTGCCCATCCAGAAAGGGAGGATTAAGAGTGCCACCAGGGCTGCCATGAGGAGTAAACGTGATCCACGGAAGAGACCGAGCACCATCCTTGGCACACAGTGCACACCCAATACACGTCAGCTACGTTACTACCCGGGATGAACTGAGAGCACAGCAGGAATTATCACCCTCTTGTTACACTCTTTCCTCTTCATTTTTCTGTCAATATAAATCCCACACCTAGCTGAGTTCACTGCTAGAAGTTGTTTGATGTGTCTTTTTTATATCCATTTCTGCCCTCATATTCATGTTTTCCTTACCTCTGTGAACATATTATTATTACCAATAGCTGTTTCAACATCCTAATCTGCAATTCTGTCATTTATGTAATTTCTGGGCCTTTTTCTGGTTATGGGTCATATGTTCCTGCTTCTTTGCATGTCTGGTAATTTTTGATTGGATGCTGGTTTTGAATTTTATGTTTTTAGGAGCTGGATTTTGATGTATTCCTTTAAATACTGCTGGGCTTTGTTCTGGGATCATCAGATTAGAGTCAGTCAGATCTTTTTATGGTTTGCTTTTAAGCTTTGTTAGGAGAATCCCAGGGCTAATTTGGCACCAGTCCATGCCCTGTGCTTTAGGAGGTCTTTCTACTCTGAGGAGCAAGAGTATTAACTATTCCAGCCTTGTGTGAACTCCAAGAATTATTCCACCTGCCAGTTTCTGGCAGTTCTTCTCCCCAGCCTCTGGCAGTTTCTTCATGAAATCTACAGATTCATGCTAAACCAAACCCTCAAGGGGACCCCTCTGTAGCAATCCAGAGCTGGCTCTCCTGTGCAACTCCCATCTTTCCAGTGTCCTGTCTTGGACACTCATGCCACTTCAGCCTCTGAACTCTGTCTATTGAACCAGGAAGACCACCATACTCTATTTTGGGGTTCCTCCTTCCTGCACTGCAGCCTGGAAACTCTCTCCAGGTAATAAGCTGGGGCAATGATAGGGCTCCCTTGTTTATTTCCCTCTTCTCAGGGATCATTATCCTGTGCTGCTTATTAATTGATTTCTAAAACTGCTATTTCGTATATAACTTACGTTTTCAAGTCAATTAAGGTGGGAATGTAACCCAGTGCTGTTACTCTATTATGAGTGGAAGCAGAAGTTCCCAAATTTGAGTTCAAATTCCACATTTTCAATGAAACCTTTCTAGACAAGTTCAAATAATTTTTTTTGTTCCTCTGGTCTCTGTGTCATTTACAATTTAGCACAAAAAACAGAGGCCCCATAGTATCCTCTGTCCATTGTTGCCCTCAGCCCCTCCACGTCTCGACTGCCATCAGTTTCAGTAGCAGACCAAGTCCCGCAAGATTAAAAGCAATCGCACGCTTCAGTGGCTTGCTAGTGTCAGGCACAGTCTAGATGCTTGGCTGAAACAAAGATGACATTACACCTAACTTCCAGGAGCTCACAGTTTGGGATAACTTAGGAATCAAATCCTCATCAATAGGAGAATCTTTAAAGGGAAGCTATAAATGAACGCTTAGAACAGAGATCATCAAACTTTTTCTTAAAGAGCCAGAGAGTAAATGTTTTATTTAGGCTTGCAGGCCACGTAGGCTCTTGTTACAACCAGTCAATCACTGCTGTGGCACGAAGGCAGCTGCACACAACATGTAAACAAGTGGGTATAGCTGTGTTCCACGAAAACTGTTTACGATAACAAGTCGCTGGTCGCCAGGCTATGGTTTGCAGACCCCTGCTCTAGAACTAAATCCATCTGTAAGTTGAAAACAGCCTGCACCGACTTTTACAGTAGCCTGTCCTAGTTGTACTACCGAGACAAAAGTGATCTCAACAGTAAGACAACCAAGTTCTCTCAGGCAGGAATTATATATAATACCTTGTGTTCTGCACACAACACAGGATTTGCATAACACAAGCAGAGTATGTGCTTATTAAGTACCTTTTTATTTATTTCATTTGAAGTGTGAAGAATTCCTTTTGTTTTATTCAAAATTGCCTCTAACAGTAAAGAAAACTACACTAATACGGTTTATGAAAAGCCATGAATGCCTAGTACTTGAAACAGGTAAGGCTGACAAAACAAACGTCAGTGTTCTTGAAAAACTTAATAGTTTCATTTTGTCAATAAATCAAGATTACTATACTTAAAAGAACTACTCCTGAAGACTATCCATTCATCCCACTGATGTGGACAAGGCTGGTTTTCCTCTTTTGAGAATTATGTAAAGAAAGTTCAGAAGCATACAAACAGTAAGTTTCTTTCCTTATACTTTCTTTTTTAAACAAAACCGTCAATACCTTGTTTAGGCAGGCACGTTATTCAACACAACTATCTCTGAATAACTTTTGATTATTGTCAAAATTCAAATCTATTGAGAAAAGACAAAGATTTGATATATTGCAGATATCTTTAATTGTTCAAAAAGATAATCTCACAAAACTAATGCTAACAATGTTTAAATTAATGTTTTCATTGCTGCATATTATGTGCATATATATGTACACACACACTCTCCCAGCGTGACAGGTTTGAAAAGAACACCACTCTCTTTAACAGGTATATTCTGGCAGGTTTGTTTAAAAAGATTTGTCTTAGTATAGGTGGAGGGCTCTTAGAAGCTATTTAGTCTAACCTTTCAAATGAAGGGTTTCCCTTGTACAGCATTCAAAATGATGCTTCCTCTTGTAGTTTGTTCATCTCTTAAAACTTGTATGCAGAACTAAACATAAACTAAAGGTGTGTCTGGCCCATGTGAAGTGGGACTGCTGCTGCCCTAGATCCAGATGCCCAAATGCAGCACGAGATTGGACAGGGCAAGGTCAGGGAGAGCAAACAGGCTTTGCTGGTGACATGCAGCAAAGCCTCATCTCCCCTCAAGACAGGTGATTTTTCTTTTAACTCAAATTCAGGACTATATATTCATTCCCATTAACTTTTTTTCTTAGCTCTAGCCCATCATCCTACGTGTTGAGATCTCTGGAATCCTGATTGTGTCATCAAATATATCAGTTAAATATACCATATCTTTATCAAAATCACTGGCACAGCAATCAAAGACCTTCACAATATAAAGAACAGCAGGAGGAAAAACTGGGGCGGTAAGTGTACCTTACACTTATGAGAGGCTCTGCCCTAAGAGAAACAGAGAAATGGGATGGCAGCAGGATAAGGATTTGGTAGGGAGGCTGATTGGCTTTTTAAAAATATTCTAATATTTATATGCTAATGGCAACCATCCAAAAGTGAAGGAAAAACACAGTATGTAAAAACATCTTCAAAGCTGCGAAGTTCAACATAATTTATTGTATGCATCTCCTTTTCTTCTTCTTCCCTGGTTATTTATGTCAGAATTCGGTTTTTAGAGCATCCAGCTCTTTCTGAATTCTCCTTCTGAATATTCAGAGTCCCTGCTCCCAGGATCACACCTGTACTTTTTCTCTGAATATTTTCAAATCTCTATGTCTAACAGCCCCGGCCTTTGCCCTTATGAATTCTAACATTATGACCCCTTTCACTCAAACTCCTGTTTCACATCAATCTCCTTCACTGTTTATGAGAAGTTCTAAAACCAATTCAGGTTCATTAAAGGAACCATTAAAGGGTTCATCTAATAGGATCACTTTTTTAAAACATAAACACCTAAGATTCATTTTTTTAAAATTTTTATTGCATCCCTACAGTCAGCAAGTTAGCTAGCTAAAAGGTTTATCGTTGGGTAAAATTGTTCTCTAAGGCTGTAGCACCCAATCCTGAAAATTTCTATGCAAAGCAAAAAGTGGTGGATACCAAATTCTTCCCACCAGCACATCTGCATAATCACATCATCAACACAGGGCTTTCTCCTCTCCCAACCCCCACTCTGCACTCAAACAAAAAGTTAGTGTGCATACACATAAAGCACATTTACCATGTCTGCTCCACAAACTTACTATACGAATAAGTAGCAAGAAAGCAACTGTGATCTACGCATAAACACAAGACATACTCCCTTAAAACTCCATCTCTAAAAATGAATTCTTTATCAGTTAAAATATGAAATTTTTTAGCCCCAAACAAATGTATCTCAACTCATCAATGCATTCTACTTAATGACAAACATATTTTCAGAGTATAACACTTGTTTATGAAGTATTTCATAAAGTATACTATATAAAGTATAACACTTTTCAAAATGTACTTTTAAAATATCAAAGTGCCTAGGAAAAAATTGCCAATTTGCCCCTTTAAAGGTGCAGGACAAATAAATCTTATTGAGTAATTCTTACACGCCTGATAGTAGCAGCACTGCAAAACAGAAAAGTTTTTAATTTCACAGAGCAAGATTTAAAATGAGCCATTTTTATTTTAAAGTTCCACGAAAACCATAAAGTTCTTTTGTCTTTATGTTCATTTCTACCAAACACCTAGCCTCGAGATGAATTTTCATGAATTTCACATTATTGACGACAGCTGTTTTTGAGCCAGGAATCTGCCTCATAACTTTCCTGTTTGTGTAATTTGAACATCACTTTGCTTAGTGGTCAACACACATTAAGTCCTCAATAAACATGTCAAGAATTCAACTTAAAATTACAAGAGCATAAAGGTCATAAGAAATGAAATATTTTTTCTAAAAGTAAAACATTTTGAAACTCACTAAATCAAGACCACAACATAAAATACCCAAATATTGTTACAATTTTAAATCATTATTTTAAACATGAATAATTTTAACAGATTTCTACCACTGTTCCTGTTTTTAAAAAACATTCCCAAGTTTCTACTGCAAAAACAGAACTTGTTGGATTTCA
The DNA here is from genome assembly GCF_041146395.1 of Eulemur rufifrons. Lineage (NCBI taxonomy): Eukaryota > Metazoa > Chordata > Mammalia > Primates > Lemuridae > Eulemur > Eulemur rufifrons. The sequence goes on from NC_090987.1 coordinate 54,726,802, forward strand.
CATAAACTCATAGGTTTAGAAACAATTTCCAGGCAGACTAACTTATGAAGCCCCCCATGAGAATGTAAGCTTTAGAAAGACAGAGATTATGTTTTCTCACGGCTGTTGCCCCTCCTCCTTCCACAGTTCCTTGACTGGTGCTGGCAGTAGGATTTCAAGTAGTATTTGCTGGACTGAAAGATCACATGTGTGAAGAAAATTTGTTCATTTTGTTGCAGTGTCTAAAACCTTACCAATTTAGAGATTCCTTTAGGTTAACAAATCTGTTCTTTCCAGAATTAAGAAACTGTTTAAATCTCTGAACAACCTTAGGAGTCAAGTACTTCATCATTCCATTTTACAGATGAGGGAACTGAGACTAAGTGGCAGAATTACTTTTCCAGTGTCACACAACAGGCATACAGCACAGGTCTGACTCAGAACCTCTAATCCTATGATGCTCTTCCCCGGTGACAGGGGAAAGACTAGCCTTCATCCACACATCAGTGCACATTAGCTATTCTAGTTCCCAAGACCCTTCTACTGGAACACCTAAAAGGCGCATGCGCAAAGATGGGGCTTTTTGTCTGGGGTGACAGGTAAGCAACAAGTAATTTAAGCACATGGAACACTTTGGAGGCAAGAATCTAAAGGCCATGAATTTGTGGTGCTTGAGGGAACCAAGCCTCAAAGACAAACCACAGATTTCAAAACACTGTACAGGGCCAGCTCTTGCTCCAGAACAGCTTGCCTCTCTTCCTCTTTCTGCCCTTCCACGTGACTCCACGGTTCCCCCCCACCAGAAAACAGGCTACCATTGTTAGTGACATGGTGTGGAGACATTATGCATCCCAACCACAGTGACTGGCACAGAGCAGGCACGCAAATATTTACTGAATGAACCCAAGACAAAAGTTGTTTCTGTGGCCAAGCTGGGATCCTAACTGCCATTTTTAACAAAGTAGAGATGACAAATGCACCTTAAGCACCTGACTATTGGTGTAAAAATGTATTTTTAAAACCCCAGTCTAAGTTGGAGACAGGCTACAGTAAAAGCCTCCTGTAATTCTCTTTCCCAGCCAGACTACCTCAAAGAAGAAACAGCTTAGTACTTTAGCACACAAATACAGATCTCAGAGGGGCATGATATGTTAATATTTTAGAGTATAAAAACAAACACCATTACCTTATTTAGGTTGCCTAGTTTAGGTCATCCTAACATGAATAGCAGTTAAAAAAAAAAAAAAAAAAAAAAAGTCCTCCCTCGGCATTCTCAGAGAATGGGGGTGGAAAAGATAGCATTTCCCAAAATTCGAAGTGCCCAAAACCCAACAAATCACATTACACGACGTGGAAAACCTTTCCTTTAAAATATGACCAGCAATTTAAACATACATTTTACACAAAATAATTAACTGAACAGAGCCCAGGTGTATAAAAAAACATGACGTTAAGGCAAACGGCTTCAAAGACAATTCTTGAAAATTTTACCTATTTCCTTCTTGGTCGGCAACCGTGACCTGAAGACTTCGCTACTACTTCCAACTAGCATCAGATTCTTCACGATGTGAAATTTTCAGGCGTCAAACTACAATTAAACTATGGGGGCAGAACAAGAGCCAAAAGCAACAGGGAGATGCCCGTTTTCCCCTTCTGCCCCCTCCCCCTGACCACTGCAAAAACGACACGCTATTACTTTAGAAAACGGCCTCAGCACTGGAGATGCAATGCAGCGTTAGGTCCGGGATTTCGGGAACAAACCTGCCGATTCCCAAACACAGGCTGAGTCTCATCCACCACGGATTAGTTTTGCGCTCTCGCACCACCTCCTTTGTCTAAGCGGGCCCCGCAAACTCGCAGTTCAATGCCCTCTGGTAAACAAGCTACTTAAGCCGAGAAGAGAACGTTCCAAGTCTTTTAAAAGACCGGGGAAAACCCAACAGCGCTCGGAGCCTCCCGCAGCCGAGAGCAGGCCGGGTTCCGCTCGACGGAACCTCGACCCCGCAGGGCCGTCGGCCGAGCGGCGCGCGGAGCCCGGGCAGGGGCAGGCCCCGCCGCGCCCCGGCTGCCCTCCCCGCGGCCCCGCACTCACCTCCGTGGAGGGGCAGCGGCGCCAGCACCTGGCCGCGCACCTCGGCCTTGGGCGAGTCGAGCCCGTAGCGCCCGCGGTCGATGCGGAACGTGAGCGGGGCGCCGCGGCCGGGCTCCTGCACCGTCACGTTGATGAGCGCCGTGTAGTACTCCTGGCTCGCGTTGTCCGCCCGCGCCGGCCACAGGCCGCAGGTCAGCAGCGTGAGCGCGGCGAGCCGGGCCAGGCCCGCCCGCGCCGCGCCGCTCATCGTCCCTCCGGCCGCCGCCGCTGCCGCTCGCGGACCGGGCTCCACGGCCGGCGCCGAGAGGCGGGGCGGGCGCGGCCGGGGCTGCGGCGGGGACGCGCGCGCGCGACCTGCGCGGGCCCGAGCACGAGCACGGCTCTCCTCGGCGCCGCGGCCCAGCAGCCCGCCGCCCTCACATCCGCCGCCCGCCCGCGGAGACGCGCCCATCGGCCCCCTCGCCGGGGACGGCGGTTCAGGCCGCACGCGGTCGCCTCCTCAGGCTCCCGTGAGGACTGGGGGGGCGGGCCCTCTCCATCCCCCTGGGTCGGGCCCTCCAAGGGGCTGGGGGAGCCTCGCAAGGACGCGGCGCGGCTGCGGTGACGGCTCTAGGAGGACGCGCCCCAAGCAGCGCCACAGGCGCACGGCCCACTCGCTTCGCCGTCGCCCCGCCCCCGGCCCAACGGCAGCGCGCAGGCCCGAGCGGCAGCGCCGCCCCGCGCATGCGTGCGAGGCCCGCTCCCGCCCGCCCGCACGAGGGTCGGAGGCGGCAGCTTGCTCGCTGGGCTCGCGCTCCGGCCTGTTTGTCTGTCGTTGGTGACAGCCACAGGTCCTGCAGGCTGGGAGCTCTCCAAGGGCGTGTGGGAATGTTTGAGAACACAAAAGAAAAGGAAAAACAGTTAAAACTTTAAAATAAACATTTAAAATTAAATGTGTAAGAGATTTAACATTCAAACGGTCAACTGCAAGTCATACAATTGACATCCTGGATGGGGGATGTCTCTGTACGTAAGAGTGTGGGGGCCCACTAGACCCGGAACTGCAGGGAGATCTCAGTGGTTGGGAATGACCTCTGTAGACTAGATGAAAACCGCCAGGGGCCCTGGCCCAGAAGATTGCAGTGAGATCTGCTCCTCGCCTCACGCTCACTCTCTCACACACACACACCCCATGTTGGTTAAAACGATGCATCGTTCTAAAGCAAAAACGTAGGGGTAGAATGGGTCTCTCTTCAAGTGTGGCTGATTTCAGGAACTCACAGCATCATGTCATCATGTGGGAAGGTGAGGGAGGAAGGATGACGTCTTCTGACAGCCAGGGCTGGTCTCCGGCCTCCTGTCCTGGGAAGTGGGTGGAGTCAGCCTTGCCCAACCGACTGCACTGAGAATCAAGAAGAATGAGGCACTGTTTCCAGGTAAGGGCATGGACGTAGTGCTGGCCAAAACATCAGAGGTCTACTGGTGACATCATTCACAGTTTCTCCCTCCTATACCTTCCATCGGATCAACAGTGCTCTGGCCTGTTAAGACTGGCTTTTACCTATTCTCTTACTACCAGGCCCCTAGACCAAAGCAACAGGGTCCCCAGCCTGGGCCCAGCACTAAAAGAGGGCTGTGCTCTGGCTCTCCTCCATCTGGGCCTCTCCTATAGAGCAAGGAGTCCTTGGGACCAAGGTACTCCTGATCAAGCACCCAAGACCCTGGAATTCGTTGATGGAACAGCCCAGGCCACTTCTAGGACCGGCATGGGGCTCTTCCCCATGAGGGTCTCCTTGCTCTGCTCTCCCCACTGGGCGTGACCTGGCCTGCTCATGGCCCCTACACCCTTGTACTTACAAGTGTGTGTGGGGGGGGGGATTTAAAGTGTAGGGTGCCCATGACCCCTGGTTTAAGAAACGGTTCTAGAGGCCCACAGATACCACTCTGTCAGATCAGCAGGGAGGAGGCAGCTCTCCTTAAGGCTCTCTTTCAGTCCTTCTGAATTTGTCAAGAAGAAAGTTGATTCCAGAGTGCTTTTAACACATCCCTGGCACTTGTTGATCTCCCCTGTAAATAAAGTGAGATGAGGTCTCCGTGCACAGCCTTAGCAGGCTCCAGCATCTAGGGTGACATTAATGCCACCTTGTACTTGGGGGCATAATTGTCTTTTATGGAGACCTTTCCTTTAGGACAAGAGATTTTTCATTTATGATAGTAATATAAAGCTACCTTTTAAAAAATTGTAATATAATACACATAACAAAAAATTTACCATCTTAACCATTTTTAGTGGCATTTAGTTCAGTGGCATTAAGTACATTCACATTGTTGTGTAACCATCACCACCATCCCTCTCCAGAACTCTCTTCATGCTGCAAAACTGAAACTCTGTACCCAGTAAACATCCCCCCTATCTCCCAGCAACCATTCTACTCTCTGTCTGTTTGAGTTTGGCTACTCTAGGTACCCATATAAGTGGAGTCATACAGTATTTGTCCTTTTATGAGTGGCTTATTTCACTTCGCATAATGTCCTCAAGGTTCATCCATGTTGTGGCATGTGTCAGAATTTCCTCTTTTTTCGAGGCTGAGTAATATCCCATTGTACGTATAGTCACATTTTGTTTATCTGTTCATCCATTAATGGACACTGGGTTACCTCTACCTTTTGACCACCCTGAATAAAGATGCTATGAACATGGAGGGTGTAAACATTTCTTCAAGACCTGCTTTCTTTCAAGTCTTTGGAGTATATCCTCAGAAGTGGAATTGCTGGATCAAGTAGTAATTCTATGCTTAATTTTTTCGGGAACTGCCATAATGTTTTTCATAGGGGCTATACCATTTTACATTCCCACCAACAGTGCACGAGTTCCCATTTCTCCACATCCTCATAGCACTTTCTTTCTTTCTTTCTTTTTATTAATAGAAGCCATCCTAATGGGTTGAGGTGGTATTTCATTGTCTTTTTATTTTTTTTATTTTATTTTATTTTTTTTGAGACAGAGTCTCACTCTATTGCCCAGGCTAGAGTGAGTGCCGTGGCGTTAGCCTAGCTCACAGCAACCTCAAACTCCTGGGCTCAAGCAATCCTCCTGTCTCAGCCTCCCGAGTAGCTGGGACTACAGGCATGCACCACAACGCCCGGCTAATTTTTTCTATATATATATATTTTTTAGCTGTCCATATAATTTCTTTCTATTTTTAGTAGAGATGGGGTCTCGCTCTTGCTCAGGCTGGTCTCGAACTCCTGATCTCAAACGATCCGCCCACCTCGGCCTCCCAGAGTGCTAGGATTACAGGCGTGAGCCACCACGCCCGGCCTCATTGTCATTTTGATTTCCATTTCCCTAATGATTAGAGATGTTAAGTATCTTTTCATGTGCTTATTGGTCGTTTGTATGTCTTTGGACAAAGGTACCTTCTAAAACATTTAAGTTTGTAAAAAGTGAGTTAATTAAAAGTATCAGGCAAATAAAAGAACCAGTGGTACTTGGATATGGCTCATGGAGGTCTGTGCTGAGATCCGAATGCAGCCGTTGCTGGTCTGTGAGTGAACTGCCCCAGGAGCCTCTCTTCTTGAGGGGGCCATTTCTCTGTCTCCACCACTCACCATTCTCCTCTGCCTCTGCTGCCATTTCTTGGCTCACAAGAAATCCTAGGTCACCTATAAGTCCCAACTCAAATTCCACTTCTCCCCAGAGCTCCAGTGGGACCCCAGCTGCCAGCCTCCCACCTTGAGGCCCCGGTAAGGGTGTCAGGCCTTCAGGAAGGGCTCTGTCTTCTCTGTGAGCAGTCTGCCTTTCCAGGCTTGTGAGCAGGGGTAATGTGTGTAAAGCACACTACAGAGTGTTTGGGGGGGCTCCAGCACCCAGAGCCCAAATGGGGTCCGCTGGACAGTGTTGGAAACCTCAGTGGATTGTCCAGATTTCCCAACATCTAACAACTCCTCCTCCACTTTTTCCTCCTCCTCCTCCTCTTTTCTGTCTTGGATGGCACATAATCCCCAGGGGTCCTAGCAAGGGCCCCTCTTATTTCATTACTGGCCTATTTCTCTTTGTCATCATTTCCCACTCCCATTCTCTGCCCCATGGGCAATCATTCTAATTCACTAATGTGTCTCTTTTGTTTGTGTTCTTGCAAAATGTGTGTTGTTGTTTAGTGTGCACATATTTTTGAATTATGAAACAGTATTGGATTATAGATGTCATTCTGTTTCTCATTCTCTTCACCCAGCACTATGTTGGGTTTTTTAAAAACTTGTTTCAGTGAGACCATGTCTCAAAAAAAAAAAAAACTTTTTTCATACATTTATTAATTTTTTATATTGAAATATAACATAACTATAATGAAGTACAAAAATCTTGTGTGTACAGCTCATAAAAAATGAGAATACCTTTTAACCAACATCTAGATCAAGATGGGGAACATTACCAGCACCTCTGGAAGCTTTCCTGGGCTTCTCAGTCATGAATACCCCATTATTATGATTTCTTTTTCTTTTCTTTTCTGTAGAGACAGGGTCTCACTCTGTCACCCAGGCTGGAGTACAGTGGCACAATCACAGCTCACTGCCACCTCGAACTCCTGGGCTCAAGGGATCCTCCTGCCTCAGCCTCCTGATTAACGGGGCTACAGGTGCCACCATGCCCAGCTACTATTATTATTTCCATTGCCATGGGTTAGTTTGCCTGTCCTTGAGCATTATATAAATAGTGAAACACATATGTACTATTTGGTGTCTGGTTTCTTTTCCTTAACATTATATCTGCAAGATTCTTTATTTTTGCATGTACTAGTAGTTTGCTCTTTTTTTGATGTACAGTATTCCACTATTGATTTATCCATTTTCCTGTGGATGGGCATTTGTACTGATTTCTGTTTGGGGATATCATGAGTGGAGCTGTTATGAAGCCTGTGTGTCTCTTGGTGGACATGTGTATGCATCTCTGAGATCATATACTCTGGGGTGGGAGGATGCACGATAGGGCGGTCACATGTTTTGCGCTGGTAGACACGGCACTGTCTTGTTAACCTGTCCTGATTACCCCCATCTGAGCCCCTCTTTTCTGTCCCCCCTCCCCAGGGCTCTGTCCCTTGTGGGTCTTGGTCCCTGCTGGCTGGCTTCCACTGTTGCCAATTGTTGCAGCCCACCCCCAAGCTGGGGCTGCAGGTAAAATCATTGCAGAAACCCAGTCCAGTCCCGTGGAGCAGGCTGTCCAGGAGAAGCGGTATCCCTTATAGAGATGCCGCAAGTGAAGGGCTCCACAGACATCAAGACCATATACGGGATGTTTCTGATAGCAGGGCATAACATAATAGCACTTTATCTGGAAAAATCTGCAGTACATTTGTATTAGCAATCCAAAAACTTAATCTTAGTGAAAAATTTCAAATATATGAAAGAGTTGAAAGAATGGTACAATGAAGCACCTGTACACCCACCACCTGGTTCCAGCAGTGGTCACCATTTGGTCATAAATGCTGTATCTGTCTATTGCTTTCTTATTTGAATTTCAGAATTACGAGGGTACAAATGTTTGGTCACATGAATTGCCTTTGCACTGCCTGAGCCAAAGGTACAAGCGTTCCATCCCCCAGACAGTGCGCACCTAGTCTATTACTTTTATTTGTAAATTTTCTTCCTGAACCACTTTATGACCCTTTGGGCTGTCTTCTATATTATCATGACATACACAATGAACAGTAATTTCTTAAAATAATCCCATATCCCACCCTTATTCAAATGTTCCCAAACATCTAAAAATGTTCCCCTCACCCTGTTTTCTTTGAATGAGATCCCATAAAGGTTCTGCACTGGATTTAGTTATGTCTTTTTCCAGAAATTCAGACTTGAAGGGTACAGCCCCAGCTCCAGCAGAAGAGGAACTGCACCACTGAGAATTCTCCAGAAATATATGGAGTTCGGCAATTATCTTCTCAATAACATAAATATATTGTATTCTACCCTTTTTGTGTAAACATTGAAATTGTACCACAATTACTATAAACTGCCTCATTTTTGGCACATCAGGGACCTCAAAGTATGGAATTTGCCCAGGCTCCTGTCACCTCCGAGAGGCCCCACTAGGTGAAGAAAGCTGCGTCCTTCCTGCCCCGCTGGGGTCTCATTAGGGAAGTTACGGCGGGGGCGTGGAGGGGGAAGCCTGCCACGCTGGCTGTCTCCCCGAGCCCAGGGCTCACAGGCCACACCAGCGACAGTCTGCTGGGGTGACACTGTGAAAACCCCTCTAGATAGGGAAGTGACAGACAAATGCTCAGATTTGGAAGCTGTCAGGATTTGATCTCCCTGAGGACCCTCAGACATAGGGCTTATTATGCCCATTTTACAGATCAGGAAACTGAAGCTCAGAGAAGTAAGATCTTTGCCCAGCTGAGGAGGGGTGAGTGGTGTCTCTGGGGTGAAAGCCCAGTCCCGGCGGGCTCCAGGACCCTCACTCATTTCCCTACTGCAGGTTGGCGCCAGGCTCAGGATTCAGACAACTCCTGGATTTCCCTGCACTTGGCCCAGCCCAGGAAGCCAGAGGCCAAAGGCTGAGCTCCATCCAGGAACTCTGCTGGCGCCTGGACCGCATCCCTCCTTGGGGATGCTGAGCAGGCACAGGCTGCTGGGGTGGCTGCCTCTAAGCAGGATTGAAGGCATCGCTTTGTTCTTTGTCAAGATTTGTTTTGGTCAGAGTGATGAACGGCTGAGCCACAAAGAGCTGAGCATGAGGAGATGCTGGCGGGCCGAGGCGGGCCTGAGATGGCGACCGGCATGTCGTGGGAGTGCTGGCCCTCAGCTGACCCGCACCGGTGGTGACCCCTGCAGTCCTGAGGGCCCCTCCACCAGGCAGCCTGGTGTATCCAGGAGGTCCCTTTGCTCACGGGCAGGAGAGACAGACTTGGACCAACTGGTACAGAAAGAGACCCCTCTGGAAGGCTGCAGGGCAGCTCATCCGGCAGGGCAGGCAGCAGGGCTGGGCTCGGAAAGGACAGCACCCAGATGGCTCTGGGGATTTGGGCAGCTGGATCCGAAGGGTGGCTTCGTCAGGGTGTTGCTGTCGCTAAGCCAGCACTGCGTTGCTCTGGGAAGAAAGCATGTCACCTGTCTACCTTGAGTCAGGTGCCTGTACCTTGGCTGTAGGGCCACCTTAACTGTCACCCCTGCCAAGGGAGTGTCCGCTGGAGGAGGAATAGCGCCCCCTATGGGGCAAGCATAGCTCAGTGGGCACTGGGCAGGCCAGGACATCTATCCGCTGCAGGGGGAGCCCATGCAGGGGGCCCGATCCCGCTTCCTGGCAGGTGAACACTGGCTAGTTTCTTCCAGAGGTAGAGGTGGGGTTCCAAGCTTCTCTTCTCAGACATGTCATCCAGCTAGGGGACAATGCTGTTCCCAGGTCATTTGTGGTCAGCTGAGAGTCTGATGTCAGAGACCTCGCGGCCTCTCCACGAACGGCTGCCTGGGGGTTCAGGTGGGACAGGACGAGGTAAGCGGCCAGCCCAGAGCTGACACGGACGTCCAGGCTGCTTTTCAACTAACTCTGAACACAAGAACAAACACACAAACAAACAACACGCTTAGGATGTCTATTGTAGCATTAGCTACAGGGACAAAAAGTTGGAAATAAACTTATTTATTTGTCAAGCAAATTCTGGTGCAAAAAATTTGAGGGTGATTATGCAGATATTAATATATCAAGCAGGCTATAGCAATGTGAAGAACACTTACGATGTTCTGTCGAGCGCAAAAGCAGAATACAAAATCAGTCGCTGGCTGCTCCTGTGCAGAATAAGTCCACCTGTGCGAACAAAAAACTAAAAGGAGACAGCAAAATAAACGTAGTTGGGTTTATTTGGGACAGTTATGAATGACTATTTTTGTTTCCTTAATTTTTTTTCTATTTTCAAAATGTATCCTTTTTGAAATTATAAAAAAGCTATCTTCTGATGATCCATCAGGGGAGGGCCTCTGAGAAACCTATTAGAAGTCGTCAGACTGTGGGAGGGGAACCGAGGGTAGGGGGAGAGGGGTACTGTTGGGGGATGGAGGCTGGCAGAGTTGGGATGGTGGCTTCAAATGACCCTTGGTCAAATTCTCCTTTACGTGCCTGTATTAGTGTGCTAGGACTGCTCTAGTGAAATACTATAAACTGGATGGCTTAAACAATTAGGCATTTATTTCTCCAAGTTCTAGAATCTAGAAGCCTGAGACCAAGGTGCCAGAGATTTGGTTTTGTAAAGGAAAATAAAAATCTCAGGAACCGCCACCCCCGCAACCTCCTTATGCAAAAGGAAGTCTAGGGGCTGAGTTGCACAGCACTCCCTACCAAATGAGTACCTGTTACCTACATTAGGCATTAGCCAGATCCCCAGGGAAAGGTAAAAGGCCTCAGATGTCTACAAGGGCTGCTCCTACCTGATCATTCATAAGGAAATTATTTGCTGGCCTCCCATAGACAAGGACATGCCAATTGTAACTTTGGGTCTGCAGGTTAAGCCTAGCTGCTAAAACTGAAGTCTCTTTGATTCCACACTAAAAGTGTGGATTGCAAGTTTATCTTTCCAGGTACAGAACAGGCACAAGACAAGATCAATCATTCTTCTACTATGTGGGGACATCCATGTAATAGAGTCTTCCTTTACTCCCTTTTTCTCCTCAAACATTCACCTTATGGTTTGTAAACTGTAGATTTCCTGGGCACTCACTAAAGCCTCACCAGAATATAACCCTTTGCCTCACTTCCTACCTCTCACCTGCCCTCTCCCCTCAAATACGGAGTTCCTAAATCACTCTTTGGAGAGCACAGGTCACAGACGCTTCTGTGGTGTGTGATTTTCCTGGGCGTGTACTGAAACTTTGGTTTAATAAACCTCTACTGACTGAGATCTTTGTTGCAGTCACTTATTTTGGGCTGTCAGTTTGAAGAGAGAGGTGAGGGCTCTCTTCTGGCTTGTAGGCGACGCCTGCTCACTGTGCCCTTGCCTGGCAGAGAGAGGGGACCTTCTTCCTTCTCTTCTTATCAACCCACCAATTCCATCCTGAGGGCCCCATCTGCAGGACCTCACCTCGTCCTAATCACCTCCCAAAGGCCCCATTTCCAAATACCATCACAGTGGGGGCTAGAGCTTCAACACATTAATTTGGAGGTGGGAGGAACAATTCAGTCCATAGCACAGGCCCAAATCTCTGTTCATACTCTCCATACATTGAAGGATTCTATCTCCACCCCTTGGGCAAAAAAGACACATAAAGTTGGTTTCATTGTGTGCACCTTTGTTAAAGATAAATCTCACATTGCAGCATGTGGGCTATGAATGATGACAATGTTTCTATGAGAAGTCTGTGTTGGAAAATTGTGCCAGCTTGATGTTTAATGTCATTACTAAAGCCAGAAAGGGGCCAGCCTGTTACACCTCTGGAGGCACAATTGGATGTCATTCCTGACAATCGTTTTTGCCCAGGAAAAGTTACCAGAAAGTGGAGAACACACATTTCCAGTGAAGCATATGCCCCACGGTGTGTAAGAGTTTCCTAAGAAAGTTTGGGGAGTGAGGTGAAGGTCCAGACCCGCTCAGATATATGAAAAGGGAAGTCTCCTGAAAGATCCCTCCTATGGAAGATGAAAGCCCATGGGGTTGCCTAGAGATTGCCCCAGTGTGGGAAATAGAGTGGTAATGCCCTTAGGGGCCACTCATAGCCTGTTCCCATCCCTTCTCCCATGCCTGACCTACACTAGAGGCTGGAGGAGGTAAAAATTCAATTTTCCTGTATGAGTGTTACTGCCCAACTGTGTTCTTATGCCCGCTGCACAGAAGGAAGCCAATACACTGAGATAGCAGGGGTTTGGTAGAGAAAGAGTTTAACATTGCAGAGCACTGAGCAAGGAAATGGGAGAGATTTCTCAAATCTGTCTCCCAAGAATGTGGAGGCTATGTTTTTAAAGGATGGTTTGGCAGGGAGGGGGTTAGGGAATCAGTACTGATGATTGGCTGGGTTGGGGGTGAATTCATGGGCGCGTAGAAATTGTCTTCTTGTGCTGAGTTAGTTCCCAGGTCTCAGGATCAGTTGAGTTGGTTCCTTGGGCCACTGGTCTGGTTGGGTCAGCTGGTCCACCAGAATGCAGGGTCTGGAAGGTATCTCAAAGACCTCCCTTAGGTTTCACAAGGGTGATGTTATTATGTATGGGAGCAATGAAGAAAGCTACAAATCTTATGACCACCAGCTGTGTGACTCCTGAGTAGTAAGCAATTATAGGAAAGCAAGCTAGGGGACAATGGCTGGTTATTATTATTTTTAACTATGCCTATACCTTTGCAGAGTTCAAGCCTCTACCACAGTTTCCACCTTGTGGCCTTTTATTCAGTTTATAAAGAGCAGTTTCATGGACATCCATCCATTCATCCACCCACTCACTCATTCAGCACATTTTTCTGGAGCAGCAGTTCTGGGTACTTGGAATACATTAGCAAACAGCCAAGGACCTCCACCTTCAAGATGCATTCCAGCCGTGAGAGATTCTGGCCAAGGAGCTGCCCTCCATCTCCCCTTCCCCTCGCCCACATGGGGTCGTGAGGACAGGAACCCTGCAATAAGGACAGTGGAGAAGCCAGGGCAAAGGAGCCTGGGTCCCTGAGGACGTTCCAGAGAGCTGAGCAGAGAGCACTCTTTTGCACGTCTTTGTTCAAACCAATGTGTGAAAGATTTCCTGTTATTTGCATCTAAACGCAGACCTGAGTGAGGTAAGTAGAGACAAAGGGAAGGAGGCACAGAAACACTCTAAGCCTGCGCTCTGGTGTCTTGGCATCCTGAAACTGCCCCATAATGCTCATTTTAAAAGACTCCCAGGCTTCGCGTGGTGGCTCATGCCTGTAATCCTAGCACTCTGGGAGGCTGAGGCGGGCGGATCGTTTGAGCTCAGGAGTTCGAGACCAGCCTGAGCAAGAGTGAGACCCCGTCTCTACTAAAAATAGAAAGAAATTATCTGGACAACTAAAAAAATATATATATATAAAATTAGCCAGGCATGGTGGCACATGCCTGTAGTCCCAGCTACTCGGGAGGCTGAGGCAGGAGGATTGCTTGAGTGCAGGAGTTTGAGGTTGCTGTGAGCTAGGCTGACGCCACGGCACTCTAGCCTGGGCAACAGAGCCAGACTCTGTCTCAAAAAAAAAAAAAGAAAGACTCCCAAATTAGGCCTAGCCTAGGGAAAGGGGCCCAGCTCTGGAAATGAAGAAGAACTGGGTCTTTAAGCTAAGATGAAGAAGGGCAGTGCAGAGGGCCCCAGAGCAGTCCAAATGCCCCACAAGCTCAGGGTGCCACACACTGATAGGACCATTTTAGTCTAAAGTATCAGAAACCCAATTCATTCAGGAGAATTTACTGGGTCATGTATGAAAAATCTAGGGGTTGATCTAACCTCAGGCATAATCGAATCCAGGAGGTCAAAAGATATCCTTGTCATGTTTTGGGGTCTGAAATGTTGGTTATTGGAGCACCCATGGATGAAGAAAGACCAGATGTGCCAAAGTAAGGCAAGCACGAAAATGAGTTTTATTGAGGAGAGAAAGATAGGATTATAGAGCAAGAGCAAGATATAGGTTTAGAGTGTGATACATACGCCACAGATGACAACCAGGCCCACTGTTGTAGCAAGAGAGGGAGAGCAAAAGGAAGGGCTTGGTCATGGTCTCCATATTGCTTTACAGCATCCGCATCGGGACCTCCCTCATGGCTCAGAGGTCACCATGGAACCACTTTGATCAGACAGTTGGGAGTCGCATGAGCTGAGTCTTACTATGCATGCAGGGTATTCTAGGTCACTTCCCAGACTCTATGGTACCTATGCTGCTTGGCCCATGGGCTAGAGAGTCCTCTGCATTCTTTTGGAGTTGGTGTGCTAAGTTCTGATTGGCAGATTTATAGGGTGTTCCCTCCTCCCCCAGGTATGGCAGTTGCTCCGGGCAGGATCAAAGTGGGGCAGGACCACCCTTGTCCTTCTTCCCAGGTGGGGCAATTGCACCAAGGCAAAGCCCCCACTTTTTCCCCTAGGAGACCTGGAATCCCTCGCTGTCTACCTAACATCCTTCGAGTTTGGCTCCCTCTGTCCCTCCCTCAACCTCGCTCCTTGCTAGGTTGCCTTCATTCCTTCTCAGGTGGGCTCTCCCCATGTGGGTGTGTTAACTAAAAAAAATAAATAATGAGGTTTATACTTTGGAAAAATGAGAGTTTTATTTCTCATAAAGGGTTTTATAGCCTGCAGTGACCACAAGCCAGGACTATGTGCTTCAAGGGAGAAACAAAGGAAACAGGATTTTATACTGAGGCGGGGATGGCTAAATATACATATTTGACAAGCTATAGGAGGAGTCATGAATATTCATGAAAAGAGAAAACATGTGCATGTATAATTGTGCTTTACACCTCCCATCCTGCACGGCTGGAAACTCAGTTTTAAGGTTTTTTCTGGCATCCCCTTGGCCGAGATGGGATCTGTTCATCTCAGGGGGCTTAGGATTTTTTTTTTTTTTTGAGACAGGGTCTTGTTCTGTCACCCCAGCTAGAGTGCAGTGACGTCATCAGAGATCACTGCAACCTCGAATCTCTGGGCTCAAGCAATCCTCCTGCCTCAGCCTCCTGAGTAGCTGGGATTACAGGTGCATGCTACCACGTCTGGTTAATTTTTTAATTTTTTGTAGAGATAGGGGCTCACTTTGGTGCCTAGGTTGGTTTTGAATTCCTGACCTCAAGCAAACCTCTTGCCTCAGCCTCCCAAGGTGCTAGTCCGGCCAGGATTTTATTTTTATTTCACAGGTGCAAGATGACCCCCAGCAAGTCCAGGAGGAACATTCTGTTCTCTCAGAATCCCAGAAGGGCACAATAGGAGAGAAATCCCTTCTCTTTTTAAATGGAATTTCCATTCCGTATTTTGAGTCTCATTGATTTATCATGAGTCCACCATTGAGCCAATCAATGGTGGATAAAACGCTCTGATTGGCCAGACTTTTCCTACATGCTTACTACTGGAGGAGGAGGTGGAGACCTCTTGACTCAACCCCATGGACTGGGAATGGAGAGATTTTGTCTTGGTCCCTGGTTGGTGGAACACAGCTCTTAACACCCTCAGAATCTCTGATAATAGTGTCTTTTGTATGCTAATGAGATGACCTGTCGCAGGTAGCCCCTAGATAGTTTTAGGATGGGGGCTAATTGCCAGAGGAACCAACCTTGTGATTAGAGGGTTGGAACTTTGAGTCCTATCCCCAACCTCCAGAGTGGGGAGAGGCTGGAGACTGAATTAGTCAACAATGTCCAATGATCCAATCAATCATGCTTATGTAATAGAACCTCCATGAAAACCTCTATACAACAGGGTGCAGACAGCTTCTGGCTTGGTGGACACATGGAGGTTTGGGGATGTCCCAGAGATGGCACAGGAGCTCAGGCCCCTCCCGCCCCCTGCCTTGTGTGTCTCTTCCATTTGGCTGCTCCTGAGTTGCATCCTCTTAACAAATCAGTAATAGTAAGTGACAACCCAAAGTAAGTGACTGAGATAAAGATCTCAATCAATGGAGGTTCAGTAAGCCAACATTTGGGGATATGCCCAGAAAAACACACACCACAAATCTGTGACTATTTTTCCCCAGGGGAATTTGGGAGCTTCAGCATTTAAGGGAAGGCTTGCAGGAAAAAAGGAGTGGGGGTGAGGCACGTGGTTATAGTCTTGAGAGGTCCAGGAAACCTTCATTTTACAGAAGATAAGGTGAATGTTTGAGGAGAAAAAGGGAGTAAATAAAGAATCAATTGTGTAAATGTCTTTGGGTGGTTGGAGGAATGTTTCATCCTGTCTTGTCTCTGTTCTGCAACTGGGAAGATAAGCTTGGAATCAAAATTATTAGTGTGGAATCCAACAGCCTTCAGTTTTAGGAGTTAGGCTTAGATTACAGACCTAAAGCTACAATTGGCATGTCCTTGTCTATGGGAGGCCAGCAAATAATTTCCTTATGAATGATCAGGTAGGAGCAGCCCTTGTAGATGTCTGAGGCCTTTTGCCTTTCCCTGGGGATCTGGCTAATGCCTAATGTAGGTAACAGGTACTCATTTGGTAGGGAGTGCTGTGTAACTCAGCCTCTACGCTTGACCTTTCGTTTTGCATAAGGAGTTGGGGGTGGTGGTCCTGAGATTTTTATTTTCTTTTGCATAAGTAAAGTGTTTTCCTGAGTCTTGTAAGTCATTCTAGCAAATGATAGAACCCGAAGTGGGGGAGATTATGGGAAACCCCAACTTGGTAGCCAAGTCAGACAGGAGTGTGGGTAATGGCATCTAAGTGTGGGCAGTCTTATGGGACTGAGCCCTTAAACCTGTTGAGTGTGATGCTGACTGTGGGCAGTTAGTGTCAGCATTGGATTGAATTGCGGGACACCCAGCTGGTGTCAATTGGTTCGTGTCTGCAGAGTCAGGGAATTGGTTGTTGGTGTGAAGGAAAAAAACATAACGGAGGGGTTTCCTAAGGAAAGTGAGAGTGTGCTTACAAGCATAAGGGACGTGCATCTGGGCAGGGACAACAGACTTTAGTCCATACTGCGTTGCTATAAAGGAAATACCTGAGACTGAGTAATTTATAAGGGAAAGAGGTTTATTTGGCTCACGGTTCTGCAGGCTGTACAAGAAGCATGGTGCCAGCATCTGCTTCTGCGGAGGGCTTCAGGGAGCTTTCAGTCCAAGCAGAAGGCGAAGGGGACAGGCATGTCTCACGGGAGAGAGGAGGAGTGGGAGGGGTGATGCCAGGCTCCTTTGAACAGCCTGCGCTCAGGCGTCAAGGGGAGGCCACCAAGCCGCTCATGAGGGATCCGCCCCCATGACCCAAACCCCTCTCACCAGGCCCCTCCTCCAACACTGGGGATCAAATTTCAACCTGAGGGTAGGAGGGGCCAAACACCCAAACCACAGCGCACACACCTGGAGCCCACCTGTGGCTCGAGGCGGGCTTGCTCTGATCCTGAGCCGGGTCTCTGTCTCTGCCCGGGGCTGGGGACAGGGCTCCTGGAACATGCTGGGAGGAGCCCACTGAGGGCTGCCAGCGTCAGAAGTCCTGACTTACGCTGGCTCCCTTGACCTTGAGAAGGAAATCCAGAGGCAGCACAGGTTTCAGACAGGCCACCCAGCCATCCACAGGCTTTGTCCCCGGGCCCCTGTCCTCCCCCTCAGGGCTGCGGGGTGAGTGCCAACGCCGGCAGCGCGGGAGCAGCGTTTTCCCTTCTTCCTGTTGGGGGGCGGGGGGAGAAAACGTTCCCTCGGTGGTAGAATAAGAATCCTCATCTCCAGCCAATTTGGATACCTGCTCAACCGCCCTGGACAAACAGCGTCAACGGGAGATGCAAAGGCTGATTAGCTGAGGCCTGGGCGCCAGCTGGGAAGCGGGCTGAGATCGCGTCCCCGGCCGGTGGCTCACGACAAGGGGGCGTGTGAGGGGCTGCAGTGCCCAGTGCAGAGCTGCCGTCAGCCGGTGCCATCCCGACCCCGGGGAGGGAGCCCTCCCTGCCCGCTCTGTTCTCTCCCTTCCGGCCTCTCCCTCCCTTTTCCCTCCGTTTCGCGCTCCCTCCTCCCTGCCGCGCCGGGGCTCCTCCCGCGCCTGTCCCCGGCTGAGCCGAAACACAGCCCGTCCGTACGGAGCGGGGCGGGCGACTGTACCGCGCTAAGCCTCAGGTTCTTTGTCTTTAAATGAGAGATACTGGCCTTGCGAGGCGGTTGGGGAGGAAAGTTACCCCTACGGGTCCTGCAGCCGGTCCAGGGGGGTCGGACCCCTGCCGACGACCTGCCTCTCGTCACAGCGGGGTCTCGGGTGGCCGACGACCTGCCTCTCGTCACAGCGGGGTCTCGGGTGGCCGACGACCTGCCTCTCGTCACAGCGGGGTCTGGGGCTGCCGACGACCTGCCTCTCGTCACAGCGGGGTCTCGGGTGGCCGACGACCTGCCTCTCGTCACAGCGGGGTCTGGGGCTGCCGACGACCTGCCTCTCGTCACAGCGGGGTCTCGGGTGGCCGACGACCTGCCTCTCGTCACAGCAGGGTCTGGGGCTGCCAGCCGCGGACTCGGGAATGGTGGCAGTAGCAGGTGGATTGGGGAGAAGAGCCAAAGCTTGACGAAGGACCCCTTCCAGGGTGAGTTTCCCAGTTTCTCTTTTCCTTTCTTGTCTCCCAGTTTTGGAGCGAGGTCAGCCCCAGTGCAGAGCGAGCAGCAGGTGTGGGCAGAGCGACCCTGGGAGAACCGTCTGTGAGTGGAAAAACTCAAACCGTTTCCCCTCTGCTGTCGCCCGACAACCAACACAGAAGGCTTCAGTGACCAAATGTGACCCCACACACCAGCAAGCCAGCCACCCTGCAACAGACCCCGGCGGGCTGTCCTTCATTTCGACTCCGACACTATCTCCTGGAGACAGCATCGGATCCCAGAGGGCTCAGGCCCCGGGACTGCCCCTCGCTCCGATGGCCACCGCAGGCTCTGGGGTGTTTTCCCTGTGCTCTGACCGCCTGGCTGCAAGTTGGGGTTCCCACGACCTCCCCTTTGGGCTTGATTAATTTGCTGGAGTGGCTCACTGAACTTACGGAAACACTCGCATTTCCTGGTTCACTATAAAGGTGACTAGGAAAGACACAGATGAAGGGATGCACAGGGAAGGCGCGGAACTTCCAAGCCTGCCCTGGGTGCACCACTTTCCAGGAACAAGTTCAGTTAGCCGGAAGCGCCCGGAAACCAGTCCTTTTGGAGAGCTTCAGGGCATGGACACAATTGATTAAATCATTGGCCGTTGGTGATCAACTTGACCTTCAACCCCTCTCCCCTCCCTGAGGTAATCCTGCCTTCTGGGGGAGCAGCCCCCTCCTTAAGTTGCCCAGGGCTGCCAGCCCACAGTCAGCTCATTAGCATAAAAAAGGCAGCACTGTGGAGATTCCAAGGATTTTAGGAGTTGTATGTCCAGAAACCCGGTGGAAGACCAAATGTGTATTTTACAATATCACACCATTTCTCTAGCCAGAGGGCTGGGAAAGGGTTCATTTTCTTTTCCCTTGTCTCTCTCCTGCCCCTGGATAGGGCACCCAGGTGCAAAGCTGCACTGAGGTTCCCTAAGCACCAGCACCTGAAACCCATGTGATCACTGAGTGTGGGGTGAATCCTAGAGATTCTCAGAGGGCTGGAGAAGGGGGTCTCTAATTCTGTGGATGAGCTGATACAAATCCCAGACTTTTCTCCAAGCTGTACAGAACAGACCCAAAACAGCATAGCAAAGTCTTTTTAAAAGCATTTTATTTTGAAATAATTACAAATTCATAGGAAGTTGCAAAAATAGTGCTGAACATCCTTTGTACCCTTCACCCAGCTTCCCCCAATGGGGATGTGGACCTAAAAGGAAGAGGCTGAAGCACAAGATATGATTTATGGAGAGTTTACTTGAGCCAAAGTGAGGACAGCTGACTGGCTGGGCTCAGACCCGAGGAACCTTGGATATGAGCTCAGTTAGGCCTTTGTTACAAGCAGGTTTTTAAAGGCTAAAGTAGTGGACAGCAAGTGGGATGATACAAGGTTGTTTGCTGGGAATTCTCATTGGTATACAGAAATAACACTGATTAGTGATTGGCTGTACACTGCTAAGCTATAGAGCATGGGTTATAGTGTCTGGTGTGGCATTGTTGGGTTAATGTATAGCTACTTGTGGCAATAGCAAGCAGTTTCAAGAGATGAGTACACAGCCCAAGGAGGCAGTAGGATGGGATTGCTGTCTCATTTTACTGCCTCTCTGGGCCTGTTAAATTAAAAGGACTTACATTCCTCTGATAAAAGTTCTTTTCTTTTCTCAGAGACATTGTATATAATTATATAAGATATCATAGTACAATAGCAAAACCAGGAAATTGACATTGGTACAATACTATTAACTAGACTACAGGCCTTATTCAGGTTTCCCCAGTTTTTGCACACGTGTGTTTGTATAGTTCTATGCAATTTTGGTCCAGACTGGTGTAACCAGCACCACTGTCAAGGCACTGAACCACTCTGTCACCACAAACTCCCTTGTGCTGTGCTTTGCAGTTGCACCCACTTCATCCCCTTCTCTGTACTCTGGCAGGCACTGACCTGCTCTCCATCTCTGTAGTTTTATCGTTTTGAGATATTATAGAAATGGAATTAGGCAGCATGCTACCTTCTAAGATGGGCTTTTCACAAGCTTCATGTCGATGAGATCCACTCAACTTGTCACACATATCAGTTTTTGTTATTGTTATTACTGAGTAATATTCCATCGTGTGACTGTTTCAGAGTTCATTTCACCATTCACCCATGAAGGACATTTGGTTGTTTTTTTTTTTTTGAAACAAAGTCTCACTCTGTTGCCCAGGCTAGAGTGAGTGCCGTGGCGTTAGCCTAGCTCACAGCAACCTCAAACTCCTGGGCTCAAGCAATCCTACTGCCTCAGCCTCCCGAGTAGCTGGGACTATAGGCATGCACCACCATGCCCGGCTAATTTTTTCTATATATATTTTTAGCTGTCCATATAATTTCTTTCTATTTTTAGTAGAGATGGGGTCTCACTCTTGCTCAGGCTGGTCTCGAACTCCTGAGCTCAAACGATCCACCCACCTCGGCCTCCCAGAGTGCTAGGATTACAGGCGTGAGCCACCGCGCCCGGCCTGACATTTTGTTTGTTTCCAGTTTTCAGCTATTAAAAATAAGGCTACTATGAAAATTCGTGTCCATGGTTTTGTGTAAACATAAGTTTTCATTTCTCTGAGACAGATGCCCAAGAGTGCGATTGCTATGTCACACGGGAAGTCAAGTTTAGTTTTGTAAGAAACTGCCAAACTCTGCTCCACAGTAGCTTTATCACTTTACATTCCTACCAAACAAGGTCTTTGAAAACTAGGGGAACAGTGGACCTACCCCTTGCAGAAGGTGGGACAGAACGCGTGGTCTGAACCTAACCAGCATTGAGTGCTTGCTAAACCACTACGATAGAAAGTCACTCTTCAGAGGATTTTAACATACACCCACGGGTTCACATGTAACATTCAAAATGTCCAGAACATAATCCAAGCTTACAATAATCAAGAAAATGTGACCAATCTCAAGGGAAAAGATAACCAACAAAAGATGCCGACTTCCAGATAACCCAGATTTTGAAGCAGCTCTTGTAGTTGTGCTCCAGGAGGTCAAAGAAAACATTCTTGAAGAAAAGAAAGTGAAAAGATAGATGTTTTCAGCTAAGAAAAAGAAACAACCAAATGGAAATTTTAGAACGGAAAAATCCAATATCTGAGATCAAAAGTCCATTGATGAGAGTGGAATGATAGCAAGCGAGTGGGCTGGATGGAGGAGCAGCGAAAATGATCCAATCTGAGCAACAGAAAGAAAGAGAGTGAGGCCAGGTGTGGTGGCTCACGCCTGTAATCCTAGCACTCTGGGAGGCTGAAGCGAGAGGATTGTTTGAGCTCAGGATTCGAGAACAGCCTGAGCAAGAGCCAGACCCTGTCTCTACTAAAAATAGGAAGAAATGATTTGGACAGCTAAAAATATATATAAAAAAATTAGCCGGGCATGGTGGCACATGCCTGTAGTCCCAGCTACTCGGGAGGCTGAGACAGGAGGATCACTTGAGCCCAGGAGTTTGAGGTTGCTGTGAGCTAGGCTGACGCCACGGCACTCACTCTAGCCTGGGCAACAGAGCGAGACTCTGTCTCAAAAGAAAAAAAGAAAAAAGAAAGAGAGTGAAAAAAAGGAACAACCTCAAGAACCATGGGGCAATATCAAAAGGTTCATGATTCATGTTATTGGAGTCCCAGAAAGACAGGACAAGGTGATTGGAGCAGAAAAAAATATGGAAGAAACGGAAGATTTCCCAAATTTAACATATACACAGATTCAGGAAGCTCAGCACATGTCAAATAGAATAAGCTCAAAGAAAACCACACTCCAACACATCACAATCAAGCTGATAAGAACTAAAGATAAGAATAAATCTCAAAAGAAGCCAGAGAAGAGCGACACATAGTATACAGGAGAAGGACAATTCAGACAACTGTGGATCATTCCTGGGAAACCACGGAGGCCAGAGAACTGGGAGAAACATCTTTCCAGTGCGGAAAGGAAATGATCGTCAACCCAGTGTCTTAGTCCATTCAGGCTGTTATAACGGAATACTATAGACTGGGTGGCTTAAAACAGCAGAAATTTACAAAAGCTCACACTTCTGGAAGGTGGCAAGTCTAAGATCAAGGCACAAGCAGATTTGGCGGTGTCTAGTGAGTCCCCAATTTTCTGGTTCATAGACAGCCACCCTCTTGCTGTGTCCTCACGTGGTGGAAGCGCCAAGGTTGAGCTCCAGGGTCCCTTTTGTAAGGGTGCTAGTCCCAGCCATGGGGCTCTGCTCTCGTGACCTGATCGCCTCCCAAAGGCCCCACCTCCTGGTACCATCACTACCATGTGGCTTAGGTTTGAGGGGACACAAACATTTAGTCTATAGCACCTGGAATCCCACATCCCATGACAGTCTCCTTCAGGAATGTTCTCAGATGCAGGAAAACTAAGAGATTTATGGCCAGTCAACCTGCTACAAAAGAAATGCTAAAGGAAGCTCTTCAGGTTGAAGGGCAAGGATAGTAGAGGAAAACTTGAGACTTCAGGAGTGAAACAGGAACAACAGAAATGCTAAATATCTGGGTAAAAATACTATTTTTCTCCTTTTAAATTCTTTAAATATATGGATGACTGTTAAAAGAGAAAACTATAACATTGCTTGATGGAGTGTGCACCATATACAGATATCACACATATGACCACTATTATTAATATACAAGGGGGAAGGGCGAAAGGACACATAGAGCAATAAAGGCAAGTGATTCCAAGCTGACGGGGACACTAAACAGCACAGCACAGAGTCTGTCCTCCCCTCTGGTGTCAGCACTGTGCAGGCCTTGTCTGTGCCTCCCATTGAGACCGAAGGTTTTAGCTCTCCATAAAAATGGACTGACTAAAAGAAAGAAGGAATGAGTGGATGAATGGAGTCAGCCCCAGGTCCGCTGTCCAACCAACAGTTTCGGAAAGGGCCTCTGGGTTTTGCTCTCAAACAGGTGATCTCAGCCCTGAGGTCAGAGCTCCATCTGCCTTTCCCCTGTATTGGCCCCCGAAGCTCCCAGCTGCCTCTCCCGACCCAGGCTCAGATCCAGGCCTGGCCCGGGAAGTGTGGATACGAGGAGGGGCACCAGCCACAGAGGGCTGTGTCCTCAGCTGTGAAAGACCCTTGCTTTTTCTCTGTGGGCCCCTCGCTCTGTCCCTTGGCCCACGTGGTTTGGGGTGAACTCACCTCCTTAGGTTCCAGGCGAGCACATGGCCCCAGCCTGGCCAATGAAGTCACCCCCAGCAGTGCCGACTTGTCTGGTGGTGCAGTAGGACAGTGCCCAGGGCCCACAGTACTTGTTAGTGATCATGGAAATGTTTTAGTTTCTCTTAAAATTGAAAAAAAAAAAAAGACCCTTTAGAGCCAAAGAAGACTTTTAACATGCCTTCCTCACTAAGGTCTATCATTTCTTGTTTTTAATTTAAACTGAGAGACAGATGGGTGTAGTTTGTGGCTCCCTGAAAGAAGTACAATGATAATGTAACTGGCTTTATGAACAAATTTCAGTAAGCCCTATATGGTTTTTTTAATAGTCCTTTCCGTTAACTAACTCCTTTACCTTTTGAGTTGTTTCCCAGAAATGGTGGATTTTCTACAAGACAAGGAGCTGAGACTCTGAAGGCCCCTGGGCCGACTTCTGACACCAAGACTGGCCACCGGCCCCCAGTGCACTCAGGCTCTTGTTAGTTACACCACGACCTGCCCCAGGGCACGTGGCTCCTCCTTTCAAAGCCCAGGAGCTCGGTTAGCTTGTGGAGAGAGGGATTTGGGGGGAGCTCCGCCCTTTCTCCCATCTACCGTATTAAAAATTCCTTTCTTCCTTGGCAATCCTTGTTGTCTCAATAATTGGATCTTTGTGCAATGAGCAACTGGACCTGGGCCAAATACCCCTTGTGGTTTTGACAACAGTAACATCAAAGATCACTGATCACAGGTCATCATAACAGATATGATAATTACGAAGATGTCTGACATACTGAGAGAATCACCAACATGTGCCACAGAGACACAAAGTGAGCACGTGCTGTCGGAAACGTGGCGCCCATGGACTTGCTGGACTCGGGGTTGCCGCAGACCTTTACTTTGCAGAAAAGGAAGTGTCTGTGAACACAATATAACGAGGTGTGCCTGTACTCTGTGGTTTCTCTCTCCCAACCGGATTCAGACTGATATATGTGTTTTTATTTTTTATTCAACTTTCATTTTATTTTTAAAAATTAGTAACCGTATCAGGGTTCAGTTGTGCTGTGGTAACAAACAAAGCCAAAGTCTGCCTGGCTGTCAACCTCGCTCATGCTCCACGTCCATCCCCGGTATTGGCAGCTTTGTCCCATTAATCCTCCCGCCAGGACCCTGCCGACAGCTCCTCCGGTGCTTGGACATTGCTGATCCACAGGGCAAGAGGAAGAACCTGGCATCTGTCACTTGTACTCTCATGTCATTGACCAAACGAGTCACACGACCGCATCTGACTTCCAGAGGATGCAGAACCGCCATCTGACCACGGGCCTGGGAGGAGGAAAACCAACAATTTCAGTGAGCATCAGTGACTAGCAGATAACATTCCGGTGGGCTACAGCCACACGGAAACATGCACAGGGCACGCAGCCCCACAGGGTGTGTTCCCCGGGGGCACACTCACACAGACGAGTTTACAGAGGACGCGCTGCAGGGCATGCCGCCACACGAGCTATATTCATGTGGGACACAGGGCATGTCCCCCTGGAAGGCATTTACGCAGGATGCATCCATGTGATTCAGAGACCAAGTCGATCCTCCCCACTAAACAGGTAAGCACTTTCATTGGTTTTTGTGTGAACTTCCATTTTTAATATTTATTTATGCAAATACAAATTAATGTTCATGTACTCTTATTCCTTCTCTCTCTTTTGTTTTTCTTTTTTTGGACAGAGTCTCACTCTGTTGCCCGGGCTAGAGTGCCGTGGCGTCAGCCTAGCTCACAGCAACCTCAAACTCCTGGGCTCAAGCGATCCTCCTGCCTCAGCCTCCCGAGAGCTGGGAATACAGGCATGCGCCACCAGGCCTGGATGCTTTTTCTATATATTTTTAGTTGTCCGGCTAATTTCTTTCTATTTTTTTAAATAGAGACAGGGTCTCGCTCTTGCTCAGGCTGGTCTCGAACTCCTGACCTCAAGCGGTCCTCCCGCCTCGGCCTCCCAGAGTGCTAGGGTTACAGGCGTGAGCCACCGCGCCCGGCCTCCTTCTCTCTTTTAACATGGGTGAAGATACAGTACGCTATATATTCTGTTCTGCAGTTTGTTTTTCAAACTTATCGTCACACTCTGGACACCTTAGCTTTTGCCCGGTTCCCTCGCCTCGTGCAGGCCGCGCGGAGTCCCACGGCGGGACCGCGCGGCCTTGGGTCGGCCCGAGTCGGTGCTCGGCGCTCCCGCCCTTCTCTACCGGGAGCAAGGCCCTTGGCTCGCAGGCCGGTCCCCGCCGATGTCGCGCTGCAATCTGATCCCCAGTGCTGGAGGCGGGGCTGGCAGGAGTCGTCCAGGAATGGCTCCGTGGAAAGTGTCGGCCCCTCCCCCTCCCCTCCCCAGCTCCCTCTCTCCTCGGTGACGGTGACGCGCCTGCTCCCTTCCCTTCCCGCCATCACTGGAAGCTTCCTGAGCTTCTTACCGGAAGCAGATGGCTGCACTGCGCTTCTTGAACGGCCTGCAGAGCTGTGAGCCCAGGAAACCTCCTCCTCTGTGTAACTCGCACAGCCTTATTGCGTCCTGGCCGCGCCAAGGGACTAGGACAGTGCCGCAGTGAGCCAGTTACTTCGCGGGGAACTTTGCGCGTGTGCTACTCTGCTATTTTTCCGGGGATTTCATAACAAATACTGCAGACTGGGTAGCCCAGACGGCAGAAATTTCCTTTCTCTCAGTTCTGGAGGCATGAAGTCTCTGAGCTCAAGATGTCGGTGTAAGGTTTTTTGGAGTGGCCCACGCCAGAGAAAGACGAGCAGAGTTGAAAGGGATAAGTAAAGAGGCTTTATTGGGGCGCTCCTGGGTGAGGGTAACGGGTCCCAAGGGGAGGGGGCTGGGCGAGATTCTCGGTCCGGCAGAGAGAGACCCGAGAAGTCGCATTGCCCAGAAGTCTGAGTGGGTTTATATATGTTTTTAGGGCTGGGGGTAGGGGTTTCTTTGGCAGGAAGATTTACAGTGGGGAGAGCCAGGAATTGTCCCTTGCAGTTTTAGGGCGGGTATTGAGAAATAGGAGGGGCCGGTGGTATGTGTGGACTCTAGGAACGGAGACTCCTATCAGGGTAACCATCCAGGTGTGGTCGGCCTTTAACTTAGCTGGGCCCTGCAGGCATTGTCCTTGGCAGGTCGTGGGCTTCTTCTTTTTCCATTAGGGAGGGGCGGGGTGCCTGCCACCAGCCGTACAGTCGGCAGGTTGATTTCCTCCTGAGGCCCTTCTCCTTGGCTTGCAGGGGGCCGTCTTTTCTCTGTGTCCTCACGTGGTTGTCCCTCTGTGTGTGTCTGTGTCTCCATGTCCTCTTTTTATAAAGACACCAGTCAGATTGGATTGGGGCCCACCCCAGTGACCTCAATTACCTCTCTAAAGGCCCCATCTCCAAATACAGTCACATTCTGAGGTACTGGGGGCTAGGACTTTAAAATGTGAATTTTGGGCAGACACAGCTCAGCCCCTAACAACTGCTATAGCAGCAGGCAGTGAATGGCCGGGTCAAAGCGTAAATGGAATGTGAATTTCAGTAGCTATAACCAAATTGCCCACCATGGGCTGCTGTTACAGACTGAATGTTTGTGCCCCACCCCCCAGTCGTGTGTTGAAGTCCTAGCCCCCAAAGTGATGGGTATCTGGAGACGGGGCTTTCACAACGGAACTAGGGTTCAGTGAGATCATGAGCGTGGGCTCTGGTCTGATGGGATTAGCGCCCTGTGACAAGAGGCGTGGAGAGCTGCTCTGCCTGCACATGTGTGACCAGGAAGGGCCATGTGAGCACACAGGAGAAGGGCAGCTGCCTGCGAACAGGAGGAAACCCCTCACCAAGTGGCACCTTGACCTTGGACTATCCAGCCTCAAGAACTGTGAGAAAATACATTTCTCATTGAAACCATCCAGTCAGCCCAGCTGACTAATACAGGTGCCTGTTTCACCACAGATGTGACAACAGAGTAAGTTGCCAACATGCGGGTGAAAAATATATGTTGGTGTAATTTGATGAGCAGTTCTCTTATTATGAGTGGAGATGTGCACTGTTTCATATATTTAAGCATTTCATTTTTTGTGTATGTGAATTGTTTGTTCATTCTTTGCCCAGTTTTCTATTGGGTTGTTTGGTCTTCTTTCCTAATTTTGGGGACTCTTTACCAGCACCAGTGTGTGGTGGTGCTGATGCTGCACTCAGGAGCCAGGATTCATGGAGGTCTGACTCTGAGGGTCACGTGCTGGGGGGCTGCCCTTACTTTCTTGCATGGTTATATATGCATTTATCAAATATTGAAAGAAGTATGTTAAAGTCTTTCTCTATGACTATGGATTTCTCTTTTTGGTTGTCAAGTTTTGCTTTATACATTTTGAAGCTATGTTATGGGGTTCACACAAATTTAGAACTGTAATATCTTACTGTTGGATTGACTTCTTTATCGTTATACAATGTCTCTTTTGGTTTTCAGTAATGCTTCTTGGCTTCAATTCTCCTATGTTTGATACTAGTATAGTTACACCAACATTCTTTTGGTTAATATTTGCCTAACATATCTTTTCCCATCATTTAAATTCCAACATTGGTGTTGGAATTTGGTGTTCTTATTTTTAAGGGCTATCTCTTTTAAGCAGTGTACATGTTTTAAAAAAATTTAGTCTGAAGATTGTGATCATTTACTTGGGATATTTAGCTCATTTATGTTTAATGTATAATTGTATTGATATCTACTGCCTTGTTGATTTTTTCTTTTTGACCCATCTGTTTTATATTCGTTTTCTCCTTCTTTATTGACTTCTTTTGGTCTAACCAATCTTTTTGATTCTTCAATTTTATAGTTAAGTATCTTTTTTTTTTTTTTTTTGAAACAGGGTCTTACTCTGTTACCTGGGCTAGAGTGCAATGGTGTCAGCCTAGCTCACAGCAACCTCAAGCTCCTGGGATCAAGCAATCCTACTGCCTCAGCCTCCAAAAGTGCTAGGATTACAGGGGTGAGCCATCACTCCTGGCCTAAGTATACTTCTTTAACTATTCCTTTAGTGATTAACTTAGAGTTTGCAACAACAAGCATTCTTGTTACATGCAAATTATTACTTTTTACTATTTTCCTATTAATGCTGAATGCTTAAGAGACTTTAATTTCATATACTTCTCCTGGATTTTGCATTACTTTTGGTATGTGTTTTATTATAGAGCGTTACTATTATTTTGTAAAGTCCCTACTCAGTCAATGTTAATTTATTTTAGCCTAAATATTTACCCTTCCTGTGCTCTTCACTCCTTTCTTCAATTCTGTAATTAATTATCTCTGGGATCAGTTTTCTTCTGTATCAAGAACTTATTCGTAAGCATTATACAGGATATCCATGTAATAACAACACTTGTACCCCCTTAATTAATATTTTGAAATAAATAAAAAAACAAAAAAGGAAAACAAATCAAACAAAGAGAAAGCATTGGATGGCCTGGGGGCATACACAGAAGGGATACGTTGGTGTAGGGGAGGGGAGAGGTGTCGCTGGGACATTCCAAAGTCAGTGAATGACCTGGACTGTCTGAAATTGAGTGTTACGTTCCTTAGCCAAAGAAGAAAAGAAAACTGGAAGCAGCACTTCATCTGCCAGAGAGCTATGTACTGCTGCCTCACCTGACCTGGTGCAGCCCGCCAGTCCGCGTCCCTCTTGGCATTTGTCTGCTCAGTGCAAACTCTGAAAATTTGCATTATATTTTCCACGGCTTTTTGAAAAATGCTTTTTTGAAAAAAGTTATACACAAGTACTCCTCAACTAGATTATAAGCTTCTAGAGATTGGGTCTTCTTTATTTCATGCCATATACATAGTGTTCAATAAATAATAAAATTAACCATCAGAAAAAAAGAACCTTTGGGGGTTTTAGCTTTTAGTATAGGTTTGCTGACATTGAATTCTCTTGGTTTTTTGTATGTTTAACCTCCTTTTTTGAAAGACATTTTCTTTGGGTATTAAATTCTAGGTTGGTAGTTATTATAGTTCAGTATTCTTTTTTTTTGAGAGACAGGGTCTCACTCTGTTGCCCAGGCTGAAGTGCAATGACCTGATCATAGCTCACTATAACCTCAAACTCCTGGGCTCAAGCCATCCTTCCACCTCAGCTTCCAGAGTAGGTGGGACTACAGGTAGCACCACCATGCCTGGCTAATTGAAAAAAAAATTTTTTAAGACATGGGGTCTTACTATGTTGCCCAGGCTGGTCTTGAACTCCTGGCCTCAAGTAATCCTCCCGCCTTGGCCTCCCAAAGTGCTGGGCTTGTAGGTGCAAGCCACAGAGCTCAGCCCATGACATACTGTTAAATGAAAAATTAGCTAGTTTCAAAACAGTCTGTATGTTACGATGCTATTTAATGTGTGTATGTCCCCAGTGAAATGTCTGGAAATTAAAAAGAACTAAATCTTCCCATGCTGTAAGGATATGTGGAACAGATTATTCTCCGATGTGGCTGGTTGAAGGAAATCTGGCAACATCGGTTACAGTTCAAAAGACGTGCTCTTCAACCCAGCAATCTCACTCCTGGGAATTTATCTCATAGGAATAAAACCAGCAGTGTGTAATGACCGTGTATAAGAATGTTTATTAGAAAATTATTTTTGTGGCAAGAAGAAAACCACCAAAAGCTAAATGGATATTCACGAATAGCAGAATGGCTGAATTAAGCGGCCATTAAAGATAATGATTTAAAGCTTCTCTCTTGACTTGGAGGCATTGCCATGATGTATTGGTGGGTGAGAAAAACAAGATGCAGGAAAGCGTCTGTAATAGGATCCTATTTTTGTAAGTGACTCAAACCCTGTGTGTGTGTGCTGAAGATAAAACAGTGTAGAGGAAAACACAGAAGGGCACACGTTAGGTTACCTTGGGGGCGGTGGTAGGAGTGTTGGGGGGAGTGGGGAGGAGAAGGGGAGAGGCCAAGTACGAAAGGAAAAGTCACATTAGAAAAATCATTAGCATTCTGCAAATGCATAGACATAACATTGTTAATGAGGAGGCAGGATCTCAGGACAAATGTTAATAATTTCTGGAAGAATATTTATTCAGAGCTTAACAGTGGTTATTTCTGGATAGTGGGTTTTGTTGATTTTTACTTTTCTTTTACACTTTTAAGTATTCTTAAAATTAATAATGATGTAGTAGTATATTACTAGTATGATTAGGGAAAACTATTTGATTTTGGAGGAAAGGAAGGAAGGAGGGAGAAGAGGAGGGACGGAATGGCTCCCCTCGGGCCAGGGCTCGGAGGGTGCAGGGCACAGCAGTGAGGGTGCCCGGCATAAGCCCGGGCCCACAGTGCAGCGGTGGCTTCTCTTTTTCCTTCAGTGGCCATGGATGTCCTGGCATCTGGTCCCTGAGGCCAATGATGAAGCCCAATGTGGCGCTGCCCTGCCGCTGCCATGGAAACCGAGGGGCAGGGGCCACCTTCGTGTCCCAGGAGCCAGTCGGTGGGCACGCCGCCCCAGGGCAGCCCTCCTGGAGGCCCCGGGCCAGATAGAGACTCTTCGGGGGCCACGGTGCTGTGGCCAGTGTGTGTCACAGAGGTCAGCAGCAGGCAGGTCGTTTCCCGGGGGACTTGGGCTATCTTTGCACCTCAGTTCCTGCCCAAGCCCGGTTCTCCCACCTTCCTCATGACGTGTGAGCTGCCCAGTGCCCTTC
The DNA here is from genome assembly GCF_041146395.1 of Eulemur rufifrons. Classification (NCBI taxonomy): domain Eukaryota; kingdom Metazoa; phylum Chordata; class Mammalia; order Primates; family Lemuridae; genus Eulemur; species Eulemur rufifrons. The sequence goes on from NC_090987.1 coordinate 54,757,890, forward strand.
CAGTCAACCTCCTTTCTGCCCGAGCCACACCGAGCTCGCTTCTGTCGTTTGCAGGTGTGACCGTCCCTGGACAGCCGCCCCGAGAGCTGGAGAGCCAGGCCTGCCAGGTGAAGCGACCCCTGCTGCGCGCCGGCACCCCTGTGCCTGCGAGCCCCACAACAGATGCCACCTCCTCCGCAGAACCCCCTGCCCGTTGTCCAGCCCAAGCGGTGTAAGACGTTCTCCTGCTGAAGGCCTCAAGCGAGCGTCCTGAGGTGGCGCAGGGCTGGGCGGACTGGAGATGTGACCAGCAGGGGGGCCTTCGGGGCACCCCCAGGAGCCCAGTGATTGTTCTCTCTGCTCCCCTCCACTCCTGTCCCCCTCCGGCCCCTCTTTCCTCCCTCCCTGCCCCATGCCTGCCCCTTCGCTGGGATGGAGGGGCTTGACTGACAGGGGCTTCCTGGGATGACACGGAGAGGGTGGGCTTTGCTTTTCTGCAAACAGGGGGCTGCTGGGACTCTCGGCTTCCGAGTCCAGCACCTGCAAAGCTGTGGTCGTCTTTTCCCTCAGGGCCCCCAGAGTCAAACACACTCACCCCTGTGACTGTCGGCTTCTTTGGAGACACTCAGGCTGCGCCACACGTGTGTGATCACTATGTTAGCTTCCTACGGCTGCCGTCACAAATTACCACAAGCTGTGGCTTAAGACAACACAAATTTATTCTCTTGCAGTTCTGGAGGTCAGAACGTGTTTGCGGGGCTGGAATCAAGGTGTTGGCAAGACTGCATCGCTTCTGCAGGCTCTAAGGGAAAGCGTTTGCAGCTTCCAACGGCCGTCGGTGTTCCCGGGCTCCGGGCCTCTTCCTCCAACCGCTGCCCCCGTCCTCACATCTCCTACAGCCAGATCTCCCTCCGCCTCCCATCATACGAACTCTGGCCGTCACATTTAGGGCTCTCCTGGCTATTCCAGGACATCCCTCCTTCCCCAGATCCTTAACTTAGTCACACCTGCAAAGACCCTTTTGCCAGGGCCGTGCCCAGGCGGCCTCCACACTCACGGCGGCCTCGCTGTGGTGCATCTGCCTCCCTCGGACCTGCCGTTTTCCCTGCAAAGGGTCCCTGTAGTAACTAAAAACACTTCTGAGGGTCCCATGCTCACATGGCGTCTCCAAGCCCCAAGTAACGCCCCAGGGCCCAGGGTGAAAGGTCCAATTCACCCTGCATGCACACCTGCTCTGAGGCTCAGGCCGGAGGTTGCTCCTCACTGTCCTTGTCCCAGCACTGACACCTGGTATGCCGGCACGGGGCAGGATTCCACATGCCTCTGCTAACTGCAGCGGAAGAGGCCTGTTCCCCTGTCCTGCAACAACAGGATGGTTGAGCAGAAACTTGGGCCAGTCCCTCTCCCCACGTTATGGCCTGGGCCCATGGCACAGCCCTTCGCCCTCCTGGAGGTAGAGCTGGAAGAGCTGGAGAGCCCGGGCCCTCCCCCACCACCCAGCTGCTCCTCCGGAATGTGGGCAAGTTCAACCTGGGACAGAGGGGACGTCTGCATGGCCTGGGAGCCCCGACTCACGCCGTCCGGCTTGGCCAGCAGCAGCCCCGGCTCCGTCGCTCAGAGCCCCGCTGTCAGGAGGGCAGCCAGGCACACCCGACAGGCTCTTTTGGATGTAAAAGAAAAAGGAAAAACAGTATTTTAATTTTTAAGTGGCTGGAAATTGAACCCACATCAGATCACACAGGGCTGAGGATAGATGTCATTTGAAACACGATGGACACCACCCTTGGGGCCCCCTCCAGGGCCCCAAATCCAGCTGCTAGAGATCGAATGTCTGTGTCCCTCCCTTCCATTCAGATCTATATTGATACCTTGAAACTAATCCACAGTGGGATGGTATTAGGAAGTAGGCCTTTGGGAGGTCACTAGGTCATGAGGGTGGAGCCCTCTGAGTGGGATTAGTGCCCTTGCAAAAGGGATGGGCCACAGAGCTACCCCTGTCCCTTCCGCCACGTGAGGACATAGTGAGAAGGCGCCTTCTGTGAACCCGGGCTCAGGCCCCCACCCGACACTGACTCTGCCGGCGCCTTAATCTTGGCCCTCCAGGCTCCAAAACTGTGAGAAGTAAATGGCTGTTGTTTCATAGGTCGCAAAACTGTGCTGTTCTGTTACAGCAGCACGAACAGCTAAAGATGCCAAGGACCGAAGCCCTGGTGGCCACCGGCGTGTGTGCGCAGCCCCCGGGGGTGGTGCCAACTGCTGTTAGGAGACGTGGCCAGAGCCGGCAGATGACGCAGCTTTTCAAGAGCAGCCAGAAATCCAGACTGTGATGTATAATCTCCCAATTTTAAATGTTTGCCATCAATTAACTAAATTGCAGCTACCATGTAGGCCAGGCTAAAGGGGTCTGGGCTGAGATCTGGGTCTACCACTTTGTGCTTTGGCGTGGACGGTGGCTTTGCTACCGTGCTCTGCAGAGCCCAGGCTGCTGTTTCCTCGGCGCTAGGACTGTGGACCACCTGCGTGAGCATCACCTGGGGACACGTGACCAAGTGACTCCCAGGCCCGCCCCGGATCCCTGAGCCCGAGTCCTAGGGGTGGGGCCCAGGACTCTGCCTCTGTCACAGTGCCACATCGATGGCCCCTTTGCCTGCTGGACTCCAGAACTCTGGCCAGGGTCCACCATGGGGCCCGGGAGCAGCCAGACATCCAGCGCTGTTTGGCCTCAGTGTGGCACCTGGGACGTGTGTGATGCAAGAGTTCTTTCTAAAAGCAACCCTAGCTGCTAAATAGTTTGCTGTCTAGCTCTGCCAATCTGGGGGTTGGGGGCGTGGCCTTCACAGCCACCAGACAGAGCTTGGTCCTTTGAAAGGGAATCCAGCCACGTGCTGGCTTGCCCGGCCGCGGCCTCAGGCCCTCGCTGGCCTGGCCCCCCCACCTCTGAGCAGCTGCCCCATTTCGCTGGCGCGTTTGCTCAGACTTTCTTAGGCTTTCTCCGGCCCCTTATATAACACAGCCCCTCCCGCGCTGCACCCTCTCCCCTCCCTGTTTCACTTTCCTTCCCAGCCCTTTGCTGCTGCACACGCTGGCATTACAGGACGCTTGCCCCCCGCTGTGTCCCTGTGAACAGTGCCCAGCACAGACGAGGTGTGGAGTGGCTATCTGTGGGATGAGTGAGTGGCCACACAGAGGGGGTGTCTGCCACAGGGCCTTTGCTCAGGCTGTTCTCCCTCCCGGCTGAGCCCCAGCTGGCTCCTTGTCACTCAAGTCACATCAAGCTTGTCTTCATCTTGGAGGGGTCTCATGGTCCCCCAGTCTTTCTTTGTCATTCTGCTTTACTTCCTTTTTCTTTGAATGGGGCTATAATGCAGAGAACATAAAATTGCACGTAACATAGAATTCATCATCTGGAAGTGTAGGGTCGTCGGTTTTGAGTGCGTTCAGGAGGCTGTGCAGCCGGCGCCACTATCGAACTCCACAGCGTGTCCACCGCCCCAGAAAGAAACCCCATCCCGGGTAATCATTAATTCCGTCTGTATGCAATCACCTGTTCTAGACATTTTACAGAAATGGAATCACATGATATGTAACGTTTTATGTCTGGCTCCTTTCGCTTAGCACAACGTCCTCAAGCTTCATCCACGCGGCTCATGTGTCAGAACCCCATTCATTTTCATGGCTGAATAATATTCCACTGTGTGAATACGCCACTGAGTACGGAAAAACTCAGGCTGTTTGTTCTCCACTTTCACACCACAACAATCGACAGAGAGGATTTCCGTGACCAAATGGGTGCGGGGCCTTCCCCACACGCCACCAAGCCGGCAGTCGATTCTGCAGCAGACACTGCTGGGTGTCCTCTGATTCGATTCCGACACTACCCGGAGACAGCGTCAGACCCCACAGAGTGAGGCTCGGCCCCCGGGCCACCCCCACTTCAGACACCAGTCACAACTCTGGGCCTCTGGCACTTCTGACCAACTGGCTGGAAGCTGGGGTTCCTACAACTTCCGCTTTGGGTTCAGTGAATTTGCTGGAGCAGCACACAGAACTCTGGGAAACACTTAATGTTTACTGGTTTATTATAAAGGGCATTACAAAGGATGCTGACGAAGAGATGCGTAGGGCGAGGTACGGGGGGAGGGGCGCGGAGCTTCCATGCAGTCCTGGAGGCACCACCCTCAGGGCCTCCTTGTGTCCAGCTGTCCGCAAGCTCTCTGAAGCCTGTCCTTTTGGGTTTTTATGGAGGCTTCGTGACCACACCTGATTAAACCATTGGCCATTGGCCATCAACCTAACCTTCGGCCCCTGCCCTCCCTGAAGTTGCGGGGTGGGGCTGGAGGTCCCCACCCTCTGAACCTGCCTTGGTCTTTCCTGTGACTGACACTCATCCTGAAGCTGCCCAGTGGCGCCAACCACCAGTCATCCCGGCGTACAAAGGACATCTCTGGGGAGAGTCTAAGGGTTTTAGGAGTTGTGTGCACCAGGAAACAGAGATAGAGACTAAGTAGGTAGTGATTTTTTTTTTTTTTTTTTTTGAGACAGAGTCTCACTCTGTTACCCAGGCTAGAGTGAGTGCCGTGGCGTCAATCTAGCTCACAGCAACCTCAAACTCCTGAGCTCAAGCGATCCTCCTGTCTCAGCCTCCCGAGTAGCTGGGACTACAGGCATGCACCACCATGCCCGGCTAATTTTTTCTATATATATTTTTAGCTGTCCAAATAATTTCTTTCTATTTTTAGTAGAGATGGGGTCTCACTCTTGCTCAGGCTGGTCTCGAACTCCTGAGCTCAAACGATCCGCCCACCTCGGCCTCCCAGAGTGCTAGGATTACAGGCGTGAGCCACCGCGCCCGGCCTGTAGTGATGTTTTACACTATCACAGCCACATTTGTTTAGCCGTTCATCCACCAATGCACACTTTGTTTTTTCCCACTCTTTGGCCATTATAAATAATGCTGCTGGGAAGACTCACGCACCAGTTTTGTGTGAGTTTGTGTTTTCGTTTTCCTTGGGTTTATACCTAGGAGTGGAATTGCTGGATCACATGGTGTTTTTCTTTAGAGCTCTTATCACTGTCTGAAATTACTACAGTATTGCTTATTTATTGACTGTCTCTCCTGGGGCTGGGACTGGGATGGGTGCCAAAAATCTCAGTCATTGCCATAAATAATGCTTCAATGCAATAAGAAAAATCAAAGACAAGGTCAAAGTCCCAGAACCTGAGGCAAAACCAAAAGCCTAATCCTGTCTTTGTGTGTGTGTGTGTGTGTGTGTGTGTGTGTTTAATACATTTATATATATATATATTTTTTTTGGAGACAGAGTCTCTCTCTGTTGCCCGGGCTAGAGTGAGTGCCGTGGCGTCAGCCTAGTTCACAGCAACCTCAAACTCCTGGACTTAAGCGATCCTCCTGCCTCAGCCTCCCGAGTAGCTGGGACTACAGGCATGCGCCACCATGCCCAGCTAATTTTTTCTATATATATTTTTAGTTGGCCAGATAATTTCTTTCTATTTTTAGTAGAGACGGGGATCTCACTCTTGCTCAGGCTGGTCTCGAACTCCTGACCTCTAGCGATCCACCCACCTCGGCCTCCCATAGTGCTAGGATTACAGGCGTGAGCCACCGCGCCCAGCCAATATATATATTTTTAAATTTTGACTCATTTATTTATTTTTTAAATTTCAGAATATTATGGAGGTATAAACATTCTGGTTACATATATTGCCTTTGCCTCACCCAAGCCAGAGCTACACGCATGCCCATCCCCCATACAGTGTGCTCCGCACACATTAGTTGTGAGTTTACCCATCCCCTCCTACCCCCGCCCGGCACCCAGTGAATATTACTTCCATGTGAGCACCTAAATGTTGATCAGTGAGTACCAATTTGATGGCGAGTACATGTGGTGCTTGTTTTTCCATCCTTGTGATACTTCACTTCGAAGAATGGGCTCCAGCTGCACCCAGGATAATATAAGCAGTGCTAGTTCAGCATTGTTTTTTATGGCTGAGGAGAACTCCATGGTGTACATATACCATATTTTATTAATCCACTCATGGATTGATGGGCACTTGGGTTGTTTCCACATCTTTGCTATAGTGAATTGTGCTGCCATAAACATTCGAGTGCAGATGTCTTTATTATAGAATGGCTTTTGTTTCTTTGGGTAGATGCCTAGTAGTGGAATTGCTGGATCAAATGGTATTTCTATTTTTAGTTCTTTGAGATATCTCCAAATTACTTTCCACAAGGGTGGTACTAATTTGCAGTCCCACCAGTAGTGTAAGAGTGCTCCTGTCTTCCCACATCCACACCAGGATTTGTTGTTTTGGGACTTTTTGATAAAGACCATTCTCACTGGAGTTAGGTGATATCTCATTGTGGTTTTGATTTGCATTTCCCTGATGATTAGAGATGTTGAGCACTTTTTAAATATGTTTGTTGGCCATTATTCTGCCTTCTCTTGAAAAGTTTCTGTCATGTCCTTTGCTCATTTTTTAATGAGGTGGTTTGACTTTTTTCTTGTTAATTTTCTTAAGTTCTATATAGATTCTTGTTTTCAGCCCTTTATCAAATGTGTAGAAAGCAAATATTTTCTCCCATTCTGTAGGTTGTCTTTTCGGTCTAATGATCATTACCTTGGCTATTCAGAAGTTTTTAATTTGACCAGGTCCCATTTATTTATTTATTTTGCTGCTGTAATTGCTTTGGGGTCTTCAAGTGATATACAGAATTAATGCAATCCCTATCAAAATACCATGATCATTCTTTGCAGATCTAGAAAAAATAATTCTATGTTTTGTATGGAACCAGAGAAGACCTCATATAGCCAAAGCAATCTTAAGCAAAAAAGAACAAATTGGGAGGCTTCAAGCTTTACTACAAGGCTATAGTACCCAAAAAAGCATGGTACTGGCACAAGAACAGAGACATAGACCTTTGGAACAGGACTGAGAACCCAGATATAAAACCATCTTCATATTGTCATCTAATCTTTGACAAAGCAGACAAAAACATACACTGGGGAAAAGAATCTCTGTTCAATAAATGGTGGTGGGAAAATTGGATAACCACATGCAGAATATTGAAACTGGACCCCCACTCTCCCCTCTCACAAAAATCAACTTGTGATAGATAACAGACTAAACTTAAGGTGTGAAACCTTAAGAATTCTAGAAGATAATGTTGGGAAAACTATTATAGACATCAGCCTAGGCAAAGAATTTATGAATAAGACCTCCTAATCCTGCCTTTATTTATATTTCGTTCATGAACTTTTTGCATTCACTTTAATTTCTAAAAATACTGCATATTAAATGATTATTAATCTAGATGACTGAGCTTTTTGTTCCCTATGACATTTGGAGGGAGGTGAGTGAGGCACAATGAAGATTTTTTGTCCAGCGTACACAGCAGGTCTCAGGAGGTTCAGGTGTGTGGCTGAAGAAAAGGCCTGTTTGTGAGCAGGGAGCGTAAGGTCAGCTTTGATTTCAGGGCAGGCTTTTGTGCTGTGAGGCCTGCCCTAAGCTGGAAAGGTGAGAGCAGTCTTAGGAGGTGAGAGCAGCTGAAGCCAGACCTCAAGGAGGGCTGCAGGGTGGAACAAGGGACTAGATGTCAGTGCATCTTGGAGGAGAAATGGATACAGGCTGGTGAGCAACCAATGGGGGTGGGGGCCGAGGTGGGAGGAGGGTAGGGATGCCATCTGACACTGGCATTCGGGACACAGTAGGCACAGCATGGGGGCTCCTGGGTTGGCACCCCAGACACTTGACCGGCTGAATGGGCGATGCACAGCCCCCACAGTAAGTAACTTACCAGGGCTGTGACCCAGGCGCCACATGTAACTGGCAAATATTTGCATGACGCAAGCTACTGCCCACAGGCTGCCTGCATGTTTTAGGAAATAAAGTGTTATTGGAAACTGGGCAAATGTGCCATCCCATTACCTCTGGTCTCCACTGTCTCTGAGGAGAAGTCAACTGTTAATCTTACTGGGATTCTCTTGTATGTGATGAGCCATTTTTCTTTTGCTGCTTTCAAATTGTTTTCTCTTTGGCTTTTAGCATTTTTACTATTATGTGTTTGTGTGCGGATATTTTCGAGTCTATCCTACTTGGAGTTTGTTGAGTTTCTTAGATGTGTAGATTAATATTTTTCATCAAATTTGGGAAGTTTTCAACCATTATTTCTTAAAATTTTTTTTCTGTTTCTGTCCCTCCTCTCTTTCTACTATTTCCATTATGCATATGTTGGTGAGATTAATAGTGTCCCACATTTCTCTCAGGCTCTGTTCATTTTTCTTCATTCTTTTTTCTCTCTGTTCTTCAAGTTGCATAATGTACATTGATCTATCTTCAAGTTGCTGATGCTTTCTTCTGCCAGTACAAATCTGTTGAACCCCTGTACTTATATTTTTTCATTTCAGTTATTGTACTTTTAATCCCAGATTTCCATTCAGTTTGTTTTTGTAATTTCTATCTCTCTATTGATATTTTCTATTTGATGAGACATGGTCACCATACCTTCCTTTATTTCTTTAAGCATGATTTCAATTAGTTTTTAAAACGTATTTATAATGACTGCTTTGAAGTCTTTGTTAAATCTGATATCTGTGTCCTCTCACAGGTAGTTTCTTTTGCCTGCTTTTCCCTGCATGCATGGTAAAATATTCCCGTTTCTTTTCATGTCTTGTAATTTTTTGTTGGACATTGGACATTTTAGAAAATATATTGTAGCAACTCTGAGTACTGGTCCCACAGCCCCCCAGGCTAGCTGTTGTTATTGCTTGCTTGTTGTTCCGTGACTTAGCTGGGCTATTTCAGTGAAGTCTATTTCCCCAGCAATGTGAAGCCTCTGATGTTGCTCCTCAGAGGGTGCAGCCATAGGCATGCTCACCGCCATCCTGCGGGGACAGTGGCTTTAGCAGGGCTCTCTTTGCCTCCTTCCCTCATCTCTCTGTGGGCTGTCTGCCTTTACTGGTGTCACACCCAGCCATTAGGCTCCACTAATTGCCGGGTGATGTTCTACTGTTTGCAACAATGCCCTGGGACATAAATTGCTCCACAGTCTGATCCAATTAAATACAGGGTCCTTTGCTGGGGTAGTTTTCCAGGCCACTCTTTGTTTTTTCTGACTGCAGGAGGGCTCTCTGTGGCTGCTTTTCCCCATGGTTCTCTCTGGTAAACTAGCTGGCTTATGGTTTACCTCATTGTTCTGTTGAAGCTACTAGTCTCCTATCAATTGCTTACCACCCAGAACTCTAATGTTTTTGTGAGTGCCCTCAGGCTTGGACTTACCTACAGTCTGTTTCAAATAAAGTCAATTCCTTTGGGGAGAGCTTAGGAGCTGTCTTGTCTTCAGTCTTTCCTCTCTCCTTCTGAGCAAAATCTGTGAGTCACTGCTCTGTAGGGTGTGGTGGGGACAATAGCCCACTTTCCCCGAGTGACACCCTTGCTTTACGAACAGAGCACGAGGTGGGGACTGTAGTCTCTGATCCTCCTGGCTTGCCTCTCCCAGCATGGACCCTCCACCCCATGCATGAGCTGGAGTCGGGGTGATCAGAGCACCAGCTCTCCCAGACTGAGGCACCAGGGGAAGAGTCTCCGTGCTATGAGTGGGGGCTGGCTGGAGGAAGGGGGCCCCCACTTCTCAGCTGCACTTGCTCACACGTAGCTGGGGCGGGGGCTGAGACGTGCTGGCAGCCGGCCCTCCTGCAGGTATTTGTCCTGGGCTGGGAGCGGGAGCTTTGTGTTCTGCTGCGCCCACCTGGAGTGGAGCCGCTTTCCCTCTGAGCCGAGGGTGAGCAGTGCGGAAGTGGTAATTGTTCAAATGCCATGATACTTACTGTTCTTACTGAGTTTTAGTAGATTTTCTTGAGTGAATTTTACTTCATTTGCTTTATGCTCTAAAGACAATTTACAGAGGTGTTTTTTTTGTTTTGTTTTGTTTTTTATAATTTTCACCACTTCACTTGTTTTGTTGGGGGATGGTTCCACAGAGCTCCTCCTGCCCCGTTCCAGAGGCAGAACTCCTCCCGCCTGCTCTCTGAGGTTTCCATCCCTGACGCTGAGGGTGCCCTTCATCCTCACTGCCCTGTCCCCGAGCCCAGGGCACTTCCTCCTTTGGCAGTCCCGCCTGTCGGGGTCATGTTGTGTCAGCGGGAGAAGATCGCAGCTGAGAGATAATCCGCCTCGCACTGTTTCCTCCTCCTCCCTTTCCCTACTTGTCACTCTGGGTGCAGAGTTCCCTGGCGAGGCCACAGGCCCTCTTGGGTTTGGGAGCTCTGCCCCACACCCACAGTGAGTTATTATGCTTTTTTTGGTAAAATGCATGAATAGATTTTTATGATTTGGTTGAAAAATTTTTTAATTAATTTTTTCAAAGTAGCACTTGATACTAATTTGTAGTGTTAAAGCGCTCACAACTCCGGCAGCAGCCCCTCGTTTCCCCTTCTTTCCCGTTTTCCACTCCCAGAGACACGCTGTGGTCCCCGTCAGGAGGCTCACGCCTGCCAGCTGGCTCCCAGTTTGGGCTTTCCTGGAGTCCTGTCCCCTACTTGTGCCCGTCTGCCTGGGTGCTCTCTTGCCACCGCACAGCTGTCCCCTTGGGACTCCCTGTTCTCTCTGTGTTGGGTCCTGTGATTGCTGACGCTTGTCATCTTTCTTGGATTATTTCCTCATTTTGGTGGCACGTATCTTGCCACAGGAACATCGTTGTGTCCTAAGCGTTGGCAAGCATTTGGTGGGGCCCCCTGAGCCGAGCTGGCTGGAGCATACACTGGTACAATTGTCGCGGGATCCCAGCACCTTCTCACGTTGGTACACAAAGCATCCTCATGACAGAGGCAGAGTGTTCTAGGGGAGGGCCTGCAGTGGTTTGTGTAACTGGTTTCCCACTATGGACACTTGGGCTGTTTCTAATCCTGTGCTGCCAAACGGTGCTGTGATGCGAAGCTGCACACAGAGTTCATTTGAAGGTGTCTCAGTACGAGGGAAAGATCAGTTGCTAGAGGTACAATTGCCACGTCCCAAATTCACACATTCGTAATTTTGATGGAAACGGCCAAATTCACTTCCATAGGAGTATATCAAGTTACACTTTCAGTAGCAATACCTGCTTTCCCAGCTTTGCCCTGAAAATGTTATTAATGCGATCATTTTTCTAAGAGGTAAAACGGTACTTGAGCTGAACATTCTCATCACCCAGGAGCATCTTCCCACACGTTGGGTCTCATGCATTTCCTCGTCTGTGAGCTGTTTCTATCTCCCTCATTTTTCCATTGGATAGTTGATCTTTCCATTTTCTTTTGAATCATTTGCAGTCAGACTTTCACCCCCAGCACTTCACTCCAACTCCTTCCTTTGTCTGCGTTGCCCAGCTCATGGTCGGCTCTTGTTCTCATACACGACCTTCTCGGCATCTGCGGCAGCTGATCGGGCCCTCCTTCCTGGATCTTTCTTTAACAGCTCTGTGTCTTCCTTGGTTTTCTTCTTAACTTCTGGAAACTCCTTCTCAACGTCCATGATGGATTTTCCTTATTGCCTCTAAGCATCGGCATGTGCGGGGCTCAGCTCCTTCTCTGTGAACGCGGCTCGTACACACCTTAGCCAGGTCCCCAGCAGCCTCCGGGAGGCCTCCCTGCTGAGGGCCTGGCCGTGCGAGATCAGACGATGAACCGCAAAGACACGCCCTGCGCGGAGAGGCTGTCCACATCAGCATTAAGAGCTCTGAACTTCAACCAGCCTGTGCTGTGCCTTGCTGCAGTTCATGTATGTTTCAATCCAGAGAGGTAAATCGTTACTTGAATAAACAAGGTGTCACTGTCCACAAAAGCAATAGGATGGGTAATTCATCGAGAAGCTTCTGTATCCCCACGGTAGGCCGATCTTCTTGTACTGGCCGCTGCCATCAGCCCGCCCTGCAGGCCTGCAGAGTCCCCCGTGCCCTGAGGCCGCAAGGAGGGGTACAGGGGTTGCCCTGGGGAGGGCTTTGGCTCTCCAGGTGCCGGCTGGGCTGAGGAGCGACACCCACGCGTGGCACAGGAGTGGGAATAACAGCCACGAGTTACGTCTCCAGTATGCAAATACTCTGCTAATCTCAGATTTTTTTCCTTAGGCTAGTTTGCAAAAGTTGAAGCATTGGGTCAAAAGGCATCAGAGAGATCTTTCTAAAACTGACCGTGTTACTACCATCCCCAAAATTCTTCAGTGGCTCCCCCAGAACCTTTTGGGTAAACTCCAAGCTCTGTGGTCTGTCCCGGGGGTCATTCGCTGTGTGGCCTCCGCTGCTCTTTTCTGCCACTGCTCTGTGCCTGACACGTGGGGTTCTGTCCCTGCCTTCGCCGAGCTGTTCTCCCGGCTTGCCCACCTGGGGAAGGTCTGTGGGTGAGCAGTGGGGTTCTGGCTTATGCCTCAGATCTGTCTACTCTCACCTGTCTGGTCCTGCCTGGAGGCCGGTGGGAGGCCTCAGGGAGCCAGTGTCTGGCAAGGGCCCCTCGTGCCTGTGTTCTGAGGTCTCCCGATGGGATGCGTCTCCTGGCCCAGGGCCCAGGACACCTACCTGAATCCTGGGGAGAGAAAGTGGAGCCATTTTCACTGAAGACCCTGTGCAGTGGGACATGGCCCACACAGCCCAGACTCCTGGGACAGAGGCTGGCATGGTGGGGACACCTGCTGCTTGCACGAGGCGTGGCTTCGCCCAGCAGGGCCCCAGGGGCATGTGCAGGGCGGCACTGAGGGCCCTCCTGAAACACCAGGGGACACCAGGGGGCTCAGTGACCCGCAAAAGAGGAGGGGTGGGAGCAGAGTACACACGTGTGTCCCTGTGTCTGTGACTGCGGGAGGCCGGGTGCTGGCCGGAGCCCCTGGACTCTCACTGCCGTTAGGAGCCGCGCTTAGAGGCCAGGGGGCCCCACGAGCCCAGGCCGGCTCGTCCCTGTGCGCTGGGTGCCCTTGAGCAGTTGCTTTGCCTTTCTGAGCCCCTGTTTCGCCACTTGCCAAGGGGGACAGTGGCCGCACCTACCCCAGGGGGTCCCCGACCCCCACACTGCAGAGCTCTGCCCAACCCCCACCCTCGCCCCCGGTCTGTGGAAAAATTATCTTCCACGAAAATGGTCCCTGGTGCCAAAATGTCGGGGACCGCTGTGTCAGGCTGTACACAAAGCACTGGCCTGGGACCTAGTGCTCAAGGGGAGCATTCGATTTCAGTGGGAAACAGAGCAGCCCGGCTCCTCGCTCTTCTACCTGTGATGGGGCGTGCCCGCCGCCGTCAGGAGCTCCAGATTGGCGAGGGCCCTGCATAGAGGCGCGGTGGGTGGACGGGAGTGCCACCCTCCCTGGAGAACCTCCTACAAGCCCTGCTGAGGTCTGATGCCCGCCCGAGAGATCTGAAGGACCCAAGGGACTGTGCCAGCATCTGGCCATCATCCCTGAGTTGTGAGGGAAGGGGGCTGTGACAGTCACCAGGATGGCCTTACCCTCACCTTTGAGAACTGCCCTGGTGTCAGCAGGGTCCTGCTCCGGAGGGCTGCGGTGGGATGGACAGGCTTCACAGAGGGCTAGATGCAGCCAGGTTCCCGGGCTAAGCTGCTGGCCACAACAGAGATGCCAGCTGTGGTCTGAATGTGGGTGTCCCCTCAAATTTACATGTTGAAATTTAATCCCCAGTGTGGTAGCATTAAGAAGTGGGGCCTTTGGGGAAGCGATTAAGTCAAGGGTTCTGCCCTCACGCGTGGGAGAGGTGTCCTCATGAAGAAGCCTGAGGGGGCTGAGGGGGCTCCTCACCCCTTCTGCCACGTGAGGACACATAGAAGGCGCCATCTATGAGGAAGTAGACACCAAATCTGCTGGTGCCTTGGTCTTGGACTTCCCAGCCTCCAGAACTGTGAGCAATAAATTTCTGTCATTTGTAAATTAGTCAGCCTAAGGCATTTTCAATAGCAGCCCAAATGGACTAAGACAGCCGGCTTCTAAGAACCTGCTTTGGGCGGTGTGAATCCCCAGTGCGATAGCAATGTGGGGGCAGGGGCTTTAGAGAGCCCCTGGATCCCCCCTGTGAGAATGAACCCATTCTGGACCCCAGCCAGGCCCGGGGCCTCTGAGGCAAACCCCAGTCAGGGGAGAATCTGGCAGTCTGCACGGCCACCCACCAGCTCCCTCCCTGGCAGGCTCTGAGAAACAGCGCCAGGCAAAGAAGGCCAGCTGCAGCCGGGCCACCTGGGGGCCTCGGCACGGCTGCGCTGTGCCAGGAGTCTGCATCGCCTGGCGCCAGGCCGGGCCTCGCAGGCATCAGTCTTGGGCACCACCTGTGCCGCTGACACCTGCCCCGCAGGCACAGGCCCTGGCCTGCAGAGTCCCGTGGCCCTCCCATCTGGCCGGCTGTGGGCACTGGAGCCGGACCTCAGGAGGACAAAGGCGCCTCTGCAGGGAAGGGCCACGAGCCCTGGATGTGGCTGAGGGGCAGAAGATGTGGCCATGATCAAGGCCCGCTCTGGGCTCCGAGGCTGCACCTGAAGAAGGGGCACTCCATGCCCAGCTGGGGGCTGCCGGGTGGGTCTTCTGAGGGCCTGGATCCCAACAGCTGCTCAGAGAGGTGGCAAGCAGAGGGGAGGACACCTAGGTGACCCCCAGCCCGTGTTCTCCAGGGGATGGCTGCGGGCTGCCTCCTTCTCCCCCATCTTGGAGAGCCCACGCTTCATCTTTCCATCCTCCCGGTGGCCTTCTGTGCTGGGCCACTGAGGCGCTGGCAGGCATGGAGAGCACGATGTCACGATGGCTCCCAGGCAACGGGCCCTGCGCCTGAGGCTGCAGCTCTGATTGGATTGACGAGGTGGGGAACAGCATGCCAGGCAGCAGGAACAGCATGTGCAAGGCCACAGAGCAGGACACTGCACCATGTTCCTTTGTAGCGGGGCTGGGCCCTCCTCTTACTGACACTGACAGGGTCTGACCTGCCTCCTGGTCTTCCCGCTGCAGTTCCAGTCGCGGGGGGACGGGGCGGGGCTGTGCTGCTTTCTCCATCATCCTTTCCTCACGCTTCCCACGGCCGGGGAGGAGGCTGCTGACTGGCAGGACATAGCTGGGCCTCTGCTGTGGCTGCGGGGGTGACAGTGGTGACCAGGGCTGGCCCTGGAGAGAGCGAGGAGCCTGGGGCTGGGCAAGGGCTTGCATGTGGCAGGGACAGTCACCCCAGGGCCCCCAGAACCCCACGGGTGTCTCCAGGCCCAGCCTCACTCCTGTGCTGCATGCCCCCGCCCCCGGGGGGCAGGTACAGGCCCTGCGGACCGCTGCAGTGGGTCTTTTCTAACGCGGCCCGAGGGGTGCCAGGGACTGAGGGAGGGGGTAGGGATGGGGGTGAGGAGGGGGCTCCAGCCAGCTCCTGGACCCTCAGGACTCCTCAGGTTGGGCCCTGCACAGGCCCCCGTCGGCAGCAGGATGAGGCGTGAGGAGACGCGGGTCTCGCGCGGCAGGCGCTGGTCTGGGTGCCGAGCAGATGCCGCCTGACCCGCACGGGCAGCGTCCCTGTGCCGCTGCCGGGCTGCTGGGCACTCCCGGGCCTTGCTGGGGTGCTGGTATCACCGGGCAGCGTTCCCCGAGTCGGGTAAGGCGCCTGGGGCCTGGGGCTGCCGGCTGCCCTGTCTCTGCCTGTCCCTGCTGGGACCCAAGTCCAGGACAGGAGCCAGCCAGGCTGGCTCAGTGCACCCCGATGCCCCCTCCCCACCGTATTCCCACCCAGCAGGCCCTGCCCAGGAGAGGGGGTGCACAGTGCACTCCCTGCCCTCCTGGCTAGGTGACCTCGTCACGTGTCAGGCGGGGTCTCACTGCTCCTCAGCCGGTTTGCTCCCTGGCTCAGTTCGTGAGGGGCTGGGAACACAGGCGGGATGGGGCCTTGGCAAGGGCCGCCTGGTGGCCGAGGGACCCTAATTAGCTTCGTCACCCACACTCTGCACAGGAGGGCTTGGCGTGGGCAGGGCTGTTGGTATCTGTTCCCCAAGGTCCACTCAGCACCCACTACGCGCAGGCTGTGTTAGCCCGCCTGGGGGCTGGGGCAGGGCGCAGGCCACCCAAAGCCTGGCTGCAACGTTCCTGGGGCGGAGTTGGAAACCTGCCCAGCATTCCGGCCGAAGCTCATCTCGGGCCTGGGGTCGGGGACACGGCGTGCCAGACGTGCGAATGTGTGTTCACGGCGACTGACGTTTATGAGGGATGGGCGGCAGGACTGGAATGTACACACGTCGACCCTGAGTCCGGTTTGTCCTGGGGACCTGTTTCACAGCTGTCACCAGAAAGCTGTCCCCGATACCAGCAGGACCCACAAGGGGAGGGTGTGCGGGCTGCAGAAACAAGCCCCCCGGGAGGGGCGGGGTACGGGTCCACCGACAGAACTGCAGGGCCCTGGGCGGGCTCGGAGCTGGCACACACGCGCCTCACGTCACACGGTGATGCCTGCTGCACTTGCGGAGGCGCCAAGCCACCTGGTGACAGACTGTGGGCGCTGGCCAAAGAAGCACATGTCACTCGGTGAGAGCACAAGACTGCAGCTGCCTGACCCTTGGGGCAGTGCCGTGTCCTCACCGAGGACAGACAGACTGACCAGCAACATGACCCCACGGTCCTGAAGGCAAGGTGTCCCCGAGGTAGCTGGACGCCCTGGGCCCTGCCAGGGCGGAGGTCCCACAAAAGGTCTCCTGTGCCCATGTGGCCACTGTGGCAGGTGTCAGGCACGGAGCTGAGGTTTGCAAAGCAGTGAGGCGCCGCCTCCGCCTCTTCCTCTGCCCACGGGGCCACCTGCGCAGGGCTGCAGCGGCTTCTGCTGCCTCCACGTCTTCCCCTCCTTCAGCGCGGGGCCTCTCAGGTCTTCCCCAGCATGGCAGCTCTGCAGATTTACGCGTGCGGAGAGCGTCAGAGCCCGGTGCTTGCCACCTGCAGCCGCCGCTCTCCCCGACACGACACACCGCCGCCTGCTCCACACGCTCAGCGGGCCGCCTCCCACCCCAGGGCTGCCACAAATCCCTGTAGCTCAGTCCTCAGAACCCACTGCGATGGAACATTCCAGCCTTCCCTTGGCTGTGTCAACATGCTGAACAAGCAGGAGGTGTGTGTGTTTCACTGTGGCATAAAAATTTGGACTGGCAGTCCCTGGCCCTGGGACGTGCATCTTGACTGCCCACAGAGGCCTCCAGCTGTGGGGTCTGGGGGGCTCAGCCTCCTCTCCCCACCCTGGTGACCTTGGCTTGGTCCTGCCTCCGCCCCATGGGCTGGCCAGGCTCCCAGGAGGCTGATGACGCAGGTCTCTCTGAAACCCCTCGGCCCTGTCCTGGCCCCACACAGCCCCCAGCCCCTGTCCTGGCACGAAGACTCACCGTAGAGATTTCCACCTCTCTTTTTCTGTTTGGTTCTCTGGGCTCTCACTTTCATAAGAAGCCAAATAAAGACCTAGACAAAAAACAAAGTGAAATTATGCAATTTTGGTTGATGATAATAACTGGTTCTACACCCAGGGCCTGACCTGCTGTCTGTATTTAGTGTAAACTTTTCATTTGGAGACACTTATAGATTCGTGTGCAGTTGTAAGAACTAACACAGAGACCCTGTGGCCCTTCACCCAGTCTCCCCAGTGGTAGCCACCAGCAAAGCCACAGTGAGTACAGTCTAGTGTGAACTGCAGAGGTTCTCACCACCACGGGCACAAAGCGGAATATTTCCATCCCCGCCAAAGGACCCATCGCCAACCTCATCACCCTCCCGTCGCCCCTTTATAGACAAGCCCGCTCCCCACCCCCCCTTTCTGAACCCCTGGCAACCAGCAATCTGTTCTCCATTTCTATATTTTATAGTTTTAAGGAAGTCGTATAATGCGACCTTTTGGGGCGGGCTGTCTTCAGTCAGAGTGACTCTGGAGCTCCACCCACGTTGCGGCGGGATCGGCAGGGGAGCAGCAGGTGGAGTGACCGTGCCACGGCTTGGTTAGCCATTCACCCACTGAAGGACGGGGCTGTGTCTAGTCTTCGGCCATAACCAAACAAGCTGCTATAAACATTGGTGTGCAGGTTCTGGCTTTTGTGTGAACATGAGTATTAAGTTCTCTAGAATAAATAAATACGCGTGCCATTGGGGGGTCATACAATAGTTGCATATTTGCTGTTATAAGAAACTCTCTGTCTAGCTCTATATCCTATAGATTCTCTCCTGCTTTTTCTGCCTAAAAGTGGTACAGGTTTGCATCTTACACTTAAGTCTGGGATCCATTTTGAGTTAATCATTTGTGTAAGGTGTGAGGCCCAGGCGAGGCTTGGTTTTGGTCTGTGGATGTCCAAACGCTCCAGCACCATTTGTGGAAAGGCCGTCTTTCCTCCATTAAATTGCTTATGCACTTTGGTCAAAAATCACCTGGCGTATTTGTGTGGGTCCCTTTCTGGGTCCTCTATTCTGTCCCAGAGAGCCACGTGTCACCCTCCCCCAGTGCTGCCCCGTCTGGCTCGCTGCGCTATGTGATCGCAGCCTTACCGGCAGGTAGACTGGCTCCTCCCACTAACTCTCTTTTTCCAAATTGTTTCAGCTGTTCTAGTTCTTTGCCTTTCCATAGAAATGTTAGGATCATCTTGTCTACATCTCACAAAACATCTTGCTGGGATTTTGACAGGAATTACATTCAACCCGTACTTAGGCTCTGGGAGGAAAACTGACCTTCGCGGTCTTCCTCTTCCAGGGCGTGAACACCACGACTCCCGTTCATTTAGATCTTTGACTTCTTTCATTGGCATTGTGTAGTTTTTAGTGTACAGGTCCTGTACGTTCTATATATGTTTTATTTACACCTATGTATTGTATTTTCTTTCTTTTATTTTTTTCACAGTCTTTCGTATTAGTTTCAGGGCAAACTGGTGCTATAGTTTGAATGGTTTTGTCCTCTCCGAAATTCATGTTGCAACTTTGTTCCCAGTGCAACAGTATTAAGAAGTGGGGCCTTTGGGAGGTGATTAGGTTACGCGGGTCCCACCCTCACAGATGGAATTAGTATCCTTATGAAAGGGCAGGAGGGAGCAAGTTTGGCCCTTTTTTTGCTTTTTCTGTCACATGAGGACGTAGCACTTGTCCCTTCCCCCGTGGGAGGATACAGCTTGAAGGCTCCATTTTGGAAGCAGAAAGCAGCCCTCACCAGACACCAGATCTGTTGACGCCTTGACCTCGGACTTCCGGCCTCCAGAACTGTGAGAAACAAATTTCTGTTGTTTGTAATTACCCAGTCTAAGGTATTTTGTTATAGTGGCTCAAACTGACTAAGACAACTGGCTTCATAAAATCAATTGAAAAGTTCCCTCCTCTTCTACTTTCTGGAAGAGCTTGTAAAGAATTGGTGTTAATTCTTTAAATGTGGTAGAAATTTCCAGTGTAACCATTTGGGCCTGGAGTTTTCAAATTTCATCTTTGGGAGTTTTAAGATTACAAATTTAATTTCTTTAATAAGGTATAGGGCTATTCAAATTATCTATTTTATGGCAAATTGTAGCGGTTTGTATTTTTTGAGGAATTGATTCATTTCATCTAAATTGTCAAATTTATGTGTGTAGAGTTGTTTGTGGTATTCCCTTGTTATCTTTTTGACGTGTACAGAGTCTTTAATGATATCCCTTGTTTCATTTCTGACACAGAAGGTCCCTCTTTTCTGCAGGGGTTTCATTCCAAGACCCCCAGTGGATGCCTGAAACAGTGGAGAGCACCGAACGCCATATACACTGGCTTTTTTTTTTTTTTTTTTGAGACAGAGTCTCGCTCTTTTGCCCTGGCTAGAGTGCCGTGGCATCAGCCTAGCTCACAGCAACCTCAAACTCCTGGGCTCAAGCGATCCTTCTGCCTCAGCCTCCCGAGTAGCTGGGACTACAGGCATGTGCCACCATGCCCAGCTAATATATATATACATATATATATCTCTCTATATATATCTGGTTTTTAGCTGTCCAGATCATTTCTTTCTATTTTTAGTAGAGACGGGATCTCAATCTTGCTCAGGCTGGTCAGGAACTCCTGAGCTCAAACAATCCACCCACCTCAGCCTCCCAGAGTGCTAGGATTACAGGCGTGAGCCACCGCGCCCGGCCTACACTGGCTTTTAATGCCATTTCCATCTTAACTAAGAACTTTTGCAGTTTCAGGTGCAACAGCAAAACTAGCATGAATTTCTTTTTCTTTCTTCACAATTTCATGGATAGATTCATTCTTACCATAGATCTTAATAACCTCCACATACTATTTTTTTTGCTTTCCTTAAGTCGAGGACTTTCACCTTTCACTTAAAGGAAGGACTGTACAGCTTATCTTTGGCAAATCTAAATTGCCAGCATCACGACTCTTGTGCTTTGGGGCCATTGTTAAGTAAAATAGGAGTTACTTGAACACAAGCACTGCAGTACTGCGACAGTTGATCTGATGACCAAGACAGCTGCTAAGTGACTAATGGGAGGGGTGTATCAGTGTGGAGGTGCTGGATAAAAGGACGATTCACGTCCTGGGTGGGACAGAGTAGAGTGACGTGAGATTTCATCGTGCTATTCAGAATGCTGTGCAATTTAAAACTTAGACTTGTAATTAGCCGGGCGTGGTGGCACGTGCCTGCAGACCCAGCTACTCAGGAGGCTGAGGCAAGAGGATTGCCTGTGCCCAGGACTTTGAGGTTGCAGTGAGCTATGGTGACGCCACGGCACTCTAGCCCAGACAACAGAGTGAAACATTGTCTCAAAAAACCACAACAAAACTTATGAGTCATTTCTGGAATTTTCCATTTAATATTTTTGGACTATGGTTGACCACAGGTAACTAAAATCATGGAAAGTGAAACTGGTTAAGGGAGGACTATTGTATTAGTTGTGTCTTCTCTTTTCTGTCAAAAGGTTCTTTGCTAGAGGATGGCAATTTTATTGTTCTTTTCAAAGAAAAAACCCTTTGGTTAATTTTATTTTTTTCTGTTTACAGTTTCATTGATTTCTGCTCTTACCAGCTCTTATTTCCTTCCTTTTTCTGGCTTTGGATTTAATTCACTCCTTTTTCTAGATTCTTGAAGTGGGAACTTACATTATTGATTTGAAATTTTATTTTTTCTAATGTGTATATTTGGTGCTACAAATTCCCTCTCAGCCCTACTTTAGCTGTGACTTGCAAATTTTGATTGTATTTTTATTCTGTTCCATTATGTTTGATTTTCCTTCAGACTCTTTGACCTATGGATTATTTAGAAGTGTGTCGTTTAGTTTCTAAGTGTTCAGAGATTTTCCTGTTGTCTTATATTACTGATTTCTAATTTGGTTCCCTTGTGGTCGGAGAACACACTCTGTGTGATTTCAGTTACTTTATATTTGTTGCAGTTTGCCTTATGGCTCAGGATATGGTATACCTTGGTATATATTCTGTGGGAAATTAGGAAAAATGTGAGTTCTGCTGTAGTTGTATGGTGTGTCCTATAAATGTTGATTATATTCTGTTGTTTGATGGTATTGTTTGAAGTCTTTGTGTTTTCTGATTTTCTATCTAGTTCTATCAATTGTTGAGAGAGGGGTACCGAAGTCTCTGCCTATAATTGCGGATTTGTTATTTCCCCTTTCAGTTTGATCAGCTTTTTATTTGCCAATTTTGCAGTTCTGTTGTTTGGTGGATACATATCATATGCTATGTCTTCTTGGGGAATTGATCCTATTATTATTATATAATGTTCTTCTCTGTCTCTGGTAATTTTCTTTCTTCTGAAGTGGATTTTATCTACATTAATATCACCATTCTTGCTTTCATTTGATTAACTGTAGCATGCTATATCTTTTTCCATCCCATCCCATGACACATCTATATCATTATATTTGAGGTGAGTTTCTTGTAGATAGCATATAGTTGGGGCATTTTTGAAAATCCACTCTGTCAATTTGTCTTTTACTTGGTATATTTAGGCCATTTACATTTAATGTAATTATTAATATGGTAAGGCTTAAGCCTGCCATTCTGTTTACTTATCTTTATTTTCTGTTTTGTTTCTCTGTTTTATTTTTCTTGTCTTCCTGTGGGTTACCTCAACAGCTTTTAGAATTCCATTTTGATTTGTGTATAGTAAATTCCTGAAGGATGGTTTCACAGAACATAAGATTCTGGGTTGACAGTTTTTTTCTTTCAGCAATTAAAAAATATGCCACTGTCTTCTGGCCTCCATGGTTTCTGATGAGAAATATGACATTATTCTAATTGTTTCTCCCCTATAGGTAAAGTGTCATTTCTCTCTCAATGCTTTCAAGATTTGTTTCTTTTTCTTTAGTTTTCAGAAGTTTGACTACAATATGTCTTGGTAGGGGTTCCTTTGGGTTTTCCTGTTCAGGATCACTCAGCTTCTTAAATCTATGGGTTTATGTTTTTTCCAACTGTGGGAACTTCCAGCCATTATTTCTTTGAGTACTTTTTCAACCCTGCCCTCTTTCTCCTCTCCTCAGACTCTGATGACATGAGTGTGAGATCTTTTGTTATAATCCCACAGATGAGTCTCTGTTCCAGTCTATTTTCTCTGTTGTTTAGATTGCATAATTTTTATCGTTCTAGCTTCCAATTCACTGATTCTTTCCTCTGTCCGATCATTTTGCTGTTGAGCCCAGTCACTCAGTTTTCTATTTCAATTATTGTACTTTTTAGTTCTAAAACTTCCATTGGCTCTTCCTTATGTCTTCTGTTTCTTTGGTGAGACTTTCTATCTTTTCATTTGCTTCAAGGAGACTCAAGGCTGACCGATCACCAGGGATGCCCTGTCAGGGAAGGCCTGGAGCTGAGGTCAGGACCAAGTTTCTGTCAGGAGCTATGACCAACGCTGTTGGAACTCAATATGTCTTATGTCTCTTATCTTGCTTTCCTCCACTTTGGTAGGTGGGAGGAGGGACGGGAGGAAGAGAAGGTCAAAATGGGAGCTATTCCTCTCTAATGGAGCCCAGGAGGGCCAGGGTTTTGTCTGTATGCTCACTGCCAAGCTGCTGGCTGACACACAGCAGGCTCTCAAGAAACACTATTAACTTAAGGCGTGAATGAAATGCCCGCCTTTCCTCATCTCCCTGCCATGAGACTCCCCTTGTCCCTCTCCTCATGTGTCTTTGACACATATCATTGCCCAATTTCCATGAAGAGCTCATTGGCTAATGACAACAGTCATCATAATACCTAGTATGGTAGGTTGAATGATGGCCCCCGGAGTACCCAGGTCCTCATCCCCAGGACCTTTGAATGTTACCTTCTGTGGCAAAAGGGACTCAGCAAATGTGATTAAGGATCTGGAGCTGGGGAGATTATCCTGGATTATCTGGGTGGTCCCTAACTGCAATCACAAGTGTCCTTATAAGGGCAATGCAGAGGGAGACTTGACTACAGCAGAGAGAAGTGGATGCGATGATGGAAGCAGAGACTGGAGCGATACACTCTGAAGACGGAGGAAGGGGCCACAAGCCCAGGAATGCAAGTGGCCACAGGAAGTTCAGAAAGGCCAGGAAACGGATTCTCCCCTCACAGCCTGCAGAAGAAAGCAGCCCTGCTGACACCTTGATTTTAGCCCCGCAAAACTGACTTCTGACCTCGACTCTCCTGACCTATACAAGGATAAATTTGTGTTGCTTTGAGCTGTCAAATTTGTGTGATTTGTTGTAGCACCAAACTAATATACTAGTATGGATTGCGGGCTTCACCTCTGCCAACTTGAGTAATTCTCACCGTGCCCTGGGAAGGAGATTCTCTCGTTACCCGCTTCACAGATGCGGCAGGGGAGGCTCAGAGGGGCGAGGCCTGCCTGGGTCACACAGCTGGCTGGGGTGGGAGCAGTTCAGGTGGGTTTATTCATTAGCGGCTAAGCTTCTTGGGGGGTACAGATATGGGTGAAACCCCCTCCAAAAAGTTCCTAGCTCCAAAATATAAAAAATAAAATGGCAAAGTTGAAATTATTCAAAAGCATAATCATTAAAAAATCCCTCTCCCTAATTTTTTTTTTTGGCAGCCTTTGGGTGTGGGTCACTGTGTAATATGCCTGCTGTGGTGAGCAGCCAGGCCTCCTGTGTGCTGAGGGGGCCTCTCCCGGTGAGAGCAGCTGCCCAAGGGCCACGCTGCCCCGCAGGGACAGTCAGTTCAAGCCCAGCTGGCCACTTGCTTCCCTACCACTTCTGCTTCCTGAAAGAGGGGGATCCTGGCATACGCCCACTTAGCATATTTGCAAACAAATTTGTATGACAAATGATCATGTGGGAAGAGACAGAAGTTAACAGCACACTGGAGAAAAGAGAACCCACCTCACGCCAGCGTACATTACGCACTTGCACATGCAGATTCAGCCCAGGGCAAGGCCATCCCCACGTGAGCCCTGGAGGGTGGTTCTTACCATCGCGCCCTCCTTTACAGACAGATGGCCCAGATTTGCAATGCCCAGCGGTGTCCAAACTGTGTCCAAGGAGGCACCTGGCCCCAGGCGTCCTTGAGGTCCCAGCCCAAAGCTCTTCGGGCCCATCCTGTGCTCCCGGGGTGGCAGTGGGCCAGCCGGGGGGGAAGCAGCCTCCTCCCCTGTTCCCTCCCAGAGCCAGCACAGGTGGGCATGGTGCATCCCTACTCAGAGCAGGAGGCCACGAATGGTGACTAGGAGGCCACCCAAGAGTCCCATGGCCCGGGGAGTGGGGAAGCTGTGGGGTCACCTTACCGTCCTCGCTGAAGATGGGGGCAGTGTACAAGTAGTGAGTGATGCTGGGGTCTTGCTTGAAGGGACACTCCGCTTGTTTCCACGTGATAAACTCTCCAACCTGCTTGGCCAGCTCCAGAAACTTCTGCCAGGGTCACAGAGACACAGAATGGGAGGCACTCCAGTGCCTGGGGCTCCCTGTGAGGGTGAGTGGCCGCCCACGGCAAAGCCTCTCTCTCAACCAGCAGGGGTTTCAGGGATTTGGTGAGGAAGGCGGGCAGTAAGTGAGGGAGGGAGCAGGCTTTGCCCACAGCCTTCTCTAGCAAGAGTGAATATTTTATTCTCACTGCATTTATTTTTGTGGTTATTCCCTATTTATGGCAAGTGATATGTGTTTATCTAGAGAATAATGCAAATACATTTAAATAAGATGCAAGTAAATTCTCTTACATATAATGTAAATACATTTATTTAATTTTTTAGCAGTGTGCCAACTTTAAGAAGGATTTAAATAAATAGCAGCACAGTGGTGCTTGGCGGGAGCCCCGTTCCGTGGCATCCCTTGATCTGCCCTGGCAACTAGGTCTCGCCCCTGCTGCCGCTCCCCGAGGCCAGGGCCCCATGAGCACCTTGCAACCGTACCCACCCCTGGACTCTGCTCTGAGAAACAGTTCAGGAAGGACAAAAGATGGGCTTTCCCACACCTGGCTGTGTGCCAGTGTCACTGGTAGAGGAAGCTCCCAGGCCCCACAGGCCCCTACAGTCTTGCCTAAGCCCAATCTCCTCTGCGTCACCTCCGGCCTGGGTGACCCGGGCGGGAGCAGCCTGGGCCCGCCTGCTGGCCTGGCCTTGCCCCGGCCCCGCTGGCCCTCGGGAGCAGCCAGACCTGAGGGCGGGATGAGTGGTCCGCTGGGGTGTCCATGCAGGGGCCGCTCCAGGCCAAAGCACCCAGGCACATGCGGTGGTCCCATCCACAGAGCCCTTGGGGGGCCCCAGTGCACATCTACTTTCCATAGCCCCTCTGTGTGGCTGGGGTCGGAGACCCATTTTACACAGAGAGAGACTGAGGCTCAGAGCAGCGAGCGACTGGCCCAGGACTTCCTGCCCCTTGGAGTGGGAGGCTGGGCGGGGCCTCACATCCACCCGTGTCCCCGCTGAGGGCAGCGCCCTTCCTTCCTGCAGCCTGAGGGTGCTACCGCTGCCTCGTGCGCTCTGTCTGCCCAGTGCCTGCCTGGCCCATGGCCACGCGAGACATTGCGCTGGGTGGGCCCACTTTGGGGGCCAGGACACATTGGACCAGCTGAACTGGCTTCTGCGGAGCTCAGGAACTCGGGTGTGGTGACCGAGCAAGGGATGTCCAGCCCGCTTCCCTGTGGGAACCCCGACAGGTGGGCTCTCTCTGCCTGGGCAGTGGAGGGGCTTCCTGGAGGAGGGGACACGTGAGCTGACAGCAGGAAGTGTCTTTCTTTCCCTGTGCTCTTTCCAGCCTCCGGCTGACAACCTCCCCCTGCTGCTCAGGGCCCCTCGCTAGGGCCTGCCCTGAGCCCGTGCACCGGGCCCGTGCAGCCTGTCACAGTTGCTACTGTGCCCCCCGCTGGCCTGGTGCTCTCCACGGGATGAAGTGATTCTGCTTCCCCTGCGCTGGGCACAAGGCCTCGCCTGCAGTGGCAGCCACATGTGCGTGAGCCTCAGTCTCCCCAGCTGGCGGAGGGGGGTGCTGGTAATCCTGCCCTGAAGTCGGCTGTGAACTGCTGCTCTCTGCCCAGCGTCCCGTTAGGTGCCAGTGTTCCTGCTCTGGGAACTGCTCCTGGCCTGTCCCATACAGTGGCAGTCCCACCGAGGTCCCGGGACCCTACCTCAAAGTTGACGTGTCCATTGGGGAGCCGGTTGGCACAGCCCTCGTTGAGGAAGTAGATGTCTTTGATGAGCAGGCTGAAGAAGGGAACGACCACCTGGAAGGCAGGGGCGCAGTCGGCCTCAGCCGCCCCGCAGCGCCGCTCGCCGCTCCAGGGCAGGGAGGCAGCCCCGCCAGCAGACGCGGCCCCAGGGACCCGGCCCGGGCGCCGCAGCCTGGGATGCAGCGGGCGGGGGAGACTCCAGGGCAAGCCGGAGCCTGGGGCCTCATGCGCCGTGAGGCTCACGAGCGCTCTCTGTTGGGGGCGATGCGGAACCACAGAAGGGCGGGACAGGGCCGGTGACCCCGCCAGGTCCTTCACGCTGGGGCTGGGTGAAGGACGCACAGCTGCGACAACCCGTGAATACCTCTCCCTTCGCTGTGTGTGCTCACATCTGTGTGGAACAGGTGTGAATCATCTGTTCTGAAGTCTGGTGGCCAACTTTTTTATTTTTAACGTTTTTAACAATTTGTCACCCTGTGTCTCTCTTGATGCTAAAGAGCCAATCCTGATACACTTAGGGTGAGAAGAAAAGCAAAGCATTCTTGCTCTGCTGCCCGAAGGGAAAGGCTTGTGAAGCCAGCCCGTGAGGAATGGGGGTCACCTGTGTCCCCAGGCTCCTCGCGCCCCGCTCTGTGCGCCCGCAGGCTGCCCCCCCAGAGCAGCGAGATCCCCTGCAGACCACCCTGGGGAGCCTGGCTGGGCCTACGCTGCTGCTGGGGGTTAAACTGCAGCCCTCGCACAGGTATGTTCAAGTCCTAACACCCAGTGCCTGCACGGGGGACATTATTTGGAGACAGAGTCTTTGCTGATGAGATTAACTTGAGGTCACACTGGACAAGGGCTGTCCCTAATCTAGTGACCGGTGTCCTTACAGAAAGTGGGAAGTTTGGACACACAGGAGGCAGAGATGGGAGTGATGTGGCCACGGGCCAGGGAATATCTGGGGCCCCCAGAAGCTGGGGGAGGCGGGAAGGATCCCCCCTAGGGCCTTTGGGGGGAGCATGGCCCTGCTGCCATCTTGATGTTGGCCTTCTGGCCTGCAGAACTGTGAAAACTGTGAAGGAACACGTTTCTGCTGTTCTAAGCCACTGCACACGAACGCACGCTCTGTCCTCAGCCTCCAGAGCCGGGGCACGGGCTTTCAGTCCTGCCCACGACCCCTGGGAACCGGGCCCCAGCCCCAGCATTTCTGCCTCAGAGAGTGCTAGGGTCAGCCCCCACCCCCAAGTTAACAAGGTCTTTGAGGTGAGCGCCTGGGCTCTAACAACTCTGCAAAGCACAAAAGCACGGATGGCCCACCTGAGCAGGGCAGACAGGGAAACTGAGGCCGAGAGTAGCAGGGCCTGGCCCAAGGTCACCCAGTTAGTGACTGCCAGGGCCAAGACCAGACCCAGATTTGGCAGGGTGACCGGCTGCCTGGTTTGCTCAGGACTGAGGGGTTTCCTGGGAAGCAGGACCTTCAGTGCTAAAACCGGGACAGTCCCGAGCAAACTGGGGCAGACTGGTCACTCCAGACTCACGTCAACCCCACAAACATTTGCACAGGTCTTTCCTGTGCCAGGTGCTGGGGCTCGGGGGACACTGGGGGTGTGTGACACGCTCACTCCTGACCTCAGTGTAGTGGGAATAACAAAAAAACGAGGCAGCGTGGTCTGGGAGGTCTTTGCGTGTCCCCTCTCCCTGGCTGGGTTTAGTCCCCACCTGTGCTCTCAAGCGGCCTCTCCTCACACCCTTATCAAAGGGCCCCAGCGGCGGCCCGAGCGCTTCACTGCTAAGCTGTGTGTGCACAGGAACACGCTTCATCTTCCACGTGGCCCTGCGAAGCAGGGCTCTTATCACCCCACCTGATGGATGAGGAAGCCAAGGCCCAGAGAGGCTGAGTAACTTGCACGAGATCACACAGCAGTAAGTAGCAGAAGCAGGACTGGGACCCAGGCGGTTTGACCCCAGCGCCCGTCTTACTTGCTTCCTCACTGTATCAGGGGGTGGGGTGTTCTCTGTCCCCTCCACTGCCATGGTGCTGAGTCCCCAGCCCCAGTGTTGGTGCCTGGCAGCTGGACCGTGTGGGACTGGGGAGACACGCATGACAGGTAGGGCTTTATGGCCAGTGGGACTCTGCACACAGAGATGGCTCCTCTGGGGCCTGGTCTGGGCTTCCTGGAGGTGGTGGCACTGGAGCTGGTCCTTGAGAGGCAGTGTGTTCCCTGGTGGGGACTTTTCATCCCTTCCGCCATGTCCCCGCTGGCCAGGCCACCCTCACATCCAGCCTGGTCTCCCTGCCCTCGCGGCAGCCAGCCGGGCCCTTTGCATCTGCAGGTCCGCTGCCCTTGCTTCCGGATCCAAGGAGCTCAATCAGGACCCAGCCCAGCTTTGAGGTCACCCACAGAAGTGGGCCCCGTGACCCAGACTGAGACAGAGGGGCAGACAGAAGCCGGCCACAGGCAGGAAGGAAGCATAAAGTGTGGTGACCACTGAGATCTCTGGGCCTCACCAACCCAGCTGGGGCGCCAGGGGGCTATGAGAACGTGTCTAAGCACCCTTCCTTCCTCCCTTCCCTCCTTCCTTCCTCCTTCCTTGCCATCCATGAAGCATCTCCTGGGGGCCTAGCCCAAGGCCCACGACTCTCTGGAAGTCAAGGAGAGTGTAGTTAAACTCAACACACAGCTCTGTGAGTCGCCCGCTGTGGCACCGCACCCAGCGTACGTCATCCCAGCACGCAGAGCTGGGAAGGGCTCAGACCACAGGCACATGAAGTCCCAGTCTGTGCCCCGCCCCACAGCCCCTGTCCCGGCGGTGCGGGAGAGGACGGGGCAGAGAGCAGGGCCGCGCTGGCGCCTCCCCGCAGAGGCTGCAGCCAGCCCAGCATCCAGCCCCGGCCCGTGCTGCAGGCCGGAAGCCCGTGCCCCTGAGACTGCCGCACGCGCCTGTGCCCGGAACAGGAGGCAGCCTGCGGGTGCGCAGACCGCACTGCCCGAGCCGGGTGGGCAGGAGATCGGCCCTGGGCTCTGCCACCTACTTGCAGTGGAGCTGGACTAGCGATGTCTCCTCCCTGACACTCAGCCTTCTAACCTGGGACACGGCGACGCTGAAGCCCATCCCACAGGGTAGTCGTCAGAATTAAGTCTGTGGGGCTCAAACGGCCAGAATGAGGTAGGTGCTCAGCGAAGTGAGGTTCCTGCCCTGCTGCCCAGCTCCACTCCCAGGGGTGGGGGAGGCCCACCCGTGCTGGGCTTTGAGGTCCTGCCGCGCAAGATGTTTCTCCCAGAGCAGCGGCCCTCCCGGGACCCAGAGTCACTGAAGCACTCCTAGCCTGAACAAGAAAGGCCACCTGGACAGGACAGAGCCATCAGTGTGACCTGCATCTACCTGTTGGGTGGGGGGCCAGGAAGGCCTGGGGGCACATGCGTGCCTGTCTCAGCTCACTTCCCAAACCCAACCACGGGATGCGCCCGCTACAACTCCAGAGTGACTGACGGTTTCAGGAACAGCAGTTTGTCCTGCCATCCCTCAAGCTGGAGACAGACCTCCACAAGCCCCAGCAGGGGCCTGTTCCACAGATGCTCCTGCAGGAGCCCATCTTTAAAGGTACAGCAAGTCTTGGGGTTTCCTGTCTGTGGACACGCACAACTCTGATCAGCAGGCTGGCGACAAGGTTTAAGCCAGAGGATCACTGCAGTCCCAGGGCCTGTGCATGATTCCCTGTATCGGGGGCACGAGGAGAATTTGGGGGGAGAAATAAAACTGGATCAGGATGAGCAAAGGCCCCCAAATGCAAACGTATAAAAACATGACCTGTGAACAGGCCGTTTGGTGAGGAAGGAGCTTGGTTCAGTTGCTGCCAAAAATGTAAATGTGATCTGAGGCCACATAAATGAAGGTATTGTGTTTAGAATGAGGGAGGTGAAAGATCCTGTGTACTTGGAACCACAATTTGAGCTGAAATAGAAGGGACTCTGACAAACAGAGCTGTTCAGGGACCAAAGGGACCCACAGAGGGAGGGGACTGGAAACTGTAGCATGGCAGGAAAGTGTAGCTCTGGGGCCACTGACTCGGGGGAAGAGAGGAAGGGGACGTGGGGGCTCTGGAGGACTGGCGAGCAGAAGAGGAAGTGGCTTCACTCTGCGTGGTTCCCCAGAGAGGACGGCGCCAGGCAGCCGGCTTCAGCCTCTCAAGGAGTCACTTCCTATTAGTAGAGCTGCTTGAGGGGGGAGCCGTCCTGTTTTGGGAGGTGGTGAGTTCCCCGCACTGGAGGCATGCAAGCAAGGTGATGTGGCTATAGATGCTGCAGAAGGGCAGGCCTGGACCAGGTGGTCTCTGAGCCAGTAGCCAGGTTGCCTGATAAGGCCCACCTCGGCCAAGGTGGTCTGGAGCAGGGAAGAGCTCTGCGGGCAGCAGGCCTGTGACCTACCTTCTCCCTGCTGCTGTGGGCGGTCAGGGAGCGGTGGGCTGCCCCTCGCAGGGCCGTCCTGTAGTTGCAGAAGTTCCCCGTTGGGTCCATCTGGTGCTGGAAGGAGACAGGGAGGCATTTGGGCAGCCCTGCCCAGGGGATGGCCGGTGGCACCAGGCACCCAGCTACCTCGCTTACCTCGAGGATGAAAAACTTGGCCGTCTTCACTTTGGCCCAGGTCTTCCTCAGCCTGGAGACAGGGCTCATGTTCATGCCGGCTAGAAGAGGGAGGGCTGGGCTGGGGGCTGCTCCCCGGGCAGGAGGCCTCTGTGTAGCTGCAGCTGGCCCCTGAGACTGCGGCCTGGCCAGGGCCGGTCTGCGGTGGCCCCGCCCATCAGACAGGGCGTGGGTGCTGGTGGGCACGGTGTCGAGGTGGGCCCAGCCTGCGTGTGCAGAGCCTGCGCCCATCTTGTGGCCAGTGCCTGCTTTGGGCCCTGTTCTCTGGCTCTGGGGACACACTGCCGAGCCCTCTCCAAGCACCCAGAAGGTGTGCCTCAAACACGGTGCCCTCAGGACCTCCGAGGTGGGAACACGGGGGTGACGGCTGCCTGAGGCCTGTGGACAGCTCAGCCCACACCCTCCCGCCGTGCAGAGGAGGGCCCTGACTCGCCCCCACTCCAACCTCTCTGGGGTCTTCACACTGGGGGTGCCAGGCCTGGCCGGCCCACTCACAGATGATGGCCATCAGAGAGTTGAAGTTGCCGATGTTGAAGCACTCTCGGGCCACGTCGATGAAGAACTCGATCACCTGGGCCCTCTGCTTCTTCTTGGCTGGCTGAGGACGGGGCACCAGAGCCTCAGCAGCGCTGCGCTCCCGCCCGGCCCGGCCCTTCCACTTCTCTGAACCCGTCTCCCAGCCGAGACCTCAAGGCCCAGGGAAATGGCCCGGGGCTCAGGGTCTCTGAGCTCTCCACGGGCAGAGCCAGCAGACAGCCCACAGCCATGGAGGGCTCGGGTGGGCCCAGTGCGGGTGCAGGAAGCCCCTGCAGCCCGGGCGGTGCTGAGGGGCACCTCAGGAGCAACTCAGGGGGACCCGCGGCAGAAGGCACCACCTGCCCCTCCTCCCAGTCCCAGGCGTGCTCTCCCCTCCCTGGGGGCCACACGCTGACCCTGAGGCCTGTCCCCTGAGCATCCTCTCCAACACTCTCTATGGAAAAACCGCAAAGCCCCCTCTGGTCTCAGAGCCACACTGCGTCCTTGCGCTGGGCTGCTGGGCTGAGCCGACTCCCTGGTGGGCTCGCTGCAGGCCTCACTCAGGGAACCCACCTCAGCCCCGGACCGGTGACTCGAGGGTAGGAAGTGGGCTGGGCCAGCCACGCCCTGGGTCGTATTCCTTCCACACAGACGGGTTTTTCTTGCCTCCTAAACACACAGCGATTGTCATTACTGCCACTGTGGTGCCC
This sequence comes from Eulemur rufifrons, assembly GCF_041146395.1. NCBI lineage: Eukaryota > Metazoa > Chordata > Mammalia > Primates > Lemuridae > Eulemur > Eulemur rufifrons. The sequence continues at coordinate 54,790,282 of NC_090987.1, forward strand.
GTGGAGACGAGCCGCCAGACCTCTTTCCCAGGGCAGCCTCGGCTGCAGAGAGCTGCCCAGCCAAGGCCTCAGCCCGCTCTTGCCAGGACAGCCTGGGTTGCACCCGTGACAGTGACTGAGCCGGCGTGGGATAGAGGCCAACCATTTTGGCCCATCGTGGCCATGGCAGACCAGCTGCCCCCTCAGCGCAGTCCTGCCTCTGCCCTGTTCTCCTTTGCAGGCGCTGGCCCCAAATGGACACCTGTCCCCACACTCTGTCTCACCACCTGCCTGGGCTTCCCCTTTTGGTGAGAGTGGGCCCAGAGGAGGGTCCCTCTGCTGTAAGGGAGAGAAGGGGCTGGGCAGGCGGGACTCAGGGAGCAGGACGTCCAGCCCCGGCAGCAGCCGGAGACCTGATTTTTCTGTACAAGCCCCCACCGCTCACAGGCTGGGTCCCTGTGCCTCTACATCCCCAGCGAGCCGCACACAAGCAGCTACAGGCCAGGCTGCCAAGGCAGGCACGGGGTGGGGAGCAGACCCCTCACTCCTTCAGCAGACAACCCTGACCCTGTCTGACCGGCCAGCTCTACCCAGAGGAGAAGTCTCGCTGTCGGAATGTCGGTGACACCCGGCGTCCTGGAGAGGGCCCAGGCTGGCCCTGGGCTTGGAGACAGGCAGAGCCCAAGATGGCCGTCTGCTTCCCTCCCCCGTGGGCTCCTCTCAACCCCGGGCCGCCCTGGGTCGTGCCCGCCGCCAGGCCACGGGCTCTCCACTCACCATGCAGATCTCAGTTGCCACGAGGTAGCACAGTCTGTTAAACCATTTCACGTAAGCCTCCAGGTTGTTAGTCTTGTCACTGAAACACGGCTAGAAAGACACACAGGACCACACTCTTGAGTAGTTTTGTCAATAACTTCTTAGAACATGAAGTCAGTGTACGATCCTTGCAGGCAATCTGGCGTCAAAACCTCAAAACCATCCAGAAATAGCAATGCTTTGGTGTGCGTCCCCTTCTAGTCTTTCTCCTATACCCTGAATGATGTTCTTTAAAATCACGCCCACACACAATCCTCATGATTCATGAACCCTGTACTTGCGATCTGCCTGCTTCCCAAGAGCTCTGTGCAACCCTCAGCTTGTGCTGATTGTGCCGCCGTTTGCGCACAAACAATGGCAAAAAACCCGAGTCACTCAGTGTGCGTGCACACCGCCAGCTGAGGTTGAACCAGTGACGCTCTTCCTGTTTCAGCCCTCATACTATAAACAAGTGTTCTTTTTTTGGCCTGATAGTGTCTTGTTTTTTGCATTTCTGTGCTTTTTGGGATAATTTCACTGTTTAGAAAGGCCCCTAAGTGCAGCGCGGAAGTGCAGTCTAGCGTTCCCAAGTGCTGCGCTGTGCCCTGCGGAGACAGCGCGTTGGGTGAGCTTCATTCAGGCACCAGCGACAGTGCTGTCGCTGGGAATTCAATGTCAATCAACAACATATGTTAAACAATGTGGCTTTAAACAGAAACAGACACAAAACAAGGTTACATTGATCAGCTGACAGAAGGGCTGCCAGGAGAGCATTGCGGAACCTCACCCTGCGTTTGCCCCGGAGCAATGGTTTGGTGTTTGCTGATTTAGTGTTTGTAACCACGTCACAGAATCGGGAATAACAAGAATCAACTGTATGTATGTATGTATCTATCTATGTCCATCCAGAACTAAATATATATTTGCCACACGAACCTTTTCCTAGGCCATAAAATATGCTTTGGAAACATAAATTTATTTTTTGAGACAGTCTCACCGTGTTGCCCAGACTGGTCTTGAACACCTGGGCTCAAGCGATCCTCCCACCTCAGCCTGTATAGCAGCTGGGATTATAGGCACAGCCACGGCGCCCAGCTTGGAAACAATTTTTAAATTGAGGTAGAACATGCCACTGTATATATGCAACACAGTTTAAAAGATTAAACTTAAGTTTACTTAAATGTACAAGTTAAAACTGCCATGGTAACTTTCAATAAATAAATAAACGGGAAAGATGGGATGGGGGACCTATTAATCCAAAAGAAAGGAGGAAAACAAAAGAAGTAAAGAAGAAAACTAAATAGTACAACAGAGCAAATCTTTATATATCAGTAATTACAATCATTGAAATTAAAAAAGATACAGCTGCTTGCATTTTCAAGAGACACATTCTGAACCCAAGGATATAAGTAAAAAATTGAAAAGCATACATGTGATAAATATCACATAGCTGTATGAATGTTGAACACAATAGACTTTAAGTCATAAAAAGACTCTAAGGCAAAAAGCATTAGGGGAGACTAAAGGGTGACTGCACAAAGACAAAAGGTTCAGTTCACCAGGAACACGCCACGCGCTGAAACTTGTCTGCACCTAGTAGCATAGCCTCAGAATACGGAGGCAAAAATCATCAGAAAGGTGAAGTTGTGCATACGGAGAAATTGAGTCCTACAGTCACAGTGGAAGATTTTAACGTATATGCCAGCAATTAATAGGTCAGGGAGATTAAAAAAAGGAAAACAAAACCAAACCCGGGATGAATATTAATTCAACACAATCCAACACAATTTACATAGCTGAGGTAGTAAATAAATATGGAAGCCTGAACTCAATTATTTGAGACTATACATTCTTTTCAAACATTTGGAAATTTAAAAATACATTTAAAAATAATCTATGGATGAAAAATGAAATAATAATGGAATTAGAATGATAATGAAAATGCTGAAAAACATAACTTGGAGGCTGTAAATAAAAATGTATTTTAAGAGAAATGAATAATCATTTATGCTTTTATTAGAAAATAAGAAAGGATAAATACAAGCTGAACATCCAACGTAAGAAATTAGAAAAAGAATAACAGAATAGACCCAAAGAAAATAGATGGAAGGAAATAAGAGAGATTACAGAAATAGTAAAGAAAACTACAATATATACAATCAACAAAGCCAAAAGATCTTTATTTGAAAAAATTAATGAAATTGATGAACTTTTGGCAAGACAAAGAAACAAAGAGAGAAGTAAATAATAAAGAATATTGGCAAGGAATCAATATGGATGTGAAGAGATTAAAAAGACAACTACATTATTGTGAATAATTTTACATCTATAAATGTAAAATCGTAGGGGAAATGGTCAAATTTCTGAAAAATATAAATTACAAACAGACTAGAAAAGAAGTAGAAAACATAAATAGTCCTATAACCACTAAAGCAACAAGAAGAATAAGCAAACAAATAAGAAAACCTTGAATCGGTATATGAAAGTCATCCCTCAAAGAAAATATCAGGCCTATGTGGTCTCACTGGCTAGTTCTACCAAATGCTCCAAGAACAGGTAATTCCAATCTTTCACACAGAATAGAGAATAGGGAAAGAGAAACAAAGACCACACAAAAACAGTGTCAGAAAGGAAAATACCAGATCAGTCTCACTCAGGATTATACTTGCCGAAATCTAAAACAAAATATTAGCAAACCGAATCCAGGGATGTCTAAAAAAGATAATGATTTTGTTTATTGTAGTTTCATTTATCCCAGAAGTGCAAGGTTGACTCAACATTGATTTTAAAAAACTATATAAATAATCATATAACAGGTTAAATGAGAAGAGAACATGTGAGTAATAGATCCAGAAAAAGAATTCAATAAAATTCAACAATCATCCATGATAAGAACTCCCAGAAAACTAGGTAGGAATAGGGTACTTTCTAAAGCTGATGATAGGCATCTAAAAATACCCTGCAGCAAACATTATGCTCCACTGTGACACATTAAAACATTCTTTTTAAAATCAGGACAAAAGAAGGATGCCAGCTGTCAACACTTCCATTTGACTAGAGGTGCAAATTGGCACGATGAACAAGAAAAGGAAAGTGTCAGTCAGATTGGGCAGGGTTATCTGCAATGACCAACAAGCTCAACATTTCAGAGGTTTAAAATGATAGATCCTGTCCTTCTTGTCCACCTCATATTAGTGACTGACACAGAACAAAAAGAATGATGATTCGATAGGAAGGAACAAGACTATCATTATCCTCAGATGATGGGACTGTCTACATTAAAAACCCCCAAAACACAGGGAAATTATTGGGATCAATAACAGCTTACAAAATTGTCAGATAAAAAATTGATATACAAAAGCAAATTACATTCCTTAAAGCAGCAACAAGCAGATAGAAAATACAGTAAGTGCACAATTGAAATAACGCACAAATATGGAAGCTGTGCTCACTTATTTGAGAACATGCATTTGTTTCAAACCTGCAGAAATCTAAAAACACATTTAAAAATAATCTATGCAAATAGATTGTTTTGCATACAATAACAAAAATACGCATAAAGTACCTAGGGAAAAATCTAACAAAACCTGTATAAGACAGGAGAAAATGATAAGACTTAGAAAGACATCATAGAGCAGACCTAAGGAAGTGGAGAGACATGCCACTTTTATGCATTGGAAGGCTCAATATGATGAACATGTAAATTCTTCCCAAACTGACCCATATTTAATGTAGTCTAACAAAATCTCCATAGGACTTTTCATGGAATTTGACAAGTGATTCTAAAATTTAAAGAGAAAAGCAAACGGTGAGAAATAGCCCAGCCACTCCTGAAGAAGACCCTGGGGGATTTGCTTTAGCAGACCCGAGACTCATCACGAGACTGCAGTAATGAAGACGATGTGTCTTGACACAGGAATGGACCAGTGGAGCAGGGTCGTGTCCCGGAACAGACCTGCCTGTCTGCGGACAGAGCGGCAGGTCTGCCAGGGCACGCCTGAGGGCGCAGGAATACATGACGGCGCAAAAACAATTGGTTATTTGTCTGCAAAAAAAATGTGAATCCCCACCTAGAGCCATAGGCACAAAATGAATTTCAGATCAAAATGTGAAGGACAAAACTTTAAAACTTCCAGAGGAAACGTAGATCATCGTTATAGCCTAAGTGGGGTGTAGGGAAGGATTTCTTACCCCCTCCCATAAAAACCATAAAGGAAAAGTTTAGTGAATTTGACTAGGTTTAGCTTAAGAACACCTGTTTGTCAAAAGACATCATAATGAGAATGAAAAGCAAAGCAACCACCTAGGAGAAGAAAATTTGCAGTACATCTAACTGCAAATGATTATTTAGTACATGTTTAAAATACAGAAACAACAAAAAATTCTTAAAAATCCCTAAGAAAAAGACAAACCACCAATAGAAAACTGGGCAAAAGTCAGGAGCAGGCACCTCACAGAGGAGAAACAAGAACGGCCCAAACTGATGAAAAGATGCTCCATTTAACAGTCTGACAGAAATTTAAGTCTGACGATTTCAACTGTCTATGAGGATGTAGAGCAAGAATAACCCCCTGCTACGAGTGCAACCCCGGATATCCTCACCTGACAGCAGGTAATGCTGCCCACGTGCCTACCCCATGACACGTAATTCCCCTTCCTGAGTACATCCTAGGGCAACAGTTCTCAACGTGTCATCCATGGACTCCTGGGGGAGCCCACAGGGCAAAGCTGTTTTCACAATAATATGATGTATTTCCCTTTTCCACTGCGCTGAGATTTGCACTGATGGTGCAAAAGCAATGGCAGGTAAAGTTGCCCAGTAGAAGGAAAAAAACAGTGAGTGTGACTTAAGAATGTCAATGCGGCAAAACTTTTTAATGACATTAAATCTCAACCCTCGAGTACACATGCTTTTCACATTCTATGCGACGCAAGCGCACACAAGGCCTCTGCTGCAGGCAGAAGTAAGCCGGTTGTCTGCAAGGAGCACTGGATTGACCTGTGAGCCGAACTGGCCACTGTTGGGGAATATCATTTATACTTGAAGGAAGGACTGCTGGACACACCATGGTCATTCAGACTTCAGTATTTGGTAGGTATTTTCTTGATAATGGGCAAACGAACCTGTCATTTCAAAAATCTACATAAACAAAAGTTTGTTGGGGTCCTCAATAATTTTTTGTTTTTTTGGAGGCAGGGTCTCGCTCTGTCACCTAGGGTAGAGAGCAGTGGCACGATCATAACTCACTGCAACCTTCAACTTCTGGGCTGAAGCAGTCCTCCTGCCTCAGCCTGCCAAGTGGCTGAGATTACAGGTGAGTGCCACCTCACCCAGCTATTCAATAATTTTTAAGAGTGTAAAAGGGGCCCTGAGACCAAAATATTTGAGAATTGATGCCCTAGAGAAAATGTGCATGCACTATGCCAGGAAACACCGTAAGAGTGCCCACAGCAGCACTACTTACACTAGCAAAAAGCTGGAACCACACGTTTCATCTACAGTAGGGTAGGCAAGTGAATGCTACGTGCAGTTTGATGTATTTCACAATAAAAGAAGTAATACTTGGAAATGGCCAAATAGCACAGACTAAAAACCCCACCCTCTAAGAGCAGCAAAATCTCCCTCCTGGCCCTGCCTCCCAGCTGTCCAGAACCCCCGGGGCAATCGGAACCCCGGAGATTGCTCACGGACGTGTGCCAGCCTGTGTCTCCTGCACCCCCCTTTTTTTGGTTACACAGGTGGTCACGCTCTCCACACTCTTTTCACTATTCTTCACTCTTTTTCTTTCCGTGATTGGGTGATCTTGGTGATTGTTCCACACTTACAGTCGGCCTTATCCCTTTCTAACAGTTGCACGCGTTCTATTTATAGAAGTATTATAATTTGTAATCCAGTCCCCATGGATGATAATCTGCTTCCAGTGCTTGGTCATAATAGACTCTGTATACCTAAATATCTTTGCACGTTCATCTTTGTGTACACGGCTGTGAGTATCTGCAGGATAAATTCTCAGGTGTGGGAAGCTGGGGTCAAGGATGTACTTAAAAGTGTGGATGCTACTGGCAAGCTGCCCTCCAAAGTGGCGGAGCCGCTTGCACCGTCCCCGACCGGGCGTGTAGAGTGTGCTTTCCCTCACACCAAGATGCGTCCATCGTTGCTTATCTGAGAGGTGAAATGCAATCGCGTAGTTTGTACTTCTTTCACTAGGAGTGAGGGCAGAAGACACAATGCTTCACTGCTGGCTCGGATTTACCCCGTTGGAAAGCACCAGGCACCCCGCTCTCTGGGCTCCGAGAAGGGAGGGCGGGATCGTAATCCCGGTGTGTGGGGACACGTCGGGAGCGCGGGGCCGGGGTCCCCTTGCCCCTGCCCGGCAGCGCGCATGGCCCGCGCTCCCCCGCGTGGCCGCTGGAGGGCACCGGCGCCCACCGAACCCACCAGGAGCGCGCCGGCCCCGGCGGAGCCTGGCGGCACCCTCCACCCCTCCGATCCCGCCTAACCCGAGGCGCCAACAGCCCGCTCCCGGCCACCCCTCCGCCCTCTCTGGGTGGGTGACCCGCTGGGCACGTCCCGCCTCCCAGGCTCCCCCGGTTCCGGGACCCGCGCGGCTGCTGGAGGGGCGCGGGCCGCGTGGGAGGGCCCCGCCAAGCCTGTCTGTCCCACTCTGGGCCGCTCCACCGCCCGCCCAGCTGATGCTCTCGGGATCCCCCCAGAGTGGACAGTCACAGGGGCGAGGGGGTCACTACTGGTACAGCCTTCTACCTTAGTGCCAGCCAGCCGGTCCTTGTTCACAAAAGCCTGGACAAACTCCTCAGGCCCGATGTGTCGCAACCGTTCCTGCGCGGGAAGGGAGAAGAGTGGAAGAAAAGGGACGGTCTGGGGAGGGCGTGCCTGCTGGGGGCCTGCATGGCGCTCCTGCCAGGCTCCCTGGTCCCCCAGGCCACCCCACAAAGGTCTCTGCGCCTGCCCTTGACACTGGGGCGTGGAGACGCTGTTGTGGGTTGTCACAGAATTCAGTGCCATCCCTGAAGGAGGCAGCCCTCCTTTCCCGGGGCAGGGGGTCAGGGAGCAATGCCTGCGGGGGAGAACCCAGGGAGCGCAGGCTCACCTCTGGGTAACCCAAATGACCTGCTCCCCTGGGGGTGGCCTGGTGGCCAAGGGCATGGGATTGGGGTCAGAATCGAATCCTGGCTCTGTCCCTTCAGCAAATCACTTAACCTTCTGTGGCTTTAGTTTCCTCATCTGTGCAAAGGGAATGATAATGGCACCTCCCGGCAGGGAGATGGGAAAGCGAGTGAGCCAGTGCGTGCAAGAGCGTGGAGTGCGCCGCCTGGACAGCAGCAAAGACTCCGTCAGGGGAGGTTTCCCGGGGAAGAAACCTGCTTCCAGCCCCTTCTCCCACGGCCTCTGCATTCACAAGGAGCCCAGCGTGCTGAGGGCTGGGCCGCAGCACCCACTTCACAAGCAAGAAGGGCTGGTGCAGCTGCTCTGGAGAGCTGGGCAGGGCAGTGTGTCTGTGAGTTCTGGGTGGGGAAACTGAGGCCCAGGTGGGGAAGGCACTAGTCCTGGGAGGATCACACAGCAGGTGGCATTAGAACTGAACCCAGTTCCTCCCTCCCATGCCTGGACCCTCAGGCAGACCAGGGACAGGCACCTCCAGCCCTCCTGTTCCTTGTGCCAGTGCTGGGAGATTGCTCCAGGGCCCAGAGTCCTCCGGAGATGCCAGCTGGCCCAGCGTGACAGGCCCAGGCCCCAGGTTATGCTGAGAGCAGGCAGCGGGTAGCGAGATGGAAGGGGAGGTGGCTGCTGTTCCCAGTTGCTCCCTGCTCTGGGTCTGGGAGGAAGGTGGCGCGGGCCTGCTCACCAGCTCCACGTGGGTCAGCTGCTGGGCCAGCGTGTAGGGGTCACTGCAGACACCGAGGAGCTCCCTGTGGATGGAGGCTGGCGGCTTGCTCCTGTAGGAGATGGGCTTGTCGGCCCCCACCAGACCTTCCGGCCCCTGGCCCAGTGCCTCGAGCCTCTGGTGCAGAGCCTGCAGGAGCTGATGCATCCTCTTCCGGTATGCCTGGGGGCGAGGGGCAGGGTGGGAAGAGGGCGCTCAGGCCTGCACACCCAGCTCCAAATCTCCAAGGTAGGAGGAGGGCAGGCTCCGAGGCTCCAAGTGGATGGGACCTGCCCCACCCTGAAACAGGACCACAAGTTCAGGCCGGGTGGGGAGAAGGCTGCAGGGATATGGGGGGAGCCGAGAAGAGCACACATTAGGGAGGGTGGCAAAGTGTTGGGGGGCAGCTCTCCAGGCAGCAGGGCAGAGTGGGGTGGGTGCTGCCAGGACACCAGAGGAAGGGACAGAGGAGACAGGGAACAGGCCCTGCCCTGGATGACTGGCCTTTTGTTTGGCTTTGATGGGCCCATCTCCCGGGCCCAGTTCAGAGAGGCCTTCCCTGACCAGCCCTGCCGACCTGCCCTCTGCTCCCAGCAGTTCTCATCCAGGTCATCCCATGTGACTTCTTTTACGGGACCACTGTGAAGACAATCACGTTTGTTTACTCCCTCACTAAGGGGCTGGGAGGTCTGTGTTGCGACCTCTGTGTGAGCTGAGCCCAGCCCAGCTCTGGGCACGTAGTGGGTGCTCCACAAAAAGTTACTACAGCACCGCGGTCCCCTCCCAGCCAGCCCAGAAGGACAAATTCCTGCGGTGGGCCATGCCCTGGGCTGAGTACAGGGATGGAAGGGCATGGACCCCCTCAAGGGGCACCTACCCTTCCACCCCCAAAGAGCAACTGGTTATTTCCCCTTGGAGACCTCTGTTTCATGGAAATGCCATCATACTGGCTGGGTTATTAAGACATGCCCCCTGGGGTTTTCGTCCAACCCACAGAACAGGCCCCTGAGCTCATCAGCTCGTAGCAAACATCACACCCAGAGGTGGATTCAACCCCCCAGGAGCCAAGGAGTTGGCCTGAGTGCTGGCAGAGGCAGCGTGGGCAGCTGGGAGCCATGCCTCTGGCAACCGGTTTGCCATCAGCCAGACAGCTCGTGTCCAGAAGCCTCAGAAAATAACCAGTGGTGAATAGTCAGAACTGTCAGGTAATTAAGGTAGGGTGCGTTTTCCTTCATGCTCTTTTTTTTTTTTTTTTTTTTTTTTTTTGAGACAGAGTCTCACTCTGTTGCCCAGGCTAGAGTGAGTGCCGTGGCGTCAGCCTAGCTCACAGCAACCTCAGACTCCTGAGGCTCAAGCAATCCTCCTGTCTCAGCCTCCCGAGTAGCTGGGACTACAGGCATGCGCCACCATGCCCGGCTAATTTTTTTCTATATATATTTTTAGCTGTCCATATAATTTCTTTCTATTTTTAGTAGAGATGGGGTCTCGCTCTTGCTCAGGCTGGTCTCGAACTCCTGAGCTCAAACGATCCGCCCACCTCGGCCTCCCAGAGTGCTAGGATTACAGGCGTGAGCCACCGCGCCCGGCCCCTTCATGCTCTTTTGAAACACACAAGCCTGCAGCATTCTGCAGGTGTGGCCTCTGGCATGCTGGCTGTGAAGGATTGGGAGCCTTGACCGTTTCTTGGGGCCTCTGAGAGGTCCAAGGGGCCCTGCTACTGTCTGAGGACGGCGGTGCCCAGAGCTCTTGTGATGGAGGTGGCTCCTGCCCAGCCCTTACGGCAGTGCATCTTTGAGAAGCAGCCATAGGCAGCTGTGGTAGAGCCCGCAGGACAGAGGAAGGGGACAAGAGGCTGCTTAACCCTAAGCCCATGTCGTGGGGTCAGACCAGAAGGGCCTGCGGGCTAGCTGGGCATCGAGTGGGTAAACTGACCTCTGGCTCTTCCGCCTCTTGCCCACCAAAGGAACGGCCCCTCTCAGCAAGACTGCACGCCAAGATGTGGTGAGCATGCTGCCTCCCAGGTTCTGGGAAGATGGGGAATGGGGTCCAGCCATGCCAGCCCTGGGGGCACAGTCAGCCGCCTGGGAGCCCCGACCCCTGCATCACGCTCCAGTCTTTCTCCCCCGCCCAGCCAGAGTCCCACAAGCAGCTACACTGGCCACACGTGTCCTCGCCTCCCACTCACTCCTTGGCCACCCCATCTGGGTGTCACTTGCATAAGACCCTATTGTCACCATAGCTAATGGCCATTTCTCAGTCTGCATCTTCTTTGGCCACCTCCACCCCAGCCTCTTGGTTGCTCCTGCCTGTCTTCCTATCCTGGTCCTCCTGTCTCAGTCTAGACCTCTCTCTTCTCACTCTTTCCTTTGTTCCTGGGTGTTCCGGTTCATGTCCACAGTGTCATTTGATGTGCATGTGTGGACAGTGCCCACATTTACACATGCAGCGTCCCCCTCCTGATCTCCAGAGTCACAGGACATGGCCTAGCTGGACCCTGTGCTGCACACAGATGTCCTGCTCTCCCTGCCCAGGGCCAGCCTCCATGCACACAGGCTCGGAGCCCCCTCCTCCCCACTCTCTCCCTCATACCCCTCCAGGCCTCACTAGCCCTCTCCATTTCATTTTCTTCTATTTCCACGGGTCTCCACCACTGTCCCTGTGGTCCAGGTCACTGTTGTCTCCCTGGTGGCTGCAGCGGTCTCCCCAGTGGCCCCATTGCATCCATGCCAGCTTCTCTCCACTCTGGCTACAGAGTGGTCTATTCGAGGTGCAAACCTGATCACTGCCTCCCTCTTCCTTAGCTACCTCCATGGCTTTTGCAAAGACAAAAGCCCCAGTGTGGCTCTAAGGCCCTGAGGTCAGCTCTGGCCACCCTCAATGGCTCAACATATCCCTTGCTCCCTGACTGTGCTCTGGACACAAGTCACTCTTCCACCCCTTTGACCCCTTCTCCCCCCACGCCCCCCATGTCCTGGCAGGGCCTGGGCATCGTCTTCCCTTCTGGCATGTGCCCCTTGACCCCTGGACCAAAGCTCAGGCAGTGTTTCCCCAGACAGGCCACTGGTGCTCAGAGCACCACGCCCTTCCGTTGCACCACTTGCCCACTTCGTGGCTTCAGAGCCCTCAGGGAGATTATTCTATTCACGTGCGTCTCCTCTCCACAGACCACACGCTGCACTCAGACGACAGCGGGCTGCTCTTTGCTCCTCCCAGCACCAAGGGCAGGCCTGGCCCACGGGAGGTGCCCACGCACAGCTGCTGGGTGGGTGACGAGCACGGCCTCACTGCCGACCGTCAGACATTCTCCCCACAAGGCTGTCAGGGCAGACTGCAGGGGCCTTGCCACAACCCAGGGTGCAGTGCATCTGTGCCTGTCCCTTTTTTTAATGCAGGTAATTTAGCAGGACTTGTTTTTATTGAACCAATATTCATTCCTAATAATTATTTCCTGTTTGCTAATTCACTTGGAATATTTCCAGTGGTGTTAACTTAAGCTTATCTGTCTGTTCTTTCTCGAACCTTCCGCTCCCCCTCTGATGTGGGGATGGTATTTGCCCTTCTCTTCGACTTCCTCTCATTTCCTGATTTCTACACTCTGTGGGTAGATGCTTGGAGACCCCCTAGGTAAATGTGGGCAGGCGGAGACCAAAACCACGGAGAATGTCAGGGCGCTCCCTGTTGCTTGGTGAACCCACGTTTGCAGAGTGCCAGGATGTGCCCAGGTGGCACAGCACCTCACCCTCCTGCCTCGCTGGAGCCCTCTCTCCGACTGCAGCTGGGAGGGTGCCCGGCAGGCTGCGAGCTCTGGAGCTGTCTTTCCATCTATTTCCACTGCGCCATCTGCTGCATGCACAGAGCTGGGTGTGAGGGCACAAGTTGTCCAAGTGTGGCCTGGGTGGTGGCCACGGCTCTCCAGGTGTCTCCAAGTTCTCTTGGAGTGGGCGTTTCACAGCTAGAACCACCTGTCCCTGGCTAGACAAGTGCCGGCCCCTGTTCTCTGAAGTTCTTGAAAACTCCCTCCCGAGCCAGCCAGGGCTGGCATCCTCCTGGGCTCAGCACATCCTGAGCAGGCAAGAGCTCGTGAGGCGCCTGGGGCTCTGCTCCTTCTGCCACCTCTGTCCTTGGAGGGAGCCTTGGAGCGCAGCGCCAGTCTAGCAGACAGTCCATGGGAGCAAGGGGAGAGAAGACCAGTCCACAGGGAGGGGCTGTCGAGTCAGCCGCGTCCCAGAGCTGGCCCAGTGCGGCTGGAGCACTGCTGTCCTCCTGTCCTTTCTCCCATACCCGGGGCTGCCACTCTCTGGGTCTTCCCTGGGCTCCCCCAGCCTCTCTCAGCCTTGGCACTGGCCCCCCTGAGCTGTCACTACTGAGTCCAACCGACCGGGAGGCCCCTCAAGGGCAGGGCTGGCCATGACACACCCCTGGGTCTCCTGCCAGCTCAGAGTGGCCCAGAGCGAGCGTCTCAATGCAGTGGTCAGATGCTGGGAAGGCTTCCATGGGAGTCCCCAGAACCCACAGTCACGGAGAGTGGCTTCCTCAGCTCCTCTCCCAGTTTTGCTCCCAGCTGCTGAGAGGTGGTGGGGAGCAGGGGGAGGACACGGCAGCGGGGCGGCGGGAAAGAGGCTCTGATGGGGAAGCCCCCGCAGAGGGCCCAGAAGGGAGCCCCTCAGCCCTGGCCCTGTGCGTCTTCTCTACGTCCCTGAGCTCTGCTGTTCTCACAGCCCTGTGAGGGAGGGATTATCACCTCCCTTTTACAGAAGGAAATTTAAGGCTCAGAGAAGTTAAAGTAACTTGCCCAAAGACACATAGCTCTGAAAACACCTGGCTCATCTCATTACCTCGTGCCCAGAACTTTATAGCCTTTGATCCCATCTCTGTGTGAGAAATCTTTTGAAAGATAATGCTGAAGTAGTTTTGAAGCAAAAGATACAATGTCTATGGTTTGCTTACAAGAAATTTGTGGGGAGGGGAAAATGAGTGAGGGAATAGAAGAAACAAGTTTAGTAAAAAGTTGGTAACTGTTGGAGCTCGGTGATGAGTACAAAGGAGTTCCTAATTACTATTCCTTACATTTGTGTATGTTTGAAATGTTTCATAATGAAAGTTCCATGAAAGTTAAAAAGGGCCGGGCGCGGTGGCTCACGCCTATAACCCTAGCACTCTGGGAGGCCGAGGCGGGTGGATCGCTCGAGGTCAGGAGTTCGAGACCAGCCTGAGCAAGAGCAAGACCCCGTCTCTACTAAAAATAGAAAGACATTATACGGACAACTAAAAATCTATATAGAAAAAATTAGCCAGGCATAGTGGCGCATGCCTGTAGTCCCAGCTACTCGGGAGGCTGAGGCAGTAGGATCGCTTAAGCCCAGGAGTTTGAGGTTGCTGTGAGCTAGGCTGACGCCATGGCACTCACTCTAGCCTGGGCAACAAAGTGAGACTCTGTCTCAACAACAAAAAAAAAAAGTTAAAAAGTATGCCCGTATGCCTGAATTCTGGGAATAATTCGTTTCTCATCATAGCTCGCATTTGTCTGGTGCCGAAATGAGAGCACGCATGATTTCGGGGACCCCTTAATGTAAAGCTGTCCAGTGGGGACAGTCATTATCCCCGTTTAACTGATAAGGAATCTGAAGCTCAGAGCAGCAAAGCCCTTTGCCCAGGGTCACGGCGCTGTGGCTTCTGAGTCCTGACCTGACCAGGTGCTCTAAGTCCTGCGGACCCGACCTCATCATCTGGCTCCTCCGTGCTGTGTGGGCGGGCAGCAACCTGCAGTCTACCTGCCACCATCCCATGTAAAGGGCCAGTGCCAGAGGACATCCTTTTCTGGTGGCTGCTTTTTTGTGGCAGGGCAACTTGGGGATACTGAAGACACCAGGGAGCACGCCTGGCGGGGGCCGGGGTGAGGTAGGGGGTGGTCTCCTATTCTAGTCCACACCACACGGCCCTGGTGACAGGCCTGACAGGTTCTCAGGGTTGGTGAGGAGCCACTGGCTTCCCAAGGGGAACCAGCTCCAGACTTACACCCCTCCCCCACCACCCAGACGTGGTTCTGCCAACACCAGGCAGATCAAATAAGGGAGGATAATCCTGTATTGTCATATGACTTAGACCTCACTGTTGCTGAAGACCTGGGGACGTCTCCCTGGGGGAAGGGGAAAGCATAAAGCAGGAGACTGGGCTCTCAACCCTTTGCATACCCTCTATCCCACCCACCCACCTGCCATCCCCACACCCATCTCTCCTCCACTCACGTGCTATCACACACCTCCGCTTTATACAGCGACCCACCCACAGATCCAGCAATTCACTCGTCTATCCTTTCTTCCTTCTAACATCCACCCACCCACCCATCCATCTACCCACCTTTCCACCCACCCAGCCACCCACCAAACACCTTTCACCTGTACTCGTCTCTGCCCACATGCTATCTCCCCTCTATACAGTTAACCTACCCATGGTGCCAGCAATTCACTCATCTCTCCTTCCTCCTTCCTTTCTAACATCCACCCACTCACACGTCCACCCCCCCCACCTTCCCATCCATCTAGTCATCCATCCACCCATGTACCCGTCCACTTTTCCTACTTTTCTGCCTCCTTTCTTTCCATTAATCTTTCCACATCTGCTCACCCCACACATCCACCTGCCTATGCAGTTACCCAAACACCTGTTCCTTCTACACCATCCATAAAAGGAGCCAGCTGTCCACCCAGCCAGTCAGCTGGCACCCATTCTCCCCGACCCCCATCTATCCAATCATCAACTCTTCCCTGACCCTGTTCTGTGCTGTATCCTAAGCCAAATGTCACGATCCTGAGATGGCATTATGGCTTCCTGTTGCCCAGCCTGCCTTAGCAGTTGTCCTTTGTCTTACATGCAGCTGGTTCTGCCATGTCCAGACCCACTTTGGGGCACATCAGTAGGTACCAGCTTGCCATGTTCAGTTTCTTCCTAGGGCAACTGACATGTCCCCCACCCATGTTCTCTCTTTCCAGATAATGCAACACCAATGTTGCCCACAGCGTTATTCTGGGGATGCTGATAAACCTGCTCCTTCTAAATATTCCAGAAGACATCTGTCACCATAACCTTGGGGGCTGAAGATTTTTGTCGTCCTTTCACCCATAAGGGAAGTGGGGCTTGGAGGCCCTTAAGTACTCTCCCCACAGTAGGACAGCCGGGAGAGCAGAGTGGGTGCCGGTTGCCGAGGCACCTCATGCCCAGTACACCTGCTGCTTTCCAGCCACTGGGGTGTCCCAGCACCTGGGCCACATTTACCTGTCTGTGGTTTTAGCTGCAGGGGCGCCTTTCCCCGTCTCTTCCCCTAGCCTGCCCTGGGGGCTGCGAGGGTCCCGGAGAATCTGCCCCGTCAGTGAGTGGTCCTTATCCACACCACTCTTGTTCTTTGGTTCATCCTGCAGAGCTCTTTTCCTGCCCCTGATTTGCAGGTGCTTGCTCAGGTCAGAGCACTGACCACCAGCCCAGCCCTGGACATGGCGCTGGGCAGGAGGGAGATCTCTGTGGCAAAAGGCCGAGGACGAAGGCCGAGCCATACCAAGAGCCCACCAGTGGGGCTCCTCTCCCCCACCATCGGATGCCTCCGTGAGAGCAGTCAGGAGAGAGGTCAAGAGCCAGGCCTGCACCCGGAGGCCTGGACCCCTCCCCGCTCTGCAGTGCCTGATCCCTCAGGGGTCAGAAAGGGGCTGATTCTGGAGGGCTGCAGTGTGCAGCGTGGGGGACAAAGGCTCTGAGAGGCGGCCCCAGGAACAGGCTTGGCCCGGGATGTGAGCGTGGAGAGAGCGAACGGCCCCGCCCGGGTTCGCCCACCTCGTCACAGGGGGCGATGCGGCCTGCCACGTCCTTCAGGTGCCCGATGGCCGACTCCTCCTGGAAGTCCCGCGGGAAGGTCTCGGTCCACTCGGCCAACAGCTGCAGCAGTTTGGGGCCAAACTTCCGCACCCGGGCCTGCAAGGCAAGGCTGCGAGGGGCGGGCCACTGGGTGCGGGCGGGCGTCCGGGGCGGGGCGCCTTGGCCCTCGCTGCAGCCCTTGCCCGGGCAGGCCTCGTGCCTGCTCTGCGCCTGGCCGGACGGGCACCGGGTGGCAGTGCCGCCCTGCTGGTTCCCACAGGGGGTAGAGGGCACGGACGCACATTTGGGGTGGGGCCATCTGTGTCTGCCTGCCCAGCTTCGTTCTCCCTTTCTGCGTCTCCATTTCCCCTCCGGGACTCCCTCTCCCTCACTCCCGCCCCAGGGGCGGGCCCAGTTAGTGCTGGCCAATCAGAGCACCGCACGCTTCCATCCTGCACAGTGACTGGCTCACAGATGGCATGTGACCTAGGCTTGGCCAACGAGGTTGAGACTCTCTCCGGACCTGTGGCGAATTGCTCTTCCGCGTGGTGGGAGCAGGTAGAAGGCGAGCCTGGCGCCGCAGGCCACTGTCCCCGCAGGAGCCCAGCCCTGAGCGAGGCCAGCGGGAGCCGGCAACAGGGCGGGGAGGGAGAAGGACCACGGTTCAATGCTGTCTTTTGAGCTCCTGGAGCCTGCGGTACCTGAGACCTGAATGTTACCTGAGCCAGAAGTCCCTTTGCTTTAGGCCAGTCGAAGTCGGGTTTCCCTCACTGTAACAGCAGGGCCGACTGCCGAGCCAACAAATAGACAGTGGCAGCCCACAGGATCCGCCAGGAATGGAGGAAATGTCGTGGGGACCATGGGAAGGCTGGGCCCTTCAGCTGGCCCCACGGGGAAGGGAAGGTGGAACAGGTGTGCTGGTGGAAGGAAGCCCAGCGGAGGCTGCGGGGCCCTCCCAGGCCACAGACGCAGGGTCCTACTGGTCGGGCTCCCGGTACCGGGTCTGGGCTTGATGTGAGCTCAAGGGCTCCCATAGGGCATCAGAAAACTACACGGGAGTTAAATGTCCCTGCTGGGTCCCTTCTGGCTCTGGATCTCAGACAAGTCAGAACCCCCCTATGTAGCCACCCTGTCAGAAAAGCAGGGACAATCACTGCCTTCATGAGTGCATGGCAGGGGGGTACTCAGAAGCCCTTCGGCCTACCCTGCCTCTCACCTTGTCCAGCACCGGCTTGTCCAGCTCCTGCTGCTCGATGCACAGGTGGCAGACCCGGGCGAGGAGCTCCTGGGGCTCGATGAAGAGGCGAGAGCTCAACAGGAAGGTGAAGATGTAGGCTTTCTGAGGGACACATGAGAAAGAGGGCACACTCTCAGGAGGGCATAGGGAGGGGCATGCCTCCCAGCCTGCCCCACCCCACAGGCCCAAGGCCACTCCCAGCCCTGTGTCTCACTGTGCCCACCTCGGGGTAGTAGTCGGCTGTGGGTACCAGGTGCTGGATGAGGGTTTCCAGAGAGGCTGAGGTTGGAGCTCCGTCCAGGAGGGACTGCCTGGCCTGCTCGCCATCTGTGGGCTCGGCGGGGAGTGGGCTGAGGTTGCCTGGAGTGACCATGTTGGAGGCGCTCAGTGTCTGGGGCATGCCTACCTGTAATGGCAAGGAGTGGCAGGGACACACCTGAGCTGGGGCCTGCTCAGACTGGGTGGGCTCTGCCTCCCACAGTAGCTTCTGTGCCCGCTTGAGTCCAGGGATCATTTCCTGGGAGGGCTTCCCGGGACCTTGCAGCATAGCCTCCATTCTCCTCCTTCTTACAGCCCCTCAGCTCTCTCTCACCTCTTCTCTACTCTCAGCTTCCCATTTAGGGGCAGGCCCCTTCTGGAGTCTGCCTCCTCCCCACCCCCCTGCCTCCACAAAGGTTGACTTGGCACACCTGAATGATCAGGATATTCCCTGTTGCTGCTGCCATAAAGATTGGTTCAGGGATAGGCCTGATCCAAACTGGGGGGCTCAGGTACACTCCTAGAACTTCTGTGGCACTTGGAAGATCTCTTCCCCCTGGGGTCTCTGAGCTGGTACAATGTAAGCCCAACACTGATGGGGCCATCTTGGCACCATGAGGGGTCAGGAAAGTGGGCATGCTCCTGAGGACAGCATTGGTGACTTTGGATCCTGCTGTGCCTGAAGCTGATCTGTGGACTTCGGTCATTCTGGGCAATCTGTCCAGCCTAACCTCCTAACATTCCCTGTTGTACACTTTTTTTTAAGAGATGGGGGTCTCACTATGTTGTCCAGGCTGGGATGCAGTGACAATTCACAGGCGCCATCATAGCACGCTATAGCCTTGAACTCCTGGGCTCAAGTGATCCTCCTGCCTCAGCCTCCCAAGTAGCTGAGACTGCAGGTGAGCGCCACTGTGTCCAGCTATCATGATACGTTCTTGGTGCCAGCCATGCACTCTCCTCCAAACACCTTCTCCAACTCTGAGTCACTGCACATATTGTTCCCTCCCACAAGAAGTCTCTCCCACCATCTTCACTCCCACCTCCCTCCAGACATAGGTGAAATGCCTCCTCCTTGGTGGCACCTTCCCTGCTTCCCTGCAGCATTCCCCCCAGGCCACACTTGACCTCTGGTGAATGCCAGCAGATTCCCTTGTCAGCTTTCTTGGTGCCTGGGGGCACTGCTGTCAGTGCCTGGCGCAGAGAAAGGCCAGCTGCAGCTGTTTTGGTGTCTTCTCCGCCCAAACCTCCTTCAGGACATGCCAGAGCATGTCCTCTGTGAGCTGGCACTGAGTACACACGTGTGCAGGGAGCCCACACCTGCTCCCTGAGGCTCTTCCCCTTATCCCTGTGGGCCAGTCTTCCTCGAAAAGGTGGGGCCCTCACATCACCGTGTTGCCCACATTCTCAATCACGGTGTCCTGCGGGCTCACCACAGGGTCTTCCAGGGACTCTTGAGTCTCCCCTGCTCATACCACCCCTGCTGCCCTGTGGCAGACCCTGACCCTGGCCCCAAGTGACCCTGCCCTAGGAGCAGAGACAGAGGGATGTTGGGGTCAGAGGGAGCCCCTCAGAGGGCGGTCCTGTGGGCGTGTAGGTGTGGGAGGTGCCGGGACTGGGTTACAGCCTGGGGAGGGCTCAGGCGTCAGTGTGGACAGCAGCCTGGATAGTCCTGGCCCTGGGGCAGACACAGCTTTGTTTTCACCTCCGAGGCACTCCGTAAGTGGTCAGTTTTCAGCCGGTGAAACTGTAAAATTTCACAGAACCGCCTCCTGTCCACCTGTTCAGGGCTGCAGATGCTTAGCGGAAGGGCAGCCGGCTGTGGGGTGGACTCGGCCAGGCCTCACACCCAGGGCCGGTGCTGGAGCCCGATTCCAAAGGACAGAAAACTTGCAGCCTGGCAAGGTCTGCTCTCTCCTGCTGGACACCTGGCAGCTGTCCACCCTGCAGCGCTGGGCCTGCCCCAGATCCCAGTTTAGTTTTCCCGAAGACAAGACAATGGCAGGAGAGGGGTGAGTCCGGGAACCTCTCTGCAGGGCAGGGTGGTCTGCCAGACAGTGGGAGGGGCCACAGAGGGCCTTTCTGAGGGAGGCCAGGGTGTTGCCACTTCTAGAGACAGAGGGAAGCTCCCGAAGCACCTCAGGGCCTAGTCTGGAACTGGGTGCTGGGTGTGGGGTGCTGGGCACATTGGGCCGGGGACAGTGTTCAGATCCAGTTCTGCTCTGGAGTGACTAGCTCACGTGGGGGCTGGGGTGCTGGCGGTTGCAGAACCATTGTGACCCTCAGGGATGCTCAGAGAGAGGGTGGGCTGCTGGTGGCCCTCCGACCTCCAACCACCCATGGTGTCACCAGCTGGACCGAGGCCTGGGTCTCAATGAACGGGCTTGGCCTTGTGCTGCAGTGTCTGGTTTCCTCCTGCTGTTGCCAAGGGCCATGAATGCATGCATGTATGCACGGAGCAGCTCCTGGCACTGTTCCAGGCGCTGGGGACAAAGCACAACTTCAGGGAACCACTGCAGGGAGGAAAAGCTGTGCAGAGACTGTCCCACTGGCGGATGTGCCCGTGAGGAGAAAGGATGTGCCAATGACAACTCCTGTAGCTGGATGTTCCTGGGAGACCCCCCCAAGAGAGGGTGGGGGCTGCCACCAGGGGGGTGCCCCCATCAATCCTCTTGCCCTTCCTTACAGGCGGGCTGGTGCAGACAGCACCAGGCGGGCGTCTACCCTTGGCCTCTGCGTGAGGACAGCTGCGGGCACAGAGGACCCTGCTGCCCCTCCACCCACCTTGGACAACCCAGCCTCCTCCGCCCACCAGCGGGGGCTCCAGCCTGCCTGGAATACAGGGAGGGGCTGGGGGCGTGAGGGTCTGCACTGAGGACTGAGGGCAGGAAGGAGTCTGCACAGAGACACGCCAGGCAGAGGGACCGGCACGTGCAGAGGCTCAGTGGAGCTGGGGGCCGGTGTGGTGCTGTTACAGCCACGTGTGCTTAGGTGGCAGGAGCCAGGCAGTAGCTCCTGGAAGGATAGCAGGGAGCAACCAAGTTGGGGATGAGGGGGTGTGCAAGGGTGGTGGGCACATCACATTCCTGTGTGTGCACAAACAGCCACGTGACTTGCCCCCAACCTCACCCCTGTGTGGCCCTTCCCATAAGTAAGTGCTTTCGTTAGTTTCTGGCCTATGTTTCTACAGCTTCCTCATGCAAGGACAGGAAATATAAATACATATTCCCCCTTTTCTGTTTTTATGATAAAAAAAAAGTAGCATATTGTCCACACTTTCCCATGCTGGGCACTTTTCACTAATGATGCATTTGGGGATCTTTCCATGGCAGGGCAGGGCACTTTTTTGGAAACCACCTCACAATATTTCATTGTTTAGATGTGCAGGAGTGATTTTTGTTTTTATTTTTTTCCTGGAAGAGCAAAGTTGTGAAGAGGAGTAATTTTTAAAAGCCAATGATGAAGCAACCCAAGTGCCCATCAACGGCAGAATGGATAAACAGAATCGGCCTGTCCATACAGCGGGGTACCACTCGGCCTTAAAAAGGAAGAAAGTTCTGACGCACAGCACCTGTGGGTGGACCTTGAGCACCTTACGCTGAGTGAAACAAGCTAGTCACAAAAGGATAAATAACTCCACTGTGTGAGGGACCTAAGGCAGTCAAGCTCACAGAGACAGAAAGCAGAGCGGTGGTTGCCAGGGGCTGGGAGGGTGGGAGCTTGGGGAGTCGGCGTTCAGTGGGTACAGAGTTTTAGTTTTGCAAGATGAAAAAACTTCTGGAGAGGGATGGTGGTGATGGTCGCACAATAATGTGAATGTACTTAATGCCACTAAACTGCACACTTTAAAAATAGTTAAGATGGTAAATTTTATGTCATGTGTATTTTAATAAAATTTTTAAAAAGCCAGTGATGCTGGGAAAATCATTTCTTGTTACAATTTCCCCTGATTAGTGAGTTTCCCAGTCTGTGTTTTTGAGAACACAGCCCGAGTGATGCCCCTGGCCTGGGGGCTGGCGCTCGGGGGGACAGCACAGACGGGTTCTGAGCCCGCCGAGCCCTGTCTCCAGAGCCGTTTCCACCTCTCTGCCTGGCTGGGGGCATGTGGCCCAGCGTGTGAGAAGGGGACATGTGCGCGGTCTGGCTCCGGTGGGTTTCTGCTTTACACCCGTGAACGAGCAGGACTTAGTACAGCGAGCTGTGCTGGCAGGCGCGCTTCGGTGGCCCCTTACACACCGCGGGGCCGGGGTTGGGCGGGGGCCGCACTGTCACAGTCCCCGTAATTGTACCAGGATTTTGCTCAATGGGCCAAGAGCCTTATGTTTGCTAGTGTCTATTTAGCCTAATCCAAGCCTCGGAAATTTACCCCAAGAAAATAATCTCAGTGGGGAAAGCTGTGGAAAGAAAGGCATTTGCTTCGGCATCGATTCCCGGCAGCGAGCACGGCCTAGGGTTGCAGAGGACAGAGGGGACGGCGGGTTGCAGAGGACAGAGGGGGACGGCGGAGACGACCGCGTACCCGCTGGCGGAGCTGCCGAAGGGTGGCTGCGAGCGCTCGGCGCACAGGACGCGGACGATGTCACTCATGCGGGTGGAGACTACGCGGGGCTGAGACGCATCAGTGATGGCCCCATTGTCTCAGTGTCCCTCCTTCCAGCTGAGGGGAGAGCTCGGTCATCGGGTGGAGACGTGGGATGGCAGAACCCGAGAGCACCCGAACAAGGCTGTGGTGTTGCCGCCCCGGGACGAGGTCACCGATGAGACTCTGGGAGCAAATGCCTTGCTCGGGCATGAAACCGGAAGTGGCTGAGCCAAGGCCCGCCGTTGCCCTAGGCACGAGCTGCTGGCTGGGTTTCCCCTCCCACGGCTCCTAGTCCTGCTGCCCAGCCCCCAGCCTCTGGCATATCTGGGTCTCCAGGCCCCAAGTCTGGAGGTCCTGTGGCTCCTGCAACCCCAGAGACAGCCACACAGACTGTGAGGGACTGGTCTCCAGAGAGACAGGCTGGCACAGGCGGGGGACCCCGGCGAGCCACCCTGCAGCAAGGGTGCACTGATGCCCGCCAACGTCTGACTGGGCATCCTTCCTCTCTCCGCCACCCTGCAGGCCCAGAGCTCACCCTGCCTGGGCCTCTGGCACAGGCAAAGTTTCTGGGACAGCGTGGCTTAAGCCTAACTCCTCTCTGGGACACCGGGAAAAATGTCTGTAAGGACAAGGGCTGACGGTGGTTGGCTTATAAGGAAGGTGCAGCCCTAGAGGACAGACCGATTTGCGTTCCCCTAATTTTGACGGAGATGTGGGTACTGGAAACAGCTAACTTTCATCTGCCCCTGACCATGCAAAAACGTACTCAAGGGCCCTGCTGCTCCTCCCCAGCGAGGGCTGGGAGACGGCGGCCCGGCTGTGGTGATGAAAGCCAGCTCTGCTGGGCTCTGCGGGGCTGGCCCGATGCTCAGAGCTTCCAGGGTAAGAACCCCTGGACCCCTGACTTCTATGTTTCTGATTTTAAGGGTAGCAATTAATTATATTTTTTAAAAAAGCCACCATGGGGGCCACACAGTGGGCCAAAAGCACATTTAGATATGACATCTCTAGCTCCCAGGTGGCAGTTCACAGCCCCCACTCTGCTGGGGTCCCCATAGCCCCCAGCATCAGTGGCTGGTGTAAAATGGAAATCCATTGAACCTACAGAAGAAAAGCATGTGGCTGGTCAGTGCAGCATCTTGCGGTCTGGACAGAGATAGCCAAGAGGACAGAGGCAAAAGGTGTTCCTGGAGGACCCCATGAGCTCTGACAAATGGCCTCACGTGCTGAGAAGAGGGAGACAAGCCCCCTCTTCAGCTTACAGAGAGGAGCCAATAAGACTGAGCATGCAAAGCACCCAGCACAGTGCCCACCATGGAGAGGAAAGGCCACCAAGGCCAGCGCTCCCCATGGGAGCTCACCACCTGCCAGGGCTGGAACCACAGCACGGGTGGCCACTGCTCCAGCTGCTAACCATGGCTCTGCACCCAAAAGACTCACCAACTGGACTCCCCGGTTCACTAGGGTTTCCGTGCTGTCGCATCCTGGACAGCCCTCTGCCCTCCTCCAGCCCTGCAGCTGGAGCTTCCGAAAGCCGCCATCAGCAGCTGCTGGACCTTATTCCCACCAGGCTACCCTCAAAGGCTGCAGGAGGCCCACAACACCAAATCAGAGCCACTTTTGCCCTTGCCTTAATAAGTAGCAGAATTTTACATGTTTACACATTCTTGTCCTTTCATTTGTTTCCCCTCTCCTGTTATATCTTTTAAAAAATTGTGGTAAAATATACTGAACATAAATTTACCATTTTAACCATTTTTAAGTGTCCAGTTCAGTGGCATTAAATACATTCACATTGTTGTGCAGCTGTCACCACCGTCCATCCACAGAACTTTTTCATCTTCTCTCCTGAAACCCTGTGTCCATGAAACAGTAACTCCGCATCCTCTCCTTCCCCAGCCCCTGGCAACCACCATTCTACATTCTGTTTCTGCATATTTTAACTATTCTAGGTAGCTTATATAAGTGTAATCATAAAATATTTGGTGTTTTGTGTGTGTCTGGCTTATTTCACTTAGCATGTGAAGGTTCATCCATGTTGTGCAGCATGTGTTGGAATTCCCTTCCTTTTTAAGGCTGAATAGTATCCCCCGTACATGTAGACCACATTCTGTTCATCCATTCATCCGTCAATGACATTTCTGTTGTTTCCATGGTTGCCACACTGTTTTGCACAGCAGTTGCTCCATTTTACATTAGCACCAGCAACGTAAAAGGGCGCCAATTTCGCCACATCCTTGCCAACACTTGTTTTCTGTTTTTTTTTTTTTTTTTTATAACAGTCATCTTAATGGGAGGGAAGTGGTATCGCATTGTGGTTTGGATTTGCCTTTCCCTAAAATTTAGTGAGGTTGAGCATCTGTTTGTGTGCCATTTGTATATATTCCTTGGAGAAATGCCTGTTCAAGTCTTTTGCCCATTTTTTTTCAAGCAAAGAAAATTTAAGTCAAAGAATTGATTACACAACGGAATGTAACTACTGGCCCTTCTAGGGCTTAAGGAACAAAAGAGAAGGGGTGGTCTTCTCAGACCTAGAAGATCAGAGTGTCCCAGTTCTGCTGGGACTTCTAGTGTGGTTGCTGCTAGTATCTCTGAGGAAACACAAGGCAACTAGTTCTGAGAGTCCTCTTTTGCCCGTTTTTGAATGGAGTTGTTTGGCATTTGTTGTTGAGTTTTAGGAGTTCTTTATATATTCTGCATATTAATCCTTCATTAGCTATGTGATTTGCAAATATTTTCTCTCACTCTGTAGGTTATCTTTTTACTTTGTTGATCATGGCCTTTGAGGCACAAAAGTTTTTCATTTTCATGAAATCCAATTTTGTTTATTTTTTTTCTTTTGTTGCCTATGCCTTTAGTGCCATATCTAAGAAATCACTGCCAAATCCAACATCATGAAGCTTTCCCTCAATATTTTCCTCTAAGCATTTTACAGTTTTAGTTCTTACGTTTATGTCTTTGATCCATTTTGAGTTAATTTTTGTATATTGTATTAAGTAAGGCTCTATCTTCTTTTTTTAGCATGTAATATGCAGTTTTCCCAGGAGCATTTGTTGTGAAAGCGTGTCCCCATTCAATGATCTTGTCACCCTTGTAAAAATCATTGACAATACATGTGAAGGTTTGTTTTTGGGCTCTCTATTCTATTCCATCGGTCTATGTGTCTGTCTTTATGCCATTAGCACACTGTTTTGATTACTGTAGCTTTGTAGTAAATTTTGAAGTCAGGATGTTTGAGTCCTCCAACTTTGTTCTCTTTTAAGATTGTTTTGGCTATTTGGGATCCTTTGAAATTCCATATGAATTCTAGAATAGAATTTTCTGTTCTGCAAAAAAACAATTTGGATTTGATTGGGATTGCATTAAATCTGTAGATAGCTTTGGGTAGTACTGACATCTTAACAATACTAAGTCTTCCAGTCTGTGGACATGGGACGGCTTTTTTCCACTTATTTGTCTCTTCTCTAATTTCTTTTAGCAACATTTTGTAGTTTTCAGCATACAAGTCTCTCATCTCCTTGGTCAAGTTTATTCCTAAGTATGAGTTCCTAAGTTTGTTCTTTTTGATGTTTTTGTAAATTATTTTCTTAATTTCCTTTTTGATTTTTCATTGTTAGCATGCATAAATACAACTGATTTTTGTGTGTGTGTGTTGATTTTGTATCCTGCTACATTGCTGAATTTGTTAATTAGTTTTAATAAGTTTTCTTGTGGAATATATAGAGTTTTCTACATATACGATCACATCATCTTCTTTTCCAATTTGGATGCCTTCTATTTCTTTTTCTTGCCTAAGTGCTCTGGCTAGAAGTTGCAGTACTACATGGAAGAGAAATGGTGAGAGTAGGCATCCTTGCCTTATTCTTAATCTTAGAGGAAAAGCTTTCAGTCTTTCCTTATTGAATATAATGTTAGTTCTGCGCTTTTCATATATAACCTTTATTATGTTGAGACAGTTTCCTTCTAGTCCAGTTTTTTTGGTTAGTGTTTTTGTCATGAAAGGGTGTTAAATTTTGTTTAATGCTTTCTCTGCATCAATCAAGATAATCATGTATTTTTTCTTTATTCTGTTAACCTAGCATATTATATTGATTGATTTTTCATATTTTGAACCATCCTTGCATTCCAGGAATAAATCCCACTGGTATATAATCCTTTTAATTGCGGTTTAATTTGGTATATAATCCTTTTAATTGCAGTTGAATTTGGTTTGCTAGTATTTGTTGAAGACTTTTGCATCAATGTTCATGAGTTCATAAGGGTTATTAGTCTGTAGTTTTTTTCCTTATAGTGTCTCTGTCTGGCTTTGGTATCAGGGTAATGCTGGCCTCATAGAATGAGTTATGCAGTGTTCCCTCCTCTTCAATATTTGGGAAGAGTTTGAGAAGAATTGGTGTTAATTCTTTAAATGGTAGAATTCACCATTGAAGCAATCAGAACTAGGACTTTTTTTTGGTTGGGAGGCTTTTGATTATTAATTCAATCAGTTTACTAGTTATAGATCTATTTAGATTTACTGTTTGTTCATGATTCAGTCTTGGTAGGTTTTGTGTTTCTAGGAATTTGTCCATTTCATCTAGGTTATTGAATCTGTTGGCATTCAACTATAGACAGTATTCTTATAATCCTTTCAATTTCTGTAGAATTGTTAGTAATGTTCCCACTCTCATTTCTACTTTTAATATTTTGAGTCTTCTCTTTTTTTCTCTGTCAATCTAGCTAAAGGTTTGTCAATTTTGTTAATCTTTTTGAAGACCCTTTAGGTTTTATTTATTTTCTCTGTTTTTATATTCTCTATTTTATTTATCTCTTCTCTAAGCTTTATAATTTCCTTCCTTCTGCTAGCATTGGGTTTAGTTTGTTCCTATTTTTCTGGGTCCTTAAATTGCAGTTAGGTTGTTGACTTGAGATCTTTTTCCTTTTAAAATGTGTTTATAGCTATAAATTTCCCTTCAAGCACAGCTTGTGCTATATACCATAAGTTTTAGTATGTTGTGTTTTTGTTTTCATTAATCTGTAAGTATTTTCTAATTTCCCTTGTGATTTCTTCTTCAATTCATTGGTTGTTTAAGAATGTGTTGTTTAGTTTCCACAAATTTGTGAATTTTCCAGTTTTTCTTCATTATTGATTTCTAATTTCATCCTGTCATTGTTGGAGAAGTTACTTTGTATGATATCTAGCTGTTTAAATCTATTGAGACTTGATTTGTGGTTGAACATATGGTATATCCTGGAGAATGTCCCATGTGTACTCTAGAAGAATGTGTATGCTGTGGTCACTGAATAGAGTGCTCTCTATATGTCTGTTAGAGCTAGTTGGTTTATTGTGTTAAGTCCTTTATTTCCTTACTTATCTTCTGTCTGGTTGTTATATCCATTAATGAGAGTGAGATATTGAAGTCCCCAACTATTATTGTAGAGCTTTTTATTTCTCCTTTCAATTTTGTTCTTTTTTGCTTCATATATTTTGATGGCCTGTTATTAGGTATATAAATGATTATAACTGTTACATCTTCTTGCTGTATTAAATCTTTGATTGATATATGATGTTCTTTCTTGTCTCTGGTAACCCTTTCTTAAATTAAACTCTCTTTTCTATTATTAGTATAGCTACCCCCACTCTCTTTTGGTTACTGTTTACATGGAATATCTTTTTCAATGCTTTCATGTTTAACCTATTTATGTCTTTGCCTCTAAAGTGAGTCTCTTGTAGACAGTATATAATTGGATCTTTTAAAAAAAAATCCATTCTGCCAATCTTTGTCTTTGGACCAGAGATTTTAATCCATTTACATTTTAAATAATAACTGTTAAGGAGTGATTTACTTCTGCCATTTTGCTGTTATTCTCTATATGCCTTATATATTTTTGTCCCTCATTTCCTACAGTACTGTCTTCTTTTTTGTTTAGTTAATGTTTTGTAGTGAAGCATTCTAATTACATTCTCATTTCACTTTGTGTATATCCTATAGCTATTTTCTTTGTGGTTATGATGGGGATTACATTTAAAATCCTAAAGTTATAACACTCTAATTTGAATTTACCAGCTTAACTCAGTAGTATACAAAAACTCTGCTCCTCTACAGCTCTGTTCTCATCCTGTTTCAGTTATTGATGTCACAAAATCACATCTTTATGCATTGTGTGTTCAAAAGCATAGATTAATAATTGTTGCCTTATTGCATTAGTCTTGTAAATCATATAAAAAATAGAAAGTGGAGTTACAAATTATTACCATAATACTAGCTTTTATAATTGCCCATGTTTTTACCAGAAAATTTTATTTGTTCATACAGCTTTGAGCTCTATTTAGTGTTCTTTCATTTCAACGTGAAGGATTTCCTTTAGCATTTCTTTTGGGCAGGTCTTGCGGTAATAAACTTCTTCAGCTTTTATTTATCTGGGACTGTCTTAATTTCTCCCTCATTTTTGAAGAACAGTTTTGCCGTGTATAGGATTCTTGATTGACAGGTTTTCTTTGGGGTTTTTTTTTTTTTTCCTTTCAGCACTTTGAATATATCAATCCACTGCTTTCTGGCCTCTAAGGTTTCTGATGAGAAATCTGTTGATAACTTTATTGAGCATCCCTTGTATGTGATGACTTGCTTCTCTCTCGCTGCTTTCAAGATTCTCTATTTGTCTTTATCTTTTTTTTTATTTGGAGACTGAGTCTCACTTTGTTGCCCCAGCTAGAGTGCAATGGTATCATCATAGCTCACAGCAACCTCAAACTCCTGGGCTCCAGGGATCCTCCTGCCTCAGCCACCCAAGTAGCTGGGACTACAGGCACTCACCACTGTGCCTGGCTAATTTTTCTATTTTTGGTAGAGATGGGGTCTTGCTCTTGTTCAGGTTGATCTTGAACTTAATCTATTTACATTTTAAATAATTACCATTAAGGAGGAACTTACTTCTGTCATTTTGCTATTTTTTCTGTATGCCTTGTACTTTTTGTCTCTCATTTTTTGTTTGTTAACTAAACAAGAAAGAAGACAGTACTTGATGGTGATGGTGTCCCACAGGTTCCGTAGGCTCTGTTCACTTTTCTGCAATCTTTTTTCTTTCTGTTTCTTGGATTACCCTATCTTCAAGTTTGCTGATTCTTTCTTTTGCCTGCTCAAATCTGCTTTTGAATGCCTCTAATGAATTTTTCATTCCAGTTATTATATTTTTAGCTCTAATATTTATTTTTGGTTCCTTTAAATGGTTTTTAGAAGAAGAAGAGAGACAGAAAGGGGAAGAGGAATTATTGAAGAAATAATGGCTGAAAACTTCCCAAATTTGATGAGAAACACGAATATAAACATCCAGAAAGCTCAACAAACTCCAAGTAGGATAAACTCAAAGAGACACACAATGAGACACATTATAACCAAACTGTCAAAAGATAGACAGGGTGGGTGCAGTGGCTCACGCCTATAATCCTAGCACTGTGGAAGGCCAAAGTGGGAGGATTGCTTGAGCCCAGAACTTTGAGACCAGCCTGAGCAAGAGTGAGACCCCATCTCTACTAAAAATAGAAAAACTTAGCCGGGCATGGTGGTGTGTGCCTGTAGTCTCAGCTACTCATGGGGCTGAGGCAGGAAGCTCACTTGAGCCCAAGAGTTTGAGGTTGCTGTGATTTTGGCTGACGCCATGGCACTCTAGCCTGGGCAACAGAGTGAGACTCTGTCTCAAAAAAAAAAAAAAAAAGAAAGAAAAGTGACAATAAGCAGCAGAATACAGCTCCCTGATATTTGGAGGACAAGGTGCCTATTATTCACCCTGGCTCCCACAGGCTGCTCCAGGAACACACGCACAGCTGCTTGCCACAGGGCTGGGGGGTGGGGGTGGGAGATGGGTAGCTGCTACTGTGCTAAGAGTGGAAACTGACCAGAATTAACCGTGATTTACTGTCCAAGATTTCCTCTGGACCTGCCAGCTTTCGAATAGACTCCAGAATTCCAAAATTGTTACACCACACAGATTCTACCAGTTCAATTGTTATTTGGGTGGAGAGATGGAATCCTGATGCTTCCGACTCCACCATCTTCCTGGACATCCTTCCATTCTATCGGCAAGTGGCTACTGCCACTGGGTTTTGTATATGGATTTTTATATCTTATTAGTTCTAATAGTCTTGGGGTTTGCAGAAGCCAATCATGTCTATAATTAATGGTAATTTCATCTCTTCCTTTCTGGTGGTTAAACTTCTCTCCCATTTCTTGTCATAATGTATTGGATAGAACTTTCTAGCTGAAACAATCCTGGTGAGAATAAGTATCTTAAATTGTTCCATCTCTCCATTAGGGTCAGGTATGCTCTGGGGACAGAGCTGAGAGCCCTTCTGGATGATGTTCCTAGTTGCCCTGCTACAAACACAGAAGTTGCAGCTTTTTGAGAGGAGCTGGGGCCACACAGCCCCTCATCTGCATGTGCCATGGAAGCTCCAGGACCTTTACAGTCCCTTCCTTCCCCTGCCATGAGAATTGCTGACAGCCCAGCCCAGCTGGGCCTCATCAGAGCCCGTGTTTCAGTCTCTGTCAGTTTTACTTCTCTCTGTGTGGGGCCCCCAGAAGCTCCGAGAAGAGGCCTGCGTTCCAAGCTTTTCTCACAGGGGCCAGGCCAGGCCTTTCCCTGGGAATGTGTCTGGAGCCTTGGCTGGCCCAGGGTGTTGCTGAGAGGGCCTAGTGGGCACCTTTGCTGGGAGCTACTTCGGCTGCTTCTTCAGGAACATGGACAGTCCCTGTCTGTGCCTTAGGGGACAGGGATCTGGAACTCAGGGCTATTTCCAAGAGTCCTGGATAAAGTACCTGCTCCACCTCACCCAGACAGGTTCTGACCTCCAGGGATTTCAGTTTGAAGAAGAAACAGACTCTGTATCACGCCTCATATGTCATTTGTTCTCGTATGTCAATGTCATTTAATCCTTAAAATGCCCGTATGGGAATGACTGCCCACTTCACAGAGGAGTGCACCTGGGCCTTAGGGGTAGAGTTGGGTGGACAAGGATACCAGACGGTGACCAGTGGACTTACCCTGGATCCCTGGGGTCCTGTTCCAGGCCCAGCTCCCGGCCCTGGCCCTGTGAGAGGGAACTGGTAAAGACTGAGTGGAAGACAGACATAGCCTGAAATTTTAGCAGGGCAGCTGGGCTCAGTGGCTGGGAACTGAGAGAGGACAACCTGAATACTGGAAGCCCCAACATGCCTGGCCTCCAGGAGGCAGGAAGCCCCCTTAGCAGCCGCTGATGGGCTCGGCTGAAGGAGAGGTCTCAGCCCACAGCCCAGCCCTTCCCCACCTTGCACAGGAACTTTGGGGAGGAACCCCCCAGCCCCGTATGGGCCTGGACTGTGCCAGTTCATGCTTGGCTGCTCAGAGCAGTGACAGTATCTTTTCCAGGCCCCCAGAATCTCTGTGGTCCTCCTCTTCTCTCTCTCTGGAAGAGCCCAGAGCTGAGACTCTCAGGTCATTCCAGTTTGGGTCCCATGAAGGGTTGCTCCCTGTCCCCTGGTGTCTGAAGGGATCCTGTGGGGGCATCAGGGCCTCCCCAGGCCTGAGCCCAGAAGCTCTGCCTGTCTAGGCTGGGAATGTACCTGGCCTTGCCCTTGGGGGCAGGAGACTTAGCTGTGAGGGAAGGGCCGGCCTGAGTTATTTCGGGGCTCCATATGGCTTTCAACTCCTGCTGACAGATCCTGCTGTTTCGGCTTCTCAGGAAGCTCTTATTTCTGAGAGCTCAGGGCCCCCAGCTTGGAGGCAATCTGTTGGGTGCAAGTCAATGTACCAAGACCCATAGCAGATTGGTAACTAAAAATAAAGTTCTCCAGAGAGGGAAGAGGCAGCCTCTTTTCTGCTCTATGCTGCATCCAGTCCCTACTCTTGGTCCATGTTCTCGATTATTTCCTGAGGACACGCGTCTGAAGGGGAGGCACTGCCCAATTGCTTCCCCAGACCACAGTGAAGGGGTCTTGTTTCAGCCTCCCAACCGCCATGCTTTGTTGCTTACAGGAACTGCTCCCCACTGGCTGGACCCTGGGCAAGCTGAGTCCTGGCCAATAAGAGTGCAGCATTCCCTCCCCTCTCCCCTGAGCCACTGTCCAGGGTTATACAGACAGAGTAGAACATGAGCCCTGATGGGAGACTGCCACCAAGAGATGTTCTCTTGATAGTTTTTCCTCTCATTAATTTTTTAAAAATTAAATACAAAAGAGTCTATAAGCATACCTACAACTTAATAATAACTATGCAAACATCTGTGAACTATTGTCCAGGCTAATGAAAAGAGCATTACTAGTACCTTAAAATACCCTATGCACCTTCCCCAGTCAGCGCCATTCCTCACCCCCTAAACTTTAGGCCATGACCCCCCGACCTTTGTGCCGATTGTGCCCTTGCTTTTCTTTATGGTTCTACCTGTGTCTATCCCCAAACAATGTCCTGCATTTTCTTTTTATTCAGAACAAGTCATGACATGTAAGATCCTGCCTAGTTTTGAAAGCAGAGGGCAAGCCCGCACTAGCCGTAGGGAGAGCGTGGCACTGCCCCTGCAGGACGAAGGCTCTGGGAGGAGGTGAGCGGGTCAGTCTCCAGGTCGTGGTCTGACTTCCGCTTCTCTGGCTGTTGACAAGGCCCCTCTGGGAAGGGTGTGAGCAAGGTCACGAGGGAGTGTCGGGAAACAGAGTCGTGTGCCCGGCAGGGCTGTGGTGTGGGCCAGGTACTCGACACGCAGCAGAAATAAGGTCAGGGCGGGGGTGTCCTGTACCTTCTGCTCCTAAGCTTACATGGCCTCCCTCCAGCTCTCGGGGAAAAGCTGGAGACTTCTGTGGGTGATGTGCGTGCCCTCAGCAGAGCAGGAGAGACCCTCATCAGCGTGTGGTCAAGATGAGCCAAGTCCTGCTGAGAACCTGGGCCAAGCGCTCCTGGGCATTCTGTCGTCAGTTAAGAAGATGGCCTGATGGAGAACAAAGTTGGAGAACTGACACTACCCAGCTTCAAGACTTACTATAAAACTATACTTGGGCTATAAAACAGCGATCAACAGTGTGGTACTTGTGAAAGAATAGACAGATAGACAATGGAACAGAATAGAGAGCCCAGACCCACGTGCATGCAGCAAACTTATGTTTGACGAAGCAGCAAAGGTAGTCCAGTGGAGCAAGGATAGTTTTTGCAACACATGGCACTGGAACAACTGGGCATTCACATGCAAAAAAATGAATCCAGACACAGATTTTCCTACCCTTCACAAAAATTAACTCAAAATGGATTACAGACCTAATTGTAAAATGCAAAACTATAAAACTCCTAGAAGATAACATCAGAGAAAATCTAGATGACCTGGGGTTTGGGGATGACTTTTTAGGTATAACACCAAAGGTATGATCCATTAAAGAAAGAATTAATAAGCTGGACTTCATTAAAATTAAAAAATTTCTGCTTCTGCAAAAGATATTGTCTAGAGAATAAAAAGAGAAGCCATAGACTTAGAGAAAATATTTGCAAAATACATATCTGACAGAGTACTGTTATCTAAAATATACAAAGAACTCTTACAACTCAACAAATCAGTGGATTAAACAATTGGCCAAAGACTTTAATAGACACCTTACTAAAGAAGATATAAGATGGCAAATAAGCATTTTAAAAGATGCTCCACATCACATGTCACCAGGGAACCACAAATTAAACAACAAGATACCACTATACACCTATTAGGGTAGCCCAAATGCAGAACACTGACAACACCAAATGCTGACAAGGGTGTGGAACAACAGGAACACTCATCATCGTTGGTGAGAATGCAAAATTGTATAGTCACTTTGGAAGACAGTTCGGCAATTTTTTGCAAAACAAACATACTCTTACTATATGATCTAGCAATCTCACTTCTTGGCATTTATCCGAAGGAGTTGAAAACTTATGCCCACACAAAAACCTGCACACAGATGTTTCTAACAGCTTTATTCATAATTGTCAAAACCTGGAAACAAGCAAGAGGTAAATGGGTAAATGAACTTTGGTACATCCAGACAATAGAACAGTATTTACTATTAAAAAGAAATGAACTACCAAGCCATGAAAACACACGGAGGAAATGTAAATGCATATTAGTAAGTGAAAGAAGCCAACATGAAAAGACTACATACGGTATGATTCCAACTATATGATATTCTGGAAAAGGCAAATCTATGGAGAACTTAAAAAGATCAGTGGTCTCCTGGGGTTAAGGGAAGGGAAGGATGAAAAGGCGGATCACAGAACATTTTTAGGGCAGTGAAACTACTCTATATGATACTATAATGGTGGATACATGACATTATACATTTTCTAAGACCCATGGAATGTACATCAAGTGTGACCCCTACAGTAAACTATTGACTTTGGATGATAATGATGTAGCAATGTAGGTTTATCAACTGTAAAAAAATGTACCACTCTGGTGGGAAATGTTGATAATACGGGAGCCTATGCCTGTGTGGGGACAGGGGATATATGGGAACTCTCTACTTTCTCCTCAATTTTGCTGTGAACCTAAAAATGCTCTAAAATAACAAAGTCTACCAAAAAAAACATATGGCCTGAAGGAAGTGAGGGTCTTGGTGATGGCTGGGTCACACTGTTGCAGTATGGCTCAGTGGCCCTCCTCATGTGGTGCAAAGTTGGCATGATGAAATCGCCTTTCACCATTATCCAAGTAATTCCTTCTCCCTTATGTGTTGGTGTCCTGTTTCCTGTATTTTGTGTCTTCTTTCTTGGTTTAGTTTTTCATTCTGATGGAGCACATCCTCCAGTACCTTTTTGAGAAGAGGTGCTTAGAGAATTTTTAAGATCTTATGTGCCTGGAAATGTTCTCATTTTACCATCTTATTTGCTGGTAATAATATGATTGATAGTTCAGCAGGGTATAGAATTCTAGGTTAAAAGTCATTTTTCTTCATAATTTTGAAGGCGCTGTTTTCTGGCTCCTCTCTGAACTCTGTAGAATTTTCTTTTTTCCAGTATAGTGACCAAACATTCTGGTTTGCCTAGGATTATCCTGGTTTAAGTACTGAAAATCTCATGTTCCAAGAAACTCCTTAGTCCCAGGCAAACCAAGACAGTTGGTCATGCCAGTCCCACATCATCTGAAATTTCACAGTGATGCACCTTGATATGGATCTTTCTATGGCCCCTGTGTGGAGCCCTTTCCAGGCTCACAAGCTGGGAGCTCATGCCCTTCAGTACTGGAAAATTTTCTTCACTGATGATTTCCTCTCCTCCGTTTTCTCTTTCTAGAATTCTTGGTGTTCAATGTTGGACCTCCTGGACTTGTCCTCTAATTTTTAATCTTTCCTTTCCTATTTTCCATTAAAAAAATCTTAGCATTCTACTTTCTGAAAAGTTTTCAGTTTTATCTTCCAAATCTTCTATTGTTTATTTCTGTTGACATGTTGTTAATGTCTATGAGGTATTTTTTTTTTTTTTTTTGGTCTTGAATGTTACTTTTTAAATGCATAACATTGTTCTTTTTTTCGTAGATGTAATATCTTCTCTTACCTCTCTGAGAATATTAGTGATGTTTTATTTGAAGTCTTCTTCTTCCTGCATTGTCTTTTGTTTCCTCCAATTTGCCCTTGTCTTTCTTTGCCTTGGTTTCCACCAGCCAGGCTGGAAGCATTCCCTTGGATGTCTGGGAATCCTTGGCCATCAGATAGAGACTAAGATGCTGGGGGG
Source organism: Eulemur rufifrons (assembly GCF_041146395.1). Taxonomy (NCBI): domain Eukaryota; kingdom Metazoa; phylum Chordata; class Mammalia; order Primates; family Lemuridae; genus Eulemur; species Eulemur rufifrons. Next base: position 54,826,550 of record NC_090987.1, read on the forward strand.
ACACTCTGAGGGAGAGGATAAGTTTTGTGGACAAGCTCAGTGAGGAGATCCGGGTGGGCCATTTTTGGGGGGAGCTCTGGTGCTGAAGTTGGGAAGAGGAGTGGTGGGTCTAACTCCTAATTGTTGCATCCCCTTAACTGATCCAAAGGCTGGGGATTTGACTTTCTAGGGTCTTCTCTATCATTGGTAACTTACCCATCTACTTTCTCTCTTCCTGAATTTCTTGCTATTTTTGCTACTTCTGTTCTCTGTCCTTGTGGGTTTTGTGTTTTTGTTAATTTTGACTCTTCAGTGAGGTTTCGGGAGGTTTCAGCCTCCCCTCCTGATGCTCTCTTTCCAGTGGCACTAGAGCTTGAGCAGACAAAGGCCTGAGCTGCTGGTGGCCCTGCAGCCAACAGGGGAGGCAAGCAGGCCTGAGAGGGGGCAGGAGGACAAGCTCTGAGCACATTATTTGGGTCCTGAATCTAGCTGCACCCCAAGTTAGCCCTGCTGGTAGAATTTTTATTTATGTGAAACAGTAAATTTCCAGTTTTTTTGTTTTGTTTTGGCCAGTTTGAGCTGGGCCTTTGTTACTAAAAGTAGAAAGAATCTTGATACCAAAAATTTTCTCCCAGTGATACTCCTGCCTGTAGGGCTCACGGCTGCCCACTCATGGCCTCATTTATCCCATGGAAGGTGGACAAGGATGTACCAGTGCAACAGTCTCTCTGGATGCCACTTCCTTGCTAATTTGGAGGTGTTTCCTGCAAATCTCCTCTGTGCTTGGTGGTGACTCAGTAGAGCACCCTTCCTAGATCCCTCCTGCAGGAAGCCATTTGGGTCCATCTGGGCCTAAGGAGCAGACAGGTGTCAGTGAGGCCTCCCAGGTCTTGTCAAGGCACCAACTTGCCCTTCGAGTGTAGTCGGCCTCTAGGGTCTCCAGACTGGACACCTCCTGCCCCCAGGCACCTGGGCACATTGCTTTGTGAGCCTGGAGACCCAGGCTGTATGCAAGGGCTGGGCTCCATGCTGGGAGGGCGTCCCGTCTGTTGGTGACATACTGACCATCACTTCACACCTTGGATCATTCCACCTGGCTCCCTGAGGCAGGGACAGGCCCCTGAGTAGCCTACACCCAGATTTCTACCCTCATACATCTTCCCTATCACCTTGTCAGCTTTGCCTCTGGGAAGAAAAATCTGGCTCCTTATTTCAGGTCAGCATGTACAATACACCTGTCACCCACGATACAGTGTTAGGAAATATTTTAAAAATGCTTTTAAAGCTGAAATACACAAAATGAACGTCTAGATAGGAGCACAGTGTGGGGGGGGGGGGAGGAAGCAAGTAGAGGAATATCTACTCCACTAAGGGTCTCACACCACAACAGTCCACGCACCGCTTAAGAACCTCCCTGTAAAAACCAGGCAGATCTCTAGTATAGATTCACAAACGATTCCTAGAAGCGCTTTAAGGCATTTTCCTTACTTGCATATATCTTTATAGCATCTGTCTTCATAGCATAACACGGCATGGCAATATTAGGGAAATGTGTCAGCAAGACATGACAGAAAACTGAGGACGGGACACACGCCTGCATTTGGCACAGCCCTGGAAGGCTGTGGGTGCTGAAGAGAGGAGGGGTGGAGGCCTGTCACTCAAAATAGGGACCAATTTCCCCACCCTTTCCCCATTCACAACCCAGCCAGCCTGTGTCAGAGCCCTGGGGAGGAAGTGGCCTCCACGAGCAGAGACAAACAGGACTCTTCTGGGTCCTTGACTTTGATACCCCTGGGAGAAACATCATAAAGAGAGGCAAAGTTCCTCCACAGCCCCCAGAACAGAACGGTTTCCCTGCCTCAGGGGAGAGGAAGGTGCAGGGAGGCCCTGGGGACACAGGGGCCGGTGGTGGCAGCAGATGGCGCTCCCTCTGCCTTGCTCCTGGACCGTCCTTTGGGAGCGTGGGATCTGGGGCAGAGGAGGCTGAGCCTGTTTCTAAGGGAGGTGCCCCAGAGAGGTGGCAAGAAATGGCCCTGGGGAGGGCCTGCCTTCGCCACACCGCGGAGAGAAGCCCTGGTGGCGGGAGAGGACCGGCAGGAGGAACCTGTCTCAGACTGCGGCTCACCCGCCGACCGGACGGGCCACGGCACCGCCCAGGGCGCCCTGAGGCTGTCCGGCATCGTGTGCCTGACCCTCGCTCCGCAGTCTCGGACGCCTCCCGGGGGAGGGCAGGTGTCTACACGGACCCGCATCCGTACCCCGGGAGGGTGGGGACTGCGGGGGCGGCGCCAGGGGGCGCCAGCCTGAGCCGAAGCTCGGGCAGTGTCACGTCCTCTGCGCCACGTGGCTCACGCCCCACCGCGCAGGCTGGCAGGACGCGACCTCCCCGGGACCTCTCAGGTCACGTCGTGCAGCCCTGCCTTTGGGGTCCCTCCACATGACATCACCGGGGTTACTGCCCCATAGCCCTCGCCACCTACTGCGATTCTCGTGTCTTTCTTCTCTGTCTCCCAAGACTAGGAGCCTTGGGACAGGGTCTCTCCTATGGGTGGCAGCACCCCCAGTGCCTGGAATGCGGTGGGCACACGGTGGGTACCCCAGAGCGTGTTTGAGCCGAATAAATGGGCGGGTGGAAGGGTGACTGTTAGATGTCCTGTCTGGCCGCTGACCTGCGACGTGGGCTCTCTGAGCCTCACGTGCCCCCTGAGCCCCCAGGAGAGGACGTTTGCACCAGCGCATGCGCACTCCAGACCCCGGCTGGGCGGTGACACCCCAGCGGGGACCTCGGATTCCCAGAAGCGGAAAATGGAATCCGCCTCCTGCTTAGACCCCTTTCCGTGGTGCCCCGAGCAACTCGAAGCAGAACAGCCTTTCGTTAGTGGCCTTTGATAGCAGCTCCCCTTGTCCCATTAAGGGACTTATTTTTACAGGTCCCTCATTACTCATACTTTGGTGTTCTTAGCTGTTGTAGTTCTTTTGCCTTTGCATATTCATTTTAGAATCATCGTCTATCTCTACAAAAAATCCTGCTGGAATTTTGACTGAAACATATTAAGTGTGTAGCCGGGGGGCGGGGAACCTTTTCATGCTGGAAGCCGCAGTAATTTAGCTGTAATCAAATAAGGCTACATTCAAGAAAGTTCAATTAGACATACTTTAAAAAATGTACATTATTTTGTAAAAATCTAACTACTATGTACTTACTAATTTCAACAAATGAAAACTATTTGTTAATTTTAAAGTTTTAAACCTTTGAATGACTTTGTTGTGTCTGCTTTTTGTTGGAAAGCATTTGAATATTTGGTGCAGCGTGGAGGTCTGCAGTTTCAGTTGATCCTCTAGATGGGTGTCAGTCACTTGCGACTTTAAGGGCATCTTGATTTGGGTAGGAGAATGTAGATTCGCAGCAATAAGTGGTTGACAAGCAAGAAAGCATTTTGGGGGCATGTTGCTGAGGGCGTGGATATTCTACTGCATTTTTCCATATTTCAATTGGATCTTTCTTAGCATCAAACAATGACTTTAAAATGTCATATACTGAGAGCTCAATCAATTCCATCTGTAGTTCTTTAGGTGCCTTGGTGACATCAACTAGGGGAGGCTGAAATGCTAATTTGAGTGTGATGTCATGATTCTCAAAGTCAGTGAACCTTTCATTGTGTTCTCTAATTAATAGGTCTGTATCACTATGTATTTTTCAAATGACTCGCATATATCATCCTGCTCATCAATGACTTTTGCTAATTGGGGAAAATATTCATCTGAAATTTCCTTTTGAAGAAGTGTTTAGAAAAAAGGTAGCTGTTTTTTTAAATGCTTGGATTTTTTTTCCACATATCACTTAGTTTTACCTTATTTTACCAAAATATTTGAGTCATTCTGATTTGACATACTGCACAGAAATGCTGCATTCCTATAGAAATCTTTCAATAATGCACATTGCTGTGTCTGTTCTTCATAAAATTTAACTATCTGTTCTCGCAGAGATAAAAATTTGGCTAACACCTGTCTCTGCAATAGCCAACGCACTTTAGAACGATACAGCAAATCCACACTGATACCTCATCTTTCAACTTTAGCATGTTACGAAACTGACAATGCCATGTTGCATTTGCACGAATATATTGCAGTTGACAATTTGTTGCAAAGTGTCACTTACAATAGTAGCTTTAGCACAGAGATGTTGCTGATGCGAGATACAATGAAAAGAAATGAGAGCATCTGGATCTGGTAATAAGTTTTTTATCTGTGCAATAAACCCTTCATGTTTTCCTGTCATGGAATGTGCACTGTGTGTACATACACTCACTAAATTTACCAAATTCAGTCCAACTTCACGACATTTATCTTGAAAGTTGTTGAAGATATCTTTTCCCCATGTTCTGTTCATAGAAGTGCCCAAAGTGAGTAACTTTTTGTAGTAAAGAAAATCTTCTAGGATGGGAATGCTGTACCTGTAGAAATCATGTTATAATGGATTCATTCCCAATCAAATACTAAACTTTTTATAGAAAATATTTCTAAAATTTTATCAACAATGAATGGATGGACTTGCTCTCTACGTAATATGAAATTATCTATTTTATTAAAGTTAAAAATGATAGCAAAAAAAAAAAAAAAAAAGAAAATCTTCTGTTATGACCCGAATGAGGTATAAAACCTGCACTAAGTTAGTAGCATCAGTTGATTCATCCAAAGCAATTGAATAATATATATTTTCATTTTGGAATATTGCATGAAGTTATTCTGTTAAGTTGACCACTAATTCATGCTGCCAGTTATGGTTCTCCTTGAAAGAGGCAGTTGTTTGTACTTTGAAATGTTATCAGGGTCGAAGCATCCTACAACTTTAACAATGCATTTTTTTTCACAATTTCTACATCACTGAATGGCTTCCCTTTTTGCCCAAGTATGTAAGCTCCTTTATAAATTGCTTCAGTGGCATTATTTCCAGGTCTTACTGCTGCTTGACCTTTGCTTTTGCTTTTTATCTTTTAATTTCTGCAAAACAACCTTTTGTGCCTCTCTAATTTAAAATATTTGTGGTTCTTATGAGTGTTATAATGCTGATGACCATTGAATTTCTTTAATGTTGATGATGTTGTCACAAACCAAGCAAATCATCTTATCTTTAGCAGAAACAAGATAATGTTGCAATCCCTAACCTTCATTAAAAAATCTGTTTTCTTCCTTCAGCGTTTTTTTGGTCTTCTTTGACATGATGGGCTGTTAAGCAGACAGAATTAAAAACTACTGTGTCGAGCTGTGCAACTATTCGCAAATTCCACTTCAAACATGAACACAGTGCACGTTGTCAAAAGCTGATAACAGAGTGTCCTATTGAGCCCCATAAACTCCCGCCCACCGGCCTCGTGCGGCGGCGCCAGTCAGGCGGGGGAGGTTAGAACTAAATCACGGGCACAGCAGCGCCAATTTAGCCCTTAGGGTTTACTAATGTTCTAGTTGTGCCGGTCAATCTGGGAGGATTATTTTATGGAAACTTATTTTTATTCTTTGGTATTTTAAATATGTCCATTTTAAAAATAAAATATAAAAGATGAGCAAAAATGTATTAATAAAAATAAAAGGATTCGTTCTGTAAAATTTGGACTCAGTCAAAAGGCCACACTTAGGGACCTAGAAGGCCACATGTGGCCTTAAGGCTGCAGGTTCCTCATTCCTGATGTAGATTAATTTGGGGAGAACTAATATTTTTACCATGTTGAATATCACCATCCATGAACACAGTATGTCTCTCTAATTCACTTAAGTCTCCTTGATTTCCTTCATCAGAATTGCATAGTTTTCAGCATGCAGATCCTGCACACAGTTTGCTAGATTTATACCTAAGTATTTAGGGGTATCTATAGCAAATGTCATTGTATTTTAAGTTTTGGTTAGTGATTATTCATTGCTAGTACAGAGAAATATGGTTAATTGTTGACCTGGGATCTTGGAAAACACATGTATTCATTCTAGTTTTTTTCCGCCTTGGGATTTTCTACATAGAAAATCATCCTGTTTGCTCCTGCAAACAGGAGCAGTTTTATTTCTTGCTTTCCAATCTGTATGCCTCCTTTTGTTTTTCTTGCCTATTGTACTGGCTAGGACTTCCAGTAGGATACTGAATGGGAGGGGTGAGAGTGGGCATTCTGGACTTGTTCCTTATCTTAGGGAGAAGGCATTCAGTCTTTTACCATTAAGTCAATATTAGTGGTAGGTTTTGTGGAAATACCCTTTATTAGATTGAGAAAGTTCTCTTCTATACTTAATTTGCTGAGTCACAAATAGTTGTTAAATTTTATATGATGCTTTTTCTGCATCAATTACTATGATTATGTTTTTGGACTGTTAGTGTGATGGAGTATATTGATTGATTTACTAATATTGAAGTAGTCTTACACTCTCTCATATATATACTTCTGGATTTTATTTGCTAATATTTCTCTGAGGATTTTTTTTCATAAAGGACATTGGTCTGTAGTTTCCTTGTGTTGCTTTGTCTAGTTTTGGTTTCAAAATAATTGTTCTCATAAAATGTGTTCCCTCTCTTCTATTTTCTGGAAGAGATTGTATAGAATTGTTATTTCTAACTTAAATGATTGTTAGAATTTACCAATGAAATCATCTGGGCCTGGAAATTTTCTTTTCTAAGGTTTTAAATGATAAATTCAATTTCTTTAATGGTTATAGGACTGTTCAGGCTATCTATTTCATCTTAGGTGACTTTTGGAAGTTAGTTGCTTTCAAGGAAGTGGTCCATTTCATTTAAGTCACCAGATGCACGTGTGCAGGGTTGTGATAGTGCCGTCTCGTCCTCACAGTGTACGCACATCTCTGGTGATGACCCACTTTCATTTCCGATGTTTGTGTCTTCTCTCTTTTTTTCTTTGTCTTGCCAGATTTGTCAATTTTATTGATCTTTCCAAAGAACCAGCATTTGATTTAGTTCATCTTCTCTATCATTTTTCTCTTTCCGCATCACTGATTTCTACACTTATCTTTATTATTTACTTCCTTATGTTGGTTTGCTTTGGGTCTACTTTGCTCTTCTTTTTCTAGTTTCTCAAGCTGAAATTTCATTGATTTATTTGAGATCTTTCTTCCTTTCTAATGTAATAATTTAATGCTATACGTTTATTTTAAAAATAAAGCCATTTATTTTAATTTTTTTCTTCTTTATTTTTAATTATTATGGGTACCATAATATTTGTATATCTTTATAGGGCACAAGTGATGCATTGATACAGGCATACAGTGTGGATTAATCAAATCAGGGTAATTGGGGTGTCATCACCTCAGGCATTTATCATTTCTTTGTTTTAGGAACATTCCAATTCTACTCTTTTAGTTATTGTAAAGTATACCCTAACTTATTGTTGATTATAATCACTTTGCTGTGCTATCAAATATTGTTCATTCTATCTAACTAAGTTTTTGCACCCTTTAGCCATCCCCTTTCTATCCCCCCTCCCCTCTACCCCTCCCAACCTCTGAGAACCATGATTCTACTCTCTGTCTCCATGAGATCAATTGTTTTTAATATTTAGCTCCCACATATGAGTGAGAACACATGAGATTTGCCTTTCTGTGCTTGGCTTATTATACTTAACATGATGTTCTCCAGTTCCATCCATGTTGTCGCAAATGGCAGAATTTCATTTCCATTTGTGACTATATAATAATCCATTGTGTATATGTACCACAATTTCTTTTTTTTTTTTTTTTTTTTTTTGAGACAGAGTCTCGCTCTGTTGCCCGGGCTAGAGTGAGTGCCGTGGCGTCAGCCTAGCTCACAGCAACCTCAAACTCCTGGGCTTAAGCGATCCTACTGCCTCAGCCTCCCGAGTAGCTGGGACTACAGGCATGCGCCACCATGCCCGGCTAATTTTTTGTATGTATATATTTTAGTTGTCCATATAATTTCTTTCTATTTTTAGTAGAGACGGGGTCTCGCTCTTGCTCAGGCTGGTCTCGAACTCCTGACCTCGAGCGATCCACCCGCCTCGGCCTCCCAGAGTGCTAGGATTACAGGCGTGAGCCACAGCGCCCGGCCCACAATTTCTTTATCCATTCATCCACTGATGGACACTTAGGTGGATTCCAAATCTTGGCTATTGTGAATAGTGCTGCAGTAAACATGGGAATGAAGATAGCTTTTCAATATGCTGAATTCCAAGTTCAAATTCCATATATATCCTTCTTTGGATATATACCCAGCAGTGGGAGTTCTATTTTTAGTTTTTTGAGGAATCTGCATACTGTTCTCCATAGTGATTGCACTAATTTACATTCCCATTGACAGTGTACAACCATTCCCCTTTCTCCACATCCTCATCAGCATTTGCTATTGCCTTTTTGATGAAAGCCATTTTAACTGGGGTGAGATGATATCTCATTGCAGTTTTGATTTGCATTTCTGTGATGACTAATGATGTTGAGCATTTTTCATATACCTGTTAGTCATTTGTATGTCTTCTTTTGAGAAATGTCTGTTCAAATCTTTTGCCCATTTTAAAATGGTATTATTTGATTTTTCCTATTGAGTTGTTGGAGCTCCTTATATTGATATATTCTAGTTATTAACTCCTTGTCAGATGGGTAGTTTGCAAATATTTTCTCCCATTCTGTGGGTTGTCTCTTCACTTTGTTGATTGTTTCCTTTGCTGTGGAGAAGCTTTTTAGTTTGATCTGATCCCATTTGTCCAATTTTTCTTTGGTTGCCTGTGCTTTGGGGTATTACTCAAGAAGTCCTGGCCCAGATCCATGTCCTGAAGCATTTCCCTAATGTTTTCTTACATAGTTTCATAGTTTTAGGTCTTAAAGTTTTTAATCCATTTTGATTTGATTTTTGTATATGGTGAGAGATAAGGGTCTAGTTTCATTTTCTGCACACGGATATCCAGTTTTCTCAGCACCATTTATTGAAGACACTGTCCTACCCCCACTGTATGTTCTTGGAAGCTTTGTTGAAGATAAGTTTACTGTAGATGTGTGGATTTATTTCTGGGTTCTCTGTTCTGTTCCATTGGTCTATGTGTCTGTTTTTATGCTAGTACCATGCTGTTTTGGTTACTACAGTTCTGTAGTATAATTTGAAGTCAGGTAATGTGATTCCTCCAGTTTTGTTCTTTTTGCTCAGGATGGCTTTGACTATTCTGGGTCTTTTGTGGTTCCATATAAATTTTAGGATTATTTTTTCTATTTCTGTGAAGAATGTCATTGGTATTATTTAATATTATTTAACTAATAATTGTATATATTCATGGTGTACAATGTGATGTTTTGATATAAATTTCTTTTTCAAGTACTGTTTCAGTTATATTCTTACAAATTTTGATAAGCTGTATTTTCATTCAGTTAAAAATATTTTCCAATTGCTTTTAAGACTTCCTTTCTTACCTATAAATTATTTAGAAATATGTTGTTTAATTTCTAAGTTTGTGGAGATTTTTCTATTGTTGTTCTATATTTGATTTCTAATCTAATTCCCTTATGGTCAGAGAACATATTTTCATTGAGTTCAATGCTTTTATAGTTGTTGTTAAGGTGTATTTTATGTTCTAAGATATAGTTTATCTTGGTGAATATTCCATTTGCATTTCAAAAGAATGCATATTCTGCTGCTGTTGTGTGGAGTATTCTATGAATGTCAGCTTGATCCAGTTGGTTGATGATGTTGTTCAGTTGTTCTATATCCTTGCTGATTTCTATCTACTAATTATAATGATTAATGAAAGAGGAGTGTTGAAGTTTCTAACTATACTTGTATATTTGTCTGTTTTGCCTTTCAGTTCTATCAATTTTGTTTCATATATTTATATTTTGAAGCTCTGTTGTTAGGTGCATGCACATTTAGCATTGTTGTGTTCTCTTTGTAAATGATGCTTTTATCATTATGCAATGTTCCTCTTTATCTGTAATTTTCTTTGCTTTGAAGTCTACTCTGTCTTTTATTAATGTAGCCACTCCAGGTTTCTTTTGATTATTATTTTACTAATGTATCTGTTTTTCATGCTTTTTCTTTGGATCCATCTACACCATATTTGAAATGAGTTTCTTTTTTGCAGCTCAAAATTGGATCATTTAAAAAAATCCATTCTGAGAATATCTTTTAATTAGTGGTGTTAGACTATTTATAATTAATATATTTATTGATATGTTTAGATGAGGGCTACCATTTTATTTTATTAAATAGATGATTTTTAGAGTAGTTTTAGGTTCACAATAATGATTTTATTTTTTCTTTTTGTTGCCTCTGTTTTAAATTCTTCTGTTTCCCCTTTTATGCCTTCTTTTGAATTATATGAATTTTTTTTAGTATTTCATTTTTTCTATTTTTTTACTATCTCTTTGTATAGTTTTTTCATGGTTGCACTAGAGATTACATGCTTAATAGACATATTTAAACTTTCATGGTCTATTTAGAATGTTTTATCACTCCAAGTGGAATATAAAAAATTACTACCCTTAGATATCTCTACCCTCCCCCATTTATACTGTAGGTGTCTTATGTCTTATGTATTACACCCAAACACATTGAAATCACCATCTGACAATGTTGTCTTTGTTTTCAGCCATCAAACATATTTTAAAATTTCAAGAGAAAAAGAATAGTCTATTTGCACAGATAGTTATCATTTCTGTTGTTCTTCCTTCATTCCTGATGTTGTCAAGTACCTTTCTAGTATCATCTCTCTTCCGCCAGAAGAACTGCCTTTAGCCATACTTTGAAAGCAGGTCTGTTAGGAATAAATTGTCTTAGTTTCCCTTCACCTGAGTATGTCCTATACACCTTCATTCCTGAAGGATATTTTTCTTGGATAGTTGATAGCTCTTTTCTGTCAGCACTTTAAAAACGTGGATCCACTTATTTCTGACCTCTATGGTTTCTAAAGAGAAATCCACAGTCATCTGAATCATTCTTCCCTTAGGACCCAAACATCATTTTTCTCTGGCTGTTTACAAGATTTTTTCTTTTCCTTTAATTTTCAGCAGTTTGATTATGGTGTATCTGGGTGTGAATTTCTTTGTGTTTCATCCTGTTTTGGGGTTTGTGTACATGTGAGCTTATGTCCTTGATTAAATTGGGAAGTTTTCAGCTATATTCTTCAAATATCTTTTCTATACTGTGCTCTTTCTTCTGTCCTTCTGAGACTTAGTATCATAAATGTCAGACCTTTTGCTGTTGTTCCACAGATACCTGAGACTCCGTTAATTTCTCTTTCAATTTATCTCTGTTTTTCAGACTGAAGAAATTCTATGGAACTTTCTTTAATATCCCTGATCCTTTCCCCTGCCATCTCCATTCTGCTATTGACCCTATCCAGTGAGTTTTTAGATTTTGGTTATTCTATTCCACAGTTCCAAAATGCCCATTTGTTTCTTCTTTATATCTTTTATTTCTTTGTTGAGACTTTCTAGCTTTCCATGCATTTCAAGAGCATTTGCTCTTACTTGATGGAGCATTTTTATAACAGCTGCTTTAAAGTCTCTGTATGATAATTCCAACATCTACTTCTTCTTAGTGGTGGTATCTGATCATTATCTTTCCCCGTCCAAATTGAAATTTTCCTACTTCTTCACATGTCAACTAATTTTGAGTGGTGGTCTGCACATTTTGAATACTATATTATGGAGTTCTGGGTCTTGCTTAAATCCAATGGAGAATATTTGTATTTTTGTTTTAGTAGGCAATTGACCCAGTAGAGCTCAGGCCAAAAGTTCTCAGATCAGGCTTCTATGGGTTGTAGTTTCAATGTTAGTTCTGCTTTCAAAGCCATTCAGTTGGTATTCAAATTTGTATGCTACCTAGTGGCCAGTCCGAGACCTGGGCAGTTGTTTATTTTGTACTTCAGTTATCAAAGCCTATACTGTGCTGTTTAGGGTTAGATTCATGCACCTGCAGCTGGAGGATAAGCCCAGGAGTTAATAAACAACTTTATGGGGTTGCTTTCCCAAGTTCCTCCCTTTTGTGCAATTTTTATGGTATTTTCCAGTTTCCTGGGGCTCCCCTTCTTGGTCTTCCAGCCTAGCTTTCTGCTGGGGCTTTCCTTAGCTGGTTCTGCTGTGCACTTCCCGTGGCTGTGCCTGCACCCAAGGCCAAGTGGTGGGAGGACAGAGAGAAGAAGAGTAGCAGTGAATTTATCCTACCCTCTTGGGGGCAACAGCTCCTCCACTTGGAGAGGAAAGTCTCCCCTCCCTGGGAGTTTTAGGCTCCTGCAGGGCCTGTGCAATGTGACCATGAGATTACTTGTGGGCTGGGGTACGAGATAGCAAAGATTTTTTTAATGCATTTTCCCCACTCTCCTTGAGTATAAGAGATCCTTTTCTTGTTCCTCAAGCCACAGCAGAGGGTTTCTCCTGGGGCTTTTAGTCAGTGCTGATTCCCCTTCCTCGTGTCACACTGCCTTGAGTTCAGGCTGGACAATAACAGAGGAAAAATGGTAAACTCACTACCAGTTCAGTGGCTCTTCAAATTTTGATTCTCTTTGCCAATCTGCCTATTGGCAAAATTGTTATTTAGTTGCTGCTCCATGCATTCTGTCACTTTTAAGCTACATTTGGAGGGAGAGAGAGTAGAGTATGTTCATATGCTGTTGTTTATATTTATGCTATAATTTTTTTTTTTTTTTTTTTGAGACAGAATCTTGCTCTGTTGCCCAGGCTAGAGTGCTGTGGCGTCAGCTTAGCTCACAGCAACCTCAAACTCCTGAGCTCAAGCGATCCTTCTGCCTCAGCCTCCCGAGTAGCTGGGACTACAGGCATGCGCCACCATGCCCGGCTAATTTTTTCTATATATATTTTTAGTTGTCCATATAATTTCTTTCTATTTTTAGGAGAGATGGGGTCTGGCTCTTGCTCAGGCTGGTCTCGAACTCCTGACCTCGAGCAATCCTCCTGCCTCGGCCTCCCAGAGTGCTAGGATTACAGGCGAGAGCCACCGCGCCCGGCCTATGTTATAATTTTATTCTTTTTAAAAATAATGTTTGCTTTCATTATGTTAATTTTTATGGTCACTTTATATTTATGGGATGTGATACTGGTGGTTTAGGTAGGAATGTAAAGTTTTATTACAAAATATATTTATTTTAACAAATGAGTTGATTTTACAAAAAACCAGCAAGCACAGACCCAGCTCCCTGCTTGCCGTGTCCCCAGCAGGCCCCCGCATTGCCCTTCGGAGCCAGGCTTTCCAGGTCCTCTGCTTTAGGGCACCCCTCTCCCCGTTCCCTTTGAAGCTCCACCAGCTCCAGTGTCTCCTCCTGAAAGAAGCTTTAAAAAGTGCAGTGGGCAGGGGCAGGGGCCAGTGCCTTTTGGAGGGGCACTAGAGGAAGTGAGTGAAGACAGGGTCCTCTGAGCAGAGGGGGTTAGAGAAGAAGAATGGGCCAGGGATGGTAGACGTGAGCAGTCGCGGGCGTGTGGGGGGGCCCTCCCTGAGCCTCAGTGTCCCCCCCCAGCCTCAGTGTCCCCTCCCCCCACCCCGTGCACAACGGGGATAATAAGCCTGCGCAGGCGTGTACAGGCTGTGAGCACATGTCCCCAATACAGCGCTGGGACTTGGTCAGCACCATCGTTGGCTACATCACACCACACATGTGCTGGCCTTCTCCTGACCCGAGTTCCTCCCGAATGGGCACCAAGCCCACTCTCTGGCTCAGCCCCTCAACTCTCCCCTTGCTGTCCTCTCGCACCCACTGCATTCGTCCCTGCCCCAGGGCTCTGTGCTTGCTGTTCTCCTTTGGGAACACCCTCACCTGGCTGCTTCCGCATCATCTTCCCTCAGGGATGGGGGGTGACCCTTCCCGACCACCGCTCCACATGGCGCTTGCTGCTCAATCCCGCTCCTGAACCTTGTGGCATTTCTTCATGCGCTGTGCGTCCCTCAGGGGTGGGACTGGGAGCTCCTCTGGGGCACCGCCTTGCCTGTTCCCACCCATGGCTGCACCCCCAGCACCCAGTACAGGGCTTGGCAAACACCTGCTGAGTGAATGAGTGACAGTCCCTGGGAGGTGGGCAGTGGGGGATGTGCCTGCAAGCTCAGGGCCCATGAGGCTGTCAGCGGTGACCCGGCTGCTCCACAGGGCCACCAGCCAGGCGGCAGCTGCAGGCAGGCACATGGCCTGTTTCGGGAGGGGAACAAGCACGCTATTTACCACGAGAGTGTGTATCAGACTGTGTGAAAATCCCACTTGCCCCTGAGATGTGCAAGGCAGGCGGGGCTGGGGATGAAAGTCATAGCTCAGCTCAGATTCTCTTTAACTCCCTTCCCCCAGCTAAGGGGCATGGCCCTTCCAGCCCCACTGTGGCCTGGTCCTTGCCAAGTCACAGCCCCTGGCCAGGCTCATGGCCCTCCTGCCACCTGCCACCTGCCAAAGCCAGTACCTGGGTTCCTCTCCCATCAGACCTTCTGAAGCTCCCTCAGCCCCCACAGCTGAAGTCTCTGCCACTCCTGGCCCCCCACCCGCAAGCTGCCTCTCCATCCTGGCCCTGCCGGCGCCGGCACCTGCCTTGGCTGTCCCGAGCCCCCCTGCCCTGCACAGGCACCTGCATCAGGGCACATCCCTCTCTTGCTCCCCTTGTCCTCAGTGCCAAGGTCAGAGCGTAGGGGCAGCTGTGGGTCTGCGCCCCGGGCCGGGCCTTCTGCTCCTGGCCCACTGCCTTGCCTGAAGAGGGCCTTTGGGCCTGGAGAGAAGGGGCCCTGTCAGCACTGCCGAGCCACCCCAAACTGGGGTCCCTGAATCCCAGAGAGCAGGCGGAGAGCCCAGGTCAGAAGGTGTGGTCCCGAGTTCCAGGACATGGGGCCATGTTCCCCCATTCTGGCCCCCCTGTAACCTCCCCCAGCCCAGGAGTGGGACTCCTACCCGCTTAACCTCTTCAGGGAGGGAGGACCCAGTGGAGCACGAGGGAGGGGAACCATTCTCAGCTCACGGTCTCAGGCGTCTGGGCTGCGAGAGCCTGGGACTTCAGCTTCCAGCGCAAGCAGGGGAAAGCCCAGTGGAATCGCAGAGTGTGTGAGCCTGCGGGTGGCTTCGTGCTCAGACCCTGAACACGGGTGGGAAGGGACACCAGCAAGGACCACAGTCCCCCTCCACAGCGCTGGGACCCAGCACACCCTGCGGGAGGCTCGGAGGCCCCCAGCGGACAAGCACCCCTGCAACCTCAGAGCCCACCTCTAGGCCCAGGCATTTGTTTGCAACCACACTCACGACAGGAGGAGGGTGTCCCCCCAGCGAGGACCCACTGCCCTGGAACCCCTGCCTGGCGTCCCAAGCACCCGCACCCTGCAGCAGGCGCCCTGCAGGGACGACGAGTCTGGGGCAGAAACAGCTGGTTCCGTCTCCAAGTATCTTCGTGAGTCACCCCCACCTCCTGACAAGCACCTCGCAGGCACTCCCAGGAACGGGGAACATTTGGCAAAAAATAAACGCTTTGTTTTCTCACTGAGGCTTGCGGGAGCCATTTTAAAGAATGCCTTGGAGGTTAGCCTGTGAGGCTTGGGGACCTGCTTCACAGGCACAGGCAGTGTGTGGGGCCGCCGGGGGTCTTCCCCACTGACTCACTTGTCTGAGCCTCAGTTTCCACATCTGTAAAGGGGGCTCCTGCGTCCCACCCTATAGGTGGGTCTACTGGGTGAGGAGCAGGGTTGGTGCTCCCTTGCCATGGTCCTGCCCACGCCCCCCACGGAGGTGAGGCCACCATCTCCGTGGTGAGAGCACAGGGGCAAGAGCAGCCACTGGATGTCCCAAGCCTGCCCCGGGCACACAGGCCCCCGTCACGCCCAGATGGCACAACCTGCTCCCCTGTCCCTTAGGCGCCACCTCTGGGAAGCCTTCCCCGCCTCCTCCCAGGCAGGAATTGCCTCCTGGCCCTCACTGCTGCTTGTGTCTCTCTGGCCTTTGCCTGGCCCAGCATCGGGGCCTGGCCGAGTGTGAACGGGGCCCAGGGATGATGAGGTGGCTGAGGAAATGGCGGTCACTCAGGACACTGAGTGTGTAGCACACCCGACTCCGAGGTGCTGCCCGCCCGCTGACTCCACTCAGACCCTCCCCCAAAGTCCAGCCAGGTGCTGTCTGCCGGGGTCCCAGTCCCTGCCGGCAGCGAGCCGAGTCCACACTCTCCTTTCTCCTGAATCCGCGCCCACGGCTCTCCTGCCCGCCGGCTAAGTCACTGCAATTGATGAGCAGTGGCCTGGGTGTCGCTCGGGTTGCACAGTGCCCTTTTGAACGTGATTTGCTGACCTTACTTACACCTGGGGCCTCTCCCAGGCATCAGCGAGTCTGCCTTCCCTCGAAGGACTGCAAGGGCCGGCCACCTGAGCCTGTGTTCCTGCCCGCCAGCCGGAGCTGAGCTGTGTCCCCCTACCCGGCGGTGCCACGAGTTCACCACCTCCATCACCTGCTCACGCCTGTCGTGCGGGAGCCAACTTTGTGGCTGCCCAGGATGTGGGGCACGAGCGGGACCCTGAGGTGGGAGACCAGAGCCACACGCTGACCACAGCTGTTTAGGCAAAGCAGCCACATGGACATCACTCCCTGGGGTCATTTTCTTCTAGCAAAAGATGTCTGCAAAGGGCTGGAAAATCTTAAATAACAGAGAATTAAATTAAAAAAAAAAGAATTTCATTTCTCCCCTAAATTTGGGGGAATGAGTTGAAACCTGTATAGTTTTTTCATTAATGGTGACCAGTGACTTGGAGACACAGGCGTGGGGAGCCCAGGCGTGTGGGCTGGTCTCAGAAGGCCAGGGAGGCGAGGCCCTGCTGCGGCTGGCCGGGGACACAGGGCGGGCTGCTGTGGCGCTCGGAGGCCCCTCCCCCTGCAGACGGTGAGACAGGCTCGGGGCCCAGCGTGGACCTGGGGTGCGCGGTGTGAGCTTGACACCCAGCGGGACTGTTTGTCCGAAAACAACTCCGAAAAGCTACTTCTCATTCTTGCTATAAGAGGAGGCTCACAGCTGAACTTTAACAAACTCGTCATCATCTTTTCTGGGAAGATGAAGTCATCAGTGTTAATAAAACAAAGAAACATACTGTTTTCACTGGCTTCCTTCAGAAACAGGGAGCAGGCAGAGAAAAAGCCCTTGTCCCAAAAGCTGGGAAGACGAGCGTGCGTGTGTGTCTGGGCCGCCACCCAGCAGCTCCAACAGAATTCTGGGTTCAGTCCCTCCCCAGGCTGCAGCCTCCAGGAAGGTGGGGCCAAGACCACAGCTAGCATGGGGACGGCACAAAGCCCGTGCACGTGGGCATGAGTCTGGTCCCCTGTTGACTTGCTTCAAAGCAGTTGTGCTATTATCTGCATTTCACAGAAAGGGACGCTGAGGCTCGGAGAGAGGGCCTGACCTGCACTAGATCACCAAGCTGGGTCGCGAGGTGACGAGATGGCCCCCACCCACTCTTGTAGACTTGGACTGATACCGGGCTCTTACCATCTTCTAAGCTGCCTTAGGACGGCTCACTTCAGATGGGGCCTGTGTTTCTGACTTGGAAGGGTCTGCACACAGAGGAGCCCCAGACAGCTCCGGTGGAGAGCAGCCACTCACACCACAGGCCCTGGAGGCCACCCCTGCTGCCCGGGACTCCACGCTGGCGACCCAGGAAAGCAGGGCCTCCCCAGCCACAGTCCTGAGACGTTCAAAGACCAGGAGCGGATGGTGCGAGAACTTGAGTCTTGTGTCACTTGGCTATGACCGACTGCAGAAGCCAGGGAGGCCCTGCCTCCGAGGGCGGAGGCTCTGGACACCGGGAGAAGGGCCCTCCTGCACAGATGCAGACACTGGACATCTGTCCCCACCCTCAGCATTCTGGGGGGGCCAGCCAGATGCCAGAGCAAACGCAGATGCCTGGGCCCCGCCCCAGCTCCTTGGCAGCCCCGCCCATCTGGAGGCTCCGCCCCACCAGATCCTTCAACCAGAGAAGGAGTCTCGATTTGGGCCCCCTGGGCACACCTGCCACATGCAGCGTCTGAGTCCCGCCAAGAGCCTGGCCTTGGGCTCAGGACCTTCAGGCTGTGAACTCCTCATCTAGTCGCTTGTTGAAGGAGCCGCTCCAGGGTCACACTTGGGACATTTCCCAGGCCTGAGTCCACCCTGTGTTGTCCACTTACTCATGTTCCTCACAACAATTCACATTTTAAAACGAGCGTTTCCCCTTGCCAATAATATCTATGAACGCATGGGTGTAATGTGCTACCTGTATGCTTTTAAAAATGTATTAAGATAAACACAATGACTGAAGACAGTGCAAACACCGCATTGCTGTTTGCAATCCTCAGCCCAGCCCAAAGAGGCTGCGCTGCTGGCCATGAGGAGAGCAGGACTCACGACTGTCGGGGGGGTGGATTTGGGGACCTCCTGGTTTGGGGCTTCTTAAGCAAATGTCCCTTGGCCTGGGCCTCGGCAGCCACCCCTTCCCAACAGCGGGTGGCTCCTGAAGCAGAAGCAGAGGCCCCAGCCCTCCTGGCTCTGTAGGCTTCTGGCAGACAGAGTGGCCCCCGGAGGGCACTTGATCCAGCCACGCTACGTGCCCACCTTTAATCTCGCAAAAACTCAGCCTCACCGCGCCCATCAATCCTGTCACCACAATAATGACTTCCGGCCAAGTCTCGCTGCTCTGGGCTCTGTCCGGGACAGGCTCAGCCACTATCCAACACGCCCCCTCAGCCCTGCCAGGACCAGGCAGGGAAGAAGTGTTGCTTGTGCTGGCCCCGGCCATGCCGCTTGGGTGACAGAGGGCCCTGGCTTTGCACAGCTAATACTTTTTCAAAAAACATTCAGCCACTGTGAAGGACATGAAAACATCACTGCTCTGTGATGTCAGCTGCCAGGGTCATGCAGGGGCCGGTCCTGCCCACGTCTCCTCCTGGCTTCTGTGCAGCCCCTGGTCTTGGCCTCCATCTCCTGTCTGACCTCGGTCAACCTCCTGGAGGAGGGGGCTGCAGACAGGAGGGGCTTCCTCCAAGGGACGGCGACCTTTGCCAGCATGTGGGGGAACCGGGCTGGGAGGTGAGTCCCTCGGCATGAGGAGGAGGGGCTGGGAGAGGGGCAGTGAGGGGGAGGCTGGCCAGGACGACTTCCAGAAACATCCACTGGGGAGAGGATGTGTTCAGGGCATCTGCACACCAGACCCCTCCTGGCCAAGCTCCCCACCCAGAGAAGGGGCCGCCTGCCGTGCTCGCCCAGCAGCCTCCCTGAGGATGCAGGCTGGTAACTGGCTCCCTTTCTGGCCTCCTCGTGGTCACAGCGGCCCCAGCAAAGGCCCTCAGACAAGCCTCTGCACAGTCCCGGGCCGGGCTGCAGCAGCCCACGGCAGAGCAAGGCCAGGGAGCTGCAGATGCCACCAGGCGGGAGAGGGCCCCCTGCCAAGGCTTGGCCCTGCTGCAGCTGCCCACAGGCATGGCCTCTGTGGCTTCTGCCTGCCCAGCATCTGTTCCTCCTTCTGGCAACAGAGCCCGTTTGTCTTTCCTCTCTTGCCTGTGGTAGGAGGACACATGCCCTGGTGCCACTTGGGGGAGGAACCGCCTTGGTCTGTGATGGTTTGGGGTGGGCATGGGATCCAGGCCTGGTTGCTCAGTGCCTTTTATCCCCGCAGGCTTTGGGAAAAATTCAAGGGCAGGCATGTCACCTAGGAGGGCCACCAGACTCAGTTCTTAGGACGTTTATTTGAACTGTCAGAGCAAAGCCTCTCTCTGTCTGCTGAGGAAGGACAGGAGGTGAGCGTGCAGCTGCTGGGGCTGCTGTGAAAGGGGCCCACGCAGAGAAAGGAGGGCCCAGTCAGAGAGACTGAGGCCATGTCCTAGATGTAGCCATGCCTGAAGTCCACCCGTGGGCTTTTAATTTGCAGAAGCAAATACATTGCCCTCCTGTGCTTAAGTCTGTCTGAGTTGGGTTTCCGTACTTGCGATGGGAAGGATCCTAATACCCCGGCTCCAGAGACCAGCTTGGGTCTGCGGTGCCCCACGCCCAGCTGGCGCTGCGGCTGCACCGAGTGGGCCAGGGCTGAGGGCGGCGCACTGGCTCCCCACACAGGCTGACCAGACAGCAGAGGTGAGCAGGGTCCTTGGCTGCGAGGCCTTGCGGAGGTCGCTTTCCTCTCACACCCTCCCCTGTAAAATGGGGCCGAGGACCGCGGGCACAGGCTGACGCGTGGTGCCATGTGGTCTGCAGCTCCACTGCAGGGAGCGCCCCATGGGACGAGCACCCAGAGTGGCCGGTCCACGCGGGGCAGCTGCGGAGGCCTGGCTCAGGGGGCCAGCAAGGGGCGCAGTCGGACGGCCTGAGCAGGGTGCAGGTGCCGGGAGGCAGCGTGGGGAGAAGGTGGGTTTTGCCCCATGCCGGGGCCAGCCCTGGAGGGTCTCTGCCTGCTGAGGGAGGTCCACTCACTGGGCTGGGGGTGACGGAAGGGGTGGCATTCTGGGCAGAGCGGGAGGCTGGCACCCTCAGGCCGTGCTTCTGTTTGGATGGGGGGAGACTGCTGACAAAGGGGAGCACTCAGCTCTCAGTCTGTGTGTGACCCGCCTGGGTGACTGGGCCAGGACAGGGAGACTTTCGGGGGTAAAAAAGGCTGGGAGGTGGAGCGGCAGGGGGAAGGGGGATGTCTGGGAGGCCCAGAGGGGACACCTTGGGAGGGAAGGGC
The DNA here is from genome assembly GCF_041146395.1 of Eulemur rufifrons. Taxonomy (NCBI): domain Eukaryota; kingdom Metazoa; phylum Chordata; class Mammalia; order Primates; family Lemuridae; genus Eulemur; species Eulemur rufifrons. The sequence goes on from NC_090987.1 coordinate 54,847,161, forward strand.
TGGTCTGGGGCCAGGGGGTGGAGGGGCAGGAGGAGCACAGCCAGCGGGGTGGGACCGGAGCAGCTCTGGGGTGGCCTGAAGGCAGAAGCCAGCCTGCACCAACACCTGAGACCTTAGCCCCAGCAACGCCCCCGAGGACCTAACCCGGGGAGAAAGCAGCGATCAATCCAGCACCCACCCAGGGCGAGGGGCGCCCCGCGCTGCGGAGAGGCGGGGAGACACGCGCAGGGACGGGGCGCGGGGACAGAGGAGTAGGGGGCAGCTGTCGGGGGAACGCGAGAGACCCCGAGGAAAGGGTCTGAGCCGCTGCAGGAGAAAAGCCGAACCGCACGAGCCACGCAGCCTAAGGCAAAGCGTGCGTGTCCACACGCTCGCGGGACAGGCCGGCAGGTTAACGACACGGGCGTCGTCATCTGGAAGTGGGACGGTGAGGGGTTCTGGTTTCTCCTTTCCCCTTTTCTACCCTTCAGAAAGTGTAGAAAGCCCCTTCCACGAGCTCGTGTTGCTTTTACAATCAGCAAAGCGTAAAGGAAAGGCGAGGCTGGGCAAGAGGGCGGCGAGCAGAGGGCGGCAGGGTCGGGCGGGCCTCGCAGGCGGCGGTCGCGCCGAAAGGCCCACGCTCTCCTCCCCCTCCGGCCGCGGCTGGTCCGCTCGCAACAGCACGCAGACACATTTAGGGCACACTTGAGTTTGGCAGAGAGCAGGGATGATTGATTCTGAGTCATTTGTCAACACAGAGGCTGGCAGACAGGGTGGCCTGGCCACTGCCTTCAGACTCACGACAGCCACAAAGCCACCCCTTTCCTAAAGCCAACGCCACCACTGCTGCTGTGTGAAATGAGCTCCAAGACCCAAAGCAGTCAGAAGGTAAACTGGCAGGCACACCCACTTCAGTTTGCAGGGTCAGACTGACATGTCTACAGCACCTGACAGTTTGCAGAGTCCTTGCAGCTGTGTCACTGCTCCTGAGCCCCAGGTCCCCGCCCACAGCTCAGGGAGCTGACCTCCCACCCCAGACTGGCTGCGGTGGGGCCAGCTCAGGGCTCAGCTCCCGCCCATGGGACAGCCATGCCCACAAGCAGGGCCCCTGGTGCCTCCAGCTTCTCTTTTCAGCCTTGGTTGTTATGGTTGTTGTTTTTTAACTTTTTACTGAGGAATAACCTACACCCTGAACGGCACACGTATTTGAAGCGAGCAGCGAGTTCTCCCAAAGTGAACACACCTGAGCCACCCGCACCCAGACTGAGAAAGCATTTCCAGGGCCCCGGAAGCCCACCTGTGCCCTTCCCACTCACTAACCCCTTAGTTTCAATTGCCAGGAAACATTAGGAGGGCTCGCTGCACAGGACACCACTGCTCACACAGAACCTGAAGTGTGTCATGCCCAGGGGTGCATGCGCTAAAGGCAGGGGAAAGAAGATGGAGAGGGGTCCTTGGAGCCTGGTTCCACGTGGCCTCTGTGGGGCACACCCAGCTCGTGGCCCCCGCCGTGGGCAGGCAGGAGGCAGCTCCCCCAGGTGCCAGGCCTGCCAGGCCGCAACCCCAGCCTGGAGCTGCACAAGAGAATCAGCAACTGGAAACGGGAGCCAAAGGAGTAAATAGAAAGACTTTTTTCCCCTTTCTGTCAAAACATCTTTAAAATATAATTGACTGTTTAAAGCACAAATAATGTCGTGTAGGGTTTATAAATATGTGGAGATAAAATGCATGACAATGGCAGTGTTATGGGTTGGACTGTGTCCTTCCCACAAAAGATATGCTGAGGTCCTAACCCCTAGTGCCTCAAATTGGGACCTTATTTGGAAACGGGGTCACTGCAGATGTGCTTAGTTAAGATGAGCCCATGCTAGTGCAGTGGAGTGGGCCCTAATCCGTTATGCCTGGTGTCCTCACAAGAAGACATGAGCACACGGGAGAACACCACGTGACAGTGGGGGCAGGGACTGGAGTGACGCAGCTGCAAGCCAAGTCACGCAAGCCACCAGGAGCCGGCAGAGCAAGGAAGGGTTCCCTGGATCCAGAGGAAGCTTGGCCTCGCCGACACCTTGATTTGGATTCCAGCCTCCAGAACGCTGAGAGAATAAATTTCTGTTGTTTTAAGCCACCCCAGTTTGGGCTACTTTGTTAGGGCAGCCCTAGGACACGGATCCCAGCACACAGGCTGAGAGGGGAGAAGGGGCGTCACCGGCAGGAGGCCCTGCACAGTGGGCGGTGACCTGGCGCTGCCGAGGTAGACGTGGTGGGAGGAATACGCAGATGCCGACCCCCGCGTACACGCCTGTGGCATCCCTCCTCGAGCGTGGCAGGGCTGTGAGCACGATGGCGTCACTCCTGCCACAGGTTATGTTATATGGCAAAGAGGGAGGAGTCTGCAAATTTAAGTAAGGCCTGTAATCAGCTGACTTTGAGTTAATAAAGACAGAGATTATCCTGGGTGAGTGTGGCCCAACCAGGGGAGCTCTTTAAAAGGACATCTGGGGGCCAGAGACTGGCATCAGAGACTCTCCCCGTGGTCTTGAAGAAGCGAGCCACCAGGAATTCTACAGCTGCAAGGAAATAAATTCTGCCACCAGCCACACGAGTTGGAAGGAGACCCTAAGCCTCAGATGAGACCCCAGCCCCAGACTTGTGAGACCCTGAGGGGAGAACCCAGCTAAACTTTCCCTGGACACCTGACTCTTGGAAACCCTAAAATAATAAATGTGTGTTTTATGTTGCCAAGATTGTTTTAATGTTTTAGGTAGCAACAGAAAAGTAATACAATGTATGGCGCCCAAACCAAGCACTAAAATAATATAACAAAGGGATATAGCTAACAAGTCAACAAAGGAGATGAAATAGAATCATAAAAAATACCTAATTAATCCAAAAGAAGTCAGAAAATGAAGATAAAAGGAACAAAGAAAATATGAAACAAATAACAGATAGCAAGATGGTCGATTTAAATCCGACATCAATAATCATGTTAAATGTAAATGGTAAACAATCCAATTAAAAGGTAGAAATTTTCAGATTGGATAAGAAAGCAAGAACCACATAAATGCTGTCTACAAGAACCCTACTTATATCTAGATTATAATTCTTACATCAATATTATTACACCAGCAAAGATTTCAGATCGAAGAACATTACAATAGATAAAGAGGCCATTTCATAGTGACAGAGGGGTAAATTCATAAAGAGGACATAACCGTCCCTAACGTGTATTCCCCTAACCGCAGAGCTGCCGAACACAGGCAGCAAGCACTGACAGCAGGACGAGGATGAGCAGACCCACACCTGGAGCTGGGACTGTCCCACCCTTCCTCGGTAGCGGGCAGAACAAGCAGGCGGAACACCAGGAGGGACACAGGACACTGGAGCAACAGTACCACGTCACATAAACGGATTGATATTTATAAAACCCTTCACATGACAGCAGCGGAATCCATGATCATTTCCAATGCACATTTAACAAGAGAGACCATATCGTGGGCCATGACACAAGTCTCAGTAAATTTAAAAGAATTCAATCCATAGAAAAGATGGCTTTTGGCCACAGAGAAATTATACATCACTAACAAATATATCTAGAGGATTTCTGAATACCTAGAAACTAAATAATAATATACTACTAAATAACTTATGGATGAAAGGAAAAAAATTATAAAGCAAGTTAAAAAATATTTTGATCTGAATAAAAATGAAAACACAACATATCAAAATATGTGGGATGTAGCTAAAGAAGCACTTACAGACAAATTTATAGCAGTAAATATTGTATGTGCCTATATTAGGAAAAAAGATTTCAAATCATATACCTCAAATCAATGCCCTCAGCTTCCACCTTAAGGGACTAAAACAAGAAAAGCAGATGGAACCCAAAATGAACAGAGGAGAGAAAATCTGAAAAGAAAAAATTGAATAAGCCTCTAGTCAGACTAATCAGGAAAAAAGAGAGAATACACAAATTACCAGTATCAGCAATGAGAGAGGTAACATTACTACAAGTTCTAAAGACATCAATAGGATAATAAGAAAATATTATGGACAACTTTAGGACAATCAATCAACAACTTAGATGACACACAAAAATTTTTTTTCATCCACTTCTGAGTATGAAGAAGCAAACATGTTTTGAAAGATACAAACTAACAAATCTCACAAAAGAAAAAATAGATAATCTGAATGGCCTATATTTATCAAAGAAATTTAAATTGGAGTAAAAGACCTTCTCATAAGGAACAAGAGAAGGATGCCTGCTTTCACCACTGCTTTTCAGCATTGTACTACATGTTCTAACCAGAGCAGTTAGGCAAGAAAAAGAAATAAATGGCATCAACTTAAAGAGAAGTAGTAAAACTATCTCTATTCACGGGTGGCATGATTCCATATATATAAAATCCTAAAGAATCGACAAATAAACTACTAGAGCTAATAAACAAACCAGCAAAGTTGCAGGGTACAAGATCAACACACAAAAATCAGTTGTGTTTCTACACACCAGCAATCAACTCTCTGAAAAATAAATTAGGAAAACAATACCATTCACAATAGCATCCAAAAGAATAAAATACCTAGGAATAAATATAACTAAGGAGGAGAAAGACTTGCACACTGAAAAACATGAAATATTGTTGAAGAAAAAGTAAAGAAAACCTAAATAAATGGAAAGACGTCCTGTGTTCATGGGTTGTAGGACTTAATATAGTAAAAATGACATTACTGATAAAAGTGATTTACAGATTCAGCACAATCCTACCAAAATTCCAACAGCTTTCTTTAAAGAAACTGAAATACTATCCTAAAATTTCTGTGGAATTGCAAGGGGCCCTGAATAGCCAAAGCAATCTTGGAAAAGAAGAACAAAGTTATAGGACTCGCATTTCCCAACTGCAAAGCTGTAGTAATCTAAACAGTGTGGCACTTGTGTCAAGACAAACATGCAGAGTGATGGGACAAAACAAACCCTCACAACTATGGACAGTTGATTTTTGAGAAGGGACCCCAGAAAATTCAAAGGGGAATGAACAGTCTCTTTAACCGGTGCTGGAACAACTAGATATCCACATGCAAAATAATAAAATTGGACCCTCTCTCATACTGCATATAATGATTAACTCAGAATGAATCATACACCTATATATAAGAGCTAAAAATATGAAACTCTTGGAAGAAAACGTGGGGAAAACCTTCATGACATTGGATTTGACAGTAGATTCTTAAAGATGACACCAAATATGTGAGCAACAAAAGAAAAATCAGATGTTAGTTTTCATCAAAATTAAAAACCTGTGTGCATCAAAGTCCATTATAAAGAAAGTGAAAAGACAAACTACAGAATGGGAGAAAATATTTGTGAATCATATATCTGCAAGAGTCTAGTATCCTGAATAAATAAATAACTCCTATAACTCAACAATGAAAAGACAAACGACCGATTTTTTTTTTTTTTTTTTTTTTTGAGTCAGAGTCTTGCTCTGTTGCCTAGGCTAGAGTGCAGTGGTGTGACCATAACTCACTGCCTCAGACTCGTGGGCCCAAGTGAGTAGCTGGGACTACAGGTGCAAACCACCACGCCCAGCTAATTTTTCTTACTTTTTGTAGAGACGGGGTTTCACCATGTTGCCTAGGCTGGTCTCAAACTCCTGGCCTTAAGCAATCCTCCTGCCTTGGCCTCCCAAAGTGCTGGGATTCCAAGTGTGAGCAACAGCACCTGGCCAACAACCCAATTTTTTAAAAAGCAGACAAAGGACTTGAATAGACATTTCTCCAAAGAAGATATACAAATGGCCAACAAGCACATGAAAAGATGTTCAACATTATTAGTCACTAGGAAAATGCAAATCACAGGCTGGGCGTGGTGGCTCATGCCTGTAATCCTAGCATTCTGGGAGGCTGACTCAAGTGGATTGTTTGAGCTCAGGAGTTTGAGATCAGCCTGAGCAAGAGCGAGACCCCATCTCTACTAAAAATGGAAAGAAATTAGCTGGAAAACTAAAAATATAGAGAAAAAATTAGCCGGGCATGGTGGCGCATGCCTGTAGTCCCAGCTACTCGGGAGGCTGAGGCAGGAGGATCGCTTGAGCCCAGGAGTTTGAGGTTGCTGTGAGCTAGGCTGATGCCACCACACTCTAGCTTGGGCAACAGAGTGAGACACTGTCTCAAAAAAAAAAAAAAAAAAAAAGAAAATGCAAATCGCAACCACAATGAGATACCACTTCATACCCACTAGGAAGGCCATAATAACAAAACGGAGAGTAATAAGTGTTGACAAGGATGTGGAGAAATTGGAAACCTGGCATGTTGCTGGTGGGGATGTAAAATGGAACTGTGACAGTTCCTCACTAAATTAACCACAGAATTGCCACCTGACCCAGTGATTGCACTCCTAGTTATATACCCAAAATAACTGAAAACAGGTGCTCAAAGAAATACTTGTACGCGTATGTTCATAGCAGGAATATTTACTGTAGCCAAATAGTGGAAACGACCCAAATGTCCATTAACAGATGAATGGATAAATAACTGATGTATACATACAGTAGAATGTTATTCAGCCATAAAAAGTAATGATACATGTCACCTCATGAATGAACCTTGAAAACACTATGTTAAGTGAAAGAAGCTTGACGCAAAAGGTCACAGGCCGTATGATTCCATTTATATGAAATATCCAGAATAGGTAACTCCACAGAGAACACAGACTGGCGGCTATCAGGGGCTGTGGGGAGAGGGGAGTGGGGAGCAACTGCTCAATGAGCATGGGGTTTACTTGGGGGTGATGGAAATGTTTTGGAACCAGATAGAGGTGGTGGTTGCATATTAATAGACTAAAAGGAAAAACCACATGATCATCTTATAGATTCAAAAAAGCATCAACAAAATCCCAAACCCACTCCTGATAAAAAGTCTCAGCCAACTAGGAACAGAAGGGAACAACCTGATAAAAGGCATCTGTGAGAAACCTACAGCTGACATCACACCTGATGATGAGAACCAGAATGTTCTCTCCCTGAGATCCGGAACAGACTGGGTTGTCCACTCTCAATACTTCTCTTTAACAGTGTACTGGAGGTTCTAGGTAGTATAATACGGCAAGGAAAAGAAACAAAAGGAATCCAGATTGAAAAGGAAGAAATAGAAACTGTTTTTATTCACGAATGATGTGGCCATCTATGTATTATGGAAAATGTCTATGGAATCTGTGACTAGAGCAACTGTGACTAAGAAGTGACTTTGGCAAGATTGCAGAGCATAAAGTCAATATACAAATGTCCATTGTATTTCTACATATCAGCAACAAAATAGTGGAAATTGAAATTTTAAAAATATTATTTATGGTAGATAAAAAAATGAAATTCTTAGGGCTAAATCTGAGAAAAGATGTGCAAGAGCTTTATATGGAACACGATGAAACATTGCTGAGGGAAATTAAATACCTAGATAAATGTCTGTTCATGGGTCAGAAAACTCAATATGATTAAGATGTAAATTCTGCCAAACAGATCTATAGATTTTAGAAATTGATAAGTTGATTTGAAAATTTATTTCAAAATGCAAAGGAACTAGAGTAGCCAAAACTGCTTTGAAAAAGTAGAACAAAGTTGGAGCACTTATACTACCTGCCTTCAAGACTCATTTTACAGCTATAGTAATCAAGGGCGTAGGCACTGGCACCAAAATAGACAAAGATCAACTAAATACAGACAGTCTAGAAATACAGCCACAGATATACAGTCAGTTGATGTTTTAAGAATATGTGAATCCAATTCAGTAGAGAATGACAGTCATTTCAACTGAGTAGTACTGGAACAATCGGTTATCCAATGCAAAAAACCTCTATTAATCCATTTTTCCCAACAAATGCAAAAATTAACTAAAAATTGATCACAGACATAACACTAAAATCTATAACTACAAGGTTTCTAGAAGAAAATATGGGAGAAAAATCTTTATAACTTTGGATTAGGTCAAAATTCCTTAAACACCAAAACATGGTCAAAAAGAAAACATTGATAAAGAGGGCTTAATGGAAATTGAGACCTTGTGCTCTCTCAAAGACACTGTAAAGAGAATAAAATGGCAGCCACGTAGCCGGGGGAAATTTTAGAAATCACTTTTTTGATAAAAGAACTTTCAGAAAACAGTAAGAAAACAAACCCAATTAAAAATGTGTAAAATGTTTGAACTGACAGTTCATCCAAGAAATCTCACAGGGGGCAAACAGCACACGGAAAGATGTCCAGTGTGGGCAAATGACAGCTGAAACCACAGACAGGCGCCACACACCTGTTAGAATAGCTGGACCTGGAAAGACTAACACTCCCGGACGCAGCGAGGATATAGAGTAACTGGAACTTTCATATATTGGTTCAACTACTTTGGAAAAGAATTTGGCAATTTCTTAAAACATAAAACATAAACTTACCATCTGACCTAGCCATTCCACTGGTATTTATGCAAGAAAAGTGAAATTATATGTTCACACAAAGACTTGCACATACGTGTTCATAGCAGCTTTATCTGTAATAGTCCCAAAGCATAAACAACCCAAATGTCCATCAACAGATGCCATGGACACGTGGATTAGTTTTCTTATTGCCCGTCACACGCACGGGCAGGGTACATACCCAGGGGCAGGACCGTGTTGGAGTCCGCGCTGTGGAAACACCACTCGGCAACGAAAAGGAGGAAACTCGGTAGGTACAACAGCACGGATATATTTTCAAGTAACTATGCTGAGCAAAAGCAGCCGGATGAATATGCTCATTATTTTCATTGTGGTAATGGTTTCATGAGTGTTTACATACGTTTACATACATGATGTTTAGTGCACATCAATTACACAGCTGTTTAAAAAAGAAGTTTATAAAACCTGATATTGGATATTATTAGAAAACTTTTAAGTATGGTTTTCAACTGTAATTTTTATGAAATCTAAATACAGATCAATTATTTCTGATGAAAACAACACCGGAACTGAGATGTAAGCACAAAATACGCATCTGATTTTGAAGACAGCGTGAAAAGAGAATGTGAAATAAGTGATTAATAACTTTTATATTGGTTACACATTGGAATGATAATATATTGGCTATATTGGGTTAAAGAAGATATGCTGTTAATGTTCACTTCACCTTTTTTAACACGGCTACTAGACAATTTCAAATTACTCAGGGACACGCACATTTTTACCGGACACTGCTGCTACAGATCTACCTACCCTTTGGGAGAAAAGTGGGGGTTAGTTAAAGAAGTTAAATCATGTCGTAAGGATACAAACAGCCAAATCCAGAACATGGGACACTCTACAGGACAACTGTCTCCATTGCTCTAACAAGTCAATGGAATGAAGACCCAAAATCAATATAAAAAACCAAAACCAAAACAAAACAAAAAACCAGAGATGCAGGACTATTATAGAATAAAAGAGACTTAAGAGTCATAAAAATCAAATGCAACATGTGGAACTTGGATCTTTCCTGATTTGAACAAACCAACTGTAAAAAGATATTTTTGAAGTAATTGGGGTGTCTGATTATGGACTGGCCACTAGATGACGTGAAGAAATTATTAATTTCACGAGATGTGTCAATTGGCATGAAGGTCATGCAGACCAAACCCCTGTCAGTTTCCGAGGTGCATATCAAAGCCACGACAGGGGCGGTGACAGCAGGTCTGAGATTCGATGTGATAACCTCCCAGGCAAGATGGCCTGGGACTTCCTAGCCCTGAGAGCTGGGAGATGGGTCTGTAGTTGTGCATGTTTATCTCATACTGTATATGTTTTTGAAAATTTCCATAAGAAAGGATTGGGGGGGGGAAAGAGAAAGTTTGTGACTTTCTCCCTGAAAGTCCCACCCAGTCTGGGTGCTGTGTGACTGTGGGCTCTCCTCCCTGCTTTGGAGGACAGGTCTGCTGGGCCTTCCTTGCTGTCTGAGCTGGGGACAAGGGTTGGCAGCAGAAGGGATGCTGGGCGTCCTGTTTCTCTCTTGCTCCTCATTAAGGTAGTGGTGACACCACCGATCACATTTATTCTATGACATGTGCATCTGTCAACAACTCTGCTTGTGAAAGCAGTTCCAGCACAATAACCTAATTTGTTCCTCCTTCTTATACTTGCTGTTTGCAAAATAGAAGTACATTTTCCCTGGCAAACATTTCAGAACTGTGGCATGCAGACACTTAAAGTCCTTTTCATCATCCAAAGTGCTAATACAATTTGGCTTTGCTCACGCAGAAACATCTGCTCCAACCGCAGGCCACTGGGGACCGGCACTCGTGTTCGGGAGCAGCTGTCACACTCTCTGGTGGCAGCCTCGTTACACCCCTTCCACAATCCGCTCGCACACGTTCACAAAAACCACTGAGTATGCAACTTTTATTCTTAACGGGCTTGTCAGCCCGACTGTCAGCAGTGCTAAGCTGGGGAACCCCTGGTGTGGTCAGGAGAGGGCCACTTCTCAGGTGACCGATGGGTGCTACCGTCACATGTTCAAGTATTTCAAAGTTGAACCGTGTTGATGGGAATGTATCGCAGGTAGATGGCATCTCCACACGGGGGCTGGGGGGCGAGATCACCTGCTCCTTGGATTCCGGGCCAGCCTACTCTCCCGGGCCGCTTGCCACTGGGCTGGGGACCTGCCCTCCTCCCGGCTCTCCCTCCAGCTCCTCTGGTGCCTCAGGTGGCTGAAGGTTGGCAGGGAAACCGGGAGACAGCTGGTTATGGAGGCCCCGGGCCCAAGGCCTCGGCGCCTGTCTGCATGGCAGGTTGGAACCGCAGGGCCTCTCGCTGCGGCCACTGCCCCTTGCTCCGCCCTGCGTGCCTTCCCCAACCACGCACACGCTGCCTGACTCCTGTTTGACCTTCAGAAGCAGCGGGGGCGCAGCGCCTTCTCTGCCGCAGTGCTCACACGGACGTGAGCGCAGAGACACCCTGGGCCCTTCCCAGGTCTCACGTGGCCTGACGGACTCAGCGGTCTCCAAAGTGGGAAGGGTGACCCAGGGTACAGGCCAACACGAGGGCCATGGGAGGAAGACATGGGCACTCCTTTCAACATCTTGTTATTCATTGAGAATGACTGCGTTATGTAATACCTCTTACATAAAAAGACTACCTGTGGCCTCTATGTAAGGTATAAGCATGACAACCAGTCAGACAGTGGAACATCATTAACCCCTTCCTACCCACAGATTCTCCCCCCCAACAGACCCCCATTATCTGGAATATCTTTGAAAATTTTTATTGATTTATTACTAAGGTATAGTTGACAAATAGAAATTGTATATATTTATGGTGTACAACATGATGTCTTCACATATAGATACACTGTAGAATGGCTAAATCAAGCTCATCAGCATATCCATCACTTCCCATACTGACCCTTTTTCGTTGTATAGAATTTTTAAAAATTCATTTAAAAACATTTTATCTCAGAAATATGTATCCCTAAACAACATACTGTATAGCTCGCTTGCTTCTAAGTTTCGTAAAAAATGACATCATCCTGTATACAGTTCTCTCTTACTCAACACGATGGTTCTAAGTTCCACTTTCTGACGGTCCATGATGTGGCTGCGCCAGTTTCTCTTTCCCTTTTCCTGCCAGCTGTGCCGGCGCTGGTGGGACAGTGCCTGCCTTTCCTGCCAAGGGAACTTCAGTTGGCTCCAGTCGCTGCTACGGAGAGCAGGGCTCCGAGAACAAATGCACACAGAGTTCTGTGGGACGCCCCAGGAGTGGAACTGCTCCTTTGCAGGGTACGCAGCAAGTGTCAACTTCACTAGATAGTAATAATGCTAAGTTCTATTGCCAGCTGGTTGTACCAGTTGACACTCCCACACAAAGATTCTAGGGGTTTCTATGGAGCCGCATCCTCTCTAGCGTTTGTTATTGCCAGAAAGATTGATTTTTGCTAATTGAATGAGATAATGTTTATGAAGAACTTGGCACGGCTTGCTTGACAGATAGCAAGCACTCAATAAATATTCTGTATTATAGAGCAACATTCAACTGCAACATGTCTGAGTCACACCAGGGTGGCAGTGCCCGAAGAGTCTGAGGCTTCCCTAGACCCGACTTCACCCCCAGATGTGGAGCCAGGCGTGCTGCCCGAGGCTGGGGTGGGCAGGCTCCCCGCAAACCTACAGTGCAGGTCGGGGCTGCTCTCACTGACGGGTGCCTGGGGCCAGCCCTGCCTCTGATGTCCTGCTCACTCTCTGTGGCCCTTCTAGAGCGTGACCCCTGTCCCGGTGAGTGTCCTCCCAGTGCAGCTGGAAGCGGGCATGCACCAGGTCCACGCGTGCTCACGCCGGCCCGTGCCCTGGCTGCGCATGCGGTGCGTTACCTGCGGCAGCTGGGGCGAGTGGAGTGGGTGTCGGGCAGCTGCGGCCTCTGACAGCAGGCCCAGGGGAGACGGAAAGGCGGCCGAGCCCAGCTCACGTCTGAAGCTGGGTGGCTGCTCAGCAGGGTCTGTTGGGTGGTCCGCGGGGTGGACAGGTGGGTGGCGAGCAGAGAGGAGGCCCCACAAAGACAGTCTGCTGCTCGAAACAGCCCAGTCTGTTCACAGCACAAACCAGAGACGGCAGCCTGAGCACCAAGGCCCCCACGGGCTGGGTGACCCTGGGACGTCCCTTTTTGTCTCTGGGCCTCAGTTTCCCCACCTGTGAAATCAATGGCAGCTGCTGTGGGAACTACGTGGGGCCACAGGAGGCCATGGGTACCCAGCTAATGGCAGGTGGGTACCCAGCTAATGCCCAGGTGTTTAAACCATCAAATAGGAATGGTCATTTTATTATTATTTAGCCAGACTGGCCCTTTTGAAGGCTGTGTGGTTTTTATAACAAGCAGACAATTTTCTGACCAAATGAATCTAGTAAACATTTACTCTGCAGGGGCACTATTTAGCTTATTCCGAGAGTCTCCCTCCTCCCCAGCCCTCAGCAGTATCTGTCGCCTGTAAGGCAGGAATTCCCCAATTAGGATGATTCTTGGTGCAGGACGGAAAGGCTTTCCATGGCAATACTGGAGCCTGTGTTAGCTTTATTTAAAAATAATAAAACTGAAGTGCCCCCCAAATGCATGGACCTTCCTCAGATGAGTCCGCAGGACTCTTCCTGGCCGAGTTTATGAGGCTTGGTGATTTGGGGCATCCTCAGTGCGGTGTGCTGGGTACTAAGGCCCTAAAGAGCTCCGGGAACCGGCAGGACAGGCAGCCTCTTTGCGTAAGTGTGAGGCTCCCTTTTGCGGGCCTGGCCCCAGGGAGCTCTGCCAGGCAGGGGAGGGGCAGGATCCCCGCCATTATTTCTGGTAGTGAGGGACTCGTGTTGAGTCCCCAAAAGGGAAGAAAATGAACGCACGGTGGACACCTGCTTGTGCCAGCCACTGGCCTTATTGGCCCCATTTGGTGTCTGAGGCTCAGAGTGATCTGGAAGCGTAAGAGAGTTACCTAGAGAGGAAGTGGTGTGTCTTAGTCTGTTTCTGTTGTTATAAAAAACACCTTGACTGGGTAATTTATAAATAACAGAAATTTATTTCCCACAGTTCTGGGGGCTGGGAAATCCAAGATCGAGGTGGCGGCAGATTTGGTGTCAGGCGAGGGCTGCTCTCTGCTCCACAGGTGATGCCTGTGGCTACGTCCTCACGTGGTGCGAAGGCACAGCAGCTCCCGTGCACCTCTGTTCAAAGGCCACTAATCCCATCCAAGAGGGCTCCACCCTCAGGATCTAATCACCTCCCAGAGGCCCCCGCCTCTTGATGCTAAAGTTTCAACATGTGAATTCTGGGGGGACGCATTCAGACCATAGCAGGTGGGTTCAAGCCGGGGCCTCCATGACCTAGGCATTTCTGCTGCATTAGGTTGCCTGTGGGGTCCTTCGGGGGGGCCCTGTGTGAAATGGGGATGGCAGGGACCTTTGCTGGGAGAGGGAACCCGGGGAGGCAGAGCTGGGCCCACAGGGGCAGGCCTAGAGGCTGGGGGAGTAGGAGCAGCCCTGGGAAGGACACAGTGATAGTAAGGGGACTTGGAAGGGAAACCGAGGCAGGAGCCCAACAGTAGCACAGGACACCCTAGTGAAGCCTTCAGGCCGCAGCCCCTCAGTGGTCTCAGCCGAAGGGACCAGACCTTTCCTCTTCCCACCCCAGCAGACACGCAGCCCCCAGGAGGGAAGGTGGAAGGTGGGGTGGACTTCTCCTCCTACGGGAGCATCATATTCTATAATTTTAAAACAACTGTGACCCAAAACACTTACACTGAATTGAGTTTCAAAGAAAGAGTCCAACAAATCCAGACTGGGAGAAAATTGATATGGAGCCTTCAAAAGAGTCTATGTCAGGAAAGATGAAAAAAAATGTGGAAGGACTGTTGTAGATTAAAAGGATCTAAAAGACACAACAAACAAATGCAATGCTTGATCACTGATTGGGTCCTGGATTTTAAAATAAGGCCAGAAAGGACATTATTAGGGCAACCGAGGAAAGCTGAATATTGACTATATATGAGAAAATATTTTTGTGTGAATGTTAAATTTCTTGAGTGTGCAATCCAGCTTGTGGCTTGGTAGAAGATTTCCTTGTTCTAAGGTGATGCCGATGCCACGATCCCATAACTTACTCTTCAATGGTTCGGCAAAAATAACAAGCAGTGAGATAAAGCAAATGTCCCAAAGCATGAAAAAAGGATGGGTTTAAGTGACGACTACACACCCAATCTTCATGAAGCTTTTCCAAGTAACAAGGTCAGGGGACATCTCCAGGTCCTCAGAGACAGCAGCAGCCACCTATACCCAATCCCCTCCTCGATAACAGCCAAGGCAGACCGAGCAGGACAGCAGATGTGACACTCACGCCCACTCCCACAGCACGAGGAGGACGCTGCGCAACTCTGGTCGGCGTGAGTGGGGAAAGGAAACCCCAGCCTCAGAATTGGCTCCAGAGCCCACACCAGTATTGGGCAGTGGGGGTCAGGCAGAGACAAGAGAAAGAGGAGAGGGGAGCTGGGGCCAAGAGCTGGGACAAAGTCCCACCCCGCATAGGGAAAGACTTAGAGCCGGTCTGTGACCAGGGATCTTGGCACTGGCTGCTGGGGAAATGAGATGGAAGTGTTTGGGGACAGAGGTGGTCGTCTCCGAAAGGCCCCGCTTCTAGGGCATAGGCACGTGGCTTGGAAGCAGAGGCAGCCTTGGAGCATTGGTGGCAATGGATAGGAAGAAGCAAGCATGGAAATTCAAGGACCCATAGAAACAAAAGTGAACTGTAAGCTCAGAAACCACATAACGGCTGCTGCTTCCCCAGGGACACCAAGTGAAGACGCTGCATTTCACTACCCCAACATGAGAGGCACTCTTGAACTAGGAAGCCTACCATGGTCCCCAAGTCCCCAACTCCTGCTTATAGTCATCTACTATTACCAGTCGAGGCAGACAATGATATTTCTAAGTTAATAGGTAATATCCACATAGAGCCAATATAAGGAGCCAACACTAATTCTCCCCACAATTTACAAGGGGAAAAATGTAACACAACATCTTGACTTGATTTGCCTTATGCTACAGACTGAATATTTGTGTCCCTGAAAATTCTTATATCAAAGAATAAGCAATCACAGCAACAACAAAAATAAACAAATGGGACCTGATAAAATTAAAAAGATTCTGTACAGCCAAGGAAATTATCACTACAGTGAATAGACAACCTACAGAATGGGAGAAAATATTCACGTGCTATATCCGATAAAGGGATGATAACTAGAATCTATATAGAACTCAGAAAAATCAGCAAGAAAAAAAATCAAACAACCCCATTAAAAAGTGGGCAAAGGACATGAACAGAAACTTTTCAAAAGAAAATAGACTAATGGCCAACAAACATATGAAAAAATACTCAACATCTCTAGTCATCAGGGAAATGCAAATCAAAACCACAATGAGATATCACTTCAGGGAGATTGGCTTTTATCAAGAAGTCCCAAAACAACAAATGTTGGCATGGATGTGAAGAGATAGGAACACTTATACACTGCTGGTGGGACCGCAAACTAGTACAACCTCTGTGGAAAACAGTATGGAAATACCTCAAAGAACTAAAAGTAGAACTACCATTTGATCCAGCAATCCCACCACTGGTTATCTACCCAAAGGAAAAAAAGGCATTCTATAATAAAGACATCTGTACTCAAATATTCATAGCAGCACAATTCACGATTGCAAAGATGTGGAAACAACCCAAGTGCCCATCAACACATGAGTGGATTAATAAAATGTAGTATATGTATACCATGGATTTCTACTTAGCCACAAAAAAAATGGTGAGCTACCTACCACCTCTTGTATTAACCTGGATGGAGCTGGAGCCCGTTCTTCTAAGTGAAGTATCACAAGAATGGGAAAACAAATACCACATGTGCTCGCATCAAATTGGTACTAATCTATCAACACATATGCACGTAAGGAAGTAACATTCATCAGGTGTCAGGCAGGTGTGGGGGGAGGCAGGGAGGGGTAAATTCACACCTAATGGGTTTGGAGTGCACTGTCTGGGGGAGGGGCATGCTTATAGTTGTGACTCTGGCAATGCAAAGGCAATTCATGTAACCAAAACATTGGTACCCCTGTAATATTCTGAAATTAAGAAAAGAATTTGTATGTCAAAGCCTAATTCCCAATGTGATGATATCTGGGATGGAGCCTTTGGCAGAGCCCTCATGAATGAGATAAAGTGCTCTTATAAAAGAGGCCCCTGAGAGATCTCTTCCTCCTTCTGCCATGTGAGGTTACACTGGGAAGAGCCATCTATGACCCACTGGGAAGTGGGCCTTCATCAGACATCTAATCTGCTGTACTTCCAGCCTCCAGAACTGTGAGACATAAGTTTCTGTTGTTTATAAACCACCAGGTCACCAGGTTTATGGTATTTTGTTATAGCAGCCTGAACAGACTAAGATACCCTAAGAAAACAGTCAGACACATTTAAAAAAAAAAACCCTAAGTTATAAATTCAAAAACTCAACAGAATGGATAAAAAAATAGGAAAACATGAAATTAGAGTTGCCTGAACTCAGGAAAAAAAAAAAGGAAGAAAAAGACAAAATCATCCTAGAAATGAAAGCTGAATTAGAAGTTCTCTTAGGGAGAATAGATTTAACTAAAAAATTAATAATGTTCATTAAGGAAATGAATGAAAGCAATCACAAAACAAAAATGAAATAAAGTAGCAAAGATAATTATAGAGAAAATGATAGCTATAGAAGACAGAGGAAAAAAGATCTAACATACATACATATTATTAGAATCCCTGAAGAAGAAAAACAAAATAATGGTAAATAATTAACATTTAACACTATAATCCAAGAAAACTTTCTAGAAATCAAAGAAGACTTAAATTTGCACAGTCAAAGGGATCCCCACATACCTGAGAAAACTGATCCCAAATGTGATTAATTCCAAGACAATACCTAATAAAATAATTAGACTTTGAAAGTAAAGAAAAAAATCCTTTGGAGTTCCAGAAAAATAATCAAGCCACTTACAAAGGAAAAAAAGTATGTTTATATCAGACTTCTTGACAACAAAGTGCAAATGTTACAACCCATAACATTTTAACAAGTTTAGGGAAAGAAAGTGTGAGCCAAGTGTCAAGGGTATAGAAAGAAATCGGGGAATACTGTGCTCATGAACCTTTCTTAAGGAACGGATCAGAAGCTTAGCTTTGTCCAACCAAAGGATGACCGAGGAAACTTTAGCAAAAAATAAACATTAGCAATCAGAATCTAACCCTAGTGTGGCAGAGAGTCTCTATAGCACTCATCTTCACGATCCCTTGTCTCTTGGTTTTCTACCCTTGGGAGTAGGGCGGTCTTTGACTTTCCTCTAACCAAGAGACCACGGCAAAAGTGATGGGATATCACTTGGGATTCTGTTATGTTGTTACATTATGTGTGTTTTGTAATGCTATGTTATGTTTTGTCATGACTTTGTCTTCCTACTAGACTCTAGAGACTCTGCTGGCTGGGTGTACTAAGCAGCCAGGCTAGGGAGGCCACATGGCAAGGAACTGCAAAGGGTCCCTAGGAACTGTGGGTGACCTCTAGAAGTTGAGGGTGGCACCCAGCCAACATTCAGTAAAAAAAAAAATTAGGCTCTGAATCCTATAATTACAAAGAACTAAATGCTGCCAACAACTACACGAGTGGAAAAGCAAATCCTTCTCTGGTTGAGTCTCTGGATGAGAACTCAGTCCTGACCAACACCAGCAGAAACCCCGCTAAGCCGTGCCTGGACTCCTGATCCATAGAAACTATGAAATAATAAACATATGTTGCTTTAAGCCACCAAGTCTATGGTAACTTTTTATATTCAGTAGATAACTAATACAACTGTATTAAAACCTAATACATCATGCCAAGTGGGATTTATTTCAGGAATGCAAGGATGGCTTAGTATTCATGTATATTCATATATTTTGTGTCTTATTTGTCTCATCCTAGTTCCAGGCCTAATATTAGGAAATTCATTAAAATGATTTATCATGTTAATAGTGCTAAGGAGAAATATTAATATTATATAATTATCTCCAAATATGACTTCACCAAAAGTCAACATCCATTCCTGATTTTAAAAAACCACCCAATAAAATAGGAATTAATGGATACTCCCTTAACATTCTTTCTTTCTTTTTTTTTTCTCTTTTCTTTTCTCTTCTCTCTTCTCCCCTCCCCCACTCACTCTTTCTCTCCCCATCCTAAAGTCAGAGGCCTATTCACTAGGATCAGGAACAAGGTAAGGATACCCACTTCATCCAACATTTAAAATTGAATTGGGAGTATTCAGCCAATTTAATTAGATAAAAGAAAGCAATAGACACATAAAAATCAGTAAGGAAGTAAAATTATTTGAATTTGTAGATGACAGAATACCTGAACTATCTAAGGGAATCAAAGGTAAGACTAACAATAAAAACATTTAGTGAGATAGATATAAAATAACATATATAAACAATAACCGATCAGAAGAAAAAATATGTATGATAGCAATAAACAAGGTAAATACTCATGAATAAACTTAACAAGAAATGTGAAAAACCTAAATGAGGAAAACTTCAAAATACTCCTGAAAGTAGTGTTGAACAAACATAAAGATACCTTTGTTTTTGGATAACATGACTCAACTTCTTAAAGATGCCAATTATCTTGAAGTTAATATACAAACTTAATATGATCTCCCCTCCCAAAACATGCCAGCCTATGTTGGAATAGCTAGGAAACCCTTGAAATAAAAAGCAGTGAAAGGAAGTAGAGCCACCAGATAGTAAAACAGAACAAAGGAGAGTTGAGTTCAGTCTCTGCCCCCTATTGTAATGGACTTGAGTACAGTCTTCCTTGCTTTAAATGCTTTCTCTCTCCCTTCGCCCACCCCTCTCTCTCTCAACACTTTCATTAGTGTATCAGTATGTGAATAGACACACCTGTGAAACAGACGAGTAAGCCTAGAAATAGAGGCCTAGTGCTTGAATATTTAGTATATGATAAAGGTGCATTTCGGATCATTGGAGAAAAGATGGCCTTTTAAGTAAATGGTTGTGGGGAAGTAGGCTAAGAGACGTGAAAAGATTTCAGGGGTTTTGCAGGGCTTTGCCTTGAAGGAAACTGTGGACATGACAGTTCACAGAATGGAAGCTGCTCTCAACAAGGGAGGCATCGTCAGAGGACGTCTGCAAAGCGACGTTTCTCCTTTGCTGCCGGCCGTCGCCTTGATCGTTTTTGCAAGGCAGAAGCTCCGTTTGGGTCCTTGATGCCGAAGCTGATTAAAATGCCTGCCCAGCAGATAACGTGCAGCTGGAACTATCCCAAACTTCAAGCTATTCCTGCTTCAGTCCTGACTACATGTCTCTGTGTTTAAAAGAAGTAAATTAGAGTAGTACACAGACTCAGTGTTCTCCTTTTATACATTTTATCTTTAATTTATATACTCAGCTAGGTCTGTTTCCAACTTAGGGCGTAACATACTTATCTTAAAAAAATTGTGTAACGGTCTATTCTTTTTTTTTTTTTTGTTTTGAGACAGAGTCTCACTCTCTTGCCTGGGCTAGAGTGAGTGCTGTGGCATCAGCCTAGCTCACAGCAACCTCAAACTCCTGGGCTCAAGTGATCCTCCTGCCTCAGCCTCCCGAGTAGCTGGGACTACAGGCATGCGCCACCATGCCCGGCTAATTTTTCTATTTTTAGTAGAGATGGGGTCTCGCTCTTTTTCAGGCTGGTCTCCAACTCCTGAGCTCAAGCAATCCTCTGCCTTGGCCTCCCAGAGTGCTAGGATTACAGGCGTGAGCCACTGCGCCCGGCCTAATGGTCTATTCTTATAGACAAAATTAAGTAAGGTTCCCCTAAAAACCTCAAAAAATGAGCTGTACATATAATTCTTTAACAAAAGACAACTATTTACTGTACCAATAAACACTAATACGAGACTTCACTCGTGACCTCACAGCTCACAAAAATGCTAGAGGCCCCCTAAATCCCCCATCATTTAAACTACACTTTGTCTCCATCTCAATCATTTCTCTGTTTATATTATTTCTTTATTTCCAAATCCCTTGTGACAATCCTGCCTTGGGGACTGTTTTGCTGGGAAAGTAACTAACTCCTGACAAATGGTATTGGGATAGACATTTAGAAAAAGATTAAATGAGATCCATAGACTAAGTACAAAACCAAACAAGTGGCCGGGCACAGTGGCTCACGCCTGTAATCCCAGCACTCTGGGAGGCCGAGGAGGGAGGATCGCTCAAGGTCAAGAGTTTGAGATCAGCCTGAGCAAGAGTGAGACCCCGTCTCTACTAAAAATAGAAAGAAATTAGCTGGACAACTAAAAATATATAGAAAAAGCATCCAGGCATGGTGGCGCATGCCTGTAGTCCCAGCTACTCGGGAGGCTGAGGCAGGAGGATTGCTTGAGCCCAGCAGTTTGAGATTGCTGTGAGCTAGGCTGATCCCACGGCACTCTAGCCTGGGCAACAGAGCAAGACTCCATCTCAAAAACAAACAAACAAAAAAAAAACCCAAGTATTAGAAAACACAGATGGTTGCTTTAGAATTGGGGTGGTGGGAAAATTCTAACTATGATTCAAAATCTAGATGAAAGATGTCCAATTTCATTCTTAATAATAGAAATGTAAATTTAAAATACACTGAAATACTCTTTCTCAGCTCTCAGACCAGCAAAGATGTGGGGGAAACAGACGGTTATACGTTGGTGGTGGAGTGCAAGAGGGTACAGCCCCTTGACAAGTACCTGGGGTATATCTAAGAAAATGAACCCATATCTACCCGCTTACAGGAAGTTGTTCTAAACATATACCTCCACAAATATGAACTGCACAGGCTCAAGGTTATCCATTATTTTTAATAACAAAAGCCGGAAAAAGTCCAAATATCCATCCACAGGATACAAGTTAACTAAACTATAGTACAGCCAGGTGATGCTATAAAAATGAATGAGGAACAGGTAAGAACACGTTAAGAAGAGATTTTCAGACTATATTTTTAATTGAAAAAAAACAAGGAGAGGTTTATGCCAATTTTTGTGAGAATGCATAAATGGCTTATTTTGAGAAAAGAAACTCAGGAAGGATAAACCAAGAAACTATGTTAAACGGTCACCTACAATGTAGGAATGGGGGGGAAGACATGGGCATGGATTGAGACGTCTCAGTATAGCTTTTTTTATAGTTTTGAGCTTTGAATCATATAAATGTTTTACGTATTTAAATAACAAAATTATACCATAAAGTGTAAAGAAAAAAAAAACCAAATTGAATGCAAACAAAAACACATGAAGGTAACAGTGTATCAAATTGATAACACAATCACATAGTACTTTGCACAACCAGAGAAATCCTGAAGTTGACCTAGTAGGTTTTGATTGATGGTGGTTTGGATGTAGTAATTTCGAAACTATTTTGGGGTGCAATCTACGATTAAGCAAATTATTAAATATATTGATGCTTTGGGGGACAAGGTTCTCACTGTGGGAGAAAGGGAATGAAAATATTAATATTTACTTTAAGAAAAAGATGCCTTGGCTCAGTTCACTGACAAAACCTAGAGGCAGCGAGCACATCCACCCCCAGATGCTGGTTCTAAACCCCCCGCCTCACGCTTAAAGGACCCGAGGCTTCTTGGAGAAACGGCCGAATCCAGGTCCGGGCCTGGTGGGTGTCCCTGCGCTCGCTTAGGCGGCCGTGGACTGGGAGGCAGACACCAGGCTGCAGAGGGCCTGACGCCCAGCGGAACCCAAACACCCAGCACCCGATTTCATCTCCGCCAACTCGGGGCGGCGCCCCTCCCCCGCGAGCCGGGACCCCAACCAGCTCCCCCACAGCTGACACCCGCAGGAGACCCTCCTCCGTGTCTGGTCCTGCCAGCACCGAAGCCTGCCCGTAGCCGCGGCCTCAGGGGGTGGACCCCACATCTGTGGGCCTGTCGGCCTCTCCCGCGAATCCCTCTGCGTCTCCTCGTCCCCGCGCCCCAGGAGCCCCTGGACCGCCCCCCACCCCCGCAACCAGACCCCACGGCCGCTCCAGGGGCTCCCCTCCCCCGCCCGTGCCTGCCTCCGGGCCCTCACACGTGCTGTTCCCTCGGGGGCTCGGCCTTCCCTTCAGCCCGCAGAGCTCGCCCGCGGGGACACCTGGGGACGCCTGGGGACGCCTTGCTGACCAGGAAGGCTCTGCCCGCCCAACTGCCCCACTTGTTTTCCTCGAGCACCTGCCCCTGGCGTGACCCGGTTTCCCCTCCTCGCCCGTTCGGCCTCCCCGCCACGCTGGCCCCCGCACTCGCCGGGCAGCCGCGGGCAGCCACAGCAGGTGCTCAACTCAGCGACGCCCCGCAGCCCGGCCGGCGGCTGAAGCGGCTCTCGGAGCCAGTCCCGCCAGAGTCGGGACCTCAGCTCTGCAGGTCCATGGAACAAGTCGTGCCACCTCTCTGAGCCTCGGTGGCTTCACCCGCCTGGGGGGTCCCAAGGCTCAGCAGAACATCCGTCACCCCAACTTGCCAGGTCTGTCTTCCCCACACCGACGGCCCCACGCTGAGCTTGGGGCGGGGTCTGGGACCCGCCTCCCGGCGCCCCCGCAGGCCTCCCCTTCCCCGCCTAATCACGCACGAGCGCACCAGGCGGCCCCTCCGTCCGGTCCGCTGTCACTGCGTGAGGGCCACAAGCAGAGCCCACCCGCAGACCCGCACTGTTCCTGCAGGCCCTCTGATGGCAGCACCGGTCCCTTCCTCGGATCCCATCCCAGCCTCAATGACGACAACACCCTCTTCCCCCATGGACAAGGCCCTTTCCCTTCTTCTCAAGCACCGCCCCCCTCCGCCTTGCTGTCCCCGTTTCACAGACGGGGAAACTGAGGTCTACTGCGGGTAGAGGCTCTGGGTCCAGGCGGGCTTTTCTTGCCACTCGAGTGGCTGAAAGAAGCTTGCTTCTCACGCCGAATGGAGGGGCTGGGGACACGCAGCAGAGCCGGGTCCCCGAAAGGCTGCCGGGGTGTGCCCTCCGCCGGTCCCCTCCCCAGCACCCCAGGCGCCTCCAGTCCCCACCACTGCGCGGACCCGGCCCCGCTGACCTGGCGCACGCCCCGCGCCCTCCCGGCACATTCACGCGCCGCGTAGCCCCGCCGCGCGGGCTGCACGCTCACGTGCGCCGCGGCTCTGGGCCCAGCTGGCCGGCCGGCCACGCGCACCGCCACCCGCGCGCGCACCTGTGACCCGGGTCAGGTCCGCGCGTCCCCACCAGGGGCCCGACGCCCGCCTTCCCCGCGGGGCGCGCTGCCCGCACCTACGCTCCCGGCCTCACCCACAGCCCCGCGCCCCGCGCCGCCCGCAGCCCCTCTCCAGCGCCCGCGACCCCCGCGCCCCTGCCCGCAGCCTGGTGTCCCACCTGGCCTCGCCACCACTCACCGGCTCCCGGCGCGCCCGACCCCTGGGCCCGGCCCATGCACAGCGCCCGCTGCGAGCGGCGACGCGGACCCGCAGCCGCCAGCCCTCTCCCCGGCGCAGCCTGCCCGTGCGCCCGGCGGCCCGCCCCGGAGCAGCGCGGCGCGGCGCCCCTCGTGGCCACTGGGGGCAGCGCGGAGCGGGAGGGCGCGGGTGGAGCTGCGAGAGCCCCCGCCACGCAGCCTGCCTGCTCGCCTCCCAGGCCTCAGGGTCAAGGCCAAACGTCCAGCCCTGCGTCCAGGACCCTCTGCTGCGCCTCGCCTCCCACCCCTGTGGCCAGGTCCCACAGGCCAGCTGTGCCCCGCCACGAGCATCAGACGCTGCCCTCCTGAGCGTGGTTCCTGTGGACTCTGCACCCGCTTGCCTCCACCACCCCTCACCTGGCGGGCCTCTGGCGCCCCGAGTCCCGGATCACCCTCTTTCCTCAAGGCCGGACTCTGGGCGCTCCTCTGGGCTCCCCCTTCTACCATGGCCGGAACTTCGCGTTGTCTGTGTCCCTGAGTCCCATGGCACAGGGTGGGCCTCTAGGGAGACTGCACACACACTCCACCCCAGCCCGCGGCCCCCGACGAGGGAGGGAGGGAAAGCCCAGGAAACTGGCCCACGGCGAGGGGGGAACAGCACTCCGAAGACGCAGAGGCTAGCGCTGTGCCGTTCACCTTTAGAAAGGGAGAGGGGCCCTGTCAGGATGCAGTGACCTTCGTGAATTAGTTGGACCTGGACAATAAAAATTTTCTGGTTTGTCCCTGTGGAGATGTCGGGACATCTGTCCTCTACTTCAGTCAGGACCTGCCAGATGAGATGTGGCGGGAAACTCAACCAACTTGCATAACCAAAAAGAATGTATTGGCTCATGGAGCAGGAAAAGCCAAGGTCTGCTGCTTTCAGGAGTAGCTAGATCCAGGTGCTGGGGGGCCCACCTCCCCCATCTCCGAGTCCTTCTGTGGCAGCCTGGCCCGCAGCAGCTCTGGGTTGACACCCTCAGAAAGGGCGCATCTACCTGATCGTTGCAGGGAGAGCCCAGGGCTGGCATTTGCAGGCTCAGGGGAGCCCAGCTCCGGCTACTTCTGCAGCCCCAAAGTGAGGATGACAGGCCTGGGTGTTGCCGCACTGCAGCTAGGGCTGGCGTTGGCGCTGTGGCAGCCCCGAGGGTGGAACAGGGTGCTGCTCCAAGCATGCCCTGAGGGGTTGCTTCCAGAAGAATGGGTAGGTAAAAACAACAGAGTCCAGCCCATTTCTTCCACTGTTGGGGAAACTGAGGCCTGGAGGGAGCAGGCACCTGTCTGGGGCATACTGAGATATTAGGATCGATGTGGGTTGGGTAGTATCATCTGAAAGACCACCAGGATGGCGGAAGAGCAGAAAGGAGAGCTTTGTTGGTGTTATCAGTTTGAAAGCCGGGAAGAGACCGTCTCTGGCATGGACCAAAGGTGCTCTCTCTCAGAAGAGGGCAAGGGCAGGTTGGTTTTATGCCCCATGGGGTCTGTGCAACACAGTAGCGTCACACATTCAGCAGGCTTGGGGCAGGGCAGTGCTTGGCAAAGCAGCTGAAACACGAGCATGGACTTGTCCACGGCCACAGCTTGAGGTCCCACATGGGTGAGTGAGGCAGGGATATGCCCAGGGTCAGGGGAGACGGCTGCGTCCCCTGAGGTCTCCCTTGTCTTCTCCGTGTTAGGCCTGAGCCGAAGATGTGGCACGTGCTGCAGTCTCGGCTGCCGCAGGTGTGATTTAGAACCTGGGGGCAGGTGTGGAGCTCTGCTTGGAGCTGTCCCAGTTTGGGGGGATGCTGGTGGCAGGCACTACAGCCTGACCCTGGGACATGTTGGTGCCACCACTCCCCACCAGCCCAACTTCCTTCTTCACTACAGAGCACTGGGACAGAGACTGCGCATCCGAGGCCCCCACCGCCACCCAAGACATCCACCTTGTGGACATCTACTGAGGCCTGTGTGTGCGGGCGCTGTGGCAGGCACTGGGGACATGGCAATGAGCAGGACACGAGTCCCTCCCCCTCAGAGCACACAGTTTAGAGAGGGGAGGCTGAGCACTAACCATACCGGCGGGAGAATAGGCCCACCCTTCCTGAGTGTGGGAAGGCAGGGCTCAGGCAAAGCCTCCTCCACCCGAGCAGCGAGGAGCCAGCCTCGAAGCCGGTGGCAGGGCGCCGGGCAGAGGTTGCAGGACAAGGCCTGTGGCCAGCATGGATTTTTTGCAGAAAACAAGGAAGGCTGGAGAGTGCTAGGAGCCAGGCTGGAAGGGAACAGGCCCAGTGGGGCTCTGGGGCAGAGGAGCTAGGTTCTGCCCTCTGGGTCTGGCCTCAGGGCCAGGCGTGGCCAGCAGCACCCCAGCAGGACGGGGGTGCTGTCCCCAGCTGCATGGGTCTTGGCCTCTCTCAGCACCCCTGGCCCCTTCCTTGGTTGCCTCTGGCCCAGGTGACACCTCATACACATGCATGGCTCTGGGGGCTCTGAGTTTGCCCCCTGCTCAGCACTGGGTTGGTGGGGCCAGGGTCATCGTCCACCGAGAGCCCCTTGGGGATAGGCAGTGGCAGGAGCCCAGCAGGAGGTGGGCAGGGAGAGCTGAGGACAGACCTAGCATAGGCGGGAGATGGGGCAGGCCCAAGGGCTATTTGTTGGGGAGCCGCAGGGCTGGGCGCTGGGAGGATGAGAAGAATGTGTGGGAAGGGTCATAGTGCTGAGGTCTGGCAGGGGCAGTGGGACACCTTTCCCAGGGAGGGCCAGGTGCCCCTGCACAGCAGGCAGGATCTGCTGAAACTGTGGGGCCAGGGGGATTTGGGGCCATCTGCAGGTGGCTGGACTTGCGGGTTCAGAGTGTGATGTGGGCCCTGGGGGGAGGGAAGGACAGCCTCGGGTTCTGGCGGTGGCGGGACCGGGAGCCTACGAACCCTTGGCAGCACATCTGCACCCTGCTCTTGGCGCAGCCACAGTAGGTGACTCAGGAAAGAGGCTGCCAGCAGCGACGATGCTGAGCGAGATCCCCAGTAAAATCAGAGAACAGTGAGGACAGAACGCATCAATGCGCTTTCTTAGCACAACCCACAACTCTTCCATTCCTGGGGCCGGTGAAAACTCTCCAGAGTGGTTGACATTACAAGCGCAGGCCTCCAGGAGAAAGTCACCACATAGCCAGCTGCTGGTGGAGGTCACATTTAATTATCCTTCACAGTTCAGAGCCCTGCCTGCCCACTGAGTCTGGGCAGAGACTCGGTGGGAGCAAGAAAGAAAGGAAGTGTGTGTGTGCCTGTGCACGTGTGTGTTCGTGTTGTGTCCAGTGTGTGTGTGTGTGTGTGTGTGCAGTGTGTGTGGCCGTTGTTCTATGCATGTGCAGGTATCTGTATGTGCAGCTCATATGTGTGTATGTAGTGTGTGGTGAATATGTGTGGTTCTGTGTGCATGTGTGTGGTGTTACGTACATGCATGTGTTGTTATGTGCATTGTGTGGTGTGAGTGTATGTGGTGTCATGCACTGTTGTGTGTATGTGTGTGGTGTTGTGTGTATGTGTGTGGTGTTGTGTGTATGTGTGTGGTGCTACGTGCATGTCTGTGGTGTGTGTGTGTAGTGCTGCATGCATATATGTGGTGCTGTGTGCATGTGTGCACATGAGTGTTGTGCTGTGTGCATGTGTGTGGTGTGTGCATGTGTGTAGTGCTATGTGCGTGTGTGGTGCTGTGTTCATGTGTGTTGTGTGCATGTGTGTGTGGTGTTGTGTGCTGTGTGCACATGTGTAGTGTGTGCATGTGTGTGGTGCTGTGTGCATGTGTGTGCTGTGCACATGTGTGTAGTGCTGTGTGCATGTGTGTGCTGTGCACATGTGTGTAGTGCTGTGTGCATGTGTGTGCTGTGAACATGTGTGTGGTGCTGTGTGTGGTGCTGTGTGCATGTGTGTGGTGTTGTGTGCATGTGTGTGTTGGGTGAGTGTGGGTCTGGTCCCAATCTGGGTCCCCAGCAGCCATCACAAGGTTCCAAACAGAGCGGCCTGAGGATGAAGGAAGGTACCACAGATGGGATACCCCAGAAGCGGAGCCTGAGATGTGGGTGCAGGTTGCTTATGTGGGAGGGGATCCCAGGGAGCTGGGGAAGGAGGGACCGCCCAGAAAGGGTGCGTCACCATCATGGCCAACAGAAGCCCTGCCTATTGGAGACCCTTTGGGGAGCTGGACAGGAGGAAGTGCCTCAGAATTCTCCTGCTGGGCACAGGACTCGCGCACACGCTGTGCTTTCAGGTTGCTCCTGTCTGAAGGCTGAACATACGTTCACAATTCAAGGAACATTCCTGGGCAGAAAAGCATAATCTCAAAGCAGGCCACTGCCAGGCACAGAGCCGCCACCCACTGTGCTGAGCACAGGTGGGTGAAATTTCAGCACGTGGGCAAAACTTGCCTGCTACGATCATGATCACCTCTTGGGACACCCAGATTCCCTTAGGTCCCATGGTAAGTCCACGAGGTCATGTCCCCCCTGCTCTGCCCTCCTGGGGTCCCCTCACCTGCAGGCAGTACTTATGCCAGTCTAAGTGGTGTGCCAGGGTGACCCGCGGGGCTGGAGCCCTGGTTACCTGGTTGCCAGGCCCTCATTGGGCTAGGGCTACTCGTCACCCATCTTACGTTTATAACGGGACATGGAAGCGCACGGGTCCCCGAGGCCTCTCAGAGTCCGAGACGTAGTCCCCTCACCCAGCATCCTCACCATGAGGAGGCAGGGCTGAGCACCCTGCTGGCAGAGTGGCTCCCCGCGCTGTCCTGTCCGCTCAGTTGCTGGCATGAGGCGCACAGATGGAGGGTCAGAGGGACCCAGGGCGGGTCCCGGCAGGAAGCGGCGGACGGAGCTCGGTCTGCAGGCAGGGGAGGCGTCTCCTCGGGGTCTTCTGCCCCACGATCCTCCCACTGGGTCCCAGTGGGCGTGAGGGCGTGAACCTCCTCTCCCCTGCTGGGGGCCCCCCCGGGCTCTGTCGCACCGAGGCTCCACTTCTCCACGGCCGGCAGATGTCAATGTGTGTGGGAGTCCCCTGGAACATTCAGGAAAAGGCAGAGCCCAGGACTCAGGCTGGTTACCCACCCCACTGTGGTAGGCAGAATAATGCCCCGCATCCTAATCCCCAGAGCCTGGGAATATGTTCCCTGGCATGGCAAAAGGGACTTGCAGGTTAGGGTCTTGAGAGAGGGAGATCACCCTAGATTTCCGGGTGAGCTCAACGTAGTCACCTGGGTGGTTAAAGGTGGAAGAAGGAGGCAGAAGAGGAAAGTCTGAGAGCGCCGTGGCGAGGGAGGCGGGTTCTCAGAGGAGCTGCGCCTCTGGCTCTGAGGACGGAGGACGGGGCTTGGGCTGCTCCGCTCCCCAGAGCCAACGGCCTGGCTGGCAGAGTGGACACGAAGCCGCCCCGGCCTTCCCTGGGAGCCCGCTTACAACACAGGTGCCTCTGCTGAGACTTCTGGCTCCCAGGGGTTGGGTGGGGCCAGGGAATCCGGGTCTCTTAGCACGTGCCTGGAGTGGCTCTGAGCCCCGCAGGTTTGGGATCCATTGCTGAGACCATGTCCTTCACGTACATTATGGCTGGACTTGTCCCTCCTCCCAGGGAGCCCAGAGACAACTGAACTGTGCCCTAGGCCATGAGGGAGCAACGTCACCCACATTCTTACGGAGAATGACCAGGGATGCCCAACTGTTTGCCCACCGAGCCCATGGGAATCAGGCACCCACTGCGTGATCCAGACGGACGCGGCTCCTGGTGAGGGCGGAGCAGGCTGGCCCCTCGGGCACACGTGTCCCTGCCGGGGATGTTTTAGGTACACACTACAGGAACCTCCAAGCAAGGCCAAGCGGCTGCAGTGAGCATCTGTGTATGTAGGCACTGCGGAGTTCACACGTGTTTCTGGGGGACCCCACACGTGTGCAAAAGTGCCGGTGGGGGATGAGGGGAGACGGCAGTGTTCCCAGGCGGAGGCACGGCCGGGGGCAGGGACCCCAGATGTGGCTTACGGCTCTGCCATTGCCCTCTTGAAATTCTATTGATCTTTGAACTTGTGTTTTCCAAGTGAAGTCCCACAGGACAACAGCTGTGCTTGTGAGGAGGTGCGTTCACTCGCACGTCCACTACGATTCCTGGACACCCCATTCGAACTTGGGGCTCACGCCGTCCCTCGAGCACAGCATGCTGGCAGGGCGACGGTGCAGAGCGGTTCAGACTGAAGGTGAGCACCGGGGACCTGTGCCACCCCGATGACCGAGTGAGCGGCATTTGCTGCGAACACAGAGGTGCCGGCATTCCAGAAATCACAGATGAGCAAGAACACGATCGTAGCTTCTCTTACTCAGTTCCCTCGCTGGGTTAGTCAAGCGCTGCACTGCACAGGGAAGGCAGAGAAGGAACGGGCACCGGGGGCCTCCCAGAGCCGCCGTCGTCCCGCCAGGAAGCGGGGGCGGGCGTGCGGGTGCCGCGTGTGCATATCAAGCAGTGAAATAAAAACACAGTCCTGTGTCGCTCAGTGACCAGGGCATGTTCTGAGAAGTGCGTCATCAGGTGATTTCGTCGTCGTGGGAACACCCTAGGGTGTCCTCACACACACCTCGACGGCGCGGCCGATGGCTGCCCAGGTTGCACAGCGCGTGCCTGTCCCGAATGCCGCAGGCAGCCGGAGCACGATGGGAAGTGTTTGTGCATCTAAATGCATCTAAACATAGAAAAGGTACAGTAAAAACGTGGTACAATAGTCTTGCGGGACCACGGTGGGTCGCACATGTGGCCTGTCACAGGCTGACACGTGGGCGGCGCAGGCCGCGTTGAGCTGGGTTCGTGCCGCGTTTCCACTGCTCTGGTCAGAATGAAACTCACGTGCACGTATAAGCTACAAAATGCAAATTGTGTAATTTCAGTGATCCCACACAGGGGTTAAATGGCCTTATGTTTGCATTTAAAACTGACATTGAACAATGTAAAGATGAATGCTGTAGTTCATGTTGATCGCCTCAAATTTTAATTTTCTTTACTTAGAATGACATTAAATGGCGTGTGAAACACACCAGCACAAGTCGACAGAGAGAGAGATGCTGGGAGAAAGGACAATAGCGCCCCGGCACCGTTTCCCTGCCTCCCAAACAAGGGATCCCCCAGTTCATTTTGTGCTGGGCCCACTGGTTACGCGGCCGGCCCTGGGCTGAAGGGGCAGCAGCAGCGGTGGGGAGAAGTGTGTTTGCTTGGCTTTCCGGAACTGCCCGCGACAGCACCTCACCCTGCCCGCAGCGCCCTGCCTGGGTCCCAGTGGAGAACAAGTCACGTGTGACGTGGGCCAGGCCACGGCGGTGCCTGGCAGTGGGTGGCTCCCCGTGCCTGCCTCTCCCTCTCTCTGCTTTGAACCTGGTGGCGTCCGAGCCTGAAGAGGACGAGGTGGGACGGGGCAGAGTGAGGGATCACGACAACCACTAGGCTGCTGTCCCTCGGCGCCACCCCTCTCTGCTCGGCTGGGGCTGGGCCGCGGCCGGCGGGCTCCTTGTGGACGTGGCGCTGGGGGCTCTCGGAGACAAGCAGGCACTTGCTGCTCTGTCACGCTCTGTGCTGAGCGTGGGCCTCAGCCAGGGCCCTTCACGCGACAGCGGTGGTTGGCTCCAGGCTCAGCCTCGCAGCCCCTCCCGCAGGGGCCACCAGCAGCCGGGCCCTGCCCCTCCTCACAGGTAAGCCCAGACCATTCTCCCCTCTACTCCTTAACCCCTAGAGGGTAGCAGCTGCCTCTTATACCGATCTCTTTGTTACCTTGTGTTCTCTTCTGCTCTGGAAGTCTCCCAACCTGTGTTCTAACCAAGGCCCTACGTCCAGGGCTTTGCTGAGATACCTAGTGTGGGTCCTGTTCCCCTGACTGGACCCTGTCTGGTGGCCCCACTTGCTGCCAGGAGTGGGGTCCCGGGAAACAGCTCCTCAAAGGCGGCAGGGCCGACTCCCTCTCACGACGGGCAGGTCAAGTCCAGAACTCCCCGCCCCTCCTTAGCTCTTGTTCCCCACTTGGACCCGCGTGGGATGAAGCGTCAAGCTAGCGAAAAGGACCGGAGGGCGGAAGCCAAGTTCGGGGAAGGCGGGGAGCACCCGGTGCCCTCGGGCCTGGCCCCCTCGCAGGGACGGTGGGAGGCGGGGCCCCGCGAGTGTGGCAAGCCGGAGCACTGGAACGACCGCGCCGAGACTGAGTGTGCGACGCGGACCGATCACGGGCTTTCTGTTTCCTGGGGCGGACTGGACAAGCCACGGCGCCGCCTGCATTTCTAACCAGCCGCTCCCCTCTGGCTGCCGGGGGCACCAGCAACAGTACAGTTGCCCACTGGCGACGGTGCAAAGCCCTGCTCGTTCAACATCCTCGGGACATTTTGATTTTGTGTTCAAATGCATCAAAATAAGTTTATAATATAAATAATGTAAGGCAGCGCTGGGATTCAGCGTAACTGTTTTTCTTTCAAAGGAGTTTTGTAATTTAGGAAACTTGAATATGGACTTGGTATTAACTTTCGTTTTTAAAGATGCATACTGGAAAATTTCGGGGTAAAATTTAATGACGTCATTTAGTTACTTGATGCGTAAAGGAGACGTGCGAGTCAGCTGGGGCTGCCCCAACAAAGTACCACAGACGGGGCAGCTCAGACAATGGGGACTTCTTTTCTCTCAGCTCTGGAGGCTGGAGTCTGAGACCAGGGCTGAGCGAGGCTGGGCTCTGGCCAGGCCTCTTCCTCGCTGGCCCGTGCTGCCTTCTCACTGCGCCCCCCACTTCCTCAGTGGGTGCACCTGGAGACACCCCTCCATCTTTCTCGCTTCCTTTCTTGTGAAGCCACCACCCCTACGGGACTGGGACCCCAGCCCTCCTTCCTGACCAGCTGTGGCCGTCCTGTTACAACGCTTCCCACACCGCCCTTCTCAGCACTCACCCCTGCTGAGGCTGCCGCTAGATCTGCATGTTATCTGATTACGCCCACTGATGCTGGATTAATTATTCACACCATGGAGTGTTAAGGTCCCCAAAGGCAGGTGCTATGTGTCTTTTATTTTTTTTTTTGAGACAGAGTCTCACTCTGTTGTCCAGGCTACAATGCCGTGGTGTCAGCGTAGCTCACAGCAGCCTCAAACTCCTGGGCTCTAGTGATCCTCCTGCCTCAGCCTCCCAAGTAGCTGGGACTGCAGGCGAGCACCACCACACCTAGCTGATTTTTTCCATTTTTAGTAGTTCTCAGCTAATTATTTCTAATTTTTAGTGGAGGCGGGGTCTCAAACTCCTGGCCCCGAGTGATCCTCCCACCTCGGCCTCCCAGAGTGCCGGGATTGCAGGTGCGAGCCACCGCGCCTGGACGGGGCTATGTGTCTTATTTATGGCTCCACGTCCAGTCCAGGACCTGGAACAATGGAGATGCTCAGTGGGAGACTGAGTCAGGGAATGTGGGGAAGCAGAGTGGCCCGGCAGAGGGGTCCTGGAAGTGGTTTGGCTTGTGCAGAGAAGGCAGGGGTGTGCGGAGAACTGTCTCTCTGCCTCCAGCTGGGCTGCGGGCTACTCCTGGACTTGGGGGATGGCGCAGACCAAAGAAACTTCCCTGTCAGTGCCCTGGTCCAATGCTTTGTCTTCCTTATGCCTCACCAGTACACACACATACGTGCATGCATGCACACGCATGTGCAGAGAACCATGACTGCCTCGCTCCTCACTTCCAGTTTTTGCGCTTTCCCAGGACGACCTGTAAGACCACAGCACGTGTGAGCCAAGGAGCTGATGGAGAGCGGCCTTCCCTGCCTGGTCTCCGTGGGAGGCGGCTCCCCCGCGCTAGGCTGACCTGCGGCCTCCCCCTGGCTTCCTCCTACAAGCCTGCCACTCCCCACAAGCAGCTCTTTTCTATTCAGAGTTTTCTGAAATTTTCTTTAAAAAACAAAAATAGGTTACGTATTGGAACAGTTGACTCACTCCTGCATTCTGGGCTTGCACATCTTCCTGATCTGTCTGTATCCAATTTCAGAGTCAAGACTATACTGGCCTCATAAACTGAGGTTGGGCAGCTTCGAAAATCTTTGGTAAGATAAGGTTTATCTAGTTTTCGAAAGTTTAGTAAGAACAGACCTGTCAGAATGATTTGTCCTGAGAGGTTGTGGGGGGGCGTGTGGCCTTCGATTACCGCTGCACCTCCTCTGCGGGTCACCGGCCCCTGCCAGCTCCTGGAGGCCACCGAGAACACGACGTCACTGGACACCTCAGATCCCCAGCTCTGCACAGAGTGGCCGTGGGAACTCAACTTCTCTTCCTGCCTCTGTTTCCCCAACTTTACAACAGAACTAATAAAACTGATCTCATACACTGTTGAGATTAAATAAATGAAAATGATGTGCTTAGCTATTCTTCTTGAGCCAGTTTTGGTACTTTGTATCTCTACAGAAATCTGCCTGTTTCATGTAGATTATCACATTTGTTAGAACACTGTGAAAATTTCCTTTTGTGCCCATAGTTATTTCTCTTTTCCATTTTGCACGTCACTTGCATGGCCTTTTTTGTGATCAGTGTGGCCAGAGATTTGTCTTCTCTTGTTAAAATCTTCTGGGTTTTGCTAACTTTCTTCTCTCGTGTTTGTTTTCTAGTTCCTCGGTCCCTGCTCCCCACCGCCTCCTTCTGGGGCTCTGCAGGGCAGGGGCTCGCTCCGTGGCTCCTGCCAGTCTCCTGAGCTGAACGCTGAGCTCATTTTACAAAGTGTCTTGTTTTTGATAAATGCATTTAAGCCTTTGCTGGGCCCTGTCAAACGTGGCACGCAGTGTTTTTCGAGGCCATGCACTTTCAGAAATTTGAAAATTTTCCTTATGATTTCCTCTCTCACCTAGATTCCTCAGTCTCCAGATGTGTGCGATCTCTTAAAATTTATTTTGAATTTCATCACATCATAGAAAAACAGTCCTACGATGTCGACTTTGGAATTTACTGAGGCTTCCTCTGTGGACTGGTACATAGTCGTGTTCCTTTAAGTTCCATGTGTGAGCAAAGGAATTTGCAGTTGGGTGTGATCCTCTCTCTGAGCCCAAGTTAAATGACTGTGGCATTCCGGCCTAGATCTCTGCTCCCTTCTGACCTGCGCGACCTGCCAGCTCCCAGGAGGGCGCTCACACTCCAACTGGACTTTTCGTCTTTCCGTTTCTCCCCACGGCACTATCAGTCATCACACACACACACACACACACACACGTCATGTACATTTATTTTAATTACCACTATATTTATGCTTTTAATTTTTTCTGTTTACCATATTCTTAGCTAAAAACAGATACTACACTTGACTTTATCCAAAAGGCCAAGAAGCAATGATAGTATTTTCTTTTCCTGACTAAATTTCCTTCTTCTGGCTCAAGTAATGAATTTCAATTCTATCTTTTTATCTATCAATTTTAACAACTTCTTAAAATGGACAGAGAACCTAAGTACGCCTGTACCACCCCCTCGGACCTGTCCCCCCAGCTCGGCTCCACCCCCACAGCAAAGCCGGCGCTCTGGGCCTTTGTCACGCAGTCCTGCGGCCCAGAGACGTGCCCACAGGGTGACAGTCACTCCTCAGGCTTCTCACAAACCACATCGAGTCTTCGGCAGGTTTCTCTGAAGCCAACGAGGACCCGTCCGCTGCATGAACGCTGTCGCTGTAGCTCCTACCAGATGTCCCCATGTGATGTACAACTACGTGTGTACACGTCTGTGTACACTGTGTCTTTGTCTACAAAAGTACATTCATATACCTCATGTATATATTAATTTAGAGACATTAAGAATTGGGTTGCTTATGAAAAATCAGTGGGGGAAATTACCGAGCATGTCAGTATCAATGCACGCACCTCCACACGTATGACGCACGCTGTACGCGGGCAGACAGAAACGGGCAAAGCACTTGTGGCAACATGGTGAGCTCTGGGGAATCTGGTTGGGGAAGGGTATGTGGGAATCTTTGTACTGTCTTTGCAACTTTTCTATCTGAAGTTATTTCAAAATTAAAAGTTAAAGATGTAACGAGATCAGTCAACAGGACATAGTAATCAGTTCGAGAACTTCCCTGGCCACAATTACGGCAACTTAAGTCTCAAAAAGCTTAAATAGCCAAAGAAAGAGAAAGCCAGAAAGAGAAACCCGCCCGTGAGGCCACCTGAGGCAGCCATCAAAGCAACACGCCACTCTGGACACTGGTCCCTGAGGGGAGAACGGGGAGGGAGCCGCCCTGCAGCCAGAGTCCCCCAGGGCCACCACAGCTGGGCTGACGGGGGGAGCATCAGAGAACGTCGTCCACAGGACAGATGAGCTAAGGAGATCCTTTCTCCATGGCCCTGGTGAAATTCTTGCTCGTGGCAAGGATGGTGAACTGAGGTTAACAGCATGAGACATGGTGGGTGGGGTGTCCCCAGAGGAAGCCCCCACGGTCAACCCTTCCACCAGGAGGAAAACGTCACTGTGTGGTGGAGGCCTGGACTCACCCGGCGGCCAACGCCAGCATCACCGGTAGTGGGTCAAACACAGATGAAAAGCCTTCCGGTGTGATTTCATAGAAAGAACCCAACACCACCTAAATGTATTATGACCAAAGACGTAGGTCAATCTATCAAAGCTTTAAAGATACCTTCTAGGCCCCAGGGGACGCTGGAGAAGCGGGCAGGGGGCAGCTGGGGGGCTGCCCCGGAGCTCGAGGGTGCGCGTCCTGCAGGACGACCTGCCTGCACCAGGGCTGGTTTCCTGGGGGGTAAGAAGCTACTTAATGACCCGACCGCCAGACACCGGCAGCACGAACACCTGGGTCCCGGCAAAACAGGCGAGGTGTGCTCAGGGTGACGAACTTCTGAAGTCACACCCAGCTAGAGCCGGGCTCCGCTCTGCCCGACGGAGGCATCTCTGCAGCAGCAGGAGGGCCGCGTGGCACGAGCTTCTCCAGTCACGCCGACACAAAACAAGGCCGCGCCCCGACCCGCAGACACTGGCACCAAACTAGTCGTGTTTTCTAAGTGGCCACAGGACATCCAAAGCATAGACATCAAAGGAGAGAGACGGCACTCGCCATCTGCTCCTCCCAAGTGAAAGTCCAAGGAGCTCTGAGATCCAGTGCAAGGTGCCAACTCAGTTTTCTTGAAACACGACCAGTAAGTGGAGCAGAGAATGCTACTGAAGCGCGTTCGTGATTTCCGCAAGGGATCCATCCGGAGCCTCCTTCACGGCCTCGTGGCAAGATAACCCTCCACACGGGCAGACCAGCCCTGCTGCCGGGGCGGACGCCAGCGCACGGGCCCTGTCTGGCTCTGTGCTGCTGCTCAGCGCTCACACGGGGACGCGGTTTCGGGAGGCGTGTTCATGCCATGAAACTGACAGATGTCCAGCTGGCAAACAGATGCTAGGACAGATGACAGAACCGGGATTAACTGCAATGTCACAAAATCCAGGACTTTTGATGGCCACGGGCTCCGAGTGCGACGTGGCTGTTAAAGCTGGAGCCACTGAGTGTGCTGACCGATGGGGGCCTTCGAGGGTGCACTGCTCAGGCTGCACCGGGCGCCGCGGCCCGTCCTGGGCCCGTGTTTTAGGGAGCAGCTGACAAGCAGGCCCCAGGAGTGAGGCTCGGGGGGCTTTTTCACAGGAGAGAGGGTTGGATGAACTTCGAGTTTAACCTGACAGAGGGAAGGCTCGGAGCTCACCTTTCCAACTAGCATCGGAACTGACATTAAAGCCTGCTATTTAAACTGGGTCAGACTTGCTCCATTTCACCCAAAGGAAAAGTCTAGGACCCACGTGTGGAAGTTGTAGAAGCCAGATTCCTTTAAGAAAGAACTTTCTAACAGTCAAAAGTACAAAAACTTCAGCGGAAAGGGAATTCGCTTCATGAAAGCCATGTAGACAGAGGCGGGGTGCCCAGTTGTAAGAACTCTCCAGGGCAATTCCTACCCTGAATGTGGGTGTGAGCTGGAGACCTCCTCTGTCCAACCCCACTCTACGTGGAAATGGAATTAAAGCACACTGACAAGGATGACGAGAAAATCACAGGGAGTTTTGGGGAGGAGGGGAGAAAATATTTCTGGAGAATCAACAATTTAAAACAGGGTTTTAAGTGAAAGCATTTATTTCAAAGCTGAGCACAGTACTACTACTTTGAAATTAAGAGCTGCCTCTAAAGGTTTGTTTCCATACCTTTCCATTTTGCACCCGAGGTCCACGTGGAAGGAGTGATGGGAACGATCCAGTCCACTGGAACCAAGTCCCCATCAAGTAAGAACACTGACCAGTGCTGGGGCTCAGGGTGAAGGGCTCCCCGTCTACACCCCAGACCTGTGTGCACAGTCAGAGGCCTCCTTGGCTCTGCTCCCCGAGGACACGGAGCATCTAGGAGCTGCATCTGAAAAGGGCTCTTGACACGGTGCCCACTGGGCCAGGGCTCCTCGCAGAGCTTGGTAAGACGTTGTGCTCATAGTATTTTCTTGGAAGAAGGTCACAGGTGTCATTGGCTTCTCAAAGATGTTTCTAACTAAAGAGAGGGGAGAGTGAGATTCTCAAGAGCGAGCTGCACGGCGCGGGTCAGATGGAGTGATGCCGCGTTTCCCTTCCAACTCTGACGCCGGGGGGGAGCAGGGGAAGCGGCAAACACTCTTGCTCCCAAGGGCCCCCGGAGCCTTGGTCCCTCAAACGAGGAGCGTGTCATCCCCAGGCCAGCTCCCAAAGGCCGTGCCGGACACAGCCCTCTCACATCGTGGCCACACTCAGCTGCAAGGAGCTGTGACTTGCCACTCTGTCACTGTTATTACTGATTTTGTCACCAACTTTCCTGATTAAAAACGAAAAATATCAAAGAACTATCTTATTGTCAAAGGTAACCTTATGCTTAAATTCACACGAGTAGCCACAGAATCATCAGGACAACATTAAGTAGCTAATTATGGAGTTATTTTGAAATATTACCACCCTCCCTCCTCTCCCCAGACCCCACCCCGCCTATGTGTGCTATTGCAGTCGATAAATACAACGTATTTTAGTGCTGCCTACAGTTCGACAGGGAAGGGGTAAGACGGGGAAACGGAACCCAGCCCGATACCAAGAGAAACATCTTCCTTCTCTAGAGACCTTTAAAAATAAGACTGAACTCACGTATCTGGAAAGGTTCTAGTCCTTCTAAACAGAGGAAAGACAGTGAGCCATGGAGAGCCCTTCTACACCTGTGCTTTTAGCTATCAAACACCCTCAAATGCCTCAAAAAGAAAACTGAGACGAAAGTGGCTTCCCCCATGCACAAAACCACAAGCACAGAAGCACCATTAACAGTTTTAAGTAATACAAGACTGATTGGCGAGTTCTCTCAGCCACACCTCATGAGAAAACAACTATACTAACACTCCAAATATTTGATTTTGAACTTGCATGTTTTTGATGTCAAAACTTACTTCCATTGCTTTTGAAAACTTAGATTTAGGAATTTGCAGAATATTCTCAGTAAGAGAACTAACAGAGAAATGTTTTTGCCTTTCAATGTAAAAACACTTATTAATATTGACTGAAATCAGGACATCCAGTGGCCACCCAGGTTCACGGCAAATCTGTAATCAGAGACGGCAATGTATAAACGTACAGTCAACTGTC
Organism: Eulemur rufifrons; assembly: GCF_041146395.1. Taxonomy (NCBI): domain Eukaryota; kingdom Metazoa; phylum Chordata; class Mammalia; order Primates; family Lemuridae; genus Eulemur; species Eulemur rufifrons. The sequence goes on from NC_090987.1 coordinate 54,886,726, forward strand.
ACTTAGGAACACACAAAAATTGGACACGCTATCCATTTCTCTTTTAAAATGCAGTCTGTATTATTTTCACCAATCAAAACACACATAATATATTTTATTAAATGTAGTCTGTATTATTTTCACCAATCAAAACACACATAATATATTTTATTATAAAACATTAGGCAATGTTACTTTTGAGATATGCAATCTGAAAGGTCACACTTGGATTCATTACCAGTATGAAACACCGGAGAGTTACACTAGAAATCAACCAGACGGACTCATGATTACATGGCATTAAATCCGGTTCCAACGGCACCCCGCTCGGTGTTTCTGCGTGGACTCTGGGCGTCCGCAGCGGCCTGCGGAGGGCTTTCTCCTTTCAGCCCTGGGCTCTGAGTTCCGCATCCCAGAGCTCAGGCCTGGGATTCTGAACCTGCTGGGCCTCCCAAAACAGACGAAAGGGGAATGTACCTGGTTTCTAGACTGCTCTCCTGCCCCGACAGAACTCTGTCTGCTCTCCGGAACCTGCACTTGAAACTAAGACCCAGACAGAGGGAAGACAGTCATTTCCTTTTTGACTGAAAACTAAGCCAACAAATGAAACAAACCTAGTCCAAATTCCAGGATAATAATAAATTACCTGGTTTATAAAAATACATGTCCAAAATAGTTACTTCCCGGGTTGTGTACAATATAAATTACAAAAATAAAATAGAAAAGATGAAAAAGTTGAGCACATTTTTCAGTGCTTTATCCAACATCGGCATTTCTCCGTAGAGATCAGCTGAAACCATCGCACTGCACCAGGCCCCCGGGCGACCCCGGCTCGGGAGGGAGAACCCTGACCCTGGGCTGAGGGACTTCTAGGAACTCTGCGGCCCGTCCTCGGTGCGCTGGCTTCTACCTGACGGCAGAGAGCCTTGGCAGGAGACCCTGTGGCGCCGTGGCAGGCTCCGTCCGTGACAGCAGGCTCACTGGACACACAGACGGGGAGCGGGCGACAGCCAGTCTCGGGCACCGCACCTGCTTCCCCGTCTCCTGCTGGGCGTGGGCTCCAGGGCTCCAGGGCACTCGGCGTCAGAATTTGCACCGTGTGGGGCAGATAATGCATTTTTAAAACTCTCCCTTTTCTTTGTTTTTCCTTTTAAAGATAGATTTAGTAAAGTCTTTTAAAAGAATATGTATTAGAGAGAAGGCCATTTTATGATGTTTGTATATGTATAGTGACAACTTTCTTAGCTATACTATCGGGCCTCCGAGGCCAAAATAATCTCAAGCCATATAATAGGTGCTTCTGCTTCACTGCGCATTATTACCATTTTGTACTTAAAAGTGTCTAAATGACACAATGTATAACTATTCCTTATGTCAGTATTAATTGTGTTCATTAAGGGTTCCAGTTTCCAGTGATATGACCAACCAATAAGATATAACTGGTGCAGAGAGAACCATGTATTTTAGGTACTATTTATAATAAAGTTTCTTATCAAAGTTCCTCCTCAGAACATACTCTATAGAATGTTGATCAAACAGCTTCCAAAATAATTGAACACAAGATATGAACTGGTAACAAAGTAAGCTCCGGGGAAAAACATCATGAGCACAGGTAGGCAAATGTGATCACAGTAACTCCAACTCTGCCGTGACACTTAAATACTCAGAATCTCAATGAATTTTGAACAATTTACACAGCATAAAGTCTGAAAGTATCAATTTCAGGTGAGCAGTTTTAAATCAGAAAATATTCAATAGTTAATCTCTACTCTTCAGAGTATTTCCTTCATGTCCCTCTGCAGAGCCTTCCCAGAGCATTCGCGACTTCCCTTAGGAAAAGGAAAGGCCTCACACAACGGGAGCCAACAGCAGCAAACGGCATTCTGAACCGGCCGGGCCTCCCGAAACAGACGAAAGAGGCATTTACCTGGTTTCTTTCAGGGAAGAAAGCAAACTGAGTACGAATGTGGTGTTGGCAAAGGGAAACGCTGCCTTGTGGAATCACGTATCCCACCTTTAATGAGGGAAGGTAAGGACAGGACCCAGGCCGGGCTCCGGCGAAGGCAGGAAGCTCTCAGGGAATGGCTGCAACAACCTCTAGTGAGCATTTTGTAAAATTCTACTCTAACATCAGGCAACGAATTCAGCAATCCATCTGCCATTGTATGATTGACAGGGAGTGTTGTGTGTCTAGTAAAGAAGGTGAAGTTCTAGGTAGCATTTAAAATTAATAAGTCCAGAAGACCAAGGAAAACAGAGATAAGGTAGATAGGCTTTCAAAGGTATGTATGTCTTCAGCAGCATAAAACAAAACTTAAAATTCCGTCATGCAGTAAAGCTGAATGTACAATCAACCAGTCTAGACAGGTCAGAGAAAACAAAGTGTCCACACAAGTGTCTTGGTTGTAGCAATGACAATTCTCAGCCCCAAACATCACAAATTTAAGAAAAGCTATATTTTTTATTTATTAAATAGATTTACTTATATTCCTTCTGAAATATAATAGAATAAATCATACCATAAAAGAGGATAAGATGTGATAACATGATAATGGCCAATTAATATACATAAATCTATTTTTTTCTGGACAGACACCAAATTACTGAAGAGGATTAAGAGATAATTCTAGAAGCAGCACTACCTGGAAGATTTGGCATTTACATACTGATTTCCCAAGTATTAGGTGGGCAAGCCCAAGCAAGCATTTGTGGTCACATGCACGTAAGTCCCAAAAGTTACGAATGATGTGAAACTGTCACTACTGTCACCACACAACTTAAAAAAAAGTCACCTACTCTAACTGCTCACCTGAAATGATCTTGAACAAAATCTCTAAAAGTGTGGCTCGTACTTTCTCCTTCAGACATGATCTGCTTCGTGTCAGTCTAAGCAGGAACCTATTGGGTCTGAGCAGGCCGAGGCGTTGCGTTTCTTACATGCAGAACATGGAGTTTTCTATTGGGTTCCACCAACTCCCGAGTATGTCAGGCCCTTGGAGGCGAGAGTTCCTTCAGTGATGACAAGCCTGCTGTTTCTAACCTATCATCGACAGCCTTCAAGGGGCCCTGTCGAGGCATCCAGACTGCTGTCCGTGTCTGAGGCCAGGGTCTGCTCGGTGGACATGGATGAAATGTCGTTGATAGACGAGGACTGGGAAGGAGTGGCGTTGCTACTTACTGCTGCATCTGTGCTAAGAAAACCAAATATAATAAAATCTGAGGCACGACACTGCTGCAAATCCAGGCAATGAGACTTTAGGCCATTTCGTGGCTTTGTCCTTTTCGAGTTGCCCAATCCTAACTATTAGTATAAACAAGAGGTTAGTCAACTGCACATGTGGAACTTTTGCTTGAGTCTTTTATTAGGCCCAGAATCCCAAATATTCTTATGTCTTTCCCTGAAACGTTCTTTTCTTCCCAGAGACTAAACACATATGTGAGCATGCATAGTCATATTAACTACTTAAAAAAATACCTGCTGGATGTCAAATAGACACCAAAAGGATATTGCCAAATTTATCCTAAAACTCAGTATCACAAAAGGCTTAAGTCTGGATAGGATTCAAGTGTCATCAGATACTTGAATTATAACAATTATAACAAACACTGAATCTACAGAAAAAAGCATCAACGTTCAAAGAAATCTTTTGCAATAAATAGAAAAAAGGCTCTATACTACAAAAAGGAAAAAATTTAGTGGCCTCTTGTACATTTTATTTTTGTTTTATGAATACAGAAAACTGACATTTTAATCTTTTAAGGCAGACGAAACTATCCTATTTCCTACTATTCATATTTTAGTCTGGTTTGAACAAATAGAAAGCATGCAGGCTGCCAGAGCTTAGTGTTTGCAGTCTTAAATCTGTGCTTAGTCAACAAGCACCTCCATTCCTGCTGAAGTCATATAATCGCGAGATGTTTGACACACACGTCATGGTAAATACGAAATTCAAGAATAAGAAGCTGAGCACTTCGCACTTCCTCACACGCGCACGCACACACGACTCTCTAGTGGGAATGGGAGTGAGAAAACAACACCACAGACTTTCATCTAGTAAACAAGTAGAATACCTGGTATTAACACAGGTTAATACCACTAATATCACAGTCTTTCATAATCTTACAGTTACCTAGTCCTTAGGCTTCTGCCACTAGGTAGACCAAGTAGAAAATGGAGAATGACATGAAAAATTTTCTCAAAAGAAAACCTACTTCCATTTTACCTAGCTTTGCATCAGTGTTCTTTTTTAACTGGGTGGGCCCAGTACAAAGAGCGTCACGCACATCAAAAAGGCTTTGAGTTCAGTTTCCTCGTCTGCCGCGAGGCGGGAACAGGAGCGTCCACACCAGTCGGTCTGGAGCCCAGCACGCGGGCAAATGTCAGCCGCCGCCACTGGCACGACCGCCATGAGCCACACAGGGGCCCTGTTTCACACAGCGGTTTTCAAACCCAATGCGTGCCAGGCTCGCATTTAACATGGTGTCGCCACTTATAAAAATTGAACAGGGAAAGAAAAATATCATACATTCAAACTATTAAAGCAATCACTAACCTGAAGGCTGATCTTTCACAACGCCATTCTTGCTTCTTTCTTCCCAATCCATTACTTCTTTGTAAATTAGCTCTTCAAACAGAAATGCAAGTTAAAATGCTTCATCTGTTTCTCTGCATCTCTAAACTCTGCTTCCAAATCAACGGGAACCATTCCAAGGGCACTGTGACATGTTATTTTTAATTGTGATATATAGTCAATTCAGCAGTATAGTTTACCTGGACCATTATATCCATGTTTTGATCCATTAAATCTTTTCAATTATTAAGGCAGCAAAAAATATAGGGCAGTTCTGAATCCACAAGTGGGTTTTACAAAGAGAGAGAACTAGTGGAGTGGCTCTCAGAGAACACGTTAGAGGACTGGATGTTCTCACACCCGTGTCAACATGTTTCTCTCCATCACTACTGTGGTTCTCCAACCAGCACCCAGGCCTGGGCCATGAGCCCCTCCAGCCTGGCCAGAAATGACTCCACACACCAGAGTCTTTTTGTGGCTTCAACTTCAGTTTTCCTCAACTTCCATTTGTAAGAAAAACTATCTGCCGACTAAGTAAGCCGTTAGGGATTTCTACACTCTGGGTATTCGTGAACCTCGGCGCACTGCACGCATGCACCGAGGCCAATGCACGCGCTGTGTGCACGCCCCGCTGAGCACACACAGGTAACTGGCGCTCGCTCCCACGTCCCGCAGGGCCTCGGGCAGCCCCATCAGTGCTGACTCGCTCTGACTGCAGTTCTCAGTGAATATTGATCCTGCTTTTTAATGAAAAATTGTGACTTCGGCCCCTTCACTATGGGCTTGGTTTGTTGTGGACTGTTTGGTTAATCTTACGCTGGTAATAATACCCATTTGCATATTTTTGATTTAAAATTTTCCCCAAACTAGATTTTAAAACATATATACAACAACATGGCTTAAAAAACAAACAGAAGTTCACAGGGCCTCCAGCTCTCACGCCCCATTTCTGCTCAGACAGGGAACTTCACAGGTGATGTCTGGCCTGTGCATCGGGGTCACCTGCCGATTTGCAACACGTGATCAAGACAAGTGCGAAGTAATATTAATATGCTAAGCTCAGTTTACCAATGTTGGAAAATGTAAAGTCCTGTGAAAAAGCCCTTATTTTTCTCTCCTGAAGCAAATAATAAGAAATTCATACATGTTTCTCTATAAATCTGTTACCTTCAAGCTCTTTTTCTACTGGAAGGTGGAGGAGAGGACAAGTGGGCCGCAGGGTTCTTTGCCCGTCCCGAAGGGCGGCTGTCAAAGTGCAAAGCCTCTGCTTTACAGGACTGTAAGAAACGCCGTAAGTAAGGGTCAAAGTAAGTTCTGTCTTTACCTTTCCATTCTTCAATTGCATGTTCTCTTTCTTCCAACTGGGCATCGTAAATTTGAGGTGGTGGCTAAAATTAAATCAGACGGAAAGTCAACAGTTCAAAAAATAATGAGGCATAAAAACAGGTGAAATCGCTTGGAAGACTTCTAGTCTATGATACAGATTTAGTTTCATCCAATACATGGTTTATTAAAGATTTTTGTTCTAAGTGTGATATTCCATCAGTTTCAGAAACAAAATAATTGTGGAAAAATTAACCAAAAAAGAGAGTTATGATGGTCTTCTTAATAATCACATGACCTCAAAACACTAAAGACAGCTGCCCAAATGTAATTATAAATCAATAATCACAGGCTGCTTCCTAGAGTTCCCCCATGGATAAGGCACCATGGCAGGAACTATGGAAGGCGCCGTGTTTCTCAGAACATACTTCTAGTTTACATTTCTTCACATTAAAACTCCCAAACCCAATCCCCAACTTATAAATGGATTATTCCAAAAATCTGCTTATAAATTAGACTCTTTTTATAAAAACAATGTTTGAAATGATGGTTAAAACTATAGGCCATGACACAGAATGTGTTTTACCAGTGGCATGGAATAAGCAGGCCACTTTGTAGCCACCTGCCTTGCAGCTAACGACCATTCACACCAGTGCTGACAGGGAAAAATGCCTCAGAGTGGAGGCCGCAGCCGGGGGGCGGGGAGTACAGATGCCTGCAGGAGGGTTACACAGACTCGCGATTTTCAGCAAGCTGCTCAGCCTCTCCGACTGGGTGGCCTGAACAGGAGGATGTAACCAAAGCCCACGGCACAGTGCCAGGAACAGAACAGATGCTAATAAATTATCACCACACATCAGCACTGGCATAACGCAGACAAGTGTGTGGCCACAGCGAGAGCATGTTCACACCCGGGTGCTCTGAGCTCAGCTCCAACCCCACGTGCCCCAAAAGGGGCAGGGACCCAGGTCCCAGATAACACTTAGCCTTTTTGTAACTGGGAGCTCTAAAATCTAGAACTTGCTATCCTTCTGTAGCCATTCTGGACTAACAGACAGAAGAGCCAGGGAAATACCTTTTCAAAATCAATACTTACTGCTTCTGCTTCAGTGGGGTCGTACCAGACGGTAATATAGGGGTGGCGCAAGGCCTCGTCTACAGAGATCCGCTTGTCGGGATCAATCACTAACATTTTTGATAGCAGATCTCTGGCTTGACTCGCTAGGGTGGAAATAAACATGAAATTAATAAACTAATGTGGCGAAGCTGAGAAGAGAAGAGCACCCAGTAAAGAGTTAAATGTGACAGCACACAGCACAGCCAGAACGAACACACGTTAACTTTAAATGTTTGACAGGTTCAAGATCAACAGAATCCAAAAACTTTTAAGAGAAAGTCGAGTGGCTACTGTCACGGCAAACCAGGTTTCCAGATGTGGTTTCCACCTCTGGAGCTGTGAGGGGAGAGAAGCCTGGGGCCGAGGGGGGACCGGCAGCCCAGACCGGTGTCTGGACAGGGCCTGCGGTGGGAAAGCACAGCCAGGAAGGGGCGAGAGCGGGCGAGGCCGTGTGCTGAGCGCACGGAGCACACGGGAGTGTCTTTCTCTACGTCACGTTGAAGTGAAATGAGAATGGACTTTTTAGATCACACAATCATCTTACATTCCCACAGTATAAAACCCTTCACAGATGCCTCTGCTCAGTCTGCCTGGTACAATGTTGGCAACACAGACTTCTTTTTTTTCAATCTAGAGATAAGTACTCAGAAAAAAACCAACAAGTTCAATAAGTTAGTTAAATACAAGGCTCACCTAGGTTTCAGCAATTAAAGTTACAACACGACAGGCAAAGGAAGTTGGAGCTTTCCTGACTAAGGCACAGTTTACCCAGATGTGGACAGAAACAAATCTATTCTTTTTCCTTAAACAATTACACGTTAGTGAAGGGCACAGGAGGGCAGGGAGGACATTTTTTATCAAACTACCATCATGTTTTTGACTCTAGAATCTGTATTCAAGTGTTCTTTACACCTGAAAACTGTCTGAATTCCAACTGCCGTAATTATAACGTAAGAGTCTTTTAGAATGATTTGAATATTTTGGTTTTGGCCAAAGCCTTCGATTAAACCATCTTACAGAGGATGACTCTAGGCCTTTAGGCCCTCTCTTCTCGGAGCCGTCACAGATCACATTCTAGCCTGTAAATGACCCGATTTCAGGAGTCCAGCCACTTTATCTCCCAATGATCACATGAAAAAGTGAAAGGTTCGCCTGAATTATAAAAACAAATATAAGAAAAAAAGGATATCTTACTTTTTATTTTGTCTCGTTCAGATTCTGATGGGAATATCCAATCTGGAAAGAGTTCTTCAAATTTGATTCCAGGATACTTTGGTCTATTTTCTACATAATTCCTCACAGTTGGCTGAAGTTTCTTCATGAACTCTGCTGACGGTGTTCCTAGCTGCTCAATAACTTTATTCCACTGATCAATATCTAAGGAGTCTCTTGAGGAAAATACAACTGAAATGCCTTATATTCGTATTACATGCAGTAGCATCATTTGAAAAAAAGCTATATTTATACCAATTGACAAGTGATTAACTAGCCCACCCCACTGGGTTGGCAGAAGCATTGTGAAATGATATTCAAATTAGGTTTAGGTTTCCAAGCTAGACAATTTTTAAAGACTCCTACACTCTGAATCTTTATAAACTATTATCACAGTTTATTAAATCAATGCAATGAGGCCTACATATGCCTTCCCATTATAGTTCAAAATAAAGTTATCTTGAAACTAAGAATACCTATGACAGAAATGATTAAACATGAAATTAGAAAAACATTACATAAGCAAATGGAAATTCATTTTTGTACTGGTGCTACCTTAGACTCGCAGCTCCCTAAAGGAGAGGAAGGCAAGAGCCCTCAGAGGGACCCGTCTTAACTAACCTCTTCAGCGCACAGCCGGGGCGGAGGCCCTGCGGGCGCCGGCCAGGTGCGGCAGGAGCGGCAGAGGGCTTTCCGGGCCTGGCCGAGTCCTTTGCCAGACCAGCTGCGCACCAAATACCGGTCAGGTGCCAGGGAAGTCAGTCTCCCTCGGGGCCAACTGCCTTATGTGCACAATGCCGACGGCACTGGCTTTGCCTACTGCACAGGGCGCTTGTTGGGCTCAGGATGACTGGGACTGTGTGTGGGGAAAGTGACACTGAAACTGCACCCAACTACACGAGGGAACGCAAGCCAGAAAAATCCCGGACACAGCAACTTAAAAAAGTGACTGAGGCGTGTCGTAGAAAAACAAACTTACGAAATAACCTATGAAATAACGTAGGCAACGGGCACACGAACTCAATTTTTCCCAACTGTTATGCTTCTGAAGACCTGCTTGGGAAATGAGTTTCTAGCATTCAGATCACTCGCAAATGCTCTTTCTTCACTCCCCTGTTTCATACATGTTGCCAAATCAGGATCATGCCTACATTTCATTTACCTACTTCACACCTTTCCCTCTCTCCTTATACTTTGGACGCCTCTTCCCCATGCTCGGGAAACGGAGCCAATCTCCAGAGAAGCCTCCCAGAGCCCCCGCAACGCCCCACCCCGGCATCCGCGTGCCAATCCACTGAGGAACCATCTGGGCTCCTGGCTAAGGCACAGCCTGCCTGGCTCCAGACCCCCGCCCCGAGCCCACGCAAGGATGAGCTGCCATGATTCCTCTCACTCCTACATCACCAACACTTTGCTCTCTCCTGACGCATCCCATCACCACTCAGACATGCTGGTTTTTCTCCTATGCTAACACAGCGGCCACTTTCTCTTGGCGCCCACCTCCCCACGGGCTATCACTCCATTCCTTCACTCCTGTTTGCAGCAACACTTCTTGAAGAGTTATCTACACTGTGTCTCTAATTCCTAGCCTCTCATGCTCTCTTAAGCAGACTCCCATCAGGCTTTCTTCCCCCACTTCCATGAACGTGGTGCTCATCAAGGCTGCCAGCAGCCACCACAGAGCCCAGTGGAAGCTCCCAGTCCTCGTCTCCTACACCGTGTGCATGAGCCTCCCTCGGCCCCTTTCCTCCAGCCTCCATGGTGTCACTGGAGTGCCTTCTCCATTTCCTTTCCCTGTTCCTCCTTTGCCTCCACCCTGAGTGGCTTAGTCCCGGGCCTCATCCCTTCCCTCTCTGCAAGCCCTCGCGACCAGACTCGAGGCTTCAACGCTACTGACAGACCGACAGCGCCCACACTGACCTCTCCAGCCCAGACCTCTCCCCGGAATCCCACTGTCTAACAGACACCTCCAAAGTCTAACAGGCTCTTGGAGGGTTCGGCTTCAAAGCGGACACAGGGTGCAAGCCCTTCTCCCCCGCTGCACCCCTGCCAGCCTGCAGTGAGCCTCCGCCTCGCCCACGGACGAAGGCAGCCTCTGCCCTGGTCTGCTCTGCCCTGCTCTTCACAGTCTGCCTTAACCTCAGCAGCCTTTAAAGGAGGGAGGGAGCCTTTAAAATCGAAGTCAGACTAGGAGCCTAAAAATGGGCAAGGGCCAGATAATAACTGCTGGAATAGCGACAAAGGGTCATTTCTCTAGACAGCAGGGTGGCGAGAAGAGGGAAGATAACCCTGGCAAGCCCGGTGGGCCTTCTGAGTGTGTGCAGACACTGCTGCCCTTAACTCCCACGCCTGTGAGGCAGACCACAGATCTGGCATTTTATAAAAGAGGAAACCAAGGCTCAGAGAGGCCCTGAATTCCTCAAGCATGCACAGCTGCCATCTCACAGGCCACAGCCGGGACAGGAATGCCTTTTCTACCCCAGGTCACAATCTAAAGCAAACATCTGAGGAGCTTAGTCTGGTTTCTGGAACCTCTTCTCTTCTCCAGGTTTTCAATCTAATGTGTAAAAGAGTTACAAAATTTTCTTTGATAGTGGCTGGGGACAGTAGCTTAGACCTGTAGTCCCAGCACTTTGGAAGGCTGAGGTGGGAGGATTGCTTGAGGCCAGGAGTTTGAGACTGCAGTGAGCTATGATCATGCCACTACATGCAAGCCTGGGTGACAGAGTGAGACTCTGTCCTCTTAAAAAAAAGAGAAAATGATATTAAACTCTGTGTGAGTTTTGAGAATAACATTAGGTGACCTTTATATACAAAACCATTAATTACTGACATTGAAATATGTTAATACGTAAAGTAGGAATTTTAAATTACTTACTAAAATGGATCAAAAAGTACCCACATTTTCATTTTTGTATTTTTTGAAGAAAAAATTTCTTAATTAATAAAACAAGGCACAAATTAATTAAGAATTGAGACAAAGTGAACATTAAGTAGATACTGCTAAATTATTAATCATTAGAATACTTTGACTTTTCCCTTTTTAATGGCATTCACTTGCAAAATAAAGACATCCTTATTTATAGGTTGAAACAAGTGAATCTGAGGTAAGGCTATGGAAAACTGCTAGAAAATTCGCTAGGACAAAATAAAATGCTATCTTTAACAGCTTCACTCATTATATAATCTATGATATAGAAAATGCAAAGGAAGGTAAATAACAGGAATAAAACCTTTTCATCCCAAGTTTGTGTTGTGAAGAATTTGTAAGAAAACCATCCTCATAAAATTGTTAAAAACTAAAATTACTTTTGTAAAATACATACAAAACACTGATTCCAGAGCTTGATCTCCTTTCAAAGCAATCATCAATCTGTCAAAGGACAGAGACCATTTTAAACTTTCATAACAAAAAACAAAGACTAATGAAAAATTAAATGATTAGAACACAAACGAAAAAGGGTATATGTTAGGGTGAAAAATACTAAAGATGGGAGAATGACCATACGAGGAAAGAGGGCGATTGTAACTATCACAGTAACTACTCTCCTGTATGCTGTACCATCCATGTGACTTCCTGATCACAGTACGAGTTAATCTTTTTCATTTTATATTTATTTAGACTTCCCTAGTATGTCACAAAATAACCCTCTAGATCAATTTTTTAAAAAGTTTCAACACAATTTCAGCAGAGTAACAAACAAGAAAATTTAACATACCATTCCTCACATAATTTTCACTTTAATCTTGTTCACTTAAGTCTTATGTACATAGTGTGCTTCAGTTCTTACTCTGGGGGAAAACATTTTAATGCATATTGATAACAAAATAGTTTATTAATTAAATCACACCTACATACTGGCCTATTAAATTTAGATAGCATCTTTCCTAAAGTGATAAACTAAATAAAACAGTATGTTCATTTAAATATCAGAATATACTTATTAAAGAGTAAATTATTTCTTCTATGTGCCCAGCTATTTTTGATAAGATTACGAGCTAAGGTAATTGATTTAACTTAACTCTAAGTCTCAACAAAATTGTCACAGTCAAGTAAAAAAGAAAATGTAAAACTGAATCACTTGGTTCGTGACACTAATTTAACAGACATAATAAAGACCCCCTTAGAACATAGTCTAGAATGAGTTACGGCATTTTCCTTGTGAGCATTCGTGTGAGTAGGTGCGATCATGCTGCCTTTGGTGTTATGGAAAGCATGGCAGGGCCAAGGTCCCGGGGAAGGATACGGTCAGTGCCTTGGAATATCACACAACCTTTCACCAGCTCTCCCATGATGCAACCCACTGACCAGATATCAACTGAAAATAAAATGAAATGATAAAATTATGAAGTGCCATGAACAAAACAAAAGTGAGGAAAAGGAATTCTAACAGTGCACTAAACACACAAACATGGAAGAATAAACTGCTAGCTAAGGGTGAACTTTTTACACAATACGAATGATTGCTGACCTCTATTTTAGCCTTCGGTTTGCAGCAATCTGGGGTTTTAGTGCCAAAGATTCCAATACTTTATAGCTTAAAACAAACAAACAAACAAACAACCAGAAACAAAAAGTGCCTGTGAACACAAAGCTTTTCACGGCCGCATGCCCACCCCTCCCCCGCAGGCTCTCGGGCCAAGCGCGGGGTCTCTCCCTGTGAAGGATACAGTCTCTTCCTGGAAACAGGACTTTGTGGAGGACCATTTCTGCCATGATGCACCCGACAGACCAGATGTCCACTACCAAATACCAGGTGATTAAAAAGCAGCTCGAGTTCCCCATCTCCTTTCTCCACACCCCTCCCAGACAGAGACAAACCCAAGAAACTTCACCAGCTCGTCAGTGGGAGCTTTTATAAAACACTGACGCCACACCTTCTGCACGATCGCTCTCTACACTGCTGTGTCAGCAAGGCAGCTGTGCTCAGCGCGGGAACAGCCTGCTCGGCTGGGTTCCGGTGAAGCCCTGCCAGAGGTGCCACCCTCATCTGTGGGCCCCAGCTGGACCCCAGGCCTTGGCCAGCGCAGGCAACACTATCTACGTGCCCTGCCGGGCAGCGGGTGGGGAGAAGTTAACAGGGGAGCGGATTTTCTCTCCCTTCCACGGGAAGCACACCGAGCTCTGCCTCCCGAGTGGGAGCACAGGTTACAAACACACACTGAAGCAAAACTCCTTTCAGATGACTTGGGCAAACTTTCAGCTTTTTTTTTTTTCTTTTTTTTAACAAGTAAATGTAATTTAGTTCTTTTCAACAAATTTGTTAAAAGCTAAGTTTCAAAGAGCTCTCAGATTGCTAGAATAAGCTAAATTGTGATGTTAAAAAAATACCAATTTTACATGGAAGAGAAATGTTGCATTATTCCATTTATACTAAACTCAAAAAACCAAGTAAACCAACAAGCAAAGCCAGTCTCCGGGCTGGAGATCAGGGTGACGGCCACCTCGTGGGCGGGGCCGGGGGCGTGGGGAGGCCTGGTGCTGCGGTTCTGAGGTGTGCTCCCATCGAGCTGCACATGCAGGATCTGCGCGCTTTCCTGTGAATGGGTTATATTTTGATAAAAAGTTCAAAAATACTAATTTCAAAAGTGGGTTTTTAAAAGTCAATGATTTTAACCAATGGAAATACAAAATTATTTCTTATCTATGGACTATTATACTCTCTTATATTTCATATGGTTCAAAGGAAAGAGAAAAAACTAGAGATGGCCACTAGAGCTATTTCAGACACCACAGCCTCTTCCACGCCCGTCCATACTCACCGTTCTCTTTGTAGCCCATCCCCAGGATGACTTCGGGTGCCCGATAGTACCGTGTTACCACGTAGGGCGTCATCATGAAGTTGGTGCACGCTGTCCGGGCCAGGCCAAAGTCAAGGATCTTAAGGGTGCAATCTGATTTCACTACGATGTTGCTGGGCTTCAAATCCTAGGAAAGAAATGGTTTAAGTGAACAAAATGAGCAAAGCATGCGAAACAAACTATTTCCCACTAGAAAAGGTCTGTGAAGCCAGTGACTGCTGAAGTGTGTGAGTGCAGGGAGGAGGACAGTTGGAATCCAACTCTGGGATTCTGCAACAATTCCGGAAAACTCAAATCAAAACTAATACAAATCAGCCTAAAGGGCTTCCCCTCACCCCTATGTGGAAACATTTATGATCCTCCTTTGCCTAAAACCTTCTGAGAACTTCCATGCCCCTTCCTGTGGCCTTCCAGCCCCTCACATCCACCCCCACTCTACCTGGCCCTCCTTCCGTTCCTCTAACCCCTGGTTCCCTCCCACTGAGGCCCTCACGCTCACTACTCAGTCCAGAGCAGAGCTGTTCGGTAGGTAATATAGTATGAACACATGGATCACTTACATTTTCTAGTAGCCATGTTAAAAAGTGTCAACAGAGGCTGGGCGCGGTGGCTCATGCCTGTAATCCTAGCACTCTGGGAGGCCGAGGCAGGAGGATCGCTCAAGGTCAGGAGCTCAAGACCAGCCTGAGCAAGAGCGAGACCCCGTCTCTACTAAAAATAGAAAGAAATTATCTGGTCAACTAAAAACATACATAGAAAAATTAGCCGGGCATGGTGGCGCATGCCTGTAGTCCCAGCTACTCGGGGGACCGAGGCAGGAGGATTGCTTAAGCCCAGGAGTTGGAGGTTGCTGTGAGCGAGGCTGATGCCACGGCACTCTAGCCCGGGCAACAGAGCAAGACTCTGTCTCAAAAAAAAAAAAAAAAAAAAAAGTGGCAACAGAAACAGGTGAAATTAATTTTATTATTGATACAGCATATTTATTTAACCCCATATATCCATACTATTATTAATATCATTTCAAAATGTAATCAACATAAAAAATTAGTGACATGTTTTACATTCTGCGTTTGGTACTGAGTCTTTGAAGTCCAGTATGTATTTTAGGATTGCAGGGTAGCCACATTCCGAGTGCTCAACAGCCTGTGTGCGCAGTGGCTCCACTGGGCAGCGCAAGTCCCACAGGCGCTTACCTTAGAACCTTCCCGGGGCTCTCCCTCTGGCTGGAAGAGCCGTCCCCTGATCACCAATCCCAACTCTTCCCGCCCCCACAAGGACTCCCCACTCCCTCCAGGGCACCCGTGCTATGTCTCCACAGCCTGCATGTGCCACAGGTGAGATCACCTGCTCATCCTGTGCTTCCCAGCTCGCCTCGTGTCCCCAGTGCTGACTCTGAGAGCAGGGCGGCAGCTGTGCCCTCGGGACTGAGCAGCACACCGGGTGCACGCACGCACAGGAGCCACGCTGACTGAACACGCATGTCGTGCTCCGCTGCACGTTCCACGCCGCAACACGACTGCCGCGGTTTTCCCCTCGTGACGTCAGGGCCTTTCTCCCGCTGAGCCTCCACACTCCAGCTCCTTCCTTAGGCCACAGGAGTTTGACCTTTGCCTGTGGACTCACCCAGAAACTGTGACTTCCGAACACCCCCATCTATTCTTCTCACAGGATATGCAAGTGTAGCGGGCCATCACCCTGCCAAGCCACCGCTGCACGGCAGCGCCAGGGGCTGCTGTAGGTGTGAAGCTGCAGGTGCCATAAAACTGCCCAGCGCCTGGCTGCCACCGCCTCCCAGCGGCCGGGCCGTGAGAGGGCCGCAGGCACGCCGGCCACGGTGACGGTTAACTGTGATGTTAACGGCATGGGCACAAAACCCGTAACAAACTGACAACAACTACCATATACTGCAATACTACTAAACGCTCTTTCTAAATTTCCTGGATTCAGTAAAATTTAAATTGTAAGTAGATAATGTTTAAAAATGTGATGAAAGTCTCTACCAGGCCTCATAAAGAGGCCCCCAGCTCCTCCATCCCACCTCAGGGCACTGCACAAGTGGCCCCTCTCACGGGAGAGGCCCGGGGCGAGGAAGGCTCGGCCCTCTGCCTGACCCTGCTGCTCCGCGGGAAGGGCGGCCAGGGACGTGGCAGCCCCGACTCCAGCCAGGACTGTCCTCTGCTAGGAGTCCGTGATGGAGCAAAGACTACACAAACCCATTTGTTTTCTAGTTTTCTTTTCTAAAATCAAACAATACAGCAAGAACAGGCATTTTGGAATACAAATTACTAACAGATAAAATAACGCTCAACCTCACAAAATTTTTTTTTAAAAACCCAAAATGACAAGGAACCATTTTGAGCCTATCGTGTGGCAATGCTGAAAAGAAAGCAGCATCCACACTGGCAGGAGGACCGAGAGACCCTCCTCGCGCTGTCGGTGGGGGCCTCAGTGGGGACTTTCTCTTTAGGAGGCTGATTTTTAAAATATGGGAAATGTATATGCTTTACTACCCAGCACTCCCTGAAGTCCGCCCTGGCCTAGGACTGGCAGCACAGCCGCATGACTGAGCACAGGGCAGCCCGGGGCCCACCAAGGGCAAACTCAGCCATGGGAGGAGCCACCTCAACAGGCCACCTGCCTGCGAACCCCTGATGGAGTCAGAAAACATGCCCGTTTTGAGATTCCATCTGTCAGGTTAAACACACTTTACTGCCATCTGCCAGAAAACTGCGATAATAAAATGCCAATTCGGGCCGGGCACAGTGGCTCACGCCTGTAATCTTAGCACTCTGAGAGGCCAAGGCAGGAGGATCATTTGAGCTCAGGAGTTCGAGACCAGCCCGAGCAAGAGTGAGACCCCATTTCCTAAAAAATAGACAGAACTTTGGCCAGGCAACTAAAAAAAAAAAAAAAAAAAAATTAGCCAGACGAAGTGGTGCACGCCTGCATTCCCAGCTACTCGGGAGGCTGAGGCAGGAGGATTGCTTGAGGCCAGGAGTTTGAGGTTGCTGTGAGCTAGGCTGACGCCACGGCACTCTGCCAGGCTACAGAGCAGGACTCTGTCTCCGAAAAAAAAAAAAAAAGCCAATCTGGACTTTCAGGGCAGCTCGTCACCCAGGTCCCCCAACGGGGAAGTGGGTAAGGAGGTCCAGGCTCTGGGGCTTTCGCCCACCCTTTTCCCAGGCAGCCTCCACAGTACATCCAGCTTCCAACACTCAGCTGGACTGCAGCCTCAAGACTGCAGAGCAAAGACAACTGTGCCACTTCAAATCTCGGAAACCATCTAGAACACGGAAAACAAGAAACGCAAGTTCAGATCCAAATGACACCTGGATTTGAGGGCGCAGCCCCCAGGGGTACAGAAGATGGCTCCCAGGCCCGGTACCCCTGTGGGCAGCAGTGAGGGCGCCACGAAGCGTGGCGGGAGCACGGGCAGGGGCTCACCTTCACCACCGCCTGCGCGGTCCCCAGCTCCAGACCCACTGCCTGAAGAGCCGTCCCAGGAGGAAGGACCCTGTGCATCGTGACGAGCGTCTGCTGTCCGGCTTTCCCTGGTCCTGCGCCACAGGTGCATACAGCCATTTACTGGGGTGGCTGTACACTGGGGAAGGAGAAGAGCCAGACATTCTGAGGGTGGTCGGACGCAAGTTCTAAGTGGACGCTGAAACCCAAAGGCCCCAAGCATCATCATGCCTCCTCCACGGGAAGGGTCCGTAGGGCCAGGGCATACATGCAGTCTGGCCCAGGTCTCTTCCGGCCACGCCAGGACAGAGGGTAGCAGAGTTAACACAGGCCTGAGGCAAAACTGTACAGGAATATCTGGGTTCAGCCTACTCAAGTGCGAACCGTTTCTGACCCTCCTTTCCGTCAGTATGGAAGAATGCACTGTCTCAATCAACATGACACTCCTGAGGCTCTAGGAACCACACTGCGTCTGTGACCATGGACCAGTCTCATCTGGCCATACTCCACTGGTAATGGCCAGTTATTTTGTAGCAACAGAGCTAACAAGCTGCAAATTATACAGCCAAAGCATGCACAGAAAACTTCAGCTTCAAATAATACTTGGAACTAAAGTCTCGCCTCCCCCCAACCCTGCCCCGCCCCGCCCCACTCCCTGGAACTAAAAGACCAGAACCCGAGTGCTGGACACTTTCCAAAGCAAGGGGTCTGTGTCCAGGAATGTCCAGTGCTACAGACCCCTCCCCCTGCCTTACCACAAATGGTCCTGTTTGAAGTCCTTCCGATCAAAACCTACCCTGCCAGTGCTTTGCCTACCGACCTGTCCTCCCCCACACACGAAACCTGCCCCAGACACCAGCTCGGGGAGAAAGATTTGACCTTCACCCCTTGTCTCCTTGCTGGTTGACCTCACAACAAAGCCTTTTTTTCTTCTTTCTTTCTCAAAGCCAGTGCCACAGTGTCGGCTTCTGTGTGGGGACAGTGAGCTCATGCCTGGCAACACGGCCAGCACAGCAGCCTCACTCTCCAGGATCCCTCCGGTTTCTCCAAGGGCAAACGAGTGAATTAATCTGAGAGATGAAAGGGACCCCCGTCCCTGCAGCCTTGAGGTTTTAATGGCGCATCCACCGCTGCAGGGGCAATAATATTTTTGATTTATTATCTTGAAGATGGTTTCGGGTTCCCATTTAGCCTCCTCCCAGTGATAACTGCCAAGGAACTCACGTGGGGTTTGCTCCGGCTGCCAAGGGCAGCAGTCCCAGCCACACAAACAGGGATGGGGGGATGCCCACTGGGCGGCCCGAGGACCCAGAGGCCGACTGTCAGCCGCCAGACTCAGACCCCTCAGGAGTGAAGGTCTGGGCCACACAGGAGGTGAGCCGCGCTGAGGGCTGCGAGTACGGGTACTGCGGTGACGGGGCCACGGCTCACCCCACTAACCTCTGTCTCCTCCATTTTCCCTAAGAGGGGGCCATGGAAGCCACAGGGATCCACTCCCAGCCTACGTGGAAAAGCGGGGCTGAGAGGGCAGAGTGGGCTGCGGGGGCCACGGAAAGGCGCTCCTTGGTCCCGCTGTGGGAGTGCAAGTGGCAGACGGCCCAGCTGCTGCTTCTGTCCTGGCCACACACACCTCCCACAGAGGTCTCAGCCAGGTGTGATGGGCAGGACAACGGAGGCAGACCTGTTCCTGTGAGATACACACGTTCCCTGGTGGGTGACAGCTCCCACAGGGCTGCCCGGCAGCCTGGGCTCTGCCTCACTCCCCCTCCCTGGGCCGGCGCTGCCCGCTGACAGCTCCCCCTTTCCTCTCCTGCTGGCCTTCTCCCAGCAAGCCTCTCCCTGTCTAACCCTGCCGAGGCGTGCTGCAGCCTGCAGTGCAACCTCCTGCTCTACAGAGATGGCAAGTGGCAGAGTAACAGCAAATGGCAAATGACTTGGCAGAGTAAAAGAAATGCCAGCCGCTGTGACTGGGCCATGGCAAGACAACTGGACCACACCACCCAGGAAAGGCTCAGGAAGGGAGCCACAGCTATTGCGGAGTTTTTTCTTTGCAAGCCCTGGTAAGGAGCAGTTAGCTGTCCCCGACCCCCACCTCCACCCCAGATGGGAGGCCTCTGCTCCTGCCCCACTCCCACTGGCCTATCGTCTAGTTTTCTCAGGTCCAGCACTGACAGACGCACTGGCATTAACACGGCAGGCCGGGAGAAGGTGAAAGCCTCCAGTGAAAGCCTGCCTTCCGCCATGGGACAAGCCCAGCTGCGCCCACACAGACCTGCACCACCAGCAGTCACGCTTAGGTCCCTCCGTCAAGGGACTGGAGGAGCCTTTTCTAGAGAAACTAAAAGGTGCCCAGAGAAAAAACCTACAAATGGCAATACCTGTGGCCCTAGAGACACCCCCCTCAACAATCCACCCGTGCACCCAGCATTTCCAGTCAGCTTCTAATGCTTCAGCCTTGAACATAATCCAACAACAGAGGATGATCAGACGTTTGGGGAAGGGAAAGACTTAACGTACTAAAACAGGAACTAAGGGTAGAGAAAGACCATGCAGGAAGTAACAAAAACCTTAAAAAAAAAAAAAAAAAGTTTACTCTCAGAGAGATGATTCTGAATCCACGTAACAAGAACAGAGGGCTACAAAAAGGAACATTTAAGGATAAAAAAGAATGCCAACTAACTGGTGCTTCAGAGAGAGGGAGAAAAAAAATAAAGAATGAAGTGAAGAGGGCACTCTGAAAGAAAGAACATGAATTTCTCAGACCTCTATAACACATTCTTCCAGACTGAAAGCTAAGTACCCAGCACAATTAAAGGAAAAAAATGTCCATATCAAGGTATATATACCATCATAACATTTCAGAGTACAAGGAATAAAGAAACAATTTAAAAAGTTTCCGGAGATAAAAACCAAGCCAAAAGCAAACCCAGAGCAGCTACAAAGGGTCCATAATAAGATGGCCTTAAGAGTGCTCCGACACCGAGCCCGATGTCTCACTCCAGTGGGGCGACTGATCTGTAACTAAGAATTCCACATCCACCCAAACTGTTCATCATGTCAGAGGGCACAATAAAGAGTTTCAGACATTTGAGGCCTCAAAAAAATTTCCCTCCCATGCACCATTTTTTAGGAAGCTATTAGAGGATGTATGTTCTAATACTCCCCAAACAAGGGAGTAACCTGAGAGAGAAGGAGACAAGGAAGGCCAGGAAGCAGGGGGACGCTAAAGGAAATCCCAGGGTAATCCTCCACCACGGGTTCAGGGCAACCAGTCCAGAGCAGGACAGAGGCTCCAGGAGCGAGTTCCTGAGAAAATGAAAGACCTAAGACAGCTGGATACACTGATAGAAGATTGAGACACCTGCCAGAAGGTTTAGGGTTGAATTAGCAATAAGAACCTAAAACACTACTCCCCCTTAAAATAAAAAAACAAACAAACAAAAACCTCAAACAAATAAAAGACAAGCATTATTAACTCCAGGGGCGGAAAGTTGAAAGGGAAAAAATACAATCAGGGCGTAAATGAAAGGCTCCGCTGTGCAGAGAATCTATGTGGTCACGGTGATGGGAAACAGCACGGAGCCAGACACAGTCACAGTGGCCGCCCTGGGGGGAGGGGGAGGGGAAGGGGAAGGGAATGGGGGGGGCACTGAGGGCGGGGCTGGTGAGACAGCTGACTCAGCATCTTTTGCCCCAAACTGGGAAAAAAAAATCAGTGATGAAAGACCTAAGCACATTACTTCAAGATATAGAAATAAACACCAAAATAATCAGCTGAAAGAGTTTGCTTCTAGGGAGAAAGAAATAAGAGGGAAGAGATGGGGGAACCTGTTTCTCATAAACATTCGTAGAATCATTTTATTCTTGATAAAAATACAAAACAAAAACCAACTTATTCGGCAAGGTGCAGAACAGTTAGTACAAGATGATGCCATCTTTGAAGAATATAAGTTTAAAAGGACACAAGTAGAAACAGCTACGTTGGTATTGACATCAGTAAACAGGTGTTCGTGCAAAGCTGGGATGGAAATGCATCAAGCCGCCATCGCTGGCCGTCTCCAGGCGGTAACGGAGGGCTGGGTGCTTCCATTTCTTTTAATATTTTGAATTATATAAAGTAAAAAGTGGTGGGATCGTGGGCAAAACATTATTTTTCAAATAATTAAATATTATGTTTAGTATGAAGCTATTTTAATAAGCAAAATTAAAAGTGTACATTCCGTGCATAGTATTGTAGACAGGACAAAGGACTAGTATAGTCCACATAAAATGCTTAACACACTGAAGGGTTAACTTGGGGTTCCTTCTCTTCGGAGCTGGACAAGGGTCGGGGTGGAGGAAACGGGAGCCTTTCACGCTTTGTTTTCTATAGCTGTGCACTGTTTGAAACTTTTCCCCATGAGTGTGGACCCTTCCCCGTGCAGACAGATATGGCCGAGAGCCTGGCAAGCCCCTGGATGTGGGAAGCAGGGAAGTACAAGGTGACAGGGAGGATGCGGTAAGAATGGGGGTGGGAGGGTCATCAGGAGGCAGGGGTGGCAATGGAGTCATTTTCTCGGGTCTTCTTAGGTTTCTCAACGGGGCACTGGGTGAACCAAACACTTCCCTGGGCTCGCTGTGGCCCGCTGTGGCTTGCTGTGGCCCGCTGTGGCTTGCTGTGGCCCGCTGGCCAGCAGGCGTGACCAGGCTGCAGGGACTGAACCGTCCATAAAAAGGCACACGAGTGTGGCAGCTCTTACAAGTCAGGACCAGGAGGCTCCTGTTCTCCCACTGACCTCTGCGCCCACGATGGGGAAACAAGTCAGGCAAATCATTCCCCTCACAGAATTTATAAGGCCTAAAGTAATCAGGCCTAATAATCTGGGAAATTATTCTAAAGTTGGAATTTAATAAAAGATGTATTTAAGAGGTATTAAACTTCCTTAAATTGTGTGAAGGCTGTGAAAATTTGGGGAGGAGAAACAGAATGGTGCACTAAGAAATCTTTATTTTTAATTCAGAAATCTAGTGTTTGTATTTTTAAAGTGAATTTGCCAACACTACATGTTATTTGAACTGACCACCTGGTGGCAGCACAGGCTGTGTTTTAAACAACAGCACCCGGCGGGCAACTCGGAGCCGCTCAGCCTGCCAGGCCCTGGGAGGACAAGCAACGCCGCCCCGCGGGGGCCACAGGCCGAGGCTTGCGAGGAGGGAGGGGCTCTGCCCCCAGGGAGGCCTCCACGCAGTGGCTGCGACGGAACCCACCCTCCCTGGCAGCCAGCGGATCTGAATGGATTGCTGCCACTGTACCAGCAAAACCCACCCACTCTCTTCCGTATTCATGGGCTTCACTCTTCTGGTCTCACTATCTTCTTCCCCACAGATTTCAGCTCAGAAAAAATACAACTTCTTGCTGTTGGAACATAAAATCTAACGACAGTTTGCCGATAAAATTAGCATAGTAATAATTTAGGGAATGCTGGGAATATTCCAATAAAATTATAATAATATTATCTGACTCTAGTCTCACTCAACATTTTAGTTGCTTTTAAAAAATTCTATTATGATGTTCTGTTTACACAGCTCTACAAGTCAAAAAATAACAAAAACTTATAAAACCAGCCTGGAGAATTACATGATATGCCCCTGGGTTTCAAGTGTTCCTTGCTGACAGTACAGGCAACACCGCCATCCCAGTCCCAGCCTCCGCGGGGTCCGGGCCGCCCTGCTGCCCCAAGTGCCCAGGTGCAGAGCCAGGCCGCTGCAACCAGACAGGCGGGGAAGCCACCGGCAGAATGTTGGAATATAAGAAATGGATATCTGATAAATTTTAGTAAGAGTTCTCAAGCGACTGTTTCATTCACTAATTGGCCTCTAACTTTCTTTCACCCCAAACCTAAATTCCTTGCCGATTTCAAATTCGGCAAAAACATTAACAAGAGGTGAATCTGGATAAATGGCATTTGATATTCTTTGTCCAAAAATTCTCTTGCAATTTTTTCTCTAAGTTTTAAGTTACTTCCAAATGAAAAGTCTAAAAAGAAACTTCTTCCGCAGTATCCCACTCTCTTGGGACTCGGCGTGGGCACGGCCACGGCTGCTCACCCCCCCCCTCCACCTGCGTCTGCAGCGGCTCACGCCCCGCACCAGGCCGCACACGCATGTTCTAGTCTGCATCTCTTGACACACAACAGGGGTCCATAGTTTACTTGGGTTTTCAACACTGACAAATTTTTTAAAAAATATTTTCTTTTGCATGCAATGGATTATGAAAACCAAATGATTGTGATTTTAAAAATAAAATTAATATATCACTACTTACTCTATGAATTATACCAGCTGAATGCAGGTGTTTAATGCCACAAAGCATCTGGTACAGAAGGTAGGACATTCTTTCATGGTCCAGCTCCATGTGAATAACCTGACACAAGTTAGCATCCATTAATTCCATAACCAAATACCTGGGAAAGAAAAGACCAGCCATGTACATGAAAATTATCTAAAGTTCCCTGTGACTACTAAACCAGAATTTTTATGAAATAGGAATAACATTGTACTGACTAAAGTAAAAAGATAACTTGTTTTCTTTCAATACAAGGTATCTTGAAAAGAAGCAAAGATATACTGGAACGTTGTAAAAAATTTTCCAAAGAATATAAAAACAACCAATTTACTCAATGTCTTATACATTAAAAACAAAAAAATTTTACATCATGGTAAACAGAATCGCATACATTCAAATTCTCCTACTTTTATTTTTTGCTATTGGGTCACACCTAGCTGGGTACAAACCAGGCTCACTGGCTGGAACGCACGTCCCACCCTGGGTGGGGATGCTGGTAATGGGGGGGCTGCGTGGGTGGGGGCAGGGGTATGTGGGAACCCTGCATCTCCTGCTCAGTTTTGCTGTCACTCTAAATTGAGGTGTCAACACTTGCCATCTCCACTTCTCCCATTTGTCTATAGCCTCACTTGGATCAGGCTTGTGCCCCACCACTCTGCTGAAACTGTCCTTCTCATGGCCAGCTGGCTCACGTTGCTAAATCCAGTGGTTAGTCCTGCAGTCAAGCGGGCCATGCCCTCTCCTGTGCCAGACTTCTAGCTGTTGGTGTGCCTCGCGATCAGTCCTTGGCGCTCCCCTCTTCTCTAGCTGCACTCACCACCTTGGTGGTTTCCAGTCACACCCCGCTGACTCCCCAACTCCTCCCTTCAACACAGACCTCTCTCCTGAGTCCAGGCTCATTCCCCCGACTGCCTACTTCACAGTTCCACTCGGATGTCCAACAGTATCTCGAAGTCATGGCCGAAACAGAACTCCCGATTCCACCCGCCACAGCCCCCACCTGCTCTTCTCCCAGCCTTCCTCGTCTCAGTTGAGAGCTCCTTCATCCTTCAGGCTTAGGCCAAAAATGCAGGCATCGTTCTCAATCCTCCCTCACAGCACACAGCCTATCTATCTACCAGCAAATACTTCGGCTCTACCTTTATACCTTTTCAGTGTCCAACCTCTTCCCTCCACCTTCACTATCTCCCCTCCGGCCCACACGGACCCTCCACAATCCCTCACCTGAACTGCTGCAATAGCAATAACTGGCCTTCCGTGCCCCTACCCCTTACAACGCCTTATCAACACAGACACCAGATTTATTCTTTCAAACATGAGGCGAGTGAGCTCACTTCTCTGCTGAACTCTTATTCTGACTTGCCTCAGGGCAAAAGAACACCCTTACGATGGCCTAGCAGCCCCGCAGTGTCCTATCGTGTCTCTGAGCCCACGCTCTTCTCCCCCCGCCCCGCCCCCCCCCCCCCCCCCCGGGCCCTCTGACTCCAGCCACAAGGGCCTCTTGCTGGCCTTAGAGCACACCAGGCAGGTGCCCGCTGCCATTCCCGTGTGCCATCTGCTCCCTATTTCGCCATTCCACCTGTCCCCAGGTATCTGTGGGCCCAACTCCCTCACTTCCTTCAAGGCTTTCTTCAAATGTCACCACTCACTGAGGTCCCTCCCCAGCCACCCTATTTAAAACCGCAGCCTGACTCCCAACGCCAGCACTCTGACGCCTGACCAGCTCGCCTGAAGCGCCAGTGCCCACAGCACTGACCACCTTCTAAGGGACCACGTTCTCTCCTCACTGATTAGGCCGATTGTCTATCTTCCCTGGCAGGCTCCAGGAGGGAGCTTACCAACTACAATCCTTAAGCAATAAAAGGGATTTCCACATGCTTTGGTCCCCAAAGTATGCCAAGTCCAAGAGAGTGCTTACTTAGCACAATCAAATATTTATTGAATGATTGAATATACCAATAAATTTAGGATGAAGTTGGGTATTGTGCCTCAATAGTATAGACTAATATTTCCTTCCACTGTTAGCGAGATAATTCTGTCTTAGAATCTGAAAACGCAGAGTACTTAATCACTTAAACATTTCAAATGATACTCGTAAACATCTGAACCCTACAATGCTGGCTACCAGAGACTGGAGAAAAACACTGTATAGTTTGGTAAGACAGAGTACTGACATTAACGGTCACTATCTGCTCTGAAGAATTCTTTTCAGCCATCCTTTATCTGATATGAAGATGGTAACCTTTGAGGTACAAATAAATTAATATTACCATTCATTTTTCTTAACATTTCTCTTCTACAGAGAAAAATGTCTATGCTATCATTAAAAATGTATTGTCAGGCCGGGCGCGGTGGCTAAGGCTTGTAATCCTAGCACTCTGGGAAGCTGCAGTGGAAGGATAGCTTGAGGTGAGGAGTTTGAGACCAGCCTGAGCAACACTGAGACCCTGTCTCTACTAAAAATAGAAAAAAAAAAATTAGCTGGACATGGTGGTGCACGCCTGTAGTCCCAGCTATTTGGGAGGCTGAGGCAGGAGGATAGCTTGAGCCCAGGAGTTTGAGGTTGCTGTGAGCTAGGCTGACGCCACGGCACTCTAGCCCAGGCAACAGAGTGAGACTTTGTCTTAACAAAAAAAAAAAAAAAAAAAAGTATTGTTGCTTACATTTCTTTTTTTTTTTTTTTTTTGTTGAGACAGAGTCTCACTTTGTTGCCCAGGCTAGAGTGAGTGCCGTGGCGTCAGCTTAGCTCACAGCAACCTCAGACTCCTCGGCTTAAGCGATCCTACTGCCTCAGCCTCCCGAGTAGCTGGGACTACAGGCATGCGCCACTATGCCCGGCTAATCTTTTCTATATAGATTTTTAGTTGTCCATATAATGTCTTTCTATTTTTAGTAGAGACGGGGGTCTCGCTCAGGCTGGTCTCGAACTCCCGACCTTGAGCAATCCACCCGCCTCGGCCTCCCAGAGTGCTAGGATTACAGGCGTGAGCCACCGCGCCTGGCCTCTTACATTTCTTAAGTATAAAGAAATCTCTTTACTAAATTTTCAGTCTTTGATGTATAGTGTATTACTATGATAAATAAAAATGATACTTACACATCTTGAAATTCTTCTAGAGTTTTTTGTGGTGTAAACACATTTAACAAACTTATTATCTGAAAAGAGAAAGTTAATTTTACCTCAGTATGTCAGATGATTCTACTCGATTATAAAAATTAAGTTTAACATTGAAATGTATTAAAACTGGAAAAAAAAAATCACAGCAGAACTCAGAATGTATTATTATTACTGCTTTTACCAAAATATTCCATTACCTGGCATTTGATAAAAGTTAAACATTGATTCAAAGAGGCAGGAAGATGGCTTGAGCCCAGGAGTTTGAGGCCGCAGTGAGCTATGATGACGTCACTGCACTCTACCCAGGGCAACAGAGTAAGACTCTGTCTCAAAAAAATCCAAGATGTACATTTAATCAAATCACTTTTATGTGTCTCTAGTAACTTAAATTATTATTACAGAATTTAAATACATAATATCTTTTTGGCTCTGAACATAAAAAGTGGAAATTATGGGTGGAAAAACACTAAAGAAAGCAGTATGTTTTCTGAAAACTTATATACTATGTACAAATTTCTAAAACAGTTTTGAAATATGAAGGCTAAGCTCATAATTTTCGTGTGATAAAGTGAAAAACCTTATAGCATCATATTTTTACTTAAAGAGGGTTAAAAAGCCAAACCACCCCACACACAGGCCTCCATCCTGGGACCTCATGGTATAAACAGCAAATTTCCCTGATTTGAGCACAAACACACATCCTCAATAATTTTAAATGACAAAGGGAGAGATGAATTATTCAGTGTACAGGACTGGGGTGAGTGGCTAGCCACCGGAAAAAATAAAACTGCAACCCATATTTTAATCTTTATACCAAGATAAACTCAAAATAGAATAAAGATTTAAATCTAAAACATGAAACTATAAGACATTAGAATATGGTTAAACATTTATATAATTCTGGTGTAGAAACGTCTTTTCTAAGCATGACAGGAAACCTAGGAGATTTGATTACATTAAAACAAAACCAGAAATAAATTTTTAAAACATCAGTATGGCAACAACATAAATAATGTCAAATAGAAAAAAAAAAGTAAAGGGCTTTAATATACAAAAACCTCCTGCAAATGCATAGAAAAGAGATGAGCAATCCAAGAGAAAAATGAACAAAGGCCATAAAAAGCAAGTTCTCAATAAAATAAAATAAAAATGATTAATAATCTCACTAATAAAGAATTTATCATCTATTGAATTGGCAAAAGTAAAACAAAAACACCCCCAACAATATGTATTGTTAGGATATTCTGAAGTAAAAGACATTCTTTGATACGCTTAATGGAAGTATAAAATTGACAATCTTTCTTGAAGTCAATTTGTCAACATATTTTAAATCAAAAGTGTACATACTCTTTGATCCAGCAATGTTGGCTAAGAAATTCACATGGACGAAGTGTGCAAAGATTCATGTATAAAGATATTCATTGCAGCATTGCTTATAATAGTGAAAAACTGGAAACAAATTATCCAACGACAGGTGGCCTTTTAAATAAATCAGTGTGCATCTGTACTATGTAGCCATTTAAAAAACAGCTTATATCTATGTTCATTAAAGTCTATGAGATCTACCAACATTCCAGAAAGGGGAAAAAACAGGATGAAGAATAACATGATCGATCCTGTTTACGTGTATGTGCACACATGCATAAGAACGCGCATGAAGGTGTTAATGCTAGTGATCTGTGGGTGGTGGGATTCAAGAATTATTGCTTTATTTTTTATGTTGTTTGAATCTTTAACAATATAACATTTTTTGCAACCTGAAAAAAAGGGTTTTAAAATAAATAAGTAAAATAAAGCATGCCTTGGAGAATTAAAACCAAGTCCAAACCACAGACTCAAAAGAATGAAGTTATCTTAGTTTCATATTTAATGTCCTTACACCAGAAGGATCCAGCATAAATGTTAAAACAAAGGGAACCATATAGAGTTTAATGTAATCTTAAATATTCACCCCCCTCCAAAAAAAGGGGAGTCACACAAGTTGATCTCCAAAGCCCCTTCCAGATTTAACATTTTATGGTTTCAAAACATGGCAAGGATATTAAAATAATGCTCAGTGACCACTAGTAGAACATACAATGTGCTTGACTGAATAGAACCTCATTTTCTAGAGGCATTATTGCTCCTTAACATTTAGTGCTGTGATTTCTGTGCAGATGCTGAGTACAGCTATCCTAAATGTAAAATCATCTAATAATGTGTATTTAAAACTGAGATGTCCTATACAAGGTAAAAAAACTACTTACAGAATAATGTTTTTCCAAAAAATATTTAGTTATGTCTCAATTTGTTAGGTCAATGCTGTTCCTATTTTACAGAGATGGCAATAGTGAAAACCAAATGGTTACAGCATTAACTGACATTCCTGCCTTCGTTGACTCACCTAAATTCTTGTGGACCATGACACCTTTTTCTAAGTTCAATTTCCCCAATGTTAATTAAGAATTTTACCAATAAATATAACCATTTTAATAGCCATTTTTATCAGTTTATCCTAGGTCTGAACTCAATGTATCTTCAAAGGACCCTGGAGATTAAGACATCATTGACAACATTAAAGCACACAGAAAAAATATATACATAACTTACATTTTTATGATTGACACATTTTAAGAGGACGAGTTCACGATAAGCTCTCTTTGCATGAGTTTGATTCTGAAAAGGGCGGCTTAGTTTCTTGACTGCAACATTTATTCCAAGAACCGTATCAAATGCAGCACTATAATTAGGAAATATAATAAACAATCCAATAGAATATTTTTGGAAAAAATGGCAATACAGAATGTACATTCAATGTATTACTTTTTAGTGAGTAACAAGGAAAATCTGCTTGCTTCCATTCAAGGTACTTACACACATGAGGAGCAAGGTAAGCTGGCTAAGACTGCCGGGAGGGACTAGCTCCTCTGCAAGGGCACAAACGTTGCAGCTACAGTTAAGATGGGATTCAGCAATCCTTTGCACACTGAATTCTCATTTTATTATGGAGATTATTAGGTTCAGAACCAGGTAATTTAAAACAGAGCATGTAAGACTGGTCAAGAAATGAAATCTTCAGTTTAAAAGAAGAAATTTTTTTCAAGAAGTTGAAAAAAAGATCACTGTTATCACAGCTTAAAACATAAGTATATTTTGGAGTATCACAGCAGAGGAAATGGTTGAGCTCATAAGAATATAATAAATCTAAGTCTTAGAATGATTGTACCTTTTCCCAGACCAAAGGATCTAAAAAGAAAACAGAAGCTAAAATCGCAGCTCGTGGTAAATCCCTAAGGCACAAAATCTCTAATGTAAGCCATTGCTATACATAAAATTCTTCTAGAAATACCTCCTCCTATTATGGTAAGAGTATCAATAACATCTAGAGGCGTGTTTCTAGCATCTCAAGTTCCCTGTGGAAATTTAGTGTTCATTTCCCCTCAGAAAACAGACATGAAAAATCGAGTATCTGCACATTTTTAGGTTTTAAACCTGTTCTAAAAATTATTACCTTTTGCTACTCATCAGGGGTTAAAAGCTTCTAAAGGTCATCTGCGAACCTAAGCACTGTTTTAAATATTGTTCCTATTTGTTTATTCTATTAGGCTTATTAGAATTAACACTGTATACATTTATTTTCTTCTATTAATAATGTTTTTTGCCAAACTAACTTAATTTAATCTGCTTCTAAGTTGAGGCTATCTGCTATAGTATTTTAGAATTATTAGAAACTTCGTATCTTATTTTTCTTTAATTACTCTGTAAGTCAATTCATACTATGTGTATGTGTAGATACATATGTAAATCCATATGCTCATACGCAAATGTACTATTCATATGAATTATAAAATGTAAAATTAAATCTATTTGTGAAATAAATCACAAGAATTTGAAAATGGACTTTTTGGTCTCAAAAGTTTTTGCCCAAAATTTCAGTTATGAGGAATAAGTTCAAGAGATCTATTGTACAACATGGTGACTACAGTTAATAACAATGTATTGTATTCTTGAAAATGGCTAAGAAAGTAGATTTTAAGTGTTCTCACCACCAAAAAAATGATAAGTATGTGAGGTAATGCATATGTTAATTAGCTTCATTTAGCCATTCCACAATGTATGCATATTTCAAAACAACATGCTGTACATGATAAGTATATGTTATTTGTCAATTTAAAAAAAGTTTTGGTCCAAAATGAGCCAAACAGACCAGTTCTAAGCATCTGAGTGGACACATGCTTTCCCGCTCCTAATTCTGGCTCCAGGAGCAACTACCTTCAATTATGCCTGGTTTTGGTTCTTGTAGTCACTTAACTCAAAAGAATATATTTTTATCACTATTTCTTCATTTATCAATTTTAGAAATGATCTATTATACTCCCCATTGCAAAAACTGAGACGTTAGCCACTTCCTTGAAATCCCCAATACCTCCCAGTTTTCTATTCTTGTGTTTTTAGGTTTTCCCTTGGTTAGCTCTGTAACTTTAAACAAGATACCTAAAGTTCAGGTTTCCTTGGCTTTCAAAGGAGTCTCTTAACTCCTGGATATGCAAGATGAGACTAAGACGTTCCTTCTCTTTCTCTTCTATCCTCCTCCCTTTTCCTCCAAACTTCTGTCTTAAATGGTAAAGCCTGATAACACATTTATATTTATAATTAAGCCTTCCGTGTTTCTTCTTTAGGATGTGTCTGAGAGTTGAAAATCAATACATAGAGCGTATGTAAATATTACTAACTGCAGAGTTGGGATTACACTTCATTCTCTAAAGGTCACATGGCCCTGGCCACTTGCTTGTGACACTTTCCAGCATTAAGAGCAAATGGATTCTCTTTTCTTACATTCCATCACCTGCTCGAACATCATGTCCTTTTTATATTTTAGACCAGCGGTCCCCAACCTTTTTGGCACCAGGGATGGTTTCCAATGAAGACGATTCTTCCACGCACTGGGGGTGGGGGGGTGTTGCTCAGGTGGTGATGGCGGCCCATTTCCTGACAGGCCACGGACCAGTGATACCAGGCCTTGGACCCGGGGTTGGGGACTGCAGTTTTAGACAATGACTTTTTCTAGCTTTTCCCACACACGTTTCTAATAAACTATTTTTTTCTTATTAAGAGAAGAAAAATGTACCTATTCTTAGCCTATCACCAATACTTCCTATGACAGCTTCTTACATTATCATTATTGTTTGGAATCTATTGTCTTTTTCAAAAAACATTTTTCTTGGAGCTTCTTTCAAAGCCTGCTACATGGCTATTATCCTGGGGTTTCTCTTCATTGGCCTTGACTGTTTCTTGTATTACATGTTCTCGTATTGTCTTTCCTGTTGTTGTACATCCTCAAGGAATTTCCGCAGAAAAAGGAACGGAAGATAAATGATCCTATTCCGCCCTCACCCTTGATTGATAGTTTATCTTCTAAGTTTAAAATCAACTTTCTCTCAGAACTTTAAAGGCATGTTCCACTGATTTCCAACATTGAGTGTTGTTGGTGAAAAGGCTTAGCCTGATACTGTACTCATTCCTTTGCTTCTTTTTTTGTTCTCTAGCTCAGTGTTTCATCAAAGAGTCATGTCTGTCTGTCAGTATCATAAAAGTCCCTCTCTTATCCCCCAACTAATTACTATCCCTCCTGGCCACCAAAGATAATAACTATTTCTGTTTATAATAATTACTTTCTTGCTAAACAAGCATCCTCAAGCCCCCATAGTTTATTTTTGCCTGTTTTTTTAAATCTTCTGTGTCTGACTTCTTTTGCTTAATATTATATTTAGGAGATTCATCCATTGTTGTATGTAGCTATAATTCATTCTGTGTCATTGCTATAATATTCCTTTGTATGACTGTATCACATAATGTTGATAGATATTTCAGTTGCTTTTAGTTTTCAAGCAATTACAAAAAAAGCCATAAACAGTCTTGCACATGGCTCTGGGTCCCCTATGCGTGCATTTCTGATGAGTGATAGCTAAGAGGGAGAATGCATCCACTGTATTTTAGTAGATAATGCCGAACCCTTTGCCCAAGTGGTTCTAGGCCCACTAACAGTTCATGAGGGGTCTACATCTGAGAACTGTCTGTGAGCTGTTCCACGTCCTCACCAACACTCGGTATTAACAATAGTTTAATTTTTAACCATTCTGCTGAGTGTACAGCATTATTTCATTATGGCTTTAATTTGCATTTCCCTGTTGAACAATGACATTGAGCACTTTTTCCTATGTTTATTGGAAAGGTTATTTGGATACCTTCTTTTGTGACAATGTAATTCTGTTTCCATGTATCGAAAAGACTATCCTTTCCCCACTGCTCCGTAAGGCCAGCACTGAAGCCCGTCTGTGTGCGGTTCTGTTTCTAGGTTCTTTATTCTATCTCCCTGCACCCACACCACACCACCTGATCACCACAGTTTTCTGTCAATAGTAAGTCTTCACATCTGGCAGAGGGATCCTCCTCCCTTTTCCTTCAAGGGTGTCTTGACCATTCTAGGACCTTTATTTTTACATGCAAATTTTATAATCAGCTTGTTAATTAAAAAGAAAAAAGACTGCTGAGATTTAGACTATAATCAATCTAGACAGTTTGAAAATGACACTTCTAAAGTATTAAGTATTCTAATTCATGAACATGATATATCCTATCATATTTAAGTTTTCTTCATTTTTCCTAATTCTTTTAGCTTTTTGCACACAGATCTTTCATTTTGTTAGATTTTCTTCACCTAGATATAAAAATTAATTTTTTCATCCTATTTTAAATGGTATACTTTTCAAATTTTCCTTTTCCATGGACTGATAGTATATATTAATACAAATGAAATTGATTTTTGTGGGGAAGAATAGTATATTGACCCTGTGTCCTGCAAAGGGGCTAAACGTACTCATTAATTTAACAAAAGGCAGATTATCCAGGTGGCCCTAATCTAATCACTAGAGCCCTTTAAAAGCAGAGTTTGCTGTGGCTGAAGGGAAGGGGGGGTCGGAGAGATCTGAGTCACGGGAAGGACTGAGCATGCCACTGCTGCCTTTAAGACGGAGGGGGTCACTCGAGAGCCTCTAGGAGCAGAGAGCAGCCCCTGGCTGACAGATGGCAAGGAATCGGGGACCTCAGACCTACAGCTGTAAGGAACGAGACTCTGCCAACAACCTCAATGAGCCTGGAAGCAGATTCTTCCCAAAGCTTCCTTGTAAGAGCCCAGCCCAGCCAACCTCTCTTTTTTTTTTTCTTTTGAGACAAGGTCTGGCTCTGCTACCTGGGCTGGAGTGCAGTGGTGTCATTATAGCTCACTGCAACCTCCAACTGCTGGGCTCAAGTGATCTTCCTGCCTCATCCTTCCAAGTATCTGGGTCTACAGGCATGCGCCACCACACCCAGCTCATTTTTAAATTTTTTGTAGAGACAGGGTCTTGCTATGTTTTTCAGGCTGGTCTCAAACTCCTGGCCTCAAGCAATCCTCCTGTCTCAGCCTCCCAAAGTGCTGGGATTACTGGTGTGAGTCACTGAACCCAGCTAGCCTAGCCAACATCTTGACTTCAGCCTTTTGAGATGCTGAGAACCCAGGCAAGCCCACCCAAATTTCTGATCTACAGAGATAATAAATGGGTGTTGTTTTAAACATCTAAGTTTGTGGTAATTTGTTATGTAGCAATAGAAAACTAATACATTCTCTCTTCTGTACTCTTCTGCTCTTTTGTCTCTCCAGGCTCCATTCTGCATATTTTTGCTGACCTATCTTCCAGGCCACTAATTTTCTCTTCAGTTATACCTAAAATGCTGTTAAACACATTAAGTTCATAATTCAATTACTACAGTTTTAAGTTCTAGAATTTGTTTAGTTCTTCATCAAAACTTTTCATCTTGCCTCTTATCACCTTGAACATAACATCATACCTATTTAAAAATTTGGATCTAATAATGCCACTATTAGATCTGGATCTGTTTCTCTTGTTTCTGCAGGATTTTGTTTATGTTGTCTTATCTCCTTGTGCCTAGTTATTTTCGATTGTGTATTGGACCTTGCACTTGTAAAACTGTTTGCTACCTAGAAATAATTTTATCTATTGTGTTACTATCTTCTTCCAGAAAGAATTTACATTTACTATTGCTGGGGACCCTAACAATTTAGAACTAAACTCTGTACAAATTCAGCAAATGAGATGATTTGAAGCCAAGTGGCAGTGCCTGCAAGGGCCTATCTCGGG
The DNA here is from genome assembly GCF_041146395.1 of Eulemur rufifrons. Lineage (NCBI taxonomy): Eukaryota > Metazoa > Chordata > Mammalia > Primates > Lemuridae > Eulemur > Eulemur rufifrons. The sequence goes on from NC_090987.1 coordinate 54,921,812, forward strand.
GTCACCTTTATTTCTAGGAGGCAGTCTTTTCTTTTATTGGTCCCAACACAAAGCAAGGAAGTTCACTAGGCCTCCTTTGAGGGCCCTGGACTCTAATCCCTGTCTCCTAGCCACAAGGCAGTCCAAAATACTACCCAATCTCTCAGCTGCCCCTTCCAGAATGCCCCCAAGGCAAACACAGACCCAAATGCTGAGCTCTCCTTACTAGGCCTCTGTCCTTCCTTGGATCCTGACTTAATAATTCTTCGCTAACTTACTAGCACTCTAAGGGCAAATCTGAGCATGGGGGAGGGTGGGAATGTTGGGAGCAAACTGGAGCAGCTGTTTCATAGGAACATTTTAATTCACAGCCCTGGTTTTAGCCCCTCATTTCATCCTCATTTTCTTTTTTTTTTGAGACAGAGTCTCACTTTGTTGCCCAGGCTAGAGTGAGTACCGTGGCGTCAGCCTAGCTCACAGCAACCTCAAACTCCTGAGCTCAAGCGATCCTCCTGTCTCAGCCTCCCGAGTAGTTGGGACTACAGGCATACACCACTATGCCCGGCTAATTTTTTCTATATATATTTTTAGCTGTCCATATAATTTCTTTCTATTTTTAGTAGAGATGGGGTCTCGCTCTTGCTCAGGCTGGTCTCGAACTCCTGAGCTCAAATGATCCGCCCATCTCGGCCTCCCAGAGTGCTAGGATTACAGGCGTGAGCCACCGCGCCCAGCCCATCCTCATTTTCTATACTGTCACCTCTATACCCAGGGCTTCTTTAGGGTTCTACTATAGACAGGTTCTCTTCCTTGTTGCAAATGCCTCGTCTACTTATTCTTACTTCCTCTGTTGTTTTATCTGGATCAAGATTCCAACTACTTTCTATATTTTATGCATTTGTTAAAACTCTCATGTACTCATTATCATCCTCGTTCCCTTGGTTTAGGTGTTTGATCTACTATCTTAAATCAGAAGTTCCAAACTACTCATTACGGGTGAAAATATTAAGGCCCATAAACAAACAGTGATTCGCCCAGGTCACAAAGAACCACTGCTGTGAGGATCAGAGCTGGATTCAGAACTCACGTCTCCTGAATCACACCCATCCTATGCCTTGTGCCATTTGTCTCCTTTACCATACAAATTTTACTATAAACATTATGTTTTTATTTATTTACATTAATAGAGAGAAAATAAAACAGTATTAGGACCAGGCCAATGCTCATGCTTGTACAGAACTAGAGGAAAAGAAAAAGGAATAAAAGCTATACTGATTATTTCATGTTAAGGCCGTAATTGTTACTTCTAAGTACTGCCAGACTTAATATTAAACTTTTTTTTCAAAAGGTTGAACATTTCATAGAACTGTTTCATAAACTGAGTAATCTTTACTTTTTGGTTGAACAACTTGAGATTTTTTAAATATTATTTATTATGATTTTTATTTTTTAGAGACAGGCTCTTGCTCTGTCACCCAAGCTGGAGTGCTGTGGGGCATGATCATAGCTCACTGCAGCCTCGGACTCCTGGGCTCAAGTGATCCTCCTGCCTCAGCCTCCTGAGTAGCTGGGACTGCAAGTGCCACCACCACGCCCGGCTTGAAGAACTTGAGACTTCTTCAAGTTCCTTTCCTCAGGACAAGCCTTTGGGACCAAAAGTACAAATCTTTGGTCCCAAAAGGTCATCAGCTGGGTTTTAAACCCAGGCCTATCACTGACACCATGTGAGATGGGGAGAAAGAAAAACTGAATATATATGAAAGAAATGTACATACATTTTCCCCAATCTTGCAATTACTTAATTTTACTATATAACTTGGTTGATATTTATTAATACTTCAAAGTGATAAACATTTTAAAACTTATTTCCTAATAAATTTTACTAATGTTTTTAAGGAACAAAAACATAGAAACAAACAAATCAAAGACAACACTAAAAACAATTCAAAACTAGGAGTCAGAATACTTTATTCTGGTTCCAGCTCTTCCAGTTACTCCTGTTAAAGTCTCCAGCCCTGCCTGCACTTTGGTTCATCCCCACACCTCCCTAGGTCTTCATGAAGCTCTAATCATACAGAAGATTAACTAGTTGTATAAATCATATACTGTTGCTATTACAATATTTTATTTCTCAAAAATATAAAAACACACATTCCCCCCTGTTTTAGTTTCCCATTGCTACTATAACAAGTTACCACAAATTTATGGGTTTAAAACAACACATATTTATTATCTTATAGTTGTGGAGATCAGAGTCCAAAATGGGTCTTAAATAGGGCTAAAATCGAGATGTCAGCCAGACTGATCTTTCTGGAGGCTTGAGGGGAGAATCTGCTCCCGGCCTTTTCCAGCTTGTGGCAGCTGCCTATGTTCCTTGGCTGTGGCCCTGTGTCACTCCAAACTCTGCTCTGTCATCACATCATCTCTGATTATGACCGTCCTAGTTTCTTTTTATAAGAAGAACCCACCTGCTAATCCAGGATGATGCCCCATCTCAAGATCATTAATTTAATCACATCTGCAAGGTTCTTTCTGCCATGTGAAGTAGTAACATAGTTTCAGATTCCAGGGATTAGAATGTGGACATCTCTGGCAGGGCCATAATTCTGCTACCACACCCCCAAAAGATCACTGATGGATGATTTTAAAGTACAACAATGACAAAAGGAAGTTTTGGACCATCAAATCAATTAAAGGTATAATGGCAATATTTTAAGAAGGAATGTGATAGAAAACCCAATTCCTCTTGTCAAAGTAGTAGCTAACCTATTGTTGAGTTTATTTTAAGAAAAGCAAGCTTTTTTTTTTTTATAAACAGGATGTGCCCTAACCAGACTACTTCTCAATTCCACTTGGTGCCTCATAGCCTGGCGCAAATGGACACAAAAGAGAAAGGGGGAAAAAGAAGCTAAAATGACTTACAAATTGTTCACTTTCCCCATCAGAACATAAGATGGGAGGACACCATAAAACTGAGTATCAGTTATAGCTATAAAAATTAAAACTGTTCTTGAACACAACCGTTGTCTTTTAGAGAGATAAAGACAAGTAACAGAGAATTTTCTAATAGCATTTAGTGAATATTTACTCACTATTACTAAGATTCTAAAGAGAGGTTAGGTCAGAGTCCTGGTCATATCAATAAGTATCAGTAGTTCAAAGTAATCAACAAACCTTTCCTCAGTACAAGCATTTGGGACCAAAAGTACAAATCTGTGGTCCCAAAAGGTCATCAGCTGGGTTTTAAACCCAGGCCTATCACTGACACCCTGTGAGATGGGGAGAAGTCAACAAACCTTCTCAGTCCTAATTTCACCATTCATTTATACAATGAGGTTTATGGCAGAGGTCACAGTGACTAGATAATGTTTGCATTACTACTAACTTTCAAAAACAAGTGAATGACAAGCCAGGTGGGATAAATGAAGCCCATGTTTAAAACGATTATCTGTCTACAGCCCTAGATAACTGTCCCCAGCTAGACCTTTGCTATTTCCTGCTTCTTGCTACCTCTCTTTCTCTTCTCTCTTTCTCATGCACATGTGCCAAATTATCAGTGTCAAATTACCATCTAATTCCCAATAAGAGATGGATTATAAATAAAACGAATATTTTGTTGTTTACAACTTTTTATTACCATCCAAGTTTCCTAATGTGAACCACCTATTGACTTTAAAACTTCTTTTGGCACAACACTGGATTTAAGTACCAATATGGTTATTACCATTTGGAAGTGAAGATCAACACTATTTTAGACACAGTCTGGCATTCCTTCTCCCCTGTTAGTTTTTCTCAGAAGCTCTGGACTGCAATCTCCTCTTAGCTCCCAGGGCCTTCAACCACCTAAGCTGAAGAAAACAACTGATTTCCCTGAACACATGTCTCTGCAACAGAGGATCAGTTAAAAACCACTGATGATGATTCTCTAAGCTCAACATTTTTACATGTAAACTTAAACTCTCCTACCAAAACATCCAAAAGAGTTCTAGTTTATCTTGAATCCCCTTCTCCTACTGGCTGTAAACATCAGACGTTTAGCTTCATCTCAGTTTCTTTTAGGTACAAAGATAATCTTGTTTTCATTGACCACAAAAAGAAAAAAAAGAGTTTTGCCCAGAATAAATGTTTGGGAAGTGCTGATAACTGTAGTCTAGAAAACATGTGAAAAACTTTACCTTTAGCTGGCCAGTGATGTCGCGGCAGCTGACTGTCTTACCATGCAAGAGACTAAGGTTCAGGGTCAGACTAACGGTTCTGACGTCCTGGGCTGGACACATAGTTGAAGTGAGACACCAGGGAGAGACGGCCAGCCCAACCCCTCACACGGCATCCCTTCCTGGTTAATCCATGGAGTGACAATGACACTGACTGCCTCATCCTGCCAATGAATGGCAGGCACTGCAATGATGGTGCCTAGAAATGAATAGGAGTGATTGGGAATAAAAGGGGGAGGGGGAAAAGGTGGCCATGATGAAGAAATGAATAAAACGCCAAATTTCTGTTACAACTCACTGTCATACCTATTACTCTGATATCATAATGACAGGCAAAATGAAAAAAAAAAAAAAGAAAAAGAAACAGAAACAAATCAAAAAAGAAAGAATGAAAAATTGCTACCTATTTAAATTTATGCAGCATTCTAAGAATTTGAGTTTGTATCCTATAGCCTGACTACATATAACTAGAGCAACAGGTTGGTTCAATTTAGCTCATAAACCTATAACAAAGAGTATTTCTTAGCATTAGTATTTCTAAATTCTGATGATTCAGTTTTACTTTTTATTATAGCAAAAACTTAATCCACACTACTAAAACAGACCACACTTACCAAACAATGCCCTGGGCCCCAGAGCCAATTGGCTTCAGCTGCTGGTAGCGCTGCAGGACGGTGAAGGTGGAGTCTGCCACTTGCACGCTGTAAAACTGACTGTCACAGTCACTGTCACTCATGATGCAACGTCATGCAATGCTCCCAAGGGCTGGTACGTCGTCAGAGTCCTTCAAAGAAAAACAAAATGTGCATTCTTACTGACATTATATGTACACAGCTCACTTAATACCATTTTCAAACTTACCAGTATATAAGACAATGTGGCTACTAAGTTGATAACTCGGTTTCACCAAGTTCCGAACTTAATTAAGCAAGACACACAAAAAATGCAAAGACATGTCAGTGCTATGAGACTATTAGAAAAGGAAGAAATTTTGAGCCCAGCAAGACCACATTTTAAGGGTTTGGATTAGAAAAGAACCACCTCTGGGGAGAAGAATTTATACATTACTATTGGCCATGAAAAGACTGGATCACTGAACATGTCCCGTCAGCTTGCCTCCCGAGGGACCAGCTTATGCCTAGCAGTCTCAACCAGTGTTCCAAATGATCACTTCTAGGGTTCCTAAAGAAAAGCAAATGGACCAATCTTCTGCTAAGTCAGGTTAAGGTGATGAACCGGAAAGCAAGACCCATACGCCAAGTGACAGGCGGTTAGAGGACTGGTGACACTGGTGTGCTGTGTGTGCCCACGGGTGTGCTCCTGCCTCAGGAGGGGGCCCAGTGCTGGCCTGCAGCCCCCGAGTCCCGTAACACCACAGGGATTCGGGATAGAGATTTGTATACGGAGAACTCTGCTGTGGCCCACGGTCAATACTATCAACACTATGAAGTTTATTCACAAGCGTCTGAGTGTAAACTGGCAGCTCCCAGAAAGCAGCACTGAAACCACAGGGATTAGGCGGCAGGCTACGGTTCCCACTCTGCAGGAGCCGGGATGATTTTATACGGAAAATAAGCAAGCAGAAATCAGGGGGCCGTTACATTTATTTGGCTCCCTGGCTCTTGTCTGATGACGTTTATTTAAAAGTCAGCAAGCGGGAAAAAAAAAAAAAAAAAAGAATCAGCAAGCGGTTTATTTTGGTCTTTTTTACAATTATAAAGCCTACAATAAAATCATATATGTAAACATCCTATATTGTCTAAAAACACAAATTTAAATTTTATCCTACAGCTCCATCAAATTCCTTGCTTTTTTATTCTACCATCTAATATTTAACATCTACTCAATGAGTTTTTCGTAGTGATGATTTGTATTTCAACCCAACAGTGTTGAGGATTTTCCTTAAATGTGGAAATAAATTAATAACCTCTAAAACAAAGAACTGGAGTGAAATTAATAATTTCTCGAGCTGACCACTGCTCTGTGTTTTTCTCACCATTCTCAGGGCGGTGGCTGCAGTCACAGTTGCTGGTCTGACCAGCCACTCCTGCGGAGAGCCATCAGCACTGGAGAGCCATCAGCACTGGAGAGCCATCAGCACTGGTCACCATGCTGCATGCGATGCTGGACAAACCACCACGCACAACGACCCACACAGCAGGATTAGAGCCCCCCGTTACACTGGAGCAAGCCAAGGCTGAGCAAGTTGGAACGCCTGCCCAGGCCACACTGCCGTGACGGGACTCAGGAGCTGACCTGGGCTGCCAGGTCACTGTGCCTTGAGCTCCAGGAGGGGGAACAGGTCTGTCTCCTTCACCCCATGGCATCTCCAACTCCAAGGCCAGTAGGACAGGGAGGCTCTGGTCCCTGGGAGGGTGTGCGCATTCAATAAACCTTTGTTGATCTGACCCACACCATGGCATTTAATTCCCCACAATGCTGCTCCATTTTACTGACATCTGAAGGAATATCCTTTTCTAGAGATGAACTTATCTATAGTTTGCAAGAGGTTGAAACAATTCAACTCAACATTTAGGGGGTGCCTTTGGACAAGAAAGTGGTAAGTACTAGAGGCAATACAGCACGGTCAGGCAGGAGCTAGTCCTGAAGCAGCATATGATTCTCTACTGGGGGTGGAAGTGCGAGGAATGAATCTATTTTCTACATTATAATACACGGTAGGGGCCATAAGCAAAATGTAAACAAAATCAAAAGGCAAAAGAGATCCTACCCTCTGGCAGGGGTGCAGAAGACAAAGAAGGCTTCATGGAGGAGGCGGCATTCGCCTTAGATTATTTTGTCAGAGTTGGACAGCAGAGGCACAGAGCTCAAACTGACTGTGTCCAGACACGGTGAATTGCTCAGCTTGGCTAGGAGGATAAGTGCAAAGGATTAGAGACAGACTCGGCAAAAACGCAGGCACCCACTACAACCTGCTCGGTTGGGGCAGCTGTTCCTCTGCCATACTGTAAATCCACCAGCAACACTGGTCATTTCAAAGCATTTACTGAGCACCCACTGCGGACGAGGTCCTGTGCCAGAACACAGTGCCTGCCCTCAGTGAACCCACACTCAGGAAGAGACCCCACAAATGGAGGGTCCTAAACCCCAAAGGATAAAAAAGATCAGGGGTTATGAGGTGGAGAAGTAGCATCTATAGACAGGTGCAGGCCCACGCTGAATGTGGTAAGTCATTCGAGATTTAGTTTTGTTGGACAGAGGGAGAATGGAGCGAAGAGAGAAAATGAGGCCAGATCACCACAAGCCCGGCAGGAGCCATCTGGGCTCGGTCCTGAGGGCTGTGCGCGCCATCAAACCACCAGAGGTGTGCACAGGTGCTGAGATATTCCAAGATCCATTCCTCCCGTCCTCGCTTTAGTAACGGAAGCTTCCCCTTTCCTGTGGGACAAATGGCTGCTCAACTAGAGACAATATCTGGCAGTTTTCCCAGCAGCCAGGTATGGCCAGTTGACCAACTTCTGGCCAATGAAATGTGAGTAGAAGTAATGTATGCAACTTCCAGATCACATTCGTTTTTACAGAAAGCTGCTTGCTCTCCAATCTGTCTTTCTCCCTTGCTGCTAGCAGAAGGACCTGATGTCACAGACCCAGAGACAGAAGTCACGTGCTGTTGACGGTAGAGCTGCCCACCAGCTGGATTCCTGAAGGATCTTGTGGCACAGAGCTGCCCCCAACTCTGGGGCACCCGCCCATGCTGGGACTGACACATATCCACCTCGCCCTGTTGAGCAGTCTGCAAGTCTCTGCTACAGGTGCTTGTAACCTACACTCGGACTAGTAAGTACAATGTCAGGTTAGCTTCTTTGAATTTTGGGAGTACATAAATCATATTAGGTTCTAGAATTATTAATATAATTTCATCTCAAGATTTAAAACAATTCTAAAATTAAAATATGTTGCCCTTATTAGGAAGCAAAAAAAAATCACCTAAGAGAGAAGCTGTCAAAGCTACCTTCTCTGTCAAGCTTCGGCTTCATGAGAGCAAGAGAAAGAACCTCAAGGTAACCTGAGGAAGCATGTAATTTAGCTATTAATGAGTCAACCGCTGAGATTATATTTCAACAAAATAGACCATCAAGTGGGGCTCAGAAGACAGTTTTACGAATTGGGAAGTACACGAATGCTCCATGCAAGCACATCAGCGGCACACTGCGCTGCTCAGGCACCGCCACCAGTCTGGCCCGGGCTCCCTCCGCGCTGCTTCTGCACCGTGCGGCAGCCACCGGCCGGGCGCAACAGCTTCCGCAGGTCTGCCTTCCTCTCCCAGGCCATGAGCTCCTCAAAAGCTGGCAGGGAAAAGAGTGGATGAGTATAGGGACAGAGGGGTGGATGTGCAGGAAGGCTTCCTGGAGGAGGCAAGACCTGAGCTCAAGTCTGTTCACAGTATCAACCAAAGCATGAAGAAATGCGTACTTTTGGCCGGGCGTGGTGGCTCACACCTGTAATCCTAGCACTCTGGGAGGCTGAGGCGGGTGGATCGCTCGAGGTCAGGAGTTCGAGACCAGCCTGAGCAAGAGCGAGACCCCATCTCTACTAAAAATAGAAAGAAATTATCTGGCCAACTAAAAATATATAGAAAAAATGAGCCGGGCATGGTGGTGCATGCCTGTAGTCCCAGCTACTCGGGAGGCTGCAGGAGGATTGCTTGACCCCAGGAGTTTGAGGTTGCTGTGAGCTAGGCTGATGCCACGGCACTCTAGCCAGGGCAAAAAAGCAAGACTCTGTATCAAAAAAAAAAAGAAAAAAAAGAAAACAAAAACAAACAAAAAAAGAAATGGGTACTTTCATACATGTTGGTGAGAACTGTAAATTGGTAAAACACTTTTTGGAAGGAACATAGGTAATAGCTAATGAAAATTTTAAATGCACATGAATCCTAACCTGACAACCACAATTCTATAAATGCATCTGACAAATATATGTGTCCAAGTATTCCAGGATATTTGTGCAAGGATGTTTGTAGCACTTTTCTTGTAATAGGCAAAAACCAGAAATAACCTAAAATGTACATTGTGGACTGACTGAATAAATTATGGTATAAAAGTACAATAAGGCCATTAAACAGAATGCAGGGACTTTATGTATTGATATGGAAAGATGTCTAAGATATATAAAGGAAATAAAGCTAGGTGAAGAAGAGTGCACATAATAAATGGCAATCTACATAAAAATACACACACACACACACACACACACACTATGCTAGGAAGTATAGAGAAATGGGGGAAATGACTCATTATAACTTTCTGTTCTGATTTTAAAAAAATGCACATATTTCACATTAAAAAACTGATTAAACAAAAATTTTTTTTTTTTTTGGAGACAGAGTCTCCCTTTGTTGCCTGGGCTAGGGTGAGTGTCGTGGTGTCAGCCTAGCTCACAGCAACCTCAAACTCCTGGGCTTAAGAGATCCTACTGCCTCAGCCTCCCGAGTAGCTGGGACTACAGACATGCACCACCATGCCCGGCTAATTTTTTCTATATATATTTTTAGTTGGCCAGATAATTTCTTTCTATTTTTAGTAGAGATGGGGTCTCGCTCTTGCTCAGGCTGGTCTCGAACTCCTGACCTCGAGCGATCCACCCGCCTCAGCCTCCCAGAGTGCTAGGATTACAGGCGTGAGCCACCACGCCCGGCCAACAAAAAATTTTAAAGAAAGAGCTGCAGAATGATCACTCTGACACATGCATGGAGGATGGGTCTGAGGCAGGTGAGACTGGGGGCAGGAAAGTGGGCCAGGGTCCACATCCGCATTTATAATCACTCTCTCAACAGCTTGTGAGGGGCACTGTTACTACCCCCACTCTGCAAATGAGGAAACGGAGGTCTGGAGACAGCAAGGGAGCTGCCCACATTCCCAGCATGGCCCAGATTTGAATCTACATGGTTTGACCACAATATTCATGTTCCTCCAACACACCACTCTAACATCTCTACTTTTATCTAGAAAGCAAAGCCCTGTGTCCAAGGCTGGTCAGGACCAGGCCAGAAAAACACAGGCCTTCACGTTTCATCCTGCTGGCTTCCCCTACCAAAACACTTTTTCTCTTGATGACCAAGGTGAGTCAGTGATCTACAGATTCGATTCAACCTTTAATCACAATAATTTCAAAATACCCACCTGACAGCTATGATTAAAAGCAGATTCTCACCATCACGTTTTTAAATACTTGCTATTGAAATTTTTTTCATCAAATTGTTCTATTTTCCTACTTTAATTCTTAAGAAAAATACCTTAGTACAACAACTTAACTTTTCTTTGATAATCAAGAACCTTACAGTCTCCCAGGGCCATCCTCCGGACATCAGTTCTTAAGCTACTGTACACACTGCGATGTAGAGTAAGAACTAGTATTCGGTTATCACCTCACCTACTGCTGGCTCCTAAGGACCCAGCGAGGACCCTCCCCACCAGCCTCTTCCATCCACCAGCGCCTGTTCATTCTCCCCCTTTCCAGGCCGCACCCCCAGTGCCCTGGGTAAGGCCTTCTCATTGCTCCCGGGACCCGGACGCAGCAGAAGTGCTCTCCAGTCTCCATTCCTGATGCGTGCAAACCACTGCACACACGCCACTTTAGGAAGAGAGAGCTGTCTACACGAGAACCTGTACACAAATGTTCACAGCAGCTCTATTTGTAACAGCTCAAAACCAGAAACAATCCAATGTCCTTCAGTGTGTGGATGGTTAAACACACTGCTGTACATCCATACCAGGGACCACTACTGAGCAACTGAAACAACCAAACTACCGATCCAGATACACATTACGACTTCGGTGGATCTTTGGGCATTATATTTAGTGAAAAAAGCCAATCTCAAAGGTCACCTGCTGTAAAATTCCATTTATACAACATTCTTGGAGTGACAAGATTATGGAGATGCAGAACAGATTAGTGGCTGCCGGGGGTAAGGTGGCATGGCTTTAAAGGGGTAACACGAGGAGATCTTTGGGATGATAAAACATTTCTGAACCTTGACTGTGGTGGCGGTGTTTATACAAATCTCCACATGTGATAAAAAAAATGACAGGACTGTACACACATTGTACCAATGCCAATTTCCTGGTTTTGATACTGTACCATAATTATGTAAATATACAACTATTGGAGAAAACTGGGTGAAAGGTCCATGGGACCTCTCTGTACTACTTCTGTAACTTCTTGTGAATTTATACTTGTTTCTAAATAAGGAATTTTAAGAAGAGAGATTTGTTGAAAATATGCAGTGATCATACTTCTGTTTGAATTCCTTCAATAGCGACTGACTGCCGTGACAGTAAGATTCAGTTCCTTAGCACAACAGAGAAGCTGCAGCCCCTCTGGCCCACTCTCTGGCAATACCGAACCACCTGGGATCGGCAGACACACCCGGCTACTGCGCACCTCAGACCTCAAGCTGTTCCATCTGCCTGAAACGACTTCCCTCTCCCTTTTGTTCTCCTGGTCAACCTTCATTCTCCTTCAAAATCTAGTTCAAGTACCTGCTTCTCTTCTAAGTTTTCTTCTATACCCTTTTCCTTCTAACTGTGCTGGGCATGCCCACTTTTTTGCCATTCAATTTGTTTTACATTGCATTGCAGGCCTACCTCCACTTCTACTCTGTGAGTTCCTTAAGGGCCAAAAATGTGTCTGATTTATTTCTCAGTCCTCTACTAATTACACAGTGGGTGCCCAGTAAATGTCTGTTAAAGGCAAAACTAAGCACAATAAATGTGGTAAGGCAGAGTGGAGCAGTGGTTAAGATCAGGACCCTGGAATTAGACTCCCAGTGTGTATGCCATTTATTTGGGTGACCTGGGGCAAGCAAATGTACTCATCTGTAAAACAGGGATGGGCATAAAACCTCAGGGTGTCTCTAGATAGAAGCACACAGCCCCCCTAGGAAGGCATCTTGACATAAGTATGCACCCTAAATCTGACCATGCCTTGTCTAGATCCAGCTATTAATTTTCAGCAAATAGAGAGAAACACATTAAATCACACGCAGAGATGTAGTCAATTACCAACCATGGAAATGCTACTGAATAACCCGATTGCTTCAACAAAAAAACTACAAGGAAAACAAAAAAGAAATAGAGGTGAAATCTACAGATTAAAAGACATATCAACCAATCGCAATGTATGGACCTTATCTGGATCCACCTTCAAACTATTACTATTAAAGAAACTGTAAAATTCATGGGACAACTTGAAATTTAAATACTGACTGGTTATTCGATGATATCAAAGAATTATTGGTTTTTCAAGTATAAAAGAGTCCTTATTTAGAGACATACACTGAAAAATTTATGGATGAAATAATATGATACTCAGGATTTGCCTGAAAATAACATAGGGGTAAATGTGTAAGTGGAGGATGTTACAGATGAAATAAGATTAGCCAGAAGTTAATAATTGTTGAAGCTGGACACTCTATTTCTATATATGTTTGAAAGTCCTCATAATAGCTAAAATAAAAAGACTGACATTGAAACTAGTTCATACAATCAATTACAAACTATTAAGGCCAAATAAAAATTATTAAGAATGAATTGTCCTTAAGGCAAATTATATAAAAATGGCACATTCCTAACCAAGTGTGAAGTATAACTACTGTACATGTTTAGACCAAAAGTAGCTGCCCTAGTGCCAAATCTATAGTCTTAAGAAAAAAATCTGGCTTCTGTTTTATCTTATGCATCACGAAAACAATTGCTTTACTCACTATTAATTGCTTCATCTGGCACTTTTCTTTATCCAGAAAATTAAGAAGATTTTAAATAGACAAGTTCAAGTATACTAACATTTATTTAGGGAATGAAATGAAGATTTTAATCTGTCAACAAATTATTTTAAAGTCCTGGCACCATGCAAATTAAATTCTCAGGAAAATCAAAGCTCTCCAGAGAAGACTATACCAAAATAGGATTATTTTTAGCTCTATAGGATCCTTCTGAAGGAAAAAAAAGGTTAAATGGAGGAAAACATTGAATAGATTGGATGTTCTACCAGAACACAGTAAAAGCCAATAGAGAATACTAAGAGCCAAGAGACCCAGGAAAGAATGTTTGGGGGGGGCCTGGGTTCGACTTCTGTTTACCAGCTGCTTGCTATGAAGCAGACTACTGAAATTCCGTGGGTCTCCATTTCTCCCTTGGTAAAAGTGGGTTTGACACCTGCTAATCACAGGGCTCCAGTGACAATCAAATGAGTACCCGGCTGGTACCCAGGCAAACAGGGCCTCCCCTGGCCTCAGGCTACCTTTCCAGCTCATCACAGCTTCTCCGTCCCACACAGCCTGTCCTGGAGGTTGACTGGCCTGCAACCAAGTTGAAGGAGGTCTGTATTTGGCTTGAATCACAATGTTTTTTTTAAAAAAAAAGCTTAATTAGCTATTGCCAACATTTAAAAATCAGAAGAGTAGAAATGCAAATTTGGAATTCTGCCTTCTTTTAGAAAATTGCTGGGTGAGGTTCTGGTTCTCTGGGGTCCCCGCCGCTCTGTGCCCTTACACCTGGCCTGCAGGCTGGTTCCCGGCTCCACACTGAACTGAGATCTTCCCTTGGCCCTGCCCTTTCACACTTCTGTGCCTCTCCCTGCCTGGCAAATTTCTCATCACCCTCAAGGCCCACCAGCACCACCTGTCACCTCCTCCACATTTCCATGGCACAGCCCCTCCACTACAGCAGGTGTCCTGCACTGTCCTGGGGCTGTCTGCATGCCTGCCGTCCCTACTGAGCTCCTGGACTCTCTGGGGGAAGGGACCCTGTTGCTATTCCTTTCTGTCCCTAGGGGCTAGCATTAAGTGTGACCTAGAAAATGAAGAATTCAGGAAATGTCTCCTGAATGTCTGGAAGAAAGCTAGAGCTAAACTATTACAAAAACGTAATATTTTTATATCACAGCTTGTTCTGACAGTTACCAAATAAAGGAGGTCAAGGACATTACAATGTTTCACAAAATGAGAAGAAGCTTCCATCTGCTTACAAGTTTCACAAGTTAGTCAGAAGTCACTCCATGAACAGGTAAAGCAGAGACAACAAGCAGGCAGGGTCATTCCTTAGATCACTCATTCATTCATTGAACTGATACTACTGAATACTTACGGTGTGCTTTCTAAACACTGGGTTAAAGCAGTGGACAAATCAGACAGCTACCTGTTTTCATAAAGTTACATCCTAGTGGGGGAGACAGAAAATAAACAGGCAAATAAACAGAATAGTTTCAAACCAGAGTGAGTGCTAGGAAGGAAATTAAACAAAATAATGAAATAGAATGACTCAGGGAAGAAAGAGGGTGGTCAAGGAAGGCCTCAGCAAAAATGAAACATCTGATCAGACGAAGGAATGGAAAGAGCCAAAGATCCTGGAGACAACTCCAAAGCTGGGAAATAGCAAGTGCAAAGGTCCTGGGGCAAATGGGAGTTGGCAGGTTCAAGGCAGGTGAGAAGATGAGTGGGAGGAGGAGCAGTGTTCTTGGGTAGGGAGGAGTGGTAAGGAAGGTGGGCCATACCTGCTCTGGTGCTGCTGGGCATTTGTGCGATGTCAAGGCACTGGAGGGGTGCGGGGGGAGGGGGGTTTTGGGCGGATGGGGAGGGGGTTCCTATCCCATTCACACCAGCAAGGGGCAGTATCCGGCCCAATTTTCCACAAATGTGCACTGGGCTCCTGCTCAGGCGCTTTCATGCAGTCATACAACCCGACAACAAACCAAGGGAAAGCAGGATCAGTGCCTTAGCCAAGGTCGCGGGGACCAGACCGGGCCCCTGGGCACCCAGTGCAGGAACGCAGCCGCGTGCCCCACAATCTGAAGGAATGGCGCCCACAGACCCCCAGGCAGGTCTGCGTGGCCAGGCCCGGGAGCGGGCCCGCAGCCCTGTGCTGCTGACAGCGGGTGGGAGGGGGCGATTGCCGCATCCGGGGGACAAGGGCGGCGGCCGCCAGTGCCCCGCAGACCCGGGCCCACCCCGCAGAGCCCGGCCGCGCGGCTCCCCCGCCGCCCCTTTCCTGCGGGGCCCGGCCCGAGCAGTCCCCGCTGGGCCTAGACCGCCCGCCGGGCTCACCTCGCCTCCCCGCCGCCGCGCACGGGGAGAGGGCGGGCGGGAGGACTGGCGGCGCTGCGTGCTGCTCGCTCCCGGCTCCGCTGCTCGCTCCCGGCTCAGCCGGCCGCCCCACCCCGCTCCGCTCCGCCCCGCCGCCGCCGCCGCAGTGGCTGTAAGGGGCGCCGGGGCGCTTCGACCCTTCCGGTCCGGCTCCCTTCTCCTGCGCCGCCGCCGCCGCCTCGGCGGCGCCCGGCCCGACCGACCTGTGGGCCAACCAATCGGCGCGCAGAGAGCTGGGCAGGCGCGGCCAATCGCGCCAAGGGGCGGGCCGCTGCCGGGCCGCGCGGGCGGGGCCGGGGCCCGGGTCAGGGTTCGGCGGGCGGCGACGCCCGCCGGCAGCTCAGCCGCGCCGGCCGACGGGCCCTGGAGACGGCCTGCGTCTCCAGCCCCCTGCGCGCACGGCGCGGCCCGCTGTCCCGGCAAGGGGGCCACCGCTGGTGGCCGGACGCAGAGCTGGGAGGCGGCGGCGAGGGCGGGCCGAAGGGCCCGGGAGCGGGGCTGGAGGCGCACGGCGGGGATGGGGCGCCGAGCGGTCGCCGGGCTCCGGGCTGCAGGAGCAGGCTCGCAGCAGCGAGGAGGACGGGGGCCCGCCCGACTCGGGGAGAGCCCGGGGCGCGAGCGAGGGGAGGTCGGGCCTCGGCGTCCGGGAGCCGGAGTGCAGTAGCTCCGGGAGGAGGAGGCGAAGGAGGAGGGAGGAGGGAGCAGAGGCGCGGGCCTTGGACTCGGTTGCTCGTTGCGGCGCCGCGGGGAAGGGTTTGTAGGGGTGCGGCCAGAAGTCAGATTGTAGTGGGGGAGGGGATGCAGAGAGGTGAGAGATGGCCATGTGTGGACAAGTGACCGGGTTGGTCAGGGACGGGCGGGAGCGTGCGCAAGGTGGCAGGGGTCAAGCCTCTGCCTCAGAGGCGCAGAAGGGCGGACGCGGGCGGGGGAGAGGAGTGCAGTGCCGGAGGGCTCCCTAGGGCCTGGGGTCCGACAACCCTGAGCTGCTTTTGAGGCAACTCCTGGGCCCTCGGATCAGGTTCCAGCAGGCCATGGGGGCATAAAAGATGATGGGGAGCCCGGTGTTTGGGGTGTCGCCAGATCTGCGTTTGACCAGTAAAGCTGGATGTGAGGCCAGGGGGCTAGACACCTGGGGCAAAAGCTCAGCGATCTGCGGGGTGGCGAAGCCCTGTGGCCCTGGCTCTCCCCGAAACGGGTGGGCTCCTGTGCCCCGCCAGGACTTCGGGGAGTGGAAGAGTGGGGGGACAGTGGTTGACAACAAATGGTTACCGTGGAGGTAGAGCAGCAGTTACGCCAGGGCCAGCCAGAGTGGCGGGAAGAGCAGGAGGACCTTGCAGATCGGGAGGTCAAGGGGCTGGGGGGCATGGAGGGTGGTTGCAGAATTTGGGGAGAGCGGCAAGCCCGTGACCAAGGGCACAGAGGGCTGGGCCAGGCTGGTAGGGCAGCAGAGGAGGGGTGGGACAGAGGGATCCAGCCAAGGTGTCCCCCTCAGGCCACCCCCACCTTGGCCACCAGAGGGAGTTTTCTAAAATTAAGCGTGGGCTCACACCAGATGGGCCCTCCTCAAGGCAGGCCACGCTCAGGAGCTAGAATTCCAAGCAGGGATGAGCCCTAGTAGTAAAGTGATTCCCAGACAGGCAAGTCCTCAAAAATTTTGCCTCCTTGCTATAGTCTGAATGTTTGTACACTCCAAAATTCATATGTTGAAATTCCAATCCCTAATGTGAAGGTATTAGGAGATGGGGCCTTTGGGAGGTGATTAGGTCATGAGAGTAGAGCCATCATGAATGTGATTAGTGCCCTTACAGAAAAGGCCCCAGAGGGCTCTCTCATGCCTTCTGTCATGTGCGGACACAGTGAGAAGACAGCCATGTTTGCACCAGGAAGTGGGCCCTCACCAGACACCAAATCTGCTGGTTCCTTGAGGTTGTACTTCCCAGCCTCCAGAACTGTGGGAAATAAATCTGTTTTTTTATAAGCCACCCAGTCTACGGTGTTTTGTTATAGCAGCTTGAATGGACAAAGTTACCTCCCGAGTGCTTTTTCTCAAGAAGGATGTGCTCCACCAAAACAAACAAGGAAACTGAGAAGGAGGAAGACAGATACAGGAAACAGGAGCCCAATCCAGAAAACATGGCCAGGGAATCCCATGGAGGAGGGTGAGAAGTGACCCCGGGTGACAGCTCTGTTCCAGACATGGGGGGCGACTGCACCATGCTGCAGCAATGCCACCCGGGAGGTAGACTGTCATCACCAAGACCCCACTTCCATCAGGGCATCTTTTTAACTGAGGACAGAATGCCCAGGAGCGCTTGGCCCAGGTTCTCAGCAGGACTTGGCTCATCTTGACCACACGCTGATGAGGGTCTCTCCTGCTCTGCTGAGGGCACGCACATCACCCACAGAAGTCTCCAGCTTTTCCCCGAGAGCTGGAGGGAGGCCATATGAGCTTAGGAGCAGAAGGTACAGGACACTCCCACCCTGACCGTATTTCTGCTGCGTGTCGAGTACCTGGCCCACACCACAGCCCTGCCGGGCACACGACTCTGTTTCCCGACACTCCCTCGTGACCTTGCTCACACCCTTCCCAGAGGGGCCTTGTCAACAGCCAGAGAAGCGGAAGTCAGACCACGACCTGGAGACTGACCCGCTCACCTCCTCCCAGAGCCTTCGTCCTGCAGGGGCAGTGCCACCCTCTCCCTACGGCTAGTGTGGGCTTGCCCTCTGCTTTCAAAACTAGGCAGCTGTTGCTTGGGGCCAGACACACAGGTAGAGCCACGAGGAACAGCAAAAGAACGAGCAGTACAAAGGTTGAGACAGTTGTCACCTCTCTGGCATAAGGTAAGAAACATTTCCTGGGTCTTGTCCAGATAAAAAGGTTCTGGCTGGTTTGCAGTCTCCTAATCTCAGAAGTTGCACTGGTCAGGGTTTGGTCAGTAAGACAGAGACCACTCTAGGCGTTCCCGGCAAGACTTGCCCCTCGTTGATTTATGACGAGGCCTGGAGGGTGGGGGTCAGGGACAGCTCTGGGGCTCTGGGTTCCTGCCAGCTCTCCAGAGTTGGGATTTTGGAGGAGCCGCAGAAAACCTGTGTTTGTGGCCAGCACTGCCAGGAGTGCTGAGGTGGATGAATTTTGGGGAGTACCATAGCAGAACCCCTGTCTGCTGAAGCCATGAGAGAAATTAACAATATGATTTCTGCCCCTCAACTGCCTTCCAAATCTCCCGTGAGTGCCTCTCACTGGTGGAATTTAACCTGGAAATGTAGTTCCCAGGTTTCCAACTTCTGTGATCCAGGGGAGAACGTAGAAGAGAACGGAAAAGTTGCTGAGTAGCCCACAGGTAATCCAGGACCGAGGCCCGATTAGTTGTCAAGACGACGTCATGCAAGCTATGTGACGGCACTTACGTAGGGAGCCTAGATTCCAACCTCACAGACCTTCAGAACTCTGCCTTTCTATCTTTCTGCCTGAGTGCATTAATAAAATGAGTAACTATAACAAGCTCATTGGGGAAAAAAATACAAATTTGGAAGTTTCACCCCTCTACGCGGCCTCCAGGCTCTGGGCAACCATCTTAAGCAGCATCGAGTGGCCCAGTCCCCTCCAGGTTCCGTGAACCCTCAGCAAGTGTCAAATCTCCTGCATTTCGTTGTATCCTGCAGAGTAGCCTCACTTTGTACTAGAAGCATGGGCGTCACAGCTGTGGACAACGCCAGTGGCTACTAACCAACAGCACTTCTCCCCCAGACACTACTGAGCTCCGGCAGAGTCCTCAAAATGCAACGTACACTTAAAGAATGAGGTTAACAAAATCTAAACACATGAGAAAAAAATCGTATGTTCTTTATTGTCTTAAAATTGCATAGTACTTTGATTGTGCATGCTTTTAAATAGAGAGCAAGGTGGCCCACTTAACTACTCTCTTGCATGGGACATTTCCAGCTATTTTACTACAGACAGGGAGCAGGAATCAAAATGCTGCCTGGGCTTAGCAAGAACCTTGATCAGATTAAACAGAAGTTGGAGAGTTGGAGGGATCTGGGCTATAGATGAGGAGAAAATGTTGAAGGAAGTTGAGATTTCAACCGGACTTACAGGTGGCCTGGGCAGATGGCTGGAGGGACTTCCTGATGTCAGGGGTGGGATTCAGGAGCAGCCTAAGGGGAGGAAAGGAGAAGGCGTCCAGAGGGTCAGTGCCCTGTGCTCAAATCTGAGATGAATGCCACCCGCCAGGAACAAGCCCGGAGATAGCACACTGGGTAGCTAGGATGCATAGTCTGGGCGTTACCACGGCTACAGAAAGCCACATAGAAAAATAACTTAAAGGCTATACAATCATCATTATAAATACTTTTTCTTTTAAAACTAACTAGTGTTGGTTTAAAAAGGTTCACAGTTACTCTGCAGAGAGCTGCATCTCTATTGCACAGTAGTGGAAAAGTTCGCTCTGATCCCCATGTGTAAACAATGATTCCTTTCTCCTCAGGCGACTCCAGGACACAGAGAAACAGTATTTGCTGTTAAGCAAAAGCACTTGGGTACAAGGCACGTCGAAGCTGTCAAGCTCTACTGGGAACACGCAGAACACGTGGGATGCCCACTTTCTCTTCCCACGTGGTATCCCTGCTGTCGGGACAGGTCTGGAATCAGGCTGAAGGTGGTGATGGTCTCATCATGGTCTCCTTCTCATTCCACGGTTACAGACTTGGCTAGATTTCTGGGGAAGTCAACCTAAAATGAAAGAGAGTGGCTGCTTAGGACCACACAGAACTCAGCAAACTCCTATGTCTTGAAGACTGTCATCAGAGTGCTTGAAAACAAGGAGACAGATGTTCCTGGTCACCTCCAACCATGAGCTACCCAGAGACCTGCACCCTGGAAGCAGAGTCCCTATTCCAGAAGCTTCATTTAACTGTATAATGTTTAATTCATTCAATAAACATCTATGTGCACCTAATATATATCATGCTGTGTTAACACTATTAAAAGAATATGATCCCTGCTTTTAAAAACAGGTAGCTCAATTTGTACTCTTAAAAATTCACTTTTCTTGGAAGGATACACACAAATCCCATGTGACTTGTTAGTTTAGGGTAGGGGGTGGGAAAGAAATGTGATTGGGAATGGTTTAGAAAGTGGGCTTCAACTTTATGTGCAATGTCAGTACATTTGTATGTTAAAAAAAGATGAAACAAATACAACAAAATGTTAGCAAATGTCCATTCTGGATGGTATGTGCACATTCAGGTGTTTATTATATTATTCTTTATATTCTTATGTATTTTTAAAAGCTTCTCAAAATAAAATTGTAATAAAACTTCTATTTCTTTGCACAATGAATTGTGTGTTCTTAGACACTTGCTGGTGAGATCATAGATAATGCCTTCTCTAGAATACAATTTGGCCATATATGTTAGGAATGCAAAATGTTAAATCATTTGCTAGACTAAGGACCAATTTTAAATGTGGGACAAAGTTATATGGACAAAGATGTTCACTGCTGTGTTATTTGTGCAGACAAAGAGATAAGGAGCAGTTTAAATAATAGACGACTAATTGTTAAGGAAGTCATAAGACTGTGATGGAATATCATGCAATTAGATGTTTCCTATAACAATAGCATAAAGATGTAAGACAATACTTGTAGGCCGGGTGCAATGGCTCACGCCTGTAATCCTAGCACTCTGGGAGGCCAAGGCGGGTGGATCTTTTGAGCTCAAGAGTTCAAGACCAGCCTGAGCAAGAGTGAGATCCCATCTCTACTAAAAATAGGAAGAAATTATATGGACAATTAAAAATATATATATAGAAAAAATTAGCTGGGCATGGTGGCACATGGCTATAATCCCAGCTACTCGAGAGGCTGAGGCAGGAAGATTGCTTGAACCCAGGAGTTTGAGGTTGCTGTGAGCTGGGCTGACGCCACGGCACTCTAGCCTGGGCAACAGAGTGAGACTCTGTCTCAAAAAAAAAAAAAAAAAAGAGAGACAATACTTGTAATATAATAAAAGGAAGATGCAAAATTTTATCCTTGATATAATATTGAAAATGTTAAAAATTACATGCACAGGAAAAAAAACTGGAATAAAATATAAAATTTGCTAACTGCCTTTGGGTGATGAGGTTATGGTTCAATGATACAGTTTTTCTTTATATATTTTGCAGTTTCCAGCTTGTTTTCAGGGAGTGTACGCTGCTTTAAAAAGGAAGTTTCTTTAAATGAAAATTATTTCTCTTATGACCATTTACTGCAAATAAGTATGCCGGAGAAGAACATGAAGGAACTGTGGGGCTTTGTCTGTCCTCTTTGCTGCGCTAGGTGCCATTCTCAGACGTACGTCGTATCCTCGGAGAACGGCCAGGTGGAAGGAGAGGAGCTGCAGCGGGATCACGCTCAGGACACCCTGGAGGCAGTCCACGGTGCGGGGCAGCGAGATCGCTCTGTATGCAAACTTGGAACTCTCCGTGTCGTCCTGGGAGCACAGTATAATCGGGCGACCCTGAAGCAGAGAGACATGACTATACAGCAGACCGTGTCAGACGCAGCAATCCCTCCCGCGCGGCAGAGCATCTGGAGCCAACATTACTTCTAGGATAACAGTCATCTTTTGTTTTTGCTGGAATTATGGGAGAGGTGATCAGTACGGGACACAGCGTTTGGTGCTTTTGGTGTGCATCTTCCCCTGGTAAGGGGACTGCACTTGCCGGGTGGCTGCAGTGTGCCCTGTGAGAGGGGGCGCAGACCCGCTCCTGACTCCGATGGGCTCATCATCTAGTGGTGGGAAACAAAACCTAAACAAGCTAACCAATAAGTACAGATGAATTTCAGGGAAATGCTGCAAAGACAACAAGGTAATGTGACTGGGAGACATGGGTGAGGTCTGGGAAGGCCTCTCAAAAAGGAGACGTTTGGATTGAGACCTGAGTGGTGAGGGCCAACCTCTGCAGATCTGTGGGAGGAACATTCCAGGCAGAGGGAACAGCCAGTGCAAAGGCTCAGAGGCAGGAATGAGTTGGGTGTGAGTAGGAAACAGAAGGAAAGCTGGAGTGCCCGGAACTCAGTGAGACGGGAGGAAGGGGTCAGCTATTACAGGGTCGGGGGTCATGGTGGTTTGATGGGAGGCCCCAGGAGGGTTTTAAGCAGGAAAATGATGCGATTGTGCTTCATGCCATCTCTCTGGCCACTGTGCTGAGCCGGGTGGCAGCAGCTAGATGGGGCCCCTTGTTGGATTTCACCTCCCTATAACTTCATGAGCCCCCAGGATGGAACTGTGGGGGTTCTGCCCTCCTCCCTCGGGGCAGCTGTCATTGTATAAAAATTTGGCTGGACTTTGTCCCTGCTTCCTGGGAGGGAACCTCTAAACCTTGGCTTTTCCAGATGATAGAAGTGTCTTTTGTTATTCATGGGGGGCCCCTTGGACTTCACCTTACTTTATGCTAATCAGGTGGCCCATCATGGCTTCAGATGGCTTCAGGATTGGGGCTAACCGTGCCACAAAGACCAACCACGTGATTAGAGGGTTGGGGCTCTGAGCCACATGCTGTCAGCCTGACCTCCCAACCTCCAGGGTGGAAGACTGAGTTCAGTCACATGGCCAGTGAGCTGATCAAACATGCCTACTTGACAAGACCCCAGTAAAAACTCTGGACACTGAAGCCAGCAGCTCCGGTGAGCTCTCCGGTGACGCACACTGACATGCCGGGAAAGTGGTACTTCCTAAGGACACAGAAGCTTCACACCTGGGGCCCTCACACTACCGGTCTTTTCTTTGGTGCTGGTCATGATTTGCATCTTTTATAATAAAACTGTAGTAGTAAGTAAGTATAGCATTTTCTGAGTTCTATGAGTCATTCTGGAGAATTCCTGAATCTGAGGGGAGCACCGGAACGTTGGAATCTGTCGCTGGCTGGTCAGGAGCGAGGGCAGTCTTCCGGAGGACTGACCCTGGCCCTGTGGGACCCGGCCTGGCTCCGTGCAGTGAGCACGCAGTGGGAGGCGCCGCCACGCCCCCTGGCAGGAGCACCTCCTCTGCCGCCAGGCCAGCAGGCTGGGCCACCGTGGCGTCCTGCAGGCCGACCAGTTCCTTCCCAGAGGTGTGCACTACTCACAAGGGGGCCCAGAAGAACGGGAGGGAGGTGCCCTAGCCCAGCGGAGAGCCCTCACCTGGCGGGCCGTGACCTGCTGCAAGGCGTTCTGGCACTTGGCAAAGCAAGGGTCCTTCATGATGACCATGATGACGGGCATCTGCTTGTCGATCAGCGCCAGAGGCCCGTGCTTCAGCTCCCCAGCCAGGATGCCTTCTGAGTGCATGTAGGTGATCTCTTTAATTTTCTGGGGAAACAGGAGGTGGGATGAGAGGTACACTAGGCAGACAGGTGGCTGGAGCTTATCAGCCAGAGGGGACGAAGGGCAGCAGGGGAGGTGTGACCCTGGAGGGCAGAGAGCTGAGGGTGGCAAGGCAGATGTTGCGTGCCACAGTGTGGCTGACAGCACTGAGGATGCCTGGCAAGGGCAGGGGAGCGGTCTGGCTGCTGCCCAGGACATGCACAAAGCCCAGCACACAGCCTCTGTGTCCCCAGATCAGCCACCCCCTGGACAGCCAAGTCGGAGTCAGCCTATATGGCCCTCTTCGCCTCTGCAGCCAGCCACCGGGCCTCTGCAATTAGCATGTGTCATGATGGCATTGCATTCTGCTTAGACACGCCTTCCGTCAGTTATGTGACTAAGCATTCCCCTAATTTCAGACCACTAGTAACTTCTGAAGGGTTGCTCTAACTGACCTGTGGAGCAAAGCTGCACACACTGCGGCATCATTTGAATTTTTTCCTATGCTTAGGTAGATCTATTGCTATTCAGTCACCATGAAATCTACACCATTGAAATGGTGAGAGCATCGAAGAAAACATCTCTCAGCTCCCCTAGGACTATTTATTTGGGTCAGGGAAAAGCTGTAAGGGGTGTGGCTCCACTCTGGAGGCTGCAGACCACTGGGGCGCCGGCCTCCAGGTGACCACAGAGGGGCCAGTGACTTGTGCCAGAGTAGCCTAAACGCGTCTTTCTTTCCCCACAGACTCACTTGGAGGCACAGTTGAATATGCGTCTTTCGCCAGCACACTCGGCCACTGTAGCTGGGCTCCCCACCCAGGCGACTGACCTATCTGGGGGCTGACAATGAGCCCCTGAGGAGCAGGGTGCCAGCCCCGCGTTCCTCAGAATCTCCACGGGCTGGGTGTGGGGGCTGGAGCCCACTGAGGTCAGGCTTGCAATCTTGGCCGAGACAGCCTCAAGTAAGCTCTGGGTGTTTCTTGTGAACCACTAGCAACTGGCATGGTCTTTCAAATGGGGTTGGTGGGGAGGGAACAGACGCTTCCATGGGGAGAGGCTGGAGCAAAGCTGGGCAATGGATAATGCCCTGGTCAGGTGCTCAGCGCTACCTTGCCTGGAACACTGTGTCCCTGCTCCCTGGGCAGAGTGTTTTGATCCATAAACTGCGAGCTGACAGCGCCCCTGCCTCGCTATGTGCCCGTGCTCTTGGCAGCCTTGTGCCCTTGGCCCCTTGCCCCTGCTCCATCAGCTTTCTCTGAGCGGCCTGGATCTTTACTGCAGCAGGGGCAAACAGCCCATCACCAATTTTTAAAAACTGCAGGGCCTTCGAAGCTCATTCCTGCAGGATCTCAAACTCCTCTCGGGAGGGAAATTCTGGAGAGACCTCCACCCGGCCCTTCTGGTCTGCCAAGATCCTCCCACACTGTGGTGCTGGACAGAAGCAAAGGGCACATGGATCTGGGTTCCATTCTGTTCCTCCTTGTCACTTGAGTGACATACTTCACCTGGAGGCTTAGTTTCCCGCTGGGTGAAATGTGCGCAGGAACTGCCAGCCTCTCGGAGACGACCAGGAAGCACGTGTGAGCTGCTCTCAGCAGCCTGGCACTGGCCGGACACTGGAGGAGCTTGCCCAGAGATGCCCTTCCCCTGTCTCTCCAGCAGATTGGGAGCTCCCTGGGGGGAGGCACCTGCCTCACCCGTCTCTGTGTCCCCAGGGCTAGAAACCTGGTCAGGAACTGATGCTTAGTGCAGGCTCGCGGGGCGGCCCAGGAGCCCTCCTTCCCACCGTGCCTGCCCTCACGTTGCCCAAGGGCTGTACAGCGCCTGGGAGGTGGGGCTGGGCAGGGGGCTCACCAGGGCTCCTTCCAGGCACGTGGCGTAGTTGTAGCCCCGCCCCATCACCAGAAGCGACCTCTGCGTGTAGAGCTCCAGGGCCAGGTCGTGGATCTGCTCGTCCAGTGACAACACCTCCTTGATCAGCTCTAAGCCGCACACAGAGCAGAGGGAGAGAGCCAGTCATTCCGATTTTAAAACAATATTCATGAAGAAAAATTATGGTGATTCATAGATGTGCGAATACTTTCTCGACCACCACTAAGGCAGGTAGGGAAGTATTATCTCTAGCTCCATTTTGCAGGTAAGGCAACTGAGGCTCAGGAGAGTGGAATCACCAGCTGGCAAGACACAGAGCCGACACTCCACGCTGGTGTCCCCTTTCTTGGCCGAGTGCTGTGTTTGAAGACAAGCCAGTGTGGGGGGGCCAGTGGTTCTCAAACTTGTTGGTCTC
Source organism: Eulemur rufifrons (assembly GCF_041146395.1). Classification (NCBI taxonomy): domain Eukaryota; kingdom Metazoa; phylum Chordata; class Mammalia; order Primates; family Lemuridae; genus Eulemur; species Eulemur rufifrons. Next base: position 54,947,720 of record NC_090987.1, read on the forward strand.
AGACTCCTCTATATTCTTAAAAATTATTGTGAATCCCTGAGAGCTTTTGTTTTTGTGGGTTATATATATATCAATATTTGCCAGATTATAAATTACACTGAGAAATTTTAAAATATTAATTCATTTAGAAATAACAATAATTTACCCATTACATTACTATTTAAAAAAATAGTGAGAAGAGTAGTATTGTTACACATTTTTGTAAATCTTTTTGATGTCTGACTTTTTAATAAAAAATAGTTGACTCTCACATCTGTTTCTGCAGTCAATCTGCTGTGGCAGTTTCTTCTAGTTAGTTGAAGTATGGGATTAAAATCCAGCCTCACAGAACTGTGAGTATTGTTCTCTGATATTACAGTACACCTAACTTGAGAAACAATAGTTTCTTAAGAGGGTAGTTGCCAATATGTAATCTAAAATTATATCAGTAGTTTTCTACTTTGTTACATTAAAATTTACTGGTCTATCTTGTACTTTTAAATGGATCATTTACACATGCATAATTTTGTAACATCATGCATTGGCCACAAAGTTATGCAAATCTTCTTAAAATAGATAAACATTTTCTAAGTCACCAGGATCTCATCAGAGAAGTCTTTGAATGTTGGGAAGTAATCAAGCTCAAGGTGGCAGATACAAGTTTTACAAAATTCTGTCTCATTTGAAAGCTCGTAGTTTATCACTGGCAACAAATACTATCAGTTGTTTTTACTGATGTGTCAAGATTACTGTTAATTTTGAGAAAGTCTGCCAAATATCCAAATAAGCTTGCTATTCAAACAATCTCAAGGGTGCTTTTCTTTGAAACAACCATGATTCTTCAGGGTGAGCAGAAGAGCTCTATGCATACTTCCCGTTTTATCACAGAACGTTAAAAAGGACTGCAGTTTACGGACTAACGTTTTGTGCCGCCTCATCAAGGATGCTCTCCGGTGAAGCTGGGTGTGCGGTGGTGAAGAGCACAAGACCACTAGGTCTCAAGTGTGCTAAGGCACCGGGTGTAGCCACCCCAGGCAAAAAAGTCATATTTATTATAAATAATGTGTTACTACATAAATTGTTTTGACTGAAAGGGCCTGATAGACCCGCAGGTCCTGTGGACCACATCTTGAGAACCGCTGGCTTAGATATCAGAAGAGAGTCCTGTTTTGCATGGTTATGACCTAGCTTGAAGTAAGAGTGCTTTTCTTGTCAATCAACTTTCAACACGTTGTCTAGGCCAGATTTCAGACCGTAGGCCTTGGTATTGACCAAGGCGGAGACCAGCCGGTAAACAGGTGAACAGGTCACTTCAGATCACGAGATATGTTATAAAGAAAAGAAATGGGCTAATGTTTAAGGAAGTGCTGGGGCACAGGGTTGGGGACTCTTGGGGTGATACTGGAGCTGAGGCTTGGGAGATGAGAAGCTGCCAGCTGTACGAAAAGCTGGAGGAAGAGGGTATCGGCAGAGGAGAGAGCCAGTGCAAAGGCCCTGTGGCGGGACAAGCACTTGACACCATTGAGGATCCAAAGGTCAAGGTAGCAGCCATCCCAGGGAGCGGGAGGGAGCAGAGGAGGCAGAGGCAGTGGACTCAGCGTGCAGGGCTCCAGGGCCTGGCGAGGAGTGTGGATTTTAACCTTGGCCCAGTGGGCACTGCTGGAAGGATTCAGTGGTGACCAGGAAGTTTTAGGAGGAGGGAGTAATTAATAGCATCGAGTACAGGAGAGTCAAGGAAGAGAGTGGCCCGAAAGAGTCCACTGGATTTGAAGCTATGGGAAATCGAGTTGTGGAACATACCAGGTAAAGATCTCAGGCCACGGATGATCTCTTGCCTCCTGTTTTGTAGTGAAATTCTGTCTTCAGACATCATCAAACCAAACATCACCAGAGAGATGAACTGACTGGTGTATGCCTGCAGGCAAAGGAGGAGGCGGCCAGAGCTTTGAAACAAGCATCTCAAAGAGGCTCAAAGAGCTAAAGGCCAACATGGAAAGGAAGGGAAGACAACGTAGGAACAAAATGAGACTATAAATGAAGAGACAGAAATCACTAGAAAAAGGAAAGAAAGGCAGCATCGCTGGTGCATCAGGGCACGACTGCCCGCCGCATGCTCACCAGAGAAGGGTGGGCACCAGGCACCCCGGCCTCTGGCCCACCCGCCAGGCTCCTCCCGAAGCAGAGCATGCTGTTCCTTCTACCTTGGTGCTGGCCACGCCGATCTCCGGCCCCGCGTTGATATGGACTCCGCAGTCGGTCTCCCGGGAGATGGAGCTGCCCACGGTGTTAGTGACGCCCACAGTCAGGGCGCGGCGGTCCTTGCAGTATCGCAGAGCCAAGAGCGTGTCTGCAGTCTCACCTGCCACACAGGGGCCTTTCAGTGCGCGCTGCCAGCCTGAACCCCACCCCCAGCCCCACCCCCACTCCGTTACCCGGGCACTGATGTAAGAGCCCGGGCACGGCAGGGTGGGGGGTGTTCAGAAGGCAAACTGCACACTCAACAATTTTTTCGTTGATTGTTAGATTGAAGATGTTGTTATTATTTATGTGACAAGCACTTTCTCATCCACTATTTCATTTAAATCTTATGACGGCCCTGTGGGGGCCACTGTCCCCACTTTCCTTTGGAGGATGAGGGGCTCAGAGGCAGGAGAAAATCAGTGCCTCTATCAAAGTCACATGGGCAGCAGGTGGGCCTGGCTCCCAAGGCCCCTCCGCCACTCTAAGTTGCCTTATTCAGCATGTGCTGAGATGTAACAGATTTAACATTTAAAAAGCAGGAATGCCCCCAAATGGTGTTTCTCAAATAGATCTTGTTTGAAAGGAAGCACTTCTTGCAGCCTTCCAGTTCGGACTCAAATTGTTTCTAGAATAAAGCTAAAGAGGTTCATGCATAAACTCCCTATGTCTGTACGTTGTAAAGAACTCAGACTAAATTAAATATGAGCCAGACCATAAAATCAAAACCGCTTGAATTCACACGAGTTGCTGGAGGCTGCTCTGTCTGCAAGGTCCCCGCTCCCGGCTGTGCCTGTCCTAGCGTCTCTGCAGGGCAGGCTGGCACTGCCATGTGCTGCCGCATGGCCCAGTGCTCCTCTCCCTTGTTCTCTTCGGGTTGCCTAGTTTACGGCACTGGGGTGCCAGGCGGCACTTCCTGGGCACCAGCCGTGGGGGCCGGGGGAGGATGACGGGGAAGGGGGCTCTGTCTTCAGCCGCCTTCTGCCCCAAGTTTCTACCCCAAGTTTCGACAGGTTTTTCCCAGTCTCATTGCGGGGCTGGACCCTTCTGTGCCCAGAGGCTCGGGAGCTGCCGCTGCATTATTTTCACATCAGAGCCCCCTCTGTTCTGTCGCTCATGGCTTCCAACAGTGTATAATGTTTTTAAGCTCTGATGGGATCAAAAACCTAAAGGCAAACGTGGCGGCTCCCGGGTAACGGAGCGGTCACCTGGGTACCTCTGTGTCAGTTTTTCTCAGCTTGTCGTCAAAATGGAAATGGCATTAAGATTCGACATGGAAACGGTATTAAAAGCCCCAATAGATATTAGAGCATTACTGTCAACTTCTTAGTTGTGGTAATGACATTGTGGTTATGTTTTTTCCTTTTATCATTTTAATCACACATCCTGACATATCTGTGGATGAAATAGCACGATGTCTGGTCTGGGATTGGCTTCAGAATAACCCGGCACAGGGAAAGGTTAGTGTGGGTGTGGACGGCGGTTATCGGCTGTGTTGGTAACTGCTGAGGCTGGGCGATTCGGTGCACGAATATGTCTACTTTTACAAAGGTTTGGAATTCTCCATGATCAAAACATTTCAAAAATCATTCTAGAGCTCAAGCGGACTGCAAGCATATGGCCACGGGTCACTGCCCTGGAGCAAGTGTCCAAGCCTAGCACTAGGATGGCACCAAGGCGGTTTGCTCACCTCAGGGACAGGCGGGCCCTAAACCAGGGCAGTGTCTCCCACGCGCCCCTGCTGGGTGGCGTGGGGACTGCACACCGAGGCCACACTGAGACCCCGGTGTGACTCTCAACCTAGCAGAATTTTGAAGATTTTTTTCTTCATGAAGTTAAATCCAAGTTTCTCTTTATGGAAGTAACACAGCTAGTAAGGAAGAAATGATAAAATTAGAGTAATTGATTTATGAACTCCTAATTATTAATAACTCTAATCAAGAACCATCAATAGCTGTTGAAACCAGGAGGTGAAAAGCTGAGGGCAGCTTTTACTGGACGGATAAGGCCGGCAACACTTGAACCCCTCATGGATTTTAGCACAAAAAGAGAAAAATGAGACATTATGTGCCTCTTGGTGAGTAGTCACTGAAGTCTTGAACTTGGACTGGCAGGAGGGAGAAGCCAGGGGGCAGGGGAAACCAATGGCCCAGTTCCAGCATGGCCTTGGACATACCTCGCCCTTCCTGAGCGACAGTGACAGTCACTGACGGCTCCAAGAGTTAAGTGACCCAGTGCACGAGAGAGCGTGGGGCACAAGGTAGGTGCACAGAGGACTTAACTGGATGGAGGAGGGAGGGAGGTATCTGGTATGTCACAGAGAGGAGAGAGCCCAGAGCTGACCTAATGCTCACCTGGCCACGCGGCCCTATCCCTTACCTGATTGACTTATGAAAAAGCAAACGTCATCCCTGAAAACAGGTGTGTTCCTGTCCAGAAAATCACTAGCAAGTTCAACCATCACAGGGAGCTCGGTCAGTTCCTCCAACACTTGCCGAGTCTGAAGCCAACAAGAATGGGGACTAAAGTCAGTCACAGGCTGTACGGGGACACAGGGCAGCTGAGCTTCCAGGGACAGTTTGTGACATGGCGCCTCACTAGCGCTGTCACGGTGGCGAGGGGATTTCAGTCACTCACACCTTGCAGAAGGGCCCTGTGCCACGTCTCATGCTGGCGCACGGCGGCGGGGGCAAGTGCTTTGCAAATGCAGAAGGCCAAATGCGTGACCAAACGGAAGGCCAGCGTGTCATCCTAGACAGCCAATTTCCCTTCACTCTCAGGGGTCCAGCGTGTTGCACTTACAGCCACGGCAGCGTGGTAGCTGGTCCCACAGCCAATCACGATGAGCCGCCGGCATCTTCGAATCTCCTTCAAGTGGTCCTTCAAGCCGCCCAGGAGCACTGCGGGCACACAGCAAGGCGTCAGTGCTGACTGCACAGCGCAGGCTGAGGCTCCCGGCGGAGTATAGGAATTACCTGTGTTGCTCTCAAAATTCACCCGACCTCTCATGGTATTGAAAACCGATTCTGGCTGTTCAAAGATCTCCTTCTGCATAAAGGCACTGAAGTTACCTGGTCAAATAAACATCAACAAGACTGGTCGGTTTCAATTTAGTTACATTTCTACTGCTTGACTTTTAGTCAGGAGGGAAAGTGGCCCTGGGACAGTGACAGTGACTCGCGTGTAAAGCCCACTGCAGGGACTGTCCTGGCCGGAACGAGGACTATCTCTACTTTACATACTAGATCCTGAAGCTTGAGGAAGGCAGGGATTTGCTTGGGGCACGTAAGTAAACAAATGGTGTGGCTGGTCCTGCTGGGCCAGGCTCCCCTTAAGGCCAGAAGAAACTAAAATGCTTGACTTCCAAAAAGCCGCCCACTTAGGGAAGTACAAATTAAGCCAGCCCAAAGAAACAGACAATCTTCTTTTTAATAAATAACCTCCTAGCTTCTGTAATAAAAACCCAAACCAAAATCTTCCTAGCCGCACATGCATTTCCGGGCTCTGGCTGGAATGGGACTGGGCGGTAGCAAAGGGGCGACCCGGCTATGGCACGGTCAAGCCCCTGACGGAGGTGTGGCACCTGACGCTCCGGCGGCGCCCAGACCTGGTGAGCGAGGGCCTCCAGGATACACGCACTCGTGCTGCCCAGCACTGCCCGTGTGCCCTGCCTGCTGCCCACCACACAGCACGTGTACAAAGAGCGAGTAAAGCAGTGCAGGGGGGCAGGGAGGAGCCACGGCAGACACAGGATTAGAGGACTCTGAGGGCGCCATGTTTCAGTGGAGCTTGAGATGACTGCCGGGAGCCAGGCCTAGGAGAACAGTGAGTGAAGGACCCCAGGTGGGTGAGGGGCTGAGGCAGCCAGGCCAGGGCTGGTGGGCAGAGCACGAAGGGTTAAGTGTGGTGGGCCGGGCTTTGGCTCGGGTGGGGCGGGGGGGGGATGTGGGCAGTGGCAGAGGGTTTGGGTTTTATTCTAAGAATGGCGGGAAGCCATCAGAAGGCTTTAAGCAGTGGGAGCACCACAGGGTCTGAGTCATGTTCTGAACAGTCTGTCAGGCTGCGCTGCGGGGTAGTGGTTGTAGGGGAGGGAAGTGGGTGCAGAGACAGGCTCCCCTTGTGCGAGAAAGTGCTCCACAGCCCAAAGGAGAAATGATGCCTGGGGGTGGGAGCGTGTCCCAGGGAGTCAGCACAGGCCGGCCGCAGGTGCGCTGGAGGCGGCTCAAGCAGACAGGGGCCCCCTTGGAGGTACCAGGCCAGGCTCCCCACATCCTTTCAGCTGTGTGAGCCAGAGGCCACCTGCAGCCCGCCCTGGTGGCCATGAAGGGCAGGAGGACTGCGGCCCCACCCAGGGCAGGGCGGAGTGTCAGGAGCTCCACCACAGGCAGCGGCCCCAAGGCTGCTGCACGCAGCCCCTCGCGGCACCTGCCTTTCATGATCTGCTGCAGTTCCATCTGCAAGGTCTGGATGGCTCGCGATGGGTCATCACTAGCCGAGCGCTTGATCCGGTGAATGGAGAGTTTCCCATCAGCCACTGCGGCAATGTCGTCGTCCTCCAGGAAGATGACCCTGTTGGTGTGCTCTATGATGGCGCTGGAGCAGGGAAACACAGGCATCGTCACCGTCGTGCCCTGCCCTTGGCAGTCACAAGGCAGTAGTCGCTAGCTGTTTCCCAAGCGTGGGGTCCACATCAGTGGCGTTTTAGGGGGGACAGAGACACACCACACTAATAACATCAATTCCCAGGTGAATCATCCCCCTTCTTCAGCCTCCCCCCAGAATTATTCTGAAGCCAGTCCCCAACATTATATTGTTTCTTCTGTAAGCCCTTTAGCTTATATCCCTAAAAGATAAGGACTATTGTTTAACCTACTAAATGCCATTATCATATCTAAAGTTAACAGTGCTTCCTTCCCATCATCAAATATCCAGTATGTTCAAATTTCCCCAATAATCTCATGGATGTCTCTTTTTAGCTGGTTATTCAAATCAGGACCCAGCAGCATCACCCTGGAGGATGCCTGGGAATCAACACATCATCCGAATCGCAAAGGGGAAGAACGGAGCGCTCATCTTGCCTTTCCAAACAACCTGGCTTTCCGAACCACAGTTTACAAAGCCAAGTTTCTCTTTATGGAAGTAACACAGCTAGTAATGAAGAAATGATAGAATTAGAGTAATCAATTTATGAACTCCTAATTATTAATAAATCTAATCAAGGACCGTCAATGGCTGTTGAAATCAGGAGGCGAAAAGCTGAGGGCAGCTTTTACTGGACGGATAAGGCTGGCAACACTCGAACCCCTCATGGATTTTAGCACAAAAAGAGAGAAAAATGAGACATTATGTGCCTCTTGGAGGAAGGACACACTGTCACCTATGCAGTTTTGCCAAAACAATCAAATCTCAATGAGATCAAATTTCTAGACGCTTGTAAACTCCAGTTTACAGGAAATACAGGACACCGAGGAACACGGCAGACCACACCCGGGGATGCACTCAGCAAAATCCAGACAGTGGGAGACTCAGGACAAGAGGCTCCGTTTCTCTCTCTCTCACACACACACACACACACACACACACACGCACACACACACGCACACACACACACACACACACACACGCCCTGAAAGTAACCTACAGAGCATGTCCACCAATGAAACAGGGCCATTGTGTTTATTTTTATAACTTTCTCTGTATGAAAAGGGATAATGATTTTTCCCACTGGAGATCACAGTACAAAGTGTCTTTTAAAAATAAGTTTAAGTTAGAAAAGTTGGTAAGTGAAAAAGAAAGTTCAGTAATTAATAGCACAGGGGGAGTATAGATATGGTAGAAACCATGCAGGTAGGGCTTGAAGGACCACTGGAAAAAACTTCATTCTAGAAAGTGCCACACCCACAGGTGTCTCTGCAGGTAAATGAACAAACTCCTGGTACAAAGTTAAGGAGAGAAACTCTCAAGCTCGATGGCTCTACGAGAGGCATGGCCAGCAAGATCCCAGGGAAGACAGAGGAAGGACGGAAAGCCAATGCACTGGGAAAAATATTTTAAGCAATACTCACCTATTGTATAAAAAGGAGAGATACAGAGTCACAGGAGGAAGAAGTATAATACAAATGGCCCTACCCCATCTCCAAGAGATAAACACTGCTTACATGATAGCATTGCTCAATGCATGTGTGTTTATATTTATGTGTGCATGTATATATGTATGTCTAAATATAATTATTATTTTAATTTACAAAATGGATAGTAACGGATAGGAATCTAGTCATTAAGGTCACTGGTACAAGAGTTAGGCCTGAGGTGGATGCTGCAACTCTGTCCCTTACTGGTCCTGTGCCCCCAGGCAACACGGGTGACACCTCTGTCCCCCTGGCTCTGGCTCCTCCTCTGTGAACAGGAGAGGGGAGCTGTCCCTTCTCCAGAGGTCTGCTGTGATCATTAACCAGGGCGGTCCAGGCGTGGCCTCGGCACAGTGTCCCGCTGTATGTGCACAGTGGGCTGCGGCCGCCTCAGCTCTGCAGCGTGAGGCCACCGTGTCGCTGGTTTCCAGTGTGTGTTGGCTTTCTTGTCTATGCACTGTACATGACAGAATCGCTTTTTTAAGTTCCAAAAACCTAAACAAACAGAAGAATCTCGAGGATTTTAATTATAGCATTGAATTCACTGATTAATTTAGGGGAGAATCTATGCTTTTTAAAAAATTAATTTTTAATTATTAAATTAATTTAAAATTTTAAGTCCATTAATTTTTGAAAATATCCACTTGGGAAGCTGAGATGGGAGGATCCCTTGAGCCCAGGAGTTCAAGGCCAGCCTGGGCAACACTGTGAGACCCTATCTCTATAAAAGAAAAGAAAAAAAGAAAAATAATAATTTTTAAGCTTCTTACTGAGGAATGTGGAATCTCCTCCTTCATTCAAACCTCTTTGTTCATGGTAAACTTCTGTGGTTTTCTCCAGATTCCAGACCATTTTTATTGAAATTTATTCTAAGGAATTTAATTAAACATTTTTTTCCAGCCGTGGTGAGTGGTATTGCTTTTTTGTTTACCAAATGTTTGCCGAGAGCCTCTGGGGCCCGGTCACAGCCACGGTCAGTCGCGTGAGGAGAGACAGGCGGGAGCCAGGCAGACGTGGTCCGGGCTGCTCAGCCAGCAGCTCAGGGGCTGGGGCCGCAGTCTGGGGTTTCCACACCTTTACTCCCAGCTGCTATTCGTAGGTCTAACAGCCTTTCAGCTGGGATACAAATAATTATTTCATCTCCTTTCAGGCATTCATTCTTTTTCAAAAGAGAAATATTTATCATATTTCATTGAAAATAGGTACTGTTGGTTGTAAGATCACAATTATTTGATACACTTGGAAGAAATAAAAACTTCAGCAACTAATAATGGCAAGATGCCAAAATCTGTAAAATGCTGTGTCTCAGAATCATTGAAGTAATCTTAACTTCTCACTGAAATGGTGTGTAGGGAACACGGCTGGGGAAACGCTGCCCGTCTCTGTCCGTGCCAAGCACGATGCTGGCTGTGGCCTTAAGCAGGCCCTGCGTTCCTATCATCCCGTCCCGTTTCCCGGGAGACCTGGCCTGGTGTCCCCCTGCCGCACCTCAAGGCCCTCCTGGAGGCCGGGTGGGAAAGGACAACTAGGGAGGGCGGAAAGGAAGGAAGGTCTGGCCGAAGGGGGCAGCAGGGGCGTCACATGGTTTCTTCTTCAAGGCAGGAAGCGTTGTGCTTCTCCTCTCTCTCCCTCTCTCTCTCTCTCTCTGCATGTGAGTGTAAAATTTCTGTAATAAGATGGGTATGAAGCAGAATTTCTCAAATTTCAAAATGATTATTTTGCAGATTGATGAGAACACGGACTTTAGAATCAATTGAACAAACACCCTGAATCTTGGCTCTGTCTCTCACAAATGGACAGAGCCCGGCAAAAGCGGAGCTGGGGGGTGCGGGAAGAACTGAGGTCTGGAGACACCGGCCCCATTTGAAGGGAGCAGCTCTGAGCAGACCCAGACACCTGGGGCCTGAGAGAGCACAGTAGTTTTTCCAGAGAAGCTAGAAATACAGATTTTTATGGAAAATCTTCTGATTTTAAAATGTTGGTAAATAATTCAATTATTTTGTGCAGACGCAAAAACATTGTGCCCATCAGTGGATCTGGCCTTTGGCCGCCAGGGCTGCAGACCACAGCCGTGCAGGTGCCCACTGGACAAGGACCTCGGGACGAGGGCCGTGGGGCTGGAAGCTGCTTTGGCCCCGCACGGTGCTGAGCTACGAGGAAGCAGCTCACGTGGGGGATAAGGAAGGAAGGGTGCTGTGTAGACGGGCACCCTTTGATTATGCAGTCCCAGGCAGGAAAGGTAAGAAAGGTTTAGTTACCTTGCATCAGAAGCAAAGAAGAATTCCACGGCCTTGTCACCCACTGCGTGCAGGCAGGTAGAGCTGTCCAGCCTCTTCATCCTTGTCTTACAGATGTTCTTGACATTCTCAATAGTGCCTAGCAAATGAAGGGATGATTCGCAAATCTCATTTGACTATTTTGTTTGCATAACATGCAGCAAGGAACCAATTTCCCCTCTGAATGTGTGTGGGAGAAATGTGCAATTTTTAGCTTTGGCTGCGTCAACTGAATCATGTAAAAGATCCCCAAATAGCACAGGACCACTGCAAGAGTGTTCACACGGCTACAGTGTGAGCGCAACGCAAACAAAACAAACCAAAGCAGCACTCAAATCAAGGCACGGCTGCCATCACACAACGGAGCTGCAAGCCGTTCTCTCTGCTTTTGTGTCTGTTTGAAAATATCCACAATAAAAAGCTTTTTAAAAATATGGAGCCAATTTGCCATTCTGGAAAAGACAAAAATAAAAATAAAAATAAAAATAAACATGGAGCCAAGTGTCAGCTGCATGGAAACCTTTTAGACCCGGAGCCGAGTGCCAGCGGGCCCCAGGCAGGGCGGGGCGCCCTGGCCTCAGAAGGGAGTGGCCGCACCCGCGCAGCCGCTGAGTCCTGGGGGGCGCAGCTGCGCCGTCCACGCCTTCTTGAGAGACTTACACGTCCTGTATAAGACGGGGATCTGCTCCGTGGAGAGCTTGTATTTGCTCCGCACTCCGATGAGCAGGGGGCTGCCTCTCCTGGGGAGAGAAGGCGTCAGTTACTTACTGCCTTCCACCCCCGGGGCTGGATGTCCTCCTAGCATCTGAGGTGGGATCCCTGAATCTAGCCCTTTCCCTGGGGCCGACAATCGTGATTAGGTGCCACAGGGTGGACCCTTGGCCACAGGAGATGCTCTCGGGTCCAGAGCAAGGACCCAGAGGCCAGCGCGGGAACCCCAGCTCACTGACTTGCCATCCCCCACTGCCAAATGAGCCTGGCAGTCTGTCCCGGACCCCAGGACCAGGGACTCCTCCGGCTCGGCGAACCCCCCACAGGACTAACCCACACGGATCACCAAGGCTGAGCGACAGCACGCAGAGGCGCGCGGGTCTCCCCAGCCTTCCTTACCTGCACACCCCGAAGCAGGAGGGCTCCATGTCCCGGATGTGCCCAAAGACTCCCTTTTTGTTCCCTCCTTTCTCCCAGTCCCGTTGCTCTCCTGCCTTAATGGGCAAAAAACTACCTGACCTTTGTGTCCACTCTGCTCTGTGGGCCACTTAAGGTGATTTCCAGGGTAGTTTTTTCTCTGCCTGAGTGACACCTCCTGGACGAAGTTTAGAATCTTCGACCCGTACAAGGTGCACTTCGTCATGAAGGGGACGGTGACTTTCACAAGGCAGACTCCTGGGGAATTCCTGCCGCCGGCCAGGACAGGGCCCCAACTCAGGCCTCCCCTCCCGCGTCTCTGAGCGCCCCCAGCAGGCTCTCCCAGCACCTCCCAAGCGAATCCCCAGGGAAGCGCTTCACGCTGTTTCCTCGAAGTTCACAGCTTCTAGCGGTGAATGTGTTTACGGTATTATTTCATGCTTTAATGACATCTTGCCTCCAAAATCTAATTCTTTGCTCATTCTTATAAATTACAGCATGCAAATCAAATTTACAATGCGTGTGCATAGAAATAAGCTGCTCGTTCTCGTAGCTCACGCTCTAAACCTCCAATTCTAGCCAGAACCCAGGCAGGTAAAGTTCTGGTAGCTACTAAAGGGTGCCCTCCCCCCCCCATATTAACTTACTAATAAGAAAACACCCAGCATGTATCAATGAGGCAATTTGAGAGCTGTTTCAAACACATTAATTAGAACACAATGAGGTAACGTTTTACCTCAACCGGTTTCTTGTTAACTCGGGTCAATGAACTAACGACCCACTTGTTAGCCTGAATCCTGCCCGCATGTAACCAGGGTGGTTAACCCAACTCAACACAGCTCCCAATACTCTCCAGCAACAACAGACCTTGTTTTTCAGCAGTGCTGGGCTGTGTGGACCCCACTTGTGACTTCTCCAAGTGGGGGACAAAGTCTGTGGCTCTCAAGAAGGTGCCATGAGCACCTTGGATATTTTGGCCAATCTCTTGTTATGTCTTAAGCAAATCTGAGACATGGCTTGGGGCCCATCAGGGAACTGGCTTTAATAGTCTTTTTTTTTTTTTTTTTTGAGACAGAGTCTCACTCTGTTGCCCGGGCTAGAGTGAGTGCCGTGGCGTCAGCCTAGCTCACAGCAACCTCAAACTCCTGGGCTCAAGGGATCCTCCTGTCTCAGCCTCCCGGGTAGCTGGGACTACAGGCATGCACCACCATGCCCGGCTAATTTTTTCTATATAGATTTTTAGCTGTCCATATAATTTCTTTCTATTTTTAGTAGAGATGGGGTCTCGCTCTTGCTCAGGCTGGTCTCGAACTCCTGAGCTCAAACGATCCGCCCACCTCGGCCTCCCAGAGTGCTAGGATTACAGGCGTGAGCCACTGCGCCCGGCCTTTAATAGTCTTGATAACAATGGCAGTGAGAAAGCACGTGCTTATCTAATTTTCTCGGCAAATGGCTTCCCCAAATTGTATTGTTGTAGGTTGAGCTCCGCGGTTTCTCTAGAAGGAGACGTATAAGTCTCCCAGGACATCCCAAAGGTTGTCCTGGAGGTTACAGAGCCATCAGTTATAGGCAATTTAGAAAAATAAAGCTTTATTGCTTCTTCATGCTGCCCTCTTCTGAGTTCACTCTAAACAATAACATCATGATAATACCAGATTTTAATAGGGGCTTCTAAATTTGATGGGAACCAACTGGTATTTTATAATTCTATGATTTGAGGGAATTAAATTCCAAATGGTAAATCAGTTCCAGTTCTAGAAAAAAGTAAAATCATGATAAATGTCTATCATTTCCTGCCCAGATCATCTGCAAGGGACAGCCTCACCCTCTCTGGCCTAGTCTCCCAGGGCCATGGGCACACCCTCCATGGCTCCTGGGGAGCTTCCGGATGGAGCCTGCCGCCCGCACAGCATCAAGCCCCTTTAGAGCTGGGCCTTGCCCACCTCTCCACTCTCAGCAGCCTTCGAGGCTCCTGGGGCAGCGTCCCCACCACCCTGCTCACTGCTGTCCCCTGTACCTGGCACACAACCGGTGGCAGTTAAGCACACACTAAGCCTGGAAAAGCCTCAAGTCCCACGGTGCCCCTCCACCCCGCTGTCACCCCGGCCAGCAGGAATCCTGGAGGCAGCACACCTGCCCTGGGCCCCTTGCCTTGCTCATGCTGGTCCCTAGAGCCCGCTGCCTGCCTCCTCCGGGCTGACACCTGCCCCCTCAGGCCCTTGGTGCGCTGGCCCCCATCGCAGAGCATCACCCTCCTCTGCCCTCCTGCACAACTGTCCAGCCCTTAAGGGCAGGGACCAGGTCCAATGTCACTAGGTCCCCAGGGCCTGGCACACAGTAAGTGCTCAATAGATATTAGTTGGATGGATACTCAATCCATCTGAATATAAAATAAAAGATGGCATTTAATCCACTTCTGTAAATCCACACAGCTCTGGGGGCCACACGTGGGCTGAACCAGACTCTTTGGGCTGATTCCTGGGACCCCCTGCTGTGAAGGTTACGAAGTTCGAGCTCTGGGCCTCCAAGGCCTCTTTGGTACTGGATCCAAATCACTGTTTCCTAGTTACGTGTTCATTTTGCATGCTTTTCCTTAAGGGGGGGTCCCCCAAATTATACTGGCTTCAAGCCCCACAAAACCTGGATTTGCTCCAATACAGTTTTGTTTTTATTTTAATTTGTTGTCAACTTCTAAAAATCTGGACATTCCAAACAGAAATCCAACTTTCTGGTTTCTCTTTTTAAAATATCAAGCTGTGGCACCACCAGCCGCAGAGACAGTAGGGTGCAGTCCTGGGGGACAGCACGGCTGTCCTTTAGACACAGCGGGCACCTGCCAGTGTGCCGAGGCCCTGCCCCTCCCCTGTGCCGCAGCTAAGCGATTTTACTTCATTAATTTCTTTCTTATTGGAAATATTAACGCATTTTGCCTTACCTTGTGGCAACAGCTTCTCCTGGGTAGTGGATGCTCTTGAAAACCAGCGCGAACGCACCTTCCTGAAAACACACACATGAACAGTGAGGGCCAACTCGCTCCGGCCAGCCGAGCCTCTGCAGCCTGGCCGCTGCCCCCGCTGGTCCCCCTGGCCCCTCTTCACGGTGGGCAGCCCTGGGGTCCCTGGGGAGCTGAACGCAGGAACGGCTCGAGCAGGGTGATGGCAGGAGGGAAAGGGAAACCCAATCGCTGAAGTACCAGAGACCAGAACTTACAATTTCCCGGTGAGCAACATAAACCACACCCATCCAGCCCCACAGGGAGCCCCTCAGGGACACCCGACTCCAGGACGGGCGGGCAGGACAGGCGCACTCAGAAGCACAGGAAGTGCGGCCAGCCGGGCCCTGCGCCTGGCCCACGCCTGTGGGCTGCACTCAGCTCCACACAGGACAGCCTGGGCTCAATCCCAGCTCCGTCCCTTCACTGGCCACCTTTGTGCCTCGTTTTCCTCAGCTGTGAATGGATATGAGGACAGTCCTGCCTTGGACGGCTTCTGTGAGGATGACGAGCTACAGCACTGAACGAGGCCTGGCATGCGGAGGACCCAAGAGAAGCCCAAGCTGCTGTTACTGTTACTGTTACTGTTATTTCTGTGGACACTGTCACTTGCCCGCTGTGCTTCAGCCTGCTGGTTGTGCAAAGCCAGAACTAGTGTCTAGCTCTCCTAACGCAAGATCCAAAGAGCTTTTTCTACTTAAATTCTTGGTGCAAAATTCTCCCCTACATCCTGACTGTCCCGTACTTATTTATCACGACCCTAGTAGACCTCAGTGACATACAGCCGGCCATAAATCCAAGTTTCCATGCGAAACCTCGTAAGTGCTGGAGCCCTGGCAGCACCAGGCCCTGTGTGGCCTGTGTGTTAGGTCCAGCTCACCCACTCAGCGGCACAGCCAGAGGGACTGAGTCGGTGTCCCCAGGTCCCAGCGGCCCTTCCAACTGCCTAAAACCAAGGGGCTTCAGGCAGAATCCTGAGGCTTTTGCTAATTTAGGAAAAATCCTAAGTTTAAAAGTGCCATTATGGGGGAGAGGTATTTCTAAAGTATCAAAATAAAAACGGAAAAGCAGGAAATACCGCACTGCAATACTAAATGGGCTTCCTGTGTGTTACTCCCTACACTAGCACATTAGGCAGGGGACGGGATCTTACTGCTATTTATACACATGGACTCCAAAAATGGGAGTCACAGAGCAAAGTGTTTTGACAGCAGACTTGCTTTTTAAATAAGACTCTGAAAACACTGGCCCAGGGATGGCACATCATAAACCACAGCACGGCGCCTGCGGCACCCAGCGACCCAGCATGTCCCAGTTCTCAGCCCTAACACTGTCTCCACACCGCCGTGGCCATGGAGGAGCTAGTGGCCAGCACCGAGAGGTCGGGGCCCTTCCCTCCTCCTGCCCCACCCCATGTGCACCTGTGTGGGCTCCACCTCCTCCGCCAAGGACAGGCTCCCCTTGGACAGTCCCCCCAGGGTGAGCTCCCCTTCTCATCCCTTCGGCTCCTTGGGCCCTGCCCTCTGGGATGTCACGAATCTCTCTCTCTCCTGGGTCATTCTCTTCAGCAACACAATCCTCCCTCAGAACCACGACCCTCTTTTGCATGCCCTCACCAAGCCCACATGTGCATCGTGGGAAGTCATAGGCCACAACGCCAGTCACGGTTTCAGGGCGTTAAAGCAAAGCAAGGCACTTTTTATTCGATGTTTACTACCCAAATCACAGAACATCTCCCAATTCTATAAAGATATAACATCTTTAGGCCGGAGGATGTGCATGAACCATCTTTTAGCCTCAGGACTTTGTGCAAATTTGTTTAGTAAGTGCTCATAAAAAAGGAAGGAGTGATTTAGACAGATAGGATTTATAACTCACCAACTGTTGAATGACTCTCTCAACCAGTGTTGAAAATGTAATGTCCTCAGTTTCTCTATTGTCAAACACGTATTTAATCAGCTTCGCGATGGTCTCTGTATCTGTTTCTGACTCAAACTCGTAGCCTTTGCTTTCCTGGAATGTGCGGTTGGACACGGAGTGTCAGATAGTGGTTGTTGCGCAAAGCCTGCCCAGCCAACTCCCTCTCCTCCCCGATGACATGCACTTGGAGCAACTCAAGCCAAGAACAAGGAAAACTGGGAAGGGATGGAGAACGTTTGCCAGAATCACACAGACAAACACCTCTGACTCACTCCTGGGTTCCCTGAGATCATCCCTCCTCAGAAGCTTGTCCTTGCCATTAATCCGGACATTGCAAAACAGCAGCAGTCAAAATGATAAAATATGAGTCAAATCCACCCACATCCCGACCAACACCACACGAGCTTTCCAAACTTCAGACACTCACCAACCTCACTCCCACCCTCGTTCCCCTGGTTGTGTGAGTCAATGTGTTCTACAGTGCAGACACTTTCGCAAACCAAGTGCGTGTCATTTGCTTCTGTGACTCGGCAGTGGCCTTGAGGTCAATGCTGATGCCCTGGCTCAGACAAGACCCGGGAGGCCGGGGCTGAGGCTACGTTCACCACGTGGTGGCCAGGATGGGTCTCGCTCGTTCCCGTGCTTGCCACTGGGGGGAAACGAGCTGGCTGGAAGGTTTCCAAGGAGACCAATGCCACCCGGCCCAGATGTCACCTGGGAAGGACTCGTACCAGAAACTTCCTCAGATCTTTGTAATTTGTGATGATCCCATTATGGATGACAACAAATTCTGAAAGAAAAGTCAAGAGAGAAGTGCTGTGAGGAGGCAAAGCACAAGTCAGATGTGAAGGAAATGACGAGATGGCCTGCAAACCCCGCATCACCCCCCCCCAACAGAGACTGCGCTGCAGATTCTGTCCCCGGTGACCAGCACTGCCGTCTGTGACAACTGCGGTTCAAACCCGAGGAACACATATTTCTCTCTCTGTGACAGACAGTCACCAACCTGCCCGTGCCCAGAGCTCCGTGCTTGGGGTCCCGATGCTACCAAACAGGCTTTGGTATTTATGTCGCACAACGGACGATTAACCCTTCATTAGCCAGGACTAACCCAGGCACTCCCAACAGACTTTAGGCTCAGAGAGGTCACAAGCTAAAAGCCCGTTGAAGCGCTTTGTTTGGTCTACACTTTGCACTTTAGAATCCTGGCTTTCTTGGGCGGCAAATCCCCAGCACTTCTGGCATCCCCGGGCTCAGCCACACTTCTGTGTGTCAGGGTCTGCCTGCTGCTGCTGCCCTGCCTCCCCAGCACTGCCCCACGCCCTGCACGGGGGACCCCGCAGACCCTGGAGGGGCGAGGGCTGTCTGCCTCAATGCCACTGCATTTTCTCAGTAAACAGCCGATGAGGGAGCACCTTGAGGGAAAGGTCTAAGGCCAGCCTGAAAGGTTTTCTGGGCAAAAGCCCCCTTTCCCTCTCATCCTCGATGAGGGAAAGATTCCTTACTGCCCTTAACATTTAATAACTCCACCAGGATGTGTTGTTTAGATGTTGGATGCTCTTCACAAATATTGACTCTTATGGGGTGATCCCTTGGATCTCCACTTCAAATTTTTCTTCAGTTCAGGAAAGATTTCTCCCACGACATCTTTTAAAACCTTTATTTTCACCATAAGTTCCTCTCTACCTTAAAAAAACCTATTGTTTAATTGTGTGACATCACACAAAAAATGGGAGGGCTTGAATCAGAAAAGCCCAGGTTCAGCAGGTGCACTGGCCACAGCCAAGTTCTCCTGCAGCATTTAGGGTTCTGTCCTGGTGGCCTCTTGGGGACCCCTGCTGTCCACATGTTGGCTGTCTCTTACCTGGCTCCATAGTCATCCTCTTCTCCAATCTTTTTCATACCTATTGTGACATTATTTCTTTACATTATTTTCTTAACTCTCACATTTTCTTTCATCTTAGTCTACTATTTTAACTTGTCGTTAATTTATTTCCTAGAATCCATGTTTTCTTTGCAAGAGTTTCTCCGTGCAATTTCCTTGTGCACTGTGGCTGCTGGGAGTGAGACTTCCTTCAAAGTGTGCACTTCAGCTATCACTACTAGTTGTTAAGAAAGTTTATGAATCTGTGCTTCTTGTCCATGTTATTTTCTTTGCAATTACTCATCCTGAGTCAGGGCAGAAGTGTCCAAGTTCGGGCTTGGGTGGGACTCCTTGGAGCCTCCCTGCTTTGGGGACACAGAATCATTGTCTGCCCTGGAGTGGGGGATTTTCTGGGGAGGTTCGCCCTATCGGTTGGGCGGCTGGGAGGCTGTGGCTGAGGTGGCAACATCTCAGGGCACACAGTCTTGGGGCAGTGTTTTCTCAGCCGACGCTGCTGCTCTGGGGACCAGCTTCTGCATCTGCCGTGGGGTTTGGCCAGATGTACGTTCCAGGTCCTCAGCACCGTGGGGTCTGCAGTCCTCCTCTGGGGTGTAGGGTGCTTGTCCCAGTCATGGCATGCCCTATGGTTCAGGGCATGGACCAGACCCAAGGAACAGTCACCAACTGAAGCCTCACCGCCCAAAGACTCTGACCACATGGACACATGAGCAGCCCTGGCCTCTGTGCTACCTCCAGCTGCTTTTCTGAGTGGGGTAGACGGGGCTCTTCTTCCAGGCTCTGGACGATGCCTGCCCTTCCAAACTGGGCAGGGAGAGCTGGTGAACCCCTGCAGAGCGCTTTGGAGAGAAGCTGCACTTTCTGTTAGGGGTGAGGGTGGCTGTCCTTCCTGCCTGGCACTACCGGGGGCACCACTGATCCACAGTGGGTAAAGGACCCCAGGGAGGTGCTGCTCTCTCCTTGGTCCAACTTCCATGAGGACATACTGCAGTGAGGCTTGTCACGTGTGTGGCTAAGTGCCTGCTAACAGGCCCCCGACAACTGCTCTGATGTATTTGATCCTCACTGTAACACAGGACTTGGAAAGAACGTGCACTATGCCAGGGGACGTCTGGGGTCAGGGTCTGGCTGACTCCAGAAGCCATTCTCTTTGCTGGATGCCCGCCCGCCATGCCCAGGTTCAAGTCACTGGGGGCTTCTGCCCTGACCAGGCCTCACCCAGTGTGGGGACCTACTGGAAGGCCCAGATCATGTCTTAGACTCTGGCGGGCCCTGGTAGGCCCGGGAGGAGTGAGGGATTGAATCCTCTCCCCATCTCCACGCCCACCGTGTCCTAATGCAGGAGGCTCTGACACCCTGGGGGCCGCCCGACGAGCCCCTGAGAGCTGCCGGCGGGAGCTCCAGCCAACCAGCCTTTCTGCCACGGGAGCGGGAAGGGTGCTACTTAAGAGAACCACGACACGGAGCACTGTCCTGGCGGCCCAGCTAAGTGATGTGGACCCGTGAGCTGGCCTTGGGGGTGGTTGGGAGAACCCACCAAAGACGCCGTGAGCAGTCAGTGACCTTGGCCCTCTGCCCATCAGCGGTGCTCTGAGGCTCTGTAAGCTCAGTGTTTCCAGAGTTCCCAGCTTTTCAAGGGATGCCAGATAGTCTGGACTTTTATGCACAATAATTCTTGATTTTTAAAAACACAAAGTGAGCCGAGTTGAGGGCTCTCCTGGGAAGATCCCTTGGGCTTCGGGCTGCAGCTCCTGCTTCTCCAAATCCTAAGCTCTGGGCGGCTGAGGTCTCCTGCAGGGGCCCAGCGGGTGGAGCAGGTGCCTCCGACACCAACCACGATCAGCACGACCCCTGCCTCACTCTGGAACACTCTGTAGGGATGGTGGGTTTAGCTGGATGAGGACGGACCCCATCCTCCCCTTAAAGGTGCAGCCTTCTGGGACACTTCAGTCTCTTAGGGAGGAAGAGTGTGCGGCCCCTCGGTCCCTCATGTTGCCACATCCCACTCAAGGGCTAGGTTCCACGGAGCCAGCAGCCCTCCTGGTAAGTGCCATCATTTTCCTGTGGGTGCCCAGCAGGTCAGCACCGCCCGGGGGCCAGGCCGAGTTTGCCTCTCCACAGAGGCCTGGGGCCAACAAAAGTGTTTGGGAGCAAGGTCGTTCGTGTGGGAAGTCAGCTAGAAGTGGGCATGGGTTGCTCTGGCCGGGGTTAGCCCTGCAACGTGGCTCAGGGTGGGGCAGAACCTTCAGGGACAGAGGAGCAAGGCCACACCACGTACCATTGCCTTTGTCTGAGCGCTGCGGGTGGCTGTTGACAGCATTGGGGATCCCATGGGTGGCCCAGCGAGTGTGGGCGATGCCAAAGTGCGTTTCAAACTCCACCTTTAAGTCCATGCTGTTTTGTTCTAAATGAAAGAAAAATGAGTTTGCCACACTTTAAACACAAGAAAGACACAGGACTGTTAAGGGAAGGTGGTGTCCTTACACCACGACACGCCAGCCGTGCCGACAGCACGTCCCCTGGGCCCAGCCGGGCACCCCGCCGGGTCCTGCACCACCGTGCTGAGGGCTGCTTGGGACTCACCAGTAACGCAGCTCACTTCTTCACTGAAATAAACTCACTTTAAAAAGAAAATTACACTAAAATAGAAAAGCAGTATCTGAATAATTAAAATAAATTTGCCAGAATAATTAAAATGAATACTGTACATAACTATTAAAACTTTTTAAACTTCTCCACGTGCCACTGCCTAAAATAAACCATCCTACACTCTGTGAAACACAGTTTTACAACATGGGCTTAACTCTCCTTTTATTTAAGCCTGGACACATCAATATTTTTAGCCTCAAATGCTGTTGGAAAAAAGTCTTTCTTTTAAAGTGGCCCATGCTGCACTTGTTATTCGAACTCAGAGTGTTTTCCACTTACTGTAAAGTTCTTCATCCAGAGCCTTGACTTTTCCGCTTTTCTTGACAAGCTGGATTTGTCTTTCTTTGGCTTCGTGATTATTTCCATCAATTGCCACACCTGCGGTTTAAACATTATTTTTTCTGTTGGAATTTAAGTTTGGTCACAAGGTGCTATGCAGGGCAGGGCTGCACGCTCAGGGCTGCTGGTCACCACAGGTCTTGCACCCCAGGCTTGCTGACCGGTGGACAGCTGTGCAGTTTGCCGGAAATCTCCTTGGACGCAAGATGTGTCGCGAGGGCGGCGGGATTAACTGCAAGCAGGGGACTCCCTGCCTCCTCCCCTGCTGCAGCTGCCCCGCCTGCTCTGCCCTGGGCTGCTGACCAGGGCGAGCCCCACAGGCGGTGGGGGAGGCGCTACCAGCCCCTCCGCTGGTGGCAATGGGCACAGTGAAAGGCTTGTGTCCCATGTGCTCTTCACATTATGACAGTTTTGCTGGTGTCCCAACTGCATTGGTGTCCCTGCAACCTTTTATCTGATTGGCTTTCTGTTAAGAACTTGATGGGGATATAAAATCATATGGCTCCCCACTTCTCCTTGGGCTGCTTAATTAAAAATGGGAAACAGGCTAAATGTCCCCCTATTTGGTGGATGGAGTAAACTGTGAGACAGTCGCCGGACGGAGGATCAGGTAGCCACTTAGAAAGATATTTTGGAAGAGGTTAAGATAATGGAAATGCTAAGGTAAGAGAAAAGAGAATATAAAATTACAAAATTGAATAATTACAATTGGGTAAAAACAAAAAATATCCAAGTACAACACCTCCACCCCTCCCCTACCCCACATCACACCAACAGACTGCAAGGACAGGATGAGGGACACGAAGGTTGATCTAAGATCGATGGAAGGTGCTTTTGTTTTCTGAAGCCACATTATTGAGGTAGGGCTAACATACACAATGCTGTGCATATTTAATATCTACAACTTGATTGGTTTGGCGACAAATCTGCACCCACGAAACCACTACCCCAATCCACGCCATAGACCTACCCGTCACCTACAGAAGTCTGCTCCCATCCTCGTTATTTATAATTTGTGTGTGTGATAAGAGCACTTAACCTAAGATCTGCTCAGCAAATCTAAGACCCTTTTAGCAAATCCTTAAGTACGTAATCCAGCACCCTTACCTGCAGGCCCCTGCCGCAGGGCGCCTCTCCAGCACCTGCTCGCTGTGCACAGCCGAAGATTTGTGGCCTCCCCGTTTCCCGATGGGGAAACTTTGATGGAGGTTTATTTTTTTTATTTCTTTTTTTTACCCTTGTTTTTTCTTTCTACTTTTCTATAGCTTTCAAATTTCTTTAGTGGGCAAGCATTATTTTTATGCTGAGAAGAAATGTTAGTAAGAAGTACCAGAAAAATGCCCAGGTTGTAAAAGCCCACAGCAGAGAAATGGGCAGCGGAGCCTGGTCCCGCGCGAGGCGGGCAGGTGGGACTCACCTGCAGAGTCGTAGCCTCTGTACTCCAGCCGCTGCAGGCCCTTGATGAGGGTCTCAAAGATCTCCTTCCTCGTCCGCGGGACTCTGTAGTTCATGTAGGCGAAGATTCCTGAACAAAGAGAAAAAAGTGGCAAGTTTATAAAACACTCAGTTCACGTGTAGAAGAAAACACTTTGGGGGCACAAGGTGGCAACTCGGGAGGTCTCTGGCTGTTTGCAGAGGGAGGTGTGGCCTTTCCAGACAAGAAGAGTGGCACTTCCCTCCTTCCCCCCGTGACAAAAACACTTGTGCACCCTGTGTCACGCCTCTTGGCCTTGCGATTCCGCTGCAGGGAACTTACGCTGGACTTCCAGGAGACAGCTTTCCTGTGGCAACGTCCATCAGAGCAAAGGCCAGCAATGCAGCCCAACCCCCTTGGGACTCTGCAAGTCCCCACCTCCCTGCATTCCTGGATTTGTACAGTACACGCCTTGAAAGAGTCATAAGGTCACAGCAGCCCCTGGTGGCAGGTGGGGACTGGTGCTGGGCCTCTGCTTCCACTTTCCACCTGTATATGTGGCTTGGAGCTGGACATGAATAAGCACTATGATGACAACAGCAAGAATATGACCATCTCATTCTCCCTTGGGCCCCGGAGAATCCTCACCCTCAAGGTAGGCCGACAAACCAAGATTTTGTTTGGCTTTATTTTCTGCATTTGTATTTCAAAATAATACTTTTCCAAATAGGAAGCCATGGTTGTCATGTTGGTTCTGCCCTTCCAAACCCCTCTACTCCCCCATTGGTGACGACGGACCCTTGACCTGCCTCTCTCTGTGGGTGTCCCAGCCCATCATCCTCTCTCCCCACCTTGGGGAAGCCTGTCCACCTCAGGGGTGGTGTCCTGGCCCTGGCTCTGGCACACCCCAATGCACATACACATCTCCCTGACAAGGGCACAGGCTGGCACCTCTGTCTCTTTTTTTTTTTTTTTTTGAGACAGAGTCTGGCTCTGTTACCCTGTCTAGAGTGCCGTGGCATCAGTCTAGCTCACAGCAACCTCAAAAGCCTGGGCTCAAGCGATCCTCCTGCATCAGCCTCCGGGGTAGCTGGAACTACAGGCATGCACCACCATGCCCAGCTAATTTTTTCTATATATTTTTAGTTGTCCAGCTAATTTCTTTCTATTTTTAGTAGAGACAGGGTCTTGCTCTTGCTCAGGCTGGTCTCCAACTCCTTTTTTTTGAGACAGAGTCTCGCTTTGTTGCCCGAGCTAGAGTGAGTGCCGTGGCGTCAGCCTAGCTCACAGCAACCTCAAACTCCTGGGCTTAAGCAATCCTACCGCCTCAGCCTCCTGAGTAGCTGGGACTACAGGCATGTGCCACCATGCCCGGCTAATTTTTTCTATATATATTTTAGTTGGCCAGATAATTTCTTTCTATTTTTAGTAGAGAAGAGGTCTCGCTCTTGCTCAGGCTGGTCTCGAACTGACTTTGAGTGATCCACCCGCCTCAGCCTCCCAGAGTGCTAGGATTACAGGCGTGAGCCACTGTGCCCGGCCATTTCTGTCTTTATATTTCTCACCATGCCTTCACACACAGTCCTGTTTGATAAACGTATGCTGAATAGAATGACCATATATCTGCATTAACGGAGGAAGCAATAGCACGGGTCATAAGAGACTTATTGGGCTTCAGGCGTTTTCACAGTGCCTGTCTCGGTATGCCTGGGCTGCTGTAACAAAATACCATGGACTGGGCGGCTTATAAACAAATAGGAATTTACTGCTCACAGTTCTGGGGGCTGGAAGTCCAAGATCAAGGTGTTGGCAGATCCGGCGTCTGGTGAGGGCCCCTTCCTGGAAGGGGCGCAGGATCTGTCCAGAGTTTTTTATAAGGGCACTAATTTTATTCATGAGAGCTCCACCCCCACAACCTCATCACCTCCCAAAGGCTCTGCCTCCAATACTATCACCTCGGTGGGGCGAGGACTTCAATATATGAATTTAGGGAGAACATGAACATTCAGACCATAGCAGTAGCTAATCTTGCTGAGGCTCATCACGTACAGGCACTGGGCCACGCAGATGTCAGCACAAGCCCTCAGCGGCCTTCAAGGTTGGCCCACAACCCTCCTCTTACCTTCTGGAACAGAAGCCTGGGGAAGCCGGGACTCACCCAGAGCCAGAGTGGAACCAAGGAGACCTGACTTCAAGATTTAAACGCTCCTAACCACTGGGATGAACACTGTGAAGGTTAAAAGATTTATTTTCCCAATTACATTTTGCTGGGATGAGAGAAAGTTCTGACCAGGATCAGAGTTCTTCCAGAGACGAACTTCACAGAGGACAACCTGCCCCGCAGATAGCCCAGGGCTGGCCATAATTATACACAAAACCACCTGCAACATCTCTGGTCATTAAGAAGATTAGATTCAAGTGAATACAGAATGAATGACTAAACTTCAATGAAAAGAATGTTATATTCCTAAACAGTAAGTAGGGTCCCATCACACAAACACTTAACTTACTAAAATTCATCTACATGCACAGTCAAAAAGCAGGTGATAAAATTAAATAGTATCATAAGTTATATTTAGCATTCTTATGTACTGTAAGCTACTGTACACAGGATATATTTGCACACACATATTAAGGTGAAGGGTTTATATAGAAAAACATGTACCCGGTACACGGGCAATTTTGCCAGTAAGCTATTTTTGTCTTCCTCGCTGACTTCAGGCCAGGTGAGAGGCGCTGAGTGCGAGCCGCCGGGCCCTTCCCCCGCGGGGCCTGCACTGCCCGGCTCACGCTTAGTACCTACACTGCCACCAAAACACACATCTGGGCATGCGACGTACTTTTGTCACCTTGTTTTTTTTTGCTTTTTTTTTTTTAAGATAGTTACTTTTTAATGTCAACATTAAAAAATTTTTTACCAGCTTTCTTGAGATATAAGTCATGTACCACAATATCCTCCCATGTAAATTATACAATTCAATGGTTTTTGGTATATTCAGAGTTGTGTAATCATCACCACAATGTATGTTTTAGGTGAAACTTTTAATAACATTAATTTTTCTAAAAACAATCAGAAAGTTCCCTGGGGGACATGGTCAAATTCTGGCCGCTGTAAAGACCATATAGTTATGGGAGACAGTTACTGAGAGGATGGAGCGATTCAATAAATCGTTGTTGGAGTCTTTTAATCTAAACTTTCCTGGCATCCTGAGAATGTTCTAGAATTACACCTGTGCCCACTAAGGGAACCTGGCAGACATCACAGATGACACAAAGATTCAGACATGTAACCATCACCAACTCTGAAAAGGTTTTGAATTGTGTTCAGCAGAGTGCTCTAAGGGTGGGCTCTGCGACTCCCCTCTGTGGTCCCCTCCTGCTGGCCACACGTGGCTTCTGCACACGCGTCAGGCATGTAGCTCTGCGTATTGTCGCTGACTCTCAGACCCGTGACAGTTTCTGGGGGGCAGCAGGGGGTGCCGCCAGAGCCCCCTGCAGGCTCGGACAGGGAAAGGGTCCTTGCCCTCAGGACTGCACGCCGTGTCCACACGCAGCGGGGAGCCGCGGCCGTGAGGGAAGCTGCCAAACAGTGGTATTCACGGTCTCTGCGCAGAAGACACAAATCTAATTTTCAACAAGAAACCTCTTGCGTACCGACATCTGTTCCGTAATGCTTTTCACGAGCAAAGCTCTCTCTCCTTTCGCAGCTCGTCCTCCTCACCGGACTCTCCCTGTACTCTGCTGCACTGAAGTGGGCAAAACAGCATTCACATTGTGTTCTGATTCTTTTTTTAAAAAATAGAATAGAAGAAAAGGAAGCTGCTCTTCTAGGAATTTCTCTTGCTATTTACATCAGAATTCCCTTTTAAATCCCTCCCATCCATGAATAAAAGCCACCGTGAGAATACATTTTTTAACCTTTTTTACCTTTAAGATCAGGAAAGATCAAGCAGTTTGACAATAAGCGAGAGTTTAAATTCCAGCACCCTCTTTGGAAGGCCGTGTGGCAATCTCTCAAAATTCAACATGTACACACATCTGTTGCCCAGAGCTGCTGCACTTCTAGGAACACATCCAACAGGCATCTCTGCAGAGACGCATGTGCACAGCCACGAGGAGAGCTGCTTAGCGCTGTCTGCGGTCACCAAAGGCTGGAGACAGCCGGACGCCGGCAGGGACCAGGTGGGGGGGTTGCAGCTGCACAGCGGCCTGCAGCAGGCAGCCCTTACGGCCGCGCTGTCCTGGAGGGCAGTCTGCATCCCCAGGACGTGTCAAGGGGAAAAGCAGCTTGCAGAACATGAATAAACTACACAGGGCTGGGGGTAGGTGCGCGGAGCATTTCTGGAAGGGCACCAAGACCAGCAGGCAGTGGTTGCCTCTGACGTGGTCACTGAACATGGGACAGACACTTCCTTCCCACGGTGTCCTGTTTGTACGGTTATTTCCCCACATGCCACTACATAGTATTTTACCCCTGTATGAATTAGGTGGTGGTGAGTACATGACAGTTATCTAGATGCCAGATAATGTCTGAACAAGAAAAGACTCTATTCTGTCAGAAGGGGACACCCTAGCCAAGGCACAAGGGTTGACATGGACCAGCTGTTTAGACAGTGGTGGGTGTGACAGCCCTGGTTCACCCTGATCTCCTGTGGGCACGGGCATCCCGGTGAGGACCCTACAACTTCCAGGGAAAGGTGCACTGACGGTGTGGCACCTGGGACCCCCCAGGACGGACCTCTGGCCGGGTCTGCTTTTGTTGCAACCGTCTCATCACATCCAGAGTGGCAGGACCACTGCCAGCCCTTCCTTTTGCAGGGCCCCTGCCCTGGCCAGTCCCTCCTGCCCCTCGACCTCTCCCTGGCCCCACCCACCTGGAGGAACAACAGCTGACCACACCTCCTGATCCTTAAAAGGACTGGCTCAGGGTCACGCACCTGGGGTGGCCTCCTTCCTCCCTCTGCCACTTGCCATCTGAGGGACGGCAAGAAACACAGAGGGTGGCCACCGAAGCCTGCGGCCAGCACCAGGAGCTGATCTCAAATCCCTTTCAGGGCAGCCTCCAGCAGGTCACTGAACCCCTGCACCTCTGTAAAAAGGGGGTGATCGCTAGCATAGTGCCTGCCACATAGTAAGTGCCCATTAAAATAAAATGAGGCAAGGAGCTTGAGAAATTATCCCTTGAGAAGTTATCTTTAAATTAAACCAGGGGGGCCGGGCGCGGTGGCTCACGCCTGTAATCCTAGCACTCTGGGAGGCCGAGGTGGGCGGATCGTTTGAGCTCAGGAGTTCGAGACCAGCCTGAGCAAGAGCGAGACCCCATCTTTACTAAAAAAATAGAAAGAAATTATATGGACAGCTAAAAATATATATAGAAAAAATTAGCCGGGCATGGTGGTACATGCCTGTAGTCCCAACTACTCGGGAGGCTGAGACAGGAGGATCCCTTGAGCCCAGGGGTTTGAGGTTGCTGTGAGCTAGGCTGACGCCATGGCACTCACTCTAGCCTGGGCAACAAAGTGAGACTCTGTCTCAAAAAAAATAAATAAATTAATTAAACCAGGGGGAAAATTGTACCATTTACTGTTATTTCTTCTTGGCCTTCTGCCTGGGGAAATAATGGTTAAACCAAATGTATGATTTGGCTGTGGTTTGATCAAGATTTAATTCACCCTGGAAACATTCTCTGGCCATGAGGGCCTCAAAAAGGGGTCAAGAGAGGACAAGGGTGCTCTGGGACCCCTGAGCCCTCAGGGGAGGTGGGAAAGGGCCTCCTGCTGGGGGCGGGGAAGACAGCCGAGGCCGGCTCTTGGCACAGGTGGCTGTGACCCATTCTACAGTCTCTCAGCTCACAGGTTCCCCATGAGATCTGAGCAGGCCTTTCCCCACCCCCTTCCAAAGCCACGTGGCCCTGTTTACTTTCTATACAGCATTTGCCTCCTCTTCTGTTTTCTGACTCCCACGGGACTGTAACCTCCATGAGAGTGGAGGCCACATCCGTCCTACCCATCTTTGGGTCCCCAGCAGCTGGCCCAGGGACTGGCACATTTTAGGTGCTCAATAAATATTTCTTGAATGAGTGACTGGAGGGGACACCGAGGAAGGTGGCTTCTGAGCTGGGCATGAGAAGCCACGCTTAGCCAGAAACACGCAGGTCCGTTTGCTGGAACCCACAGCGAAACCATGAGGGACACAAAGGCAGGGGGTGATGGGTGCTGAGCTGGGGGTCCCTGGGTGTCAGCCCCTGTCACCAGGGGAGCACGGCACTGCCAGAGCTCAGGGTGAGCCGCAAGGCACTCCGACGCTGATGTTCCCCAGCACAACCTCCCTGCCCCCATGCAGTGTGGTGGAGGAGCACAGCCTTCCCACTGAGTGACCAGGGAAGCCCCCGGGACCCTGCTGGGTGGGCTGCACAGTAAGCCACTGCAGAGGCTTCCCAGTGCCACCACTTTCTGAACCTCGTCTTCTCGGACCCTCACAACACCCTGTGCAGAGGAACTGCGGCCTCCGTGGGCGGAGAGGGCGTCTGCGGCTCCAAGGCCAGAAACTTGAGCAATTCACAGCCAGGTCTGCCTGACCGCAAGCCGGGGCTTATCACTGCCGCCCCCCAGTCAGCACAGAATCCTATCCCAAGGGGAGAGGAACGGCTCTCACAGACACCTGGCTTGGGGGAGATGCCCACCTGGCACTAGATGGACAGGCCTCAGAGACCCCCTGGTCAAGTTCAGGCCGGGTGCTGCCCTTAGAGCCCAGCCCCACCCCGACACTCCCAAGTGCGACTCCACCCTTCTCCTTCTGTCCTGTCCACCCCTAGGGCCTCTGAAACCAGCCAGGGAGCCTCCAGCCACACCCCCCAACCCTGCCCGGGGCCCACAGCCCTGCCTCAACCTCTCACCCCTGCTCCCCACAGGCCCCTGCAGGGGCCAGCCTCAGCTCTCACTCCCGAGGGGCCCCCAGCCCGGTGCTGTCCCCTCCCACGTCCCCCGCACCTATTCTCACACGCTGCCTCCCCAATCCCTCTACCCCAGATGAAAACCATCTTTCCCACCTCTGACCTCTCTTTTCCAATTCCCCATCCCTTTTCCAAGACTTCTCCCACTTTCTATCTCGACCTACTGCCATTACTGGCCTCCTCTCCTAGAGCTGCTCGTCCCATAGGACAGGTGTCCACACCGACAGCCCTCCATCTCAGCACTGAAGGGCTCACCTTTTCAGCCCATGAACCGATACAGGTCAGAGACTACCCCAGGTCCTGGACTGGAGGGCTCCCTGCCCCGACAGAAGAGCACAGGCAACGGATTTCTGCCTCAAGGAATGCTCAGAAAATTCCTGAGTGTGTGCGCGTGTGTGGTGTCGGGGCAGGGGGCAGGTCTAGTCTCCTGGGTGAGGCACACAGGTGTGTGGAGGCCTCGGGGCCATGGCAAGGGCCACCGAGGAGCTGTGGCCTCTCTGACTGTCCAGTCCTTGCTCACCTAGACCGAGGAGGGCCACTCCACTGACGGGATGGGGAGGACAACCCCCACCTCCTCCTCACAGAACCAGGGCAAAGCTGCAGGCGCTGAGGAAGCGGGTGCTCCGGTCGCAGCCCTGCTTAAAGACAGGCAGCGGAGCCCGCAGGCCTGGCCAGGGCCCTGAGCGGACCCAGCTGGCTCCTCTGCCTCGGGCCTGCTCGGGGCTCCGTGGTTTAACACTGTCTCTCCGCTGGAACCC
Organism: Eulemur rufifrons; assembly: GCF_041146395.1. Taxonomy (NCBI): domain Eukaryota; kingdom Metazoa; phylum Chordata; class Mammalia; order Primates; family Lemuridae; genus Eulemur; species Eulemur rufifrons. Next base: position 54,978,375 of record NC_090987.1, read on the forward strand.
AGGAGGTACCAGACTCTGCTTCCTGCAGCAAACCAGACAAGGCCTTTCTAGTTTTAGTAGAAAAGTTCCTGGTGTCCTTGTCATTCTAGGATTTTACGAGGAACAAAGTGGGAAGTGACATATACTCTAAGTATTACCGAAAGAAAAAAAAAACTTTTAAGAAAAAATGTGTTAAATTTTGGCTATAAATGCCAAAAATTTTTTTCAGTGAGAAATATTTTCCTTGAAAATTAAAAAGAAGAACATGATCAGGTTGAATTGCTCAATCATTTTTGTGCAGAATTCATCTTTAGACTTTTCTCTCAAAGTTGTTTGTAACCTCAAGTTAATCTCTCTTTATAAGCTTATTTTGCTAAATACAAAAGTAATCCCTTAATTTAAGAGCATAGTTTACTAATGCTACGCCACTAAATGTCCAGGTTTTTCTGAACTTGGGGAACCCCTGATGGTTGAGACTGACTTACAGGGGAAGGACACAATGACAGGGAGGAAGAGGAGGAGGTGGAGGGGGGCCACAGCCCATGCAGAGATGGAAGCCATGTGGCCACAAGCCAAGGAGTGCCAGGAAACGCCAGAAAGTGGAAGAGGCCAGGAAGGAGTCTCCTCTAGAGCTTCCAGACGAAGCACAGCCCTGAAGACACCTTGCTTTTGGCCCAGTAAAACTGATTTTGGACTTCTGGTCTCCAGAACTGTGAGAGAATAAATTTGTGTTGTTTTACATGAGCAAGTTTGTGGTCATTTGTTAGAGCAGCCAGAAAAAACGAATATGCCAATCAAGACAAAAGATGGTGATCAAGGCAAGGGCTCTACCTTCTAGCAAGAACTAAGAATTCTCCAATTCTCCACCCCACAGCCAAGTCTTTTTTCTTTTTTTCCCCCTTCATAGATTACAAAGTGAATCACAGGGAAGGTTTAAGAGTGCCTGGCTGGGAGGAACAAATCCCTTCTGCCCTCCCTTTCTTCCTAGGAAGGTCAGCTCCCTGTCCTCTCTGTGCCGGGGTCCCAGGTTCGGACTGCTGGGGGGGCAACAGGTAGCACCAGTGAGCAAGGCAGCTGGGAGGGGCAGGGAGAACTGGGGCACATGTGCCCATCATCCAGGGGGTCACTCATGCACCATTTGGAAATACGGACTCCGTGTTGCTTATCTTTGGATTTTTTTTCAAGAGAAGCCCAAAATCCACCTACTTATGTGAAATCTCCCAATTTTGTAATGTGGTAACTAATTTTAAAAAATGTTTTAACCCTGTGCGCCAAACAAAAAGACGTCTGTGTGCCTAGTTTGGCCCAGGACTGCCGGGCTGCATGCAGCCTGTGCACAAGATCCTCCTCCGCAGCGGGATTTCTCGGGTCAGGCAGCCCCGGTCAGTGAGCAGCCTCTGGACTGGCCCTCTAACCCACCTGCCCCCTCTTTGGTGGGGGGACCACACCCAGGAGATCTTCAAAACCCCAGGGCCTGGAAAACAGAGGGCCTCTCCACGATAGTCAGTCCCCAGTGGCTGAATGAAGAAGAGAAGGAAAGAAGGAAAGGAGGGAGGAAGGAAATATCGTAACTTTTCTATTGGCAGAAAGTCAGCAAAATGCCAGCAACTCTTGGATGTCAACCAAACCCGACATGTGAATACCTAAGTGCCATTTCAGCTACCCTCTCAGTACACCGAAAGCCGTGGAGCGTCATCTGCCCAGTTCACGGAGGATTGACCCCTGCCGGCGCGGGCTTTCCGAGGGGGAAGCCTCGGCAGACAGACTGTGTCTGTCTCAGCAGACACAGTCTGAGCACGGTCCTTAGCACAGGGATAGGGAAGGGCCTTTGGTCTTGTTCCCTGCAGGAACTGCCAAGGAGACCTGAGACCTGAGGCTGCCTCCACGTGGCAGCAACAGGCATGGCCCAGAGAAAAGACCTGAAACAATTCCTGCTCAGACACAGGTGTGCACAGTCCTCTCCAGGCCGCGATTTCCCCCAGTGTAAAGTGAAGAGGTTATGTGGTTCTTTCCAGGAGCATCCTCACAATTTCTGCTGTATCCTTGTACCAATGGCACAGTTATTTCTTTAATATTTTTCTGTAAAAATTGACTAAATTTTCAAAAACATAAATGAATTTGTTACAAAAAGAAACAACCATAAAACGAAAGCCAGTATCACTTGCCATACACACACAGATCATAATCCAAAAAAAAAAAAAAAACAGACTGATGTGCTCAATTCTAGCCAGCTGCTGCTGCCTGCTCTGAGCCTGGGAAGTGTCAGAGAGACGTTAAGGACACATTAGCACCAAGCTGAGACTTTCTCCTGCTGTAACTTTCCCATGCAGGGATTCCATAGGACTCCAGGCTGAGCTACACCCGCCCTGCCAACAGCAAGGATCAGCCCTAGGGAAATGAATTCCCAAAAGGCATCCTTAGTCCTGCAAATACTCTTTGATTCTGGCTCTGGGCCACGGCCACTCTCTTGAGCCCTGGGTATCCTTTGGTGACCCAAGCCCCTTCTCACACTCAGCCATGAGCAGTACCAGAAGATATGAGGACACGGTGTTCCGCCCACAGCACAACATTTCCTATGGGGACAATATGCGTGCAGCCCTTTAAGAAAGCAGAACAAAAAACTTGTGATTTTGAACATTGGAGGAGTTAGGGCCCCCCAAACCTCAGAAAGACACCAGAGAAAGCCAGATGCAAGCAGGCCCGGTAGGACGCAGGAGGGCAGGCGGGGTGGGGGTGGAGGGGCATCCGAGGGGAGGAGGGCAGTAAAGGCTCTGGTGCTGGGGGGCAGAGCCTCCAAGTTCAAGGGTCTCATGCACAAGTCTGGGTCCAAGGCCACCAGTTGGCCGAGAGTCTGGAATGCCACACTGAGAGCTCTGGAATCTGAAGGGCTTTGAAACCTTCCAAAATTGCCATGTTTGGCTCATCTCTGTCCCCAGAAGCACCTAGAGGCAGCCCTACACGTTGCAAATGACGCCCAGGAGTACTGAGATTTTTGCTGAGGGTTCAGGAATTTAAACTGATGCCCGTTCAGCCAAAGCCAGCTGCCCACTTCTTGGTCCTCTGGCCCCGAAACAAGGCCTGTACAGACCTTGGCCCAGGGCGCACAGCCGGCGCACCCCACCCCTCGGCCCTCGGCAAAGTCAGAGAGAGGCCTTTCATGGCTTCAAAAGTTCCACCAGGTCCTCCAGCCACAGGAGGCTGGAACGGGTAACCGAATCCTAGTCAAGTGAAGAAAAAAAAAAAAAACGCACAGCGACCTTTTGTCCCAGCAGAAGTTCCAGCCTCTCTCCAGGCCAGCGGAGGCGGCCCAGCCAGAAGAGTAAAGAATTGCAGATGTGCGCTCAGGGCCGCGGCCACCCTCCCGGCTGCCCGGCAGCCACGCGGGACGGCGGGGTTCGCCGCGGGCATCCGGCCGCCGAGCCGGCCCGTTCCCCGCCCTGGACTCCGTCTCCTCGCTTCGGGCCGAGGCTCCGCCGCGATTACTGCCGCTTCCCCACGCCTCCCCGAGAATTCTTTGCAGCAAAAAAGCGGCAACAGGGAACCAACCCTGCTACAGACAGGAGGTTCATCTGGGGTCGCCAGGAGGACGCCAGCGCACCGGGGGCTGCTCTCCCTGCCGCGGGGGCGACCCGGCGGCTGCTGGGGGTGCAGGCGCGGGGGCCGAGAGCTGGGCTGGGCCGCCTTTGTGAGCGGCTGGGGAAGTGGAGGAAAGCGCCCCCTTTGGACTTGGGGTGGGGACACCTCTGTGTTGCGGGGGCCCGGGCCAGGGGCCGGACCAGTTGCCCCCCTCTGTGGGGGAGCCGAGCCTGGGTCCCCCTCACTACGACGGAGACCCGGGCTGGGCATCCCCCCAACCCCTCCCGGAGACACCCAGGCGGGGGCCGGGCCGGGGGAAGGCAGGCCTGGTCATCGAGAGCCCCGCGCTCGGCGCCCCCGCCGGGTCCCCGGCGCCCGTTCCCGGAGGAGGGCGGCTCGGGCGAGCGACGCACTCACCGCACATCGTGGCTGCGGCTCTGGCCCTCGGCGGCTCCGGGACCTGCGCACTGGGGACGCTCCGGGTAATCCTGGCGCCGTGTGCTCAGAGGGCTCCGGCTCCCGCGGTTTTAGCCCCGAGCCCGGCGAGGGGGCGGGGCGGGGCGGGACCCTCCTTCCGCCTGCCTGCTCCCCATTGGCCCCCGGTTGTCGTGACAACGGTGGGGACAGGGACCCCCGGAGTCCCGGAACCGCCAAGGGGCTGCTCCCGGGCGCGGGTCGCCACTGTGCCGCGAGCGCGCCGGGCGCTGGAGCCTGGAGGTGGGCTGGGGGCAGCCAACGACCCGAGCCCACACCCGATTCAACCCCGGGCGGCGTGGAACCTTGGGCGGAGGGCGGTTCAACCCGCTCTGTGCCTCCGTTTCCCCGTCTGTAACATGGGAGTAACCATGGACCCCACCTCCCAGGTGCGGGCGAGGATAGGACAGTCGGTGTAGCCCTCAGGGAGCCGCGGGTCCTGGCTGTCCCGCTGTGCCGGACGCTCAGAGCTCCAGAGACGCGGCCCACGATCGGCCCGGTCCCGCCCTGCGAGGAGGGGACTCCTGGGCTGGGCCGACAGGAGAAAACTGGGGCTCCTTGTTGCTGGGAAGGGACTTTGCCAAGACTGGACAGCCGCAGCGGTGGCAGAGTGTGAACCTGGGTTTATTGTGGAGCCTGAACTTGGAGGCGAGGATTCCCCACGTTGTGAACCTAGCTGGGGGCAACCCAGGAAGCCACCCCTCCTTGAGCCGGGGCTCCCGCCAGGGGCCGGAATCCCACCCGCTGCAGCCTGCGACCCCGCCCTGGCTCCAGGCTGTCCCTCCCCTCCCCGCCGAGCTCTGCGCCCCTAGTCTCCCGAGGAAGGTCACGAGAACTGGCCCAATATTTGAGTACTTTGAAGACATCTGTTTTTTTTTTTTTTTAACTTAAAAAAAAAACCCGTGAAATTCTAAACAGATCCTCCCCAGACCGTGAGCAAGAACCAAATGAAGCTTTTCACGTCTTGTCTAGAGCATTTCTCCTGACGTGATCTCTCCCTAGCTTCACTGTGCCTCTGTGGGCCCTGGGGGGAGGTGTTTGCTGTCCCCATTGGAGGGTCGGTGACAGCAAAGGAGGGGGCTTGGTTGAGTCACGATGCTGGGAAACAGCAGAGCTGATTCAGGAGCTGCTGCACTTGCCTCTCACCCTCCCACCAGGCAGGGCCCCATTCACTCATTCATTCATTCCCAAATCCTAAGCACCCACTTCATGCCTGTCCTGGCACTCGGGACTTCGTGATGATGAGTGAGAGCAGATCTACGAGGTAGTTAGTGCGGAAGCAGGCGCTAAGCTGGTGGTCACACGGCAGCTGGACAATTCCAGGTGGGATACAGGGAGGAGATGGGCAGGGCCCGTGAAGAGGGTGCCAGGCTCTTCCTGGGACTGGGCTGGAGCTGGCACTCGTGCAGGTCAGTCGACAGCCAAGGCAGTTCTCCCAAGGAAGTTAGCAGACACTCGAAGGCAGGGAGCAGCGGGCATGTGCAGAGGTCCCCTGGGTGAGGGCTAGAACTTGAGCCTGGAGATCATGCTGTCCTGCCCCAAACTGGCCTCTGCTGTCTGTAACTGAGATGGGAACAAGATGAGGTCGTCAGGCGCTCTGCTAGAACCAGGAGCCCTGGGGTCCTAGCAGGGTCCAGGTCTGTGCTCCATCTTCCTTGGGGATCCACAGCTCCATGGTGGGAGTGGCATGAATGCTATGACCCCTGGGGAGGCATCTACCTCAGGGGCTGGCTGAGCATCTCCTCTGCTTTGGGGACCAGCCCCCTGAGAATGCTTTGGGAGGGTGGGGCCTGGGCCTGGCCACGTAGCCACTAGATCCCCAAGTGGGATCAGCCCGTGGCCCATGCTGGACCCTTGGGTGGTGCAACTGGATGGAGGATAGCCTGGTGATACTGGAGACCTTCTTGTCACCTTTGGGGTGGAATGGGGAGAGGCCATCTGACAGCAGAGTGATCCAGAGCACACAGATGGATCTAGGATGGAGCTGACACAAATGAGAGCCCCGGCGTCCAGCCAGGTCTGAAGCCAGGATCTATCCCTGGACTTCTCTGTACCGGACTCCATAAATTCCCACCCTTGCCTGAGGCTTTCTGAGGTGACTTCTGTCATTTGCAACCAAGTGGAGTCCTGACTCCTGCAACCTGCTGGACTTAGGCTCTGAGGTTCAGGTAGGCAGCTGGTGGCCCCAGCCTTTAAGGTCCTGCTGGCTGGAGGTAGCTCCCCTTCCTGCTCTCAGCTCTGTCTGGAATCTGTCCTCACACAGCTGGGGAGGCCCCTGGGGGTTGGAGAGATTAGACAATCTGCCCACAGTCACACAGCCAGGGAAGAGGGGCTGGTCTGGATCAGAGAGCCCAGGCTTGCTGCCTTTTGGGAAGAAGGAAAATGTGGGATGATGCATTGGTGCCTCTCTCAGGTTGGCCCCGGCCTGCGCTTACAGGAGGGTGAGCAGGAGTGGCTGGGGCAGGGCCTGGGTGTCCACTGCCCAGGCTGATCTCTATGGCCGGCTCCGGCCCCGCTCCCCAGGAGTGCCTTGGCCCTGCTGGCCAGAGGGTGGGCCCACAGGCTGGAATTGCAAACAGCAGCCACAGACATGGCTTCTTCACCTGCACAGTTTTTTCAAAGCTCTTTGTAGTTGGGAGATTTGCTCATCGATCTGCTCCCCACTCCTCCACCACTCCCAACAAAAGCAGCCCAGTTGAGTCCTGTGGCTGTCCTGGTAGATGTGAAATGTGCCTGTCATCCCTTGGCCACAGGCCCTGTTCATCTGTTTTTCCCTGTGACATTTCCCGTAGGGTCTGGGGAGGGTTATAGGGCCACGGTATGGTGAGGACCCCCTCTGGCTCCTGCAGGCATCCTGGCTGGACTTTTACCAGCTCTCATGTTGTCGTCAGGGTCCTCACTACGAGTCTCCGCCAGCCACAGCTCTGCCTGAATCTGGGCTGGTCACCTGTTCTTCCTGCTCTCCTTTTACCCCTCTGGATGCAGAAATGCCAGGCAGGTCTCCCTGTTGCCCAGAGACCCCGCCCAGCCCAGCCCAGAGCTGTGGAGCACAGGGCTTCCTGGACTTCAGCAGAGGGCCCGGGGAGCTGGAGGTGCAGGGTGCTGAGGCCTGCTGCTGGGAGCCCTGGGTTGGATCGCTCCATGGGGATGGAGGGAGATTCTAGAGGGACCTAAGAGTGGTGCTCTCAGTGGGCAGCAGGTAGGATTTGGGGAGCCCAGGTCAGACATCCCAGGTGTTGTGACTTGGATGGAGTGTCCCACCTTGGGGCAGCTGGTCCTCAGCTCAGATTCAAGGTGGGGACACAAGGAGCAGCAGAGCTTGGGGCTAGACTGGAGCATGGGGCAGGAAGACACCCCCCTACCCCTCCTGTGGGACTGGGATAGGGTGGATGGGGGGTGGGTAGGATGCAAAAAGCCCACTGTCAGCGAAAGTCTGAGGGACTGGTCTGGGGCCAGGGCTCGAGGATAGCCAGAAGTGGAGAGCTGGGCAGGAAACTGAGGCAGGAATCCTTGCAAGAATAAGAAGCTTGGCTGGGGCCTGGGAAGTGGGGTGGGTCATGTAGCTCAGGTTTTGGCCACCAGATGGCTCCATTGGCCCCGAGCCCTACGCCAGCACTGAGGCAGGAGCGACCCTCCCCCGCCTCATTCCTCAGCACAGGCCAGGGGCAGTGGGGACCGTCCCATCAAGTTCCTTGTTTCACCTTTGTCCTGCAGAGCTTAGGAGGTCTGCCAGAGAGCTGAGCTTGTGTACTCTTTCATGACTATAGGTTAATTTTTTTTTAATTAATAGGGCTATTTATACATTTTTGTAACTTTTTTCTTACAGAAGAAATACATGTTCATTTTAGGGAATACAGAGTAAAATTTTTTTCAAAGGGTTGACCACCGTCAACTTCTTACACCTTCCAAATGTTATCCTCCACATACACGGTCAGTATTTAAACAATGCAGTCACCCTGCAAACGTCGTTTTGCAGCTGAGGTTTGACAAACTGTGCTGCGAAGCCCGGATCTGGCCCAGGAACGCCGGTGCTGTCCCACATACCCCTCTGGTACCACTGTCCCCTGGAAAAGCTGGGCCTTCGCTCTGCTGAGCTGGGAGAGGGTGGGGATCTGAGTGGGACGAGCAGAAATCTGAGATTGCAGGAAGCACTGTCTGGGAGACAGCAGTGATCGGGGAGTGGCGGCTGCAGCCTGTCGTGCCGTCCCTGGAGGCTCTCTGGCCCCGACAAGGGGGCTTCCGCTATGGGCTGAATCTCTGTGTCCTCCTCCCCCAATTCCTATGTTGAAATCCTAACTCCCAAGGTGATGCTACCAGGAGGTGGGGCTTTTTGGGAGGTGATCACGTCAAGAGGGTAAAGCCCTCCTGAATGGGGTCATTGTCCTTATCGAAGAGGCCCTAGAGAGCTGCCCCACCCCTTCTGCCGCATGAGGACACAGTGAGAAGGCGGCATCTGTGAGCCAGGGAGTAGGCCCTCACCAGACACCGACTCTACTGGTGCCTTGATCTTGGACTTGAGCCTCCAGAACTGCAAGAAATGTCTGTTGTTTACAGGCCTGTTAGTCTATGGTATTTTGTTGTAGCAGCCCGAACGGACTAAGGCAGCTGCTGACGCCAACACCTGCCTAGCCACGCATGGGTGGCACTACCTAAGCTCACCCCATGCCAAGCTGCTCAATTATTTCAGGCAAAGTATCTCCTCAGGGACGAAAAGGCACATATTGGGGTCCCTGGCAGAGCAGGAAGAGGCCTCACATTCATGGACCATTCGGTGCAGCACAGCATGGCTGCTCATGTGTCTCACAAATGCTCATGTGTCTCACAAGTGCCCATGTGCCCGCATGCCCATGTGCCTACCCTGTGCTGGAGGGGGCGGGTTTCAGAGAGGAAACCAACCCAGTTTCCACCCTGGAGGAGCCCATAGTCTAGTGGGCAAGTATACACACACACATATACACACACAAATACACACACAGAAAATCAGAAAATAGGCGGTGGGTATGGAATCTACCTGAGTATTGTAAGCTGAGGAGGCATTCAACTGCAAATGAGGCAGGCAGACAGGCGAGCTGTGCAAAGGCCCAAGGGGCAGGAAAAGCAGGTCAGGTGCAGAAGGTCAGCAGGGCAGAGTTGTTGATCCCCCACACCTTGCCTAAGACCAAAGCAGGTAACCGTGAATAAGGAAGCTGAGTGGGAGAGAGGAGGTGACGGGGGCAGTGGGGACTGAGGGAGCTGGGATCATGTACCCCATTTAAGGGTGTTCCTGGTACCAGAAAAAAGGCATTTTCTGATGCCAGGGCAGAGATCAATTGGGGGGGGAGACCCAAAAACCTATAGGAGCGTCTTTTTAATAATTCCAGGTAGGTGCTACAAGTTTTGTTTATTTGCCCGTTCAGTAAGCAGGCCTTTCTTTCCTGAAAGGCCACAGCCAGGTGCTCTGCCTGGGAGAGCTGCGGGACAGCCCAGCGGCTCAGAGTCTCTGAGAGCTGGAGGGTGGCGGTGGCAGGCACCTTAGTCTGTCGGCCCCATCACAGTCTCTTCTGTTGTTTGGGGCATTTCCCTGTGGAATCCGGGACCGGGCGTGGTAGGCGGAGCTGCGCAGACAGCCAGGGCTATGGCTGAGGAGCTTGGTGGAGCTTGAAGGCTCTGTGGTGACTCAGCTGAGTGGGATGGCAGAGAATTCATTAGGTAGTTTAGGCTTTGTGGGCCACATACGATCTCGTCTTTGTTGCATATTCTTCTTTGTGCATTTTTTGTCTTTGTTTTGGTTTTTTTCCTACAATTCTTTGAAAATATGAAAACCATTCTTAGCTGGCTGGACATACAAAAATAGGCCAGGGGCAGGATTTGTCACTGTGGGCCGTGGTTTGCAGGTCCTTGCTTTAATGGATGTGCTCAGCCCCAGAGCTGGCCAGGAGTTAAACCCTCAGCAGAGGGCGGTTGCACTGGTCCCCTTCTGCAAACGGCCGACCCGGACTCCAGCTGCGGTTGGGGGCGTGCTGGGTGAGGAGCTCACACACTCTGGGAAGCCCAGAGAACTGGGCTCAGGAAACCAGCAGGGTCCTCAGGAGGCCTGGCTCCTGGAGCCCTCCAGAACACACCCAAAGCCACCCGGGGGGCTCCCGGCCGCACGAGGGCTACGTCAGCCAGCAAAGGAGGTCTGCATGCTTTCCCAGAGCCATGCATGTGTGCTCCGGGGGCTGGGGCCACCCTGTCTGGGGGCCCCAGAGGAAGGAGCCTGAGTGTGGAGAACTCGAGGCTTCCCCGAGCACATGCTCTGGGGGGCACTGGGATACAGGCCAGGGTACCCACCCCCCGGAACTGCTTGGGCCTCTCACTTGGGTCACTATGGTGATCACTGTGGGGTTAGTGGCTGGGGTAGACCCTGCCTTGGCAAGTTTGCGTTCTTTTGGGAGGCCTACTTTTGGACCTCTTGACCCAACTTCACTTCTGTGCGACGGTTCACCCAGCACCCATGCAGGGTCCTCCCATCCACTCCCCTTGCTCTGTGCCCAGAGTGGCTGGCTTCACCAGGGGTCCCAGGCCCTCTGGCTGTGGTTGGCTTTGGCCAATGGGCGACACCCAGCAGGAGGTCCAGGGAGGGAGGGAGTGAGGTCGGGATATTTGCTTCCCAGGCAGCCAGTCTCCCCAGAGCCCCAGGGCTCTCTGGTTCCTCTCCCACAGCTGCACTCTCAGGGTCCGGCCCTTCAGGTCCAGGAGTGGCCATGCCCCAGCTGGGAACCCCTTTAACTCTTTATTCGCTTCAAGTAATGCTCCTCAATTACCCTGTCCTGGGGTCCCAGGACTGTCCTGCTTTTAGCATTGAAATTTCCAAGTCCCAGGAAACCCCTCAGTCCTAGGCAAGTTGGGACAGTTGGTCACTCTAGCTGCCATCGATTCCTTCAGCTACCCTGATGCATTCTTGTTTCCTTGCATTCTTGCCTACTAAGCTGAGAGTAAGAAGGGCCTGAAGCTGTTCCCCAGCCTTCCAGTTCCTCTTGACCAGTGAGAAGAACTGGAGATCCTCCCGAGGGGTGGCTGTATCTTTGGAGGGGCTCACTCCCACGACCCCCCCATCCCAGCTCCCAGACTGGGTGCTGGCTGTGCTGCCTGCCTGATTTCCTGCCTGGCCCCGCAGGCAGCTGAGCCAGCTACGCCACATACTGCTGATGTCCCACAGATTCTGGGGGTGGGAGGAGGAGGGAGTTGCCTGAGTGTGGTGGTGGATGTCTCCTCCGAGTTGTCCAGTCTAGTGGGGGCATTTGGCTGTAATTCCCAGAGCCCAGGGCAAGGACAGAGGGTGAAGGTTTGGGACCCAGGACTCTTCTGGTTCCTCATCCCTCAGACAGCAGAGACAGGTTGGTTCTGGGGGTCCACACAGGCAGGGCAATGGAGGCCATCCCAAGCAGGGGCCAGCCCTGCACCAAGGGCCAGGGGGCTGGGCCTCCAAGCACACCTGGAGCCACTCTGTCCTCACGTGTGGCCTTGTTTCCATGTTTCCAGTTGGGACATGAGACCCTCCTAGACCCCAGTGGTGCGGGAAGTAGGCTTCAGGGAGGACCTGCCTGGGTGTTCACTAAGTGTGCCAGCTATGGAATGGCCAGTGGGCAGAGGGGCGTGTGTGCCTGTCTCCCTCCCCACTGAAGACAGCACCCTGGATCTTCTCTGTGCAATCACCCCTTCTCTGCTCTCAGCCTGTTGGATCACATCGGTCTGCCCTGTCTGCTGGCTGCTGGGGGTGGGGGACCGTGTGACCCAGACCTGAGCCTGAGGCAAACACTGTGAACACATAGTGGTTCTGGGCTGGGCCAGGGACCTAAATCAGCCTAGAGAGCACCAGTGGGTGTCATCTCAGAGGAGTTTTGCTAGACCATCAGGAAAGAGGGGCTCTCTTTGCCATGAAGTTATGAAGGTGTTAGAATGTAAGATTGGAGTTTCACTTGTGGGGTTTCAACTTGACCCCAAGTGGAGAGAACCTGCGAGTAGGGATAACACAGAGGAAAGCAGATCTGTGCGCCTGGATCCAGCCCTGCCTGCAGTGACTCGGGCCTGGACTTCTCAGGCTTTTCGTTCCTTGCCCGGGTAGCAGCCTTGGCTTACCTGGTGAGGTTGACCCTTACCCCCAGGGGCTCCAGCACTGTTTGTCCTTTCCTCTAACCTTTGCTGCTCCGGGCTTGGCAGTGTTTGGGGGTCTTCCAGAAGGCCTGCCCTGTCACTTAGGCACTTGCTGCGTCACGCACACTGCACAGTGGGGGTGGATCTGTTCTGTGATGTGGCCTTCCAAGCACTGATCTTTGTGAAATTGCTTGAGGTTTCTCATGGGATGCTGGCGGCACCACCAGCTGTTTCTGTAGCCTGCGAGAGGCTTGGTACCGTGACCTCAAACTTCCATGGGGCGCTGAGAGCGGGGGTCTCACAACCTGCGGTGCTCCAGGAAACCAGCTGCCGGAGAACACGAGTCTCTCTGGGGTGTCGGTTCCATCCCTGACCCTTTGCATCAGTGAGTGGCACTGTCGCTAGTGTTGGGGACTTTTCTCTTCCCAGCCTCTGAAGGGGGATCTTGATGCCTCTGGGAGGGAAAATACCTCCCAGGTATCTTCACAGACAAGCCAAGCCAATAAAGCTGGGCATCCACATTCTGCTGACGTGGCAGTATTTTGTTACTGTTCTGAAACAACTTGTCTACAAAAACTATCTTCCTTTTCTTGTAAATATTATTATCATCATTATTATTATTATTTGAGATAGTCTCACTCCATTGCCCTGGGTAGAGTGCCGTGGCATCAGCCTAGCTCACAGCAACCTCTGACTCCTGGGCTCAAGTGATCCTCCTGCCTCAGCCTCCCAAGTAGCTGGGACTACAGGCATGCGCCACCATGCCCGGCTAATTTTTATATTTTTAGCAGAGATAGGATCTCGGTTTTGCTCAGGCTGGTCTTGAACTCCTGAGCTCAAGCCATCCTCCTGCCTCAGCCTCCCACGGTTCTAGGATTACAGGCGCTGAGACTGTGTGGGGACCACATGGTGCTGGGAGCAGCAGCCCAGGGACCAGGGCCCAGGGCCCAGAACGAGGAGGGGACAGATGGAAATGCCTGTGCAGGCCAAAGGTGGCTGCAGGGCAGAGACCGTGCTGGGTCTGGAGTTGGGCTGGCCGGGCTTGAGCCCTGACTCCCTGTGGGCCCCGGTGGGGCATTCTCCTCGGCCACCAGACGGAGGTGGCAGGCGTTCTCCACACTGCCCGGGAAGCTATCCCTGGGTACTAACTTTCCAGAGAGGAATTTGCAATATGGATCAAAGACTTAAAATGTCTATTTTCTGACACATTATGTTAAAGACATAATGAACAACTGGACAAAAAATATTCAGGATGTTCACCTAGTGCAGTTTATACTTAGTGAACATTGAAGATAACCAACATCCTTCCATAGTGGGCGGACACGGAGACCAGAGCACGCCTGGAACACACCTGCGGGAGACGGTGGCAGCGCCGAGAGCCGGCCGCTGGCGGGCTGTGCTGCCGCGCGGGCCGAGGGGGCGAGGGGGCCGCGGGGCCGGGCTGTGCCGCCGCGCGGTCCTCAGCGCGTGTTTGCTTCCCTTTCGGCAGGTTTATTGAGATACGGTTCACTCACCATTCAGCCAGCAAAGTGGGAGGCGTTGGTCAGAGGGCACAGCGCTCAGCTGACGGGAGGAATGAGCTCCGGGATCCGATGGGCACAGTGTGGTGACTGTACTTGAAGTTTGCCAAGAGGCTAGACCTTAAGTGTCCTCGCCACAACAGGGCAAAAGGAAACACCACCAGACCCGATAACGACGTGAAGCGATGGATGTTTAACTTGATTGTGGTAATTGGTTCATCCTGTGTGCCTGTGTCAGAACATCGCTGCGTACACCATAAATATATACAAGTTAAATTTGTCAATTCTATCTCAATAAACCGGGGGGAGGGGGGAAAATAAAGTGAACAATTCAATGGTTTCTAATATATTAGCAGAGTTGTTATACAACCATCACCACCATCAATTTGAGAATATTTTCATCATCCCCCCACAAAAAAGAAATTAAGGTCTCTGAATCTGGAGGGCGGGTTTTGGCCCACGGCCCTGCGGAAGCAGAGAGGCTGGCCCTTGTCTGGGAGGGGCAGGGTGCCTCTCCCGTCCCGCTGCGAGGTGGCCAGTGGCAGGCCTGTCTTCAGGCCCGGTGAGTGCGAGGCCAGAGGGCTGCGCAGTGTGTGCAGGCCCTCGCCCGGGGCCTCCCAGGCTCCCAGGGGGGAGGTGTGGAGCCCAGCTCCTCTCTGTGGTCCCCATGGTCCCCGCCCCGCCTGCCCTGCCTGCTGCCCTGGGGCCACAGGCTGTTGGCACCAGCCAGCCTGGCTGGTGTGCTCCTCAGCAGGGAAGCCAAGGCAGGGAGAACAAGAAGCTCTGTGTCCTCTAGGGGCACAGACTGTCCCACGTCACGATCTTGGTCTGCGGAGTGAAATGATTGGACCCTCCCATGGGCCCGCAGATGTTGCTGAACAAAAAGTCACTGAACACACGCCAACATCCGCACTCCAGCCCTCCCTCCGGCACGTCCAAGTGCACAGACGGAATCACAGCCGAGATACGGGGAACGTGGGACGGCTTTCCCGGCACAGACTCACCAGTCCTGTCTCAGCGCCCGCTGGCCCTAGTCACAGAGGCAGGCCACGGTGACTGCCAGCTCTGGGGTCCTGGGTCCTGACGACCATGTGACTTATGCCAGGTGTCTCCACACCTGCTGCCTAAAGACCATCTGGGGTGGGACACTGTGTTCTCTCATTTGCCAACAAGAAACTCCCTGTAGTCTTGGGACAAGGGCACCTTGATGGCGAATTGTGATGGACCCCGACTCTCTGCTGAGCGAAGGGGTCTGCTTGGTCCCCTCCTGGCTTCTGAGCCGCCCCCACCCCCACCCCGACACTCTGAGTCTTGCCTGGAGACCCTCGCAGCACTAGCCTCGGGCCTCGGCTCAGTTCCTGGGGCTGGAACTCACCTCAAACCTGCTTAAGCATGAAAGAAAGGACATCGGTCATTCCTGAACGTGTCCCCAGGGACCCAAGCCGTGTCTTTCTGGTGCTGCTTTCCCGACTCCCACTCAGCCTGCCTCTGGGTGTTCTTGGGGCTCAGGCTGGTGCCCCCCAGGTGGCCGGAGGCCCATACAAGAAGCCACTCTGGGGAGGGGCGAGGAGGGAGCTCTCTTCCTCAGTCCATGGCTGTGCTGGCAGCTGGGGACTGGAGTTCACCCTGGAACCTCCCGGGGTGAGAGGGGAAGGGGAGGACACCGAGGCCCGGAGCAGTGTTTCCACTGAGGTTCTGAGGATTTCAGCTCAGCTCGGATGGGAGAGGCTGCAGAGCAGGGCGAACGTGCCTTCCCCACGTCCCCTCTTTCCCCACTGTCAGGCTTGGGAAGGGGGGAGGGGGGCAGCACCAGACTGCTCTGGTGGCTTTCTCTCCCTGCAGGGACAGATTCACTCAGGCCTCAGCACTTCCTGGGCCCACTGCGACCGACCTGTTGGCACTGAGGGACAATGATGTGTCAGCCTCCACCCTTGGCCTCGATGGTTCACAGCCCAGCTGGCGGCAGATGTAAACACGCACTGTGCTGCGAAGTTCCACAGATGGTGGGGAGCAAGCAGTGGGGGGCCACCCACTGTGCCTACACTAGAGTGTCACTGGAGCCAATCTTGGTGGTACGCAAGGGGGAGGAAGAGCTCAAAGTGGCCTAATCAAGAAGGGACTGGTTGGTTCGCGTAACTGAAACATTCAAGGGGTAGATGCGGGTGCAGCGGGACCCAGGCACTCGGAGGGTGCGGACTCCTCCTTCATTCTCTCAGCTCTGCTTTTCTCTGTGTTGACTTCGGACCAGCTTCCTTTACCTGGTGGCCCTGGCAACTCCAGGCTCATCTCCTCCCGACTGCGCAAGCCCAGGGGGCAGGAGCATCCTTCCCCAAAGATGCCGGCAGAGGTGCTGGGACTTCCTCAGACCCTCCAGGGACTCGTGCATCCCTGGCCAGGCCCTGCCGTGTCGTCAGAAGTTGGGTTTACGGACCCACCGTGGGGCGAGGGTGGGCATCTCCAGGCAAAATCTGAGGTGCTGTTGGCAGACTGAGGGCGTGTCTAACGGCTTGTAAAACCCTCTCATCTGTGACAAATGGGTAGGAGTCTGCCAGCAGGGAGGGAGGGACATCTGGACAGGCAGGGCCTCCCATCCCTCCCGCCCTGTGTGGGAAGCTTGGTGGAAGTCTTTAAGCAGAAGTGACGTGGCGGGATCTGCCTCTTGGAAAGATCTGGGGCAGTAGGAGGCTGGGTGGATGGTGGGGGTTGCTGCAGGCCCGGGGTGGGAGGAAAGGTGGGTGAGAGGGAGCCCTGGGGGCTGGCACAAACAAGGCTCCAGAACCACCAGGTGCGGGAGAGAAATGTGGCATCCAGGCCTTGGGGACACCAGGAGAGTGTTGGCCGGGACCTTTGGACACGGGAAGGCAGCAGGCTGAGGGGTGGGGACCACTGTTCAGCCCTGCTGGATGGGAGGTGCCAGTGGGTGGCCCCTCCCAGGGCAGGGGTCTGCAGGCAGTGGGATGTGTGTCTGCAGCTTGCAGAGGGACCCCTGCTGGAGACAGGCTCCGAGCGTGCACCTGGCTATGAGGGGCGATGATGCTGAGGGACCACATTGGGGGGCTTGATCTGAGCTCTGGTGTCCGTTCTTGCTGGACTGTAACCCTGAGCAAGCCCTTCAACTCCCAGAGCCTCAGTCTCCTCATCTGTAAAATGGGGCTGAGAAAACCTAGCTCATGAGGGCAGATGGGAAGGGGCTCTGCACACTCTGAAGCACAGGGTAGGTGTTCAGAGGACGGTGAGGCCAGAGGTGAGGCCAGAGAAAGCCCGAGAGCTGCTGCAGGGCTCTGCATTGGGAGTCACCACCAAGGACAGCCACACAGCCACCCTGCAGGCAGCATTTGGAGCTTTTGTTATTTTCTTCAAAAAACACAGCTGGGAAATAAATGATCACCGGCGACAAAGACGGGTCTTGGCCAGAAGGCCTTTCTGTCACCCCTCCCAGCTGAAAGGGATTTTTGGAGATTGTCTTGTCATCGACAGATGAAGAAAACAAGCTCTGTATTGCTTGTTTGCAGAGCCCGGGTGAGTCAGACCATGGCAGAGCCACTGGGACTCCCAGACCTGCTGGGCCAACCCCCCCAGTGGACAGATGGGAGAGGGGCCCGAGAGGTTTGGTGCTTGGTCCAGAGCCAGGCAGGTGGGGGCCCTGGAGGTGGCCACTGGCCAGAGCTGACACTGCCCTTCAGGTGGAGCTGCACGCCTGGGTTTGGCATGAGCTCTGTCGCCCCGCAAACCTGGTCCATCTGGGTTCAGGATGTTTTCAGAGGGGCCCAGCGGGCAGCTGTTGCGTGCACGAGAGAGCAAAGGGTGAGTTGGGGGCCAGGGACAGTGTGAAAGACCGCCAGGGCCGTGCTCAGTGTGAACTGCATATCCTAATGACAAGCAGAGTGGATGGCACAAGAAACCACTGTTCTTCAAGGCCTTGATCTTTGCAGTTCCCTCAGCCAGGAAGGCTTCTCCCACCCCAGTCAGCTCTTGTTGCCTGCAGAGAATCTTTCCCTGACTGCCCCCCGGAAAGCAGCCACCTCATTCATCCCAACTTCTTGCCTGACACTGGCCCCCCGCCCCGTGCTCCCAGGGCTGCCCCCTCATAGGCCAGGCCCCAGCCAAGCTTCCACCCTGTTTCCAGCTCCCCCGGGGGGACCTGGGCTGAATGGACCAGGCCTCTGGTAGCCTCCCTGCGGGACCTTGCTTGCTCTGCTGCACCGGAGGGAGGGGCGAGCGGTGGGTGTGGCCTGGACTGCGCTGGGATCGGGGGTGGGCTTGGGCAGTGGCAATCAGGTGACTTCTCAGGCCTGAGGGGCTGACTATATGTCCTTGACTACACAACCTCTGTCCTCTGCTTCCACCCACTGAGAAGATGCAAAGCTCAGGCCAGGGCTGAGAAGCAACTGCCCAGTAGGCTCTTCCTCCAGCAGAGGAATGTCCTCTGCCAAGGGAGTCCCAGGCATGGCCTCCATCCCACTTCCAGCCTGCTGGGTTAGGGTCTGGGTCCCTACTCTGTCCCTAAGACCCTCAGTTGCTAGCCCTTCTGGACCTCAGTTGTCTCGTATGTGAAATGGAAATGATACTCTAGCTCAGTGAGTTGTGAGGATTAATAAGAGAAGATGACAAGAACATTAATGAAACTTTAGGATAAATTTAAACATTTTTTAAAAAGCAGAAACCAAGCAAAAATACTTTTCTAATTACAAGAAAAGGATAATTTTTAAAATATCCTTAGAAATAAAAAACAAAATCCTTCTAAACAACCCTAGAGCAGAAGACATTAGAACTGAAATGGTGTCGAACGTATATACTAAAACCTGTGGGATGCATACAAAGTAGTATTCAGAGGAAAGTTCATAGCCTGAAAAACATTTTTTAGAAAATATGAAAGAAGAAAAATTCTTCCCGACTAAGGGAACTGCTTTCAAGGGGGAGCAGGCATGTCACAGGGCGACTCAGAGAGTGAGAAAGAGAGAGGAAGGAGGTGGTGCAGGCTCTCTTATACAACCAGCTCTCCCGTGAATAATAGATCGAGTACTCACTCATTATGGCAGGGTGGGCACTAAGCCATTCCTGAGGGATCCACCCCGATGACCCAAACACCTCCCCTCGCCCCCACCTCCAACACTGGGGGTCAAATTTCAACATGAGATTTGGAGGGGCCGAACACCCAAACTATATCAAGGATCCATACTATTCCCTGGGCCGAGATTGCTATAGCAACTGAATGTTGCAGCCACTTGCTGCTCCAAAGCCTTGGCCTCCACCTGCAGTTATCTCTTGCTACCACCAGCCATCCTTTGAGTACTCACAATGCCACTGCAGGACACTTGTCCCATGTTTCATTTATCCCTGGCAAAGAGGTACAATCTGTGTAAGCAACCAGATCCCAGAAACCATTTTGAAGATTTGTTTCCTGGGGCACGTTCACATGTGGTAAGTTGAGAAGAATTTTTTGATTTTTTTAGAAAAAGCTTTA
Organism: Eulemur rufifrons; assembly: GCF_041146395.1. Classification (NCBI taxonomy): domain Eukaryota; kingdom Metazoa; phylum Chordata; class Mammalia; order Primates; family Lemuridae; genus Eulemur; species Eulemur rufifrons. The sequence goes on from NC_090987.1 coordinate 54,997,503, forward strand.
TTGATGTATAATTGATATTCAAAAAATGCACACAATTAATGCATACATGAATTTGAACATATGCATACACCTGGGTTACCGTCACATCCAAGGTACTAAACATATCCATCACCTCTAAACATAAACATTTCCTTGTGTTCTTTTTTGGGGGTGGGGGTTGTAAGAACACAACACGAGCTCTATCCTAACATAAGCAGGCACCACCATACTGTTAGCTGTTGGCACCATATTGGATAGCTGACCCCCAGAACTTACTCATCTTGCACAACAGAAACTTTATAACCAATTGAGAAACAATTCCCCAGTTCCTGAGCCCCCATCCCCTGGCAACCCCCATTCTATTCTCTTCTTCTTTGAGTTTGACTATTTTAGATACCTTAGTAATTGGGTCATGCAGTATTTGACCTTCTGTAACTGGCTTATTTCACTTAGTGTAACAGCCTCTGGGTTCATTAATGTTATAGCCTAAGTGCGAGAAATGACCACCTAAAGACCGAATTGAGCCAAAGTAGGAGTCTTTATTAGCTGGCCAGCGACCACCTCCTGTTCTGGGAAAGTCCAGAGACAGAGAATGGCCCCGATCTTAAAGTGGGCAGGGGTTATATACCTTCACCACTAACAATACTAACAATACACATACGGCTCAGAACATGTTGATTACAATAATTCATAACCAAGCAAACTTATAGAAGCAAATAGCAACCGTTAAATCAAGGAACATTTCTTTGAGGAACATCCAAGGAACTGCCAAGCATAGTACAATGTAACTATACACACCTAATGATTTTAAACAATCACTTACAAGTTAATCACTGTATACATTTTTTTCTGTTATTCATGTATTCTTTTTTTTTTTTAACGTCACACAACAGTGAGTCCGTACACAAGATGGCTGCACTAGCCTGCATACAAGATGGCTTCACTGTGGCTCACAGAGCTATAGTGATTACTGTGCCTCATCACAATTAATGTTGTTGCAAATGGCAGGATTTCCTTCTTTTGGGGAGAGTTTAATGAAAGACTCTACCAACTTGTGGGGAGGGTGTGGGGAAGCTCTAAGGCAGAGTGCAGCCCCAGGGCTAGTAAGAGCAAGGTGCGGCAAATGGCCCCCTTCTGTGGGGAGAGGGGCAGTGAGCAACATCGGAAACCACAGAGGGGAGGGAGGGCGCTGCATAGAAGGGCCATTAGCCAGGTGACCCTGCAGGGAGGGGACCTGGGGAATAGACCTCCCACAGTCCTCTCCAGAAGGCCTGTTAGTTTACCCCAGAGCAGGGGTGAAGAACCTGTGACCTTAAGGCCACATGTGGCCTTCTAAGTCCTTAAGTGTGGCCTTTTGACTGAGTCCAAATTTTACAGAACAAATCCTTTTATTTTTATTAATACATTTTTGCTCATCTTTTATATTTTATTTTTAAAATGGACATATTTAAAGTACCAAAGAATAAAAATAAGTTTCCACAAAATAATCCTCCCAGATTGACCGGCACAACTAGAACATTAGTACACCAGTCTGCTATCAGCTTTGGACAAGGTGCCCTGTGTTCCTGTCTGAAGTGGAACTTGCGAATAGTTGCACAGCTCGACAGTACTTTTTAATTCTGTCTGCTTAACAGCCCATCATGTCAAAGAAGACCAAGAGAACGCTGACGGAAGCAGACAGATTTTTAAATGAGAATTGGAAATTGCAATGTTATTTTGTTTCTGTTAAAGATAAGATGATTTGCTTGCTTTGTGATACTGCAATATCAACATTAAAGAAACTCAATGCTCATCAACATTATAACATTCATAAGGACCACAGATATTTTAAATTAGAGGGAAAGGCTGCACTGCAGAATTTGAAAGATGAAAAGCAAAAGGAAGACAATTCTTTCAAGCAGCAATAAGACCTGGAAATAATGCCACGGAAGCAACTTATAAAGTAGCTCATATACGCTTAAAAGGGAAGCCATTTAGTGATGTAGAAATTGTGAAAAAAATGCATTGTTGAAGTTGTAGGATGCTTAGAATCTGATAACATTTCAAAGTATAAACAACTGCCCCTTTCAAGAAGAGCCATAACTGATCGGCAGCATGAATTAGGCTTCAACTTAACAGAACAACTTGGTGCAATACTTCAAAAGGAAAATACATATTATTCAATCGCTTTGGATGAATCAGCTGATACTTCTGACTTGGTGCAGGTTTTATACCTCATTTGGGTCATAGCAGAAGATTTTCTGTGCTACGAAGAGTTACTCGCTTTGGGCACTCTTGTGAACAGAACATGGGGAATAGATATCTTCAACAACTTTCAAGATAAATGTCGTGAAGTTGGACTGAATTTGGTAAATTTAGTGAGCATATGTACAGACGGTGCACCTCCCCTGACAGGAACACACGAAGGGCTTACTGCACAGGGGTGGGGTATAAACTTAGTAGGTGCTCATGGCAGCTTGGAGAAAAAAGTCTCACACCAGGAGTAGAATAGTTTTAGGAAAGAAAGTTTATTTTACTCTCTCGAGAAAAAAAGAGAGAGAGGGAAAGAGGCCACAGCACTGAAGAAAAGGTCAAGGGGAGTGCCAGGTATCTGAGGACAGTTGCTTGGAGTTTTAAAGGGTAAAATGGCGTTTTTCCCTCTGCTTCAGCAGACTGATAACAGAAATGGCAGCAAAGTAGTTGCAGATGTTCTTTTTTTTTTTCTGTGAGGCTGAGGAAATTTCAGATGAATGCTTTCCCCAGGTGGCAAAGGTCAATGATGAGCAGGATGATAACATGGGAATCATTTGAAGAATACACAGCTGATACAGACCTATTAATTGGAGAACACAACGAAAGGTTCACTGACTTTGAGAATCATGACATCACACTCAAATTAGCATTTCACCCTCCCCTAGTTGATTGCACCTAAAGAACTACAGATGGAATTGATTGAGTTCTCAGTAGACGAAATTTTAAAGTCATTGTTTGATGCTAAGAATGATCCAACTGAAATATGGAAAAATGCAGTAGATTACCCACATCTTCAGCAACATGCCCCCAAAATGCTTTCTTGCTTGTCAATCACTTACTGCTGCGAATCTACATTCTCCTCCCTAACCCAAATCAAGATGCCCTTAAGGTCACAAATGACCAATATCCATCTAGAGGGTCAACTGAAACTGTGGACCTCCACACTGCAACCAAACATTCAAATGCTTTCCAACAAGAAGACACAACAAAGTCATTAAAATGTTAGTTAATTTTAAAATTAATACATAGTTTTCATTTGTTGAAATTATTAAGTACATAGTAGTTAGATTTTTACAAGATAATGTAATTTTTAAGTATATCTAATTGAAGTTTCTTGAATTCGGCCTTATTTGATTACAGCTAAATTAATGCGGCTTCCAGCATGAGAAGGTTCCCCGCCCCTGGGCCAGTGTCAGGCTCTGGGGACAGGGTTGGGGCAGAACTGCAAGGCAAACCAAAGTTACCCTGCCCTCATTTCTTGTGCTTCTGAGTTCCTGGCTTGAAATTTGGATCTCCTACAATTTCACTCTGTTTTGTTGTAAGGAAATTTGTTTCTTTTTTTTTTTTTTTTAATCCAAAATGTGTTTAGTTTCCCATTCATTCAAGCAGGATACTTAGTGCTGCCTCCTTCTGAAGGAACATCCTTCTGCAAGCCTTGCTTTTCCTCCTGTGGGCTGGCAGAGGACAGTAGAGCAACCAACACACAAACACAACAAGCCATGCACAACACAACACACTACTGTTTGTGCATGGCTAAACACTGTGGTGACTTTATAGCATCCTGGGCATTTCACATCCATGAAGTAGGAATTTGGGCTCTGCACCAGGCGCTTCTTCTTGTGTTTCCTCTTCTCCTCTTCTGGAGAGGGATGAAGGAGATCCTTTGCGAGAGGCATGTTCTCATGGGAAGGCCGTCACTGCCAGAAAGGCGGAAATTTGTTTCTGAACCAGGCAAGTATTAAAATTGTGCCCTTGCGTCGCTCCTTTTCATGCTCCTTGGAGCCCGGCCACAGGACTCCTCTGAGGCAGAGGGCACTCACCGGTCTGCGGGTTGAAAAATCCAAGTCAGTGCTAATGCACGTGGCTTAAAAACCAAACAGAGCAAAATCAATCTGCAGCTAAAGATTTGTGCACTTCATTCTATCCCTTAACATTTAAAAATGCCAGTAGGCCGGGCGCGGTGGCTCACGCCTGTAATCCTAGCACTCTGGGAGGCCGAGGCGGGTGGATTGCTCAAGGTCAAGAGTTCGAGACCAGCCTGAGCGAGACCCCGTCTCTACTAAAAATAGAAAGACATTATATGGACACCTAAAAATCTATATAGAAAAAATTAGCCGGGCATAGTGGCGCATGCCTGTAGTCCCAGCTACTCGGGAGGCTGAGGCAGTAGGATCGCTTAAGCCCAGGAGTTTGAGGTTGCTGTGAGCTAAGCTGACGCCACGGCACTCACTCTAGCCTGGGCAACAAAGTGAGACTCTGTCTCAACAAAAAAAAAAAAAAAAAAAAAAAAAAAAAAAAAAATGCCAGTAAACTGGCTCATCACAGAGCTGTGTCCATTGTCCAGAGGAGAGGCCATTGATTCACAGGGGTCCCCTCTGTGGGCAGGCCCCGGTCCCAGCCTGGCTCCTGTGTGCCCCCCGTCGCCCCAAGTTCCCCAGTGCAAGGTGGCCTTCTTCTTCCAGCCTCCCTAGGGCAGCAAGTCCCTGCCCGTCCCCACCATCCCATCATGAAAATCCTATTCCCAAGCCCAGGGTGGACTGGACTTAGAGCACCAGCACCGACCCACAGTGTCACGTGGAGTTACTCTGGCTGGGGCACACAGGGCTTGAGGACGTGAGCGTGGATGGCTGTGCTGTCCAGGTGCCCTGCCAAACAGGAGGGAGCAATGCTGACCTCAGCGGGCACAGGGACACAGAGTCACATGGTGGGAGAAGCTCTCTCTGACGCCTCTTTGACACAAGCCCTATTTTATGTTTTTAGACTCAAAGACGTGGCCACAGACTCAGAGACCGTGACAGGCAGCAGGGCGTGTCATTAGAATGGAATAACAGTGTTTTTATTGCATTAATTTTCAGTTACCTTCTATTTATGGGAAATGAATCTAGTTTCATATTTAACTTAGTGATGTAATATTGTATTTTAAAATGAGTTTATTTAAATGAAAACAGGGAGAAACTTTTTTTAAAATTCAGGTGGTGAGTAAATGTGGAAAACCCTGACCATGGGCAGACCTTGTGGGCTTGGGGGGTCACCTGGGTGGCTGTGTCTTGGGGTGACCCCCCTGCTGGTCTCCCCACTTTCGCCACCCCCCGTGCAGTGTGCTAGTTTCCTGTGGCTACTGCAACAGATCCCTAGAAATGGGTGACTCCAGACAACACCCATTTGCTCTCCCACAGGTCCGCAGGCCAGAAGTCCAAAATCAAGGTGTCAGCAAGGCTGTGCTGTCCCTGAAGGCTCTGGGGGTCCTTCCTGCCTCGTCCAGCTTCTGGGGGCTCCAGGGGGTTCTCGACCTGTGGATGCACAACCTCCATCTCCACCCCCCTGGCCTCTGACGTTCTCATCTTCCCCTGTGTCTCTGCTCTGTGCGTCTCTTAAAAGGACACATGATTGGACTCAGGGGCCCCCTGGATAACCCAGGGTGATCTCCTGTGGGGACCCTTACACTAATGACACCTACAAGGACTCTTTTTTCAGATAAGGTTACAGTCACAGTTCTCAGTCATGGACGTATCTTTTTTGGCGGGTGGGGAAGTCACCATTCAGCCCCCTGCAAGTGTGTTTCCCACAGGCAGCACCGGACGGACATCGGGCCTTTCCCAAAGGGTCTTCTCGTCTTCTTGATGAGACTTTCCCCTGAACGTCCCGCTTAACAAGGCTGCCCCACCCACGTCCTGTCGCTCCCGCACGCTGGTGACACTCCAGGCGCGCGCCGGGGTCTGTCTCCCTCACTGCAGAGGCCACTCCACAAGGGCAGGAACCCTGGTCTGTTTTGTCCACCACTGTGCCGTCCCCCATTCAAGGACAGTGTCCCCCACGCAGTAGGCGCTCAGGAAGCGCACGCTGACTGAGCAGTGCGGGCTTGGGCGGGGGGTGGGGGTCAGGTGCTGGGGCGTCCCACGGCGTGACCAGGCCAGTGACTCTCGGTGGAGGCCGGACCCCTGACCTGCAGGGGTGGCCGCTGAGGCTGACCCGCCGGTGCCATGCTGATCTGTCCCTGTCTCTCATCCACCTTCTTGAGAATCAAGTTGTGCATCTTTTAATTTTTTTTACAGTGTAAGAAAGGGGAGATTTAGTTGGTTTATACATTAAGATACTTCTAAAGGGTTTCTGTGTTCTCCATTGTAGGTAAAACTCCAAATAACCCAGAGACTTATCTTTCTACGTAACTTTTTTGTTTTATTAATGTACTTTTTAATGAAAGCATGAATCGTGGCAACCAAGTAAAACAATAAGGAAGAAACTCACCAGGTACCTTAAAAAGTCTTTTTCAGAGGGACGCCAGGGAGGCCCCTCCTCCTCTGCTTCCTCGGCAGAGCCCGGCGGGAGGCCTCCGCTCTGGAAGCCCCGGGCTAGTCCTGGCCAGGATTCCACAGATGAACACAGAGACTAGTTTAAACCTGGAACTCAGAGTCCCTGAAACGGAGGAGGCCCCCGTGTCTGGCGATCTAGGCCGGGCCAAGCCCCGCCCTGCCCGGGGGAGCCCAGGGCCCAGCCCTCGCTCTTCTCGGGAGGAAGAAAAGAAACTTTGTTCAGCCAAGTATGAGCACCTGGTGCTCTCAAGGAGCATCTGCAGGCCGTGTCCTGACCTTGGATAGGAAGGCCAGAGCAAGGTGCCGCGGAGAGAGTACAGGCGAAGCCAGCCCTCGCCTTCCTGGGGGGAGAGGAAGGTCCCGCTCTGCAGCCCACGGCTGGGCCCCTCTCCCTGCCTGCAGGGATGGACCTGGCCGCTGCCCCTGCCCGTGCATCCCGGGACCGGGGGAGCCTGAGTCCGAGGGCCGGTGACCCGGCACAGACGACCTTGCTCCTGAGCAGCCTCCCATCTGTGAGACGAGCTGACAGTGCCCCGGGTGGTCGTGATAGTTCACTAAGCCACGGGAACCGCCAAGGCCCCTGCCCGGCTGGTCCTCCACGCGAAGCCGGAGTCTCGCTCCCACCCCATCTCTGCTCGTTCCTGTAAACACAAGCTCAGTTTGGCCACCAGAACCCTCAGATTGCATGGACAGCCAGAGAGTGCAAGAGTTGCTGTTTCTCAGAGCAGCAAGAGGGTCTGAGGTGACCCCCACCCCCACCCGGCCACCCTGGGCCAGGCCTCAGCCATCGTCCCAGGCCCAGGGAGGCAGCTGGCCCTCTGGCTCCGCCTCTGCAGCCGCCTCTCCACTCCAGCCTCGCGGCGGGTCACCCCACCCCTACCCCCCGCCCCCCAGCACCCTGTGTTACTGTAGTGGCGGAGGGTAGAGGCCAGGGGACCCTGCACCAGCCCCTTCACCACCCTTGAGGCATCCTTCACCTCTCTGAGCCCTAGTGTCCTCCTCTGTGAGGACAGAGCGGTGGCCAGGTGACCTGCAGGCACCCTCGTAACTGCCGCCTCCCACCATCGCCCCTGCTGGGGCCAGCTCAGGCCCCAAGTCTGCCTGTCTTCTCGGTCCGTGGCCTCCCCGCAGGTCACGCTCCCCTCTTCGCCTTCCTGAGCTGGCTCCTTCTCCCTTCCTGGGGCTGAGCCTGGGGACCCTTTCACCCCCCGCCCCCAGCTGCGTTTGCTTTCCTGGCAGCCTGCAGACAGCAGAAGGCCCCACTGTCCACTAATGACTTCCACATGCGGCTGGAGCGCAGCTGGGCTTCGGACCAGGCAGGCGCGATGGGAGCCGGGCTGGCAGGGGTCGGAGAGAGGCAGGGTCACTTGGGAGGAAGGAGAAGCTGCAGAAAGGGCCATGGGGTCAGGACACAGCTTCCCACGAGGAAGACCCAGATGTGTCTGCTGCAGCTGGGGGCTGTGCCCTGAGGCCCACCCTGTGAGCCCCTCCCCTGCTGGCCGTCAACTGCTCCTTGTGGCCCCCTCTGGGCCCTGCCCTGTCCTGCCTGGCAACAGCGTATCTGTGGCTTGTCCCACCTTGTGTCTCACCGACCCTGCCTTTGCTCAGGCCACACCCTCTGTGGGAAGGGCTGTCCGTCAGCTCTCCTTTGACGCCTGCTCTGGGAAGTCCTTGTGTCCACAGCCCTCCGGCCTGCAGGTCCTGCCCTCACGGTGCCTTTCGTAGCCTCCTCTCCTGGCCCAGGGCTCCTGCGGGCCAGCCTTGCCCCCGGCTGGGGCCTTTGGGGCCGTGCATGAGTGGGACCCCCCTCCAGTTTTCAAGGTCAGCCCCTTTTGACCCACAGGAAGGAAGCTTGCTACCCAAAGGAAAACTAAGATGACTTTCACCTAAAGAGTGTGCTATGAAGACTATTTCTTTGAGTCACCAGAGCTAATGCAATGTGAGAAGATGTTTGCTGAGATTTCTTGGCGTGCAACCCTTCCTGTCTTTGTTACAGAAACTCCAAAAGGGACCTCTGTGAAGAAAGGATATGAAGGTAGAGCTGTGGCAGCCGTTTTGCTAACATGAGAAAGGAGACTGGAGGGACTGGGGCCACCAAGAGAACACTATGGTCACGAGGGAGGAGCAGGGAGAGAAGAGTTGGGTTTTTGGTGATATTGTCTGAGTGGCTAGAACAAGCCTCACCTGAAGTCCACCTTTGAACTTTTCAAGTACATAACTGAATACCTTCTCTTTGCTGTTTAAGTCAGTTTGATGTGGTTTTATGCCACTTGCATTCCCAAAAGTTCCTGGGAGAATCTTGCTCTCCCAAACCAGGAGACAGACGTGGATCATGGTGGGAAACAGGATGTGCAACAAGCTGGATGAAGCAGAAGCTCTCACTGGGGGGCGGAAGGCGGGGCTGATGCCACGCACCTTCTTGGTGAGGGTCAGCGCCACAGCTGGAAGTGGCGGTGTCTCTGTGCGTGTGCAGGACAGAGCACGTGCCCGGCCAAGTGTCCGTGGGGCCTCTGGAGCTCGGAAGGGTAAAGAAGCCCCTGGATCTACAGGCTTGAGAGAAAGGGTGTCGTGTCTACCCAGCGGTTCTGAACACTAAACACAAGACGTGGGGAACAAAGAGCTCACATAAAGCAGCCCCTGTCCTGACATGAGCCAAGCCTCCAGGGCCCAGCAGCTCTGGGTGCAGACGGCCAAGCATGCTGTTCTGGTGCCCCAGGGCGGGCCTCCAGTCATGGGCAGCCATTCTCCTGAGGGAGATGCCAGCCCCTGAGATAAGGCAGGCTTTGGAGGTGGTAGGTGCCCACTGGAGAGCTGGAGGCACTGTTCTTGCTCAGGGCTGGCAGGCCAGAACCTGGGCACAGGTTTGGTCTTGATTTGAAGACATCTTTGACCATTAGGTCCCAAGAGAGCCACCTTTCAAATGTCTGGGGGAACCCCCTAAAGATGACCAGGTGTCTCGGGCAGCCTGAAGTCTCCTACAACAGCATGGCTGAGGCCGCATGCATCCTCACGTGGGCTGTGTGGCTGGGTACACAGACCCTGGAGTTCCCAGCATCCTGCTCCTACTTTCCTCAGGGTTGGCCTGCAGCAGGCAGTAGGGGCTGGGTGCAGTGGCTTGTAGGATGCCAGACTCCACAGAGCCATTCTATCCTTGCAGTGGGATGAGCTGGCTTCTTCATTACTTTTCTCAGCTAGAAATTATGTTGAGGAAATGATTGTGGCTTAAACAAGACAGAGGTGCATTTCGATCTCATGGAAATGCAGTCTGAGCCTAGGCAGGCCACAGTTAGGGTGGTAGCTGCATGTCGTCGGAGCCCAGGCTCCTTCTACCTTCCTGCTCCACCATTCGCAGCATGTAGCAGCCATCCTCAAGGTCACAAGGTGGCTGCTGGGCCTCCAGCCATCATGCCCGGTGTCTAGATAGAAGGAAGGGGAAGGAAAGGTACGGAACAAAAATATGAAAGGATGGCCTTTCTCAAAAGGCCCACACGGACTTCCACCTACAACTCACTGAAGCCGGGGACCAACCTGATCCCATCACGAAGCACAACACACTCCTCCTTCCCTGAGCAAGAGAATCCAGATACAGTATTTTTCCATGTGAAGGAGAGGTTGTATATGGAAGCCACTGTGACCACCATGCCTGCCACGGTGGCCACCTCCATCTGTAAGCAAGCCTGGGCTCTAACCACTATACTATACTGCCTTTCAAAGGCAATGGTATATAATTAGAATCTAATACTTTCACTTTGTTTTTAGTTTATTTTTATGATTATGTTTGGTTTATGGCAAGTTGTTAGAAAGTTGAAGACAGCAGTGCACCAAAACAATTACATGTACGTGCGTACACACACTCACACGTATCCTGATCACACATGGCTTGTTCCAAGAATAAGTCATTCAAGATCAGAGAACATCGAGACATGCACTAAGGAAATACACAATTTCGCAGTCATTTCTAATAAACATGCCAGATAAAATAAGAATAGAGGGAAACATTGTTAACCAAGAATAACACGTGTATCAAAATCAATGGCAAATATCATACTAATTACTGACAGCCTGAAATAACTTTCATTAAAATTACCAGCAAAAAGTGGATGTCTGATATTACCGTTAAATTCAAAACAATTTTAGAGATGCTAACTTAAGAAATGGTGCAACAAAAGAAAATAATTGGTTCATCAGTTATATTTGGGAAAAAACAGACATTTTCTTTATTTGCAAATGAAATTATTGGACATTCAGAAAAGCCAAGACGTTTTGGATCCAAACTACTAGGATTGACAAGAGAATTTGAGGTGGCTGAAAATATGATATATTAAAAAAAAAATCAGTGTTCTTCTCTAAAACAGCTAGAAATGAAAACAGAAGAAAAATGCATTCAGAGGAACTACAAAATCTTACAAATAACTTTTAAAAGAAAAAAACCTATATGAGAAAACTGAAATTGAACGGAAAGATTCAAAATAAATATTGGACAAATGGAGAAAAATTAAGTTCTTGAGTGGTAAAATGTAATGTCATAAAAATGTCATTTCCCCCAAATTAGGATTTAAATGTAATGTACTTTGGCTTTTGGCGGGTGGGGGCAGAGAGATCTGGGGTGAGCAGGAGCAAAGTGTGAAGCAAAGAGTAAGTGCACAAGGAAAGTATCAGAGTAAAATGGCTGGGGGAATTGACCTACCGGATGTTAAATCTTACTTCAAAGTCACTTTAATCAAAGCACGATGTTGGGAAGGGTCCGTGTGTCCAGTCTGGTCAGATGCGTGAGCTTCCCAGGGGCCACTGGATCTCTGGACCCGGTAGCTGGTCTTGTGTTGTCAAGACCCAGGAGCTCTTGCAGGGTGTCTTAGCCCTTTTTCTGTTCTTAAAACAGAATACTTGAAACTGGGTTATTTATGATGAAAAGAAATTCATTTCTTGCAGTCGTGGAGGCTGAGTCCAAGGTTGGGGCAGCGTGTGGGGAGGGCCTTCTTGCTCGTGGGGACTCTGCAGAGTCCCAGGCGGTGCAGGGCATCACGTGGCGGGGGCTGAGTGTGCTCACGTGCCAGCTCAAGTCTCTTCCTCTTCATATAAAGCCCCCGGATCCCACTCCCGTGATAACCCCTTAATCTACTAATCCCTTCATGAGAGCAGAGCCCCATGACACAGTGGCCTCTTAAAGGTCCCACCTCTCAGTACTGCCACGTTGGAGGCTAAGTCTCAACGTGAGCTTTGGAGGAGACAAAGATTCAAACCGTAGCACAGGGTGAACGTCCAGTTAGGGGCAGGGCAAGGTCTTTCTCAGACAGCCAAGGAGGCATTGCCAGTGTTGGGAAATTGCAGCCAGAGGTTCCTGGTCGGGGGTCATGGAGGGAACCCCAGAAGCACGTGCCCAGGGAAGGAATTAAAGTGGGCGTCTCCCACACCCAGATCATCAGTAGCCGGTATCTCTCCTCTCACCCCACCAACCCTGGAGGAGCTGGGAGAACAGGGAACAGAACGGTGACAGAACTGCCCAGACCCCATATTCCACTAGAGGCTGGCCCCGTTGAAGTTCAGGGCCGCAGCCCATGATTGCTGGGGCAGCAAAGGGACAGTGGCCGTAGCACAGAGGAAAGTCATGGTGTGAAGGAAGGCGTTGCTTCCTGCCTGTGCCCTCTGGGGCGTGGCTCTTTCACTCACCCACGTGCGCCCGTTGCAATCACCCACGACTGTGGTGCATCCGCTGAGTCTACGGACCTGTCAGTTTCCTGTGGCTGCTATAGCGAATTATCACCATTGGATGGCCTAAAACAGAAATTTATTCTCTCCTAGTTCAGGGGCCCTGAAGTCTAAAGTCAAGATGTCAGAGGGTTGGTTCTTTCTGGAGGCTCCGAGGGAGAACCTGTGCCATGCCTCTCCCCTTGCTTCTGGTGGCCGTGGGCCATCTGTGGTGTTCCTCAGCTGGTACACACATCACTCCAATCTCTGCCTCCAGCTTCCCGTGGAGTTCTCTTCTCCCTTATGTATGTTACAAGTACATCCATCATTGAATTTGGGGCCTACCCTAATCCAGAAAGTTCTTATTTCAACTGAGGTCACATTATGAGATTTCAGGCAGATACGTCTTTTAGGGGGACACCACCCGACCCACTGCATTACTGTAGTGGGCGCTGTGGTGACAGCGGCTGACACACAGCCTCTCCTTCCCATGGAAAAATATTGGACCCGGAGTCTCCTGCTCAGGCAAGGAGGAGTGTGTTGTGCATGGTAATGAGATTAGGTTGGTCCCTGATTCAAGGCCAGCCATCTGCTTAGGGTGATTATGGTGCGGAATAGGCCAATCAGACTGGCTCCTTTCAAGATTTGGATTGAAAGGCCGGCGCGGTGGCTCACGCCTGTACTCCTAGCACTCTGCGAGGCTGAGGTGGGAAGATTGCTTGAGGCCAGGAGTTTGAGACCAGCCTGAGCAAAAGCGAGATCCTGTCTCTACTAAAAATAGAAAAATTAGCCGGGCATGGTGGCACATGCCTGTAGTCCCAGCTACTCAGGAGGCTGAGGCAGGAGGATCGCTTGAGCCCAGGAGTTTGAGGTTGCTGTGAGCTAGGCTGATGCCACGGCACTCTAGCCAGGGTGACAGAGCAGGACTCTGTCTCAGAAAAAAAAAAAAGATTGGATTGAGAATACGTACACAACGGTTGAGAGAGAGAAAAGGAGATGACAGTTGCCTTTAGAAAGAGACAAAAGCGGTATAAAAATACTATGCACAGGCCGGGCGTGGTGGCTCACGCCTGTAATCCTAGCACTCTGGGAGGCCGAGGTGGGCGGATTGTTTGAGCTCAGGAGTTCGAGACCAGCCTGAGCAAGAGCAAGACCCCGTCTCTCCTAAAAATAGAAAGAAATTATATGGACAGCTAAAAATATATACAGAAAAAAAAAAAATTAGCCAGGCATGGTGGCACATGCCTGTAGTCCCAGCTACTCGGGAGGCTGAGGCAGGAGGATCGCTTGAGCCCAGGAGTCTGAGGTTGCTGTGAGCTAGGCTGACGCCACGGCACTCACTCTAGCCTGGGCAACAGAGCGAGACTCTGTCTCAAAAAAAAAAAAAAAAAAAAAAAAAAAACTTTTAATGAGAGATGTACAAGATCTCTAAACTAGAAACTACTAAGCATTACTAAAGGGATCCAATAAAGATCTAAACAACGGAGCGGTATACTAAGTTCATGGATTGTTAGACTCATGGTTAAGACATCAGTTCTCCCTAAGTTGCTCTATTAGGTTCAATGCTATTCATATGAAAATTTTAAGCAGTCTTCTTGGAGAAATCAGGCTGATTCTAAAATTTATATGGAAATATAAAAAGTCAAGACAAACTTGAAGAAGGACAAAATTGGAGAATTTATGCTATGTGATATAAAAATTACTATACAGCTACAGTAGCCAGGACACTGGTATTGGTGTCAGGACAGATATACAGGCCAGTGGAAAAAATATAGGATCCAGAAATAAGTTCACACACGTATGGTGACTAGATTTTTAATAAAGGCTCCAGCGTAATTCAACAGGAAAGGAAGATCTTTTCAAAATGGAGTGGAAGCAACTATAAATCCATGTAAAACAATGAACCTTGATCCTTTGCCTTATACCAAACAGAAAAACTATTTAGAAATGAATCATAGACTTTAATGAGAAAGATAAAACAATAAAGCTTCTAGAAGAAAACAGTAAAATATCTTCACGCCTGAGAGTAAAGAAAGATTTTTAAAACTGGATATAAAAATCACTAATCATAAAAGGAAAAATATGATAAATTTGACTTCAATAAAATTGAAAACTTTTGCTTATCAACAAACACCCTTAAGAAAGTAAGGAAGCCACAGACTGGGAGAAAATAGTCATTGAACATATACATAGTACCTAGATTATATAAAGGACTCCTACACATTAAAAAGAAAGTGACAAAACAAAAGAAAAAAATTCGTTAGTCATCAGGAAAATACAAATTAAAGTCACAATGGGATACGACTGTACCCCCAGCACAGCTAACTGTAGAAGGCTGACAGCGGACGGTGCTGATAAGGCCGTGCCACAACTGGAACTTGCACGCGTGGCTGGAGGGAAACTGCTTTGCAGTTTCTTCTAAACTTCAATATATGGCTCCTCCATGATCCAACAATTTTATTCTAGGCATTCACCTAAGAGAAATGAAACCGTAAGTTCACATGGACCGTACAAGACTGTTTATCTAGTATGATTCAATTTATACAACTGTCACAACTAATGTGTGGAGATAGAAATCAGAACAGCAGTTGCCTCTGGGGGGATGTGTGTGGGATTGACTAGGTTGGGGCATGAGGACACTTTCAGGGTGATAGAAACGTTCTTCATGTTGGTCTGGGTGGAGGTTACATGGGTGTAGGCATGGATGGAAATTCACCAATTGTGTACTTAAGATTTGTGCATTTGACTGTGTGTAAATTATACCTCAACAAGAAAAATAAATAGATCAAGAGCCAGAGAGAGAATAGCTAAACCCCTCTATGCTATCTTCACAAGTTTCTTATTTTCTAACATGAGCTGACCTAGTCTATGATCTTTGTAGACGAAAGGACTTGCTCTTGACCCCAGAGTGGCTGCATCTGCCCCAGAGGAGCCCGCGCTCCCGAAAGCCCGAGTGCACATTTGCATGCACTGTGCAAACGCCCAGCATGGTGTTTCTTAGCCAGCAACAATGTGTTTTGATTTCTTTGGGTGTGAATGCCTATGAATGGCTGTAGATAGGGCAGGCACTCTCTGGCCTGTGAAGTCTGTCTCTCGCCACTGTCTGGCCCCTGAAGGCATTTTGCCCCAGGAAAAAGTACTTGGGGAAAGGAATGAAAATGGGGCCCCCCATTTTCATCAGCAGAACTCGAGGGCTGTCTTGCTCCAGCTCCTCCCTGGTGCTGCCCTGCACCTAGGCCCATGGCCCTCCCTCCCCATCTCTCTGCGCCCCCACTGGCCCCTGCCCTGGGCCCTGCAGGCCCTTCTCTGAGAGGCCCATGAGCAGTGAGGGCAGGACAGGGCCACAAGAGCTGGCTGTCCCCTCTTTGTCCTTCTGGTGGATCCCTTCCAGGAGCTCCCTGTGGGTGGGCTCTCTGTGGGCTGTCCCCACCTAGCAGCGATGCTGAGCGGCAGGCAGTGTGGTGCCCTGCAGCCCAGGCAGGACAGCTGCAGGGAGAGCCGCTCATCCCGCCCCCAAAGTGCTCGTGATCCCACTGCACACAAACAGCCCTGACCCTATGTCCCCGCTGAAATGGGTGGCAAGAGCGACAGCAAGGGAGGCAGAGAGTAAGTGAGGCTGGCTGAGCTGGGAAGGAGGGCTGTGCAGCCTGGCAGGGAGGAAATGACCAGCCCTGTGTCACAGCCTTGTAAACAAGCATGACCTCAAGCTCGTCCCCGCACACACCCCTCTGAGGTCAGGCAGACCCCTCCCATCCCCTGGGCCTGCCGCACATGGGCGCTGACGCCACAGGGCCTTGCTCCTGGGGGTGGGTCTGCAGCTTGCGCAAGGACCACAGGAACATTGGCCATTTGGGGAGGACACGCCAGCCCCACCCTGTGAACCATGGATGAGAAGTACCAGACGCCTCTGTGTGCCAGGCCTAGGCCTGGGTACTGAGGACACGGGGTGGGCCTTGCCCTCAGGATCTCAGGGCTTGGCGGGAACACCATCGTGTGAATATGTTACCACAGTACAGTGGCCAGACAGGAGGATAAACGGGGATTGTCCAAGGCCCCAGGGCACCCAGCAGAAAGAGAGATATCTTCTGCCCATGGGTTAGAGGAAGCTTCTGGGAGGAAGAAATTTTTCCACTGTGTCTTGAAGGAGCTTGCCAAAAAAAGATAAGGAAGGGATTCCAGGCAGGGCTGTCGGGGAAGGCCCTGACCATGCTGGCCCAACTGCCTCCGGTTTCTTCCATTTCTCCTCCCAGAGGTACCCCAGGAGCCATGCAGATTCAGAGCAGCCGAGCACTCCTGGTTGCATGTCCCCAGTGAGCAAGGATGGCAAGGGAGGTCCCTCCCCACCCCCACCCACCAGGCCAGGCAGGCCCCTGAGATCACGTGGCTCTGACGTGAGGACGGCCTGCCTCCTGCCCAGCGTGCCCCTTGACTCCTGGCCCCCATGTCTGTAATTTCCAGGTGGCCCTCAGGGTCTTTTTGTTGCTGTTTGATGACATTTTTGTGCACGCCCAGAGCAGTGGGGTGTTGCCGAGAAGTGCTGGTTTCTCAGGAGCTGTCAGGTGACCGAGCTGGCTGATGCATGTGGTTTTGCTGTTGGGGTCCTGAGTTTTGGTTGCCATAGCAGGAGTCGCCCATGTGACCAGTCCTCTCTACCAGCTGGGATCCTGAGACTCCAGTGGGCTTTCCTGGGAAGAGACATCCGCGTCAGTCCCTCCGGTTCTCTGTCACAGAGAAAAGTGTGCCCTGTGTGACCTTTCTGGGCTTCACACGACGCAGGTCTTTTTCCTGTCGCTTTTGTTAATAGTTTGTACCCTTAGCTGTGAATATAACCTGGAATTGAATCCTGTGAGCTCTTCTAGTGAATCATCAAACTCAAGGGTGGTCTTGAGGCCCCCAAAACAGCTGCTTAGGGGGAAGTCATGACACATTTGCCCACAGCTGGCACATGGAGTGGGCCTCAGGGATGGTGGCCAGAGTTACCATCGCCAGGGCTTCAGCCAGTTCCTGGCTTTCCGCACTGGCCCCATCCTCGCCTCTGACCAGCAGGGGGTTTAACCTCCACCTTCGGCTGGTTCTGCCCTTTGCTTCCGGAGTCAGCATTCTTTCCCCATGGCTCTTTCAGACCTGACCTCCCGCCGGAGCATCCCTGATCCGGAACACAGAGTGAAGAGGCTGACCCACGACCCGACAGGTGAGGCCGGCCCCTTCCACAGTCCAGCGGTGATCAGGCGTGTTCCCCGGACAGGAGAGCAGGCCCGCGGGGCTGGACACCCTCCCGTTGCACGTGCAGGGCCCTGCCTTCAGGAGCGGCCTCTCTGGGTGGCGCTGCCCCATCCTAGAGGAGGTCAGTGTGGTCCGTGTGATCAGGCTAGTCCTGTGGGGCCAGAGTGCTGGAGATGGAATCAGACCGCAGGAGGGCGGGGCAAGCCTGGAGCCATGGGGAAGACAGGAAGAAGTGTGTGTCAGATGGTAAATGTTGCCGGACAAAGAATGAATGAATACATGTTGTCAAAGCCGCCCAGCCAGAGCCCACCAGGAACACAGTCCGAGTCAAGCTGGGCCTCAGCGAGGGAGAGAGGGGTGGGGGAGGTGCTTACAGGATGTGGGCTCGTGCTGGGAGAGTCTAAGGAGGGCCTTAGGGAGAGCGGGTCACTTTTGGATTGGGTGCTGTCAGGAAGCAGGGGAAATTCGGTGATTCTTTTTATTTATTTATTTATTTTTATTTTAATAGAGATGGTGTTTCACTCTGTTGCCCAGCCTGGGGTGCAACGGCACGATGCCAGATCACTGCAACCTCCAACTCCTGGGCTAAAGCCATCCTCCTGCCTCAGCCTCCTGAGTAGCCGGGACTACATGCGTGCACCACCACGCCCGGCTAAAAATTTGGTGATTCTTAATAACTGTTACCCAGGAGGTGGGAAGAACAAAGAGGGTAGTATCATCATGGGTACAAAAGCAATATTTGCCCAGGGAGCCAGAGAAGGACCGTCTGGTGTTTATGTGATTGTGTGCTCGTCTCTGTCTAATTCTATCATGCTTATGGCATGGCCTTGCCCAGTTATTGTCATATTCTGCAAAAGTTGCTTATATTCATTTAGGAACATTATAACCTCTGTAGCTGCCAGGCCATTTTTCACTTTCTCAATGTGTAATCCAAGTGGTTCTGTGTTTTCCTGTTCTTTGGGGTCACCTTCCTCCCTCCACCTTTAATTTCCAAGTAAAATAATCTGGTGTGGTCCCTCCCAAGTATTCCTGGGAAGTGTGGACACATCTTACAGCATTGGTAGTCCCCGAGGAGTCATGCCTCCCAGTATTCAGACCTTCCTCATGTAGTCCTTAGGCTGTGAGCTGAGCTAGGCACTTGTTTTAGACAATAGATTGAGTCAGAAGTGACATGGAGCCAGTTCCAGTCCTAAGCCTTAGGAAGGTCTGGCAGCTTCCACTTGTGCACCTTCTGAGCTGTCATGTCAGGAGGACCCGCAGCCCCACTGCCAGCTGCCAGGCAGGAGTGACTATTACTACAGTACAAGGGCATTATCATTATTACATGATAGTATTACACTGTATTAGTATTACCACATATGAGCCATTATAGTGTTGTTATTATTACCATACACATGCTGTTCATCAGGGATTCAGGTTAATGCAAACCTGACCTAAAGCCATTCTCAGAAACATGCCTTGTCAGGAACCCTGTGTTCTATTTTTTTAAAGTGTACTATTCAGTGATACTAATTACATTCACAATGTCTGCAACCAACACCACCATCTGGTCCCAAAACTATTTTTTCAAGATTTTTTTATTGTGGTAAAATACACATAACAAAATTTACCACCTTAACCATTTTTAAGTGTAAGTTCAGGGGCGTTAAGTACATTCACATTGTTGTGCAACCATCACCACCATCTAATTCCAGAATTCTCTTTATCTTGCAAAACTGAAATTCTTACTCATTAAACAATAACTCCCTGATCCCCCCTCCCCTCAGCCCCTGGAAACCACCATTCCATTTTCTGTGCTGTGAATTTGATTACTCTGTGTGCCTCAAATAAGTGGAATCCGACAATATTTGTTCTTTTGTGTCTGGCTTATTTCACTTAGCACGATGATTCAAGGTTCACTGAGCTTGTGTCAGAATTTCTTTGGTTTTTAAGGCTGAATAATATTCCATGGTGTGCATATGACGGTTTGTTTATCCGGTCACCCGTCCGTGGACATCTAGGTTGCTTCCGCCTTTTAGCTGTTGTGAACAGTGCTGCTGTGAACAGGAGCACAACCGTGTCTTTGAGATCCTGTTTTTAATTCTTTTGGGTATATACCCAGAAGTGGAATTGCTGCATTGTATGGTAATTCTATTTTTAATCTTTTGAGGAATCGCCACACTGTTTTCCCCAGTGGCTGTACCATTTCACATTCCCACCAACAGTGCACAAGGCTTCCGGTTTCTCCACCCAGCCAACACTTGTTTTTTTTTTTTCTTGATAGTAGCCGTCATAATGGGTGAGAGGGGGTGTATCACTATGGTTTTGATTTGCATGTCCCTAATGATTAGTGTGTCAGCATCCTTTCATGTGCTTGTGGGCCACCTGTGTATCTTCTTTGGAGAAACATCCTTTGCTCATTTTTGAATCAGGTTTCCCTTGTTGAGTTGTAGGAGTTCTGTTATGTATTCTGGACATAAATCCTGTATCAGATATCTGATTGACAAATACTTTCTCCCATTCTGTGGGTTGCCTTTTACTCTGTAGTTAGTGTCTTTTGATGCACAACTGCTGCATTCTATTTTTTCTAAGTAATTATGTCCAGCCTTCCCATGAGGTGAGCTGAAGGATTGGCCTCACACCCGATCCATCAGGCAGAGACAAGCCTCAATGGTGGCAGTGACCAGCAGCTGGTGCACGTCCAGAGTTGGGTCCCAGAGCAATGTTGTTTACAACACAGGTGGGGCAGAGGCTGGCATGGCCTCAAAGCACCAGGCCTCTCAGGGGCTGGCCTGCCACCTAGGCAATATCTACTTGGGATGTCACTGGAATTCAAGTCCTTTGCTGGAAAAAATGGAAGCAAGGGACAATCACACAATACATCTTTATACTGTCATTAAAATTATGCTTATAAAGATTTTAGTGACACCGAAAAATCCTCCTTATACAATAAGTTTAAAACATAAATTAGATATACTTTAGGAAAAAATATACACTTTCGTATGAAGTCAGATTTTGGACTTAATTTACATAGTCCAATGAATACAATGAAGCCAGCAAATACCGACGCCGGCCGCGCAGGAGGTGCTTGGCAAGTGCTGCACCAATTAACCTGCTTCGCCAGTCACATTCATGAGCTCTTCTGGGCTGGGTGGCTGATGGGAGCAACTGGCTGAAATGTGACTGTGCTGATTGCTTAGATTTACCCAGGTTTGCTCGCCTTGGTTTGAGTATTTTGATTGATTCATGCGAAGTGTGATTAGACAAACACTTTTGTTTACAGATGCCTAGAAAAACATTCTGAAAGAAATCCATCAAGAGATCAACAGTGGCCGGGAGCGGTGGCTCATGCCTGTAATCCTAGCACTCTGGGAGGCCGAGGTGGGCGGATCGTTTGAGCTCAGGAGTTCGAGACCAGCCTGGGCAAGAGTGAGACCCCGTCTCTACTAAAAAATAGAAAGAAATTAACCAGACAACTAAAAATATATAGAAAAAATTAGCCAGGCATGGTGGCACATGCCTGCAGTCCCAGCTACTCGGGAGGCTGAGGCAGGAGGATCGCTTGAGCCCAGGAGTTGGAGGTTGCTGTGAGCTAGGCTGACGCCACGGCACTCACTCTAGCCTAGGCAACAGACTGAGACTCTGTATCAAAAAAAAAAAAAAAAAAAATCAACAGTGATTATCTCCGAGTGATGAGATTGTGATAATTTTATTTATTTTTTATACTTGTACATTCTGTTTTGTTCCAAATTTTTTGCCCTCCCCTTTCCTGTGAGAGATCCCTGCCCATTGCCTGTGACTCCATAGTGCTCCCTCCGGGAGGAGCAAACTACCTCTCCCCACTGACGCTGGACTTGGCTTTGTGGTTGCTTTAGCCAGTGGAATGTGAGCAGAAGTGACTCCTACGATGTCAGAGCAGAAGCTTCCAAAGCCATCGTGTGGTTCAGCCAGTTCTGCCCTTGCTACGAGAACAACGTATCCTAGTGGGGCTGATTCTTTCAGCCTGTGTCCTGCAGTGGACACATGCGAAACTGAGCCTCGCTGGCCACTGCCGCCATGGAACAGGAGTGAAAAATAAACCCTGTCACTGTAAGCACTGAGATGCGGGGTCACGCGTCACTGGGGCACGTCTCAGTGAAAGCTGATGAATGCTTTTCTTTATTTTCCAAGTTTTCTATAAGTAATATGCATGAGTTTCGTGATCAGTTTCTGTAAGTTATTAAAATACATATTACTCTAAGGGTATTTAACACATTGCTGTAAGTAAATCTATGATCTGTCCAGAGTCTGTGTTATGAAATTCTCACTACATTAGATTCTGATGGACCACCAGGGTCTGAACGTTATCTGGGAATAATTTAAATAAAGCCAAGGCTGTTTCGGCCCTTTTGCCTGCCTGAGCCCGTGGAGGGTGCTGGGTAGGTGTGTGCGGGCCCTGCTGGGGCTGGGGATCAGTGGTCGCTGGTGTTTCTGCTTGTCCCACACCCATCCCCTCTGCTGAAGGCGCCCTATTTTCCCTCCAAGCAGCCCTCACGCGGCCGGTGGGGCGGACCCCTGCCCCACTTCCGGGCGAGCGCGGAAACCTCCGGCCTCCGTGATTGGCTCAGGGAGGGTCACGTGGCCCGCGGCGAGCTGCCGTACCAGGCGTTCGCCAAACCGCTGTATTCTCCTCCTGACCGGCTCCGGCCAACGGAACATGGGCAGAAGTGACGGATGCCCCTTCCAGGCCTAACCTCACAATCTCCCCGGCAGATAACTTTCTCTCTTTTGCCTTCCCACGGTAACCTCGGGGCCTCACACTGAAGATGGTGGCGTCACAAAAGAGGAGGAGCCTGGACATCTCAGTGACCCCCCGACAAAGCTCCCATTCCCCACACACATCGGACTGTATGAGGGAAGCAGTAACATTTTATTATGTTAAGTCACTGAGACTTCGGGATTTATGTGTCACCAGAGCAAGCCTAGCCTACTCTGACAAATATATGACCCAAACCCAAGCCAGACTAATCAGAGTCGGCGCTAAGGACTTTGGTTTGGAAAGTTACTCTCTTTCCCCTGGAATTGCTAGGCTGCTAGGATGGGAACCTGGCGTGCTAAGGGCCAGCATCCACTGTACGAGTATTTACTTCACTGTGCAGTATTTATTGCTCCTGACTACGCTCCTGGCGCTGGCCTGGACTCACAGGGTAGGGCTGCAGAGCGGGGACGAGCCAACCTGAGGATGACGCTAACACAGAAGAAAGCCAAGTTGAGAAGCAGAGCACTGGTTTAGACCCCTGGACCCAACCATACCTGAAACCACCTGCACTCTTTATAAACCATTTTGAGTGGGGTTTCTGACACCTGCATGCAACAAATCGTAACTAATTCAAGGATAAAACTGAAAAGCAAGGTCATGGGTCTGTGGTGTCACCCAGAGGGGCTGATTAGAGAGGCAGCCTGCAGACACCGACTTGGACAGAGCTTGTGAGAGCAGAGCCCGTGAGCACCAACGCTGTGCAGGACCGGGCATGCCCTGGGTTACGGGGACACCGTGCAGTGAGTGGTGCCTGTGCCTCGCCTGGACCAAGGGCAGGAGAGGGAAGAGCAGCCCTGGCCCTGAACCACTGAGGCTTCCTCTGACGCCCAGCCTGGGCTGTGGCCACACATGCCAACCTTGGGTTCTGACTGCCCAGGTGTGCTCCAGGAGCACCCACCTCGCTCCTGACTCCAGACTTTGTAGGCTTGACAAAAACTACAGGTTGAAACTAGAAGAGGCACAAATGAAAGGCAATTCAGTTGCATTCGCCTCCTGTTTGCAGGGTCCTGCTGTGTTCCACTTCCAGTGCTGGCGTAGAAAAACCATCCCGAACGCTTTCTACATGGCAGAAAATGTTTTCTTCCTCCATTGCTCCCTCCTTCCCTTCCTTCCTGCCATTTAACAGTAACTGAACATGGTATCAGCAAGGCCATCCCTGTGTTGGGCAGTGATCGTACAAAAATAAGTGGGACACAGGGGCTTTGGGCTCACAGCAAGCGTGCGGTCGCTGTGCTGTTTGTGAAATGTTTTTAGCTCTCCATATTGTGAGCACGTGGTAGGATCACACTTTCTGGCCTCCTCGTTTGGGTGGTGTTGGACAACCTATGAGTCAGACAAATGAACTGGAGCAATTAATTGCTTATGCCAGATCTGCCAAAGCTCTCTTTCCATCTGTGATGGTGACAGTTGAAATGATAGCTGCTGCTTTAGCCTGGGTCCTGGAGAAAGAAAATACAGAGCAGAAGCCATAGATAACCTATTAAAAACATGTAACGTGCTATACATGTTATTGCGGCATGGCGTCACCTCTCCTGACTGATGTGCCAATTTGCCAAAGGGCACAACATTAAGCTCAATAACACACACAACAGAGCTACTTTCATAGCACAGCTATGGGTCTCTCAAGAAGCCCTGCTCCAAGAACACCATGCTCCTGCCTGCCGGAGGTCTTGTCCCCTGCGAGGGCCCTGCCTGTGCACTTCCGCTCTCCCACAGCAGACTGCAGCTCCGCTCTGCCTGGGTCTGGCTGCAGACTGAGCTGGCCTGGCCAGGACAACCTGCCAGCAGCCTTGCCTCTCTGAAGGTGTATTAGCTTCCTGTCATTGCTTTTACAAATTGCCACAAATTTGGTGGCTTAAAACAACAGAAATGTGTTCTCTCACAGTTTTGACCAGAATTCCAAAATCAAGGTGTCAGGGGTGTCCCGAGGCTCTAGAGGATGATCCATTCTTTGCCTCTTCTGTTGGTGGCTGCAGCTTCCTTGGCTTGTGGCCACATCACCCCAATGTCTGCCCGAGGCTCCACATCACCTTCTGTATGTGTGTGTTTATTCTCTTGTATGTCACTTGTAAGGACGCTTATTACTGGATTTAGGGCCTACCCAGACAATCCAGGATGACCTTCTCATCTCACGATCCTTAACTACAGCTGCCAAGACCCCATTCTACTAAGTGAAGTATCCCAAAAGTGGAAAAATAAGCACCACATGTACTCACCATCAAATGGGTTTCACTGATCATACCTAAGAGCACATTTAGGAAAAACATTAATCGGGTGTCGGACAGATGTGATGGGGGAGGGGAGGGGTATATACATACATAATGAGTGTGATGTGCACCGTCTAGGGGATGGACACGCTTCAAGCTCTGATTCAGAGGGAGGCAAGGGCAATATATGTAACCTGAACTTTTGTACCCCCACAATATGCTGAAATAAAAAAAAGAAAAAACAAGATAACATTTATAGGATCTAGGGATTAGGACAAGGACATACCTTCTTGGAAGCTACCACTCAGCCAATATGTATGTCCCCAGGCCCAACTAAGGGGTGGGTGTACTGGGGCCCTTTGTAAGAGCCCATGGCAATGACTCCTTTCTCTGGTTTTTATATTTTTATTTTAATGGAATATTTAGGTAACATAAAATGGACAATGAAAAGTAAAACAAACAAAGGCCCAAGACCTCATTGCTGTGAAGAGCAGGGACCAGCATCCTGTTGGTTGAGTTCCTTCCACGTGGCCCGATAAAGTGTCCAGGGCTGGAATGAGAATGTTCTCGTCATTTGGGTGTTGGCTCTTCCCTCTAAGAGTACTTCATGTGAATTCTTCTGTCCAAATAGTCTGCAACTTACGCCGTGGAAATTTTTCTGATCACTGAATGTGAGATCACCATGCCTAAGTTATTTTATGAGCATTTAATGATTTTTCCCTAATTATGTAAGTAATGCTCATTAGAGAAAATTTGGCAATTACCAAAAAGTGAATGAGAAACCTGCCCAAATCTTACCACCCAGAAATAACTGGTAATATTTTGTTAAAATATCTTCTTAATATTTTCTCTGGCCATATGTTTATTGCATTTTGCTCTAAAAAACAAACTGGGGACAAAGGTTCTAGTAAAGATGGCATAAGCACACTCTATCCTCTCTCTCCCACTAAGCTCAGTTAAAACTCCTGGACAGCATTGCCGCTGAGGACTCTGGACAATAAAGTGAGACTTCCCATTTTCAGCTCGGCAGGTGAAGAGCTAGAAGCCATCCCTCCACCCTAGCAAATAAAAAGCGGCATAAAGTGAAAAATCAACAGCTCTGCTTAGATCCGTCACAGAAATGAGGTCACAAGGCAAACTGCAGCCCCCAAAATTGGAGGGACAGACAGGCAGACACGTAGAATCCCACCTTCACAGGACAGAAACCTCCACCGGGAGGCTGCGCCGGGGCAGGGAGGCTGAGCTGTGGGGCAGGGAAGCTGAGCTGCGGTGGACGACGCGCCAGAGGCTCCACGTGGGCAGATCTGAGACACGAAAGCTGCAGGAGGAGCAGTCGTTGGGGCCGGGGCGACGCAGTTTTGTGAATCGCACCTCCAGGAGCTCAACCAGTTCTCATGGTGAATACTAGAGAAAAATCTCCTTGTTCTATAAGTAGGGGGTTGGGAAAAGCAACTTTTTTTTTTTTGAGACAGAGTGTCACTCTGTCACCCAGGCTGGAGTGCAGTAGTGTCATCATAGCTCACAGCAACCTTAAATTCCTAGCTCAAGTGATCCTCCTGCCTTAGCCTCCCAATAGCTGAGAATACAGGCGAACGCTACCATGCTCAGCTAATTTTTCTTTTCTTGTAGAGGTGGTGTTGGGGGATGGTTCTTGCTATGTTGCTCAGCCTAATCTTGAACTCCTGGCCTCAAGCAATCCTCCTAGCTCCACAAAGTGCTAGGATTACAGGCATGAGCCACCATGCCTGGTCAAAAGTAACACTTTCTAAACTACACCAGAGCATTCTCTTCTTCCTAACAAGGCCTGCCCTCAGAAGAAACTGTTTAGTTAGAGTTTTATCAGAGCCCAGCTGACCTGGGAGGAGGAAATAGCCAACTCCAGCCCCTATGGCCTGCCTTATGGGGGAAGGGAAATACTCAACTGCAGCCCCCTCCAACTATCCTGTCCCACCTACGTGGGGCAAAACTGGTCATCATTTTGTGAGGTTCACAGTCTACAGGTCCAGGCTCACAGGACTGTGGACTGCGTCCCCTCCCTGCACACCTTACCGCCATGTCATTAAAGGCCTATTTACAGCAGTTCCTTTTACCTACTGTTACATGTCTGCCTTTCAACAAAACATAACCAGGCATACTAAAGGGCAAAAAGCACAGTCGGAAGGGACAGAGGAAGCATCAGGACCACACTCAGATGTAGCAGGGGTGTTGGAATTATCAGATTGTGGATTTAAAACAACTATGATTAAAACGCTAAGGGCTCTAATGGAAAAAGTAGACAGCATGCAAGAACAGATGGGCAATGTACGCAGAGTTGTGAAAATTCTAACAAAGAATAAAAAAAAAAAATGCTGGAGAACAAAGTTACCATAATAGAGACGAGAAATGCCTTTGATGGGCTCAGCAGTAGACTGGATGCGGCTGAGGAAAGAATCTCTGAGCTTCCAGATGTGTCCATAGAAACTTCCCAAACTGAAATGCAAAGAGAAAAAAGAATAATAAAAGAAAATGAAACATAATATGCAAGAACTGTGAAATAAGTGCAACAGGTGTAACACAGGCATGATGGGAACACCAGAAGGAGAAGAAAGGAAGAAACAAGAGAAATATTCAGAGCAATGATAACTGAGAATTTTGCCAATGTCAGACCTAGGAAGCTCAGAGACTTATCAAGCAGGACAAGTCCCCCCAAACCCAAAAAACTAAAAACAAAAAGACTACCCCTCAGCATATCATATTCAAACTGTGAAAAATCAAAGATAACAACAACAAAAAATCTTGAAAGAAGCCAGACGAAAAAATTGTTACCTATACAGGAGCAAAGATAAGAATTAGATCTGACCTCCTCAGAAACCATGAAAGCAGGAAGAGTAAAGTGAAATATTTTAAATGTCGGGGCCGGGCGCGGTGGCTCACGCCTATAATCCTAGCACTCTGGGAGGCCGAGATGGGAGGATCACTCAAGGTCAGGAGTTCAAGACCAGCCTGAGCAAGAGCGAGACCCCATCTCTACTAAAAAAGAAAATAGAAAGAAATGATCTGGACAGCTAAAAATATATATAGAAAAAATTTGCCAGGCATGGTGGCACATGCCTGTAGTGCCAGCTACTTGAGAGGCTGAGACAGAAGGATTGCTTGAGCCCAGGAGTTTGAGGTTGCTGTGAGTGAGGCTGACGCCACAGCACTCTAGCCCGGGCAACAGAGTGAGACTCTGTCTCAAAACAAACAAACAAACAAACAAAAAAATAAATAAATGTTGGGAGAAAAAAATCATCAATTTAAAATTCTGTATTCTGTGAAATTATCTTCCAAAAGTAAGGGAGAAGTAAAGACTTTATCAGACAAACAAAAAGTGAGGGAATTTGTCACCAGTCGACCTACTTTGCAAGAAATGTTTTAAAAAGTTCTTCAGAGAGAAGGTAAGAACCTCAGATGTACATAAGAAAGGAAAAGTGGCCGGGCACGGTGGCTCACGCCTGTAATCCTAGCACTCTGGGAGGCCGAGGCGGGTGGATCGCTCAGGGTCAGGAGTTCGAGACCAGCCTGAGCAAGAGCGAGACCCCGTCTCTACTAAAAATAGAAAGAAATTATATGGACAACTAAAAATATATATATAGAAAAATTAGCCGGGCATAGTGGCGCATGCCTGTAGTCCCAGCTACTCGGGAGGCTGAGGCAGAAGGATCGCTTAAGCCCAGGAGTTTGAGGTTGCTGTGAGCTAGGCTGACGCCACGGCACTCACTCTAGCCTGGGCAACAAAGTGAGACTCTGTCTCAAAAAAAAAAAAAAAAAGAAAAGAAAGGAAAAGCATTGTAGAAGAAATAAGTGAAAGTAAGATCAAAACTTTTATTTTTCTTATTTTTAATTTATCTAACAAATAATTTGTTCAGATAATCATAGCAACAATATTCAATGAATATAGCTTATGTATAAGTGAAATGAATGGCAGCAATAATAGAAGGGACGGGAGGGAGGAATTGGAATATTTTGTTCTTATGAGGCACTTGCACTACCTGTGAAAGTGGTATAGTGTTCTTTGAAAGTGGACTTGGATTAGTTGTAAATGTATATTGCAAATTCTAGGGAAGCCATAAAAAAGTTTAAAAAGAAGTACAACTGATATTCTAAGAAAAAAGGGAAAATGGGATCACATAAAGTGCTCAGGAGAAACCATAAATGGCAGAAAAAGAATGGAAGACAAAATAGGAATAAAGAACAAGGGCAGTTAGTAGAAAACAGTAACAAATGTAATAGATATTAATCCAACTACATAATCACTTTAAACATCGGTGGTCTAAATACACTGATTAAAAGACAGAGATTGTGAGAGTGGATCAAGAAACAAGACCCAACAGTACATTGTCTATAAGAAATCCACTTTAGGCTGGGCACGGTGGCTCACCCCTGTAATCCTAGCACTCTGGGAGGCCGAGGTGGGAGGATAGCTCGAGGTCAGGAGTTCGAGACCAGCCTGAGCAAGAGTGAGAACCAGTCTCTACTAAAAAATAGAAAGAAATTATATGGACAACAAAAAATATACGTAAGGCCGGGCGCGGTGGCTCACGCCTGTAATCCTAGCACTCTGGGAGGCCGAGGTGGGCGGATCGTTTGAGCTCAGGAGTTCGAGACCAGCCTGAGCAAGAGCGAGACCCCATCTCTACTAAAAATAGAAAGAAATTATATGGACAGCTAAAAATATATATAGAAAAAATTAGCCGGGCATGGTGGCGCATGCCTGTAGTCCCAGCTACTCGGGAGGCTGAGGCAGGAGGATCGCTTGAGCTCAGGAGTTTGAGGTTGCTGTGAGCTAGGCTGACGCCACGGCACTCACTCTAGCCTGGGCAACAGAGTGAGACTCTGTCTCAAAAAAAAAAAAATAAATAAAAAAAAAATAAAATATATATAGAAAAAATTAGCCAGGCATGGTGGCACATGCCTGTAGTCCCAGCTACTCAGGAGGCTGAGGCAGGAGGATTGCTTGAGCCCAGGAGTTTGAGGTTGCTGTGAGCTAGGCTGATGCCACGGCACTCTAGCCAGGGCAAGAGTGAGACTCTGTCTCCAAAAAAAAAGAAAAAAAAAATCCACTTTAACTATACAAACACATGTAGATTAAAAGTAAAGGGATGGAGAAAAATATGCTAATATTCATCAAAAGAAAGCTATATGCTATTATCAAAAACACAAGAGAGGCCGGGCGCGGTGGCTCACGCCTGTAATCCTAGCACTCTGGGAGGCCGAGGCGGGTGGATCGCTCGAGGTCAGGAGTTCGAGACCAGCCTGAGCAAGAGCGAGACCCCATCTCTACTAAAAATAGAAAGAAATTATATGGACAACTAAAAATCTATATAGAAAAAAAAAATTAGCCAGGCATAGTGGCGCATGCCTGTAGTCCCAGCTACTCGGGAGGCTGAGGCAGTAGGATCGCTTAAGCTGAGGAGTTTGAGGTTGCTGTGAGCTAAGCTGACGCCACGGCACTCACTCTAGCCTGGGCAACAAAGTGAGACTCTGTCTCAACAACAACAACAAAAAAAAAAACACAAGAGACAATGAATTGTTGGCAAGGCTGTAGAGAAAAGAAAATCCTTGCACACTGGTGGTAGGAATGTAAATTAGTACAGCCATTATGAAAAACAGCATGGAGCTTCCTCAAAAAATCAAAGAGAACTACCATAAGACCTAACAATCCTACTTCTCGGCATATCTCCAGAGGAAATACAATGAGCATCTTGAAGAGATATCTACCCTTCCGTGCTCGTTGGAGCTTTGTTCACAGTAGCCAAGACACACAAACAATCTAAGCGCCATGGATGGATTAATGGATTCAACACATATGAACGGATAAAGAAGATGTGACATGGACACGGACAGTGGAATATTATTCAGCCATATAAAGAAGAAAATTCTGCCATTTGCAACAACATGAATGAACCTGGAGGACATTATGCCAAGTGAAATAAGGCAGTCACAGAAAGACAAATACTGCATGATCTCATTTATATGTGGAATCTAAAGGAGTTGAGCTCACAGAAGCAGAGAGCAGAACAGTGGTTGCCAGGGATGGGCGGGGAGCTGGGGGGAGACATGGGGAAATGTTGGTCAAGGGCATAAACTTTTAGTCATACGATGAATAAGTCCTGGGGCTCTAATATACAGCATGGTAACTACAGTCAATAATATTGTATTGTGTACTTGAAATTTGCTAAAAGAGCAGATCTTAAGTGTTCTTGACACACACACACACACACACACAATGGTAACTATGTGAGGTGATGGATGTGTTAATTAACTTGATTGTTGTAGTCGTTTCACAATGCATACACATATCAAATCATCACATTGTACACCTTAAACATATATAATTTTCATTTGTCAATGATAGCTCAGTAAGGCTGGGGGCAGGGGAGAAATGTGGAGTGGCTATATTAACTTCAGACAGAGGAAACTGTAGAGCAAGATAAATAATCAGGGATAAAGAGGGGGCATTCCATAACGATAGTGGAGTCAATTCTCAAAGAAGACATAACAATCCTTAATGTGTATGTACCTAACCACAATGCACCAAAATATGTGAGGCAAAAACTTTAGGAAGAAATAGATGAATCCACTATTATAGTTGGAGACTTCAACGCCCCTCTATCAGAAAAGGGCTGATCCAGCAGGCAGGAAATCATTAAGGACATAGCTGAACTCAACAGCACCATCAAACAACTGGATATAATTGACATCTACAGACAACTTTATCCAACAACAGCAGATACACATTCTTCTCAAGTTCACATGGACCATTCACCAAGACAGACCACATTCTGGGCCACAGGACACACCTTAACACATTTAAAAGAACAGAAATCATACAATGTATGCTCTCCGGGCACAAAGTAATTGAACTTGAATTCAATAACAGATACCTAGAAAATCCCAAATCATATGCAGATTAATTATCACACTTCTAAATAACACATGGGTCAAAGAAGAAACCTCAAGAGAAATTTAAGAATATTTTGAACTAAAGGAAACTGAAAATACAACTTATCAAAATTTGTGGGATGCAGTGAAAGTAGTGCTTAGAGGGAAATTTATAGCATTGAATGAATATTTTAGAAAAGAAGAAAAATCTCAAATCAATCATGCATCGTCCTTAGGAAACTAGAACAAGAAAAGCAAATTAAATCCAAAATAAGCAGAAGAAAAGAAATACTAAGAATTAGAGCAGAAAACAATGAAATTGAAAATAGGAAATCAGTAGGGAAAATGAGCTGGTTCTTTGAAAAGATCAGTAAAATTTATACACATCTAGCCATGTCAACTAAGGAAAAAAAGAGAGAAGACACAAATTACTAATATCAGAAATGAAAGAGGAGCAGCACTACAGACTTCAGGGACATTAAAAGGATAATAAAGGAATACTCTGCACAACTCTAAGCCCACAAATTTGATAACCTAGATGAAATGGACCAATTCCTTGAAAGAGACAATCTTCCAAAACTTATACAAGAAGAAATAAACAATCTGAATAGTCCTATATTAATTTTAAAAATTGAATCAATTACTGATAACCTTATAAAATAAAAAGCACCATGCCTAGATGGGTTCACTGGTAAATTCTGCCAAACATTTAGGGAAGAAATTGTAATAATTCTCTACTATCTCTTCCAGAAGTTAGAAGCAGAGGGAAAACTTCCTTATTCTATGAGGCCAGCATTACCTGAACACCAAAACCAAACAATGACGGCATAAGAAAATAAAACTGCAGACCAATATCTTTCATGAAGATATATGCACAAAGCCTCAAAAAATACTAGCAAATCAAATCCAACAGTGTATAAAAAGAATTATACACATTGCGAGTATGCGAGATTGATTCAACATTCAAAAATCAATTAATATAATTAATTATATCAACAGACTAAAGAAGGAAAATCATATGATCATATGAGTAGATGCAAAAAAAAAAATTGTCCTTAACTTGATGAAGAACGTCTACAAAAAAGCTCTGTAGCTAACATCACGCTTAATGATAAGAAACTAGAAGTTTTCCCACTAAGATCAGGAACAGGGCAAGAATGTCCCCTCTCAGCACTCCTTGTCAACATCACACTGGAAGTTCTTGTTAATGTAGTAAGATAATAATAAGAACTTAAAAGGATACAGATTGGGAAGGAAGAAATAAAACTATCTTTGTTAATAGTTAACATGATTGTCTATGTAGAAAATCTGAAAGAATCAACAACAACAACAAAAGCTCCTGGAAATAATGTGATTATAGCAAGGATTCAGGACACAAGGTTAATATAAAAAAGTGAATCCTTTCTTGTATAGTAGCAATAAGCAAGTAGAATTTGAAAGTAAAAAAAGGATACCATTTCATTAACACTCAAAAGAATAAAATACTTAAATATAAATCTTTATTTTTGTTTGGGGTTTTTTGTTTGTTTGTTTTGAGACAGGGTCTTGCTCTATTATCTAGGCTGGAGTGCAGTGTGTGGATCACAGCTAATTGGAACCTTGAATTCCTGGGCTTAAACTATCCTTCTGCCTAAGTCTTTCAAGTAACTGGGACTATAGGCATGCACCACCATGCCCAACTAAATTTTTTTTATTTTTTGTAGAGACAGGGTGCCATTATGTTGCCCAGGCTGGTCTCAAACTCCTGGCTTCAGGTGATCTTCCTGCCTCGGCTTCCCAAAGTTCTGGGATTACAGGAGTGACTGACCGCATCCAGCCAACTTAGGTATAAATCTAACAAAATGTGTATAAGTTCTATATGAGGAAAACCACAAAATGCTAATGAAAGAAATCAAAGAAGAACTAAATAAATGGAGAGATATTCCATATTCATGGATAGGAAGACTCAATATTGTCAAGATGTCAGTTGTCCCGGGTGCGACTGCTCACCCCTGTAATCGTAGCACTCTGGGAGGCTGAGGTGGGTGGATCCTTTGAAATCAAGAGTTTGAGACCAGCATGAGCAAGAGCAAGACCCCGTCTCTACTAAAAATAGAAAGAAATTATCTGGACAACTAAAAATATATATAGAAAAAATTAGCTGGGCATGGTGGCACATGCCTGTAGTCCCAGCTACTCGGGAGGCTGAGACAGGAGGATCGCTTGAGCCCAGGAGTTTGAGGTTGCTGTGAGCTAGGCTGATGCCATGGCACTCTAGCCTGGGCAACAGAGCGAGACTCGGTCTCCAAAAAAAAAAAAAAAAGAAAGAAAGAAAAAAGAGGTCAGTTATCTTAGTCTGTTTGGGCTGCTGTTCCAAAATACCTTAAACTGGGTAATTCATAACTAACAGAATTTATTGCTGAAAGTTCTGGAGACTGGGAACTCCAAGATCAAGACATCGGCAGATTTGGTGTCTGGTGAGAGCCCATTCTTCATAGATACCACCTTCTAACTGTGTCCTCACATAGAAGAAGGGGCAGACAAGCCTTATAAAAAGACTCCAGCCTCTTTTCTAAGGGCACTAATTTCATCCATGAAGGCAGAGCCCTCATGACTTAATCACTTTCCAAAGGCCCCACCTTTTAATACTATTGCATTGTGTATCATGTATTAATATATGGATTTTGTGGGGATATAAACATTCAAACCATAGCATCAATTATTCCCAACTTGAGCTATAGTTTAAATGCAATCACAAAATTCCAATAAGTTATGTTGTACATATCAACAAATTGATTCAAAAGTTTAGATGAAGAGGCAGAAGACCCAGAACCAACACCATGAAGGAGAAGAACAAAGTTGTAAGACTGACGCTACCCAATTTCAAGATTCCTATAAAGCTACAGCACTCAAAGCAGTGTGGTGTTGGTGAAAGAACAAATAGATCAATGGAATAGAATAGAGAGCCCAGAAATACACCCACACAAATACAGTCAGCTAATACTTGACAAAGGAGCACAGGCAATACCATGGAGCAACAACAGTCTTCATCACATGGTGATGGGCATCCATGTGGGAAAAAAGAATCCAGACACAGTCCTTACATCCTTCCCCCAAATTAACCCCAAAATGGATTATAGTCTTAAATGAAATGCAAAACTATAAAACCCCCAGAAGATAACATAGGAGAAAACCTAGATGATCTAGGCTACAGTGAGGACTTTTTAGATGGAACACAAAAGGCATGATCAATGAAAGAAAGAACTGATAAGCTGGACTTCATTAAAAATAAAAACTTGTGTTCTGCAAAAGATGCTATCAAAAGCAAGAGAAGACAAGCCATAGACTGGCAGAAAATATTTATAAAAGAAATATGTGAAAAAGGGCTATTATCCAAAATATAACAAAAAGAAGAAGAAAATGAACAACCCAGTTTTAAAAATGGGCAAAAGACCTGAACAGACACTTCACCAAAGAAGACATACGGTGGCAAATAAGCATATGAAAAGATGCCCAAAATTATATGTCATTAGGGAATTGCAAATTAAAACAATAGTGAGATACCACTACACACCTATTAAAATGGCCAAAATCCAAAAGAGTGACAACACCAAATGCTGATGAGGATGTGGAGCAAAAGGAAATTTCATTTGTAGCTGGTGGGAATGCAGACTGGTACAGCCACTTTGGAAGAGAGTTTGGCAATTTCTCATAAAACTAATCATATTGTTACCATACAACTGACCAATCACACTCCTTAGTATTTATGCAAATGAATCAAAAACTTATGTCCAGATAAAAACAAATATTTATAGCATATTTTTTCATAATTTCCAAAACTTGAAAGCATACAAGATGTTCTTCAATAAGGAAAAGGATGAAGAAACTTTGGTGCATCCAGACAATGAAATATTATTCAGTGCTGAAAAGAAATCGTCCATCGAGCCATGAAAAGACATGGAGGAAACTTAAATGCATGTTAATAAATGAAAGAAGCCAATCTGAGAAAGCTATATCCTGTATGATTCCAGCTACATGAAATTGTGGAAAATGCAAAACTATGGAGACGATAAAAGGATCAGTGGCTGCCAGGGTTAGGGGGATGGGAGGGATGAACAGGCAGAGCACAGAGGACTTTTAGGGCAGTGAAACTGTTCCGTGTCATATTAATACTATGGTGGCAGATACATGTCACCGTACATTTGTTAAAATCCATAGAATGCACGACATCAAGAGTAAACCCTAATGTAAACTACGGACTTTGGGCAATGATGATGGACCGCTCTGGTGCAGGGTGGTAAGAGTAGAGAGGCCATGCATGGGGGTGGGGGCAATGGCGCAGGGGGTGCATGGCACTTTCTGTACTTTCCACTCAATTTTTATATGAACCTAAAACTGCTCTAAAAAATAGTCTATTTTTTAAAAATATCTGATAGCAGATGGATTAGGAAGGAAAACAGATCACTACATACCACTGAACTAGCATGAGCCCCCCTTCCGCTTTTATCAATATTTCCCTTTGGTATTTCCTGGCCTAGACTCAAGGGCAGCATAAACCCAGATATGTGTGCTGGCTGTGAACAGAACTGCCGGTGCGCAGAGTGCGCAAAGGGCCCCGCACGGGACAGCGGGTGGGGATCTGTTTGTTTCCATCTCTTCCACCCCACTCCCAGCAGTCTCACAGAGGGACATCAGCGGTGGCAGCTGAGAAGGTACCTAAAACTCTGAGGGTGGAAAACCCTTTGTGAGCAAAGGAACTGTGGTCCCAAGAGCACAGGGGGAATCCTCATGGCGTTTTCTCCTGTGTCCTCTCACTGCTCCGCTCCACAGGCAGACACAGTTGCAGAAAGTATGTGACACAGCAGGAAAACTAAAGTCCCAGTATTCTAGTTAGAAACCCAGCAAGTTTTATGTATGTGTGTGTGGGCTTGACTGGAAGCAGAAAAGTGCTGGAGAGCTCACTTAAAGGAAGGAGCTCAAAAAATCCATCTAATCCTCATAAAATTGTGTATGAACTCTTGAACTCAACTCTTAGCTGTGCATGTGCCTCCACGGATCTACCCTAGACACTAAAGCAGGCCAGGCACGGTGGCTCTCGCCTGTAATTCTAGCACTCTGGGAGGCCGAAGTGGGAGGATTGCTTGAGGTAAGGAGTTTGGGACCAGCCTAAGGAAGAGCGAGACCCCATCTCTACTAAAGATAGAAAGAAATTAGTGGGGCATGGTGGCACTCACCTGTAGTCCCAGCTGCTTGGGAGGCTGAGGCAGGAGGATCGCTTGAACCCAGGAGTTTGAGGCTGCTGTGAGCTAGGTTGATGCCACGGCACTCTAGCCCGGGCCACAGAGTCAGACTCTGTGTTAAATAAATAAATAAATAAATAAACAAACATCAAAGTAATGGCTTTGAAATCTAAATTACCGGGTAGACCCCTGTTCACGTCCCAGATTAGCAATGGGATTGTGCACCCATAGGACAAATATAAATATAATACCTCCACAAAGGCTTTGAAAACTAACCTGAGATTGGAACTTCAGCCTTCAGAAGGCAGGTGGGCACTTGACTGCTAAAACATGCAAACAAAACTCAACATTCTCTATGAGATGTAAACAAGACTTAGAGTTCCATGACGCAGTAATTCAGAATGTCCAAGAGACAATACAAGATCGCTCAACATACAAAGAACTGGGAAAATCTTGACTGTTCTCAAGGGAAAAGATGCCAACCCAGAGATGACACGGATGTTACTGGAAGATTCTAAAGTGACTACTATACTCACGTTCCAGGAAATAAGGGCAAACAACCCCTGGAAGGAATGGAAAGGCAGAAAGTCTCAGCAAAGAAATAGAAGATACAAAAAAGAAATTGGAAATAAAATAAAATTGGAAATTTTAGAACTTAAAAATGCAATAACCAAAATAAAGAAATCCACAGACTGGGAAAGGAATCACTGAATTTGAAGACAAAGCAATAGAAATTATCCAAAATGAACAACAGAGAGGAAAAAATGTAGAAGAAATGAACCTTAGGAGCTTGTGGGACAATAGCAAAAGGTCTAACATTTATGTCATCCCAGTTCCAAAAGAAAAGGAGAGTGAGGAGTGCAAAAATATCAGAAAAATAATGGCCAAAAACTTGAAATATTTGGCAAAAACACATAAACTTACAAGTTTAAGAAGCTAAGCAAACCACGAACAGGATAATCTTAAAGAAGTCCATGCCCAGACATATCATAATCTAATTGCTGTAAACTAAAGATAAAGAAATATATCTTAAAAACAACTAGAGAAAAAGGACACACAATTAATAGGGAGACATCCATTCAAATTACTGCAGATTTCACATCAGAAACCATGGATCACAGAAGGGAATGGAAGATTATTGCTAAACTGTTGAAAGAAGAATTGTTCAACATGGAATCCAACATGGATCCAGGAAAAACATCCTTCAGAAATGAGGTGAGACAAAGACATTCTCTGAGGAAGAGAAACTAAGATAATTTGTCACCAGTACACTAGCTCTGAAAGAATCACTAGAGGAATTTTTTTCAGACAGAAGGGAGATGATATGAAAAGGAAACTTAAAACATCAGGAATAAAGGAAGAGCAGCAGGAACAGTGATTATGTAGTAAATATAAAGGTTATTATTTTGTTAGATTCTTTAAAACACTTTAAAACATGTGATGTCAAAAGTAAAATTTATAGCATCGTCTGATGGGGTTTCTAATGCATCTAAATACAAGACATAAGACAACTACAGTGTAAAGGGAGAGCGCTTGGTAAAGTTTCCTCTTTTCTACTTGAAGTTAAAATGTTGATTCTGAGAAGACCATGAAAAGTTACATACACATATCGTAATCTCTAGGGTAACCACTAAAAAAAACGATACCAAGACCTTTATCAGAAACATATAGATAAATTAAAATGGAATATTGAAAAATTTTCAAATAATCCGAAAGATGGCATCTTTAGGCTGATACCACACTGTCTTGCTTACTGTAACTTTCTTTCTTTTTTTTTTTTTTAATTTTATTTTTTATTTATTTATTTATTTATTTTTGTTTAATTTATATCCAACCCTTACATACAATTCACATGC
Organism: Eulemur rufifrons; assembly: GCF_041146395.1. Lineage (NCBI taxonomy): Eukaryota > Metazoa > Chordata > Mammalia > Primates > Lemuridae > Eulemur > Eulemur rufifrons. Next base: position 55,035,894 of record NC_090987.1, read on the forward strand.
AACTTTCAAAGTCCTAAAACCAGGTGTGGTTAGCCCTTAAACCTCATTGTTCTAAAAGTTACTTTAGCTATTCTAGGTTTTCTGCATTTACATACAAATTTTTTAAATTATTATGGGTACGAAGTAGTTGTATATCCTTATAGGGTACATGTGTTGTTTTGATATAGGCATAGAATGTGGATTAATCAAATCTATCATCTTGTCAATTTCAACAAAAAATCTTCTTGGGATTTCACTGAATCTATAGATCAATGTCAGTAGGACTGACATCTTAACAATATAGAGTCTTCTAACACACAGAGTATATCTCTCCATTTATTTAGGTATTCTTTAATTTCTCTCAGGAATGTTTTCTAGTGCCAATATACAGGTCTTTCACATCTTCTGTCAAATTTGTCATGTTCTTAATCCTATTTTAAATGATATTTGTTTTTAATTTCAATATCTGATTTTCCAATCCTGGTATGTTAATTTTTGTATATTTATTTTGAATTCTGTAACCTTGTTAAACCCACTTATGATTTCTAGTAGTTTTCTTTTTATAAATTTCATCATCTTTTCTCCTTAGGGGATCATGCCACCTGTGGATAAAGCCAGTTTTCTTCTTCTTTCCAAATGTGGAGGACGCTTTTTCATGCTTGATTGCCCTGGCTAGAACCACTAGTACCATCTTCAAAGGAAGTGGTGAGAGTGAACATCCTTGTCATCTTCCTGGTCGTAGGGGTAAAGCATTCGGTATTTCCCTGTTAATATTCTGTTAGCTGGGTTTTCCATAATGCCCTTAACAGGGTGAGGAGGTTCCCTTCTATTCCTAGTTTGCTGAGATATGGGGGCCTTTTTGTTTTGTGTGTTTTGTTTTTAGTTTCTTAGTGTTGTATAGCAATTTCCTAGAGCTGCTGTAACATATCACCATAAACTTGGTGGCTTAAAAAACACAGAACACAGAAATTTATTCTCACGTAGTTACAGAGGCTTAAAGTCTGAAATCAAGGTGTCAGCAGGGCCATGCTCACTCCGAAAGCTCCAGGGAAGAACCTTCCTTCCTTTTCCACTTCTGGTGGCCCCAGGCATTCCTTGGATAGTGTCAGCGTAACTCCAGTCCCTGCCTACCTCCGTCTTCATGTGGCGCCTTCTCCATGCTTCTCTCTATGACCTCTCCTCTGCTCTTTTTATAAGGACAACAGTCAGTGGATTTAGGGCCTACCCTAAATTCAGGATGATTTCATCTTGAGATCCATAACTATTAATAATTATTCCTCTAAAGCCCCTGTTTTCAAATAATGCTGCATTCTTAGGTTCTGGGTGGACATGAATTTGGGGGGAACACTATTCAACTCATTAAATATGGCAAGTTTCATTGTTTGATTTTAGAATGTAAAACTAACTAACCTTGTCTTCTCAGAATAAACCCCTATTGGTCAAAATGTATTAATCTTTTTATAAATTGTTGAATTGTATTTGCTAAACTTTTGTTTAAAATTTTTGCATCTATAGTCATTAAAGATTTTAGTCTATCATTTTCTTTTCTTGTAATGTCTTTGTCTGGTTTTGATATCAGCATAATACTGGCCTCCTAGAAGTAGTTAAGAAATATTCCCTCCATTTCAATTTTTTGGATTAGTGTGTATAAAATTATTATTATTTCTTCCTTAAGTGTTTTGTAGAATTCCCCAGTGAAACTATCTGGGCTTGGAGTTTCCTTTGAGGTGGGTTTGTAACTACACATTTAATTTCTTTAATGAATATAACGCTATTTAGGTTATCTATTTCTTCTTGAGTCATCTTTGGTAGTTTGTGGCTTTCAAGGAATTTGTACATTTTGGCCAGGCGTGGTGGCTCACGCCTGTAATCCTAGCACTCTGGGAGGCCGAGGTGGGCGGATCGTTTGAGCTCAGGAGTTCGAGACCAGCCTGAGCAAGAGCGAGACCCCATCTCTACTAAAAAAATAGAAAGAAATTATATGGACAGCTAAAAATATATATAGAAAAAATTAGCCGGGCATGGTGGCGCATGCCTGTAGTCCCAGCTACTTGGGAGGCTGAGACAGGAGGATCACTTGAGTTCAGGAGTTTGAGGTTGCTGTGAGCTAGGCTGACGCCACGGCACTCACTCTAGCCTGGGCAACGGAGTGAGACTCTGTCTCAAAAAAAAAAAAAAAAAAAAAAAGGAATTTGTACATTTTATCTAGGTTTTCAAATTTATAGACAAAGTTTTTCGTAATACTACTCTATTATCCTTCAAATATCTGTAGAATTTGTAAAGATATAACCTCTATCATTCCCAGTTTTGGTAATTTGTGTCTTCCCTCTTTCATTCTAATCAGTTTGGCTAGAAGTTTATCAATCGTATTGATCCTCTGTAATGTTTTTGTTTTCTACTTTATTGATTTCCTCCTTGATCCTTATTATTTCTTTCTGTGCTTGTTTTGGGCTTAATTTGCTCTCCTTTCTCTTATTTCTTAAGGTATAATATGAGGTCATTGATTTGAGATATTTGTTCTTTTCTAACACAGGTGTGTAGTGCCGTAAATTTCCAGCTGGACTTGCATCCCTCAAGTTTTGATATGTTGTATTTTCACTTTCATTCAGTTCAGAACATTTCTTCAGAACATTTCATTCAGTTCAGACATTTCTTTCTATTTTTAGTAGAGACGGGGGTCTCGCTTTTGCTCAGGCTGGTCTCGAACTCCTGACCTCAAGCGATCCTCCCGCCTCAGCCTCTCAGAGTGCTAAGATTACAGACATGAGCCACTGCGCCCGGCTGACAGAATTTTTTATTCCATACTTTCAAAATGTTGTTCCACTGTCTTCTCCAGGCAAGAAGTCTGCTTTGTTCCTCTGTGCAGAATGTGTCTTTCTTCTCTGGCTGCTTTCGGGTATTCTCTTTATCATTGGTTTTTGAGCAATGTGATTATGATGTGCCTTTGTGTGGTTTTGTTCGTGTTTTTTTGCTTGAGCTTTGTTGATCTTCTTACATCTGTGAATTTATATTTTTCATTAAATTTGGAAAAATTGGGGCCATTATTTCTTCAAGTATTTTTTTCTGTTTCTTTCCTCTCTCTCTCCTCTCCCTTGAGGATTCCAAATTACACATATATTATGTTGTTGACACTTCCCACAAATGCTGTTTTCATTTCTTAAATTTATTTTTTTCTGTCCGTATTTCTACTTCACTACTTTTTTTCCTCCTGAAATGTCCCATCTGTCATTAATCCCCATCCAGTGTATTTTTCATGTTAGATATTGTAATCTTCATCTCTAGAAGTTCTGTGTCTCTTATTAACTCATTGAATGTTGTGATTCAGGTATAACAACTGTTAATGTTGCTGTCTGCTGTTCTAACACATGAGTCAGTTCTGGGTCAGTCTCAATTGATTGTTATCATTCTCACCAGCTTTGTGTGCCAGGGATCTCTGACTGGATTAGAGGGGGTGTGAATTTCAGCTTGTTGAGTACTGAGTATTTCGTATTCCTATACTTTTTGCTTCCCATCTGTCGGGGATTACTGTCCTTACATTGACTAATGTTCTATGTCTTGAAACCCATTGTTTATATATTTTTCCTGGTTTTGCTTGTTTGTGTGTAGTTGTTCTTGTTGTTTTTGGAAGGAGGGTAAACCTGGCCCTGTTCATTTATCTTGGCCAGAAATGGGAGTCTACACCATCTGATTTTAAGACGTATTATAAAGTTACAGTAATCAAGAGTGTGATATTAGAGAAGGGCAGACACACAGATAAATAGAAGGGAATAGAAAGTCCAGAAATTAACCGACACAATGATGGCCGATTGATCTTTTACAAAGGTGCAAAGGCAATTTGATGAAGAACGGATAAAATTTTCAACAATTTTGTTGAAACAGTAATGAACCTCATGTTAGACAAAAATTAATTCAAAATAGATCATACATCTAAATGTAAAACAAAAACTGTAAAACTTTTAAAAGAAAACATAGGAGAAAATCTTCATGATCTTAGGTTAGGCAAACAGTTCTTAGATATGACACCAAAAGCATGATCCATAAAAGTAAAGCTTGATCAATTTGACTTCATCAAAGCGTTAATTTTTTCCTGCAAATTAAACCCACAATGAGACACCCTCACATACCTTTGAGAGTGGCTAGAATTAAACAAACAACCAAACCAAACCTCATCAATACCAAGTGCTGGAAGCAGAGCCACTGGAACTCACGCCCACGGCTGATGGGAGTGTCAAAATGGCGTGGCCACTCTGCCAGCAGTTTGGTGGCAGTTTCTCATAAAGTTAAACATGTACTACGTATGACTCAGTAGTCCCACTCCTACATATTTCCCCTAGAGGAAAGGAAAATATATATTCACACAAAAATCTTATGCAAATGTTTATAGTAGCTCAATGCATAATTGCCGGGAATCATAAATAACCCAAATGTGACAAGCCACTGGTTGAATAAACTTTGGCTCATTCGTAGAATGGAAGCCTACTCAGCAATGCACTCTTTTTTTTTTTTTTTTTTTTTGAGACAGAGTCTCACTCTGTTGCCCAGGCTAGAGTGAGTGCCGTGGCGTCAGCCTAGCTCACAGCAACCTCAAACTCCTGGGCTCAAGCAATCCTACTGCCTCAGCCTCCCAAGTAGCTGGGACTACAGGCATGCACCACCATGCCCGGCTAATTTTTTCTCTATATTTTTAGCTGTCCAGCTAATTTCTTTCTATTTTTAGTAGAGATGGGGTCTCGCTCTTGCTCAGGCTGGTCTCCAACTCCTGACCTCGAGCTATCCTCCCGCCTCGGCCTCCCAGAGTGCTAGGATTATAGGCGTGAGCCACCGTGCCCAGCCTAGCAATGCACTCTTGATACGTGGAACAGTGCGCGTCTCAGAGGCACTAGGCTGAATGGAGAAGGCAGACTCAAGAAGTTACACACTATATGATTCCATCCATATGACATTCTGGAAAAGGCAAAACTGCAGGGACAGAGAACAGATCAGTGGTGGCCAGAAGTTAGGTACAGAGGCTAGGTTTTCTACAAAGGGGTGGCACAAGGGAGATTTTTTGGGGTGGTGAAACTGCTCTGTACTCTAATTGTGATTGTGGCCAGCCTTCCCCAAAGCCAGAGGCTGGACTCTCTTCTCCAATTATGTAGCCACTGGATATGTCCTTATTTGGCTCCTATGACATGCATGCCACTGCGCTGGCCAGTGTGGGGAATAAGACAAACCCTGGGGGGCTCCAGACATGAGCACGTGGCAAGGCGGGGCTCCGACTCCGAGGTTCCCAAGTCAGGCGTGCGCGAGCGGTGGCTCCTCCTAGCGCGGGTGCTGGTCTCTGCCCCGAGACCTGCTGCTTGCGGAATCCTCTTCAAGCCACCCAGTAACTCCTGTCCAGTCCTGCGCTTTCTCAGACACCTGGTGTTTGAAACCAGTCCCTTCAAGGTTTTTCTCCCTGCCCCCCTCCCAGGGCGTCTAAGCTCTAGGGGCTCAGAGGTGAAGGGGAGCAGGAGGGTGCCCGGCTGTCCCCACTGCTGTGGGGTCCTGCAGATCTGGGCTTGTCCTTCTCACCCTCCTGGCACCCAAGAACTCTGGGTGACTGTCCACGTGTCTCCCTACTGGCAGCACTCGGGTCCCTCCTCCCAGGTGGGCCAGAGCCCTGCTGCTTTCTAGGCTGCAGGGCTGGGCCTGGCCTTCCTAGTGGACTCCTGCCACCCTGGGCTCACCTGGGAAGGTGTCCTCTGTGCTAGGTCCCTTGAGCCTCTCTGGATTCTGGCCCTGCTTTGCCCTCTGGGAGTTGGGAGGAGTTGAAGCAGCGTCCCTTTTCAGAGGCTCAGACAAGCCGTACTTGCCCCCTGCCCCAGGAGGCCCCGCACCAACCCCGGGAAACTGGCTCTCGCAGGCCCTGCCAACCAAGGGCTCACGCTTTCTAGTTTGGAATTCAACATCCCCTGTCTTTCGTACCTAAAGGCCTTTTCCCTAAGAGCTATGGATGATCCAAGCCATGGGTTCCAATAGTCACCCAGCAAGCACCTGGCACTGCCCTGTGTCTTCCTCCAAGGGCCAGGAGGATAGGATGCTGCGTGAATAGCAGGTAGGCAGGGAGCAGGAAGTACAGACAAAGAAATCCCAGTTATTCTGCCCAGCTGACTTTGGAAACAATGAGAAATGGGCTTGAATAATACCTTACCTACTTCCTAACCATGGGACCGTGGCAGCTTCTTAACCCTTGGCCACTGTTCTCCTGGCCTTGAACTGGGAATGCAGGCAGGGCTGGCTCCAGGGACTGCTGTGAGGAGTCGGGGATAATGTGGCTGACACAGCAGGAGTGTGTCATGGTGGCACTCTTAAGTGGTTAGCACCCCAGTGGGGGATACATGGCAGGAGTCTCAAACAGCCAGCAAGCCCTGCAGAGATGAGGCCCATCGCTGATTTCCCCTAAGCTGCGAGCCTCAGTCCCAGCCCAAGTGAGCTTGTCTTGACTGGGAGCAAATGAGGTTGGCCAGAATCCTAGCTGCTGCCACCTCCACTGGTGGAGAGCATGGCTTTTCCCTGTGGAGGCCAGGGCTGGACACAGCTCCAGACTCCTAGGGCACCTGAATGCATCATCTTGCCCCAAACCAACCCCTCCCTGTGGGCCCTCAGGCCCTGTCTTAGAGCTCCTAGAAAGCTTGCAGGTGAGCGGTTGGACATCCTCGAGACTGGTCTGCCCCGAGGGACTTCGAGGCCACCCCAAGTGCAGCAGAAGAGGAGGACTCCACACACAAGGGGCTGCCGAGGACTACGACCCGTAGGGGTAGAGCACTTGTCACAGACCCATGTGACCTTGGAAACAGTCCCATCCCCAGCATGAGCCTCCGTTTCTTAATCTGTAATACAGGAACAGCAATAGTAACTCGCAGAGTCACTGCACAGACCGGAAGAGACCAGGGGAGGGAGCGCACCCGGCGGCGGCGGCAGCAGCAGCAGCATTGCTGAGCCCGCCCTGATCACGATGGTGACAATGAGGATGACGATGATCGTACCCAGAGGGGTTTGGTGGGCTGGGAGTGAGGGGCTCCTACGACCTGCAAGGCTGAGCTGTTGGGGTCCTGCCTCCCCACATGTGCTTGCCTGGACGGTCCCCATGTGGCACAGTTTTTGGATTCTCTGGGAGAGAGAGGTCAGCGGTCCCCATGGTCTCCCAGAACTGGGGCCCCATGACCAGGTGGCCTGGGCTCGCTCCTCGGGCTTGTCCAGAACGTGATCGGTGCCGTCTGGTGGCAGGTGCCACCTGTGAGCGCTGGCGAGGGGAGAGGGGGGCCGGGCAGACCACCCGGCCGGAGGGAGGGCCTCCAGCGCGGGCTGCGCGGTCTGGATCAGATCCCCAGAATGACAGGGGGCTGATTGAAATACTTTTTGCATGATGTATTTATTGCATTTATAGAGCACATTATTTTAACTTAGACTTCTGGACAGCTCACTGTACATATTTGCGTATGACAAACAGAAAGAGTGTGTGTGTGTCCGGATCTGTCCTGATGCCCCTCTCTCAGCGGAGCAGCCCAGGACAGACCGAGGCAGCTCTCACCTGGGCCGCTGGGCGGGGCGGAAGCCAGGCCTGCCCGCGTGGGGGCTGGGAGGTGGGCGGCTGCATCAGGGCACCGGCGTCTGCCACCCTCATCGCATAGCTCTCAGGCTTTGTGCCCGGGAGAGCAGCTCTGATCGGCCTTGCCCTACCTTGATCCTTCTGGCGAGGGCTGCCCAGGCACGAGGGTGACAGCTGCCACTGAGACTGACTGAGCAGAGCGCGTGACCCGGAGCAGGAGGCACAAACTGGGTGCCAGTCCCTGTGACCCTCCCCTTTACAGGTGCAGATCCCGAGGCCCCAGCGGGGAAGTCACTCGCCCACGGCTGCCATCTTAGTCGGGTCCCCCAGAAGCAGACTCTGAGACAGGAGTTTGTGTGCCAGGAGTTAACTGGGCGCTGCAAGCAGGTTGTTTGGGTCCAGGTTCCCAGAAGGCACTGGGAGGGCGTGTGGAAGCAAGGCCGGGAGGCAGGGGGACCCACGAGGGTGTGTTATCGAGCAGGTTAGCTCTGGGGCAACAGGGGCTCAGACCCTGGGACCTTCTGAGAGACTCAGACGAACGCGCCTCGAAGGCTGTCTCGGAGCCGAAGGAAGCTGGGTCCTTATGCTCCCACCTCCATGCAGGGCCGTCAGGCCGGCACTGCGGGCCTGCCCTGGGGAGAGCCATGTGGGAGTGTCGTGTGACCTAGGGCAGGCCGTTCCCCTGGTGGCTGCTGTGTTCCCCAGTAGGAATAGACAGGCCGCAGTGGGCCTTCTCCCACTGGGACATCTGGGTTCTGGGCAAGACTCTGCAGCTCCTTCGCCGCAGACTCAGTTTGTCCCCTCCCCCGCACCGCCCTCCACTCACACTTGAAGCACAACCCCCAGTGGGATGGTGTTAGGAGAGGGGCCTGGGGGGAGATTAGGTCACGAGGGCGGAGCCTGAGGAACGGGATCAGTGCCCTGACAACAGGGAGCCCAGACAGCGAGAGCGCCGCTGGGCACGAATCCGGAAGTGGGCCCTCACCAGATAACAGATCTGCCAGTGCCTTGAACTTGGACTTTCCGCCACCAGAACTGTGAGAAATAAATTTCTGTTTAAGTAAAAAAGTATAAGCCCCCGGGCTGTGCTGTTGCGCTACAGCAGCCCAGAGGGACTAAGACACCTTCCTCGGGGCCGGATGATTTGTCCCCCATTACTGTGGCTGTCTCCAGGCCCCGTCAGCTCTCACCCTCCGCGTGGCCCAGCCCTCTCCTCTGTGGCCATGCCTCAGCCCCATCTCTGTGCCTGTGGTCCCACAGCCCACGTCGGTGTGACGCTCACGTGGCCACCTCCACTGGATGGCCCATGGGCACCTACAGACTGGCCTCTGTGTCTCCCCAGAGCAGGAACAGTGGCCAGCAAGCACCTGCTGAACCTAATGCAAGCTGTGTCTTTGCAGAAGAAACGTCTAAGGGCAGCCTTAGGTGGACACGTGCACACACTGACCCTTCCCTCGGTCACCACTGCCTGGGGGCAGCCACCCCGAGGGCCAGCTGTGACCCACGACACAGCCTGAACTGAAGGAAGGGGCAAGGGCCTCAGAAGAAACCTGCGTTCACACCCTGCCCTGCCTCTCCTCAGCTCTGGGCCCTTGGCCAGCCAGCACCCTGCCTAGCCTTGACTTCCTCATCGGTAAGTTGGGGACAATGACAGAGTCTACCCCAAGCACAGGATTAAATAAGATGAGGCAGCCCAAATGTTACTGACTTATTTCTGTTACGATCGTAACAGTGTTTTTCCTTACATGCTGTTGTGAAGACTAAATGTAACAGTACAGTCAGGCACCAAGCACGCTGCGGGCATATTAGCAGGTGTTCCATGAACCAATTTATCTTCAACTGGAAAGAAGGAATGAATGATGGACGATGGGATCACCATTCCTGGGGGTGCCAAGCTGACGAGTGGGTCCTCGTCGACCACTGAGCAATAGGCCCCCACCGAAACCTGGAACGTGGATGGGGGTGTCTCCCTGGGCAAGGCCAAGGTGGCATGGCTGAGAGAGGGCAACCAGAGGTCGTGTGCCTCCAACAGGCATGTGAGAGGAAGCTCCCAGCCTTGCCTCCGAGATTTTTGCCCAAAAAGTTGAGCCTGAATCCAGTGAATTAGTTTTACAACTGACTTTCAGTTTCAAGGCAGAAGGGGACATGGAGAATCCAATGAAACAGCCCCTCTAGGCAGCCCAGACAAATTGGGAGGGAGGGGCGACACTCTGCCGGCTGATGGACCCAGCCTACGCAGCAAGCCAATGGCAAGAAGGGAGGCTGCAGGGAGGACTCTAGATTAAAAGAGAATTAAAGCTAGGTTTGGTGGCTCACACCTGTAATCCCAGCATTCTGGGAGGCCGAGGCGAGAGGGTCAGTTGAGGCCAGGAGTTCAAGACCACCCTGGGCAATATAGCAAGACCCTGTCTCTACCAAAAATAGAAAAATTATCTGGGTGTGGTAGCACATGCCTGTAATCCCAGCTACTCAGGGGGGCAGAGGCTGGAGCATCACTTGAGCTCAGTAGTTTGAGGCTACAGTGAGCTATGATTGTGCCACTGTAATCCAACTTGGACAACACAGCAAGATCCTGGCTCAAAAAAATGTTTTTAAATTAAAAAATAAATAAAAGAGAATTACAAAGCATAACACCCAACTATGTATGGCTTTTGTTTGCATCTTATTTGAACAAAATGCACGAGAAAAGACTTAATGTTTGAGGCAGTGGGAAAAGTGACCACGGACTGGGCATTGGTGACATCAAAGACCTCTTGATCATTTAGTGTCATAGTGGCATTACAATCAGGTAGGGAAACGTCCTCATGAAGTATGAAGGGGTAAAATAGGATTTGCTTTTGAGAAAGAGACATAATTTTTCCTAAATGCCTGAGTTCCACAAAGAATAAGAAAGAAAAGAAAACAAAGAAAGGAAAAACTATGATGGCAGACCAAAAATTTACAGTTATTTTGCACAAGCTGTCTGTTTACCAGTGGCCTCTCTATTTGTCTATAGTACAAGAATATTCTTGACAAGCAGATTTTATTTCTAAAAACAAAACAACAAAGCAAAAATTTTGAAAAATTAATGATAAAAATTAATGCCAGCAATGCTGTTGTGAAACCATAAATTCATTTATCGATAGCAAAAGTATATAAGCATGTGGGAAAATAATCTGGCAGTGAGCCCCAAGAACCATAAAAATGTTCATATTCTCCAGTTCAAGAAGCCCACTGCTGGGAATTTACTCTGACGAAATAATTGGAAAGAAGGGGAAAACTCTCACAAGGGTGTGGCCCTGGAGTTATGTGCTTTGCTCCTTGGCGCTGGAAAGCAAAATTCCAAGGACCGTGTCGCAACTTGGGAGGCCCTGCGGGCAGATAGCCCGAGGCCGCCGCGGGAGGGACAGCCAGGGAGGCTGCACCGCCCAAGGGTTGGGACACAGGGGCCTGGCGTGCTCGCAAGCTGGTGCCATGCTGCCTGGCCATGGGTACAGCTTCAGCAGAAAAGGGTCCTGAACCGGAGTGCCCTGGGAACACCTGGTGAAAACCCAGCCAGCCTTACGTTGGGGTGAAGCTGGGTTGTCAGAGGCCCTGGGGGGTCCCTGTCCCCGCGGCACTCCCTAGTCAGCCAGTTCTAGGGCTCTGTGCTCACGCACTGACCAGCTTCCTCCATAGGCTGGGATTGTCACACCCTTTCCAGAAACGTCGGCTGGGGAAGGGGTGAGACCATGCAGGCAGAGTGGGAGGGGGGGAAGGGCTGGGGAGGAGGGGGAACAAAGTGAGGACACTTCTTGGTGCTAGGTCCTTTGCACATTCATCTCGCTGCCCCAAGACCTTTTTGAGGTGAGGCACAGTTTAACATCTCCCTTCTCTGTTCCTTCATCATAGTCTACAGTAGATATTATTATTTCCATTTTACAGATGAGGAAAACTGAGGCTCCAAGGGATTTGTTGAGGAGATTATTACCATTAAATGGCTTTGAGTTATTGTCTATTGATTGAAGAATTGTTTTTCTGGATGTGGAATTCTTGGTTGACAGCTTTTTTCTTTCAGTACTTTACTTTTTTTATTTAAAAAAAAATATTTTTTGAAATAAAGTCTCACTCTGTTCCCTGGGCTAAAGTACAGTGAAGTCGTCATAGCTCACTGCAACCTCAGACTCCTGGGCTCAAGTGATTCTCCTGCTTCAGCCTCCTGAATAGCTGGGACTATAGGCACCCACCACCATGCCTGGCTAATTTTCTTATTCTTTGTAGAGACAGGGTCTTGCTGTTGCCCAGGCTGGTCTCAAACTCCTGAGCTCAAGTGATCCTCCCACCTTGGCCTCCCAAAGTGCTGGGATTACAGGTGTGAGCAAACAAGCCCAGCTTCTTTCAGCACTTTAAATATGTCAACCTTCTGACCTCCACGGTTTCTCATGAGAAATTAGCTCTTATTGAGGATCTCTTATATGTGACAAAGTTTACTTCTCCTTTGATGCTTCTGAGATTCTCTCCTTGGCTAGATGGGAGGGTGAAGTAAGACTTTCCAGTGATTGTCCCACTGCAAAAACATCAGTTTGAACAACTATCCATGCTTGAAAATATCTTCATAAGAGCCAAGGAAACCAGGTGAGAGATCACGGTAGCTGGTTGTAGCATACGAATAAGAAATGACACATTGAAGAAGGTAGGAAGGACACTTACATTACCCACATCACTCCTTCCCAACTCTAGGCAACACCAAACTCGGAGAGATACCATCCACTTGGGGAAAGAGAGGGAAGTGAGCATAGACTTTAGCTTGGACCCCAACACCAAGCCTGCCCTAGTAAAGCCCATTACTGTAGCCCCATATTCCAGGCCAACACCCATGGACTTGGCCTCTAAACCTGCTCTAATACCACATCACATACAAAAATCAACTCAAAATGGACTAATGACTTAAGTGTGAAGAACCCAAATTATGAAACTACTAAAAGAAAACACAGGACAAAAGCTCCATGACATTGGCCTAGGGAATGACATTTTGGATATAAACCAAAAAGCACGGGCAACAAAAGCATAAATAGGCAAATGGGATTACATCAAGCTAAAAAGCTTCTGCCATCAAAGGAAACAACAAACAGAGTAAAGAGACAACCTATGGAATGGGAGAAAATATTTGCAAGCTATACATCTTACAAGAGGCAAATATTCAGAATATATAACGAATGCAAACAACTCAATGGGAAAAAAACAAAACAAACAATCCAGTTAAAAATGGGAAGGCCAGGCGTGGTGGCTCACGCCTGTAATCCTAGCACTCTGGGAGGCCGAGACAGGAGGATCACTTGAGGTCAGGAGTTCGAGACCAGCCTGAACAAGAGCGAGACCCTGTCTCTACTAAAAATAGAAAGAAATTATCTGGGCAACTAAAAATATATACATAAAAAAATCAGCCGGGCATGGTGGCGCATGCCTGCAGTCCCAGCTACTTGGGAGGTTGAGGCAGAAGGATGGCTTGAGCCCAGGAGATTGAGGTTGCTGTGAGCTAGGCTGATGCCATGGCACTCTAGCCTGGGCAACAGAGCAAGACTGCCTCCCCCCAAAAAAAAATTGGGCAAAAGACATTAATAGACATTTCCCAAAAGAAGACATACATATTACTAACAGGTATATGAAAAAATGCTCAACATCACTAATCATCAGAGAAATGCAAATTAAAACTACAATGAGATATCATCTCACACCTGTTAGAATGGCTACTATCAAAACAAAAGAGAACAAGTGTTGCCTAGGGTGTGAAGAAAAGGGAACTCTGGTACACTGTTGATGGGAATGTAAATTGGTACAGCCATTATAGAAAACAGTATGGAGGTTTCTTGAAAACTTAAAAATAGATCCACTACCACTAGGTGCATAGCCAAAGGAATCCTAGCTCATGCCTCCCAAGTAGCTAGGACTATAGGAGTGTGCCACCATGCCAGGTTAAGTTGTCTGTTTGTTTTGTAGACACACAGGGTTTTGCTCTAGTGTCCAAACTGGTCTAAAACTCCCGGCCTCAAAGGATTCTCCTTCCTCAGCCTCCCAAAATGCTGGGATTACAGGTATGAGCCACCATGCCTAGTCCCCGCCACCTCTCATGTAGAGTAGTTTTTGATGGTATGCTGGACATTGTTATGCTACATTATTATGGGAACAGATTATGTTATTTTCCTTTAAAGAGTGCTGTATTTTGTTTGCCTTTATGTTGTCTCATTTGAGTGCTTGGTATTCAGCAAGTTCCTTTTATTTGGGCTGTTTGGAGCTACAATTTTTTTCCCACATTGTGTGACTTCAGGAATCTCAGTTCAGCTCAGTTTCTCAGTAGTTTTTCTCTGATTGGCCTCACAGAGTATTACCCTGAGCATTCCAGCTTAGTATTCGGTCAAAGAGTCACGGGAACCACTATGCACATTTCTAAAGTTTCTTCTTTGCACCACACCCTCCTCTCTGTCAGTCTGCCCCACCAATTCCAGCTGCAACGGCAGTTCTAACCTCTAATCTTCGTTTCCTCTGCCCAACAAGACCAATGCTTCCTATTTCAGCAACAGTTTATTGTTTGGAAATTGCTCCCAGGCAGAAAGCTGGGATTAATATGAACTCACCACATGTTTCTCTTTTTTAAAAATCCCGTTTCTGTAGTATTGCATCACATATTTTATACAGTTTTACTGTTAGAAGGTAAGTCTAATACTTGTTTTGCTGTCATGGCTAGAACTGAAAATCCTCCATTCTACTTTTCTGCATTGTTTTTTTTGTTTTTTTTTTGTTTTTTTTTTTTTTTGGACAGAGTCTCCCTCTGTTGCCCAGGCTAGAGTGCCGTGGCGTCTGCCTAGCTCACAGCAACCTCAGACTCCTAGGTTCAAGCGATCCTCCTGCCTCAGCCTCCTGAGTAGCTGGGACTACAGGAATGCGCCACCATGCCTGGCTAATTTCTTTTTTTTTTTTCTATATATATTTTTAGTTGTCCATATAATTTCTTTCTATTTTTTTGGTAGAGACGGGGTTTCGCTCTTGTTCAGGCTGGTCTCGAACTGCTGAGCTCAAACGATCCACCTGCCTTGGCCTCCCAGAGTGCTAGGATTACAGGTGTGAGCCACCGCGCCCAGCCATGCATTGTTAAATGTTAATGAATAGTCAAGGATTACCACATGTTTGAAGAAAGCTTCTTATATCAAGTCTAGAGACCAAAACTAACAATCACGCAGACAACGAAACAACTTGAATGAGGAAGAAACCACACATGGAAAGAAAAACTTTTAAAAGAAACCTATTATTATCCCCAGAGAGATAGCGTATCCAGTGACTGACGAACAGGATTTTATAATATATTTTAAAAGGGTAAGAAACCATCCAGAGAAAAAGACTGGTTACAGAAAATAAAAACATGATCTTAGAAACATAAAGTTCAACAAGAGATAGAAAATATGAGGAGAAAAAAAGATTTAAAAATTTCTAACCCAGCCCAAAAAGTCTAATATCTGAATAATAGGAGTTTCAGAGAGAACAGAAAAATCAAAGGAGACGGAGATACCAAAGAAATGTTCAGGAAACCTCCTGGAAGCGTGAGTCATTCATTCTGAAGAATGAAAGGACCACTCCCCCAGAACAAGTGCCCTACACAACCGATGCAAGTACACCAACACCAAACACATCCCTATGAAATTTTAGCACATTGAATAAAAAGCACGTTTTGTAAGCCCCTGGGTAGAAAGACGGAAAAAAAAAAAAAAAAAAAAAAAAGAAAACATGTTCCGGCCGGGCGCGGTGGCTCACGCCTGTAATCCTAGCACTCTGGGAGGCCGAGGCGGGTGGATCGCTCGAGGTCAGGAGTTCGAGACCAGCCTGAGCAAGAGCGAGACCCCATCTCTACTAAAAATAGAAAGAAATTATATGGACAACTAAAAATATATATAGAAAAAATTAGCTGGGCATGGTGGCGCATGCCTGTAGTCCCAGCTACTCGGGAGGCTGAGGCAGTAGGATCGCTTAAGCCCAGGAGTCTGAGGTTGCTGTGAGCTAAGCTGACGCCACGGCACTCACTCTAGCCTGGGCAACAGAGCGAGACTCTGTCTCAAAACAAAACAAAACAAACAAACAAACAAACAAAAAAAAACATGTTCCACAAAAAAAAAAGATCAGTAATAATGCTTCGGATGTCTCAATAGCAGCTCTGGAAGGAAGCAGGCATCTTCAGAATGTGATGGGGAAAAAAAACACTTCCAACCTAGATACGTGTATCCAACCAAACCACCAATCATGTATGCGGGTAGATTAAATACATTTGCAGAGACGCAAGTTCTCAAAATAATTGTCTCCCATGCCTCTGGTTTCTAGAATGTGCTTACAATACCAAGAAGAAAATGAAGAAAGAGCAGTCATAGGATGCAAGAAAGAGGCTTGAGCTCAAGAATGAGGCCGAGGAGAGCCCCAGAATGGTGGCGGAAGGAGGCCCCTGGTGAAGGCCGTGGGCCGGGCACGGGGCCCACGCCGCTCGTCCAGACGCGAGCAGGTCAGCAGGCCCTGGGAGCCAGCTCCTCGGTAACGCTTCAAGCACATCCAATGTGTCTTTACACAATCGAAAGTAGATTTCTCTAATGAGGGAAAGTCTGGGGATAAAATTAGTGCTAAGTTCATGGAGAAACAGACGACGGTGATTACCTCTAGTGCAAAGAGCTGCTCTAGGAAAGGAACGGTGACCCCAGCACCACGTGGTTGGTCTGTGAATAGCATTTGTACAGCCACAGTGACATTGCTCCTGAGCAGCCATCTACCAAAATGACATGAAAACTGCATCTATTGGGAAGGTGAGGGGTTAAAAGTTGATGTGGGAGCTGGGACAGAGAGGGAAGGAAAGAGCCCTAAATTTTCATCTTGGATTGCGAAACACTTAAAATGAAACAATCAACAGTCCACAACATAACCTGCTACTTAGAAGTATAAAAGTTAATGTTTAAAGACTCAAAAAGAAGGGTTGAACAGGAAATGGAGGGACTGCTGTTCTCGGTATGATTCTTGCACAATTTCTGAAGTCTGTGTTATCCGCATGCAAAACTTTGATGATCAACAATAAATTTAAAACAAATAACGCTGTAATAAGCACTTCTATGCAGAGAAGGGTTTCTTTTTTACTTTTTAAGAATTACTTCCAAAGATTCCTAAAAGTGAAAATATTGGCCGATGGTGTACCCTTTTTAAAGTTTTTTGCCACATTTTGACGTATTCTTTAAAGAGTCGTCTCTGCCCTGTTCCCTGAGCAGTCTGCTCTGACCTGGACCCCCGTAGCCCTCCTGGCCGCTGCGCTGGGCTGCAGCCACGGACCGAGCATCTCTGGTGCAAAGGCCTGAAGTTGGACCGCTTACCGGTGGGTTGCAGGCCCCCAGAGGAGAGCGGGGCCTTCTGGGGTCGGCTTCTTGGAGAAGGAGATACTCAAGAAGAAAAAAGAGTTTTGCATGCGGGGAAGGCTCTCTGGCGGGAGTGGGAGAAAGGCATTTCCATGGTGGTGGTTTTCGTTGGTGTTTGTTCGGTCAGACGCAGCCGCAGGAGGAGACTGGGGCAGGGTCCAGCACACAGGGCGCAGGCAACGGAGGCAGGCACGCCAGCCAGGGAGCACCGTGCTCTGGGCGGCGGAAAGAGAAGCGAGGGGAAGGTCTAGGCCGGAGCCTGTTGGGGGGTTTCCCTGGGAAAGGCAGGAGGGGAGAGCAGCTTGGAACTGGCCAGCTTGGTCCCCGAGTGCCTAGGCCCCGGCCCTGGGCTGATTGAGGCAGAGGGATGTTTCCCCCGGGCGTGTGCAGCCCGGCAGGGGACGATGGTTTGCGCGTCCCAGGCCTGCAGGGTCAGCCCGCTGCTGGCGCTAAGAATTGGCTACTCAGGACAGCCTCTCGCCGGCCAGAAAGGTTTTTTTTTAAGATGTCAAAACATCATAATATACAGAAAATTAAAACTATAAACAAATCAAAAGCCGGCTCAAATTAGCTGTAGGACACACAGGAGGGGCAAGGGGGAGTAGCCTTAGGGATGATGGGAACCAGCAACAGGAACACCAGCTCTGCCTCAAGCCTCCCCTTGGAGAGAAAGAGTCACTGGCCTCGCCAGGGAGCCACACTGCCCAGGGCTGCCACAGCTGTGGTTGACCAAGCTCCTGGGTGCTCCAGGCAGCGTGTGGTTTGGAGGCCCTGGTCACCCCACTGGAGGCTGCTGGACCCCGGGGAGCTGCCCTCTCCCGGGAGCCCAGTGATGAATGCCCGCTGTGCCGAGGGACGCTCCGGCTGGGGGCCAGGGCTCTCCCCAGGGCAGGAGAGTACGGCTGGCTGAGTGATGGCCCGCAAAGATACCCAGGTCCAGTCACTGCAGCCTGCAAACGCTGCCTTCTGCAGCACACCGGGACTCCGCAGATGCGATGAAGTTGAGGGTCTCGAGAGGGGAGACTGCACGGGCTTATCTGGGCGAGCCCCAAAGGCAGCAGGTGTCCTTGTGAGAGGGAGGCGGAGACAGACGAGACAGAAGAGGACAGAGGACGTGATCGCAGGGGCAGAGACTGCAGCAATGCAGCCACCGGCAGCCGCCAGGGTCTGGGAAGGCCGGGAGCAGACACCCCCGGCACCTCCAGAAAGCAGCAGCCTTCTGACACCTTGGTTTTAGCCCGTGAAACGGACTCTGGGCTTCTGGCCTCCAGAGCTCTAAGGGAATAAATTTTTGTTTTACGTCATTGAGTTTGTGGTAGTTTGTCACAGCAGACATCAGCTGTGGGGTGGCTCCTCCTGTACGATACAGGGGTCCCACAGGGCCTGGGGAGGAGTCAGCTGGGGGTTGAATCCAAAGCCAGCAGCCCCCAAGCGCCCTTACCCTCCCCCGACGGGTGGAGCCACATCTGCTGGCTGTTGTTTCCAGTTCCCTGACCTGCTGGGGCCTCCCAGCCCGGCCCCGGAGCGGTGCCCGCTGGTGCAGCCGGCTCCCGGGGCATTTGCAGCCTGCCTGGCCCGCGGGATTGCTGAGAAGCCCCAGGCGGCTGGAGAAGTGGGCTGGGGCCCCAGGCAGGCACTCAGCGACCTCGCCAGCTCAAGCCCCCCCATTCAGGCCCCTCCTGCCCTTTCACCTTTCAGGGTCTCCACTTCTGTCCCTGTGACTTGCCTCCCTGACCCTCATCGTGCAGAACAGGCCTCGGAGGCTGCAGCAGGGACACAGGTTGCCTGGCTGAGGCCGGGCCTGCCACCCTTCCTGCCGCGAGTCCTGGAGC
The DNA here is from genome assembly GCF_041146395.1 of Eulemur rufifrons. Classification (NCBI taxonomy): domain Eukaryota; kingdom Metazoa; phylum Chordata; class Mammalia; order Primates; family Lemuridae; genus Eulemur; species Eulemur rufifrons. Next base: position 55,054,664 of record NC_090987.1, read on the forward strand.
AGGGGCCAGCGCGGGTCTGCCCCAGCTTCCGCACCCGCTCCCAGGGACGGGCTGCAGCCCACAGCCCCCGAGAAGGCGGGTTTCCTCTGGAGAGAGTTGGTGCTGTCTTCCTACCCCACACCTCCCAGGCCTCCCTTCTGTCCACTCGGCCTCCACCTCCCCGTGGAGTCCCACAGCTGCGCTCTGCTGGGACTTCACCATGGCCTGAGACAACCGGCTCCGAGCCCGGAGTCCTCTTGGCAGGGGTGGAAACCAGTGGACACTGGACCTAGGACAAAGGACTGTGCTGGTTGGTTAGCTGAAGCCCGGGGCGTAGATGGCAGGCATGGCTGGTCAGGGCTCCGCCCAGTCCCCAGGCTCACGGATCTCCTGCCACCCCAAGTGTCCCCCAGCTCTGCCGCACTCTGTGTTGCCTTCAGTCTCGGCCAGGCCCCAGCCGAGACCTCAGACTTCCATGTGCCCAGCTGAATAAGCCCACGAGAAATAGTCCCTCCGAAAGTCCCTGAATAGTGTCTGCTCATCCTTGGTTGAACTCCTGCCCAACTCAGAAGCAATAACTTTGGCAGAGAGTGGAATTCTCTGAGTCAGCCTGTGGGCCCCGTGCCTGGTGTGGGGTGCGGAGGGGCCGTGCCTCTGGAAGCCTGTCCACCGAGGGTGGGGCGGGGGGGAGCCGTAAGGGAACACACCACGAGAGAGAGCGTATGCTTCACCTTCGACTGCATGTCTTGCAGGCTCCCCTGGGCACAGCCCTGTCCTCACTGTCCGAGGGCCGCCCCGCCCTGGCGGTGGCGCTGTGCCTGGCCCCCGAGCCTGCTGTTTGGGCTGCAGGGCCTCTCTGTGTTCTCTGCGCCCCTGTCAGCGCCTGCCTCAGCCCCAGCCTGATGGCCTTGGCACTTTGTAGGAACCAGACCAAGTCCTGCCACGAAACCCTCCTCACCTGCCCCAGCCAGAAGAGGCAGTGACAGGAAGCAGGGGAGTGAGATACGTCTGCCACGCAACACCTTGGGGAATTAAGTATCAATCTCTCTGACGTCAGCTTCCTCATCTGATGATGGGGGCGGTGGTACTTCCCGCTCACCTGCCTGGGCGAGGGCGAGGGTAGCTATAGGAGGATGCTGTGCCGGCTAAAAGGCGCTCTGCAGGAGTCCCGGCAGTTCCCCCTGAGTGGCATTGAACTTGGAGAATGTGCCCTGGACCAGGGTGTGTTCCCCAGGTCAGCAGGTCCAGGCTGGATTCGTCCGTGCAAGCCAGAGGCCACCTGTTAATTTTTAGAGAGATTCATCCTGGTCCACGGAAGGCCACCAACAGAGGGCGCTCTGGAGCCTGGGGCTCAGGGCTGGGGAGAGACCAGTCCAGTGTGGCTCCGCCTAGGCTGCATGGGCCTCACCAGGCACAGCCCCTTGCTCAGGGGCTCCTCACACCCTGTCCCTCGACAATACCCAGTAAGAACTCTGTGGCAAGGACAGGCCTGGCCAAACATCCGCTTTGCAGAGTCCCCTCTGCCTCGCCTCTTTCCCCGGCAGGGCTGGATGGGCAGCGTTTGCCTTGGTTTCAGTGGCTTCCCATGCCCGGCTCAAGCTTCCATATTCTGAACTTCAGGCCTAGTCCACTCCCAGGGGAGCAAGACTGGAGGATGGAGGGTTCCCAAACCCATCCCTCAGCCACGCGGAGGCTGGTGTGGCGGCTCCCATGTGTCCCTGATCCTGTCCAGAGAGTGGGAGGTCCCTGGAGGCTGCTCAGAGCTCAGCCAGGTTTACCAGTCTGTGTGCGCAGGGAACAGGGGAGGGGCTCACAGCAACCCCCAAGCACCAGGCACTTGGCCAGACACAAGGGGAGATGCTGCAGGCCACACAGCACTGAGCTAGTTCTGCACGAAGCCCAAAGTTACTGTTCCTGGGGGTTGGGGTCCTCGGGGAGGCTCCCCAGAGGAAGAAGCAGGCCTGGGACGGAGAGGGTGCCTGTGGGCGAGGCTGTGGTGGTGTTGGGAGGCAGGGTGTGGCAGCGTGGGTGTGGCCAGCCATGAGCTTGGAATTCCCCAGGGCTTTCCAGAAGCCAGCGACCCAGGGTGGAGCGGATCGGATGGTCCCTGCAGTCTTGTCCTCCCACACCAGCCACAGCTGGGAAGCCCTGGGCAGGCACCCATGGTCAGCTGGCACACTCTGCCTTTGGCGGAGAACTGAGATGGGGTGGGAGGCGAAGGAGAAGGGGGAGAGGTGTCCTGGGGCTGCGGGACAAGGCCCTGCCCTGCACTCAAGATAGGAATTGAGGTGCGGAGGGGAGTGGTGAGGAAGGGGGCTGCCCCGTCCAGCTGTGGACCAAGGAGAAAGGCAAGTCTCGCATCCAGTTCCAGGGCCGGTGGGGACTGTTTCACGGTCCCCGGTCAGCTCTAGCAGGCCTCCCCGTGCCCACTGGCCCGGAAGATCTGACTAGGGAAGGTGAGGAAAGCGTTTCCCATGGTCAGAGAGGAAATGGCCTCACCCCAGTTTACAGACAAGGAAACCGGGGCCCAGAGCGTGGCTAAGGCACCCCACGGGCTGGGCAGCGGGGGGCGGGCTGGGCAGCCGGGGGGCAGGCTGGGCAGCGGGGGGCAGCCTGGCAGCAGCCCAGGGTTGCTGGGCGCTGGCTCCAGATGGGAGAAGGAGGGGCCGATGGGCCTGTGCCGCGACGGGCAGCTCGGACTGCTGACCTGGAGAACAGGAGATCTGAGAGTCAGGGAGGCCAGGAAAGCGGCCCTGGCTTGAGTGTGTCCCCAGAGTTCGTGTGTTGGCAGCTTAGCCCCCAGCGCAAGTGCTGAGAAGTGGGACCTTCAAGAGGTGATTAAGTCACGAGGGCTCTGCCATCCTGAATGATCAATGCCATTTTCCAGGGAGTGGGTGTGTTGCAAAAGCAAGTTTGGCCCCTTCTTGCTCTCTTCTGACCCGAGTGCACACTCTCCTGCACCCCCACCCTCTGCCGGGATGGTGCAGGCCACACCAGATGCCACCCCTTGATCCTGGTCTCCCCAGCCCCCAGCACTGTAGGCCAAATAAATTTCTGTTCATTATAAATTGGCAGGCTGTGGTATTCTGTTACGGCGACAGAAAATGAACTAAGACGGAAGCAGAGGTCAGCTCAGGCGGGGCGGGGCCCAGTGTGAGCCAGGGTCAGGAGCAGGAAGTTGGGGCAGCGCGGGGGCTGCCCAGGAGTTCTGGATCTGCTCAGGGCCTCTGGGGCTTCCTGGGCCCAGCCTTGTCACCTCTGCGTTCACCTGCCTGACCCCTAGCTCCTTACAGCCCCCTGCAGCCAGCCTGGTCTCTTTCATGTCCTGCGCGCTCACTGCAGCTCCATCTCCCACACTGAACCCGCCTGAAACAGCCTGTGCTTCCGAAAAGCCTGCCTCCTTGAGCTTTATCTCGGGAGGCCCCCGGGGAAGCTTTCCCGGACCACTCTGGCCCCCAGGGCCCCGGGATTTCCTGGGTCCCGGAACACATTGGCCAGTCACTCAGCACCAGCTTGAATACAAGTGTCTGTCACTGCACAGAACTGACAGTCGTGGGGGAGAGACAGACGATATCACCTGGGCAATGAACCGATACATCATCGTCACGTGGACATCCGTGAAGAAGGAAATGCTCAGTGTGCCGAGAACCAGGGTGAGGGCAAGGCAGGGAGCCGTGCAGATCTGAGGGCGGGCGGAGGGAGGTGGTACCGCAGAAGCAGCGGCAGGGAGCGGCCCGGGCAGAGCTGGAGAGGTTACCGCCCGCATCGCTATCTTGATGATCGTTTGGGCTTTGTTCTAAAGGAATGGGAAGCCACCAGTGGACTCCTACAGGGAAGTATGTTGGAACAGATTTGCGTTTGGGGATGATCCCTCTGACTGCTGCAGGGGAGTGGATTGGAGACGTCTGCCACTTTGAAAGGTCTGATTGCTTCAAGATGATGTTCTTGGGCCCGGGTGGTGGCAGTGGGAATGAGGAGAACTGGATGGATTTGGGGAGCAGAATCAGCAAGACTTGGGAGATGGGGAAGGGGGACAAGCAGGACTCTGGCAGAAGGAGCAGGTGCGGCATGAAGCCTCGGCAGCTCTCCACTGTGAGTGTGCCATGCCGGTGAAGGACCGGGTGGAGGTGTCAGGTGGACAGGCTGTCACAGGGTGTGAGGAGGGATCCGGGCAGATGACACAAACCTGAGAGTCCCTGTGGCCCTGCAGACACTTGTCTGAATGACAGGCAAGCGCAGGCTCTCACCACGGAGTCAGAGAGCTGAGTTCAAATCTACTTCACCCATATCTGTGGCCGCCGGGGGACTGTCCAGGCTACTCACCCTCCCAGAGGGATTTCGTCTGCACTCGGAACTCCAGCCAGCACAGGTGTGCTCCCAGCTCCCACAATGCACCTCCTGCCACATCCCGCCCTCCCCCATTCCCCCCTTCAGGGCGTGCTCAACCCCTCCAGACACGGCGCCTGGTGTCGCAGGCTCCCCCACACTCTGTAGACCCCAGTGGAACTCACTTATCCCTCCACACCTGCTCCTGCTCCAAGGGCGGTGTCACTGGTCACAACAGCCAGCGTCCTAGTCATCACTCCAGACCAGGGCTTTCTGAACCTCAAGGAATGCATAAATCACCTGGAGGTCTTCTTGCTAAAACGCAGGTTCTGATTCAGCAGGTCTGGGAGGCCCAAGATTCTGCCTTTCTTTCTTTTTTTTTTTTTTTTTAAGAGATGGGGGTCTTGCTCTTGCTCAGGCTGGTCTTGAACTCCTGACCTCGAGCAATCCTCCCAGAATGTTAGGATCACAGGTGTGAGCCACCGCACCCAGCCTGCATTTCTCTTTTTTACTTTTATTTTTAATTTTTAGAGATGAGGGTCTCATTGTATGGCCCAGACTAGACTCGAATTCCTGGGCGCAAGTGATCCCCCCACCTCAGCCTCCTATAGCTGAAGCCACAGGCCGGATCGCACATTCCTAAGAACTCAGATGGAGACCGAGGCTTCGCTGGACCTGCCCCCCCGCCCCGCGTCTCCAGCACCTCCCGAATCCGAATCCGTCCTCTCCTCCCTCACCCGAGCTCAGGCCCCATCACCTCAATCCTGGACTATTGCAGCCACCTCTGACACACCGTCCTTGGGTTGACGGCGCCGAAGGGTGTCGCCAGGAGAAGTCACGTGTCCCGTGATAGGTGGGACGCGTCCGTCGCCTGCCCCCGAGGCTGTCCGCGGGGCCGTGCGCGGAAGCCGGTCCTCAGGTACGGCCGAGACCGAAGCGGGGAAATGGCTCAGCAGGGCCACCCCGGCCACCCCGGGGCTCGCCCAGCGGGGGGCGGGTGTCCCGGGCCGCGGCGAGGGCAGCCCGGGGTCACGACCCCCGCTCCGAGAGGAGGGAAGCCGGTGCCCACTCGGTGCTGTCAGCCGGCGGCTCTCAGATTTTCATGGTGTGGACTAAAATCGCTTGTTAAGATACACGGCTCAGCCCCACCCCAGAGGTTCTGGTCCCGTCTCCCCGTGGAGCCATCATTTTGAAAGAAAAACAGCGACCGAAAGCGGCGGCAGCTGCCCGCGCCCGCCGGAGTCGCGCGCCGCTCGCCGTCGCTGGTGCCGATGGCGCCGCCTGGCGGCCCCCGTGCGAGTTACAGCGCGTCCTGGCGGGAGGCCCCGCCCGCGCTCCTGGGGACACCGCTCGCTGCCGGCAGTGTTTCTTCTGATTTTCCTCACCCCACTGCGCTGACCGGGGAGCTGAGACTCAAAGAGTTACGGGGCCGGCTCCACAATCACACTTCTGGGAAGTGGAAGAGTCTGGACCCCAGCCACGGCGTCCATGCCAGCGACTTGTACATACACGTGGCCGGTAGGAAATCATCCCGCAGCCCCTGTGAGCTAGGGATGAGGCCATCAGATCACCCCAGGCACGTGGCTCCTCGCCCTCCCTAGAGGGTGACACTCAAAAGAGACAAAGTCAGGAAGACTTTGGCCACCCAGGCCAAGACTGGCCCCGGAGCTGGGGGGGGGGGGGGTGGAGGCCCTTCCCTGCTGAATCAGGCCCCCCCCCAGCTGCTGGATTGTGGATAGTGGGGCGTGTCGGCTGGGCTGTCGGGGAACCTGGGGCATGGGACCCAGATATTTCAGCATTTTCTTTCTTTCCTTCCTTTTGTTTTTCTTTTCTTTTCTTTTTTTCCTTTTTGAGACAGGGTCTTGCTCTGTTGCCCACGCTAGAGTGCAGTGGCATCATCACAGCTCACTGCAAGCTCCAACTCCTGGGCTCAAGCAATCCTACTGCCTTGGCCTCCCAAAATGTTAGGAGTACAGGAGTGAGGCACTGCACCCAGCATTTTAACAACTGGGGTGTGTGTGTGTGCGTGTGCGCGCGCGCATGTACAAGTACATACACACACACACACACGCACACACACAAGCGTGAGAACAGAAGAGGAACGGCAGCATACAGACTTGCAAGCTGGAGGGCAGACGCTGGAGCGGCCGCTGATGTGGCAGTGCACGCTTGCCGAGTGCCTGCTATTTCCCCGAGACGCTGTTAACCTGAGAGTGAAGCAACGAAGGCCCTATGAGCCCCTGACACGAAGAAAAGGGACGTTGGTAGGTAAAGGTTTCTACAAAGGAACGGGGCAGTGGGTGAATCGGCTGGGGCAGCACCCCTGGGGTCCCCAAGGCCACCCAGTTGAGCAAGGAGTTCAGGCACCCCTTCCAGCTGCCTGGCCAGGTCAGACAGTGCCAGGCTGGCCAAGAGGGTTTGCCACCAACGGCTCTGGTCTCCAGGGACAAAGTCAGCCCTGGGTTGACAGCTGTCAGTCAACAAGTGCTACCCCAATATTGTAGTTGTTTCTTCCACACACATAGAGCCCCTAGACAATTGAGGAAGGCCAGCTTCCTGAAAGGGAAAGAACAAGAGAAAGAGACCCAACCTGTGGCTCCCACAGACACAGGAACAATTCTGGGAATGGAAAAGAAATTGCAAAGGGAAACTCCAGCATCCTCAGGGAGATCACAGGTAATGTCGCATATTTTATCCTCATCTAAAAGATGTCTGCAATTTGCTTTTCTCTCTGTTGTTTTTGAGATTTATTCATCACAAATAAATCAATAATAAATCATAAATAAATCAGTTAATTTGTTCTACATTCCTTTGTATGGATGTTCCACAACTTATTGAATGACATTGAGGTTGATTCCAGGTTCTGGGTTTTTTTGGTTTTATTTGCAATTACAAATGATGCTTAATAGCCCTGTGGCTTTGGAAAATTACCTTTAACTTCACCAGGCTTTTGTTCATGAATACTTATTCTGTTTACAGATACTCATTTGTAAAATGAGGGTAACAGTAGGTTATAGTTAGCTACAGTACCGCGTAGGTTTGTGATGAGAGTTACATGAATTCATAAACACAAACCCTTGGGATAGTGCAGTGGTTCTCATTTGGGATTTTGCACCCAGAATACATCTGGCACTGTCTGGAGGCATTTTGGGTTGAACAACTGGTGGGGATGCTACTGGCATCTAGAGATGGGGAGAGAGGCCAGGGATGCTGCTAGAAGTCCTATAACGCACAGCACAGCCCCCTAATAGAGAATCACCTGGCCCAGAATGCCAATGGTGCCAAGGTTGAGAGACCCTGGGATAGTGCATAGCACAAAATATGCACTCAATAACTATTAGTTATTTTTTAAAAATTGCAATGAGGGCCAGGCGCGGTGGCTCACGCCTGTAATCCTAGCACTCTGGGAGGCCGAGGTGGGTGGATCGCTCGAGGTCAGGAGTTCGAGACCAGCCTGAGCAAGAGCGAGAGCCCGTCTCTACTAAAAATAGAAAGAAATTATCTGGCCAACTAAAATATATATAGAAAAAATTAGCTGGGCATGGTGGCACATGCCTGTAGTCCCAGCCACTTGGGAGGCTGAGGCAGTAGGCTCGCTTAAGCCCAGGAGTTTGAGTTGCTGTGAGCTAGGCTGATGCCACGGCACTCACTCTAGCCTGGGCAACAAAGCAACACTCTGTCTCAAAAAAAAAAAAAAAGAAAAAAGAAAAGAAAAGAAAAGAATTGCAATGAAACTTTTTTTCTTATTTTTAACTTATAAGCACGAGAATTTCTCACAGAAGCGATCACTCCCTTCAAATAAATACTCATGGAATATTTACCAAAATTATTTTACTCAGAACAACTAAGTAAATTCTAAGATGTAGAAATTGTACAGAGTATTTTCTTAACATGAAGAAATAATTGAGAAATTAACTACAAAAGGGAGCTTCCTCCTGCTCCCCCTTACCCTCCCCCCACCTACCTAGAATTCCAAAGCCATGTGGAAGTTTTAAAACTTCATGAGTAACTATTTGTTAAAGAAGAAACATGAAGTAAAGTATTAATTTACCAGGTAAAATCAACGAGAATATTAATCTTAGTAGTTATTGAATAAAAGGGGAAAATGCAAGAAGTAGTCTTATGAAATTTTGCAAAATAAAGAAAATTGAAAACAAATGAGCTACACTTTCACTTCTATAAAGAAAATGAATGATAAAATAAATACCACAAGAGTAGGAGGAAGTTAATAAAAATAGAAAAGAAATTAGTGAAACAGAAAATAAAAGTAGCCTTAATAAATGACTACTTTTTAAAATGCCAATAAAAAATAAGTAATAAAATGGACAAAATTCTGACAAGTCTGACTTTGAGGGAGGAAGCTAGAAACAGAAATAAAGAAATATTAGGAATGAGGAAACAGACCTATATGACCATAGATATATAGGAGATTAAAAATTTTAAGACAGAATTCTGTTGGAGATGGAGTGCTGACTATGCCCATCTGATTTATCTTATCCTCAAAACTCTATGGAAACTACAGTAAAGGAATGAGGAAAGGTAAATAAACCCACAAAACAAAAATGGGGAGAGGACAGGGGAAAACAACAATAAAGTTTTGGAAGCCGAAAAGCAGATACTCAAGTCAAAACGGATTTAGACTTCAGACAATATAAACTAATCCAGGAGAAAGGAGAGCTGAGAAACTGGATTAAAACCTCAGAATCTAGCCCCTGCACACACAGCTTGGCCGTACAATCCACTGGCATCCAAAGAGCAGGGAGGTCCTGGCCACCCCAGCTCCCACTCCACACCCAGGAGAGCTGACATCTGCCCTCAGCAGCAGCAGCAAAGGCTTGGAGTGTCCCAGACCCTGTGGTACAACCAGGGCACTAGTGGGCCCTACAGTGGCAGCATCAGCAAAGCCCTGTGTCTCCCTGCCCTCTACCCAGTGGCAAAAGAAGAGCCAGACCCAGTGGCTTCTTCCCTTTCTCCCCATAAAGGTCACCTAGCAACACGAGGCAAACTGGAGAAGTGCCTCTTGATCCCACAGAAGGCGCCAGCAGGGACTGAGTAGGTGCCCCCAACAGCACCAGAGAACAAAGCAGGTCGGAGTAGCATGGAGGGGCTCAGAATACTAACTGCCATTAGTGCTAAAGCCCACAAAAGTAGACAGAACCTACATGCCAACTCGGGCACCCGTCTGCTAAAACTTAAATAGGATTAAGGGGAGGGGCCCCTCACATAATAACCAAAGTATGAAGCGTAGAATAGAAAATCACTCATCATACCAAGAACCAGGAAAACCAGAACTTGTATGAAAAAAAGACAATCAACTGATGCTGGCGCTGAAATAAATCAGAATTGTCTGACAAGGATTTTAAAATCATACAAATGTTTCAATAATCAATTATAGGCTGGGCATGGTGGCTCACGCCTGTAATCCTAGCACTCTGGGAGGCCGAGGTGGGAGGATCGTTTGAGCTCAGGAGTTCGAGACCAACCTGAGCAAGAGCAAGACCCCATCTCTACTAAAAAATAGAAAGAAATTAACCAGACAACTAAAAATATATAGAAAAAAATCAGCCGGGCATGGTGGTGCATGCCTGTAGTCCCAGCTACTCGGGAGGCTGAGGCAGAAGGATCACTTGAGCCCAGGAGTTTGAGCCCAGTGAGCTAGGCTGACACCACAGCGCTCTAACCTGGGCAACAGAGTGAGACTCTGTCTCAAAAACAAAACAAAACAAAAAAGACAAAATTTAAAAGCTCACTGGATAGACTCAATAGCAGAGTGGAGATGACTGAAGACAGAATCAGTAAACTTTCAAACAGATTGATAGAATTTACTCAATATGAACAATAGAGAAAAAATAGACTGAAAAAAAAAAGAAACAGAGACTCAAACTATAGTAAAGTAAACTATAGTAGAGCATTCATATCACAGGAGTTCCAGAAGGAGAGCAGAAAGAGTGTGGGACTAAAAAAGTATTCAAAGAAATAATGCTTGAAAATTCCCCAAACTTAGCAAAGGACATAAACCTACAGACTCAAGAATTGGAGAGAACCCCAAATACAAGAAATCCAAAGAAACCCACATCCCACATCAAGACACATCATAATTAAACTTTTAGAAACTAAAAACAATGTAAAAAAAAAAAAAACCCCTTTAAAACAGCTAAGGAGACAGGAGGCATTGCCTGGAAAGGACCGGCAATTAGAAGGACAGTGGGTTTCTCATCTGAAGCCACGGGGTCAGGGGGACGTTGCTGAAAGAACTAGACTCTGAAGCCAGCTCTGTTAATAGCGAAACTGTCGTTCGGGAATGAAGGGGAAGTAAAGACATTCTCAAATGAAGGGAAACTAAGAGAATTTGTTGCTAGCAGACCTACTTATAAAGAACAGCTAAAGGAAGATCTCCAGAAAAAAAAGGATAACGGAAAAAGGCTGGGACCTTCTTCTTAAAGAAAAGAATACTGGGGTGGACAGACAGAAGTAAATATGCTAGACTACCCTCGTGTGTTTTCTTAATCATATTTTATGGTTGAAGCAAAAGTTATAGCACCATCTAACATGGTGCCCAATGTATATAGAACAATTATTTACGAAAATTATAATTTAAAAGTGCACCGGATATAAGGACCCAAATGGAAGTAAATTTTCTACACTTTTCCCAAAGTAGTAAAATGACACCAATAGACTGAGGTAAGTTACTTAGGTATATGATAATGCCTGGGACAACCTTTAAGGAAACTATGCAAAGTGATACACTAATACAACCTTATAAATACATCAGAATGGAGCTCTAAAAATTGTTCAAGGAACCATCAGGAAGGCCATCAAAAGGAAACAGAGGAATGACACACAGAGGAAACCAGCAGAAAACAAAGTGGCAGACTTTGTCCCAACATATCCACCGTTGCTTTAAATGCAAATAGTCTGAATACAGCAATTAAAAGACAGAGATTAGAACAGTGGTTAAAAAAGTCAAGATCCAGCCATATGTTTTCTATAAGAAACTCACATCAAACATAATGACGTAAGTACAACGGTTGAAAGGAAAGGGGTAGAAAAAGATAAAGGGCCTCCGAGACAGGATGGCTTCACCGGGGTATTTCACAAACCTCCGAAGAATGAACACAGACTTTCCCAAATCTGTTTCAGGAAATGCAGAGGAGGGACACTTGCCAAATCATTTTATGGGCCAGTGTCACTCTGATACCAAAACCACACAAAGACAGCACGAAGAAGAAAACTACAGACCAATATCCTTCCTGAACTTAAATGCAAAAATTCTCAAGAAAATTTTAGCAAATCAAATCTAAGAATGTATAAAAAGACTTATACACCATGGCCAAGTGGGATTTGTTCTAGGTATGTAAGGCTAAATTTCAATATTTGAAAATCAAGGAAAAAAGTCATATATGATTATATTGATTTATTCAGGAAAAGCATTTGACTAAATGTGGCAGCTATTTATATCACAATAAAACACTCATGATAAAAATTCTCAGCACGCCTGGAAAAAGGGGGAATTTCCTAAATTTCATAAAGAGCATCTTCAAAGTCTGTAGCTGACGTCATACTTGATGGTGAAGGCTGAACCCTCTCCCTCTGCCGTTGGGAACAGGGAGGATCCTGCTCCCACCACTCTTACTCAACAGAGTGTGGGGCTCCTAAGCACTGCACGAAGGCCAGGGAAAGCTCAAGAAAGCACAGAAACTGTACAAGAAAAAATAAAACTGTTTCTACTTGCAGATGACACCATTGTCTACACAGAAAATTCTGAGGAATATACAAAAAATCACCTAGAACTAATAAGTGAGTTGGGTAAGGTGGTAGGCTATGAGATTGTGATGCAAAAATTGATTTAGTTTCTACACACTGACAACAAACAAACAGAAACCTAAATGAAAAATATCATTTACAATTTCTCCAAAGAAATGAAATACTTAGGTATAAATCTAAAACACATGTACAAGGTCTGTATGGTAAAATTTATAAAACGCTGATGAAAGAGATCAATTGATGCATAAATAATTAGAGAGACATACCTTATTAGAAAGACTCAACATAATAAAGATGTCAGTTTTCCCCAAATTGATCCATAGGTTTACCAAAATTTCTATTAAACCTCAGCAAGATTTTAGTAATAAATATAGAACAGCTTATTCCAAAATTTCTGTGAAAAGAGAAAAGCCCTAGACTAGCCAAAACAATTTTTAAAAGAAAGAATAAAGTGGAAGTACCCACTCTTCCAGATGTTAAGTCTTTACCGTCAGCTACACTAACTAAACAGTGCAGCACTGGTAGAGAGACAATCACACAGATCAATGGAGTAGATAGGGAAAAAAAAGAAAAAAGAAAAAAAAAAAAAACCCCACCAAGGCTGGGCGCGGTGGCTCACACCTGTAATCCTAGCACTCTGAGAAGCCGAAGAGGGAGGATCTCTCAAGGTCAGGAGTTCGAGACCAGCCTGAGCAAGAGTGAGACCCCGTCTCTACTAAAAATAGAAAGAAATTATATGGACAACTAAAAATATATACAGAAAAAATTAGCCAGGCATGGTGGCACATGCCTGTAGTCCCAGGGACTGGGCAGGCTGAGGCAGGAGGATCGCTTGAGCCCAGGAGTTTGAGGTTGCTGTGAGCTAGGCTGATGCCATGGCACTCACTCTAGCCCGGGCAACAGAGTGAGACTCTGTCTCAAAAAGAAAACAACAACAACAAAAAAAAAAACAAAAAAAAAAACTTGACCTAATCTTCTCATCTTTTACAATTTTTAACTCAAAATGGATCATGGACTTAAATGTAAAATTATAAAGCTTCTAGAAAAAAATGGGAAAATCTTCAGGACTTAGGTCTAGGCAAAGAGTTCTTAGACCTGACACCAAAAACACCATCTGTAAAAGAAAAGACTGACTAATTAGACCTCATCAAAATTGCAAATTTTTGCCCAGTGAAAGATTGTGAGGAGTATGAAAAGACAAATTACAGACTGGAAGATAATATTTGCAAATCACATATCTGACAAAGGAATTGTATCTAGAATATATAAAGAACTCTCAAAACTCAGCATTTAAAAACCCAAGAATCTTATTAGAAAAAGTGCAAAAGACATGCATAGCAATTTCCTCAGAGGTTATACAGACAGCAAATAAGTACCTGAAAAGATGTTTCAACATCATTTGCTATTAGAAAAATACCAATTAAAACCACAATGATGGCCGGGCGCAGTGGCTCACGTCTGTAATCTTAGCACTCTGGGAGGCCGAGGTGGGAGGATTGCTTGCGCTCAGGAGTTCAAGACCAGCCTAAGCAAGAGTGAGATCCCATCCCTACTGAAAAATAGAAAAATTAGCTGGGTGTGGTGGCACGTGTCTATAGTCCCAGCTACTTGGGAGGCTGAGGCAGGAGGATTGCTTGAGCCTAGGAGTTTGAGGTTGCAGTGAGCTATGATGTCATTGTACTCTACCCAGGGCAACAGAGTGAGACTCTCTCTCAAAAAAAATTTTTTTAAATAGATAAAACCATAATGAGATATCACTGGAATGACCAAAATAAAAAATAGTGATAACACCCACTGCTGGTGAGGACATGGAGAAACTGTTTCATGCAATGCATTGTTGGTGGGAATATAAAATGATACAGTCAATCTGGAAAATAGTTTGGCAGTTCCTTTTAAAACTAAAAATATAGTTACCATACCACCCAGTAATTACATTCTTTGGCCTCTATCACAGAGGAATGAAAACTTATTTTCATGGAAAACTTGTACACAAATTTTCATAGTACTTTTACTCATAGTAGCCCCGAACTAGAAACTACCCAGATGTATTTTAACAGGCAAATGGTTAAACAAACTGTGATACATCCACACTATGGAACACTACTCAGCAAATAAAAAGGATGCAACTATGATACATGTAACAATGTGGCTAAATCTCAAGGAAATTATGCTGAGCCAGTCTCTGAAAGATACAAACTGCATGGTTCCATTTATGTAACATTTGTGAACTAACATAATTAAAGAGATAAAATTATTGATTAACCAGAGGTAGGGATGGGTTGTTGTGGCTACAAAGAGGTAGCACAGGGGAGTTTTGAGGTGATGCTACAGGTAAGTATCTTGATTGTGGTGGTGGATATATGAAGCTACACGTAATAAAGTTGCATAGAGCGTGCACACACACACACACACACGCAAATGACTGCATGCATAACTGGTGAAATCTAAATAAGCTCTATGGTTGTACCAATGTCAGTCTTCTGGGTTTGAGATCGTGCTCTAGGTATATAAGATGTTAATATTAGGGTGGTGGGTGAAGGGTGTATAGAACCTCTCTGTACCTTTCTTCACAACTTCATGTGAATCTATAATTATTTCAAAATGAAAGGTTTTTTTAAGAGGAAGGGGACTTCTGAGAAGCAAAATAAAACCAAAAAAAATCAAAAAATTTCAAAATCTTCAAAGATCTCAGAAATTGTCATTACTTACATCTGCAACTGAGAGTTCAGTTAGGGGGAGGCTAAAAATGAAACAGACAGAAGAGAGCACTCAGAGAGGAAATCAGACCCCCAGGTCCCCTCCTCCGCTCTGCTGGGCCGGGCATCTGCCCTGCCCCACTCTGTGAGGGCAAAGCAGAATACACAGTCATTTGTTCCCACTCAGCTCCGAGAACACTGGCAGGTAAAGGGAGATTGGAAACTTCATCTTTATTCTGGAAGAAGAGTTCTCCTGCAGTCCTGGTACAACCTGCCCTTTGGCCTTGTCTGCGTCCGTGCTCAGCCTTCCATCCACACAGCAGCCCGCCCTCATCCTCCCCTGCCGGGCGATACGAAGGCCTGTGTCCCAGCATGGCGTCTAGTGGTCCAGAGCCTGTGAACTAAGACTTTCATCTGCCTCCAACACACACAGTATAGGGATAGCAGCAGGAATAGAGAAATTGTAGCAAACAAACAAACACAATCTCATTCAGAAAGTGGGAAGATGGTAGTTACACAACAGTCACTGGTCCCTGCCCATCCGGTTTTCTGGGAACACTACAGTCCCCCTTCTCTGGAGTGAGAGCAAGTTACTGGTTGGCCCATCTGGGAATTCCCTGTCCATGGCCTCTGCTAGCTTTGCTCTTGCCTGCTGGAAGGTGTATGTTCTCTCACGGTCCCACTGGACTTGGGAATTAGAGCACCTGTTTCTTACTGGTGTAGGTTTGGGAGATCAGGCATTGCTTTTGAGATTTAATAACTGTAGGCCATATCTGTGGTTTCCCTGGCAATACATTTCCCTCTCAAACCTAGTAGGCATCTAGTCTATTCTCAGCCTATCATTAAATAGTTCCATGTGAAAGTATCTGTAGCCAAAGATCTTGTCCAGGCATAGTTTTTAAACTCTAAGACTCAGATATTTTACTTATTTGCCTTCGTGTTCAGTTCATTATCCAAATTTACAACTTAATGAATTCGAGGCCATTTTTATTTTATTTTATTTATATATATTTATTTATTTTTTGAGACAGAGACTCACTCTGTTGCCCGGGGTAGAGTGCCGTGGCGTCAGCCTAGCTCACAGCAACCTCAAACTCCTGGGCTCAAGCAATCCTCCTGCCTCAGCCTTCCGAGTAGCTGGGACTACAGGCATGCGCCCCCATGCCCGGCTAATTATTTCTATATATTTTTAGTTGTCCAGCTAATTTCTTTCTATTTTTAGTAGAGATAGGGTCTCGCTCTTGCTCAGGCTGGTCTCCAACTCCTGACCTTGAGCTATCCTCCCACCTCGGCCTCCCAGAGTGCTAGGATTATAGGCATGAGCCACCATGCCCGGCCAAGGCCATTTTTAAGATAATTAACTTGTTTTGGAAGACAACTGTGGGGAGTTAGCTACGCTCCCCGCAAAGAGGTTTTCTCTTCTGATCAGGTCTCTCAGGCAGGGGTCATCGCAAAGGATGAAAAAATAGCAGGAAACAGAAATAAAAGTAAAATAATGATAATAATACACAGAGCCAAAAATATAGTTAATAAAGTAAAGGTTTATGAAAATAGATAAAAGGAGGGTACCCAGATGGATATATTTCTTCCCGCATAAAATATATCAAAGACTGAAACGCCACACAGGTATTTTATAGGGTAGATACAGCCTCCTGTTGCCAAGGGCAATGGGATTTACATACTAACAGGCAGTTTGCTTTAGGGTCAAAGTCTCCTAAAAGGCTACTACAGATCCTTTAACTAACTCTAACTAGGAGAATGATGAGTTATAAAATCTTCTTGGGGCAAACTTCCAAGTTTTATGATAAGGCTATTACTTTAGCAAAAAACAGAGACATCTTGGCTCCGGTGATTGTGTTCTTGGAGACAGAGATGATCTCAGAAGTCAACATGAGCTGTGCTTTGTATTAATTACTTTAACCACATGGTTCCATCTGGGCCTGGCTTGGGCATTAGCATATCTATCTGATCAGCTCTCATCTCCGGGGGTCCTCGCCTGTCAGCTCCAGCAATCTTTGGTTCTAAGGGAGGCCTGCCTTGTCTTTCAAAACAGGTGAGAATCATAGGCCCAGTTTACAGCTGTCTCTTTGAAGTGCAGCTATTACTGACCAACAAGACGCCCTCCTGAGACAAGGCAGCTTTTGAACTAACACATTTATTTTTTCTTTAAGGCAAAGCCTTATTTGACTTCTGAAATCAAATTTTGTCTCCAGAAATACGGGCGGCATTTCTATAACTCAGTATTCTTAGGCTAAACAGACAACACCTTCAATCCACTTTCTGGCAGCAGGCATTTTGCATGGCAGGCCATCAGTCACATCTTCTGCCACATCTACGATTCGATTCCAGAGGAGTCAGCCTAGAGCTGGAGTGGGATCTCCACAACAAAGAGTGCTGGGGCCCCACTCCAGCTCCCGCTCTCATTCTGACACCAGAGCCCTTGTGTTCATGGGCTGAGAGGGCACCTATCTGCTCCAGGCAGCAGGATGGAAGAAAGACCAGGGAGAAGGGGGCAGAGACAGGGGGTGCCTCCCTTGACCACAGGAAGAAAAGGTTCCACTTATTGGAGGGAGCATGCATGTGGATATTTGGTGGCCAGATGGGAAGACTGTGGCAAAGATGTTCATCTGTTCAACAAAATTCCTGCTGTCCTGTTTATTGTACAGATCTATTGCTGGAAGCAGGTGCTCACACAGAATTGAGTAAGTGATTTCCAGACTTGGAGGAATCTTTCTCACATCTTCTTTGGTGGGGATATGTGACTAGTTCTTGCCAGTGGTTGTTGAGAGGAAGTGATGTGAGTGACTTCAGGCTGGTCTGGTTAGGAAGCACTTGTGCTCTCTTAGCGCTTCTTTCCTCACCAACTGGACACAGAGGGCTCCAAAGCCTAGGGCAGGGTTCTTGACATTTTTTTATGCCATGAGCCTTCTTGCAAGTCTTGTGAAGCCTATAGACTCCTACTCAGAATAAAGTTCATACAAAGCATAAAATTAATACAGAGGATTATAAAGGAAACTAGTTATATTGAAATACAGACTCAGCTACTCGGGAGGCTGAGGTGGGAGGATCACTTGAGCCCAGGAGTTCAAGGCTGCAGTAAGCTATGATCATGCCACTGTACTCCATCCTGGGAGACAGAGAGGGACCCTATCTCTAGAAAAAAATGAACGAGTAAATAAAAGGAAAAACAAAGAAATATAGTTACCAATATATTTCAAGCATCATGGCATAACAATATTTGTGTATTTAAATAGCATATAAAATAACAAGATCTTCTGGTAGATCTAATGTATATCACATTTTTAACATAGTAAATGAGTGAAAATAATATTTCAAGATATCTCAATGTTCTCTTTTAGGATGATGAAAATATTTTAGAACCAGAGAGCTGTGGTAGCTGCACAACATTGTAAGTGTACTAAATATCACTGAAGTGCATGCTTTAAAATGGTCATTTTATATTATGTGAATTTCACTCCAATAAAAAAATTAATTGGGGGGAAAGATCTTCCCAACAGCTGTGATAGTACAGGATAATATCCAGCTGGCATTTCCACTGGCGATAGTCACAGGTGTTGCTCACCAGGATTTGTTACCTGTGTTCAAAATGGCAGGAAATGCTAGATTTCTTCCCATCTGAATTCACAGGTTCCTTTCCCTGAATGCTATACACACATCTCTTGGTGGTGCATGGAACCCAGAATAAGAACCCCTGCCCTAGGGGACGATAGACCCATGAGAGCAAGGGACCTAGGTCCCTGAATCACCACATGGAAGACAATCACCTGCAGATTAGGAGCACCTCAATGGATTGCTAGCAAGAAATGAATTGTTAGTGTGTTAAGCCACAGAATTTTTTTGTATCTGTTTATTAGAGCAGCTAGCAATACTCTGTGCCAATAAATTCCCATTTCTGCTTAAATTACTTTGAATCAGGTTTCTATTCTAGAGACTAAATGAGTCCCAATAAATTCAGACAGTGGCCCATGAATCAAGTTATGCATCAAGAAACCTGGGGCTTCTGTCACAGGGGCTCCTGGGTGAAGTCCCCTGGCCCTCACCCTTTCTGGAAGGACCCACATTCTCTGCATCTCTTCAGATTATTGCCTTCAGCTCCACTGAAGTTCCCATGGAGACCCCAAGGGGAGTTCTGGGTCAACCCACTGCCCACAGAGGCAGAGGTGCAGGATGGGGCCATCAGTCCAGTGTGCACTGCCACCATTCCATAGCTGGCACACTATGGTTTCCCAGGAGCCTGGAAGGTCAGGCTGACAAGGTCAGTTTTTGGAAACTTAACAAGCCTTACGTTACCTGCCATGAACAAGAGTTATCATTCCAAGCCTGATGTGGTGGCTCACGCCTGTCATCCCAGCCACTTGGGAGGCTGAGGCAGGAGGATCCCTTGAGCCCAGGAATTTGAGATTGGCATAAGCAACGTAGCGAGACCCCATCCCAGAGTTATCCGCCAAACTTTTGAATCTCCATACTAAACATCTTTCAGACTCCCTTCCTAGGTCAGCCTTTTGCGATCACTCCAACACCTCATATCCCCTAATAAGTCGCAAGGTAACCCAAATGTTTTCACCCGGGGGAGTATTGGTGATTAATCTGCCTGTAGGCATTGGTGCCTTGCCATGTCTGAGTGGGAGGAATTGCTGGGCTCTCCTTGGAACCCAGCAAAGCCAAAAGAGAGTTCCAGCCCAGCCAGCCGTGCGCACAGCTGGTGCCAATTCACCTTCCAGCTGCTGATGCTTTGGTGCCATCCCTAACTCCTGCCTCTCAGGCCACGCACCCAAACTGTCAGAAAATCCTGGAAGTACTACAATGAATATAACATAGTGTCCAAAATAGTCTGGAGCTTTGTTTTATTCTTTTTTTCCAGATCGACAATGGGACCCACTGGTTTAAATTTAGAGGTTAATTTATCTGAAATGGCATATAGTAGTGGAAGAAAAAGATACAGAGCATACTATTTGAAATATGATTAACATAGTGTTTAAAAATAAATTTGTCCCATTTCTAGACTTTCTAGACACCCGGATTAAGCCTTAGGTCAAATAGCCCTAAAGGCTGCCCTACATTTGGACTTGCAGTCATGGGAGTCAGCCCAGCGGGGTTGAGGTTTGTTTTGTTTTGTTCATTATTTAAGGCCGAGGCATTGTAATCAATTCAAACGCTTGTCTTTGGTGAGCATGGCTGGGGCAGGGAAAAGGATGAGACATTCACTTTCTTTTTCATGCTTTTTAAATTTTAATTTTTTTTAAACCAAGACTACAGGTTATTTTTATAACAACAAAAAACGTGGTTTAATCTTTTAAAAAGTGACATATTCTTAAAAATAGAAACGGATTTCCTGCCTTTTTCCCCTTCCCCAAAATTCTCTAAGGTGAGTCTTCAGGGAGTGCATTTGAACTCTGAATGGGAAGACCCCCTCTGTCTCCCACGTTCTAAGATGCTTCCAGATGCTTCCGTCAAGGTGTCTCCTCTAGACTCCACGTGCTGGGAGTGAAGCCAGGAGAAGACAGGGACCAGAGATGCATCTGGCAGGGGGTCTGTCACATGCAGGGGGAGCCTTCCCAGGGCGTGGAACTCAGGCCTCTGCCTGTCATTCTACTTCTCTTCCTCTTTCTTCCAGCAACAGCAGCCTCAATTTCTCTTCCCCCGCCCCTACTTTCCACATATGTTTTGAGGTTGAAGACAGTCCAGCTCCAGGAGTGGGCATGTGACACTGTCCTGGCCAGGATACGACATTGTGTTAGACTCATGGATGGAAATGAGAGTCAGGCCCTGGAGATTTATTTGACTCTTGGGGAAAGCTCTCTCTCTTTCCTGCTGGGCTTGGACATTGAAGAATCTGGTGGCCCCTGATAATAAAGTCACCATAGAGGTGAGCAGGCTGAGAGTGGCATTACTGCCCTGATCAAGCCACACCTGAAGCTGATGGACTCTTCCTGGTCTTTTAAAGCTATTTGAGTCTGTAATAGATGGAATGGCCTAGAAAAAATGGCAAAAATATTTTGTCTCTTCAAATCATCCTCTACTCCTTTATGAGAACTAAAGCCTGCATCCCTGCCTCAGGCCAGTGGCCGGGAGGGGCAGGGTAAGTCTTTCGTTTATTTGTGCAACAGGGATGGCCCAGCCCAACCTGGCAAAGGGAGGTCCTGGGCAGAGGTCACGAGACTGTCGTTACGGGAGATGGGATGAGCAGAATCATCAACTGTAGTTGAACAAAAATTGCCTGAAGCTGAGAGACCATACTTTAAAAGCTCTGTATTTCTGCAAATGTTCAGGAAAATTCGGATTTTGAGATGAGAAGGTCTACCATTTTTCCTCCTTTGCCGGCAAAGTAATAAAACTTCCTTATCCTCCTCCCCAAACCACGTGTCCTCGTTCTTATTTGGCCTAGTGGACAAGTGCCGAGTGTTTGGTAATAAGCCAACTAATTCCTTTTTGTTTCCCTTAAAGCTGTTTGAGTGGGGTTTTCAATCAATTGCAGGCTAATACAGTGGAGCCAGAGACAAAGGATAATACAGGGAAGATGTGGTTAGGATCTGAAACTTTATCTATTATACCAGACCCTGCCTGAGGAAAACTGTGGTGTGAGGCCCAGACAAGCAGAGACAGACAGCCAGGATGTAGGCACGTCCTTGGCACCATATAGGAGTAAGAAATTTTGGTCATCAGTCCTGGTC
Source organism: Eulemur rufifrons (assembly GCF_041146395.1). Taxonomy (NCBI): domain Eukaryota; kingdom Metazoa; phylum Chordata; class Mammalia; order Primates; family Lemuridae; genus Eulemur; species Eulemur rufifrons. The sequence goes on from NC_090987.1 coordinate 55,076,121, forward strand.
CTTAGCCACCACTCCTCCAGCCCTGGAGAGGAGGCGTCAGCTATCACAGCTGAATGGCTCCACAAGGTCCATATTTCAGGCTCACCAAACTTCCTCTGGTACAGCTTATCTTCCCCTGCACTTTCCCACTGGAAGAGGATTCATGGATCTTCCACTGCAAGCATCCTGGTCACATGGCTGTTCAGATTGTCTTGCAAATAAACCTTGGGACCTACTTCATTTATCAGTCTCCTGTGAATTTTAGATATTGCAGTCAGTCTGAGCAACACTGCCCATCTCTAGGGATCCCGGCAGCTCCAGTTGCTTGACCCATAAAGTTACAGTCCACATCTGTTTAATCTGTTTCTGTTTCTTATAACAGAATACCTGAAACTGGGTAATTTATAAGGAAAGAAATTTATTTTTCACAGTTACAGAGGCTGAGAAGTCCATGATTGAGGGATGACATCTGGGGAGGGCCTTCGTACTGATGGGAACTCTCTGCAGAGTCCTGAGGTGACATGGGGCATCACATGGTAGGGGGCTGAGTGTGCTCATGTGCCAGTTCAGGTCTCTCTTCCTCTTCGTATAAAGCCACGAGTCCCCCTCCCATGATAATCCATTAACCCAATAATTTGTTAATCCATGAATGGATTAATTCATTCATGAGAGCAGAACCCCCATGACCCATCACCTCTTAAAGGCCCCACTTCTCAAAACTACCACATTGGGGTTTAAATTTCAACATGAGTTTTATAGGAGACAAACACTCAAACCATAGCATTCCACCCCAGCCCCCCGAAACACATGTCATTTTCACATACAAATACATTCATTCCAATCTCATAATCCCAAAGCCTTCACTCATTCCAGCATCAACTCAAAAGTTCAAAGTCTCATCTATGAGCCTGTGAAATCAAAACAAATTATCTACTTCCAAGATACAATGGTGGGACAAGACTAGGGTACACATTTCCATTCCCAAGGGGAAAAATAGGCAAGAAGAAAGGGATAATGGGCCCCAAACAGATCCGTTTGTTTGTTTCCTTGTTTTTTTTTTTTTTTTTTTTTTTTTGAGAGAGTCTCATTATGTCACCCCAGGTAGAGTGCCGTGGTAGAGTGCAGTGGCGTCGTCATAGCTCACTGCAACCTCAAATTCCTGAGCTGAAGGAACATCCTGCTTCAGCCTCCCGAGTAGCTGGGACTACAAGTGCATGCCACCACGCCTGGCTAATTTTTCTATTTTTAACAGAGATGGGGTCTTGCTCTTGCTCAGGCTGGTCTCAAACTCCTGCCCTCAAGTGATCCTTCCACCACAGCCTCCCAAAGTGCTAGGATTACAGGTGTGAGCCACATACCCGGCCCCCAAACACATTTGAAACCTGAGAGCAGACTCCAGAGTTATCTCCTTTGACTCCAGAGGTTGGGCCCCAAAGCCTTGGGCAGCCTTGGGCCTGGCTGGGCTCAGTCCATCCAGCTCTCCCAGGCTGCATGATTAAGGCAAGAAGAATTATTGACTGGACTGTTAGGACTGAACGTCGTCTTCAGGCAGACCTACTGGCTAAGACCAGAAGTCCGAGAGCTGTAGGCTGGGTGCGGTGGCTCATGCCTGTAATCCTAGCACTTTGGGAGGCCGAGGCAGAAGGATCACTTGAGCTCAGGAGCTTGAGATCAGCCTGAACAAGAGTGAGACCCCCATCTCTAAAAAAACAGAAAAGAAAGAAAACACAAAAAAGAAGTCGGAGAGCTGGTCAGTGTGACCACGTGACTGACTGACAGGCAAAGGCCTACGGAAAAGGAAGAGGAGAAACGAAGGGGAGGAAGATCAAGGAAAGAGGGAGGAGAGGAGATAACAGTGAGCAACCTGAGGCGAAGAAAGAGCTAGATGAAAATGGAGGAGGGTTAAGAAGAGGAGGAAATAGAAGTAACAGACACCACAGCTACATCAATGAGCACAGCCGCCACCTGGGTGTTCATCTTTGTTATTCATCCACCCATCCATCTATGCAACACATTTACTGAATCAAATTAGAATTATTTTGATTGCAAGTGACAGAAGCCCAAGTTAAACTAACGTAAGTACAATAATAATGATAATTTATTGGTTCATAAACCTGGGGTAGGTTCTGGGAAAGGTCACAGGCTAAAATGAAAAACTACCAAAATCAGGCTGTTGGCAGCCGGCACTGAGACTCCGCATCTTCATCGCTGTCTAAGGCGGTGCTGGCTGCCACCACTACATACGGTCCTAGCTTAGCACAGATCAATCCCAGGTTGGTCCTGCTTGGGTCACATGCCCACCCCCAGGGCCGAGGGGCAAGATGCTCTTAATAAAGAAGGAACATAGGAAAGCCTGCAAGACTCCAAAGCAACCCCACTTGGCGCAGAGACAGAAACAGGAGTCAGAGCCAGCAGCTCATAGCTTGGCAGGGGAGGCAGAAAAACAAAGGATAATCACACTGTCTGGTAAGCGTGGTTAGGAGGGGAACAGGGCTGGGGAACCTGAGGAGACTGTGACTAACAAAGTCGAGGAAGCCTTCACAGAGGAGGGCCAGGTGTCCTTGAAGAATATCCCTTGCCCCACTCTCAATACACGGGTTCGCATGGGGTGGACCTCATGCTGAGCTACAGGACTAGAGACAGTGCCCAGGCCAGGTCAAGGAGAGCCTGCGCTGGGTTTTTTGCTGGAACTATTAGGAAAGAAGTACTCTCTGTATCTAACTAGAGAAGCTGGTGGAATCCAAGCCTGCACCTGCAAAAAGGCCAGCAGAGACGAGAGCAGAGTGGAGGGTGGGGGAGTCAGATCGATTCTTGATGCCATCTTACGATGCTGAACATTTCAGGTATGTGACACCTGAATAGATAAATTACCTCTTTTTTGCATAAGTCTACTGAATTGGAGTTTTATAACTTGCAGTGGGAGGTCTTGCCTAATATGAGGGGCACTTTGATCTGGATCTGAAAAGGTGAGCAGACATTTTGCGGGATTTTCTTCAGATAGGCAGAAAGAACAAGACATGCCCAGGCAGAGCCACTGTTTGCAAGTTGCCGGAGGCAGCTAGTCTACTGAGACGGCTCCAAACAAGACCCCTCTGTGTGTGCAGCTCCTCCATAGCTACGTCCTCTCCTCTTGGATCTGGATTGGGCTTGTGCCTGCTTTGAGGGAAAGAATACAAGGAAGTAAAATCCTCTGAAAGGCCTGGTAGCTCTGGGTTGCTAGGTAAGAAGTCCCGGCTAATCTGCTGGAGAGGCCTCAGAGAAAGCCTGGAGGATGAGACACTACACAGAGAGACCTCATGAGAGGCACTGAGGTGCCAGATGTCCAACACCCAGCCATCATCTGAGGCACAGGCATGAGACCCCAAGCGAGACCAGTAGGACTGTCCCGCTGAGCAGGTGCACCATGAGACATAATAAAATTGTTGCTTAGGCCAGGCGCGGTGGCTCACACCTGTAATCCTAGCACTCTGGGAGGCCGAGGCGGGCAGATTGCTTGAGCTCAAGAGTTCGAGACCAGCCTGAGCAAGAGTGAGATTCTTGTCTCTACTAAAAATAGAAAGAAATTAGCTGGACAGCTAAAAATATATATAGAAAAAAATTAGCCAGGCATGGTGGCACATGCCCATAGTCCCAGCTACGTGGGAGGCTGAGGCAGGAGGATTGCTTGAGCCCAGGAGTTTGAGGTTGCTGTGAGCGAGGCTGATGCCATGGCACTCTAGCCAGGGTAACAGAGTGAGACTCTATCTCAAAAACAAAAAAAAAATAAATAAATAAAAATAAAATTGTTGTTTATGCTACCAAGTTTTTTGTTATGCAACCAGACTTCCCACATTGTGCCAGTCACAAAAAAGTAGCTCCCTCTGGGCAGATGAATTACAAAAAGGCACCCCTTTCTCCAGGCTGGAGCACAGGGGGCCAGGGCACAGCAGTCACATGGGGAGGAGAGGCCCGGCTGGATGTCGGCCCGCTGGCCCCCTAGCCTGGCACACTCTACAGCATGGGGATGCACGACTCCAGCAGCCTAGGGCTGGAGGCCGTGGAGAGATGCCTATAGTCTGCACTTGTTCTTATTAACTGCTGGGCTTTTGTGTTGCCCTGCCTTTGTCCAGTGTCCTATGGCACTAGAGGCCTGGGCTGTCACTGCTGATGCCATGGCAAATGGCAGGCAATGACCATCCCAAGGCCATGCTGGGGAGAGACAAGCACAGAACTCTTGCCCTGGCTAGAACATCTTGATCTTTGAACAGCTTTGTCCCTCATCTGTTCTTGCCCTTCCAGCTCTCCTCTGTCCCAGGCAACAGCCATTCACTTCTCACACCCCCAGCTCTAGGCAGCCTTCAGTGAGTGTGTGTGTCTCATTTTATTGCCTATTACTGGTCCCTGGAACCCATTTCTCTCTCATTTCTTCAGGGCTGATTTTCCCGGAAAGAGCCAGTAGCTCATCCTAGTTTGCTACATTAGGCGTTGGGTAGCTATTTCTTTTCCTTCCAGCCATACCCTTCACTGTAATCCCTAGTGGATGTTGACAGTCTGTTGGGTGTTTACTCCTGCCCCCAGACTATGAACTTGGCTCAGGGCAGGGTGGAGTCTGATTGATTCTGTGCCCTGACCACCAGTCAACTGATATTTTCTGATGTCAGCATCACGAATCAGCCCTGTCATTTCTCTGTTCAGCTTCAATCACCACAATTTGTCCTCAATAGAACATCTTTTTTTTTTTTTTTTTTTTTTTTTTTTTGAGACAGAGTCTCACTCTGTTGCCCAGGCTAGAGTGAGTGCCGTGGCGTCAGCCTAGCTCACAGCAACCTCAAACTCCTGGGCTCAAGCGATCCTCCTGTCTCAGCCTCCCGAGTAGCTGGGACTACAGGCATGCACCACCATGCCCGGCTAATTTTTTCTGTATATATTTTTAGCTGTCCATATAATTTCTTTCTATTTTTAGTAGAGATGGGGTCTCGCTCTTGCTCAGGCTGGTCTCGAACTCCTGAGCTCAAACGATCCGCCCACCTCGGCCTCCCAGAGTGCTAGGATTACAGGCGTGAGCCACCGCGCCCGGCCTCAATAGAACATCTTGATATTTATTTATTTATTTTCTCCCAATGACAAAATTGGGAAGAACATCTTGATCTTTGAACGCAGCTGTTTCAGTTACTCAGGCTAGGACACCACCACCAAAATTGTCCATTAATTTACTGGGCTGAATTACCATTAAGGGACTGAAACGGGCCATTAACTCATTTTTTTCTGTGTAACTGAGGCAGGAAGAATTATCCGACTGTTCACGATTGAATGGTTTTTTTTTTTTTTTTTGAGGCACAGAGTCTCACTCTGTCACCGGGGCCAGAATGCCGTGGTGACATCAGCTCACAGCAACCTCAAGCTCCTGGGCTCAAGCGATCCTCCTGCCTCAGCCTCCCGAGTGGCGGGGGCTGCAGGCGCGCGCCACCGCGCCGGCCTGAACGCTCTGTCTCCAGGCGGCTCAAGATACCGGCCAAGGGCAAAGTGAGAGCTGGCCTGTGTGTCCAGGTGACGGGCAGGCGAAGGCCTAAGGAGAGAGAAGAGGAGAAACGAAGGGGAGGAAGATCAAGGAAAGAGGAGATAACAGGGAGCAGCCCGAGGCAAAAAAAGAGCTAAACGAAAATGGAGGAGGGCCAAGCAGAGGAGAAAATAGACGCGCCCAGGTAGGCGAGGAGCGAGGAGAGCGGGAAGCGAGGGTGGGGGAGGGCAGGACGGCGGCAGGCGGGCCCGGGCGCGCGCCCGGCCGTCTCATTCCGGCGGGGGGCGAGAGGGCGGGGCCTGGGCTCCCCCGCCGGACGCCGGATGGTCGCGCCCGGCGGCGGCGGCCAATGGGCGGCCCGGATGTTGGAGCGGCGGCGGCGGTCGGGGCGCTCGCTGGCTGGGGACGGCGGCCGCCGCCATGATGCTTGTTTGCTTTCAATGAAAACGAAGGGGGTGCGGAGGAGGAGGCGTCGGCGTCGGTGGCGGCGGCGGCGGCGGCGCGGAGGCGAAGGCGGCGGCGGGCGCATAGAGGAGGGCGAGGCTGGAGGCCAAAAAGGCGGGAGGGCGTAGTGGCAGCCCGTCAAGGCGGCTGAGGCGGGCGGCTGAAGCGGTGGCGCTCGGAGGGGGAACAAAGAGCGGCGGCTGAGGCGCTGCAGCAGCGGGCGGGACTGGTATGGTGGTTCCACAGGGCAGACCCCGCTGCACTCACAGGGAGGAGGCGGCGGCAGCGGCGGAGGAAGGCGGCGCACTCCGAGAGGTGAGCGAGACGGACCCGAGGCCCGGCCGCCGCTCTGCTCCCCGCCCTGGCTGCGCAGGGACCCCCGGTCGGTCGTGTCCCCGGGAGCGGGGCGCGCCGGGCTCGGTCGCAGGCAACTTTAGTTTTGTGGGTGGCCGTCCCGCTGCTTGGCGGAGCTGGCGGCTGTTGGGGGCCACCCTCGACGCGCCGCGGTCGCGATCCCGGGCCGCGCCCCCGCGCCGAGTCGGGGGGCTGGGGCGCTGATTGACGGCGGCGGCGGCGCGCAGGGGGCGGGGGCTGGCGCCTGGGCCCTCGGACCCGGCCCTGGCCGCCCCGAGGGGGCGAGTCCGTGTCCCGGGACTGGCGGCCAGGGTGGGTGGCAACTTTCGAGGAGCCGCTCAGTGAGGTTGCGCGCTGTGGAGTGTGGAGCTTCACACGCCGTGGTCGCAGTTACCGCCGAGCGGAAAACTTTACTCTTTGCCCCGAAACGTATCTAAAATGCATTTTAACGCAGAGGTTTTGCGCGGAGGGCGGGATGGATTACATGATTAAAGCAGCACTTAGCACCAGATGAAGAGATTTATAGTATTGCAAAGGACTCGGAGATAGTACCAATTTCTTGAAGCAGTTTTCTCCAGTAACCCGAATCGCCTCTCTCATTTTTATTTTTCAACACTGGTCTTTATTTTCTTTAGAAACTTATTTTTCCTTTAAATCTTTTTCTCTTTCACCTTCCCCAAAGAGCCTGTTAAACAACACCTGTGACTTTGTTTCTTTTAACTGTTACTGCAAATGACAACATTGTGATTGGTCATCTTGTTTGACCTTTTGGATTTGTGTTATTCTGTTCAGCTGACGTTGTTTAAATGACCTTGAATTTGAAACCCCCCCATACTTAACCTGTTTTCCAGGTGGCTTGTCTAGTTATTGCTACTGCTGAATCTTCTTACCTACTTGTGTCTGAGAATTTAACTTTGGAGAGGAAGAGAATGAATATGAATAAGTGAAAAATAAGGTGGTATGTAATGGCACTTTGGATTTTTCGCAGTACACTAGAATTTACCGCTCCAAAACAGTTTATAGACTGTGGGAGCTCATGTGGCCATTGATCAAAAGATTTTGAAGGCTTTTTTGAGGTAGTTGCTGTTAAGACAGTTATTTAAGTTGGCGGTAATCACAGGCTTTAGAATGTGATGACTTTTAGAATAAAATTTAGAGAAATTGCTTCGTATCTTAAGACCAGTGATCTACTCCAGTCATCTTGCTTTAAACAAAATATTTGAACAGATGCTGATGAAGAAGCTGAGACTTTTCTAGGTGGAAGTGGCTTGCCCATATATTACAGTTGTGAGGGAAAGGACCGGGTTTCCCATGCGACAGTGCAGTGCGAGCGAGTGTGATGGAATTGCTAGAGATTTGTTCTGTTGGGAGTGCGGGGGATGTTTTGATGGTTAGAAGTTATTTGAGGTAGTTGAGTCTGGTCAGTTCTCAGTAGGTGAACAAGGTGCTTAATGAAATCGTCAAAAAGAGTATGTGACAAAAGTCATAAATTTTCTTGTGAGACTCCGAAGATTTTCTCTGAAAGTCAGTTCTTACATAATTTTGAAAGTGTCTTGATCAGTGGGGTTATAGCCAAGAGGCTCCTTTTGAATGCCTGTCCAATTTGTAGGTATTTTTAGGTTTCTTAAGTCTTGTTGGCAAAGTAAAACTACAATTACTGGGAAATTTTAGGCTTCTTTTTTTTTTTTTTTTTTAAAGAAATGAAGTTGGTTTATAGAACTTGATCCTGACAATAAATATGGAAAGGCATTGTGGAAATTTGCCCACTGTACTTGTAATTTATAACTTTGTATTTTGGTTAATACGTACACATCCTGCTATACCTGTATATTAGCTTATTCTTTAAAGCATAACTTTCATCATATCAAAGTGCAGCAGAAAAGGATAATATATATATGGCATGCTGGAATAAATAATTAAAGCTGCTTGTAGCTGTAGCCTTTGGGCCATGAGAGGTGAAGGGTCAATATCTCCAGCACATTGACAACCCATTCTCATATGCAAGGTCCACTGGTTTGGGAAGCTCCGCTGTAAAGCGTTTATCACTTTGGAAAAGTCCCAATAGGTTCATCTAAGAATGTATATTTTATTGGAGAAAAGACTTGGATTTGTGGCTATACAGTGCTTATATACACTTTTGTTGTGATTGGAACTTAATATATTATCTAGAAAAGTTCTTTTTTGGGGAGGGGGATTAGAGTCTCTCTCTGTTGCATGGGCTAGAGTGCTGTGGCATCAGCCTAGCTCATAGCAACCTCAAACTCCTGGGCTCAAGCGATCCTCCTGCCTCAGCCTCCCAGGTAGCTGAGACTACAGGCGTGTGCCACCACGTCTGGCTAGAAAAGTTCTAATATTAATTTTGAAATCCCCTAGTTTCTATAAAATCTTTTACTGATGTATTTTTTTCTTTAACTTTACCCACTACTCACTTTAGGAAGGTAGCCATTTTACAACAAAATGTGATTAATAAAACAGTATACATGAAGTTAAGAAATTCTGAATAAATTAAACTGTAAACATATTGTGTGTGTAGCCTGTGTGCATTAGAGTACAGTGGGATGCACCATATCTAGGTATTTGAACAATACCTAATTTGAGTAATTAATGAGAGGAAGGAGGGTTATTTGGATCCAAGATGAGGACTCATTTGGGCTGCCTTAACGTCACCCTTCTCTGGGCTTTCTCTCTCCCTCATTCGCTGATATTTTCTTGATAAGTTGCATGTCAAGGAACAGCATATGCTGGCCACAGTGTTGAACACTGAGAAGTCAAAGACGGTGCTCAGTTTCTGCCTTCTCCTTGTGTATATGCTTAGCAGGTGCACAAAGCGCTATGGGACAACAGAACAGAATGATTAACCTTGTGGAGGTTGTGGGAGCAATTTACAGAAAATAACACTGAATAGGAGTTTGCCAAACTGGAGAGGCGGGGTCATTTCAAACAGAAGGAACAGGGCTGTGGGTGCACAGAGGTGTCAAGTGTTGGGGGAAGGCCAATGGTGAGGTGTTACTGGAACAGTGGGAGTGACTTGAGATGAGCCTCCAAAGGTGTGTCCCGTCTAGATTTTGAAGGCCCATGCTTGCTAAGCTAAAAGTGAAGTTTATACCTGTATCTTATAGCAAAAGATGGAACAGAAATATTTTTGGCAGGGGAGCAAGGTGATTTAGAGATCACTTTGGCATCAGTGTGGAGAACAGAGTGGAGGCCCTAGAAATATTATGCAAATAAAGTCACATTTGAGATAGTATAGAGTTAGTGACTCTGAATATGTTTTTAACTTGTATGTGGTCGGTCTTGTGTCTGTGGTCACTTTTGTTGTGGGCTTGAGGGCTCTGCCTAATATCTCCATAATACAGGGTCATTTAAAATCAAAATGTCTATGTTTTGGAAGGGGTTAAAAGCAAAGAAAACAGTGAAAGCCATAAAATGGTACACATGAAAATAAAAGTTCAGATGTTGAGAACTTGTCTTTGGAGTTAGGCTTAGGCAGACTATAGAACTTAAACTGGAAAAATAAACTGTATAACCAGAAGCCACCAAGCTTAAAAATTAGTATCCTGATGGCCTGCTAGGATGTGGGCCTGTAAACATTTTGTGAAATTTTGGGACAAGGCAGAGTTTTCTCTTCAGTAAATTATTGGCATCTGAATATTGAAACTTTTCTGAAGTCTAAGAACTCCTCATACAGCTGTTAAATTATACAGTCATTTCTGTCGTAAAGCAACATACAGATTCCTAAAAATCACTGTACTATGTAGAATTTACAGTAGAAATGACAGGCCTTAGGGGAAAAATGGGATTGGGGTACCTCATTTAAAAGCTTTGTTAGTGACACATTAAAAAAAGAGCCAGGTAATTATGGTAGGACAGTTTTATTACACATGTTAAATGGTTAAAAATATAAATACTACAATAAAAATGGTACTACCTTGAAAAAGACCTGGTTTGCTTGTGGAAATGGACATCAGAAGGATTGCAGCTTGTGAATTACTGTGAAGTGGTGAAAGGAGAGTTACCTGGAATCAGGTGGAAACTGGTAACACCAGAAGTGATTGGGTGTGGCTCATGACACACAAGGTCAACTGACTTAGCTGGTAGGTTTTGAAGTGTATACTTTGTGTATTTCCACATAGCTCAGTTCAGCTGGGTGTAGTTTTCTACCTTCATCTATCACATTTTGCAGACAAAATGGCACATAAGTAAATGGGAAATTCGCATTATCCTCAATTGTTCCCTAATATATTTATCAGTCATGTTGGAACAAATTAACATTTTCAAAACAAGTGTTATAGCAGAACTGATTATATTTGAATACAGCATTTTAAAATAGTATTAAAACTCAGTTCCAAAAATACTCGTTGAGCAACTCATGTGTCAGGCACCATTGCTCCCCTGTGGGGCTTACGGTCTTTTGTCCCAGGTGGGTTTATAGTGGTGTAGAGAGAAAGACAAATGAACTAATAAAACACTCATCTGGTTATATAGTAATTAGGAATACATAAGGCATTTGGGACATGCTAAGGAAGGAGCACCTCGTTCTGCTTGAAAAACCTAAGGCAGTCATCTCAGACGTTTAAGCTGAGTTTTAAAGGATGTACAGGGATTTGTTGGGTTGAGTAGGACATTTCAGGGAGAAGGAACATGTCCAAAGTCAAGTTATGTACAACTTGGGCTTTGAAGCATAGAATGCAAGGATGAGAGGGACAGGAAAAGTGGTCAGAAACAGCTTGTGAACAGTCTTAGGCTTTTTTCCTAAAGTTTTGGGACTTCCACCTGAATATGGTGGGGATCCATTGAGAGTTTAGGTGGATGGGATGGGCAAATGGTGGGTGTGACGCACTTTTCCAGGAAGCACACAGTAAAAATGAGGATGCTAGCTTAAAGGAGTCAGGATACTGGGGTCAGAGGGTTCATTGAGATCCTTGAGAGCTCAAGGACATCAGCATAGGAGATAGAAAAGCATAGAATAGCATTGAGCGATACCAGAATTTGGGAGAGAGAAGCAATGAGCTATAGAAGTAGAAGAAAGAGTTAAATGTGATTCAGAAGTTCTTTAGCTTGGGGAACTGTTTGATTTAAGTTGGGAAACAGAGGAAGAAGAGCAGATTTGGGCAAGGAAAGTGGAATAGTTTGATTTTTTTATTCCGTTATGGTTGACATACCTCTCAGATATTTAGGTGGACATATCTAATAAATAGGTATCTGGACCAGAGAGTTGTGGGGGATTTGATAGATTTGGTAATTGTATAGTTGGCATTGGAAGTTAGGAGAGCACTCAGAGTGTATGAACAAATGTTTTTCACCTTTTTGGGGGAGTTAAGATCCACATTTCAGAATCAGTTGAGAATTATGGGCACTGCTGAAGAGAATGGAAGTATGCGCATACACGAGTGTGACACTTACTCATGGACCAGGTCCATAGGATAGGAAGGGGAGAGAGGACCAAGGGAGCCCTAGGGAACAGCCAACGTTTCGTTTTGAATAGGATTGAAGAGGAGGATTCAAGGAGATAGTAACAGTACAGATGTCAAGAGAGGTAAGAGTGCCAGGAAAGAGGGGGTTTTTAGTGGTGATCACTGGTCCCAGATTTAGGGTAGGATGAGGAGGTCTGAAAATGGGTCAGTAGGATTTGGTGGGTGGGTGAATATAAGCAGAGCAACTTTTTATGACACCGGGGAAGTAGAAGTCATGTTGGTGATTGGGCTTGGGAGCAAACAGGAGGTTAGGAAAGAAATTTCTAATACATATTACATGTATATTTTTTAAACTTTTTATATTGGCTGAAATGATTGCATTTTGGTCACATAAAATTATTTTATTTGATGGCCAGGCGCAGTGGCTCACGCCTGTAATCCTAGCATTCTGGGAGGCCGAGGCGGGTGGATCGCTCGAGGTCAGGAGTTTGAGACCAGCCTGAGCAAGAGGGAGACCCCATCTCTACTAAATACAGAAAGAAATTATCTGGCCAACTAAAATATATATAGAAAAAATGAGCTGGGCATGGTGGCACATGCCTGTAGTCCCAGCCACTTGGGAGGCTGAAGCAGTAGGATCGCTTAAACCCAGGAGTTTGAGGTTGCTGTGAACTAGGCACACGCCATGGCACTCACTCTAGCCCGGGCAACAAAGGGAGACTCTGTCTCAATAAATAAATAATTAAATAAAAATTATTTTATTTGAAATTTTATGTGATTTCAAAAACAGTAAATTCTTCCTCATTAAAGGTGGAGATTATCTAATGTAAAATCATAATATTATAACTTTCAGTTATTAAAAGAGTAAGATTTGTTTTCATACCCTCTGTGCTAGTTTTATACTTAGGCTGTTCTCCATAGCCCAAAGTTCAGGTAAATATTTGATGCAGTTTTAAATGTAGAATAGTAGCAAGGGGGGAATTGTTAGACGTAGTCATTTTCTTTTTTTTTTTTTTTTTTTTTTTTGAGACAGAGTGTCGCTTTGTTGCCCAGGCTAGAGTGAGTGCCGTGGCGTCAGCCTAGCTCACAGCAACCTCAAATGCCTGGGCTTAAGCAATCCTACTGCCTCAGCCTCCCGAGTAGCTGGGACTACAGGCATGCGCCACCATGCCCGGCTAATTTTTTTTTCTATATATATTTTAGTTGGCCAGATAATTTCTTTCTATTTTTAGTAGAGACGAGGTCTCGCTCATTGCTCAGGCTGGTCTTGAACTCCTGACCTCGAGCGATCCACCCGCCTCGGCCTCCCAGAGTGCTAGGATTACAGGCGTGAGCCACCGCGCCGGGCCGATTTTCTTTCAAAATTATTTGCTACAAACGTGGAAATGTAACAAAACAGAAATTAGGCAGTGGCTCTTTATATCCAAAAGGAATGTTACTAGTGATTCTTTTAGGTACATTGAGTGGTTGTGTATCCTTTTTCGAGGCAGATTTTGATTATGAGGAGATAGATGTATTAGGACCAAACGGAAATGAAGATACAACTTACTAAAATGAAATAAAAAATTTTATTTGTACTCAGCTTTTTGGGAGGTGAATTTTCTTCTTCCATAAGGTTGTGTATAGTAAGTAAACACCACAACATCATAAAGCAGTGTCTGATGAAGCTCACTTCCACGTTCATACTAGTAGTTTCTTTCATTTATTTTAATCTAAAATTACTGAAAATGAAAACTTGTTTATTTGAGACTAAAGAATTGTCATTTGGTTTCTAGTTTTATGGAAACTATAGAAACTCAAAGATTTAGAGGTTTGTAGTCACAGAAGGAAAAAAATGGTATTGAATGCTAGTAATGTGATGAACACTGTGCTTTTTATGTGTTGTCTCATTTAATCCTCACACTGAAATTGTGAGGTAGATATCACCATTTCATAAATGAGGAAATTTAAGCCTTAAAGATGAATGTAAACCCATTGCCAGCCAGGACTTGATATAGGTCTGTCTGACTCCGGTTTGTATTCTTATTGACACTGTGCTCTACTTCTCCCTCTTTCCCCTTAACACTCTTTCATGGTATTGTGACTTGGAATGGGCCTTTGATGTTTATTTAATACTATAGGGAGACCCAACTGCTGTCCCAGATTTGTAACCACTGCACGAGTGGCTGATCATGTTGACATAGTAGAGCTAATTGGCAGAATCTTTTAGTTTTTGTGATTCTCTTTTTGGTTATGGATGAAAAATGTCCTTAGAGTGCACATAAGAATATTCTTCATGCTGGTCAAAAATCCGGTTGGCATTTCACTATTTTGGAAAAGACAGTCACTTATACATCTGTAGTCTAAAAGTAGTGTATAAGCTGATGCAGTGGCGTGTGCCTGTAGTCCTAGCTACTCTAGAGGCTGAGGCCAGAGGATCAAATCCAGCCAGGACAACATGGCAAAATGGTCTCTAAATAAATAAAATAAATAAAAGGCAGTGTATAGCAGGACTGTGGTGTGTAAAGAACACAGGTGCTTTAGAATTCTTATCAGATGGTGGCTTTAGGATAATATTCTAGTGTTGTTCAAGGCTTCTTAACGCCCTGTAAGATCAGCATTTCATAAATAATTTTCTTAGTTTTAGTGGGAAAGACTAGTGGATCAAAACTGATTGCTAGTCTATTAGGACCTCTCAAATGATTGTATATGTGAATTAGCAGCTAGAATAAATATCGAATGTCTCAGAAGGCTAAAATTCCCACTAGAGAGTAGTAGTTAGAATATTATGATTCATTGTAAGTGAGGGGGAAGCAAATAGATTTTGGAAAATCTGACAAAGGATTAGAGAGAAATGAAAAGATTTATGTTGGCATAAATTTTTATTAGAGTACTGAAGCCATAAACTAGATGGTTGTTGCTTATCTTATGCAAAGGGAACAGATTTAGGGTTGATGGCCTCCCTCACTTTACCTTTTTAATCTTGGTGAGATTTTACTACACGTCATGGCTTTGATTTAGTACCCTGCGTATTAGTGGGCACACTTTAAAGATATTTGCAAAAATGTAAGACACTGTCACTCTTCTCACTAAATTTTACTATGTTTTTTAAATAGTTTTCATAAAAATGTCATTTGTGATGTTTATTTTTATTGAGTTCATAAATATTTTAAAAGTTCTCAGTTCTAATTTGATTGTGATTGATTATTGATAGCTATAACCTACATAAACAAGCTCTTTGAGGCACTGGTTAACTTTTAAGAGTGTAAAAGAGTCCTGAGATGTTTGATATTTGCTGTTTTAGTGTAGTATGGAGGGTTTGGGAGTAGAGAGGATAGGTGAGGAGGTTAACTTGGGAAAAATTATAACATCTGAGACGTAAACTAGGGCTCATAGGCCCAGCAACATAATATTTCGAGAATGAACATGAAATCTTTTTCTTGTCAGTGATACAGATTGTAGAGAATGAGGGTAGGAAAACTACAGCTTTGGAGCTAGATTGCCCTAGGTTCAAATCCCAGCTCTGTTACTTATTAAAAGTGTGTGATCTTGGACAAATTATTTAAACTTTGGATTTCAGTTTCCGTATCTATAAAATAAGGTACCTCAGGGGTTGCTATGGGAATTATATTGGGATAACAGGTAAATTATTGCATAGTAGTTGAAAGAAAGCACAGACTTGAATCACACTTCGGTTATTAATAAAATAACAATTGTGACATTTAGTATCTCTATGGGCTCAGGCAAGTTATTTATTCTCTGAACCTTCCTTTCTTTATGTATGGAGTAAGGAGGATAATACTATCTACTTACAAGAATATTGAGAGTTAAATGAGATAATGCATGTAAAGTGCCTGATAGGCCTGACAGTGTGAATGCTCAAAACCTGTTGGCTGTTATATGCCTAGTGCAGTGCATGGCAGATAGATGCTCAGCACGTTGTTTCCATGACCCCCGTCTGTTTGATGTTTGCTCTTATTTTGCCATAGCAGGTCACTGAGATTAAGTTCATACAGTTTAACCTTTAAGTTTGTCCCCTTGCTGCTTATCCCAGGCTATCCTAGAATAAGTATTCTCAGTTCTCTTGGATACTAAGGTCCTTTCTGTTTTCTCTAGATTTTGCTTTCAAGATTAGAAGCCTAGATGGTAGTTTTTCTTATTCTGAGTAAGATAGTCGCTGCTTCTGTTGCTTCTTTTGTACTCTGTTTGCTTTTTTACTGTCACAGCTTCTCCTCTTGAGTTCATATAAGCATCCCCTGAGTACTTACTATTTGCCAGGTTCTGGAGTTACAAAAAAAATAAAGTATAAGTGCAAGGAACCCTGTATGATAGAAGGTGAGTGAGATATGAAAAAAAAAATTAAGATGGGATTAATGAATATAACAGTTGACGTTTTTCAAGCTTTAGATTAACTCAGAGTGGGCAACAGCAAACTCCTGTGTTTGGGAGGGACAGGGAAGAAGGTTGTAATGGCCTTTTTGAAGTTGTGTATCTGAGTTGGCATTTGAAGGATGACTGGGGCCTTTTGGTGTCTGGGGCATTGCAGGCAGAAACAATAGCATATGCTCGGGCAGGGAGGTTTGTGAGAGGTGAGTGGAAATTAGTGAGATCCATGATGGTACTAGAGAGATACACAGGGGCAGGTCATATAGCCACCTTAATTTGTTTTGTAAATGAGCCTGAATTTCCTCCGTTTCCTTAGTTCAATACATGTGTGAGCCTTTTTATATCGGGTTCAGTGCCAGATTACAAGGGTGCTAAGAAGAACGAGAGATATAGTTTTAGGACCATGAAGTAAGTACTTGTGTTTTTGGGATAGTCACTTTGGACAGTGTCTAAGGTGGATTAGAGAGGAGAAGAGTAGTAAAAGAAAGAACACGAGGCCGGGCGCGGTGGCTCACGCCTGTAATCCTAGCACTCTGGGAGGCCGAGGCGGGTGGATTGCTCAAGGTCAGGAGTTCGAGACCAGCCTGAGCGAGACCCCGTCTCTACTAAAAATAGAAAGACATTATATGGACACCTAAAAATCTATATAGAAAAAATTAGCCGGGCATGGTGGTGCATGCCTGTAGTCCCAGCTACTCGGGAGGCTGAGGCAGTAGGATCGCTTAAGCCCAGGAGTTTGAGGTTGCTGTGAGCTAAGCTGACGCCACGGCACTCACTCTAGCCTGGGCAACAAAGTGAGACTCTGTCTCAACAAAAAAAAAAAAAAAAAAAAAAAGAAAGAACATGAATCTGAGACTGTTGGAATAGCTGAGGGAATTGCATCAGGGTGGATAAGAGATTTAGGAGGTAAAATGGGCTAGAGTTGGAGACTGGATGTGCAGGCTGGGATTAGATGGGAAAGGAGGAAAATATTCATATTTTTGGCTTGGAGAACTGGGTGGGGATCATGGGAAGGAGGGCAGGTTTGAAAACCAAGACGATAATTTTATTTTTTATTAAGTTCTTTTTGATACCTTATTTTTTTGCTAGCTTTTCTTTCTTTCTTTCTTGTTTTTTTTTTTTTTTTTTTTTTTGGAGATGGGGTCTTGCCATATTGCTCAGGCAGGTCCTGGCTCAAGCGATCCTCCCCACAGGGATCACAGGCATGCCCCATCGTTCCTGGCTCACTAGCTGCTTTTTATTCTGTCTCCCGTCTGCGCAATTCAAATACTTTGCTCTAAGAGATTATCATGGGTTGTAAGAAACCTGCCATAGAATAATCAGCTATTATTGTAATAGTAGTAGTCTCAAAATTTACAGTTAGGATTTAAGTTTTGCTTTTTAGAAAAGAGTAGTCGTCTTTTGCAGAGGTTTTTTGTTATTCTGTTTTTGTTTCCCACAAGGACACTAGTGAAAGACATTTGCCACTAAGGACAGCTCCCGAATGAGGTTTATCATCTGTAAACTTGTTTTTAGAGGTGGGTTCTTGCTGTTTCCCTAGCCTGGAGTGCAGTGGATTCTGGATTCAAGCACTCCTGCCTCAGCCCCCTGAGTAGCTGTGACTGCAGGTGCCACCACCGTGCCCAGCTCTAATTTGTAGACTTTCAGTTGTCTAATATGTGGTGGAAACCTGGCTGGAAAGAGAAGGAAACACATGTGATGACATTGAGAGGCAGGATGCTTTGGGTTTACAGTGAGAGTGCAAGTACCTTAACTGAACTGAGGCTGTGAAAAAGGCGTAGGACTGTAGTCCAAGAGAGCCAGCTGGTTCTGTTTACACTAGGACCACACCATATTTTTAATTTGTGGAATCCAACTAATACACTTGGCAAAAACAGAAGTTTTTTTTTTTTAAGAGACGGGGTCTTGTTCTGTTGCCCTGGCTGGAGTACAGTGGTGCAATCATATCTCACTGTAACATTGAACTCCTGAGCTCAAGTGATCTTTCCACCTCAGCTTCCCCAGTAGCTGGGACTACAGGTGTGTGACACCACGCCTGGCTAATTAAAACAAAAACAAACAAAATTTTTGTTTTTTTTTTTTTAGAGACAGGGTCTCAGTATGTTGCTCAGGCTGGTCTCAAACTCCAGGCTTCAAGCAATCCTTCTACCTTAGCCTCCCAAAGTGCTGGAATTATAGGCACGAGCCACTGTGCCTGGCCCAGAAGGTGAATATTTTAAAGAGTGGTAGGCTTGCCATCCCAGCCATAATTTTAATTTAAAATTCCAGGATATTTCTATTAATTATTGTGATTATATGATATTTCAAATGTCTTACAGGATTGGTAGAGACAGAATACAGTAAATTAGTGTGTTGTTTTCTAAAATTGTTTTAATGTATCTGTGAGTGAATTGTCATTTGGATCGTATTCATAGAGGGAGTAATTTGGGCAGGGGGTGGCCACTAGTAGTGGCTTGGCTTTTTTTAATATTGGAAAATAGGAAGGTTTTTTTGGGTATATGTAATTTGATTTCCTTTCTTTGAGTATTTCCTTGTCCATTTTAAAATACCACTATTTTCCTACTTCCCTTTCCACCAAAAGCATGGCTTGGAACTCATTTCTGTTAATCTATTTTGAAATTTGTAGACTTCTTCATTAAGTTCTCTTCTCACTTTAAGGTATGAAAATAATGAGCTGTAATAAAGACATAGAATTATTGGAAACATGAGTTACATTGTATTTTTGTTTACTCCTGAAAGCTGTGGATTTCAGAATGGTCTTTGAAGAACATTCAACAAAAGTCATTATTATTATTATTTTTGAGACACAGTCTCGCTTTATTGCCCGGGCTAGAGTGAGTGCCGTGGCGTCAGCCTAGCTCACAGCAACCTCAAACTCCTGGGCTTAAGGGATCCTACCGCCTCAGCCTCCCGAGTAGCTGGGACTACAGGCATGTGCCACCATGCCCGGCTAATTTTTTCTATATAAATTTAGTTGGCCAGATCATTTCTTTCTATTTTTAGTAGAGACGGGGGTCTCGCTCTTGCTCAGGCTGGTCTCGAACTCCTGACCTTGAGCGATCCACCCTCCTCTGCCTCCTGGAGTGCTAGGATTACAGGTGTGAGCCACACTGGCCAAGTTTTGCCTAATCTTCCTTTGTTCAAGGCATCGATGGCTCTAGTGTTATGGGAAAACTGCTCATGAGCAGCTCCACTGTGGGGTGGGTAGGAGAGGGATAGTATTTGGGCTTAATCTTGAAGTATGGGTAGAATTTCAATGGGAAAATGACATAACTAATGGCTTGGAGATAGGGCAGTGTGGAGCATATATGAAGGATGGCAGTTTGTCTGGTATTTGCATCAAAAGATACGGAGAAATATTGGGACAAAAGTCTGAAAGGTAGGATATGTTGAATTCTCAACTGTGGAGTTAGAGTTTATTTTCTAAGCAGTAGAGATCTTAAGGGGAGAAGAGAGGATGACATCATTTTAAAGCTGATATACTTGCAGTTTTATAGTCAGAAGTCTGCCCTACAAAGGATGGCTCTTTTTACCGAGTTTTGCAGTAGAATTAGAACTTGGCTTTAGGAAGAGTAATTTGAGGGTGGTATATAGGGTAGTTATAATCTTAAAAGCAGAAGTACCAAATAAGAGGCCATTTTCACAGCTGAAAAAATGTGAAATAAAGTCCAAAATTAGAGTGGTGGCAGCAAAAATACGAAAGGATTGTAGTGTGATTGCTTGGTTGTGAGGTTTTTGTTTGCTCCCTAATAGTTTAAACTGTAAAGGTATGTATTTCTTATTCTTTATTCATAGCATTTGTCAGAGTGCTTGACACATATAGTAGAAGATGCTCAGTAAATATTAATATTTGTTGAATGAATGATTCTGTAAAGAAAGCTCCCTTAAAGCATGGTTCTGCTTATCAAATTGCTTTTGGATTTTTTTTTTTTTTCTTGAAAACCTGATTTTGGGTCCTGAAGGAAAGATAGATCAGTTCATTAGTGTAAGATGCTAAGGTATTACATTACATAAGACACTGGGAGATACAAACTGGGGGTGTGTGTGGGGCTAATGGATGCTACATTAAACATGTGGTGTGCAGACCAGGGAGTATTGAACCTGTGTCTTCCTTGGAAAGGGTGTATAGAGGCTGTAACATGTCATCTTAGTTCCTGTGAAGGGCGAGTGGGAGTTTAGGATGAAGATTGTCTTTGGTAAAAGGATTAGCACGCATTGAAAGACTATGTCTTAGAAGTAGATTTACTCTAATTTATGGCTTTATAAGGTGGCACCTGTGGAAGTGGCTGAAGATGAGTGAGGAAAGAGTTAGCTAAGTCCAGGTTGTAAAGGACTTTGAGCTTTGGATTTTATCTAGGCAGCCAGGGAGGGCCATCTTAGGGTCTTTCCAGGAGAGTGGCCTACACAGGGTGCCAGTCAGGAAGCTAATCAGGAAGCTAATCTACAGCACTGCAGAGAAAGAAGGTTGTGTGACAGTTGATGGTGAGAGATGAGGGTGTATGTTAACTTCAATAGCAGTGAAAATGGAGGAGACAGGTTAAGAAATCCTGAGGAGGTAAAAATCAGTAGAATTTAGTGAAATATTGGATAAAACTTAGTGAACAATTGTATTGAAAGAAATAAATTGGCACCAAGATTAGTGTCACTACTTTCAGATGTGCCCTAACTTGTAGCGGTGAGAGGAGCCTAATCAATCTAAGAAAAGGGTCTTTCTGCAATTGAATTTATTTCTTCCTGCTTTTCTTCCTTCTTTCCTTTGCTGCTCTTCTTTTTTTCTTCTTTATGATTGGGAAAGAAGTAAAACACAAAGAATGGAAAAGGAGAAAATAAGGAACATGTAAAAGAAAAGAGATGCTAAGTTCAGCAGTTTATATTGTCAATTGAGATTGGCTGTAATACAGTGTCATTTCCCTTGAAGAAAATCTGGCCAACTAAAATAAATTGTTTACCTTCAGAGAGCCTTTGAACAAAAAAATCACATTTTTGTACATAGCCACAATAACATTATTACATAATTTTTTTTTTTTTTTTGAGACAGAGTCTTTCTCTGTCGCCAGGGATAGAGTGCCATGTGACACTCTATCCCTGCTCACAGCAACCTCAAACTCCTCTAGCCCAGCTCACAGCAACCTCAAACTCCTCGGCTCAAGCAATCCTGTCTCAGCAACCCAAGTAGCTGGGACTACAGGCATGTGCCACCATGCCAGGCTAATTTTTTCTATTTTTAGTAGAGACTGGGTCTCACTCTTGCTCACGCTTGTCTTAAACTCCTGACCTGAAGCGATCCTCCCACCTCGGCCTCCCAGAGTGCTAGTATTACAGACATGAGCCACTATGCTGGCCACATGTCTTTTTTTTTTTTTTTTTTTGAGACAGAGTCTCACTCTGTTGCCCAGGCTAGAGTGAGTGCCGTGGCGTCAGCCTAGCTCACAGCAACCTCAAACTCCTGAGCTCAAGCGATCCTCCTGTCTCAGCCTCCCGAGTAGCTGGGACTACAGGCATGCACCACCATGCCCGGCTAATTTTTTCTATATATATTTTTAGCTGTCCATATAATTTCTTTCTATTTTTAGTAGAGATGGGGTCTCGCTCTTGCTCAGGCTGGTCTCGAACTCCTGAGCTCAAACGATCCGCCCACCTCGGCCTCCCAGAGTGCTAGGATTACAGGCGTGAGCCACCGCGCCCGGCCCACATGTCTTTTTAATAGAATGTCTTTTTTTCTTTTGGGTGAACACCCAGTAGTGGAATTGCTGGATCAAATGGTGGTTCTACGTTGAGTTCTTTGAGGTATCTCCATATTAATTTTCATAGAAGTTGTACTAGTTTGCAGTCCCACCAGCATTGTAAGAGTGTTCCCGTCTCTCCACATCCATGCCAACATTTGTTGTTTGGGGACTTTTTGATAAAAGCCATTCTCACTGGAGTTAAATGATACTTCATTGTGGCTTTGATTTGCATTTCCCTGATGATTAGAAATGTTGAGCATTTTTCATGTGTTTATTGGTCATTAGTCTGTCTTCTTTTGAAAAGGTTCTGTTCATGTCCTTTGCCCACTTTTTAATGGGGTTGTTTGATTTTTTCTTGTTGATTTTCCTGAGTTCTGTATAGATTCTAGTTATCAGACCTTTATTGGGTGTGTAGCATGCGAATGTTTTCTCCCATTCTGTAGGTTGTCTATTTGGTCTGGTAATAGTTTCCTTGGCTGTGCAGAAGCTTCTTAATTTGATCAGGTCCGATTTATTTATTTTTGTTGATGCCATGATTGCCTTTGGTGTCTTCTTCATAAGTTCTTTGCCTAGGCCAATGTCTATAAGAGCTTTTCCAACATTTTCTTCTAGAATTCTTATGGTTTCATGCCTTAGGTTTAAGTCTGTTATCCACTGAGTTGATTTTTGTGAGAGGTGAGAGGTGCGGATCATGTTTCAGTCTTCTACATGTTTCTATCCAATTTTCCCAGTACCATGTATTCAATAAGTATTTTTTTCCCCAGAGTATGTTTTTGTCTGCTTTGTCAAAGATTAGATGGCTATATGAGGATGGTTTTATATCTGGGTTCTCAGTTCTGTTCCATTGGTCTGTGTCTCTGTTCTTGTGCCAGTACCATGCTGTTTTGGTTACTATAGTGTTGTAGTATAGCTTGAAGTCTGGTAAATTGATGCCTCTCAATTTGTTCTTTTTGCTTAAGGTTGCTTTTGCTATGCGGGGTCTTCTGGTTCCATACAAAGCGTATAATTATTTTTTCTAGATCTGCGAAAAATGATGTTGGTATTTTAATAGGGATTGTGTTGAATCTGTAGATCACTTTGGGTAGTATAGACAATGTTGATTCTGCCGATCCATGAGCATGGTATGGTTTTCCATCTGTTTATGGCCTCTGCTGTTTTCTTCCTCAGTGTTTTGTAGTTCCCCCTGTAGGTCTTTCACCTCCTTAGTTAAATATATTCCTAGGTTTTTTATTTTCTTTGTTGCTGTTGTGAAAGGTATTGAGTCTTTGGTTTGGTTCTCAGTTTGACTGTTGTTGGCATATAGGAATACTACTGATTTGTGTACATTGATTTTGTAACTTGAGACTTTGCTGAATTTGTTTATCAGTTCCAGTAGTCTCATGGCATAATCTTTGGGGTTTTCTAGATATAAGATCATATCGGCAAAGAGCTGTAGTTTGACCTCTTGTGCCCCCATTTGGATGCCCTTGATTTCCTTCTCTTGTTTGATTGCTCTGGCTAGGACTTCCAGCACTATGTTGAATAGAAGTGGTGATAGAGGGCAACCTTGTGTGGTTCCAGTTCTAAGTGGGAATGCTTTCAGTTTTTCCCCGTTCAGTATAATGTTGCCTGTGGGTTTGTTGTATATGGCTTTTATCATTTTGAAGTAAGTCCTGTCTATGCCTATTTTATTAAGCGTTCTTATCATAAAAGGGTACTGAATTTGGTCAAATGCTTTTTCTGCATCTATTGAGAGGATCATCATTTGGTCTTTGTTTTTACTTGTATTTGGTGAATTACATTTATAGATTTGCTTATGTTGAACCGTCTCAGGGATGAAGCCTGTTTGGTCATGATGGATTATTTTCTTGATAAGCACCTGAATTTGATTTGCTAGGATTTTATTGAGAATTTTTATATCTATATTCATGGGGGATATTGGTCTGCAGTTTTTTTGTGGCATCCTCTTCTGGTTTTGGTATCAGGGTGATGTTGGCTTCATAAAATGTGTTGGGGAGGAGTCCTTCCTTCTTCATATTGTGAAATAATTTCTGCAGGATGGGCACCAGTTCTTTGTAGCTCTGGTAAAATTTGGGTGTGAAACCATCTGGTCCGAGACTTTTTTTTTTAGGAAGCTTTTTTATTGCTGCTTTAATTTTGGTACTTGATACTGGTCTGTTCAGGAATTCTGATTCTTCCTGATTGAGCCTAGGGAGGTTGTATGTTTCTAAGAATTCGTCCATTTCCTCCACGTTTTCAAGTTTATGTTCCTAGAGGCTTACAGTGATTTTTATTGCTGATCTGTGGGTCCAGTGTAGGGACTAGTCATTGCATGTGGTTATGTCCCTTCATTCTCTTCAAATCTAGGCAGAAGACCAGTTGACCTGCAGAAATGCGTTCTCATTTTGTCCGATTGCTTCTTTGTTGTCATCTGGCCGGTTCCTCTAGTTTTTTTAATCAAAGTGTAAACATTGGTGATATGTGTTTCATACTCCATCACATTAAGAGATCCAATATCTGATCTGGGTCTCTCCACAATTAGTCTTGGTAAGATTGGTGAAGGGGATAACAAGTTCTACCTTATGATCAGAAAGTAATGTGTGGTGGTGTTTTCTTGGCATTTCTGTCAGTGCCAGTGATTCATGTAATGCTTTTAACCTGGCTGATAATCCTTGCCTGAACAATGGTTGATTAGAAATTACAAAATGATGTTGCTTTAAAAAAAAATTCTTCCATACTTAATTTATTACCTAATGTTGTTTTGTAAAGTAGGGCTTTCCTTCAGCTGGGGCTGTTTGATTACTCTGAATACAGTTCCTGCTGAAGGGATAACCACTTAAATTTTTCTCTTTAGTTACCAATTTTCATAGTTTATTAGCTGCCTCAGATGGTGGCTGGCTTGCAGGTTGTGTGTGCTCCAGGCACTCTCCCTCTCCTTCATGCCTTGATTACTGTAGTAGTTTCATCTTCTACATCATTGCCAGCTCTCTTTCAGCAGCACAGATAGGATCATGTTATCCCTCTTTTGTTTTGGCTTTCTTTTTTTCAGGTACTGATGGATTTTTATTGATTTCAATGTGTTTCATTCCATTATAATTAAGATTCTTTTTGCTCAAATTGTCATAACAATGTGGCCCTTCCAGCTGGCTCCTGTATCATGTTGACATGGTGAGCCCATCAGACTTAGCTTTGGGGCACTGAAAGATGTCCTAGGCTCATTTTATACACTTCCTGCCCCAGACTTGTAATTGGCCATTTTACAAAGTACTTTGCTTTCTTGATTTTCGAGCTCAAAATTGAGGATTAGGAGTGCTATTATTCCACAGGTAGCATTGCTTCTAGAAGACTTCAGTGAATAGTTAGAAATAAATTAAAAAGCATGAGTTTATGTTAATAGACTCAAGTTAATTTTAGTATTTTCATTTAATTTCCTTGATTTATAAACGTTCTCTTGCCCTGCAAATCTTGGTTCCTAATGTCAACCCAAAATGAACAACAGAAAGATCGACTCTGCAGAACAAAGAATTTATCTGGAAATAGCAGGGGATTGCAATCAGGGATATTGTGTGCTGTGAGGGATCATAGGCCTATCCAAAGAGGTTGGGGAAAGGGGAAACTTAAAGGGGAAGTCCAAGTAAGCCGTTTTGTAACAAAGACTACTGGTTGCAGGGGCTTATTTATTACAGGAGTTTGTGTTAGTTTATTGGTAGAGACAGGGTCTCTCGCTCTTGCTGAGGCTGGTCTCGAACTCCTGACCTCGAGCGATCCACCCACCTTGGCCTCCCAGACTGCTAGGATTACAGATGTGAGCCACCACGCCCGGCCTGAAGTAAATAATTCAATATAATTCCATTAGCTTACTTACCTAGCCTCATTCTTTTCACAGCTGCATGATTTTCCATAGTATGGCTGTATATGGGGTTTTTTTTTTTTTTTGAGGCAAAGTCTTGCTCTGTTGCCCGGGCTAGAGTGAGTGCCGTGGTGTCAGCCTAGCTCACAGCAACCTCAAACTTCTGGGCTTAAGGGATCCTACTGCCTCAGCCTCCGCAGTAGCTGGGAGTATAGGCATGTGCTACCATGCCCAGCTAATTTTTTCTATATATATTTTTAGTTGGCCAGATAATTTCTTGCTATTTTTAGTAGAGACAGGGTCTTGCTCTTGTTCAGGCTGGTCTACCCACCTCGGCCTCCCAGAGTGCTAGGATTACAGACGTGAGCCACCGTGCCTGGCCTATACACGTTTTTATTGGTGGCCATTTTGGATTAACATTTTTTTCTATCATAAACAGTGTTGTAACGAGTACTTATTTAGCAAAAGTACATATGTGTTTTCTTAGTAATTTTTCTCATGTGAAAAAGTCCTTTTGTTTGTCCTCACACTTGACCAAGTGTTTGCAATATAGAATATTTTTTAGTGGAGGTAAAATTTACATAAAATGAAATGTGTGGATAGGCCTTAAATGTACAATTTGAGTTGTAATAAATGTATATACCCATATAAACCACACCCCAATTAAGATATTGAATATTTCTGTCACTCTCCATAGACTCATCCACTGTTGTGATTTTGTTACTACAAAGTCATATACATGGAATCTCTTTTGGGTCTCATTCAGTTAATGTTTGAGATTCACCCATATTTGTGTGTGTAGCAGTTCATCAGTTCATTCTTTTTTATTGATCAGTAGTATTCAGTTGTGTGGACATACTAAAATTTGATTGTCCTTTCACTATTGCTGAACATTTGGGTTGTTTTCAGTTTTGGACAGTTATGAGTAAAGTTTTTAGGAACATTTATATACATATCTTTTTGTGGATGTGTATTTTTATTTTGGGGGGGTAAATTCTTAAAGGCAGATATGCTGAGTTATAGGGTGGGTAATTACCAGCTTGAATATTAATAATTTCTTTGCTTTTCTTCTCTTTTTTTTTTTTTTTTTTGAGACAGAGTCTCTCTCTGTTGCCCAGGCTAGAGTGAGTGCCGTGGCGTCAGCCTAGCTCACAGCAACCTCAAACTCCTGAGCTCAAGGGATCCTCCTGTCTCAGCCTCCCGAGTAGCTGGGACTACAGGCATGCACCACCATGCCCGGCTAATTTTTTTTTTTTCTATATATATTTTTAGCTGTCCATATAATTTCTTTCTATTTTTAGTAAAGATGGGGTCTCGCTCTTGCTCAGGCTGGTCTCGAACTCCTGAGCTCAAACGATCCGCCCACCTCGGCCTCCCAAAGTGCTAGGATTACAGGCGTGAGCCACCGCGCCCGGCCGCTTTTCTTCTCTTTTATCATAAAAACATGCTTAATTTTGCCCACTTTTTTATGTTATTGGGACTATGTTTATGTATTTTCCTATTAACTTACCTTTTTGCCTTAACCTTGTTTTAGGTATTGTAGCATTCAGATACTTATTTTTTTTTTCCATTAGGACTCTGCATCTCTTTTTATCTCAGTTTATCTTATCCCATACTTCTTTGTTTGTGGTTGTTGAGTTTTGCACTCTTTAATTTCTTTAAGTGTGAGAAGCATTTCTTGTGGAGTTTTTTTCCTATTTCTGTAACATTTCTCTTTTCAAAGTGGATTCTTCATTAGAGTTTTGCTGTGTTTGTGTTAAATTTGTGTTTGACATTGGCCACTCTGTGTTGACTTGCTTTTTATTCAAACATGGTGTGAATGGATGTGGTATGGTATGAAATATATTTGCTTTTTTTTTCCTGGATTCTTGTCACAGAGCACCTAAAACCTTTGGAATTTCCCCAGTGATAGGACTGTCTTTTGTTATTCATAA
Organism: Eulemur rufifrons; assembly: GCF_041146395.1. NCBI lineage: Eukaryota > Metazoa > Chordata > Mammalia > Primates > Lemuridae > Eulemur > Eulemur rufifrons. The sequence goes on from NC_090987.1 coordinate 55,103,663, forward strand.
TAAGCCCCCTTCGAGCACACCTTAGTTTATACTAATCAGGTGACTTAGGATGGTAGGTAGTCTCAGGATGAGGCTGTTCACCAGAAAGACCCAGTGCTTGGAGGGTTGGAACTTTCAGCCCCACCCTCTGATCTCTGGGGAAGGGGAGGAGGGTTAGAGATAATGGCTGTCAAACTCTATAAAAGCTCTTGAATGACGATATTTGATGAATTTATCTGGAGGTTCTAGGAGGGAGGCCCACCTGGAGAAGGCATGGAAGCTACGCACTCGTTCCACCATCCCTCGCCCTGTGTACCTCTTCATCTCTGTACTTTATAATGTCTTTCATTATATGCAGGTGAGCTGAAGTGTTTCCCTGAGTTCTGTGAGCCATCCTAGCAAATTAATCCAACTCAAAGAGGGAGTATTGGGAACCCTGATTTATAGCCGGTTGGTCAGGAGTATAGATGACAACCAACTACTTGAGATTAGTGTCTGAAGTGGGGAACAGTCTTGTGGGACTGAGCCCTTAATCTGTGAGATCTGACTCTAACTCCAGGTAGAGACCATCAGGTTTGAATTGAATAATAGGACACTCAGTTGGTTTCCCTGTCCCTGTCTCACTTTAGGAAAAACCCAGAAAAGGAGTGGTTGGCTGCCTAGGCATAAATCATGACTGATGAAATGATCATGGGTATAGGGAATGGTTTTCAGATTTCTTAGTTCAATAGTACTTGTCTGAAGTGTGATCCAGACTCTGGACATTGATTCACACTAAACTCAGATGAGACTGGTAAATCAGAACAAGAATTCAAATGATTAATAGGACTGAAATACTATTCTCAGTTGATCAGAGCAATTTTACCATTATTAAATTCTATTTAGGACAGCTAATGAAGATTAAATGGTTGTTTTGTAAGTATTAATAGTATCTTGTCAGAATAAGGACATTTGGGTTATCTTAAAGGAATGCTGTCATCAAGCTCTAGTAGCCTTATACAACATTTTATATTTCCCAAGTTGTTACTGGTATACTCATGGCATTCAGAAAGGGCACTTAACTTTATCATTGTCCTCTAGACAGAATGAATAGTTCTTTACTGTATAGCTTTGTGTCTTGGACATTTTGTATCAGTCTAAAAACTTCAGTTACTGTATTTCTATACTAAATAAATTGATATGTAAGAGGTTCATCAGTAATACTTAAGAAAACATATTTTAGATGTGTATTTCTTGTGCAGATTGTCTCACCATTAATATTCTTATTTCAAACAGCTTTTTAGGATTACTTACCTCCTCCAGTGCTTTGTCAAAGTCCATTTCTGTGTTTGAAGAATAGTTCTACTTTCCATCAGCAGGGAGGCAGCATAGCATAATTAAAGTAACTTTAACTTTTTTTTTTTTTTAAGGCAGAGTCTCACTCTGTTGCCCAGGCTAGAGTGAGTGCCGTGGCGTCAGCCAAGCTCACAGCAACCTCAAACTCCTGGGCTCAAGTGATCCTCCTGCCTCAGCCTCCCGAGTAGCTGGGAGTACAGGCATGTGCCACCATGCCCGGCTAATATTTTCTATATAGATTTTTACTTGTCCAGCTAATTTCTTTCTATTTTTAGTAGAGACAGGGTCTCGCTCTTGCTCAGGCTGGTCTCGAACTCCTGACCTGGAGCGATCCTCCCGCCTCGGCCTCCCAGAGTGCTAGGATTACAGGCTTGAGCCACTGCCCCTGGCCTAACTTTAACTTTTAATCAGACACATTCAAAGCCTGACTCTGCTATTTCCCAGCCTTGTAATACTGGACAAATTGCTGAAAACTGCAGTCTTCAACCCCCAGGCCGTGGTCTGGTGCTCAGTCCGTGGCCTGTTAGGAACCGGGCATCTCATCACTTCTTGAGCTTCCCCTACATCCCCCAACCCCCAACAAAAAAATTGTCTTCCATGAAACTTAGGAACCGGGCTGCATGCGGCAGTTGGGTGACTGAAGCTTCATCTGTATTTATAGCCACTCAGCTCAGCTGCTCCCCGTCGCTGGCATCACTGTCTAAGCTCCTTCCCCCCGTCCATGGAATAATTGTCTTCCATGAATCCCGTCCCTGGTGCCAAAAAGGTTGGGGACCGCTGGCTTAAGCCTTTCTGGGCTTTAGTTTTCTGTTGGTAAAATGGAGATAATTCCAACTCTGCAAGAAGAACTAGCAAGAGACTAAATCTAGAGGGATAGGAGGAAAACTAAGAGTAAAGATATTCTGGAAGCCAAGTGAAATAAATGTTTCTAGGAGGGAGCTATCATCTACATCAAACGTTGCTCATAAGACAGGTAAAAAGAGGTTTGAGAAATGACCATTGGAGATAAGAAGGTGAGGTCACTGGGTTTCTTTTGGACAGTTTTTGGTGGAATGTTAAAGACACTAATTTGAATGGGTTTACCTGGCAAGAGAAGAATAGGAGACAGTGTACACAACTCTTGGGGATTTTTTACTGCAGAGAGAATGAGAGAAGGGTAGTAGCTGGAGGGAGGAATGGGGTTAAAACTTTTAATTGAGGAAATGATACCATGTATATGTGTGCTAAAGGTTTTTTAGAAAGATGCAGCAGAGAGGGATAATGTGGCGAGAGAAAGAAGAGAATTGCCGGAGTCATGTGCCTGAACAGACTGAAGGGTGGGAAGGGTGTCCGTGCACAGTGGATCAAGTGCTGAGAGCGCAGGCCGTTGGTCCTTCGTAAGAGCTCGTAGATGGGCACAGGTGGCAGTTCACATAAAGGGCTCTGGCTTTCCGTTTCCCTGGGAGAATAGAAGTAAGGTTATCAGCTGAGAGGGAAGATGGAGGAATATGTAGGTGTTATAGGTCTGAAGAGGGAAGTCATATAGGAGAAGGAGATAGACTAGGAATTTACAGTGTAATTTGTAGACAGCGTAAAGAGTCCATTTGAGGTAAGTCAGTGCTGACTGAGTCACTTTAAATTCACAGAGTCACAGGTTTTTCTCCACCTATGTTTGACTGCATAGGTATACAGAGTAGGCCGGGTGTTGGTTAAACTAGGGTTATAGTTGATTTGAAAGAATAAGATAAAGTGAGACAGGGACAGGGGCTTTGAGAGAATAATGCATGGGAGCGATATTTCATTTTAACTAAATATTTCAGAATGTTATTATATAACAGACAAGGATTAAAAATAAAAAAACATAACCACAAGGAAAATGAACAAAATACTTCTTTAATATTTATCTTCAAATTTCTCTGGTTCTCAAAAGTGTCTTTTTACACTTGATTGGTTCAGACTGGAACCAAATAAGGTCAGTATGTTGTGTTGCTGTGTGTCTTAAAACATTTATTCCATGTCAGTTTCCTCTCCCCTTTTTCAAGCCATTAATTTGTTGAAGAAATCAGATATTTTGTCATCCAGAACTTTCCGTATTCTCCATCTGGCTGGCTGTATTTTGTGTTATATTTTTAATTATTTTTTTATTTTTAATTGTAAAATACATGTAACATAAAATTTACCATCATATTCAAATGTACACTTCTGTAGTATTAAGTACATTCATATTATTGTGTCCTGTGGGTATTGTTTTTAACATATTCTTCTAGATCCCTTACTTTCTGTAATTACACTGGTGCCAGATCTAAAGAGGTTTGATTTGATTCTGATTCAATTTTTTACTTTTTTGGTGAAGGCCAAGGGCATAAATAGTGTGTTTGTAGTTCGTATAGCATCTCCTCAGAAGGCACATAATGTCTGGTTGTCCTAGTGATGAGCTTGATCATTTAGTTTAGGTCTTCCAGCCTGATCGATCCATTTAAAAATTTTCCATTGATTCTTTTTTTTACCCCTCTAGTGGTTTTATTACCCATTGATGATCATTGCTCAGATCCATTATTTCATTAGAGCTTATAAAATAATTATTTTCCAATAGTGTAAACTCCTTTTGCATTTATTAGATAGAATTCTGTTAAGAACATTCACTCATCTAGTTTCTGCCAGAAATGCAGGATAAATGCTTGATTCTTTCCTGTTACTTTCCAATTATCAGATGACTAAGTTGGTTAATTTTTAGTTAAAATTATGAATTCATGAAGTTCAGAATGACTCAATGAATTGTAGTCATTCTTGTGACGTTCAAGTTGTCCTGTTATTGGCCAGTGGAAGCTTCTAAAAGCTGGCTCTTGTCTCCTCCATAACTGGAGCATCCTGGATAGTGCCTGAGCTTATTTGTGTTTGTCTTGTCCTGAACTTGATATTTCTCCAAGGAGCCCCTAGTTCCTTTCAGTGGGATTTAGAGTTCATAATATGGGTGTCTACTTTAAAAAGGTGTTGTTATTTTTGTTTATTTGGTTCTTCAGAGTACCATTTGGTTTCTTTTCTTGATTCAACAGGCATGCCCAAAGAAAAATACGAGCCCCCTGACCCTCGGAGGATGTACACGATTATGTCTTCTGAGGAAGCAGCAAATGGAAAGAAGTCACATTGGGCAGAGCTTGAAATAAGTGGTAAGACATGGAAGCATGAATTTATGGTATGGAAATTAAGATCTGGTAGAAAATTAAGTTTTCTAATGCCAATACACAAAAGAAGCAATGATTGTGTTTTATAAAAAAAATTGCTAATTTATCTTAGAAACAGGAGGGTTCAATGAAAAGAACATTATTTGAGTCAAAGTTCAAGACCCACTTGTTGCATAGTCTCTCAGTATCCATGTCCTGTTGTACAGTGGGGATGATAGTGACAAGGATGAAATGAAAATAACACAAGTGAAATGCTAGTGTGTTAGCTAAGAAACCAGTGGTTTGTTCTGATATTTACTTCTTTGAAAAAGTAGTATTGAGCTTTTGCTTTATCAAATAATAGATTTCCAGTGGAGTAGGAAATGGCTGGTCTTTATAGATTTTGGGATAGACTTGTTACTCCTGTTTTCTTCATTTGCTTTTCAGTTTGTGTCTCTGGGGACAGCTTTATTCAGAAACTCAAAATCTTGAGAGTTTGAAGCACATCTCAAATTTCCTTTCACTTTGAATGCCATATTCTAAGACATAGAGGAATTCATGGAAATGTATGAGCCTTCAGACACAAAGATATACTTTTCCCAGCATCCCTGCCAGTGGGCATATAGTCTGTTTCTAAATATTTCAAAGGTGGTAAAGAGATATTAATACTTTTCAGGGCAAACAATGCTAAAGAAATTTTGTGTTACTGTTGACCTAATATGCTTCCCCATATGCTCATTCCAATTTGTCCTGATTTTTGCCTTCTGAAATAGTACAGAACAAATTTTTTCTTCCTTCATCTGACTGCCCTTTATTTTTAAAAATTTAATGCAGCAAACATACTGAACATATGGTATGTGTAAAATATTTTGTCTGGTGCTGGGCCAGGCATATGGAAGATGCATAGGTGAAGAAAAACCCCACAGTCCCTGCCCTTAGGGAGCGTATGACATATTAGGGAGTGATAGAAAGGTAGTACACAAGTGTAAATAACACACAAAATAGAACTACCAAGTCTAGGTATAAAAGTGCTGTACAGGAAGCAGAAAGGAAGTAATGATTCCTCCTTTGTTAACTTAAAATTTCTGGTTAATCTATTAAGTGAACTTAAATGCTCTCCTTTGCAGCCATAGAAGAAGTCAGTACCCACATGGGTCTCTCTTGTTTTCCCTCTTCTGATTTTCTAGGGTGTTGGACTTACCCAAGTTCAGTTCAGTAAAGTAGGTGTGGTCGTAGACAGTGAGATTTCTATCTTCTTTCCTCTCTCCTGTTAAATTTGGCCTTCTGTGCCAGGAGCCCGAACAGAAATATGCTCTCTCATTTAGAAGTTACTCTCAAAGCACACAGCTGTCACTATTCCCTTTTAATTTCTGCAGGATTGGTATTTAACTGTATTTTTCTCTCCTTTTTTCAGCCTGAATTAGCAGTTTGTGAATTATAAGTTCTTTGCTTGTAAGGAAGTTTCCCCTATCTTACAGCATCAGGATAAGCTAGGAAATACTCACTTAGGTCATTGAGATTTTATCTTTGAGGGTAAGGGGATTCTTCTCTGTCCCTCCACTTCATGCTAGGAACTCCTTGGAGATCTTGAGTCACTGCTTACTCTGAACTTTGGGAAGAAGTTCTGTAAACAAGATACAAAGGAAGAGAGGAGACTCCTCTAAAGTAACCTTCTTAACACTTAGTCATCTTTAACAACTATCCTCATGGAGAATAAACTATTGGTTGACTAGGTCTATACAGTGGGACCTTGTAATTAACAAAGCCACTTAATACATAAGCTCCTATGTGTAGAAATTGTCTAGGCTGAATTCATTTCATGCTACGACTGTTATTTCATATAGGCAATTTAGCATCAATTCCTTAAGATGCTGTGATTAAAACGTTCTCAGGATCTGAGGTCATTGAATCCTGGACCTGCAGTTAGCTCCTGTGCTGTTCTGGTTCCAGGGCTTGGGGGTGAGAGTTCCTTGTGCCATTTGAAGGTAACCAGATAAGCTGGATCATTCTCTATCATTTACTTTTTTTTTTTTTTTGAGACAGAGTCTCACTCTAGTGCCTGGGCTAGAGTGCCGTGGCGTCAGCCTAGCTCACAGCAACCTCAGACTCCTGGGCTCAAGTGATCCTTCTGCCTAAGCCTCTCGAATAGCTGGGACTACAGGCATGCGCCACCATGCCCGCCTAATTTTTTCTGTATATATTTTTAGCTGTCCATATAATTTCTTTCTATTTTTAGTAGAGACAGGGTCTCGCTCTTGCTCAGGCTGGTCTTGAACTCCTGAGCTCAAATAATCCGCCCACCTGGGCCCCCCAGAGTGCTAGGATTACAGGCATGAGCCACCGCGTCTGGCTTATCATTTACTTTTTAAAGAGAGCCTTTTTCTTTTTTTAATTAAAATGAAACACCGATAAAGAAAACCAAGCAATATATTAATGAATTATTATAAAGCAAAAAAACCTTGTAACCACTATACAGGTCAAAACCAAAACCTTTTTCACTTTGCCGGGAGCCCTCTCCATATGCCACAGCCAGTCACACTGCCTACTCTGCTCCCAGAGTAACCATCATCCTGACTTTAGTCGCTTCCTTGTGTTTCCATATGGTTTTAACACCAAATTATGTATAGCTGAGCATCACAGTTTTGTTACCCCCACTTTTTGGCTTAATTTACAGTTGTCCCTTCCATCTTTTTCTTTTTCTTTTTCTTACAATTAATGTATCTGTGGATGAACCTCTTGTTTGCCCAAAGTCTTTCATTTTGCTGATTGCATACTCATAATGCTGTTGAGCTTGTTCTTCATTCTCAGCAGCTGGATCCAGAGGCTTGATTAGACTAAGGTTTAAGCCCTATTACAGGACTTAAGGTGTTATTTTACAGGTAGTATTGTGTAGGTGGTTTTGGTGTACTTTTTTTTTTTTTTTTGGTGTACTTTTTCTTGAGGAAGCACATAAGGTCTGAATGCATTTTCTATTGCTATTCATTGCCTAGGGCTGGTTAATTCTTTGAGGGCTGCAAAATAGTGATATTTTAATTTTATCATTTGTTTTTCATTACCTGAGATACATTTATAAAGAGACTTTCCCTCATTTACTGTTTGATTACCTAATGTACAATTTATATAGGAAAGACAGAAAAACATGCTTGTTTCTTTAGTTTTGTTTACTGGTATCTAAGATAAACTCATCCTTTGAAGGTTACCAATTAGAGTTTTTTTAAGTATCATTTATTAACTAGTATATTTAAACATTTGGGTTTCATACCTATTTGGTGAGTTGCAATTATTATCTCCATTGATACTTAAATTGTCCTGTTGTTGACTAAGAGAGAACCTCTTTAATTGTACTGAATTCTTTGACAGAACCATAGTTGTTTTTGGTAGCTCCTTGCTATCTGGCATGACAAGGTTTTCTTGGCTCATCTTGTTTATTTCCTGCATCAAAGCTGGAATGTGCCATTTTTCCAAGAAGTCTTTTTTTTCTTTTAATTTGGAAATGTTATTTCAAAACCATAATTCATGTGCCCCAGGGATGCTCATTGCTACTGGGTTGGTCATTGTTTCTAGGTCTTTTTGGTGGACAGAGTTAGGAAATATATGTATGTAATCTATACATTAATAAAAGTGATACATACTTATATAAGTAATATGTACATATTTGTATGATATATGACAAAATATCTTCAGAGATATAAAATATGTTCGTATATTTAAGGTTAAAATATCTTAGGAAAACATACTGATACTTTCAATTCAAATTTAGGGTCACAGGGTTTTTAGTTAACCTCTTTTATAATTACATCTATTTCTCCTTTAATACTGAGAGTCCCGGTACGTAGGGATATAGGATGACAAAATTTGAATGTCTATAATTACTCATTTGTTTTATTCCATATTACACACATAATAGTCTCAGTAACAGTGCCAATACTACCACCAATATGATTACTGAGAACAGATAAAACTTTGTGTGCATATCATCGTATCTCCTCCCCATTTAAATAGTTGGGCTCTGTCTACATTGTCAGAGTATATAGACATACTGTCAGTTTTCCCATTTATCCTGCGTAAACCTCTCAGTTTTGCAAGTCACTGCATACTAAATGTCCCCTACTAGTTCATATGTCTGTCTAATCATTTTGGTTCTCTGGAAGCTTGTTCTCTAGATAATTCCCTAAAAAGCCCTCACGGGAACGGTATTCTTTAAGTTTCTTGTACATTGATAACAGTTTGTACCCTTTATATTTGAAAGTCAGTTTTACTGAATGTAAAATCCTTGGCTCACACATTCTTTCCTTAAGTATCTTAAATGTATGTTACTCCAAAAAGAATTTTTTTTGGTATGACATAAACCCTTGCTATAGGTCTGGTGACAGTCTAATTTTCTTGTTATTTTTGCCTAAATGTCCAAAGGATGTTTTCCCCCACCTTAAAATCAGTAATTTTACTAGAATGTATCTTGGTGTTAGTTTTTTGACATTGATATTCTCAGGTATATTGTGTGTTCTTTCGGTGTGCAGTTTGAATTTTTTTTGTTTTTCCGGAATGTTTCCTTGAATTATAGTTTTTAGTATTTGTTCTGATCCCTTGGTTTGGTTTCCTTCAGAGAGGTCTATTTTCTGTATGTTACATATTTGTCACTCTCTTGAATCTTTTGAAAAATTTTTTCTTTTTTAAAAAAAGTGTAAAATATGATAAAATTCACTCTTACTGCTTTACAGTTCCTTTACAAATGCATAGTTGTGTAACCCCTACCACAATTACAATATGGAACAACTTCATCACCCTAAAAACCTTCCCCATAGACAGATCCTCCTCCCACTCCCACCATTGGGCAACCACTGTTTGTGTTGTTGTTTTTTAGGTAAACTTTAGTTTTTTAGAGCAGTTTTACATTCATAGCAAAGTCAAGTGGCAAGTAGAGAGTTTCTATATACTGCCACTCCCCCACATGCATGGCCTCCCACACTATCAACATCCCCCACCAGAGTGGTACATGTGTCATATCAGTGAAATTACATTGATATATCATCACCCAAAGTCCATAGTTTACTTTAGGGCTCACTTTGGTGTTATATATTCCAAGGGTTTTAAGATGTATAATGGCATTTATCCACCATTATAGTACCATGCAGAATAATTTCACTGCCCTAAAAGTCCTCTGTGCTCTGCCTGTTCATTCTTCCTGCTCCCCACCAACCCCTGAAAACCGTTGATGTTTTTTACTGTTTCCGTGGTTTTGCCTTTTTTAAAGTGTTATATAGTTGGAATCATATAGTATGTAGCCTTTTCAGATTGGTTTCTTTGATTCACTAATATACATTTAAGGCTCCTTGTGTGTTTTCGTGACTTGCTAGCTCATTTCTTTCTTCCTTTTTTTTTTTTTTTTTGAGGCAGAGTCTCGCTGTGTTGCCTGGGCTAGAGTGCCATGGCATCAGCCTAGCTCACAGCAACCTCAAACTCCTGGGCTCCAGCAATCCTTCTGCCTCAGCCTCCCAAGTAGCTGGGACTACAGGCATGTGCCACCATGCCCGGCTAATTTTTCTATGTATATTTTTAGCGGTCCATATAATTTCTTTCTGTTTTTTTTTTTTTTTTTTTTGAGACAGAGTCTCACTCTGTTGCCCGGGCTAGAGTGAGTGCCGTGGCATCAGCCTAGCTCACAGCAACCTCAAACTCCTGGGCTCAAGCGATCCTCCTGCCTCAGCCTCCCAAGTAGCTGGGACTACAGGCATGCACCACCATGCCCGGGTAATTTTTTCTATATATATTTTTAGCTGTCCATATAATTTCTTTCTATTTTTAGTAGAGATGGGGTCTCGCTCTTGCTCAGGCTGGTCTCGAACTCCTGAGCTCAAACGATCCGCCCACCTCGGCCTCCCAGAGTGCTAGGATTACAGGCGTGAGCCACCGCGCCCGGCCCTCCTTCTGTTTTTTTAGTAGAGACAGGGTCTCGCTTTTGCTCAGGCTGGTCGAGAACTCCTGAGCTCAAACAATCCACCCGCCTCAGCCTCCCAGAGTGCTGGGATTACAGGCATGAGCCACCGTGCCCTGCCATTTCTTTTCTTTTCTTTTTTATTTTTTTGGGACAGAGTCTTGCTCTTTTACCCAGGCTAGAGTGCCATGGTGTCAGTCTAGCAACTTCAAACTCCTGGGCTTAAGCAATCCTCCTGCCTCAGCCTCCCAAGTAGCTGGGACTATAGGCGTGTGCCACCGCGCCTGGCTATTTTTTTCTATTTTTAGTAGAGATGGGGTCTCGCTCTTGCTCAGGCTAGTCTCGAACTCCTGAGCTCAAGTGATCGTCGCTTCGGTCTCCCAGAGTGCTAGGATTACAGGCGTGAGCCACCGCGCCCGGCCGCTCGGTTCTTATTAGCACTGAACGTTTACCTACTGAAGGACATCTTGGCTGCGTCCAGGTTTTGGCAGTTTTGAGTAAAGCAAGTTTTTTGTGTAGACATAAGTTTTCAACTCCTTTAGATAAATATCAAGGAGTCGTGTTTGCTGGATCATATGGGAAGAATATGTTTAGTTTTGCCAGAAACTGCCAAACTATCTTCTGAAGTGGTGCCATTTTACACTACCACCAGCAGTGAATGAGAATTCCTGTTGCTCTACATCCTCCTCAGGATTTGGTGTTGTCATTGTTTTGAATATTTGCCATCCTAATAGGTATGTAGTGGTATCTCACGATTTTAATTTGCAGTTCTCTAATGACATAAGATGTTTTTCATGTGCTTATTTGCCATTGGTATATCTTCTTTGGTGAGGTGTTGGTATGAATGTTTTGCCCAATTTTTAATTGGGTTTTTGGTTTTATTGTTGTTGCGTTTTTTTTTTAATTTCAGCGTATTATGGGGATACAAAAGTTTAGGTTACATACATTGCCCTTGTTCCCCTCCCCCCATCAGAGCTTCAAGCGTGTCCATCCCCTAGATGGTGCACATTGCACTCATTATGTATGTGTACACCCATCCCCTCCCCCCTCCTTGTTGAGTTTTAAGAGTTCTTTATATATTTTGCATGACAACCATTTTATCAGGTATGTCTTTTTGCAAATATTTTTTCCCAGTCTGTGGCATGTCTTCATTCTCTCTACAGTGTCTTTCACAGAGCAGAAGTTCTTAATTTTAGTGAGAATTTTGATTGGAATTGTATTGACTCCATAGATCAAATTGGGAAGAACATCTTGGCTTTATTGAATCTTCCTATCCATGAACATGGAATATCTTTCCATTTATTTAGTTCTTTGATATTTTCATCAGAGTTTTGTAGTTTTCCTCATATAGTACTTAACATATTTGTTAGCTTTATACCTTTTTCTTATTTTTTTTGTTGCTAATATAAATGATGTTGTGTTTTTAATTTTAAATTCCATTTGCTTATTGCTGGTATATAAGAAAGTGATGGACTTCAAATCTTCTAACTGTTTAATTGTAATTTAAAAAAATTTCCTCCTATTTTTCTAAAAGCATTCTTTTTTATAGTTATTCATTATTAAGTTCCTTGTAGTTTTTCTTTACTGAGTTTTTCTAATTTTTTTGTTCTTTTATTGCTTCTATGATTTTCTCAGTATCTTTTAGTGCATTTTGAAACAGTAGAGAATAGTTTTGTGCATGTTTGTGCATGTTTGTGATATGCTTTTGTCTGTAGGGAGTTATTCTGGTCCGTATGCTCTTCTTTTTGTAATAACTTCTTGAAATACAACTTTTATGGGGTTTGACTTAAGCACTTTTCTGTTGCTCATTTTTATTTGAATTTAGTTTTTCAGAACTTTCAGAAGGAGGCTCCAGGTAGTTTTTCTAATATCTGAACTCCTTTTTCTGTTGTTTTCGTAGAGGTGGTCACAACTGTGCGAACTTGCTTTTTTAAGACTTTTTGGTTCTATTCCCTTTTCTCATTTTATATGGACCTTCTTTTTCCTTCATCTCTTTAATCCCTGCCCTACTAATTTTAACTCCATTCTTGGAGCTTTTTTTCTCAATTTGGGGCCTTGGCTGGTCGGTTTGGAGAGTCCCTGGGACCCAGACCCTTTCATTTCAGACTTACTATAGACACTGTGTATTCACTTATTACTAACTTGGACTGAATCCCTCCCAGTTGCATTGATGTTTTCAAATTGGCGCTGTCCAGTGTACACCAGTTGGTTTCTCTCTTTTCAGTTCCGTTAGGCACATTTGTGTTCAGTGTATTCAGCAGTCCCCAACCTTTTTGGCACCAGAGGCTGGTTTCATGGAAGACAATTTTTCCACAGTTGGGGGGGTTGGGATGGTGGGGGGTGGAGCTTGGGCAGTGACATAAGCCAGCAAGCATTGGGGAGCTGTTGTAAATACAGACAAAGCTTTGCCACTCACCTCCTGCTGTGTGGCCTGGTTCCTAAGTTTTATGGCAGACGATTTTTCCATGGGAGGGGACAGGGGCGTGGAGCTCAGGCAGTAATGCGTGGTCCAGTTCCTAACAGGCCGCAGACTGGTACCAGGCAGGGTCTGGGGGTTGGGGACCGCAGTAGTTATTGATACGGTTAGGTTTAAATCTGCTGCCTTGTGACTGACTTTGTATTCCTTCTGTCTGTTCTTTGTTGCCTTGCCTTTTTCTTTTTTCTTTTTTCCCTTCTTTTGGATTAAGTGGGCATCTTTTTTAAAGAGTCCAATTTATCTCCTTAATCGACAAGCTATAACTGTTTTATTTAATAAGTGGTTGCTTCAGAGTTTATGGTATAAATCTTTTATCAAGTAATATATCATTTCACATATAGTATAAAAGTCTTAAAACAATATTACAGACAATCCCTGACTTATTATGGTTCAACTTAAGTTTTTTTTTTTCTTTCTTTCTTTTTTTTTTCCTTTCTTCCTTTTTCTTTTTTTTTTTTTTTTCTTTACCATGATGCAAAAGCACTACACATTCAGTAAAAACTGTACTTCAGATATCCATACTACTGTTCCAGTTTTCACTTTTAGGGCAGTATTCAATAATTATCTAAGATACTCAACACTTTATTAAAAATAGGCTTTGTGTTATATGATTTTTGCCCATTTCTTGGCTAATGTAAATGTTCTGAGCACATTTAAGCTAGGCTGAGCTATGATGTTTGGTAGGTTAAGTATATTAAATGCATTTTTGACTTAGGATATTTTTTACTCACAGTGAGTTTATTGGGACTAACCCTGTGGTAAGTTGAGACACATCTATACTTCCGTTTCTTCTCTCCTGGCCTTTGTGCTATCATAGTCATGTGTTTTTCTTCTGCATATGATGTAAGTCTCACAATACATTGCTATTTTTCCTTTAAACAGTTGAATAATACAAAAAAGTTGTTTTTTTATTTCCCACATACTTAGCATTTCCGCTGTTCTTCATTCCTTTGTGAGTGTAAGTTTCTGTTATTTTCCTTCTGACTGAGGACTTGTAATGGAGGTCTGCTGGTGATTTTTTTCTGTCAGAGTTTAGGCCTGGAAAAGTCTTTATGTTGCCTACTTTTGGAAAGATAGTTTTGCTGAGCATACAGTTTTAGGTTGACAGTTTATCTCTTTCACTACTTTAAAGATGCTGCTACACTGTTTTCTTGCTTGCATTGTTTCTGAGAACTCTGCTGTCTTCTTTTATGTGTTCTTTTTCTGTGGTTACTTTAAGAGTGTCTCTTTATTACTGGTTTGAAGCAATGTGATTATGGTGTGCCTTAGTATAGTTTTATTTTTTCATTTTTCTTGTGCTTAGGTTTTGTTGAGCCTTTTAGATCTGAGTTTGTAGTTGAGCTGACTATTTTTTTCAAATAATTTTTTCTGCCTCCCTCCCCCTGCCCTTTGGGAAGTACAATTATTTGTATTTTAGGCTACTTGCAGTTGTCTCATAGCTCACTAATGCTATGTTTATTTTATTCTTATCTTTATTTTTTTTATTTTACGTAATTTTTATTACTATGTTTTCCATTTTACTAATATTTTTCTTTACAGTATCTAATTTGCCATTAATCCCATCTAATAATATAGTTTTCATCACTATAGGTTAAATGTGGGTTTTTAAAAATATCTTCCATGTCTTTACCTAACATTTTACCTCTACTTTTTTGAGCATATGTAATACATGTGTTAATACTTTTTGATGTCCTTATTTACTAATTTTGTCATCTTTTTCATTTCTAGGTTGGTTTTTAATTCATTTCTTTCTTTCTTTGCATGCCTGATAATTTTTGACTGGATACAGTACATTGTGAGTTTTACCTTTTTGGGGCGCTGGATATTTTTGTATTCCTAGAAATACTCTTGACCTTTAAGATACAGTTAAATTATTTGGAAACAGTTTGATTCACTCAAAGCTTATTTTTAAGTATTACCTTCCTCACTGTTCTGTGGGTTAAGAGGTCTTCTACTTTGAATAGTGGGTACACAAACTTTTCCTGACCCATGTGATCCCCAAGGATTGTTCGCTCTGCTCTTTTTGATTTGTCTCCACTTATTTCTCACATGTATTTCTAAGACTTGGCAGGGGGGAGGTTCCATCTTCATATCTCTAGATCTTTCTCTCTGTATAGCTCTGTTCTCTTTGGCCCTGTGCGTCCATGCATACCCATGGTTTCTTTTGCATCCCTCTGGAGTTCCTCAGTGCATATACACATACAGATTCTTATTCCACACCTCTTATTTTTAGTACAAAAACTAGTATATATATTCTTACACTGAACATTGTATTTTAGAGAGATTCTTAAGTACTATATAGCTAGCTGTCCTGTACTTTCTACGCTGCATAATATTTCTATTACTGTGCTGTAATTTATTTATATTATACTTATTGATGGTCAGTCATCTATGACAAGCAGTGCTGCAGTGTATATAACTTTATAGATTATTATATCTCTGCTAATATATCTGTAGGTAAAAGGCTGTATGCATTTGTGATTTTGACAGATGATACCTTGCTATTCTTTTTTATTTATGATGAAATTCAGAATCAGCTTATCTAGTCCATGACACTTTATTATGCTATTTTATAAATTAGGATGATTTATGATATGTTTTTCCATGTGGTCTCTTATATCCATCATTCTAATATACTTACTAGATTTATTCCTAGGTATTTTATCTTTTTGTTCATATTGTAAATTGGGTCTTCCGTTATCTTATCTGATGGTTACATATGAAAATTTTTGTCTACTGTATGTGAACATGTTCTGTATGTTAACATGTATGTTCTGTATGTTCTGTTTATAACATAACAAATGTTTTATTGAGATATAACTCAGCATACAATTCACTCATTTAATGTGTACAATCCAGGAGTTTTGTATATTCACAAAGTTGTGCGACCATTAGTACCAGTAATCTACTTTCTTCATCTATAGATTTGCCTATTCTGGACATTTCATTTAAATGGAATCATACATTATGTGGTCTTTGCGACTGGCTTCTTTCTTTCACTTTGCATAATATTTTCAAGGTTCATCTGTGTTAATAGTGTGTATCAGTGCTTCATCCTTTTAATAGCCAATAGAGGCCGGGCGCAGTGGCTCATGCCTGTAATCCTAGCACTCTGGGAGGCCGAGGCGGGAGGATAGCTCGAGGTCAGGAGTTTGAGACCAGCCTGAGCAAGAGCGAGACCCCATCTCTACTAAAAATAGAAAGAAATTATATGGACAGCTAAAATATATATAGAAAAAATTAGCCGGGCATGGTGGTGCATGCCTGTAGTCCCAGCTACTCGGGAGGCTGAGACAGGAGGATCCTTTGAGCTCAGGAGTTTGAGGTTGCTGTGAGCTAGGCTGACGCCACAGCACTCTAGCCTGGGCAACAGAGCGAGACTCTGTCTAAAAAAAAAAAAAATAGCCAATAGATACTATATTGTATGATTATATCACATTTTATTTATCCATTTACTAGTTGATAGACATTTGGACGATTTCTACTTTTTTTGCTTTAAAGAATGATGCTGCTATGAACACTCATGTACAAGTATTTATATGAACATGTATTTTCATTTCTCTTGGGTATACAATTAGGAGTAGAATTGCTGGGTCACATATACACACACACACGTAAATTTTTGATAACAAAAAAATTAATGAGTAGATGAGAGAAAGAAAGTGTAAAATAATATCTTTTTTTTTTTTTTTTTTTTTTTTTTTGCCAAGGTCTTGCTTTGTCACCCAGGCTGGAGTGCAGTGGCCCAGTCTTAGTTCACTGCAGCCTTCAAATCCTGGGCTCAAGCAATAAAATGATAGTCTTTTTATCGTTTTTTTTTTTTTTTGTTTGTTTGTTTGTTTTTTTTTGAGGCAGAGTTTCATTTGTTGCCTGGGCTAGAGTGCCATGGCATCAGCCTAGCTCACAGCAACCTCAAACTCCTAGGCTCAGGTGATCCTCCTGCCTCAGCCTCCCGAGTAGCTGGGACTACAGGTGCACACCATGACAATGGCTGATTTTTCTATTTTTAGTAGAGACAGGGTCTTGCTCTTGCTCAGGCTGGTCTCAAACTCCTGAGCTCAAGCTGTCCTCCTTCATTGGCCTCCCAGAGTGCTAGGATTATAGGCGTGAGCCTCTGCACCTGACCAATAGTCTTTTTATCTTTCATTGAAGAAGTTACTAAAACTATGAAGACTGTAACCTTTAATGTATAAGTTTAAAGATCGGTTGTTTCATCATTTTTTCCTTCTCCGGTTACATTAAAGAAACGTATAGTTTGATGCATTTTTATTCCAATTTATTTTTTATATTGCTATATATATTGTCCCTTGGAATGATATAATGGTAATTATATCTGAGTAGTAGAATTTTGGTGCTTTAAAACAGTGCTGGTCAGGTGCAGTGGCTCATACCTGTAATCTCAGTGACTCGGGAGGCTGAGACAAGAGGATCACTGGAGGCGAGGAGTTCAAGACCAGCCTGAGCAACATAGCTAGACCTCATCTCTAAGGAAAAAAATAAGAAAAATTAGCCGAGTATGGTGGTGTGGACCTGTAGTCCCAGCTACTCAGGAGGCTGAGGCAGGAGGATTGCTTGAGCCTAGGAATTTCAGACGCCAGTGAGCTATGATGGTGCCACTGTACTCTAGCCAGAGTGACAGAGTGAGACCCCATCTCTTAAAAAAACAAAAAATCTCACCAGTGCTAGATTATTTAATAAGCATATCCATTTAAAAATAAGTTTGTTGGGCTTTTTAAAAAAGTGTAGGATGGTGTACTGGTTTAGATGTTAGTTGCTCTGCTTTCTGATTTCCTTTTCCCAGGGTCAAACAGTTATTAAAATGGTAGAGCTACTTAGTGGTAGAGCACAGGCTAAAATGTAAGTTCCCTGACTGAATGGAGTGCATCGTTTTTTTCTTTTTATGACACTTCGGTGTTCATTTATTTTGAACATAATGTTCTCAGTTTTCTCTCTTCTTTGTGTACCTTCGCCATTGTGTTTGCCTTTATGGACTGAAACTTCCATTTGTTAACTCACATGCTTTGGTGCATTAAGTACCTTTCCTTACCCATCAACTTTACTATTTTTAAGTGAAGCGTTATAGTGGTATGGCTGGCCGTGGACCTGTCCTCTCAGCATGTGCCAGCACCGGCTGACAGGAGCCGGCCGGGCCAGGGGCAGGCCAGGTGCGGGGAGAGGGCTGGGGCAGGCGCGTGGGGCGCGGACCCCCGGACCGGTGTGCAGGGGGCTAGGGTTGTGGGTTTTCTCCGGGGGAGCAGGATCTTGGGGATAGGGGAGCTGGGGATGGAACCAGTTGGCCTGGAGAGAGTGAAGTGGGGTCCCTGTGGGGCGGCGGCTGCCCAGGGGAGGGTTTTAGAGGTCTGGAATCCTCCTGGCGGGGTGAGGAGTTGCGGGGGATGTGGCTGCCCAAGGAAGGTTTTTAGGGGCCAGGGACCACCTGGTTGGGTGAGGAAAGCCTGCTTGAGTCAGGGGTGTGGAGCCCGGGGGCACCAGGCCTGGGGGCCGGGTTTGAGTCGCCCTAGGGAGCGAGTAGGTGAGGGATGGGCATGGGCCTGGCTTGTGTGGGGCCAGGCGAGCTGGGCCCTGCATTGGGAGGGGCAAGGGCGGCCTCTTGGAGTAGGGGTTCCCTGGCTTTGGGTGCGAGGCCAGCTCTGGGCCCTGAAAGTCTAGGTTGGGGACCCAGGCAGGGCTGGGCAGGGCTGGAGCTAAGTAGTGTGGGTGGGGGCGTCCTGGGAAGAGGCTGAGCCCAACGGAGGGAGCAAAGGGCTGGGACTGGCAGAAGTGGGGTGGTGGGGGGTTGGCGAGAGGGAGAGCCAAGTTGGGGGCCTGGGGCATCCGAGTGAACTGGGTGATTCAGAGATGTGTTCCCCTAATAGCAGGGCAGCTGGGGAGGGGTGCAGTAAAAAGCAGGTAGGTGCAGGTGGGGTTCCGCTGCGCGGAAGTGACTGAGGATGAGGTCAGATGTTGAAGGTGAAAATAAAAAAAAAAAGAATAATAATCTGTCGAATGTTCTTTGTGCCCTTCATGTAATTTAATCTGATCTCTCTTTTCTCCCAGTTAATCCAATTTGCAGATCTCAGGACATGGTCTTTCCTGAGACTGTAGTTTCCCTTGCTAGGAGCCTGAAATCAGGAATTGTGACTTAGGAAAGTTCAAATTATTGCCTTTTCCAATTATAATTGATTCTTATTTGCAGTATTCTGTCCTACAAAGTCACTGTGAACACTGAATTAGTGAAAACTGAACCATTGCTCCCAGGGGAAATACAGGGTTAAGTTCTGTAAGCCTCTGGTCATAACATTTTTGTCAACTGATCAATACATGATCTTGTTTTATGCTGTTTCTGTTTAAAGACACTCACCCAATTTAATATGTATTGTTGACTCATTAACATTTAACTCACAGCCAACTGCACTATCACTCGATCCTGAACACATCTTCTCTAACACTTGTATATTCTGCATGAGGCACATCATAATGTTCTGGTGCTTAGGAACATTAGATAGTACTTCAGCAGTATGCTGGGGGCAAATTTGAATATCAAAATCACCAACAAAAAGTGCAACATGCAAAAAACGTGGCACTTAATAGACAGTGAAAAGCACACTTGTTTATGATATGAGAGCAGAAACAAGGAGGCAGAGTGTTGCCTTATTGGACCTCAACTGGGAACATTTGCATTGAGCATCTGAACATTTTTGCTACTTTTCTTGTGTCTGTAAATGACTGTGATTTTGGAGTTACAGATAAATTTTAGGGAGTAGTTTAATTCTGAAGTACAGAATTGGCAAATAATGAGAACAACTGTAATTCCTCTGTTTCTTCTACAATGTCAGAGTCTTTAGACATTCAGCCTAAAGTTTTTTCTTCCTTGTTTTTTCCAAATCTTCAAATGTGTAGATAGGCACATCTAGTCCTTTTAGTGTTTGCTGATCACCCCTCTGATTTCAGGAAATGCTAATTGATTCCTCCCGTCTCCTAGTATTTAGCACTAAAGGATTCTGGGTACTTTAGAATGAAATCACTTGCAAAACAGGGCTCTTACCCTAGGTCAGGATAATCCCAGCCCTGCTCAAGTTACTAAACTGCATAAAAGTGAATGCAAATTTTGGGATGCTTATGTATATATACAGTTTTATGGTAGATAGATGCCAACAGATTATCAAAAGGTGACTTCCTTTTGCTCATTGACCTTTCTCAGAAAATTAGGAACCTTAATTTCTTGTATTGCATAGTTCCACTGATAGAGATCTATCTTTCTTCGGTATCCTATGTTCTTTTACTCCTGCAATTGATCTTTTAGACTGTAATTTTTTTTTAAACAGAAATGGAGCACTCTAATGTTTTGAAATTTGCTTTTTTCTGCATCTTTCCACACCAGTGTATATAACTCTCTCATTCTAAAAGAGAATGGCTGGAAAATATCGTGAATGAACCATAATTAATTATGCCTTTTTTTTTTTTTTTTTTTTTTTTGAGACAGAGTCTCACTCTGTTGCCCAGGCTAGAGTGAGTGCCGTGGCGTCAGCCTCGCTCACAGCAACCTCAAACTCCTGAGCTCAAGCGATCCTCCTGTCTCAGCCTCCCGAGTAGCTGGGACTACAGGCATGCGCCACCATGCCCGGCTAATTTTTCCTATATATATTTTTAGCTGTCCATATAATTTCTTTCTATTTTTAGTAGAGATGGGGTCTCGCTCTTGCTCAGGCTGGGTAATTATGCCTTATTAATGATGATTTATGTTCTAATCACACCTGAACAAGTATTTTCATAGGATAAGTCACCAATTGTGGAATTGTTTTGGGGAAAAGAATACTGAATATGTCTGTTCAGATCTTTTACCTGTTTTGAAAATTGTGTTATTATTGAATTTCAAAGGGGCTAATACTGCCTAATTTCAGGCAATATTGGCCCTCTAACTATGTTCTTTTTCAAAATTTTTATTGGTGTTTCTAAGTCCTTGAAATTTTCATGAATTTTAGAATCACCTTGCAAGATTGAAACTTTGGCATTTTGATTGGGATTGTGTTGACTCTGTAGCCCTAATTGGGGAGGTCTGACACCTTAACGATATTGAATTTTCTGATCTTTGAACACTATATATCTCTTCATTTGTTAAGGACTTCTTTAATTGTTTTGTAGTTTTTCAGCGTACAGCTTCTGCACATTTTTGTCAGATTCACCTCTGAGTATTTCATCATTTCGATCCTGTTTTAAATGGTATTTCCAACTTCAATTTCTGATTGTTCATTGTTAGTATGAAGAAATACAATACACATTTTTTGATCTTGTATCCTATGATCTTGCTAAATTCACTTACTAGTGGCATTTTCGTAGATACCACAGGATATTTACATAGATGATTTTGCTATTTTCAAATACAGACAGGTTTACTTCTACCTTCCAAGTGCTTATTGTACTGGCTGGGACCTCCAGTATAATGTTGAATGGGAGTAGTGAGTGTGGATGTTCTTGCTTGTTTCTGATCTTAGGAGGATACCACTCACTCTTTACCACTAAGCTTTTTGTAGGTGCCCTTTATCAAGGTTAAGAGGTTCTATTGCCAAGCGTTGTAGCATGCCTGTAGTCCCAGCTGCTACTCCTACTAAGCTGAAGGATCGCTTGAGCCCAGGAGTTCTGGGCTGTAGTGTGCTCTGCCTGTCGGATGTCCGCACCAAGTTCAGCATCAGTGTGGTGACCCCCCCAGGAGTGGGGCACCACCAGGTTGCCTGTGGGGGGTGAACTGACCCAGATCAGAAATGGAGCAGACCAAAACTTCCATGCTGATCATACTAAGTTTTTTCTATTTTAAAATCAGAAGTAGATATTGTATTTTGTCAAATGCTTTTTAAAGTGCATCTATTTAGGTGATTATAAGATTTTTCTTCTTTAGTCTAAGATGAATTTACGTTGACTTTAATGTTCAACCTTGAATTTCTCCCATAAACCTTTCTTGACCATTATCCTTTTAATGTATTGTCGTATTTGAATTGCTAACATTTCATTAAGAATTTTTGCATTTATATTCATAAAGAACTTTTTCTAGTTTTCTTATACTGTTTGTACTGTTTTCATCTGGGTGGTATCAAGGTGATGTTGGTTTCAGAATAACTTGAAAAGTATCCTCTTGTTATTCGGTTTTTTGGATGAGTTTGGGTAAATTGGCATTATTTCATCTTTAAGTGTTTGGTGTATTCACCAGTGAATACATCTGGTCCTAAGATTTTGTGGGAAGGTTTTAAAGTACAGATTCAATTTCTGTAATATTGTATTGGTCTATTCAAGTTACCTCTTTTTAAGTGTGCTTTGGTAACTTGTGTCTTTCTGTGAAATGGTCCATTTCATCTGGTCTGAATTTATTGGAATAACATTCAAAATACTTTTTATAATCTGTTTATAATTTATTAATGTATAAGTTACCTACAGTAAATTTTACCCTTTTTAGTGTAGAATTATACAGGTTTTGTCAAACATAGTTCTGTAACCACTAAAATCAAGATATAGGATATTTCTGTTGTGTTCCCCAAAATCCCCATTGACTGTAGTCAACCTCTTCAACAGCCTCTGGTAGCCCCTGATCTTTTTTCTGTCCCTATACTTTTGTTTTTGCAAGCATGTCATGTATATGGGATAATATAGTATGTCGCCTTTTGCATTTCATACAAGTTGTGTGAATGAGTGGTTTTCATCATTTAGTAGCATTCCAGTGTCTGCACCATGTGTTCGTCCATTTCCTAGTTGAAGAACATTTGAGTCATTTCCTATTTCTGAAAATTGTGAATAAAGCCAATTGTGAATAAGCATGTGAACAGATTTTTATGACCCCATCTTTTTAATATTTATATTCATAGAATACATAGTGATTTTTACCTTTCAGTCCAGATTTATTTGTGTCTTTTCTCTTTTTCTCCTGATCAGTCTGGCTAGTGGTTTATCCATTTTATTCTACTTCTCAAAGAACAAGCTTTTGATTCATTGGATTGTCTCTTTTTCCTTGTTACATTGTTAATATTTTATTGACCTCTGCTCTTAGGCTTATCTCCTTTCTTCTGCTTACATTATGTTTAAAATTTTTCTTCTCTAGTTAAGGTGTAGCCACAGTCATTGATTTGAGACTTTACTTTTTTTCTAGTATGGATTTATAGTGTAATAAATTTCCTTCTAAGTATTTTCTTAGCTGCATCCTACAAAGTTAGATATGCTATATTTGCATTTCCATTCATTTCAAGAAACTTTCTAATTACCGTTTTGAATGCTTCTGACCAGTGAGTTAATTTCTGTGATTTGGGAATTTTCCAGATACCGTTATGGATTTCTAATTTAATTGCAACATACTTTTGTCAGAAAACATACTTTTTTATTATTTTAGTCCCTTTGAATCTTTTGAGGCTTGTTTTATGGCTTGGCATGTGATTTGTCTTGGTAAATATTCTTTGTGCGCTTGAAAAGAATGTATATTCTTCTATTATTGAGTGGAGTATTCTAATAAAAATTAGGTCTGGTTTATTGGTAGTGGTGTGCAAGTCGTCTATATCCTTTCTGATTTTCTTTCTTATTGTTAATTGAGGGAAGGGTTCTGAAATCTCTTGATTATAAGGATTTGTCTATTTCTCCTGTTAGATTTTGCTCAAGTATTTTGATGCTTTATTATTAATTGCTGCATAAACATTTAGGATTTAGGATTGTATATCCTCTTTTTTTTTTTTTTGAGACAGAGTCTCACTCTGTTGCCCGGGCTAGAGTGCCGTGGCGTCTGCCTAGCTCACAGCAACCTCAAACTCCTAGGCTCAAGCGATCCTACTGCCTCAGCCTGCCGAGTAGCTGGGACTACAGGCATGCGCCACCATGCCTGGCTAATTTTTTTTCTCTATATTTTTTTTTTAGCTGTCCAAATCAATTCTTTCTATTTTTTAATAGAGACGGGGTCTCGCTCTTGCTCAGGCTGGTCTCGAACTCCTGACCTTGAGCGATCCTCCCGCCTCGGCCTCCCAGAGTGCTAGGATTACAGATGTGAGTCACCGTGCCCGGCCTGTATATCCTCTTGATGAGTTGACTCCTTTATCAGTATGAAATTACTTTCTTTATTCCGTTATTCTTTGCTCTGGAATCTACTTTGTCAGATATTAATGAAGCTATTTCTATCTTTTGATTAGTATTGGCATAATTTATCTTTTTTCATACTCTTACTCTACTTGTCTTTATATTTGAAGTACATTTTCTGTAGGCAGTGTATAATTGGGTTTGCTCCTTTTAAATGCAAATTGACAATCTGTTCATTTTAGTTGGATTGTTTAGACCATTTAATTTTAATGTAATTATTATGGTTGGATTTTAAATCCACCATATTGCTATTAGGGTTTTTGTTTGTTTGTTTTACTGGAAATCCCTTTATCTTCTAATATTTGTTTTTTGTTCATACCGTTTATTCTTCTGTTTTTTTTCCTGCCTTGTTTCAAAATAATTGAGTCTTGTTTCTTTTCATCATTCCATTTTACCTCCTTTGTTGGCTTTTTTGCTATAATTCTTTGTTTCATTAGTTGATTCAGTGTACTTTCAAGTAATATTACACCACTTCACATATAGTATAAGCACCCAATACGCTTTTATTTTCTCCTCCCATCCTTTATTCTTTTGTCACTTCTGCATGTTATAAACTGGACACTATTTTGTTGCTAATTTTTAAAATAGTGAATTATCTTTTAAAGAGGTTTAAAATATGTAAGAAAGTATCTCTTATATTTACCCACATAATTTACTATTTCTGACGCTCTTCATTCCTTTATGTTAATATAGATTTCCCATCTGGTATTCTGTTTCTTCTGCCTAAAGAATTTTCTTTAATTTCCTATCATGTAGGTCTGCTCGCAACAAAATCTTTAAGCTTTCCTATATAAGTTGAGTATCGTTTATCTGAAATGGTTGGGACCAGAAGTGTTTCAGATTTTGGAACTTTTTAATTTTGAAATATTTTCATATACATAATGAGATATCTTGGAGAGGGGACCTAAGTCTAAACATGAAATTCATTTATGTTTCATGAACACCTTATACACATAACCTGAAGGTAATTTTATACAGTATTATTAATAATTTTTTGCATGAAACAGAGTTTGTGTACATTGAACCATCAGAAAGCAAAGGTGTCACCTTCTCATGTCAGCACTTAAAGTTTCAGATTTTCGAGATTTTGGATTTTAGGTTAGGGATGCTCAACCTGTATCAGAAAAAGTATTTAACTTGCCTTCATTATTGAAAGATATTTTTGCTGAGTTGCTAGGTTGGCAGGATTTTTTTTCCCTTTGAGTACATTAAAGATTTTGCTCCACTTATCTCTCTTGCGTTGTTTACAACGAGAAGTCTGCTGGCATCTTAACTTTGCTACAATGTAGTTTTTCCACCCCCCTGGCTGCTTTTTAGATTTTCTCTTTTTTATTTGTTTTAAGCCATTAAGATGTGCCTTTGTGTTATTTTCTTTTTTGCTTTTTATGGAATTTTCAAATGCTTGATGGATTCATTGAGCTTTTTTGTACCTGTGGCTTTATAGTTTTCATTAAATAAGGTAACTTTTTTGCCTTTCTCTCTTTTTTGTAACAGTTTGAGATAGAATTCACCATTTAAAGGGCTCATTTAGTGTTTTCTGTATATTCACAGAGTTGTGCAACATTTACCACAATCAGTTTGAGAACATTTTCATCATCCCAAGAAGGAACCATTAGCAGTCCTCCCTCTGGTGGACGGGAATACGTCCTGCCTTGGTTCTTTGTGAACCTGGGGGTTCTTGCCCAGCAGTCCTTTGGGTGTTTCTTCCTCTGTCTCAGGCAGTTTCTCACATGCGTGTGCTGATCATTACTCAGTTGAAAACTTGAGGAGGACCATCTTATCAACAAGTGCCAGAGTACAGATTGAATATTGTGTTGCAAGTTATTACCATTATGTTCTTAGTCACTGAGTCCCATGCCTACTACTGTTTGATTATAAAGTTATGACAATATCTGAAACATTTCTGGGAAGTATTTTTACTTGTATAATGCATATACAGTACAAATTTTGTTTAGTTACATGGTTCTTGGTGCAGTTATCCCTTGGGTACTCTGGTCCTAAAACGCAACTAAACCAAATATCTTGTTTTCCTTTTTGCTTTAAGGCAAGATTCTTATTTTATGGGGTACAGATATGAACAGCCTCTGAGATACTAGAATTTGTTTTTGTTTTTCATAAATCCCAATGAATCATAATGTTCAAATATCAGATTTATCATTACTATAAATTATTTTTACCTTTTCTCTCATATTTGCAGTCCTTTAAAGAGTAAATTCTTTCCCATTGTGCTCTTAAAAATAAAGATGCAATCTAAATATTGATATATTAACTTAAATTTTTGGTTTAATCTTCTAAATAGAGAGTTTATAACTTAATTGTAGCAGTGAATTGTTCAAGAATAGCTAACACGTCCCATTTTGGCCCCTTCCTACAAGTTTTTGGATAATAAGTTACTCATCAAAGCATCTAAGTCTTATTTAATCCACAAAATTGTACAGAACACTATATAATCCTTCCCCATTTTTACCTTCTTTTACAGGAAAAGTAAGAAGCTTAAGCTCATCTTTATGGTCACTAACTCACTTGACAGCTTTGCATTTGAGTGACAATTCCCTGTCCCGCATTCCTTCAGACATTGCCAAGCTTCACAATCTGGTGTATCTGGACCTGTCATCTAATAAAATCCGTAGTTTACCGGCAGAACTTGGAAACATGGTATCACTCAGGTATGCAGATTCAACTTAGTCCATACAGTCCATACTATCTCTATACCTCCTAAAACAAAATTATAGCCTTTGCTTTGTTAGGAAACAGCACTGTTCATTTAATAGCATTTAACAAAAGTAAACATAACTATATACTTTATGAAAAAGTTTCTGGGAAAATCAAATGTCAACTAATAAAAAATTAAGTAGATTCACTGCCTGAGATTTTTATTGCTATGTTTTGTGTAATGTACTTATTCTTGAACCAAAAGTTTTGGACAAAGTAGGTGTAAACGACGATAAAGCACTTGTGTTATCCCACATACTCACCGTGACGGACAGTTGGGGCACCATACCATCCTTCGTAGCACCGTGTGGTCCAGGAAGCCATTGCCAATTGGAGAAACCTTTTTTGCCATCCCAGGGCTTGTATGTATGATAGTAAAACTTGGACTTGAAAGAAGCCAAGTTAGTTTTTCAATTTGGAGGATTATAGTGTGATGTATAGGATTTAGAGTCGCATGGAATTCAGGTTGGAATCTTGACTTTGCCATTTACAAGTTGTGTGATGTTGGGCAAGCTTCTTAACCCATTTAGGGATAATTTGAGATAATGAGTAAAAAGCCCGTAGCACCCTGTCTGGCACGTACTGTATTTTAACAAATGGTAATTACTAGTTTTTTTATTACCTCTGTTTTATAAGGTGAATAATAGCTATTCAAGTTAAAAACAAATCCAAATTCCAGCTCCTCTGTTAATCCCGATGGAATATTTTATCCATTTCATAGCACCTGCCTTTTCTGCATGGTTCCATCCATGGTTCCACTGGGTTTTCTCCTGCCTTCTGCCATTAGCTATGTAGTAAAAATGAATAAGGACTTCATGAAAGTTCCTTTGCCTTTATTGCTCCCAGGCCAGCCTTTTGACATTTTTCTCAGATTAATTATTGAGTATATAATATAATCACTTTTAGTCCTTTGGAACAAATTTGCTTGAAGAACTTTCTTTTCCATGTATATATTTGGAGATTAAACAGGAGCCCCAGTTATGCAGAACTAGTTTTTCTTGTTCATTTTATGGCCTTACAGACTTTTGGTTTTCTCAGTAGTGACCTAGATTGACTTAAATTTCAAGAACCAAAGATGATAGAAATAGTTTTCCTTCATACTTAAAAAATTGATAAATAAAACTTAATTTAGGAAATTGCCAGTATCTCGTTGTTAGGTCTCTGGGTCCCCCCCCCCCATTGAAGATTTCTTTGACATTTATAGTATGGTTATCTGTATAAAACAAATTACTAAAATGATCATGAGTAGTTAATACAGCTGATGTTATTTCTAAAGTGAAACTTTAGTAAATATAATACAAATTATAAAGTTAATGGTGCAGCTATCATAAGCTCTTTTGAATTTTGAGTTGTTACTACATGATCATTTTATCATTTTAGTTCCTTTTTTTTGAGATGGAGTTTCACTTTGTCACCCAGGCTAGAGTGCAGTGGCATAATCAGAGCTTACTGCAACCTCACACTCCTGGCCTCAAGCGATCCTCTCACCTCAGCCTCCTGTGAAGTGCTAGGAGTACAGGCATGAGCCACCGGGCCCAGCCTCTCTTTAAACAGTTCACATGTTAGGCTGTTTTATCTGTTGAATCTAATACTTTTTAAATGGAGGCTTATATTTAGTCTTTTATCCCCTTGTTTCACTTTTCTAGTAATTCGTTTTTTCCTGTATTTTACAAAACTATTGCTCTATAGCAGTTGGTTTTTCCCCTACCTCCCGCCATATAGCAGTTGGTTTTATTTTAACCACATAGAGTTCATGAATCACTGTACTAGACATTGGAATATAACATAAAATCTTGTCATTCTCAGTTGCTTGTATTCTTAGAAATTACATTGTTGACTTTAACAGTTAAAGGTTAATATGTTTTCTGAAATCCTGGAATTTTTACATCAACAGGGAGCTCCATTTAAATAACAACCTGTTACGAGTTCTGCCTTTTGAACTGGGAAAACTGTTTCAGTTGCAGACTTTAGGCCTGAAAGGTATGACTTCCATATTTGTGCTTCTTATGGTTTGTATGTATGTCTTTGGATCTAAAGAAGCTGGAAGGATTCTTTTGCCAGGGGATTTTTTTTTTTCTTTTTCTTTTTTTTTTTTTGTACAGGATCACTTTTCCTTAGACTTCATCAGTTTCTTAGATGTATACCAATGGTTTTCTCTCATTTCTTCAGGTGTAGACTGTCTACAGTTTTTGAATTCTGTTTTGCTCCTGGCCCAGCCTTGTTTTTCTGGCCTCTGTTTTAGTCGATCCCCCATGTTTTGATGATACGTTCCTGAGGATACACTTTCTTTATTTCATTGTTATAAGCAGCTTTTTTTCCTTATGTTCAATCTCAAAAAATGGAGATTCTTCATAAAGTGCAGAAATCCGTTTGAGCCCGCTAATTAATAAAGATTAGGATTTAAGCATATTTTTTAAAGCTTAATTTATGAGGACTTGGTTAATATGTTAGCAATTGGGGGCATAATTAATCCAGCAAGAACTATTGGAAATATATATTATTTAAGCCAGCAAGATTAAAAGTCACATTTTGACAATATGTCAATGCCTGTAAATTTTTTATCACATTAAGTGATCCTTCACCAGTCTTGGGCAGGTGTGTCCTGCCTACTGTACAGTTGCTTCCTTCACAGAAGGTTACTGGATAAAGAGATCAAGAATTGTACTCTTATTTCTTAAAAATACAGATATAAAATTACATTTTATTCCTATAAATCCACTTCATTTATCAAAAAAACAGTATTTAAAAAATACAAATACATGTTTACAAATGCAAAATCATATTCAACAAACATCAGTTGTAAATGGTTCTTTGGAAAGTTTTTTTATGTGTGGGCTAGACTGGCTGATGCTTATTAAAATAAAGGCCAGTGAAATGTAGAGTGAAGATTTTTTTCTGTTATATCTCACAGCCTAGTCCTTTTTCTTTGTATCCTGTTTTTAAATTTGAAGAACAAAAGTACTGTGTAGCAAAGTGTGTTCATATGCTTGACCACCAGAATTAACAATGAATATTTTGTCACTTTCCTGTTAATTTTTATTTATTTATTTTTCTTTCTTTCTTTTTTTTTTTGGAGACAGAGTCTCGCTCTTTTGCCCTGGCTAGAGTGCCATGGCGTCAGCCTAGCTCACAGCAACCTCAAACTCCTGGGCTTAAGCAATCCTACTGCCTCAGCCTCCCAAGTAGGTGGGACTACAGGCATGTGCCACCATGCCTGGCTAATTTTTTTTTATATAGTTTTAGTTGTCCAGCTAATTTCTTTCTATTTTTAGTAGAGATGGGAGGGTCTCACTCTTGCTCAGGCTGGTCTCCAACTCCTGACCTCGAGCGATCCTCTGCCTCGGCCTTCCAGAGTCCTAGGATTACAGGCGTAAGCCACCTTGCCTGGCCACTTTTCTGTTAATTTTTAAATGTAAAATAAATAAAACCTTACAAAATGTTGAGGCTTTTTTATTCCTCTTTCAGTCCTTCTCATGGCAGAGGCAGTTATTATTGTATGTCCTTCCAGTTCAGAGTTTTATAATTTTACAGAATGTATTTTACAAACCATAATTTATATTCACTAAGAATTTTCACTAACTTTATTTGATGATAGGGTCATTAGTCACAAATTTTCATACTGAGTTAATATGCATAAAAGCATCTAAAATGTAAACGTTTGCAGGGCTAGGGCAGTCTTTATGGCACCTTCATTTTTGATGATCTCTTGCTCTTCCATTTCAAAAAGATCCTTTATTCTTTTACACCTAGACTTTTATGTTCTTCCTTGGAAGTACAGTTTCAAAGAGACATTTGTTTATCTGAGATATCCTGTTGGACAGTATTACACACCTGTCTGTAATTGCAGTCTTTTCACTGATTTCACCTTTTTTGGATAAATCCTGTTGTTTTTCTGAGCTTTTTGCAGCTTACACTTTAATTCTAATGTTGTGCCGGCTACTTCTTAAAGTGATTCTATCATCTTTGCTCTCTCTGAAAACTTGCTATCATTGATTTCTCATGGTACCTCTTAATTATTTGGAAGAGAGAAAAATGTATCACTTCATAGTCATGTCTATTTGCTACAAAATACATTCATACAGAGCCAGTTTTTCTGCCTGATGAATCAGTTCAGACAATTTTTTTTAAAGTTGATTGTATAAGGCTTGCATGCTTTGCTTCCCCCCCCCCACATTTTTCATATTCTTCAAATTGTGCTATGGTAAAAGACAGGACTGTGACTTTAGATGCTTACTTTTTTTTACTTAAACTTTTTATTTTGAGATACTTGTAGATTCACATGCATTTGTGAGAAATAATGCAGAATAGTCTTTGTACCCTTTACCCATTTTTCCCTTAATGATACTATCTTTCAAAACTGTAGTTTCACAGTATCATAAGCAGAGCAGTCAAGATACAGAACATTTTGTGAAATAAGCTAGGCACAGAGAGACACATACTGCATGATCTCATTTACATGTGGAATCTTAAAATGTCAAACTCAGGGAAGTAGAGAGCAGAAATGGTTGTTACCAGAGGCTGGGGATTGTGGGTGGGGTGTAAAGGGGAGATGTTGGTCAAAGGGTACAAAGTTTCAGTTAGACAAGGGGAATAGGTCTGGTGATCTATTGCACAGCATGGTGACTATGGTTAATAATGAAGTGTATTTTGAAATGACTAAAAGAATGGATTTAAATGTTCTCAACACAAATAAGTATTTGAGGTGATGAATATGTTAATTAGCCTGATGTGATCATTCCACAGTATATACATGTATCGTAACATTGCATCATACCTCATAAATACATACAATTATTTGCCACTTTTACAAAGATACAGGACATTTCCATCGCCAAAGGATCCCTTTGCTTCCCTTTTATAGCCACACCTACATTTTTCCTGCCCCAGCTCTCTGCTGACAACCACTGATTCATTCTCTACTTCTGTAATTTCACTGTTTCAGGAATATTATTAAATGGAATCATACCGTACGTAACCTTTTTGAGATTGGCTTTTCCCCCTCAGGTTTATTCTTTGGCTCTTCATCCAGGTGATTGTGTGTATTGCCAGTTTGTTCCTTTATATTGATAACTAGTATTCCATAGTCTGAATGTGTCATGCTTTGTTTGACCATTCTCTGCTGAAGGATATTTGGGTTGCTTCCAATTTGGGGCTGTTATGAGTAAAGTTGCTGTGAGCATTCCATGTGCAGGTTATTGTGTGAATGTAAGTCCTCATTTCTTTAGGATAAATGCCCAAGAGTGCCGTTGCTGGATCATTTGGGGGGTTGCGTGTTTAAATTTTTAAGAAATTGCAAAACTGTTTTCCATAGTGACAGTACTGTTTTACATTCCTACCAGCAGTGTGTGGGTGATCCATTTCCTGCATCTTCGCCAGCATTTGATGTTGTCATTATTTTTATTTTAGCCATTCTGATGTGTAGTCATATCTCATGGTTTTGATTTATAGTTCTCTGATGGCTGAAAACATTGAACATCTTTGTATGTGCTATTTGTCATCTATTTTTTTCTTCTGTTAAATATCTTCTTCATGTCTTTGTCCATGTTCTAATTGGATTGTTTGCTTGTTTATTGGAGTCGTTTATATATTCTAGATACTTGTCCTTTGTTGGATATGTGGTTTGGTACATATTTTCTCCCAGTATGTAACCTGTCTTTTCTTCCTTTTAACAGGACCTTTTGCATGGTAAAAGTTTTAAATTTTGATGAAGTCCATTTATAAGTTTTTCCTTTTATGGATCATGCTGAATCTGAGAACTCTTTAACAGCTCTAAATCTCAAAGATTTTTCTCCTATGTTTCGCTCTAAAAGTTTTGTTTTCCATTTAAGTCTGTGATCCACTTTGATTTAAAATTGAGTTAAAATATGTGAGGATTAGTTAAAGATTTATTTATTTATTATTTATTTATTTTTTTGCTGTGGATGTTCCAATGGCTCCAGCACCATTTTTGGATAGGCTGTCTTGCCTCCATTGAATTATTTTTGAACCTTTGTCAAAAATCGGTTGGGCATATCTGTGTGGATCTGTTTCTGGGTTCTCTGTTCTGTTCCATTGATCTATGTGTCTATCCTTCCAACACACACACAGTTAATTGTAGCTCTGTAAGTAGCTCTGTACGTCTTAATAGGGTAGACTGATTCCTCAATTTCAGTCTTCTTTTTCAAAATTGTTTTAGCTCTTCTAGTTTCTTTTGCCTTTCTTTATAGACTTTAATCTTGTCTATTGTTGCAAAAAATATTGCTGGGAGTATGATGTGAATTATGTTAAACCTGTGTATCAGATTGGGAGAGTTGACATCTTTACTGTGTTGAGTCACTCAATCTATGAACATGCTATATGTCTCTGTTTATTTAGTTCCTCATTGACTTTTTTCATCAGTGTGCTGTAGTTTGGGGCATATAAGTCCTGTACTTGTTTTGTTAGGTTTATACCTAAGTCTTTTTGTTTTTGTTTTGAGTGATTGTAAATGTTATTGTATTGTAAAATTTGCTGTCCATGCATGTTATTCCAAGTATATAGAAGTAGTCATCTGTTGCTTAACCACAGGGATAGTTCTGAGAAATGCATCATTAGATGCAAGCATCACAGAGCATACTTTCACAAACCTAGATGGTGTAGCCTATTACACACCTAGGCTATATAGGATAGCCTATTGCTCCTGGGCTACAAACCTGTATAGCATATTACTATACTGAGTACTGTGGGCAGCTGTAAGTATGTGTATATCTAAAAATAGAATGTTACGGTAGAATATTATATTATAGTCTTACAGGACATGGTCCACTGTTGACCAAAGCATTATGTGGTGCATGACTGTACAATGGATTTTTTAATGTTTGTTTTATATCCTACCATTTAGTTGCATTCACTTCCAGGAGTACTAGAAGGTGTTTGGTTTTTTTGTACATTTCTTGGGCTTTTCTATGTAGAAAATCATAGGAATTTTTGCCTCTGCATGCATGAAGGTTGTTTGTCTATAGTTTTGGCATGTTTTATATTTATACTCTGTTTTTGGTAGCAGAGTAATATCAGCTTCATGTAATGAATTTGAAAGTATTCCCTTCCATCTTCTGGAAGAAATTCTGTAGAACTGATATTAATTCTTTAAGTGTTTGCTAGAATTTTCCAGTGAAAACATTTGGGCCTGGAGATTTCTTTTTTGGACATTTTAAAATTACAAATTCATTTTCTTAATAGCTGTAGGACTATTCAGATTGTCTATTTCTCATAATGAGTTAGTTGTGACAGTTGTGTTTTTTTGCAGAAGTGGTCCATATGTCACACACACGTATATACACATATAAATATATGGTTGTTCATAGTGTTCCCTTATCCGTTTGCTGTCTGCATGGTCTATAGTAATAGCCTGTTTCATTCCTGATATTGGTAATTTTTGTCTTTTCTCTTTATCAGTCTTGCTAGAAGTGTGTCAGTTTTATTGATATTTTCAAAGAAACAGCTTTTTAAAAAATTTCTTCTATTTTTCAGTTTTCAATTTCATGAATTTCTGCTCTTTGGTATTGCCTTCCTTCTTGCTTTTGGGTTTATTTTGTTCTTTTTCTCTAGATTCTTGAGGTGGTAGTTTAGATTATTGAATTGAGACTTTTCCTCTTTTCTAATGTATCTTTCAACCCAGCTTTAGTTATGCCCAGCCACACATTTTGAAATGGTTGTATTTTCATTTTCACTTGCTCAGTACATTTAAAAATTTCCCTTGAGGCCGGGTGCGGTGGCTCACGCCTGTAGTCCTAGCACTCTGGGAGGCCAAGGCGGGTGGATTGTTTGAGCTCAGGAGTTCGAGACCAGCCTGAGCAAGAGCAAGACCCCGTCTCTACTAAAAATAGAAAGAAATTATATGGACAGCTAAAATATATATGGAAAAAATTAGCCAGGTGTGATGGCGCATGCCTGTAGTCCCAGCTACTCGGGAGGCTGAGGCAGGAGGATTGCTTTAGCCCAGGAGTTTGAGGTTGCTGTGAGCTAGGCTGACGCTATGGCACTCTAGCCTGGGCAACAGAGTGAGACTCTGTCTCAAAAAAAAAAAGAGAAACAACAAAAATATTCCCTTGATACTTTCTCTTTGACTTGTGGATTATTTAGAATTTTCCAGTGCTTGGAGATTCTCCTATTGTCTTTCAGTTATGGTTTTCTTGTTTGTTTGTTTGTTTTAAGAGATGAGTTCTCACTGTGTTGCCCAGGCTGGCCTCAAATTCCTAGGACTCCAGCCATCTTCCTGCCCCAGCCTCCTGAATATACCTGGGATTACAGGCATGCACCACCACACCTGGCTTAGTTTGTGATTTGTAATATGATTTCATTGTGGTCAGAGTATACATTCTGTATGACTGTAATTCTTTTAAATTTGTCCAAGTTTGTTTTATGGCCTAGGATTTGGCCTATCCTGGTATATGTTCCTTGAACACTGGAAAAGAATATGTATTTTGTTATTGGGCAAGATGGTCTATGAATGTCTATTAGATCCTATATATTAACCTAATGTCTATTAGATTGATAGTGTTGAGGTTTTTATTGAGTTCTATCAATAGTTAAGAGAAGGATGTTAAAGTCTCCAACTATAATTGTAGATTTATCTATTTTCCTTTCTGTTCTGTCGGTTTTTGCATAAAATATTTGGCAGTTCTGTTGCTTGGAAACACATTTAAAGTTGCAGTGTCTTCTTGGGGGATTGACCCTTTATCATTACATACTATCACTCTCTGTCTCTGGCAATTTTATTTCCTCTGAAGTTCTCTTTATTTTATTTTAATATAGCCACAGCTGTTTACCTTTGTTCAAATTATACGTGATACAGATGTATTTCCATTCCTTTCCTGCCTGTGGTGTTATATTTGAAGTGAGTTTCCCTGTATAGCATATAGTTGGGTCATGTTTTTTAATCCACTGTGCCAATCTGTCTTTTTTTTTTTTTTTTTTTTTGGAGACAGAGTCTCACTCTGTTGCCCAGGCTAGAGTGCCGTGGCATCAGCCTAGCTCACAGCAACCTCAAACTCCTGGGCTTAAGCAATCCTTCTGCCTCAGCCTCCCGAGTAGCTGGGACTACAGGCATGCGCCACCATGCCTGGCTAATTTTTTCTATATATTTTTAGTTGTCTAGATAATTTCTTTCTATTTTTTAGTAGAGACAGGGTCTCGCTGTTGCTCAGGCTGGTCTTGAACTCCTGAACTCAAACAATCCACCCGCCTTGGCCTCCCAAAGTGCCAGGATTACAGGCGTGCGCCACCGTGCCTAGCCCAATCTGTCTTTTTAATTTGGCATATTTAGACCATTTATGTTTAAGGTGGTTATTGATAAGTTGGGGCATGAGTCTGCCATTTTATTTTTTGTGTTCTATTTGTTCATCCAATTTTCTTGTTACTCTATTTTCTTTTTCCTGCCTTCTGTGGGTTTCCTAAGCATTTGTTTTCGATATTTGTTTTGATTCATCAGTGGTATTTTGAGTATATCTGCATAGATTCTTAGTGGTTGCTCCAGGTAGTACATTGTGTATGTGTAACTTATCACAGTCTAGTGGCGTTATTTTACCAGTTCAAGTGAAATGCAGGAACCTTAACTCTCTTTATATCCTTCTATTCGTCCCCATTTATAATGTAATTGCCTAAAACACTTCCTCTACATACATGTAGAATCACATCAGTGTTACATAATTTTTTTTAACTGCCAAACATGATTTAGAAAGTTTGAGAGGAGGAGGCCAGGCATGGTGGCTCACGCCTGTAATCCTAGCACTCTTGGAGGCTGAGGCGTGAGGGAGGATCACTCAAGGTCAGGAGTTCGAGAAAGAAATTAACCGGGCAACTAAAAATATGTAGAAAAAATTAGCTGGGCATGGTGGCAGATGCCTGTAGTCCCAGCTACTTGGGAGGCTGAGGCAGTAGGATTGCTTGAGCCCAGGAGTTTGAGGTTGCTGTGAGCTCGGCTGACGCCATGGCACTCTAGCCTGGTCAACAGAGTGAGATTCTGTCTCAAAAAAAAAAAAAAAAAAAAAAAAAAAAGAAAAGGAATGAAAAATTAGCTGGGCATGGTATTACATGCCTGTAGTTCCCAGCTACTTGGGAGGCTGAGGCAGGAGGATCACCTGAGCCCAGGAGTTTGAGGTTGCTGTGAGCTAGGCTGATGCCATGGCACTCTAGCCTGGGCCATGTCTCAAAAAAAAAAAAAAAAAAAAAGTGTAAGAGAAGGAAAGCACACATTTGCCCATAATTTTTGTTTACCATCTTTTTTTCTTCTTTTCTAATGTTCCAAGGTTTGTTCTTTTATCATTTCCTTTCTATTTAGAGAACTTCCTTTATTGGTTTCCTTAGGGCAGATCTACTGACAGCAGATTCTCTGAGTTTTTCATCATCCAAGAATGTCTTTATTTCTCTCTCATTCCTGAAGGATATTTTCACTGAATATAGGATTCTGGGTTTGACAGGTTTTTTTTCTTTCAGCACTTGAAAAATATTGTGTCACTTCCATTTGGCCTCTATGGTTTGGATGAGAAATCAGCTATCATTCAATTTTTTTTTTTTGAGACAGAGTCTCACTGTTGCCCGGGCTAGAGTGAGTGCCGGGGCATCAGCCTAGCTCACAGCAACCTCAAACTCCTGGGCTCAAGCGATCCTCCTGCCTCAGCCTCCCGAGTAGCTGGGACTACAGGCATGCACCACCATGCCCGGCTAATTTTTTCTATATAGATTTTTAGCTGTCCATATAATTTCTTTCTATTTTTAGTAGAGATGGGATCTCGTTCTTGCTCAGGCTGGTCTCGAACTCCTGAGCTCAAACGATCCACCCGCCTCAGCGTCCCAGAGTGCTAAGATTACAGGGGTGAGCCACCGTGCCCGGCCATTCAAATATTTTTTTCTCCTACAGATAAGGTGTCATTTTTCTCTAGCTGCTTTTAAGATTTGTTTTTTGTCTTTTGTTTTCAGAAGTTTAATTATGATATGTCTTGCTTGCTGTGGGCTCCTTTGGTTTTTTCCTGTTTAGGGGTTCACTCAGTGTCTTTTTTTTTTTTTTTTTTTTTTTTTTTTTTTTATTTCCATGACACTTCCTTGTCTGAACACTCAGTGTCTTGAATCTGTATGTTTATATTTCTCGCCAAGGGTGAGAGTTTTCGGTGGTTATTTATTATTATTTTTTAATGCTTTTTCAGTACTGTCTTCTTTCTCCTTTGCTTCCAAGCCCCTGATGACATAAACATTAAATCTTTTGTTACAATCCCACCTGAGTCCTGGAGACTCTGTTCTTTTTTTGGGGAGGGTGGGGTCTGTTTTCTTTCTGTTGTTCAGATGAGGTCATTATTTCTATTGTTCTATCTTCTCGTTCACTGATACCCTTCTCCCTCTACTCTGCTGTTGACCCCATCTACTGAGCTTCTTATTTTTTGGTTTTAATATTTCCATTTGGTTTTTAATGTGTTTCCTTTATTTGCCAGAACTTTGTTTTTCTTTGCTGAGTCTTCCTGTTTTTTCATTTATTTCAAGCATGTTTGTAATTTCTTATTGAAGCATTTTTATCATGACTGCTTTATCTTGGTCATCTAATGTTTCTGTCATCTCAGTATTAGAATCTATTGTTCATCTCTTTTCATTTGAAATCTTCCTGGTTCTTGGTGTGATGAGCGATTTTCACTTGAAACTGGACTTATTATGTTATGAGACTGTATTTTATTTAAACTTTATTTTAGCTGGCTTCCTCTAACACTGCTTTGGCAAGAGGAGCAGGGGCACTGTCTCCTTACTGCCAGCAGAGGTAGCAGTTCAGGTTCCACTCAGCCTCTGTTGACACCTGTCAGTACTGCTGGGCAGGGGTGGCAACTTTGGCTCTCCACGTAGTCTCCACAGACACTGCACTGATGTGGCGTCTTTACCTGGGAGATGTGAAAGTCTTGACTGTTCGGCCTCCTCTGACAGCAAAGGAGGTGAAGGGAAGCCTTAGTGCTCCCTGAGGAGGAGGAGCTTGTTCTTGCCTTGAGGGGAGTGAAGTTGGCTCTGACACTGCCCCAGTGGGGCAGGAACACCTCCTCGCTTTGTTACCAGGGTGGAAGTCTAGACTCCCCACTTGGTCTTTGCTGTCATGGATGGAGATGGGGCCACAGTTTTTCTTTGGTGTTTAGCTGGAGTAGAGTGGTTCTTATCTAAAGCTTTTATCTTTTTAGGCAGCCCTTTCTTGGTCCTTTGGGTTTTGTTGGGTGTTTTTAGTCTGCACCAATTGGTGTTTTTGTGTTGCTGGTTTGAGCTCCATGCCTGGCATAAATGAGGCAAGAAGTAAACTCAGGAAACTCACCACTTTCTCATTCCTCAGGTTCTGAGTTCTCTAGCCATTCTGCCTTCTCTCTTTCAGATTCTTATGTTTGCTTGACACATAATGTACAGGATTTTTAGTTGCACTTAGTGGGAGGAATAGAGAAAAGTATGTTTATTCCATCTGCCCTGAAGCAAGTTCTCTCATTTACTTTGTTCCTTACTTCTGAGGACTCAATGCCATGTTTTAATTCCAGAATTTTGTTGTTGTTAACTTTATACTATGTATAATATTTTCTTTTTCTAGGTAGGGAAGAGCAGATTAATTTTAAATTTAAAGGAATTCCCAAAAGCAAGCAGACATGGGGGAAATACACCATTGGGCTTCAGATGCATTTATTAGAAAGTCATAAATGTCTTTGGGGATGGTTTTTAGTTTCATAAGAAAGATCTTAAAAGGGAAGATCGTATAGTTACAAGTACTTAGCAGTCACCTCTAAATATCTCTTGCACTAGAAAGCGACAAAAAGACAGCATCAGTGTAGGTCTGGTTAGAATAGTTGCTTGCCTGGTGTTGAGAAGTTTTTGGTTGGCTTCATTTTCTTAGGATATGCTTAACAAAGGGTCCTGATAACTTTCAGGTTATGACTGTACCTATCTCATAGAATTTTAACTAAATGAAAATTTGAAAAGCCTGTGGTAGCTGTAAAGAACTGTACACATGTCAGGAAATGATGCCCTTGTAACTTATCTTCCTACAAAGAAATTTTGCACTTAGAGCAGGACATTTTTACTTTTATAATTCTTGGAATCCTAGAATCTTAAAACTGAAAGAGATCTTAAAGGTAAATCTACCTCACTGTTTTTCCCATGCATGTAACCCAACTTATTTGAAGGATACTCCACTAGCTCGTAACACTGGACATTTCACCTTAAATAGTTTTGCTATTTGCCAACCTCCTCTCCTCTGAGTTAGCTTTTCCTGTTAGTCTCTTGGTCCTCATTCTGCTTCTGAGCCTACTCTTCATGTGAGAATGGGGGGGGAAAAACACTTTTTTCTTTAGGTTGTAATCATTCTTATAGACCATATCCTTTCATTTTCTTCATTTGGTATGCTTAAGATCTTTCACCATTTTATCTGCCTTCTTCAATATGTAGAATTTATCTAGTCTTTGTTAAAGTGAAACTGTGGCATCCAGAATAACACACACCACTTGTGTAGCATGGATAGAAACTTTGCTCTTTGAAGCACACTGCACTGTACTGTAATTTCTCATATGTACATAAGAAATCCTGAGAGGATTTGAGGCTTTTGTAGATAATGTAACTCTTTGTTTTCATTTTTGGCACAAAACAGTTATTGAATTTACAAATGGCTCATGGCCCCAGGATTTTCCTTAACTCACTAAGGAAGTGAGTTAACTCTTAAACTAAGTCTACCCCATCTTGTTACTTTATTTAGTATAATTTTTAAAAATCTAAAGTGCAAGACTACATTTGTCATTAGGATGTTTTCTTGTTAGCTTTGTGGCATTCTAGACCTTTGATTCTCTGATTCATTAATACTGGCTTTCATCTTTCCCTTCTCTAATTCCTCTTCCGACCCCTGCAATCCCAGTTTTGCTCACTTTTGATCATTATAACCATCTGTGTTATTGAAAGTTTCGATGAGGCAAGGCCACATACAGAACACCACTAGAGTATTTCTAAGTTGACATCATTCCATTAATAATCATTTTTGAGTACGTCAAACTTCCCATATAGAAAGATTTTGGTGTATTTTTTGAGACCATGATATTATGAATCATTTTTACTCATCAAAAACTTAAAAAAAAAACCCAGTATTTTCTATAGTTTGGTATTTTACTAGTAACTGTTACATTGTTGTATATGATCTGATAATTTTGGTACATTTTTAAATTTTGAAGTATTTATTGCTTGTCTTGGTTTCATTTTACCTATTTTAAAAATATTTCCAGGAAATCCACTTACCCAGGATATATTGAACCTCTATCAGGAACCAGATGGAACAAGAAGGCTATTGAACTATTTGCTTGATAATTTGTCAGGTACTGCAAAAAGAAGTAAGTGGTCATTTGCTTAAACCTTTTTATCAGGAAGATATGTAAGAATATTATTTAATTCTGTGTTTTCTGTTCAACTAGTTTCAACAGAACAACCACCTCCAAGATCTTGGATTATGTTACAAGAACCGGACAGAACAAGGCCAACTGGTTGGTAGCCTTATTTTTTTCACTCTTATTTTCACTTGGTCTCTGTAAGCCTAATGGTCTTATTGGCATGCTTTAGATTATGGGCAACGTTGAGATAGAATGTTTAAAGTTGATTTGCTTTGGGGGGTAATAATAAAGATTTGATTACCTCGATGCCATAGAAAGCATGCTATAAACCAGTGTGTCTCAAATGGGTTGATTTTATCCCCCAGAGGACATTTGGCAATGCCTGGAGACAACTTTGATGGCCCAAACTGGGGACGGTGCTGCTGGCATGTAGTGGGTGGAGGCCAGGGATGCTACTGCACATCCTGCAGTGCACAGCGCAGTCCCTGACAGCAAAGACTTTGCCCACCCAAAACGTCGATAGTGCCACTGTTGAGAAAGCCTGCTATAAAGTATTGACCAAATTCATTTATAATAAATACATCAAAGTCTTTCTGTGTTGGAAGCTTACAAATCCTAGCATATTTCAAATGTATTTGACATTACAAAGTTGTAATACAGCTAAAACCCTAACTTGAGAGAAAAATTGAACTAATGGCCTCTAATCACTTTTCAACTTAAATTCTATGAAAATAGTTTGGGAGCTTCCATGGCATGTGTATCAGAATTTAGTCTGTGAAACCCCTTACATGAATTATTAACAGTTGCTCTATAGAAGAAAACTAGACATGCCTGTTAAGGAAAGTTCCTGTCAAGTTTCTACATCCTACGTTAACGATTGATGGTATGGAGGGGGAGGGGGAGTGTAGAAATGAGGAACTTTGGTCTTCTAGGCTGAAGGTCTCAAGATCTTAGTCTTTTGGCTTC
Source organism: Eulemur rufifrons (assembly GCF_041146395.1). Classification (NCBI taxonomy): domain Eukaryota; kingdom Metazoa; phylum Chordata; class Mammalia; order Primates; family Lemuridae; genus Eulemur; species Eulemur rufifrons. The sequence continues at coordinate 55,145,633 of NC_090987.1, forward strand.
CAAACCTTCCGTGTATCCCTCTGCAGGAGGTAATACACTGTGTTCTAACGTGTTCACATATCCGTCCTCCTTTCATCATTCATGTTCATTTGTATCCCTCCTGTCTGGCATATAGTAGCTTTTCAGTGAATATAGATTGAATGAATAAAGTCAAACTGAACATTTAAGTGAAAACTATTACTCAAATTAATTGTACTTTTTTTCCTGCCACGTGTGTGAATAAGTAAAGTTATTTTTCCTACAGCCTTGTTTTCTGTCATGTGCTATAATGTTCTTTGTGATAAATATGCGACCCGGCAGTTATATGGCTACTGTCCATCATGGGCACTAAATTGGGACTACAGGAAAAAGGCCATTATTCAAGAAATCTTGAGCTGCAATGCTGATATCATAAGTCTTCAGGTAAGTCATACAGAAGAGTAGACTGCATAAATCCCCCAGCACTGAAAAAGCAAGGAGGAAACTAGGAATACATTACACTGACACATTTGAAGTTTCAGCTTCTGTAGTTCTTAAAATACTGGCTTTTTCTGTTTTTAGTGAATCTTTGGAGCACTACCTGCTTTGCAGCACTTTGCTGCCAAATAAGCAAATGGGGTGGGCTAGGTTTTGAACGTTTGTTGTGACAGCTAAATATTTGCCTTCTTCCACCCTTCAGTGTCCCTGCACACTATTTTTTAATTGGATGGCAAAGTTACTGAAATTCTGGCATGGTCAGGTATAATTTTGCTTTACCACCAGGGCTACTAGAATAATTAGGGCATAGTGGGAAATGGGCTGGGGCTGGTGCACCGTAACTTTGGGTTGTCAGTCTAACTCCATAGTAATGTGAATGGTCCTGGTCAAGTCACTTTCTCCCTGTGGGTCTGAAATTATGAAGTTCCTTCTACCTCTGTGATTCTTGTTCCACACCAATTCTAAGACATAAGGCAATGTACAAGCATAGGGGTATGTGTCTTTCCATTCATTATTCCTAGACAACAAAGAATTGACCTTGGCAGCTAGTACCTGTAAAATGACAAGTAGGTGTTATGATTGGTTTCAGATGAGTAACATAGAAAAGATATTACATTCTTCAGTCTGTAGATCAGTGCTTCGAAATTATTTTAAGCTCTCAAACTGTATGTACAGAGTTAATACATAGGACTGATTTTTATCTTATGAAATAACTTTGCCACTTGTAATTTTTCAGGAGGTTGAAACGGAACAGTATTATAGTTTTTTTCTGGTAGAACTGAAAGAACGTGGCTATAATGGATTCTTTAGTCCTAAGTCTAGAGCTAGGACGATGTCAGAACAAGAAAGAAAACATGTTGATGGCTGTGCAATATTCTTCAAGACAGAAAAGTAAGTCTTTTTTTTATTTTTCCTTTTTTAAAATTTAGTAATTTCCTATTTTTTAATTTATTTTATCTTGTTTTATTTGCCTTCTCCTTCTGAGGCATCATCTTATTTTTAACAAAGAAAATTTTCTCAGAATCTGCAGGGTGGGGCCAAGGGTGTGGAAATTAGTTGGTAAATAAGAGAATGAGGCACTATATTTTTTCCAAGAAAACAGTGCTGTTGACTTGGGGGATTTTTTTGTTTGTTTGTTTTTAATCATCAGAAATAACCTTTTTTCGGAGACATACTGAAAGTGCTGCCGTTTCTTCAGGTGTTTACTAGGGATTAATTCCAATCGTTAATTGAAACACCTTGTAGTAGTTAATATTTCCTCTAGGATTGTAGAGGGATTCTTTAAAGTCGTACTTGGGAACCAAAGACTTGTTTAAAAATTACAAGATGGAATATTCCAACATGAAACCTAAACAGAAGATGACTACATTTTCCTAAGTTGCAAATGTATTTTGAGATGTCATTTGTATCAGTAACGAACTGAGAACAACTTTACATGGATGTGGGAAGCTTGATGCTAAATGTGGAGGATTTTCCATAATGTCATTTAAGTGCCATCGTATCTGTTAAGGAAGTTTGGGAAAACTATTTCCCACACAGCTAACATGTTGGTATTCCCAATTCTGTGTTTGTGTGTGTGTTTTTGTTTTTGTTTTAGATTTACTTTGGTTCAGAAACACACTGTTGAATTTAATCAGCTAGCAATGGCAAATTCAGAAGGGTCTGAAGCTATGCTGAACAGAGTCATGACAAAAGATAACATTGGAGTTGCAGTACTTCTAGAACTTCGAAAGGAATTGATTGAAATGTCATGTGAGTGACCCTTTTCACTTTCTGTAAATTGACCTCCAAAATTTAATAGTTCCTACTAGACATCTTCAAAAAGAATAGAAAGCAGAAATTTCATTGTGTATTAATGGTATTGTCTAACACCTGAAGAAACTCAGTGAGAATTTGTCTTTTGTAAAATATGTCTTTTTTTCTCTACCACAAAGCTTAAGATGAGATAGCATTGCCCAGAAATGTATTACAAACCTTGAAAGGCATAAAGCAAAAAAAAAAAAAAAGAAAAGAAAAAAAAAATTTTTTTACTCTTAAGAATTTTTCACATAAAAGAAATGTTGAAGTAAATAATCATTAAAATAACTGCTCAGGGGTAAGAACTCCATATACTCCCATAATTTCTTGGCATCGAGGTTATTATGTAAGCTAACTTCCTGATCTACTTAAAATAATTATTTTAAAGTTCTTGAGTTTTGGATAAATGGACAACTTATTTCAAATTGAAAGTATATTTAGAAGTGACCATTATGCTGAGAACTGAAAATTCTTTCACTTGAACAGTTGGAACTGGGAATATTTAACGTGGATAGAAAAGATGAAAGAGAACTTAATGACTGTCTTAAATATATCTGAGAAGGTTTAGATTTAATTTTGTGAAGCTCGATTTAGGACATCCAAACTAAGACCAAAAGTTTCAAGGAGACAACTTTAAATATCAAGCTGTCCCAAATAGATAGGACTGAATGCCCTATGCTGAAAGTATCAGCCAAAGGTTTAGATGTCTATTTCTTAGATTTGTTGTAGGGCATACTCAGTCATCAGGTGGGAAATTGTCAGATGAATTTTAGGTATCTTTCCTATTTTGAGACTCTGAGATATTATTTGCTTTCAGATTCTATAAAATCATATGGGCTGATGGGTGGGTTTTGTCCATTTGTTTGTTTTCTTTTTATCTAATGTAGCTGGAAAGCCTCATCTTGGAACAGAAAAACAACTAATTCTTGTGGCTAATGCTCACATGCATTGGGACCCTGAATACTCCGATGTGAAGTTGGTACAAACGATGATGTTCCTCTCAGAAGTGAAGAACATTATTGATAAAGCTTCTCGAAACCTCAAATCCAGTGTATTGGGAGAATTTGGAACTATTCCACTTGTGTTATGTGCAGATCTTAATTCTTTGCCAGACTCTGGTAAGAAAAGAACGTTAATTTATATAGAATGCTTTTTGACTTAAAACATTTTTGTAATGTGTTGTGTCTGATCATTCCAAGTTTAGTCAAAATGAAAATTCAGTTTGTAGTGGCAGCCATGAGCAGGTTTAAAAATTTTTTTGTGTGGGGTGGGGGAAACTGTTTTAAAATGAAATAGTATTATGGAACCCTAAGGAGGAAGGATATTACAATCATCTTCAGTAAACACATAGGTGGTTGTATTTTATTATCTCCAAGTCACATATAATCCAGACTCTGAAAAGGTTTATTGAGACAGCTGCTTTGGGATTCCAGCATATGATAATAATAATTGCAATTTAAATTTGAATCGTATATTCTAGGATCTCAGTTTTTTGTGTGTGTGACTTGATCAGGAAAAGACAACTCCAGGTGGAAATTGAGCTCCTTAGCACAAATCAGTCAAGTGATTTTTAACAAAGAGCAAGGATCCTGATTTTTATCACAATGTAGAACACAAAAAGCTTGATCTTGAATACTTTTCCACAGATAGTAGACGTAATAAACCGTAGCCTTTGTACCATCAAACTAAATATTTCTTCCTTTTTTATACTCATACACAAGAATACTTTTCCTTAGACTTGCATGAATGAACACGTTTGGAATAGGTGAATTTGGTAGCACATTATTGCCATCACAATTGATAAGAGCCATTAAGAAGAAAGAAACTGTTAAATTTTGTTTTCAGGGAAAATAAAGGTATCTAAGAACTGTAATTCTTCAGTCCATTTTCTCAACCTGTCTGGAGATTACTGCAATTGAAGTAGTTGAGGATTATTTTCTGGCAAATTCTCTGCATGCATTCTACCCTCTGTGTAGCTGTAAAGCATCTGGGGGGCAAGGAGAGAATCTAGTCAAATAAGACACATCTGACACCCATTTCAGAGTTAAAAAAACACAGCATTTTAATAGCAAACACATGGGGAAATGTCCAACCTTGCTAACTAATTAAATGAAAATTAAATATATTTGCAGAGCTGATCTTATGCTTAAGAAATTGGGAAAACTGTGTCCAGGATGGTGAAGTTGCTCTGGAAGTAACTGGTGGCATGTTCTTCCATAGTTGGCAGTGTTGTAAAATGGTATATTCAATCCTAATCTTGGGATTTTATATCGACTAAATAATTTAGCATAAACAGAAACCTGCATGCTAAGATATTTATTATGGTGTTGTCTTTAATTCTTTTTAAAAAGTGGAAACAACCTTTTAAAAATAAGTAGTTTAGCAAATATTGTACACCAGCCCAGTTGTATTATGTAACCATTAAAGAAAGATAATTGGGAAGGCACATATGTTCACATGGTACAGTATTAAATGAAAAAAGCAAAGTGTAAAATATTCAGTATACAGTGATTATGCATAAAAATAGATGTGGACAAGTGTATAAAAATGAAACATTTTATAAAGTAGGAATATGTGTGGTTTAAAACTATTTATTGCATGACCTTTTAAAATTACCTTTTGTACAGTGTATCTCACGACAATGAAAAATTACCTTTCTCTTCATTATAGGTGTTGTAGAATATTTGAGCACTGGTGGAGTAGAAACAAATCATAAAGACTTTAAGGAACTGAGATATAATGAAAGTCTTACAAATTTCAGCTGCAATGGGAAGAATGGAACAACCAATGGAAGGATCACTCATGGTTTCAAGTTACAGAGTGCCTACGAGAGTGGCCTGATGCCTTACACGAATTACACATTTGATTTCAAGGTGTGTCTTGAGATTATTGGTATGCTTTTAAAATCTTCATTTTATTGGCAAGTCTTGTAACTTCAGTATGTCTTTCAAATGTGGAATGTGGATATTTGTTCAGACTGGAATTAAGCAATCATGAAATTTTTGACAGCAGTATTTTTTTTATTTTTATTTTTTCCTGAGAGAGGGTCTCACTCTGTCACTCAGGCTGGAATGCAGTGGCATAGTCATGATTCACTGCAGCCTTACACTCCTGGGCTCAACTGATCCTCTTGCCTCAGCCTCCTAAGTAGCTGGGAGAACAGGCACCTGGCTATTTTTTTTTTTTTTTTTAATTTTTTGTAGAGATGGGGTCTCACTTTTATATATTTTTTTCTTTTTTTTTTTTAAATGGAAAATTTAAATTTTTATCTATATATTTTTAGCTGTCCATATAATTTCTTTCTATTTTTAGTAGAGACAGGGTCTCGCTCTTGCTCAGGCTGGTCTCGAACTCCTGAGCTCAAATGATCTACCCTCCTCGGCCTCCCAGAGTGCTAGGATTACAGGCGTGAGCCACCGCACCCGGCCTCACTTTTATATTTTAATTTAACTGTAACTTACTCTTTTGGGTGCCAAAATGTGGTTTCTATTAGCCATTTTTAAATCTTTCTAGGTGTGGATGGAAAAATCCAAATTCTAAAATAATTTAAAGAAGTTTATTCTGAGCAGAGTATTAGTGATCATGGCCTGGAACCATGCCCAAGAATCCTTGAGCAAGTGGTCTGGCCATGGTTGAACTACAGTTTGGTTTTATACATTTTAGGGAGGCAGGAATTACACATGAAGTCATAAATCAATACATGGAAGGTATACATTGGCTTGGTATACAAGGTGGGACATCTTGAAGGTGGGGGCTTACAAGTCATAGGTGGGTTTTAGGGATTCTTTAGTTGATAGTTGGCTGAAAGAGTTAAGCTTTGTCTGAAGACCCGAAGTCAGTGGAAAGGAATAGGGTCTGCTAGGCTGCTTGACTTAAGACTAAGGGAATCTTCTGTCTCTCATGTGGCCATACCAGAATCAGGTTGGGAAGTAAACCACATTATATTAGGTTAACAAAACCTGTATAGTGAGATTTTATTGTTTGTAGGCATGACTCACCAGGCCTCTTAGAAAGAAATTTGGGCAAAAGAAAAAGGTCAGAGTTCACTTCTCATAAGATATATATCTTATCTTTATGTGCCTTCTTACACAGTCAATAAGATACAATATGGAGCTTTTTCTCAGTGACTCTCATCGTTGTGTTTTGTTTTATCTTATTGGAGAGAGAGAGGGAGTCTCACCCTGTTGCCCTGACTAGAGTGCCATGGCGTCAGCCTAGCTCACAGCATCACAGCAACCTCAAACTCCTGGGCTCAAGCGATCATCCTGCCCCAGCCTCCCGAGTAGCTGGGACTACAGGTGTGCACCACCACGCCCAGCTAATTTTTCTATTTTTAGTTGAGACGGGGTCTCACTCTTGCTCAGGCTAGTCTCAAACTCCTGAGCTCAAGCAGTGAGCCTCGGCCTATAATCCTAGCCTCGGCCTCCCGGAGTGCTAGGATTATAGGCGTGAGCCACCACGCCTGGCCATCTCATTTTTAATATTGGTAATTGTTTAGAGCTGTGTCCCTTTCACTATGTACTGGATCCCACAGCTGGGTGCTGCTGAGGAGATACAGGACAGGCGGAGACAGCATTCCCTCATGCAGCTATGGTCTGGTGAGAGAGACAGGTCTTGGCCACACAAATGAGTATGTAATTGGGATGAGCGTTAGCAAGAGAAGAGAATTGGTGGTAAGCAGTATTAGGTGTGTGGGAGCAGGATTCAGGAAGGTCTTTAGAAAGTGGTTGGACCTGACATTTAAAGGTTGGGAGGGAATTCACCAGATGACAAGTAGAAGAGAGTGTTGTAGGCAGAAGGAACAACATAGGGAAGAGTCTGGTACTACAAACTCCTCCATTCCCCCAAAGGCTAGTAATGGCAGCAGGGTAGAGAGCAAGGGAAAATGGCACAAATTAGGTTAGGAAAGAAACAAAGGCTGTGTCCTAAAGCAGTGATCCCCAATTTTTTTGGCACCAGGACCAGTTTCTTAGAAGACAATTTTTCCACTGACCCGACAGGAGTTGGGGGGAGGTGGAGAAGCAGAGCTCAGGCTGTGGTGCGTGGCCCTGTTTTCCTAATAGCCCACTGACCAGTACCATGCATTGCCCCAGGGGTTGGGAACTGAAGTCCTGAAAGGTCTTTTAGGTCTCATTAAAGACTTGGTAAGGATAGGAGGAAGAATGCTTTATTCTGCTAGATTTGACATTTGGGGAACCATTTGGTTTATGTAGTACAGACCTCTCCCTACAAGCTAGGACATTTCATTTGTTTTGTTTACCCTTACATTACTGTAAGGGTATATGTCTTGAAAGCACTCGCTCAGTATTTTAGTGTTATCTTATGTGGGGCCTTGTCTTTTTTTTCCCCTTGTTTTTCAGGGTATAATTGACTACATCTTCTATTCCAAACCTCAGCTGAACACTTTAGGCATCCTGGGACCTCTGGACCACCACTGGCTGGTTGAGAATAACATCAGCGGCTGCCCACATCCACTCATCCCCTCTGACCACTTCTCACTTTTTGCACAACTGGAGCTCTTACTGCCTTTCCTGCCCCAAGTTAATGGCATTCACCTTCCTGGCAGGAGGTAGTTAAGTACCTTCAGAGGACAACCTCGATTCACTTGTAAACTCGTGAAAATCTGAATATAGGGGAGTGAGGTATGGCCACTAGGGATTTTTTTTTTTTTTTCCTAATGATGATTTGAATTTTCAATCTGATTATTTGATAAGGATACAGTATGAAAGCCAGGTGCTAGCAACAGATAAATTCTGAGCCCAATATGCTTTATATACTGTTAGACAGGGATCGGTGTGTTTGCACCTATCTTTAATTTGTTACAAGAAATTTTCCTGTTTCTTCAATATAATATTTTCATGCCTTGAAATAGGAAAATGTTTGAACAGCATATTCTTTTTGCACAGAGATCTGTAGCACTACTTTTTTGAGGCCAGTAGTAACATCCAGAGACCATTCTTCCGTACTTGACTCTCTCCTTTTTCAGACTTGTTTGTAAAATATAGAATTTGAATTTAGCCTTTATGATTGTATATGATCCACAGAAGACCTGATTTATGAAATTTTGTACTAAAAATCAGATTTGGAAATGATTGTATTGTAAACTAAGGCTAAATTTTTTTTAACTGTTTCATGTGTTATAAAGGCCAGCTTATAAAAGAAGCTGCAACAGACTTTCTCTGCTCATGTTTGCACTGTTAGGGTTTTGTTAGCCCTTTTGTACTACTTTATTTTTAAATTGAGAACATTGTTCTTTAAATCTGCTTAAACTTTAGGACATTTTCTTGGACCAGAGGCAACTTATTCATGAATTTCTGAATTTTTATGAAAACTATCTACCAGGACAGATAAGCTGAACAGTGAATGGATCTGTAGGCATTTATGGCTTGAATGTAATGGTTGGTATATGTACATTCTGATATTTTTAAATCTTTAACTTTTTTAAGTTACAAAAAAGTACAGCTGCTTAGGTACAGCTTCTTAACTCCTTTTTGAGACACTTCCTGTCCTATCTCCACTGTGCCTGCCTAAATTTGTTCTCACCAAGCACTGCCTGTGCATGCAGAGAAAATCTGTGCATCCTCTTTTATATTTTTAAAATCCTGTTTAACATTTGTGAGAATTTTATGAAAATGCTTTTGTATGAGCTGTGGCTTTTTCCCATTGTGAAGCATTGGATATCCCATTTTGGAACATGTTCATAGGGTGGGTCCCTGGATCTTTGCTCACCAGACCCAAGCACTGCTTCTTGGTGTCATTGCACAGTGCTGCTTGTCACCCAGAACACTACTATCATGTGAATTCTTTTTGTTATCCATGTATTCCTTAGTCTCTGTTTTGTTTTTTTTAATCATTCTCTTTTTTAAGAAAAAGTAATTTTCCATTTATGAAGCAGTATAAATTAGATGCATTTTCAAAACGGGTCCCTAAGACAATTCTTCAGATCATTTTTAAAGTGACTAAGTCATTTTAGTATGTCAACCAAGATAAAAGTTATATTGTACCCTGTATTTTGCCCATAGTGCCATTAGTAGATTAGAGATTAAAGCCAGCTTTGACTTTGCAAAGTTAACTTGTATATGTTCTTTTCTCATTCATTCATTCTTCTCTCGAAAATCAAATGAATTCAGAGGGAGCTTGGTCTAACTGCTTTTGTTTCAACTGCAGGCAGGGGAGCAAAAGGACACCATGTGAGCATTAAGAAAAAAATAGTTATTAGCAATTTTTATACAGAGAATGAGTCATTTTGGATAATGACTTAAAATTTTATGAAAAAATGTTCAGCACTTAAATGTGCTTATTCTGTTTTTAAGAAAAAATAAAATTACATGCTGTTTAAATAAGTGATTCTTTTTTTTCCCCCTTCCGTTCAGAAAATTTTCCAAAAGCTTTTATTCCTGAATCTTTGTCTTGGACCTGGTTTTTCCTTTGAGGTTTCTTTTCTTTTCTTTCTTTCTTTTCTTTTTTTTTTTTTAAGATTTCGTTGTGATGTGTTTTTTTATATTTTGCTTTTTGTTTAAGTTGTGCTGACACCAAACACATCCAGTTTTATAATCAGTACATTGGAAAGCTGGTATTGATGTAGAACCAGGGCGTAACTTTTTATGGGTTTTTTTTTTGGTAAAGTGTGAATAAAAGGTGTGTTTACTCATTTTTCCTAAACACTGTGTTGGTAATGTGCATCATGACAATTTCCAGTGAGGGTGAGCTGGAGCTGGTTGGACTGAGACTGAGGAAGCCACTTTTCCTATGATCTGCATTATGTAATCACAAGTCCAGAGAGCTTTATGGAGGAGGGAGGGGCGGAGCACTTACTCATTTTGTATTTGTTAGTGGAGGATGTAATCTTTTCATAGATGCTGGAACTAGAGTGCACTTGTTAGATGCTAAAGGTTTGAGCTTTACACAAAATGTTTTCATCTGTATTTGTTATTGTCTACGATATATTTGAATTTTAGGGCAACATATTAAGATACAATGGCCTGTTATGTCTTGAAAATACTTGTTTTTGCCTCTTCCAGTCATACTGCATTCTGTGGGTCAGTTTGAACAGCTTCTCCACCTTATTTGGATAGTGATAAATTGAACCAAGAGTGTAGATTTACAACTGTAACCTTCAAAAGAGAAAGAAATATTTGGGGTCTATAGAGAATAGTCATACCAAAATAGACTATGATACTTTTGTTAAGCAAGGTTTTGTGTTTTAAATATTTTCTGTTTCCTGAATAATTTCCAATAATCCACATTCCCTGTAATGCAATAAAAACTAGTATATTTTCACAGTGTAGATTTTTTTTAAAAATCTTTAACAAATATATTTAATGTATTGCCATAATGTAATTTCAGTGTTTTTGCTGGATAAATCTGTCTTAGGAATATTTTACAGAAAATTTGGGGCATGTTTTGTGTTTTAAAAATCAGAAATTTGGAGGCACTCAATTCCTTTTTGCAAATCTCTCAAAGTACAGTTTACTATATTGGTGGTAATTATTTATGCCTTGAGAATTTAAATAATGTTCATCAAAATTAATTTATGGCATAATTTACATTAAAGTTGTAGAAATAAGCTGTTGATTGCAACTTTAATAGTCCTAGAAGATGGGCAAAGAACATCTCCAAGAAATGTGTTTTGGGTTTTTTATTTGATTTGGTGACAACCAGCAAAATTTATTTGGGGTTAGCACTTTGAAATCTAGAGAAATTATTAAATTGGGTGGAATGCACTTCTCATTGTTTAAATTAAAATTTCAAAGCTCTTCTAAGATTCAGGTTTTCTATAATAACATTCAAGTTTCAGAGTTCCACTTTTATTACTAAAACTTAGTATTAATACTAAACTTACAGAATTAGTTTCCATAGTGACTTTTAAGATTTTGGAGTCGTGTCATACAAGGACAAAAGCCAACCTAGGTAAAACAATTACAGAAGTTTGTTCTGTAATGAAACAATCAGAACATCCAGTAAAATGTTGCAGATAATTCAAAGAACAACTTTAGCAAGTGTTTCTCCCCCACTCATATACAGTGTTTTAAGATGTTCACTTTGCTCTTCTTTTTGGTTACGTAAATTTTGATAATTGATACGTTTACATAGTGTCTAAAATAAAGTATCTAGTCTTTATTCACAGTACATTATATTGTGTAATGCACTGGACTAACTCTTGTTTGCCATTCATGTAACAAAACCCAGCACATTTATCTGCACTAAGCTCAAAGAATGTCACATTTGCCCAGGCGGCTCTTTGATAAGGGTGATGGGAAACTGAATATATACCATATGGACTGGTGGTAACAAGGGCTTTTACTGTTCTTTTCAGTGGAACCTTCTTGGTCGAATTGTAACTAGCTAGTATTATATTTATATACAGGGTCTCATTCTTTACCAATGTATTTTCCTACTCATAGCCAACCAATAAATTCAATATCTGTTTCAAATATTTAAAAAGTGTAATTTGTATAGCTGTAGTACTGAGGTTTGAGAAAGCAAATGTTAATCAGCAGGCCACGTATTTAAAATTCTGAATCATCTGGGACAGGGTTATAACTCACCCTTCCAAAGGGAAGAGTGAACCGGGACAGGGCCGTGATAAGGGGAAATGGTGTAAACTAATGTGTTTCCTTATTGGCTGTGTTATTCTGTATAACACTCATATCTTTGCCAAAGGTCAGTTTTATATTTAGGCAACTGATGGTTTTTTTGCATTTAGGATTTTTGTTGTTACCATATACCTCATAATATAAGAAATAGGCTCATGTGTCTTCCATCTTTTGGAAGAAGGTTGACGTATTTTAAATAAATACTTTTAAATACAGTAGCAAACATTGTGTTGGGATTATGCTGATTCATTAAATGTTTTACTTGTTACATGAATATTTGTTGTATATGTAAACTTTAAAAATAAGTCTTCATATGTTGGCTTACAGTTAAGAAAAAACATTAAGTCCACTTGCTTTTTAGAAACTACTTCTATAACAAATGTAAATTTTTATGTAGATGCTAGAAAAAAATAATTTAAAATCAGAAGACAATTTAGGTCAAATGAATGCTGAAATGCTCAGTTTTTAAAGCAGGGATGTTCTACTTAATCTATAATAAAGTCAAAGGAGATACTTTCTGGAAAATTCGTAGTTAGGTGATTTTGTCATTGTGCGAACATTATAGAGTGTACTTACACAAACCTAGATGGTGTGGAGTGTATGGGTAGGCTGTATGGTGTAACCTGTTGCCTCTGGGCTATCCGCCTGTACAGCATGTTACTGTGCTGAATGCTGTAGGCAGTTTTAACACAATGGTAAGAATTTGTTTATCGAAGTGGAGAAAAAGTGCACTAAAAATACAGTATAAAACATTATACACTTGTATAAGGCAGTTCCATTATAATCTTGTGGGACCACCATTATATATCCAGTTTCTCCTTGACTAAAATGCTGTTACACAACACATGACTATATAATTTTACCTATATAATGGGTCTTGTTCCTCTATATAATTGTCAAAAAATAAATTTAAAAAGTTAATGAAGTATGCCATGTTACTTTATAAATTCTAGTTAGTGTTCTTTAAAGGAACAAATACCTAAAGAAACACGAACTGAAATCTATTTAGAGTAAAGTTTTTAGGTTTCAGGTAACAACATTATATATTTGAGACTTCCCTTTTTAGACTGTTATTTAGGTATTCAAATTGATTTTAAAATAAGCTTTCACAAATATTACTAAGACAATTTTAACAATGGGTTATATTTTAGAAGAGTTTTGTAGAAGATAGTTTTTTACCAGAATTTTAGTAGGATTCTCCTGAATTTGAGAGATACTTGTGTAAGTAAATTTCCCTCAAATAATATTTTTAAGTAGCTTAATCCCCAAATGAGTCTAACCAACTAGTCTATAACTAGGAATTAGGAAAACTGCTGGATTACAAGGTAGTTTGAAATTGCTTTAGCACACTTAACATTTTTTTTTAATCAAATGAATGTCAGTTTTCTTTTTTTTTTTTTTTGAACTGCAAACTTCAAATCACTTTAATTTACCCAAAAGCTATTATTTGGGGCCTGTCATGAGAAATTTTGCTTACTTTATTAGTGTGACCTGAGGCAGGCTTCAAGAGCTTTTATTGCCGGATACTTTTCAGTTTAACCAGCAAAGCGAATCTAAGCTGCTGGGCTTGCAAAGTTACCACTAATAAGCTGCCTAAGCTTACTTAAAACTGAGACGTTTGAGGGAAATGGAAATTTACAGGCATGATTCCTGACTTAAAGTTGCTTGTTGACCATGATAATCTAGTGCAATAGGCACTAAAGTTACACCAGGTGTGGAGGAAGCAACTCTGTCTATGTGGGTTTACAAAATCTTTCAGTGGTGACCTTTGAGCTGGATTTTGAAGGACTAAGAACTTGTTTTCAGGATGAATAATAGCTACGTTAAGACCTTTTGTGAAACGTGTGTAAATATGAATAGCCTTTTGAACCACATGCTAAAGTTTGAACTTCGTGGTGTAGGTGATGGAGGAGCCGAACAAGGTTTTGATTGGGAGTAGCATTACCAGATTTTTGTGTTAGAACGTGTGCTGTAGCAGCACTGTGGAAGATGAGTGAACAGAATAAGACTAAATTGTCATCAGACTAGTTAGCTGGCTTCTGCTAAGGTCCAGTTGACAGATGATAAGCTGAGGAAGGCTTGCAGAGCAGTAAACATAGAAAGGAAGGGGAATTTGAAATGTTTACAAAAGAGGAGTGAGCTCCTGCGTCACACATGGGTGAAAAGACAGGTAAGTGAGTTTTGAATTCACTGTTTGATTACGTAAGCCCTGACTCAACATCTCCTGTGTCTACCGCCAAGGCTCTTGTTTTTACTGATTTGACAAAGTATTTAGTGAAAGAATTTTCTCAAGCTGCATTTTACTTCATGTTTCCTCATTTCTCCTTATCTTTCTCCCATCCAAGTACTAACCGGGCCCCACCCTGCTTAGCCTCCGAGATCAGAACAGATTGGGCACCTTCAGGGTGGTGTGGCTATAGACCATTTCTCGTTATCTTTCTTTCAGATTTTAGTCTGCAAGAGATCCGGCGTGCTCCCACTAAGCAGCCGAGTAATTAAAAATAATAAAAGATAGCATTTGATGCTAAGTGGATTCTTTTTAGCCTGTTTCCTTTAGGCTTTTTGTGTTATTCAAAATGGTTTAAGTGTAAAAAGATTGCCTTTCAGAAGTAACTGGTGAGACGAAGCATTAGAAGACAGTAAATAGAGCAGCAGCACATAACAGATTGAAGGTGTCCAAGAATTTCTAAACGCAGCTAAGTTTACCCTGATGCAAAGGATTGGCTCTGTGTTCTTCAATATGGTGGCCTCTAGCCATGTGTTGCATTTGAGCACTTGAAATATGGCTAATGTGACTGGTACTGTAAAAAATTTTTTGTTGCTAAACAAAGCTTGGTTATTTTTATAGGATCATATTTTCCTTTAACTGTTACAGTGTTTAAGATAAGGAACCATTGCATTGCTTGTCTGTATTGCACATAAACACATCATCAGTTGATGTCAAAGAATTGATTCCATTCTAACAGTGTTTTACTACTAACCAAAGCAACATTTTAATGTGTTTATCTGAATATTTTATGCAGACAGCGAGAATTACTGTACCTATGTAAATGATTATTAGTAATTAAGGTACCTATGTTCATATCATTTTCCTAGTTTATAGAATAAGTATGGACAAATTATTAAACTTTAAGATCAGTTCTGATACAGAATTGAGTGGAAATGCAGAGCAAGTTGTACAACTGGATCAGTAAAAACTAGATCTAGCAGATTTCAGGATGGATGACAATTGCAATTTGCTGCACCAGAGCAAAAGAAGAAAATCTGTTTTGTGTAAAAAAATAAAGGTAATAAAACAATAGTAAGACATCTTGAATTTAATGTTTCCTCTGAATGGTCAAAAAATAGATGAAATTAATCACCTGAAATCAGCATTAAATGTCCAACAAAGTTTTTAAACAATTTTGTAACAGGTTCTGAGATTATAGATTTGGCCAGCTATAAAAGGGCTTGTATTTTTGCACAGAAAAAAAATTTTTTCTAATAGAAGGTAGAAAAATTAATGATATGGCAGTTTTGTTTATAAAGCAGAAAAATGTTTTACAAAAATGAAAGATCTTCAGGTAAGCCAACAGTTACCTATAGAATACAAGATCTTTCTAATACTATTAAAGATCAGTTGATTCAAAATTTGAAAAATTTAAGATACTTGTTTAGATGAGTGTGCAGTATAAAACATTCTGCCCAGTTAATACTTTGTGTACAATGTGTCTTGAAGGATTTCCAAATTTACAAAGAAATGTGAATTCTTAGCCTAAAAAAATCAAACTTGTGGCATAGATATTTTTGCATCTTTTCCATCTACTAAAGAAGAACTTTAGCTACATATGAAAAGGAAAAAGGAGAGAGGGTTTGTTATATCACTGCAAATAGTGTTTCTGCTATGTTAGGTCAAAAGCCTGGATTTACTGGAATTTTAAAATGAGCCTGAGTTTCCCTTTTTGTTTCACCATATGGTGCTTATGGGAAATAAAGTTGTGTTCAGTTTTCTGAAACATTCTTCTTGAAAAGGTGTCCTAGACCTAGTTGCTAGAATTGTTTAGTGTATAGGTGCAAATCAAAAAGTCATTCAGAGAAATAGAAGACAGTTTAATCTTCTCTTTTGCTAATTGGCTTAATTATGAAGGAGTTTTAATGATTTACTGTTCTGTTGATTCCAATTTAAGATTATCTTGAAACAGAAGGAATACTTGCACATTTTCTCACCAATATTGCACTAAGTAAGAATGAACCAAAGTGAAGCTCCAAGGAAAGGAAAAACGTATTTGTGACCTTCACATACAGGTAAAAGAATTTATGTTGAAAGCAAAACTTCATAATACAAATCAAGAATATGGTTTTTACCTATCTTCTAACATTATGAAGTTTGATTGTAATCAACATTTTGTAAATTGCAAAAAAAAAAAAAAAATACAAGTAAAATTTGAAGGATACTTTTTTATGTTGATAAGTGTAGAGTTGCTTTTTAAATTATGCATTACCCCTTTGAATTTGATGTTAATAGTCTATAGAGTCAATAATTTATGAGTACTTGAAGAGAAACATACAAACTTTTGCTACAAAGTTCAATAGCTTCTTTGAAAAAAGAAACACCAGTTTTGTTGATACAGATCCAAATTTTTTTAAAAACGATTTTAGAGGATTTGATTCAGTTATGAGAAAATTTTATTATATTTGGCACAGCTTTGTTATGTGAATCAACTTTTTTAACAGTATGTTTTATGAAATTGAGTGCAAAAAAGTATTAAAGGAATTAAAATGTTACACTAGAAAATAATTAACTCAATGCAAAAAAAAAGTAGTAAAGGAGGAATAGAGGAACAAAAAAGACATGAGACATAGAAAACAAAGAGTAAAATGTCAGCCATAAATCCAACAATATCAATAACAACATTAAATATGAGTAGATCAAACAATCGAAGGACAGATTGGATAAAAATAAAGAAGATCCAAGCATATGCACTCTGCAAGAGATGCACTTTAGAGAAGAAAATACAAATAGGCTGACGGTAGAAGGATGGAAAAAGATGTCATGCAAACAAACTAGAAGAAAGTTGGAGTGGCTATCCTAGTATCAGACAAAATAGCCTGGAGAAAATAAATGTTACTAGAAATAAAGAGGAATATTTTATAGTGATAAGTAACACCAAAGTCCTGAACTACGTGAAGCAGAAACTGGTGGAATGGAAGGGAGAAATACACAATTCAGGAATACTAGACAGGGACACTTCAATACCTTGTTCTCAGTGGGTGGAACAACTAGGCAGAAGAGCTATAAGGTAATAGGAGACTTGAACAACACTGTAAACCAACTGAACCTAAACACATTAAAAAATAAAAAAGATCTCAAATCTTCCACCTTAAGACACTGGAAAACAAAAAGCAAACCAAATCCAAAGCAAGCAGAAAGAAGGTAGAAAATTATTAAGTAGAGAATAGAAAAAGCAATAGAGAAAAATCAAAACCAAAAGTTGATTTTTTTTGGACAGGCTACAAAATTGATGAGCCTTTAAGTAGATGGAACAGAAAAAAAATAACACTCAAATTAATCAAAAATGAAGAGAGGGCATTACTACCAACTCTATATAATAAAGAAGATTATTATGGAATCTATGGATAATTGTATACCAATGAATTAGATAATGCAGATGAAATGGACAGATTCCTATAAAGACACAAACTACCAAAGCTGAATCAAGAGGAAATAGAAATCTGAATAGACATAATAAAGAGATTGAATTAGTAATGAAAAAAACTATATGGAAAGAAAAGTTCAGACCCTAATGGCTTTACTGGTGAAATCTACCAGACATTCAAGAATTGATATCAATTCTTCACAAACTTCAAAAAATAGAGGAGGGAACACTCCTTAACTCATTCCATGAGGCCAGTATTACCCTAATATCAAAACCAGAGTTATCTCAAAGAAAACTACATACCAGTATAACTTACAAATATAGACCCCCAAATCCTCAAAAGCATACTACCCAAACTGGATCCAGCAATATATTAAGAAAGGAGTATACGCCATAACCAAGTGAGATTTATCCCAAGAATGCAAGGTTGGCTTAATATCCCTCAGTTAATGTGATGCTTTGTCAGTAGAATAAAGGACAAAAGCACAGGATGATTTGGCAAAATTTTAAGCCCCTTCATTAAAAAAGAGAGGAAAACTTTAACCTGATAGAGGGCATTTGCAAAGAGTTAACGTCATACTTAATGGTAAAAGACTCCCCCTAAGATCAGAAAAAAGACACGATGTCCTCCTATATTTGCAGAAGATATGATCTTGTACATAGAAAATCCTAAGTAATCCACACCAAAACGAAGTAAAAAAAAAAAAAATTAGAGCTAATAAATGAGTTCAGCAAGGTTGTAGTAGCATACAAGGTCAATATACAAAAATCAATTGTGTTTCTATTCACTAGCAATGAACAAAGATGAGATTAAGAAAACAATTCCATTTACAATAGCATTAAACAATAAAAGAGGAATAAATTTAATGAAAGAAGCACAACACTCACACTGAAAACTACAAAACATCATTGAAAGAAGACCTAAGTGAAAGATATTTCATGTTCATGGATTGAAAAACTTAATATTTGTTAAGATTGCAGTACTCTCCAAATTGATCTACAGATTCAATGCGATCCCTATTTTGTGTGTTGCAGAAATTGACATGCTAATCTTAAAATTCATATAGAAATTCACTGGACCCCAAATAGCCAATCTTGAAAAAGAAAGTTGGAGGACCCAAACTTCTTGATTTCAAAACTCATTACCAAGTTACAGTAATCAAGACAGTGTGGTACTAACATAAGGATAGCATATGGATAATGGAATTGAAGTGGGAGTCCAGGAATAAACCCTTATGTTTATGGTCAATTGATTTGTGACAAAGATGCCAAGGCACCAAAATAGGGGAAAGCATAATCTCTTCAAAAAATAGTGCTGGGACAACTGAATTTGTGTTTTGATTAATTTTTTAGACACATTTTTTATTTTTTATATCTTGTTGCAGATTTGGTTCCAGACCACTGCAATAAAGCAAATATTGCAAGGAAGTGAGTCATATAATATTGTGGTTTCCCAGTGCATATGACAGTTATGTTTACACTGTAGTCTAAGTGTGCCATAGCATTATGTCTAAAAAACCCCAATGTGCATGCTTTAATTAAAAAATATTGCTAAAAGTGCTAATGATTATCTGAGCCTTCAGCGAGTCGTAATCTTTTACTGATGGATGGTCTTGCCTCAATATTGATGCTGCTGACTGATGAGGGTGGTGGTTGCTGAAGGTTGGAGTGGCTGTGACAATTTCTTAGAAGACAACAATTTTGCCACACCAGTTGACTCTTCCTTTCACAAGATTCCTGTAGCATACAGTGCTGTTTGATAGCATTTTACCCACAGTAGAACTTCTTTCAAAATTGCAGTCAGTCCTCTCAAACCCTGCTGCTGCTTTATCAACTAAGATTATGGAATATTCTAAATCCTTTGTCGTGACTTCAACAATGTTCACAACATCTTCACCAAGAGCAGATTCCATCTCAAAAAAACCACTCTTTGCTCACCCATAAGAAGCAACTCCTCATCATTCAAGTTTTATGAGATTGCAGCAACTCAGTCCCATCTTCAGGCTCTGCTTCTAATTCTAGTTCTCTTGCTATTTCCACCATGTCTACAATTCCTTCCTCCACTGAAGTTTTGAACCCCTCAAAGTCATCCATGAGGGTTGGAATCAACTTCTTCCAAACTCTTGTTAATGGTATTTTTACCTCCTCCATGAATCACAGATGTTCTTAATGGCATCTAGAATGGAATCTCCTTTCCAGAAGATTTTCCGTCGACTTTGCTCAGATCCATCAGAGGAATCACTATCTATGGCATCTATAGTCTTACAAAATATATTTCTTACTTGAAAGTTGGAATTACTCCTTGATCCACAGGCTGCGGAGGAGATGTTGTTAGCAGGCATGAAAACCAGAGTAATCTTCTACATCTCCATCAGAGCTCTTGGGTGGTTATTTTTCGACAGTGGGCTTAAAATATTCAGTAAACCATGCTGTGAACAGACGCACTGTCGCCAGGCGTTGTTGTCTTATTTACGGAGCCCTGGCAGAGAAGATTTAACAATTTTTAAGGGCCCCAGGACTTTTGGAATGGTCAGTGAGCACTGGCTTCAATGTCAAGTCACCAGCTGCATTAGCCCCTGACAAGCGAGTCAGCCTGTCCTTTGAAATTTTGAAGCCAGACATTGACTTCTCTCTAGCTGTGAAGGTCCTAACTGGTGTCTTCTTCCAAAATAAGGCTATTTCATCCATATTGAAAATCAGTTTTTTAGTATAACCACCTTTATCCATTATCTTAGCTAGATATTCTGGATAACTTATTGCAGCTTCTCCATCAGCACCTGCTATTTTACCTCACACTTTCATGGTATGGAGATACTAGTAACGTCTTTCCTTAAACTTCATGAACCAACCTCTGCTAGCTTTTAACTTTTCTGCTGTAGCTTTCTCATCTCTCTCGGCCTTCATAGAATTGAAGAGAATTAGGTATGGCCTTGCTCTGGATTAGGTTTTGGTTTAAGGGAATGTTACGGCTGGTTTGATCTGTCCAGACCACTAGCTTTCTCCATATCAGCAGTAAGGTGGTTTCATTTTCTTATCGTGTGAGTGTTCACTGTTGTAGCACATTGCGTTTCCTTCAAGAACTCTGTATTCACAGCTTGGCTAACTGGTGCGAGAGGCCTAACTTTTGGCCTGTCTCGCCTTTCAACACGCCTTCCTTGCCAAGATGAATAATTTCCAGCTTTTTTTTTTTTTTTTTTTTTTTGAGACAGAGTCTCACTCTGTTGCCCAGGCTAGAGTGAGTGCCGTGGCGTCAGCCTAGCTCACAGCAACCTCAAACTCCTGGGCTTAAGTGATCCTCCTGTCTCAGCCTCCCGAGTAGCTGGGACTACAGGCATGCGCCACCATGCCCGGCTAATTTTTTCTATATATATATTTTAGCTGTCCATATAATTTCTTTCTATTTTTAGTAGAGATGGGGTCTCGCTCTTGCTCAGGCTGGTCTCGAACTCCTGAGCTCAAACGATCCGCCCACCTCGGCCTCCCAGAGTGCTAGGATTACAGGCGTGAGCCACCACGCCCGGCCTAATTTCCAGCTTTTGATGTGAAGTGAGAGACGTGCGCGTCTTCCTTTCACTTGGACACTCAGAGGCCACTGTAGGGTTATTAATTGGCCTAATTTAAATATTGTGTCTCAGGGAACAGTGCGGCCTGAGGAGAGGGAGAGATGGGGACAACCGGTCAGTGGAGCCGTCCGGACACACAACATTTATCAGCTAAGTTTGCCGTCGTGCACGGGCACAGTTCGTGGCTCCCCAAAACTACTCGTAATACTGTAGTAACATCAAAGATCACGGATCACCATAACAGATAAAATAACAATGAAAAAGTTTGAAATATTGTGAGAATTACCAAAGTGTGACACACACACAAGGTGAGCACATGCTGTTGGAAAAATGGCACCAATTGTCTTGCTTAATGCAGGCCTGCCACAATCTTCCATTTGTAAAAACCCACAGTATCTGCAAAGCACAATAAAGTGAAGCACAATAAAACAAGGTATGCCTGTATTCACAAGCAAGAAAATAAAGATGGACCTCCACCTCACATCATACTACAATGATTCAAAATGAATAAAAAATATAAGAGTCAGAACTATAGAACCCTGAGGGGGGAAAAGAACCATAAGTATAAATATGTGGCAATAGTTACTTAGATATGTGCCTTCCAGCACAAGCATCGAAAGAAAAAGTAATTGAACTTCATCAAAATTAAAAACTTTGGTGCTTCAAAGGAAAAGAAAGTGAAACAACAGCCAGTAGAATGGGAGAAAATATTTGAAATATTTGCAAGTCATATATCTGATGAGCCTAGTCTTCAGGATATGTAAAGAACTCTTACAGGCTGGGCGCCGTGGCTCACACCTGTAATCCTAGCACTCTGGGAGGCCAAGGTGGGAGGTGGGAGGATCACTTGAGCCCAGGAGTTTGTGTTGCAGTAAGCTATGGTGACACCACTGCACTCCAGCCCAGGCAACAGAGCGAGACCTCATCTCACACACACACAAAAAAAAGGACAAAGGATTTGAATTGACATTTCTCCAAAGAAGAGTGACTGATAATGGGCATGGGGGTTTTGGGGGGCAATTGAAAAATCTTTGAGCTGTTTCTAGTTTTCTTCTCCCACGTCCCCACCCTCTACTTATAAAATGTTCTTCTCTAAACATTCTGGTAGATAGAGATATGTAAGATTTTTCTCTGGAGTATAAACCTTAGGGTTGGAATTGCTAGGTGGTAAGGCATGCATGTGTAGTCATGCATTGCATATACAGCAGGGGTCCCATAAGATTTTTATACTTTACTGTTCCTTTTCTATGTTTAGATTTATTTAGATACACAAATACCATTGTGTTACAATTGCCTATAGTAATTCAGTACAGTAACATGCTATACAGGCTTGTAGCCGGGGAGCAATGGGCCATAGCATACAGCCTAAGTGTAGTACTCCGTGTGGTCTAGATTTGTGTGCAAACACTGTGATGTTTGCACAATGATGAAATTGCCTAACGATGCATTTCCCTGAATGTATCCCCGTCGTTAAGTGACACACGACTGTATTTGACTTTGCCAGACATGCTTAACCCTTTCCAAAGTGTTTGTTCCCATCTACTCTTCCACCAGCAGTTTATGAGATGTTTTTCATTGTTCCACAATTTTACCAATGCTTATTTTTATCAGGCTGTTAAATTTTGACAACCTGGTGGATATGAAATGGTATTTCACTGTGGTTTCAATGTCTGTTTTCCTTGTTAAAAACAGGCATACTTGTTGCTACTTGTTCAGAGTCCTCTTACGATTTTATGTCTACTGGGGATTTTGTCCTTTTGTTGATTCATAGTTCTTTATGTATTCAGGATACTTGTCCTATATTAGTTATGTGTGTTGCATGTATTCTCTCAGTTGACTTTTAATCGTTTTTTAACTTTGCATTTTGAAACGTTTGTGACATATACTGAAGTGTATTTAATCTACTCTATCCACTCATCACCAGTTACCCTTACATGGCCAATCTTGTTTTGACTTGGCTCCCACCTGGCATGCACACCCTGGATCATTTTGAAACAAAGTCCAGATACCGTATCATTTCATCTGTAAATATTTCAGTATATATTTCAAAGTGATAAGCATTCTGTTTAACAAATGAAAGCATTATGCTATTACCCCACCTAAAATATTCACATCACTAAATAGTCAGTGCTCACATTTCCCTAGATGTCTTTTTTAAAATTTACATTTTGCTTGAATCAAGATGGAA
Source organism: Eulemur rufifrons (assembly GCF_041146395.1). Taxonomy (NCBI): domain Eukaryota; kingdom Metazoa; phylum Chordata; class Mammalia; order Primates; family Lemuridae; genus Eulemur; species Eulemur rufifrons. Next base: position 55,168,869 of record NC_090987.1, read on the forward strand.
TTCAAATGTGTATGTTGCAATTCTTTGATATGTTTAAGTCTCTTTTGTGATCTATAATTTCATTCCTGATTTCTCATCTTTTTTGTTGTTGATGTTACAGAAATTGAGTTGTTTGTCCTGTACAGTTTCACCCCAGTCTGGATTTCATTGGTTGCACCCTGATCGTGACCTTTAACATGTTCCTCTAGCCTCCACATTTCCTGTCATTTGATTGGTGGATCTAGAAGCTTGTCAAATTCAAGTTTTTTTTTTTTTTTTTTTTTTTTTTGTTTGAGACAGAGTCTCACTCTGTTGCCCAGGCTAGAGTGAGTGCCGTGGCGTCAGCCTAGCTCACAGCAACCTCAAACTCCTGAGCTCAAGCGATCCTCCTGTCTCAGCCTCCCGAGTAGCTGGGACTACAGGCATGCACCACCATGCCCGGCTAATTTTTTCTATATATATATTTTTTTTTAGCTGTCCATATAATTTCTTTCTATTTTTTTAGTAGAGATGGGGTCTCGCTCTTGCTCAGGCTGGTCTCGAACTCCTGAGCTCAAACGATCCGCCCACCTCGGCCTCCCAGAGTGCTAGGATTACAGGCGCGAGCCACCGCGCCCGGCCGTCAAATTCAAGTTTGATTTGGGGGATGGAAGACAGAACTACTTCAAAGGTGTCGTGTGCTTCCATCAGGTGTGCGTTGCTCGCTGTCTTTTTGTGGCTCCAGCAGCCTTTGACTGACATCCCTGCGCCCATCAGTCCATCACAGGCGGCAGCCAGTTCTCACCATTCCTTTGCTTATCCTTTGTGCAAAGACATTTCCTTCATCTACTGTTGGTTACCCTGGTATGGATTTTATAGAAAAGACAGGATACATCTTTTATCAGTTTTCAAAAGAATGAGGTAGTTTCCTTGTGTCTTCCAAAGGTTACCAAGCAGGATACGTTTTCCCTGCAGATGGATTTAAACAAATTTGATGGATCTCATTCATTGCCGAGGTTACCATTGCGTGTTCTTGGACCGTGGGGACTTTATTCAGATTGGGCCTTGCGTCTTGTTGGCCCAATCCTGACAGTCTTTGGTAGCCTCCTTCTATTCTAGTATCTTTTTTCATAAAAAGATATTCCAGGTTTATCTTTTCTGTTTTCTGCTCCAGACCTGGAATCAGCCATTTCTCCAAAGATTCCTGGTTCCTTCTGGATGCCAGCATTCTTTCTTGTTGCTACTGGGTGGGTCAGTTTGTCGGTCATTTCAGGAGTAGAGATAAGAGAAATTTTTTTCCCAAAGATAAAATACATCAGACATTTATAATTATGCTTCCAATTCTAATCTTGAGCCCTAAGGTTTTTATTTAATGTTAATGATCTTATATTATCAGCATCCCCTAATGATCTTATCAGCATCTCCTTTTAACTTTACCAGGAAGCTCAGGCTTCAGTGACACTGACATAATTACTCATTTGACTTGTCACAGAATCTGCAGAGATCAGCCTCAGTATAGCAACACCACCAATAAGAAAAGTTTAATACCACTTGGTTGAGTTTGTGAAGAAAAAAAAAGGAAGAAAAGTTCAAAATTGTTTTTGTAGTTCCTCTTGTCCTTGGGGTGTGTCCTCCCACCCCCTAGGATGTAGAGTTAAATTACTATGTTTGCACATTACTTGGAATAATAGTTCCTTTATGGTTATGGCACCATTAGAAATCAAGTTTATTTGTTTTGTTTTGTTTTAATTTCAATTTTTAGAGGTTGCTTTTAAAATTTTTTATGTGGTCTTTTATGGTAACGTAAGATATTTTTAAAATATTTTATCCTACACATAGACACCTTTCTTAGATAAACAGTAATGTACTGTCTTGCCTTGGGTCCCCTGGAAGCATTCTTCGAGACAGATTTGTGTGCAGGGATTTGGAGAAGATACAGCATTGGAATAGCCTTTTAAAGATGCAGCTGAGGCACCAGCTCCAGGGCACAGGACACACCCTAAATTAACAACTGTGATGTGCCCGGTTTGGGGAATCTGAGGAATTAATACTGGCCAATAGAGAAGTCACAAAGGCCTGGGTGGGGGGGGCAGCGGGTAGCACTGGGGCTGGGGGCACCCTGCAGATTCCTCTGCCCTGAGGCAGGGAGGCCGAGCCTTCATAACCTGCCTCAACCTAGCCTAGACGCAGACTGCCTCTGGGGTAGGAGGTGACCCTGGGCAAGGTGGATTTCTTTGACTGAGGGCAATTCCCAGAAAGCAATTTAGCTGATTTCTGCCAGCTACCAATGCTCCCAAGAGCCATGGGAATGTGGAGCTCCTTCTGGAGGGGAACTGGCGTCTACTACAGCCCACCCTCGGCGCTGTTCACTGCCATTGTGCGTATGTCACAGGTTTGGGACCAGGCCCTCCAGGACTGTGCTGCTGCTGACCCTCAGGGGCTCTCTCCAAGCACTTTGCTTCCCCTTCATTGTTTTCCTGGGGAGATCCCACAGTGGAGGGAACAGAGCTGCCTCAGGATGGGGTCCTTGGACCACCTGCCATCAGCTCCAACCAGCTCCTGTGGCATGTAGTGCTCCCCGAGAGATTCACTCAGACATTTTAATCCAGTCAGTTAAGGAATTGTTGCCGGACAGCCTGCAGAGAGCCTGGATGTGTAATGCTGGGAGAGGCTGGCCTAGGGTCCTATCAGGTCTGGGTCCCCACTGCCTTCCTCACCAGAGATGCAAAATGATTCCTCTCACTCCTGGTTCATTGTTGTCTAGACCAAAGCCTTCCAGAAAGATTCACAACCCTCGACAATCTTAGGGGCAATGTGTTGATACTGAGATTTACATGCAGTCTCTATCCAGGTGGCTTCCTTCCTGTTCTGGTTGGGCTGTAAATTTATCAAAAGGGCCAAAAAAAGTTTAAATCTCTAAATATACTTGTCAAAAGGAACAGAGGAAGGCCAGAGCCACATTTTAATTATAAAATACGTGAAAATGGGTTCCGTCTGGGTGCACGGAACAGTTGTTTATGCTTCAGCAAAGGCGTTGGCTGGGCAGCGCCCCCAAAGTGCAGGCGGTGTCTGGGTTCTGGGCCCCCTTCCCATCAACACGGGGGTCAGTCCGGAAACGCGGCCATCAAAGCCGCTCGGTTATTTGAATGAAGCCACCAGAAACCATAGGGAAACAAATATCAGCAAATTTTCTGTAGCCCCCAATTCTGCCCATTCTAAGGGAGAAATCTGTAAGTCAAGGGAAAAAATTAAAACTTTCAAATATTAGCAACAAATGGCTTTGGTTGCTAGGTGTGTTCTCACCAATCTTCAACAATTAGATAATTTCCATGTTTCATAAACAATTACAGAGCAATTTAGTTTCCAAATCCAGTTTAGTTTAACTCTGATACCTGCCCGATCTCTGTCACCTTTCATTGCTGGCTTTAGGCCACCTGCCACATGTCAGCAACCTTTCTTCTCTCTCTCTCTTTCTCTCATGCACACACACACACACCCCCTCACATAATCTGGGACATGGTGCTCTCGGCCCCCCACGGAGATTGGCATTCAGGCAAGAACACATCAACCCAGGTTGCTCTTAACCATGTTTATTAAGAGAGGGAGGGAAGGCCGTGGATGCTCAGGGGGGCGGCATCTTGTCCTCAGGCAAGGCTTCTCCAGCCTCCGGTCAACCAAACAGTGTCAGGGCCCCCTAGAAAGGAGAAGCCAAACTTCAGTGTGTCTTGCCCCTCACTGCCACCAAGGAGAACTCACGTGGGAACTCGGGCAGCTACCGGCTCTGGGGAGTGGGCCCTGGGACAGAGTGCCGTAGTCCCCTGGCGCCTCCCCATGGGGGCTGCATCCCATGCTCCACCAGCCCCTGCAGCTCAGCTACGGTCAGCCCAGTTCAACCCGAGGACCCGAGCTTCTCCCAGGGCCAGGGCTTGAGAGAGCAGGATGGGCATGAGCCTGATGTAGGGCCGGAATGCCTCTGGTATGTCGAGGATGGCTGGGGAGGGACAGCCCCACGGGGAGGTGCCCGCAGTGCCCGTGTTACCAGCAGAGTCTTCACGGCCCCCACGGCCTCGGGGCCCAGCTCAGCCACACACTTCTGGGATTCCTCTATGAGGTGCTCCACAGGGATCCCCAGGCTGGTCAGCATGAACTTCAGGGGGTTCAGGTGGCTGAGAAGGGGGTTGGCCACGGCCCCTGCGGCGGAGTCGAGGGCAGCCACAGGTTGGGCCACAGGCTTAGCCACTGAGTCCACAAAGAAAGCCGCAGCTACAAACACAATGGGGAAGAATCAGCCACTGTAGGCGGGGGGGGGGGGGGGGGGGGGGGGCGGGGGGGGTGCTCAAGGAGACCTGCTGATGACTTGTCCTCTCTGGGAGGTCCTCAAGGGAGCCTCCACTCTGCCCAGCACCCCTCAGCATCCTTCCCTCGCTGGTGGCTGCCCGGTGCCAAGTCCGGGGTCACAGAGAGGGGTCTAACCCAGCCCGGGCTCTGGAAGGCCCCTGCTGGTTGGGAGAAGCAGCCTCAAATACAGACGGCCATGGCCCAGCGAGGACACTGCTGCAGAGAGGGCCGTAGAGGCAGCCTGAGGGCAGAGGAAGGACAGGTGGACTCTGGGCAGGCTCCGCACAGGAGGGGACACTCGTGCTGTGCCTGGACGGTCACCAGACGGAACAGATGGGTGTTCCGAGACCAGGGGCAGCTGTCAGTGGGTCAGAGAGAGAAACCCGAGGCGGGCAAGGGTGTGAGAGGAGGCCAGAGGGCTCGAGGGCCACAGGAAGCCGGGGCACGGGAGCCCTGGGGGGCAGGAGGCTGGGCATGGGAGGTGAGCCTGGGAGGACCAGCAGGAGAAGCCTGGCGCCCCAGGTGTGGATGGCTACAGTGGGGAGCCCGGGGGTCACTCACCAGAGTGGCTGACCAGGGCCACACAGAGCACCAGGAAGGTGGCGGTGAATTTCATGGCGCAGCAGTGCTCCATGGACACTCCAGGACCTAAGATGGGCCTCCCGGAGCCTGGCCCTGAGGGTTTCATATACCCTGTCCTCACCCCCTCCTGGGCTGGGGCCTCAACCTGTCTGCCTGAGAACCTCACTGTTTGCTCAGCTAATGGACAGAGCCCCAGCCAACTTCCTGCTCTGGCCGGTGGACCCTGGGAAGCCCGTGTCCCCTACCCCTCCCGGGTCTCAGGGACTTCCTCTTGGCAGGGTCTCCTGGCCAGAGGGCTGGGAGCAGGAGCAGCAGCTTTGCCCTGGGCTCTGACCGGGTGAGGAGGGGGCTCCCCACACGAGGGAGGGCCTGCGGGCTGCAGAGCCCACTGTAAATCTGCAGGTCTGTGGCCCCGTCCTTTCCCCGATCCATCACCATGGAAATGTCCCTCAATGGGGGTCCTCGGGGTTCCTTCTAGTCGGGAAGCCAGGGAGTTTGAGCACTGGAGAGGAAAGTCCATGTGGCCCCCTACGTGACTGGGCCCTACTCCTGGCCACCTCCCTGGTTGAGCCACAGGCAGCCACTAATGCGACCAGAAGGACCTGGGACATTTTTCTGTCTTTGAAATTAGTCTCAATCCCATGGATGGACCCGGTTTATTCCAAAAGTCCTTACTCACCTGTCACCTATGGAAGTATGACAGGTGGAGGGCAAAACATAAGCATACCCCTGACACAGGCTCATTGGTGTGGTAAGAGGCACCAGCTCTTCACGGGTGTCCTGGAACATCCCTGCAGTGGCTTCCTGAGTGCCGTGACCTTTGCCGCGAGGTGGGTCTGCAGACAGCCTGTGGCCGGCGTGTGCACATTCACATTGTTTCTGTTCATTTCTTTCTTTTTCCTTGACTGTTTTGTTTGGGGGATTTTTGCATTATAAACCTGGAGTTTGGTTGTTTATATTTTGTTGATCATTGTGGAAGTAATTTCAATGGGGAATACATTTTCAGCTAGTGAAGATTCACTACCTTCCCAGGGCTTTTCTGGAGGAACGCTTCTTGCAATGCTTGGGTCCAGCACTGTCTTCTCAAGGCATTTGCCAGACGGACGCTGCTCTGGCCAGTCGCCCTTCTGAAAAGCCAGGCCAGCGCTTGGATGACCGCCTCCCAGCTGCCAGGGCAACTGCCTTGCCACAGGCAGAGGGCACCTGGGAGGGGCAGTGAGGTGGGGGCTTCTCCCCCAGAGTGGAGGCTGGTTCCCAGGGAGGCAACCACAGAGCAAGCTGGAGAAGGAAAATTTGAAAAGGCCTCTGGTGTCTTTCTGACAGCTTCCTTGTCCCATTCTCAAACTGATAGGAGCAACACTTTAAATTTCTAATGACCATTGTCAAGTTAAACACAAAGAAAGTAGGCCCCATATTTTCCCAAACAAGCGATGACTAAAATTGTTTTGCGTTTTTGAATGATTTATTGATAGAAGATGAGCAAAGACTTTTGGGGGAAAAAAGATCTCCATTGTTTGTTTACAAGTTGTATAGACAGCAGAAATCTCTGAGGGGATTTGAGAGTCCTTGTTGGTCTGAACTCAACTCCCAATCTCATTATTCTCCCTCTGCGCAAATCTAATTCTAGAAATTAGTCCTATGATACAACCAGACATGCCAACAGAAATGCCTTAGGAAAATGGTCATGACAGTCATTTGTAAGAGGAGCGCAGGGTGACTTTTGAGGGCCCTAGGCACTTTTTCCTTTGTGTGTGGGTGTCTTCTTCCTTAAAAAAATACTAAAAATATATTTAATAATGGCATTGGCATAAAGATAAATGTAATCCAGGCTGGATCCATTATAACATATTCATTACTATTAATTTTTTCTTCTGATTTAAAGGGAAATTGAAATGAAAACATTTTCATGGACCCTAAATGCATTGCTAGCCCTCAGCTTTGGGCCTCGTAGGCCTAGTGGGAAGTTGACCATGACAGTTAGTGACAGGAAACCATCTATCAAGTTGTCACAGAAGGTATGGTCCTTCTCTCTGATGCTGCTGTCAAAAATGATACAGGAAAATTTTGTGATATGGACTGGGCCTGGGTGTGTGCGTGGGGTGATGACCTGCCCCTCTTGGCCTCCTCCCAGGGCGACCCCAGCACACGCGGCCAGGCCACCCCACCCTGCGTCACAGGGGACGTGTGGTGGGGGATTGTTCTCTCTCTGTTCAGTTTGCCTCCGACACTCAGGAAAGGTCTCAGGATTTTTATCAAGCCCAATCCACCCTCTTCCACAGAAGGGGACCTGACTAGAAGAGGGAAAGGTGTGGCCCTTTGTCACGCTAGGAGAGCCTGAGAATGCACTCTGGGGCACGTGGCATGTTGGCTTCCTGGCCTCCCCTGCCTCCCAGTCCATGCCGTCAGAGTGGCAGCTCTGTCCCTACCAAGTGACTGAGCCCTGCCCTGGTGGACCAGAGGGGATTGGCACTGGCCCAGATGGGGACCCCTCTAGCAGGTTTCTTTTTTTACCCCAATTTTTTTATTGTGGTAAAGTACACAAAGAGTAAAATTTACCATCTTTACCATTTTATTTTATTTTATTTATTTATTTATTTATTTTTTTTGAGACAAAGTCTCACTCTGTTGCCCAGGCTAGAGTGAGTGCCGTGGCATCAGCCTAGCTCACAGCAACCTCAAACTCCTGGGCTCAAAGGATCCTCCTGTCTCAGCCTCCCGAGTAGCTGGGACTACAGGCATGCGCCACTATGCCCGGCTAATTTTTTCTATATATATTTTAGCTGTCCATATAATTTCTTTCTATTTTTAGTAGAGATGGGGTCTCGCTCTTGCTCAGGCTGGTCTCGAACTCCTGAGCTCAAATGATCCTCCCACCTCGGCCTCCCAGAGTGCTGGGATTACAGGCGTGAGCCACGGCGCCCGGCCTTTTACCATTTTAAAGTGTCCAGTTCTGTAGAACTGAAACTCTGTATCCATTCAGTACTAATGCAGCCCCTGGCAACCACCTTCCAACTTTCTGTTTCTGAGTTTGACTACTCCAGGCGCCACAATGCAAGTGGAGTGGCACAGTGTCTGTCCTTCTGTGTGTGGCCTCCACGCAGCACAACGTCCTCGAGGCCCACCCACGCGCACGTGCCAGCTCTTCCTTCCTCCCTGAGGCTCAGTCACTCCAGTGTGTCCCTCCACGATGGACACTTGCACTGTGCCACGTTTCAGCGCCGGTGAATGACCCGCCATGAGCTCTGGTGTAGGAATGTCCGCTGCAGACCCTGCTTTCCGGCTGCCGAGTCCGCAGGTCATTCTACGCTTAATTTTTTTTGAGAACCGCCACACTTTTCCACAGCGAGCACGGGCGCCCATCTCCGCACAGCACTTGTCCTTCTGCTGAGCAGGATTCTGGCGGCCTTGGCCCACGCGGTCAGAGTGGCGGACGCGGGAGCCCACCGCACCCCCTCCCCCCGCGCGGCCTGTGGCCCCGAGACGCTGCCCGCAGGGAACGACCAGAGCGAGGGGGGCCAGAGGAGATGGGGGCTGGCCACCGCGGGTCCCCAACAGGCTCGGGGGCCTGGCGTCGTTCCAGCGGCCCCTCCGACCCCTTCCTGGCGTTCTTTGCCTGTACAGGAACCCCCGCGGCCTCTCGGTGCGGCGGGCGCCCCGCTCGGCTCCCGCGACCCCGCAGGGTGGCCGCAGGCCCCTCCCAAAGCCACGCCCCGCGCCAGCGGCATGAGTGGTGGCGCCCCCTGCGGCCTCCGCGTCAGCCTTCTGAGGGCGCCGCGACCACCGGCCACACGCCCCGCGGCCGAAGGCAGCTCCGGAGGCCGGAAGTCCCGCGTCGCCGGGGCGGCAGCGAGGTCGGGGCCGGTGGCCGCCTCAGCGACCCGGGCCTCCTGGTCACACAGCCTCCTCTGCGCGGGGGGGCCTCCTGCATGATCCGGACAAGCCCTCATCTCCGGGTAATTCCCGCGACCGCGGCGCCAGGACGCTCCCCGCGTGAAGTGGGAGGTTCCGGGAGGCGGGAGCTGCAAGGCTTCGGGCGACCTCGGCTCCGCATGGGTGGCGCTCGGCGACCCAGGGGCCAAAGCAAACACTCAGCCTCGCCTGCCCCTTCGGGAATGCGGGGAGTGCTGGGGGTAAACAAGGACTTTGGCCAAACTTCGAATTTGGGCCTTGGGCGCAGCCCCGAGCGCTTGGGTGGAGCCCCGAGGAGGCACGGGCCTTTGTCTGTGTCCCCAACGCCTGTCCTGTCGCCACAGACCCTGCGTCTGCCCACGGGTGGGCTGCAGGAAGGGCCGGGCCGGCATCAGCCACCACGGAGCGCTCATCGCCACCGGCCTTGGGCGGCCCAGGCCTCCGGGCAGGCTTGGCTCCCTCGCCCTGGTCCTCGGGTCACATTCCAGCCCGCGGGCCGCCCCAGCCTGTGTGAGGCCGTGTGGCCATCCCCAGGTCCCCTCGGCCACAGAGAGCCCGCTGTGGCCCGAGCCAGCCTGTCCTGGACATGTGGAGATGAGCCCGACAGCGGGATCCCTCAGGTCCCAGGAGCTCTCTGGTTCTTTCCTCCTTCACTTCCTCTAACCAGCATCTGTTTCGGAGACTCCCGACCGGAGCTCTGAACCCCTCTCTCCCTGACACCCCCTCTCTGACACCCCTCTCCCTGACACCCCCTCTCTGACACCCTCTCTCCCTGACACACTCTCTCTCTGACACCCCCTCTCTGACACCCTCTCTCCCTGACACCCTCTCTCCCTGACACCCCCTCTCTGACACCCTCTCTCCCTGACACACTCTCTCTCTGACACCCCCTCTCCGTGACACCCCCTCTCTGACACCCCCTCCCTGACACCCCATCTTTGACACCCCTCTCCCTGACACCCCCTCTCTGACACCCTCTCTCTCTGACAGCCTCTCTCCCTGACACCTCCTCTCCGTGACACCCTTTCTACCTGACACCCCCTCACTGACACCCCTCTCTCTGACACCCTCTCTCACTGACACCCCCTCACTGACACCCTCTCTCACTGACACCCCCTCTCTCTGACACACCTTCTGACACTCTCTCTCCCTGACAGCTCCTCTCTGACACCCCCTCTGTCTGACACCCCCTCTGTCTGACACCCCCTCTGTCTGACACCCTCTCTCTCTGACACCCTCTCTCCCTGACACCCCCTCTCTGACACCCTCTCTCTCTGACATCCCCTCTCTCTGACACTTCCTTTCTCTGACACCCCCTCTCTCTGACACCCTCTCTGTCTGACACCCTTTCTCTGACACCCCCCTGACACCCTCTCTCTGACACCCCCTGACACCCTTTCTCTCTGACACCCCCTCTCTGACACCCTTTCTCTGACACCTCCTCTCTGACACCCTCTCTCTCTGACACCGCCTCTCTCTGACACCCCCTCTCTGACACCCTTTCTCTGACACCTCCTCTCTGACACCCTCTCTCTCTGACACCCTCTCCCTGACACCCTCACTCTGACACCCTCTCTCTCCGATGCCTTCTCTTTCTGCCACCCTCTCTGATACCCCTGCTCCGTGACTTGTTAAGCGAAGTGGAAGAGACACTCAGGACCAATTTCATCTCTTAGGGGACATGTGGCCACTCTGGTTAGGTGGGCATTGCCCCCTGACCTTCAACCCAGACATCCTGGTTACTGTTTGTCATTGGAGATACCTTGGAGGTCCTCTGCTTTCCCTACGACAACTCAGTGTCAGGTAGTATCACCATGGCCACTTGAGTTGAGGCTAGTTAGGTCACCCTGTGCGGTATAATGATTTGTGCTTTGGGATGTGTCTGTGGTGCTGTTCAAATATAAACTGCTCCCATTTCTGTCTAAACCTCATGCATGCACAACCCGGAAACAGGCCCCATAGGGCTTTTCCTTACTTGTTCCTTCTGAGCAACTGTCCCCCTGGCAGGGGGGATGGATGGGCAGCCCTGCGGGGGTCAGCCAGCACCCTGCTTTTTTCCAAGGTCCTGGGGCCCCTCCCCTGGCTATAGCCTGGTCTCTGAGGCACCCCGGCCAGCACAAGCACGCGGGTTCCTCCTGTGGAGGTTCCCCTGGGCCGGGACCACCACACCAGCCAGCAGGAGGTCCTCCCTCTCTGCTGCCTCGGGTAGTCACGGGGAGGACAGGTGGGCATGCCCCAGGTCTGCGCGCTTTCTGCCGCACTGGTTAGACGTGGCTTGCAGAGGAGTAGGCTGGGGTGCGGCAAGGCGGGGCCATGGGCAGGGCAGGGCCAGGGCAGGGAGAGCGGCTGGGCTCCTCCAGATGCCCTGGCTCACCCACCAGGCACACGAGGTGCCGCGTCCTGCCCAGGGGTCACCCCACTGATCCCAGTCAGCACTCCCTCCTCAGCCTCCTTCCTCCTTCCCCATAGCTCAGCCACACGGGCCCTGGGGCTGTGGGCAGCATCCTGAATGCATCCTGTTCCCACCTCCGTGGGCGCCTTCACCTGGGTCAGCGCTGATCTGGCTCTCTCAGGTACTTCCTTTTGCCCCTCCCTGACCAGGGCCTCCTACTCGCAGAGCCCTGCCCTGGGGAGGGTGGGCAGATGCCTTCCACAGGGTTCTTGCTGTGTGGCTTCGGGACATTGATGAAGGTGACAGAAAAGCTGAGGCACTGGTTGGAGCAAGGACTGAAATTCCAGAGATGGTTCTGCCTTCAGGCAAAGCTTGATCCAGGCTCAAATGATGGCACCAGGCCCTTGTTCTTCTCTGCCATCTCTTGGCTCCTGTTTTTTAGACAGTTGTCCTCCCTGGGGTGACAAGCAGGTAGGCAGCAGGGCCAAATCTCGGATACCGATTCAGGCTCAGGGGCATGAACCCGGCTGCTGTCTCCAGGGCCTCCCATGAGATTATACCGGGTCCCTGTTGCTCTAAGAGGCTGTGCTGACCACAGCAGCTGTGTCCGAGGAAACACGGTATATAATTAGGTCCAGTTTGCCTTTTCAGCCTGGGCTAGGGTGCAACCTATGGAGTCCATGGACTGAAGGTGTGGCCAGCAGTGCTTTCCTAAACGGAATGGTATTGGGGTGGGGTGGACATTATCACCCTTATGATTCAGAAGAAACACAGCTCAGAGAACATCAGTGACCTGCCTGAGGTCCCCTGGACAGTCGGAGTGGGTCTGCATGGTGCCCAGGCCATGCTCTTCCCACACCTGGTGTCCCCACGGGACTGGAAGTCCCCCCACTGCCCAGTGCCCTTACTGCCTCCATGCACTGGGGAGCAGCTGCCCGCCAGGCAGGGGTGTGAGTTGGTAGGTCGGTCCCCTGGGGTCCCTGCCCAGAACCCAGACCAACATCCCACCACATCAGAGATGCACTTGCTGCCAGCCCACAGCAAGAGCCCTTCTAGGAAGTTTCGACAGCTCAGAACCCAAGAGTTGAAAGGCAGTTCCTTCTGTTCCTCCCATCTCTCCCTGGGGGGATTGAGTGCGTGACTTCCAGTTACCTGGTTGTGCCCAAGGGCGTCCATGTGCTCCCCTTTTTGGGAAGGGGGAGCTGCCTCCTTCCAGCACAGGGCCGTACACGACTGCCTAGCTGCACACAAACCAGCTCTGAGGGAGCTCCTGGCAGCCCCTCAGAGCAGCTGGGGACAGGCACCCGGGGACAGGCACCCGGGGACAGGCACCCGGGAGCTGCACCTACCTGGCTAACGGGGGCCCTCGTCCCCCAGAGGCAGGCGAGGCCGTCAAGGATGCTGCCCGAGACATGTTCCAGATCCCCTAATTCTCTGCGTAGCCGCCCTGAGCTCCTCCCCCAAGCCCAGAGGCATTTCCCCCTTCAGATACGCTCCCTGGCCCCCGTCGGGTCTGTGGCAAACTTTGCCACCCTGGCTCTATAGGGGTCTCTCTGTGTCGGTGTGGCTCTGAAGGGAACGTGGGGTACTCCACTCGGTCCAGGATGGAAAAACAATCCACTGTCCTTGCAGTGGTGGCTGCAGCCAGTTACTCCTAAATTACTCAAAAGCAGGCCGGGCGCAGTGGCTCACGCCTGTCATCCTAGCACTCTGGGAGGCCGAGGTGGGTGGATCGCTCAAGGTCAGGAGTTCGAGACCAGCCTGAGCAAGAGCGAGACCCCGTCTCTACTAAAAATAGAAAGAAATTATCTGAACAACTAAAAATATATATAGAAAAATAGCCGGGCCTGGTGGCACATGCCTGTAGTCCCAGCTACTCGGGAGGCTGAGGCAGTAGGATCACTCAAGTCCAGGAGTTTGAGGTTGCTGTGAGCTAGGCTGACGCCACGGCACTCACTCTAGCCCGGGCAACAGAGCGAGACTCTGACTCAAAAAAAAAAAAAAAAAAATTACTCAAAAGCAGAACCTTGGGGGTGCTGGTTGACTTCAGACACCCCCGGTTCGGTCACATGTGACGGATGCATTTCCTCCTGTTAGCACCACTTTGGTCCTCACCCTCTGACAGCAGGCTTCCCATCCCCCTGTCCCCGGCCAAGGGCCCGGCGTCGGAGAGTGCCCCGCCCACGCCTGCATGCTGCAGCCTCAGCAGGCCTCTCTGATTCCCTGAGAGGCGCACGTGTGCACCCGTTTATTCGGCTGCAGATGGAGGGACAGGGGGATGGTGTCTTGGTTTGAGTTGCTGTGACAAATTACCACAGAGTAGGTGGCTTAAACAGTACACATTTATTTCTCACTGTTCTGGAGCCTGAGAAGTCCAAGGTCAAGGTGCCAGCAGATTGGGTGTCTGGTGAGGGCTGCTTCCTGGTTTGTCAACAGCTGACTTCTTGTATTCTCACCTAGTGGAAAGAGGGTGAGGGAGCTCTCCGGCCTCTTCTTAGAAGGGCACGAACCCATTCTTGAGGGCTCCACACGCGTGCCCTAATGGCGACCCAAAGGCCCCGCCTCCTGACACCATCACATTGGGAGTAGGGTTTCAACATACGAGTTTTTGGGGGACACAGCCAGTCCATTGCAGATGGGTAGTTAGGGGGCTGCTGAGAGCCTGTGTTGGTTGGTAGATGGGTGGGCAGGTGAGTCAGCGGGGGTCAGATGCCACTGCCCACATCACCTGGTTGGGGCAGGGGCTTCCTCCTCGGTGTGGTCACTCCCAGCACCACTGGGGCCATTGTGACTGTTACCACCAAAGCCCTGCAGGGTGGCAAGTCACAGGCAAGAAACTGAGACCCTGAGGGGAGGTGCTGAGCCCAGGATCACCAGCCTCAGGGTGTCACACCAGATCCCTCTCCCCTACTAGCAGCCCAGAGCAGTCCCCAGAGCCCAGCCTGGCCCAGGCTCTCTGCCCAGTGGCTGAGGAGACCCGGGCCTCACTCGATGGTCTGGAGGGCGGCCCCCTGTCAGTGGCACTGCCGTCCGCCCCCTTCCTGAATCTACACGTAGAGATCTCGGGGGGTAGCCCCAGTGACCCGGGCACAGGCCAGCACCTTGGACAGTGCGGCCGATTATCCAGGCTGAACACCCAGCTTTAAGAGTGGCTGGGGTGGGCGTGTGAGGGAGGGGCCCGCGTTGTCCTGGAAGCTGCTTTTTGGGCCCCCTCCTGCAGGTCGGAGGGTGCTCATGCCTCCAGGCCTGCCCTCCGCCTCTTGGCATCCCTCTGACCCCCCAGGACATGAGCACTCTCACCGTCTGTCATGTGTTCTCTCCTTTCTCTTGGGGACTCCTTCTGCTCCCCCCTGGACCCCGGCACCTTCCCAGGCCTCAGGAAGCCATGTAGACCTCCAGCTGGGGGTCAGGCTCTCTGTCCCCATCCTGCCTCGCCCTGTCCTCCCAGCCTGACTGGCACTTTGGCTGAACCCTGTCCTTAGCTGAGGATGCCAAGGGCCTCAGGTGAGGAGGGTGGGGCAGGTCCTAGGACCTACTGTGGGAGAAAATCACTTATGTAATAGGAAAAGGATTCTTTCCACATATCCGGCCCGTGTATCTGTAGGATTCTGCACTGGGGCCAGGCACCAGATAACAGCTAATAGCAGAGCTTTTTCCTCTGGGTCTTTCAGAGTCATCCTCACCTCCTCAGGGCTGCCCTGGTGCAGCCCAGGGTCCCTGCACCAGATGCCACCAGTCTCCTCGCCCACTCCTTCAAGATCCCTTCTCGGAGCATAGACGACAGCCAGAGCGGTGCCCCATGCCAAGGGCAGCGGTGACATCGGGACAGAATCAGTGGCATTGAGGGGCACTCCAGCTTGCCCTTGGCCCCATGCCTCTCCCAAAGTATGTGACTAAGGGCTGTCTGGCAGAAGTGACTGGCAGTGCGAGGTTGGGCTGGAGGCGGAGGGCCCAGGGGTGGTGAGCACGCGGGGAAGGGCTGGAGCCTGAGAGGAGATGAGCAGGTTCTTCAGAGACAGAGGGGCCAAGGGGCCCCAGTGTGGGAGCACACTCTTGCCTGGTGTGACTCCTCTGTCCCCACACAGCCTGGAGTGCCCCGCGCTCTGTGGAGGGAGGGTGTTGCTGGGACCTGGAGGGACACTTGAGCCCAGCCCTGAAAGTCCAGCCCAGGCGGGACCAGAGCAGCCCAGAAGTGTGAGTGCAGAACCCGCTTCTGCCCCCGCCGCCCCGGAAACCAGCATGCGGAAGCCCGTTCCCACCACATGTTTTTGGGCTTGGTGACCAGCGCAGTCCTGCGTGTGTGGGGACACCCTGTTGGCTGACACCTGGGGTCAGTGGCTACAGTCAGTTACATTGGAAAGTGAAAATGTCTAAACCCAATGTGGAGTCTTTTCTGTATTCCCACTTAGATTTATTATAGAAGCAAAAACAACAGTAAAGACCAAAAAATAATAAAAACACAAAACCCACCAGCAACAGTTGCCTTTGTGGGGAGAGGCTCTTCCCACGGTTTGCTGACAGCAACGGGCCCAGAGGGCGGGAGGGGCCTGGGAGCTGCAGCCTGCACACCAGGGCGGCGACCTCCGTCTCCTGCCCCTGGCTGGGGTCCACTCTGCCCTCTTGGGCTCGGGTCCCGCTGGCCCGTCCCGCCAGCCCTCGCCTCCTGGCTCCAGGCTGCACAGAGCGCGCTGGCAGGGCTGCTGCCGCCCCGCGGTCACCGCCAGCTTTCCGTCTGAGCCCCTGGAAAGCCTGCTGACCCGCGTCCGGATGGCCACTGTCACGCCCCAGCTTGCGGCCACCATTAGGGCAGCCGCTCAGGGGTGCGGAAGGCCCCGCAAACACTGCAGTCTCGCCAAGCGGTCTGCACCACGGCTGGAGCTCATCCCCCGGGGCGGCACCGAAGCCGGGGTCCCAGCTCAGATCCCCCTGACCTCAGGGCTCAGGCAGGCACCAGACCAGCCAGGTGACCTCGGGCGCGTGCACCCCTCCCGCCGGTTCCCCGAGTGGAAGCGGGGGTGGCCCCAGGCACCTGCCCCACCTGCGGGGCCGCCCTGGGCTGAGCCGGGTGTCCAGGACGTCCGCGGCTCGCCTGGCGCAAGAGGCTCAGCAGGCGGGGACGGAGCGCCAGTCACTGCAGATAAAGCAGGCCCCGGCCGTCCTCAGCAGGCGGGGGACCCAGCGGAGCGCCCCCGAGGACCACGCCGCTGGGCCGCCCTTCCTTCCCGTCGCCCGTCCAGGGGACTGGGGCTGATGGCCCGGCAGGCAGGAAGGTTAAAATCAAAACTTCACAGAGGGCTGGGACTTCAAGACTGGCATCAAGTTTATTATTATCTCTTGTTAAATATATTCCATCTTTTCAGAGAACATTGTCTACAAAGGCCTAGTAGATTTTCTTCCCAGGTACATGTTTGGGTGTGCAGTTACGTGACAGGAGGGGAGGTGACACAAACAGGCGGTACGCACGCGGGTGGGGGCCTCAGCACCTCACTTGGGTTTTCTGCGGACAGCAGCCCCGGGGCTTCCCCTGGAGAGGCCGCAAGTCCCACAGTCAGGTGACATGCAGAGGGAGGGGAGGGGCACGGGGAGGAGGATTAGAGTCATAGGTGCACGCAACTATCACAGAGCTAACACTTCACTCGGAGGGTCTGCTGAGCAAGCCCCTGGAGCGCGCAGCCGCCTGTCCTGCAAGCGTCTGTTGGAGTGGTGGGTCAGTCTTTGGGTACCAACCTGGAGGGGGGTCTTTCTCCTGGTGGGGGTGGCTGGGCAGTGTGAGCCGGGATGGGAGGCCTGGGCAGGATGGTCCCAGCCTTCAGGGGGTCTCTGGTGAGGGCGGAGGCATGGTCTGCTAGGGTGTCCAAGTCAGGGCCCCCAGGGCCACAAGAACACCCACTGGCTGCTGAGTGTCACCACGCAGTGCCAGGGGGTGGGGGGTCCTCAGTGCCAGCTCCAAGGCCCTCCTGGGTGCAGCTCACAGCGCTCATTTCCTGTGAGGACCACCACGCCTGGGAGGCACCTCAGGGGGCAGAGCCAGCCCCCGGGGAGGGCAGAACCACACCGGGCGGCTCTAGACCATCCGGACCAGGTGGGGAGGCGGGCTGGGGGGGGCTCTTCTCCAGAGAGGGCGTCTGCTCTGACGGCCCCTGACTTGGGGCTGAGAATCACTGCCCCGGGGCTCCCTTCAAACTGAATTTTGAAAAGGAAATTCCTAGTGAAAAAGACCCATTGGATGGTCCCCCTCATTCAGGGTCAGGGGCGCTGATTCACTCTGGAACTGGTCCCTCATGTACAGACGGCCACCCCATGGGACATTAGCTGTTTGGTCGGGCTCAGGAGGGGACCCTGACACCTCACTGTTGCTTTGGGCCAAAAACACAGCACCTCCCTGCAGCCGTGCGGGGGTGAAGCAGCTGCTCCCCGCGGGCAGGGCGGCTGCACATGCCTGCGGGGGGCAGCGCTGTGGGCAGGGGCTGGGAGAGCTGGCTCCAGCCTGGCTTTACCTGGACCCCTGTGTGACTCGCAGACCCACACAGTCCTCATCAGAAAGTGGGCATCGTGCCGCCCCCCCCACTGTGCTGAAAGGAGGTCATCGAGAGGACATTCTCCATGGGAGTGCCCAGCTTGGGCCGCTCCTGTGGACAGTGAGCTCAATGGCAGCTGAGTCTGAGGGAGAGCAGGGCCGGGCGGCTGCAGGGTGGCCCTGGGCAGGCGTGGTGCCCTGAGCCTGGAGTCCTGCTCTCCTAGCTGGGGAGGCTGTGGACAGGGAAGAGGGCACTTCTCTGTGGCCAGAGCTAAATGAGATGAGTGCCCGACCTGGGCCTCACGGCCCTCTGCTGGCCTGGCCAGGCACGGCCCCCAACTGTTGGAGCCCAGGGTCAGCAGAGAGCAGGGCCCTGGTCTGACGCTGCCTTAGTAGCTGTGGTCCGTGAAGGGCGCGCGGGCAGATGGGGCGCAGTCGTCCTCCTTGCACGGCTGTGACAGCTCCCCGTACTCGCTGTTGTAAAACACCTGGCCTCCTCGGGCTCCCCGGTCAGGGGGCTCGGAGTGCACCCTGGTCACATCCACATCCTGGCCCGGTCCTTTACAGCTGCCAAGACAGGGAAGATGGCGTAAGAAGAGGGAGGGGACCAGACCTGGGTCAAGGTCTGAATGGAGTCACCAAAGACAAGCTGGAGCATGAAGCTGCTTACAGACTTTGAGAAGCACGCACGGCCTGGCCTTAAAGAGCAAACCAGACCGATCTGGCAAACACTGGAACTTTCTTGGTCCCAAACCTGGACACGGGAAAGCGAAGAATGTAACCTGCTCCTGTTCTGTCTGGCCCCTCTCAGCGATGGCACCGACGTGCCCGCAGTCGTGCAAGCCAAGCGCCTACGGGTGGTCCTTGCTTCCTCCCTTCCCTCACCCCGCATATCCACCCACCCGGAAGTCCTGGCCATTCTAACTCCAAAACGCACATGCACGTGTCTCCGTTCCCCGGCCGCTACTGGGGAACGAGCTGTGCCTCGCAGGCTCTGTGGCCTCCTCTGGTGGCTGCCCTGCTCCCATCATGGCTGCCGTAGTCCAGCCTCGGAAAGCTCCTTCAAGTTGGCACACCATGCTCGTCCTGACAGAGGCGTGCCCATCACGCCCGGAATGAAATCCGAGCCCCTGCCCCACCCTCGGCCATCCTCAGCTTTCTCTGTGAGTGTTTGGAAGATGTTGATTTATTGTTGTTTTGCTACTGAAAATGCTGCTGGCTGTCTTTCTCTTTTCTCCTTTGTAAGCAACTTGGTCTTTTTTGCCTGAATTCCCAGAATATTTATCTTGAAAGTCAAATAGTTCTCCTAGGACACGTCTCAGAGTTTACTGTTTTAGGCCGGTTTTCCCAGGTATCCTCCTAATATGTAGACTCAGGTCTTTTATTTATTTAAGAGCATTATATGGAATTTTAAGTTTAAAACTATTAGCTCTGTGTTACTGTTTGCATTTTCTTCCTCTGGGACCCCAGTCGCACACGTCGGATCTCCTCTGTGCCCGTCACTCCTTCCCGTCCTTTGTGCCTCTTCATTGCCACCTTGACACTTTCGCATCCAGCCTGTGCCGGCCACTGTAGGTCTGGTGGCTCCTACTGTCCCTCTGGTGCCCTCGTCTTCTTTTTTGAGGACTTATTTTTTAATTTCAATTTCTTTCTTGAATTTAGTCAGCTCCCATTTTATATCCTCACATTGTTTGCCAATTTCTAGTCTGAAGTTCTGAATTTCTGATTCTCGGTATTGCTGCTTGTTGCACTATACATTTAATTCATGTTGGAGGGTTGTGTTACTTTCACTCTGTTTCATTAAAAATTTTTTCTACTGAAAAGTTTTAATTCAAATTTTCTGTTTTATAATAACTCTGTGTGGATAGTGCTTATTTTTTCTGCTCATGATTATTCACATTGGCATTGGCTACACCAGAAGTAGCTTGGAAGAGATTTAGGTGGCTCCCAAGCTTTCTTCACTCAAAAGTGCTGTATGGGACCCACATTTTCAGCATCTCCTCGAATTCTTTAGACTGCATTCTTCTTTCCAAGGCTCCACTCACATCCTCTGTCATTCTGCCACCGGGGGCCGGCCAGTCTCCTACCCTGCTCCCTGCAGCCGGGCTGACCGACCACAAGCCCCTGGTTTCCAGATCTCCTTTCAGCAACAGACTCGATGGAGCAGCGCACCACAGGCATCCCAGGTGGCCACGGAAAGGGCTGGATGATGCCACCAGGGAGTGAGGAAGAATAACTCCTGTGGGACAAGTGCTGACCAGCGGTTGACAGGGGACAGGAAAGAACAGGACAGATAAACGCCCTCCTTCTCCCCACAGGCCGCCCCAACATGCAGCCTGTTCTTGCGCCTGTCTGGGGAATGCTCCACGTGCCCGTGAGCGCGCCTGCCCGTGGTCTGCGGCGCCTCTTCCTGGCTCACCATGGTGTTTCCAAGGGAAACACGTGTGTCCCCTGTTGCCACTCTAGTGAGGTGCTGTTTCTGTAATGAATAAATCCATGTGGGTGGGTATCTGTCTTCTTCTGAATTCTGGATACTGTCTTGCTTCTATAGGACCTTTATCCTCTGGAACTTTCTTCTTCTTCCTTTGCCACCAAGCACCTGAGGTGCAGCACTCCCTCCCGACTCGCTGCCCTCCCGGGACGGCCACCGCAGTGCCTCAGACCTGGCCGGGACTCCGCTCTCACCAGGTCAGCCTCGCCGTCACCCTCCAGCCTGTGTGGCCACGGTCCCAAGGACCTGGTCCTGCTCTCCTCTGGGGGGACAGAACCCACTGGAGTCTCTTGAAGAGCTGTGTTGTTTTCAGGAAGGTGGGTAGAGGTTTGGAGTTAAATGCCGCCATCCTCTGGTTTACCTTTTTACTTAATCGCCTTTATTTGAATGATACAGCGCTGTTTGGTAAAGAAACATTAGCCAAAATCTATTTCTGTAAACGTACGTGTCATTAATTTCCTCAAACCAGGTTACTAACAGAAACCACCTGATAGAATCAATTAAAAAAAAAAAACACGGGAAGCAAAGATGCACAAAACAGACACAGTCACTGTTCCTGGGCACGGCCACCGCCGCCTGTGCTGACGGTGCCTCAGTCGCACCCTCTGCAGCTGGCAGAATAAGCCACCAAGTGGTGGTTAAGTGGTAGAAGCTGTAAATATACCTATAAGAAAGGCAAAAACAACATCGACTATCTTCATGTTATGCAAATAAATACCTGTGGTTTAGGGTGAAATAGGCAGTGACAACAGCATATATTGGTTCAGAAACAGTGTGGGGAGAAGTAAAGGATTTGCTCTGGACTGTGCCAGATGACCCCAAAAGGGGCTCTTGGCAGACAGCAATGTCAAAGGTGCAAGTGGATGGTCTGGATAGGATGGTCTGAAGAAAGAGGGAAGGACCAGTGTTTTTTAAATCATTGTGGGTCTTGTCATTTAAACAGGTGTGTATAAGTAAACGAATAAAGTGAATGTTTTAAGTAGACACTTAACTCTTTTTTTTCCTATACTCATAAAAGTTTAAATATTCAAGTTGGACAAAACTCCCCCCCACCCCGGGGATATCTTGCTGGGCAGATGGAGGCCATTGTCGATCCCGGTCCCCTCCGTACAGGCGTACGTGGGTACTTCTCTGGTATCAAAATCCGACACCAGCCAGCTCAGGTTACAGTGCGTGCCTGGCCTGTGTGACCACTGGGCGAAGTGCTGGGGTTTGGGGATGAGGGCGGCCTCCCCCTGGCTGGCGGAGGCGTGTGTCACACACGATTTCACAAAGCCCAGCATCTGAGCATCTGCCAGATGAAGGGGTGTCGGGCCAGCGTGGTGATGGCAGGGGCTCCTCTGGGGACGCAAAGGCCTTGGGTCTCAGGGCAGCTTGCCTTGAACACGCAGAAAGGTACCAAGGGGCCATGAAAGGTGTTGGGAAGAGTGAGGCACACCCAGCCCCAGCCTGCCTCGCTGGGCCACTGCTCTAGCCCCTCCTGGGGAGGGCAATGCCAATACCTGCAGGGAAGAGGCTCCGGAAGCCCTTACCTGAACCCGCCGGCTTGTCTTTGCCTGCTCGCTATCTGTTCAAACTCCTCCGAGGCCAGCACCATCCCACTGTCCGTCTGGTTGTCCTGAGTGCAGAGAACAAGCCACGGCTGCAGCCCCCACAAGACCCTCCCACAGGGCAACCGCCCCCAGCCAGGACGAACCAGCAGTCACCAAGGAGATACATCTGGGTTTAGTGGGCCTTGCTACCGTTCGACCGTGGCTTGGTGTGGGAGCTGCAGCCCAAGGGCTCCATCTGGCCCTGCAGGCACGAGCCTAGGTCCTGGGGGTCTGGTGAGGGCCCCCACTGTGTCCCACAAACCAGCCTCCTGGGCGGGCCCAGGAGCCCTGCCCATCCCGACCAACAGACCCACCCAGAGAGGGATCTGTTTTCCCACTGGGGTCTCTGCACTGCTGTGGTGGGGAGGCCTAAGTGGGAGTCACAAGGATGCCGGGAAGGGACAGCTGGGGGACTGCAGCGTCACACGAGGGCAAGACTCAACTGTGCCATGACACGCGCCATGACATTTTCAAGGGACAATCTTTTCTGTTAAAAAATGTCTGCATTTGTTTCTGTTACTTGCCTCAGGAGTTCCTGACACTGACTCCCTGAGGTCGCCCCGGCCCTGATCTGAGGCCTCACCCTTCCCATACCACAGAGGCTTTGTAGGCCGTCGGGGTCATGGGGAACTCTTCAAACGTCTTCATCCTGGAGGGACCCTGGCTCTGAGTCCCTCTGGCCAGGCACCCGGGAAAGGACACACAATTATAATATCTGTGGGGAGAAATCAGAAAGTGCTAAAGACACGCACCCTAGAAACTCTCCCAAAAGCTGCCCCCTCGCCTCCTGCCAAGGGCCTCCATCCTGGGGCCTGGGTCTGGGTGCTGCCCGGGGCTCCTCCCCTGCCCTGCCTCAGACGGCCCCCACGCAGCCCCCGTGGAGGGGCCGTGGGCATGCCCTGCCCCACCCTGGCCTCGTGTCCCCCGAGTCCACTGCTGTGCTCTGCAGGGAGAGGGGCACACGGCCCGGCCCCATGCAGTGTGGAGCTGGGCAGCACCCACGTGGCCTTCACCTCACGCTAGGGCGCAGGCCTGGTGTGCAAGCCAACTGGCCTGCCCATGTGTGCACACGTGTGTGTGAGTGTTGGGTGGTTGGTGGAAGGAGCCTGGCAAGATCCAGCTGACTATTCTTGTCCCCAGGGCCTGGCCCTGCCCCACGCTGGGGCAGACAGGGCAGGACTCTCAGGACTTGGGTCTGAGTAGCGCTGGTGGGAGTGTGGACAGCACAACCTTCCTGGGGGGTAAGCTGCCAGGGGCAAGAGGCCCCTGACCTAGAACTCTGGGAAGTCAGGCCAAGTTCCCGGAGCGTGGGGAGTGAGTGGCCTTCCCTGGCCCCGGGGGCCCTGCCAGTGGCCCTACAGACTCACCCCGAGATGGATCGGTGATTAGATCCCGGGAGGAGTTTCTGGCCCAAACCCAGCCCACTCTGATTTTCTCCCTGTGAGGTGTGCCATTGACATTGGGCTGGGGGCTTCCGGGGACAGGACTGCATGGCAAGGAGGATGCCGGTGGGCAGAGAGGACTGAGGAGAGCAGACGGTAGCACAGCGGATAGACCCTGGAGGGCCGCTCAGTGGAGGAAGCTTCCCAGAGCACCACGGCCCCTGCGCTGTCATTTAAGACCCCTGCTCTCTGGGTTGGTGAACACTTGTCTCTCAAGTCGCTACAATCTGCTTTTCCTCGATGACTCAGCAGGATGAAATACACCCTGTCCACAGCCCTTGCCCCTGCCTCATTTTTGGACTTGGGCGGGTGGCTGACCTGGCGGCCAGGCTGTGGCGGTGTAGGCTCGGCGGGCTGTCCTCGGCATCGGTCTTGGTGATGTGCAGGGCAGTGGTGGACGCCTGCAGGAAGCTGCCCTCCTCGGAGCTCTGAGAGCTGCGCAGGGCCCTGTGGTCCTCCTCCTCCTCCTGGTGGGAACAGGAGAGGCAGCCAGGGCCAGAGATGGGGAGGTGCTGCCCTGGGGCCCCTACCCCTTCCTCAGCACCGCCTGGCTCCCGAGCCCTGACATGGGGTCCTGGGGCTGCACCAGCACACGTGTGCTCGGAGGACCGAACAGCTGGTGCCAGAGCCTGTGGCTTCGGCTCTCGAGGCAGGCGAGGGCAAGGCTGCAGAAGGCTCGCAGTGCCAGCCTTGCTCAGCTCCCTGCAGCCCTCCCGGTGCCCCACTTGTGGAAGAGGCAGGCGGGGTGGGCCGCGACTCAGCCGAGCAGCCTCACACCCACCCCTGGCTGCGCCTGCAGTCCCAGAAACCAGGCCGGGCACTTGCCACCTTTTTCTTTGGGTGGATCCGGACCCAAAGTGCCCATCCCAGCCCCTGAGTCCTGGGAAGCAGGCCGCTCCCCGGTCCTTCCCTCCAGGTCCCCGGGCACAGGGTGCCTGCCATGAGCTGGGTCCCCACCCTTGAGGAGCACCATGTGGGGAGGAGAGATGCCAGGACACGCACTTGAAGGGCCCATGCGCTCGGGGGTGGGGCAGGGGCAGGGCAGGCACCAGGTGTAGGGACGCAGCTCCATGATGCCCCCAAGAACCAGCCTGGGGCTCTCCGCAGACAGGGGCAGGCTCTGACCATCCAAATGGCGTTCAGAGCAGGCACTAGTGGGTGTGTGCTCAAGAGGAAGATGCCTGTGTCTTGCCTGGGCATGCACCACCCTTGCCAGGCAGCTCAGAGGTAGGCAGAGTTTAGCGGGGCCGAGAGGGGCAGCCGGGGCCAGGGGCCCAGGCTGCAGCAGAAGGGCAGAGAGGGGGCTCACCTGCGGGTCCCCGGCCTGGAGCAGGTCCCCCAGGATCTCCACCAGCTCTGAAAACGCAGGCCTTGCCTTGGGGTCTCCAGACCAGCAGCTTAGCATGAGGCGGCGTCTGGGGGAAAGCAGGCTGCCGACTGTGGTCCGAGGACTCCCGCCCTGCCCCCGGGCCCCCAGCCTTCCCTGGGGCCCTCACCCCTGCTCTGTCCTCCTGCTAGGGCCCCCCCCCCCTTTCTAGCTGCCTCTCGCTCCTTCAGTGTCAGCTCAGTCCCTGATCACCCTGACTCTGGCTCCTCCCGTCGGGTGTTCCCAGAGTGCCTGGCCTCCCCGCCTGGTGCCTGTCAGTTATGCCGCGTGACTATCTGTGTGTCTCGAGGGTGGTGGCCAGGCCTGTCCTGCTAGCTCTGGCCTCCCCAGGGCCCCCTGATCATCTCAGATGCCCATCTCCATGGCCCATTCCCCACCCCCAACACCTGCAGGGTAGGGGAGACTCACATGGCAGGAGTGGCCAGCTCCGGGGCCCTCATCCGGGTGCCGTCTTTCAGCCGCTGGCAGAACTCCTCATTGATCTGCACCCCAGGGTAGGGGGAGGCCCCTGATGGCAGGAAGGGGGTAGGGTGGGTGGACAGCAGCCCAGCCCCCGAAATCATCCCTGTCCGGTCCCTTCCCTATGTTCCCCTTGGCAGGTGGAGATGGTGGCTCCCCATGCTGTGCTAGACCTGGGGGCCTGGGCAAGTCACTGCCTTCCCAGCGCTAGTTCTTTATGAGGTTAAGAGAGGATGATGCCGCCTGCGTGTGGAGTGCCTTGAGCATCCACACATTTGGGACAGTTAGGAAATCACAGTCACCGGGATCCTCGAGGTGGGGGAGCCATACAGAACCGGTTTCCACAAAGCCTCTCCTGCCTCTCCTGCCCTGACACTGCCTGCCTGCACCCTGGCCACCTCCAACACAGGAGGCTGTGGGCCTGGACGCCCCTGGGCCTGGGTGCTCTCCTCCCTCCCTGGGCCCTGCACCCTCACACGGGCCGCCGGGCCTCCTAGGGTCTTCTTGCTCTTTTAGTTTTGGTAATAGCATGAAGCACTGTTTCCATTTGGTGATGTTTTAACTTTTCCTTTTGCTCATGGCCTCCCCTACCCTGCTGTGGGACTTCACCATGTTCACTGTGGGGCCCCGAGTTCCCATGTGGGACTCGCATAAGTAGGTGTGTCAGCTGAGTCAGCACACCGGGCTCCCTCTGGGGCCTGGGGCCAGCCGGGGGGTGCCACACGAACAGGCTGGACCTGGCATGGGCTCGAGCTCGCACCCTCCAGGAGCGGTGCCTGCGGTGAGGGGTGGCCCACGTGGGGGGCAAAGTCCTCTTGAAGGCTGGGCCAGGCCGAGGAGAGGCGGGGGGCTCTTGGTGGCCCACGAACTACTTGCCTCAGAACCAGCTGGTGCCCACCTCCAGGTGCCCAGTCTCTCGCACCAGAAAGACCTATCCTGTAGCCGGGAGGTGGGCGACCCCCGGGCCGGACACCCCTACACTCACCCAGGGAGAAGATCTCCCAGAGCAGCACCCCAAAGGACCACACGTCGCTCTGCGTGGTGTACACCTTGTCAAAGATGCTCTCAGGTGCCATCCACTTCAGGGGCAGCCGGGCCTGAGGGCGATGGAGGGAGGCGTGTCCCGCGGTTGGTGGGGAGACAGGGCTGAGGCCAGACGCTCAGGCACCCCCCAACAAGTCCCTTCTGCCTGGATCCAAGGCTTCTTCCCGCTGCCGTTCTCCTGCGTCTGGCCAGGCCCCTCTCTTCCCCTGAGCTTTCCCAGGGGTGGGTGAGGGGTGCTCGCACCCCCTCCTCCACCACAGGCCCCGAGGAAATGGCGTTCCTGCACGCCCTCCTCACCTCCCCTGATAAACGCACTCTATCCATTTCCTTTGTCCCCACTCTAGGAGCCTGGGGGTCACTCCTCACCCCTCCCGTGGCTCTTGCTGCATCCTCCCCGCCATCTCTCTTCCCTCTCGCGGCCCCACCCTTCCTGGCTGGCCTCTGCCTCCATCCCAGCAGCCCCGTCCCGCCATGGCAGCTTTCTGGGCCTCCGGCAGATGCAAGCGGGACACTGGCCTCCACCCCGCGGCCACGCCCGGGACCCATCCTGGTCACCCCTCCCGCTGCCTGCTCACTAGGCACCCGCTCGCCGCTTCTGAGCTCCACCAACGAGCTGCACGCCGCCTCCCAAGCCGGCCCTGACACGGCCGCAACGGGCGCCCTTCTGCAGGCAGACACCACGTGACGCCTCCGCACACCCAGGCCCCGAAGGGCGGGCGCGGCAAGCCAGGGCCTTCACGTGGACCACAGCACTGTGGGCCCTGGCCGTCAACTCCGGTCTCCACGCCCCTATCCCTGGTTGCCTCCACGGGCGGGTCACCACGGTCCCCTGTAGGCTCAGGCCCTCAGACCTTGGCGGGGCTCAGGGCCAGTGAGCCCCCAGAGGCTGGGCAGTGGCCTGGCAGACCGAGGAGTCCGCGGCACCCTGCGCCAGCACGCCCCCTCCTGGACGGGAGGTCCGCAGTCCCACGGCTCCACGACTCGGCCCCATGGCCCCGCCCCTTGGTGGCCTGCACTCACACTGCCCTTGCGGACGTAGTCAGGGTCTTTGTAGATGTCTCGGGCTAGGCCGAAGTCGCAGATCTTCACCACGTCGCTTTCGGACAGCAAGATGTTACGAGCAGCCAGGTCTCTGTGTATGCACTGGGAGCACAGGGGCAGGGGGCCGAGGGGGTGTCAGGACAGGCCTCGAGTGACCCACACCTGAAGCTCCAGGGCGGGGGTGCCCTGCCTGAGCCCCGCTCTTTTGGAGAAAGAGTCCTGTGCATCCCTCGGGGCTTCTTACAGAGAGGGCTCGTGGAGAGGGCTGAACTTAGGACGGAGCACGCGGAGGCATGCTGATGGGGTGTGCCCTTCTCCCCCCTGGAGGGCCTGCCAGGGGGGCTCACCTTGCGGGAGGCCAGGAACTCCATCCCTCGGGCCACCTGGAAGCTGTAGCAGACAAGGTCTTCCATGGTCAGGGGGCTCAGCCACAGGTCCTCGGCTGTACAGAGTGAGGTGGTCTCAGGGGGTCCTCCTCCATGACTTCCATCCTCTACCCAGCCCCAAAGGGAATGTTTGTTCACCCAGCCCTGGCTGCCTCCCTCCGGGCTGGCCCCTAACCAGCATGTCACCCCGTCTCCTACCCGTCAGCCCCACTTACTACTCACTGCTCCGTAGTAAGTAGTAAGATACCCACTTACTACTCCCAGAGTAGTAAATACTGCTGCACCTTGGGGCCTGTGAAGTTTAGCCTAAAGCAGCCTCCTTACACATTTACAGTTTGACCTAAAGGTTTCTCCATACGAGTGAACTGTAACCTAACTGGATATGTAAACAGACTGTAACCTGCTCTTGACCAATCACTGAGTTTTGGCCACTCGAAGGCAGCCCAGTTTCCACCGTGTTCAAATAAGGCAAATGCCAAACGATAACCAACCCAGCTGTTTCTGCGTCCTACTTCTGTTTTCTGTACGTCATTTTCCTTTTTCTGTCCATAAATCCTCTCTGACCCTGTGGTAGTACAGTCTTTCTAAACTGATTCTAGCTCGGGAGCTGCCTGACTTGCAAATTGTCCTTTGCTCAATTAAACTCTGTTAAATTTTATTTGTCTAAGGTTTTTCTTTTGACAGATGGTTTCAGAAGTGAGACCTGAAGTCGAGCTCCCAGTGACCCCAAGGAGCACCGAGTGAGCAAGCATTTTGCCCACTGTTCTTCACAGCAACTGGGGGTCATGAGTACGTTCTCTCTTGGAGTCCGAAGCTCCAGGGATTTGTGTTTGGAGCCATCTGAGTTTGAGACAAGTTTTGATCTGAACTGGGTTCAGAAGTCTAACAAAAACTGGACTGGGTCCAGGACTGGAGCCAGTAATTGTCCTGGATCAGTTAGAAGCCTCAGATGTCTGACTGGGTTAGGCAGAAAGTGGAATAAATGGCAAGACTGCAGGGCATGCAAAATTCAGTTTTTAAAAATTTGCAGGGATTTTTGTGTTCTACCCTCTTTGTTTCTTTTTCCTGTGTGCTTAGGTAGAGAAAAATCATTGGCTAAGTTGATCAATGGTATCTGAGAGCCAAAGCAAAAACTCCAGGTAAAAGTGAGATTCCTAATTTCTAAACAAACTGAGCACTCTACCTTCTGGCTACATCTCTATATGTGCATAAATACTAGGTCTCAGAATAGCAAACACAAAAATAACAAAATCTTACAAAGATAATTTAAAATTACAGTAAAACATTCCAAATAAACAACACTGTAATTTAAAAAGTGCATTTAAAAATGAGGGCCCCCGAATTAGTCTCATCCAGGGATGCTTTTTATTTTTTTAAAATTTAAAAAATTTTTTAATTTTAATTTTAATTTTTTTTTTTGAGACAGAGTCTCAGTCTGTTGCCTGGGCTAGAGTGCCGTGGTGTCAGCCTAGCTCACAGCAACCTCAAACTCCAGGGCTCAAGCAATCCTCCTGCCTCAGCCTCCTGAGTAGCTGAGACTACAGGTATGTGCCACCATGCCCAGCTGATTTTTTCTATATATTTTTAGTTGTCCGGTTAATTTCTTTCTATTTTTTAGTAGAGACAGGGTCTTGCTCTTGCTCAGGCTGGCCTCAAACTCCTGACCTTGAGCGATCCTCTGGCCTTGGCCTCCCATAGTGCTAGGATTACAGGAGTGAGCTACCTCCCCCGGCCTTATATATTTTTTACAGACAGGGTTTCTCTCTGTTGCCCAACCTAGAGTGCAGTGGTGTGATCATAGCTTACTACAGCCTTGAACCCCTGGACTCAAGAGATCCTCCTGCTTCAGCCTCCTGAGTAGCTAGGACTACAAGCACTAGATGCTACCACGCCCAGCTAATTTTTTAATTTCTTGTAGAGTCAGGGTCTTGATATGTTGACCCAGCTGGTCTCAAACTCCTTGACTCAAGCAATCCTTCTGCCGTGTCCTACCAAAGGACAGGTGTGAGCCACCACGCCCAGCTCAGGGATGCCCATTAATTTATAGAAGCTTCTAAAAATATTTCAATATTTTTATTCTCTCTTTTAAAAGACTCTATAAAAGATACATAAAAAGCATAAGTGATTAATTAATAAAAAATTAAATCTACTAACCTTTTGGCTTAATTGCTATTCTGTCCCAAAAGCCAAAAAAAACAAAAAAAAAAAAACAAAAAAACCCCCAAAAAAACCACAACAAAAAAAAAAACAACTATCCTGGCTAAAGTGTTTATAAAAAGAAAGCCCTCAGATCTTTTTTTCAGATCTATAATGCTGAGTCCAGACATAAGAAAATGCTTTCTTTGCCCTATTCCCTAATGGGCTCCACCCTAAACACAATAATTTGAACTAAAAAGCAATAGCTAAGTTAAAAGACCACCTATTAAACTACACTGCTCTCCAAAATACACCTATATGACATTTAATCGACTATTCTAAAACCCTTTGATAAAAAAATTTACATCTACAAAAAGCTCCATTTATAAGGGTGTTTACCTCTATACACTAAAAACTCTTGCCGTTATTTTAAATTTACATATTAAGCCTTACCTTTGTTTAAGGTGCTTTTCCTAGTCATTTTGTCTTAACTAGATTTTTACCAACACCTTTTTCCTTAATTTGGGCAAATGATGACACAATATTTAGGACTAAAGTCTCAGCTCTGTGCTTTTAAAATATAAATTTTCTACCTTATTTCACCTAGAGTTATCCTTTTAAAAAAATTAGGATTGCCTAAGTAATAATTGCTTAGGACAATAAAACAGATAATTAAAAGATGAATGGCATAAATTAAAAAATGATTTAAAAGCCAACAAATAAAAATCCTTTATAAAAACTATAAGATCTGCTTCTGTCTGTGTGTATCTGTATGTCTCTATGTGCTATATATATGGGATAATATTCAATAAGTAAAACTACATTTTAAAAATTGTTAATAAAATAAAATAAAAATGACTTCAAATTTGTCTGTTAAGTATAATTCAGACATTTTTGCCTGAGTCTGCTGGGCGAGACAGGTTTATGCTGCCTCTGCTACATGTTTTGAGGTCATAAAACTGCTTCTATAACATTTTTAATACTTGCTTAATTTGTGAGCTGTTTTTGGTTTTGAACCTCTGGATTTTGGGGTCTAAACATGTGGCCATGGTGAGGCCTGGGGACATAGTCTCAGCATCTAGACCGCCAACTGTAAGACAAAGTCAAGCTCAATATGGGCCCTACTTCCCCGGCCCAGCTTTGCTTCCTGGCTATTCTGGGAGGGGTTCAATCCCTAAGACATTGTCTACACAGCTGTCTCATCTGTCCTGAGCTGTACACCTGGTATATAAATTCAAGAGGCAGACGGGCCCTGACTTTTATAACAGTCCTGGGGTGCCATGTGGCTAGCTGCGATCCAGGACGACTAGGAAAGACATTAAAGATGGTACCAGCACCACAGTTACAAATTTCTTTTCAATAATTTAAAATCTTGGCCAGGCGCGGTGGCTCACGCCTGTAATCCCAGCACTCTGGGAGGCCGAGGCGGGTGGATCGCTCCATGTCAGGAGATGGAGACCAGCCTGAGCAAGAGCGAGACCCCCGTCTCTACTAAAAATAGAAAGAAATTAACTGGACAACTAAAAATATATATAGAAAAAATTAGCCAGGCACGGTGGCACATGCCTGTAGTCCCAGCTACTCGGGAGGCTGAGGCAGGAGGATTGCTTGAGCCCAGGAATTTGAGGTTGCTGTGAGCTAGGCTGATGCCACGGCACTCTAGCCCGGGCAACAGAGTGAGACTCTGTCTCAAAAAAAAAAAAAAAAAAAAAAAATTTTAAATCTTAAAGTCATGTTATATTAAATTAAATAATCAGTTAAAATACTAAAACATTAGCTATTAACCATAGGTTTAAGCTTATTTGCTTTGACATCTTATTTTTACATGACATAAAAACTATATTTAAATCTATTAATAAATAAAAATCTAAAAATCTTTCTAAAAATTATAAAATACTTTTTATATATAATATTTTAAAAAATTAAAACAAAAATTATAAAATAGTTTTCATCTATAAATACTAATATATAACAGTTCAAAATTATATCCTAGGGTTTTCATTAAAAATTAGTTATTAATAATTAATATTATAATTAAAACTACTAAATATGAAAAAATTCTATATACAGAGTATATAAACAAAAAAGATAGTTTTGATAAAAAAGTTTTAAAGACATAAAAATGTGTTTGTTAAAGAAATAATTTTGTCTACTTTAAAAGTTACTTAAAAGATTGTTTCAGGCCAGGCGCGGTGGCTCACGCCTGTAATCCTAGCACTCTGGGAGGCCGAGGTGGGCGGATCGTTTGAGCTCAGGAGTTTGAGACCAGCCTGAGCAAGAGCGAGACCCCGTCTCTACTAAAAATAGAAAGAAATTATATGGACAGCTAAAAATATATATAGAAAAAATTAGCCGGGCATGGTGGTGCATGCCTGGAGTCCCAGCTACTCAGGAGGCTGAGGCAGGAGGATCGCTTGAGCTCAGGAGTTTGAGGTTGCTGTGAGCTAGGCTGATGCCACGGCACTCACTCTAGCCTGGGCAACAGAGTGAGACTTTGTCTCAAAAAAAAAAAAAAAAAAAAAAGATTGTTTCAAAGAAAAAATAAAATAAAATATAAAAAATTTAAAAACATAAAAATTATAAAAGGCTTATAAAAATCTTATGTGATGGTCAAAAACTGAGATTGGATAAATTTATTTACAAAATTTTATTAAAATTAACTTTAATACTGATAATAAAATTTAGCTGTTTGTTTTAAAAAAATTTCATGTAATATTAATAAGAGACAATAAAATATTTTTTTCACTTTTAAATTTTTTATTTTTAAAATTTTTTTCAAAACTAAGTTTTGTATATGACTGTTCACTTTTTGCGTAAACTACAAAAAAAAGACAAATTCTGTCTCGTGCTGTCTCTCAGGTCCGTTAATTATTTAAAAAAACCTAGTCTCCTCTCTATCAAAAAATAAGTATTTTTACTTTTTAAAACCTTTTAATTATCATTTTGGCTAAATAAATTATTATTTTAAAATGACTGATAATCCTATTTTGGTTAAGTGTTTTAAACTTTTGATATATATGACAGTCTTCCTACAATCAAATTTCGAATTGAATATTAAGTCTTTTTTCTGACCTCACACTAACTTTCAGATGCTACAGAGGGCCCCTACAATATCCAAAAGAGAGATAACAAACAGGCTTATTTAACATGTTAAATTACATAAAAAACATTGTCAAATAAAAACTAATGTTTAGCTTTCTTCAAATTTTATACTTTTATAAATGTTATTGATATATATTCCAAAATTATATGAGATTCCTACAATTCTAATATGTCTTAATATATGCTATTGTCATAATTATTATAAGCCACAAAAATAACCCAATTTCCTTGTCAATTGTGTCTTTGACTATTTTAAATCATTTCAGTTAATTATTTAAATTCTAATACATTCTCTGAAAGCTCTTTACAAGCAAAAAATATCCCAGAGTGTTATGTCTCTAAAGAGGTTCATAAAAAGAATAAAAAAGACCCTGACAAACATTTATAAATACAGATTTCTAATAACTTTAAAATCATATCATTTAGACTAAATAAAAATTCCCACAATTCTAATGAAGACACTTACTGGTTTATAAAATTACTAAACCAAACAAAAAAAAATTAATTAAATACCAAAAAAATGCCAAATTTTCATGCTAAATCAGCCAATATTAAAATTGTTTAAATATGCAATTTAAATTAACCTCATGGTCCAAGTCAAAATACCCGTGATAACCATCTAATAAGCAGGGCTATGTGCCTAAATTTAGAAAACAAAGTTAATATTAAAAAAAAATCCAAAATTAAGTGTGAATTTATCAAGAGCCTAGACAGCTACCTGGTCCTTCCTGAGTCCTTAAAGCTTCCATTATGAAAAACTCTACATTCCATGAGTCCTCATAAAAAAAATCCAAATTAAAAATATATATGTATTAGTGTGATGTTAGTAGTCCAGATTACCAAAATTATTTATTTATTTATTTATTTTTGAGACAGGGTCTTTCTCTGTCACCTGGGCTAGAATGTCTTAGCTCACAGCAACCTCAAACTTCTGACTTCAAGCATCCTCCCGCCTCAGCCTCCCAGAGTGCTAGGATCACAGGTGTGACCCACAGCGCCCAGCCTAACTGTCATTTTCAATACATGATTATATAAAAGCTTTTCCATATAAGAGGACTAATACTATAACAATAACTAAAAGGTTATTTAAAAATGTTTCTCTCATCGGATATTTCTAAAAACTCTAATAATAAATACTTATTTCACTAGACAGGTTACAAAACAGGTATCACACACACAATAACATTAGACAAAACTAAATCTGCTGAATTGCATTGGTCAAAGATATTATAAATTAATGACAATCAAATCTATTTCCAGTAAAAAACATAAGTTAACCCCTTATAAAATAGTCACGATGTCACTAAAAATCACTAAAAGGCCTATGCTCCTAGTAATAAAACCTCATACATCTTCCACTACTAAACTCTAATATGACTAAATGCTATAAGACTTTAACACATTGTGCCAAAATATATTTTCATCAGATAAAAAACCTTTTCATGGTCCACTGGCTAAAGACAATCAGACCCTCTACAATATAAAACCTGAAGATTGGGTCTTCTAAAAATGACATCAAAAAAAGACTGCTCTTGCCACCTGCACTACAACAAAACTTCGGGACCTTAAACCTCAAGTTTCTAATCTCACAACTTAAAGGGCCCCTTCAGATTCTTAAAACTGTACACCCACTAATGATCTTAAGATAAAACTAACCAAAAAAGTTTCTCCCCCAAAACAGATGACATCCTAGATATAGACAACTTCTCAAGATCACGAATCAAGACTTCCCTACTATCATGAGACTCTTACCTCTCAAGTTTTTCCTTACCTAATGACTCTATAAACAATAAAACTGAAAAAGGGGTCTTTCATATACACCCATGGGATATACCTTTATTTGTAAAAAAATTTCATAGCCAACCTTATACCTAGACAACCTATACCTTAATAAATAAAAAATAGACCAATATCGATGAAAATTGTTAATGATACCTTTATTACTCCATAATCAGTCAAAAACAAAACATCACTTCATTAAGTTGTCTAAGGTGATTTGTAACCTACATTATAGGTTAAAAAAATTATCAAAAGGCCTTCACCCTTCTAAATGGACATGATTCATTAAGTTACTGTTTTACCTCATTTAAAAATAAATGTGGGCCGGGCGCAGTGGCTCACACCTGTAATCCTAGCACTCTGGGAGGCTGAGGCGGGTGGATCGTTCGAGGTCAGGAGTTCGAGACCAGCCTGAGCAAGAGCGAGACCCCGTCTCTACTAAAAATAGAAAGAAATTATCTGGCCAACTAAAATATATATAGAAAACATTAGCCGGGCACGGTGGCGCATGCGTGTAGTCCCAGCTACTCGGGAGGCTGAGGCAGTAGGATCGCTTAAGCCCAGGAGTTTGAGGTTGCTGTGAGCTAGGCTGATGCCACGGCACTCACTCTAGCCTGGGCAACAAAGCGACACTCTGTCTACAAAACATAAATAAATAAATAAATAAATGTGGGCCGGGTGCGGTGGCTCACACCTGTAATCCTGGCACTCTGGGAGGCCGAGGCGGGCGGATCGTTTGAGCTCAGGAGTTCGAGACCAGCCTGAGCAAGAGCGAGACCCCGTCTCTACTAAAAATAGAAAGAAATTATATGGACAACTAAAAATATATATAGAAAAAAATTAGCCGGGCACAGTGGCGCATGCCTGTAGTCCCAGCTACTCGGGAGGCTGAGGCAGGAGGATCGCTTGAGCCCAGGAGTCTGAGGTTGCTGTGAGCTAGGCTGATGCCATGGCACTCTAACCCAGGCAACAGAGTGACACTCTGTCTCAAAATAAATAAATAAATGTGACAATAATTAAAAATTTATCCCTCATAATAGACTATACCAGATTCTACTACAAGGGCTACAGTTACACAACAGACTTCTTTAAATTCTCTTACTAAAGTCATACTAAATAATAAAATTACTCTAAATATTTACTGACTGGGTAAAAAAAGTACGGTTACTGACATTACTTATTGCACATAGACACATTAAATATTAATAAACATTCAATTATAAAAAATTAATAAACAGACTACTTGACGAAAACAAATTCTTTATGACTCATTCTTTAATCTATTTACTTTTAATTATTTTAACAAAATACTCCAAACTCTTAATATTATCCTCTTAACAGTCATAATAATAGTCTCCCTGATATGCTATATTCTCTCAAAAGTTTTAAGTAATTAGAGCCATAAAAGATCAAATGGTCTCTCTGACTAAAACAACAAAAACTTAAAAAAAAAAAAGCTGACTATGAGGACACCATAACCTGTAAATAACATACTGAGACCAAAGACCCAAAATAATAGTAACTCAAAAATATCTCCAAAGCCCTAAGTTTTGGTCACACTCTCACTTAAGTAAAAAATTTTAAACAAAATTATGAGGCCATTATTTTAGACTAAACTCATACACTGTGTCCCAACAGATCAGACCAAACCAGAGTCAGTCATACTAAATTTCACATAATAAAACTAAAACTTAAAAAAATACTACAAGAGTCCAGATTTTATTTTTCTGCTGAAAACAAAAAATTCCCCTGTAACCCTTCCAAAAAAACCATCTAAAGTCCTTATTCCCACCTTACAACCCCGCCATTCTATTATTTCCCAGTGAGATTTAAGACCAAATACATTTACAATAGTAAAAAAATAACATCATATGCCTAAAATTTTGGTCAGTCTCTCAAAATTAAGAAGTTGACTTAAGAAATTTATTAAACTATTTTTTAAGCTAAAACTACCTCCTTACATATTTTAAATTCAGCGTAAAGTTTTCTCCATACATAAACTATAACCTAACTAAATATGTAAGCAGACTATGACTTACTCTTTCTTTTCTTTTCTTTCCTTTGAGACACGGTCTCTCTCCGTGGCCCAGGCTGGAGCGCAGAGGCGCCATCGCAGCTCACGTCACCCTCACACCCCTGGGCTCAGATGACCCTCCTCAGCCTCCCGAGGAGCTGGGACGGTGACCTACTCTTGACCAATCACCGAATTTCGGCCAAAGGCAGCTAACTATTCAAACTGTGTTCAAACCAATACAGCTGTTTCTGTACCTCACTTTCCTTTTTCTGCCCATAAATCCTGTCGCCATGCGGCCATGCAGCCACGCGGGGTCTCTCCAGACCTCGTGGTTCCGTGCTGACCGCTTCCTCAATTAACTCTGTTACACTGCAGGCTGTCAAGGGGTTCTCTTAACCGGCCTTTGCACCTGCCACTCGGCTCTGGGGTGGTTCTCCACCCTGTTTGCAAGGCAAACTCCTACTCATCCTGTGATGCCCGAGTCACAGGTCACCTCTCTATGTAAGCTGTCCCTGCGGGTCGTCCCCTCCCAAGGCACAGTCCTTCACATACTCTCCCATGAAAGCCCCCACCGAGGCTGGGTTACCCCAGGGTGCCGGACCCCGAGTTTACCCGCCTGCCCGGCGCTGACCTTCCTGTGCCGGAGCAGCCCGCCGCGCGACGCCCTTGCCCATCGTCAGGAACCGCGCGAGGACGGCCCTGTCGCCGCTCCCGGGCCTCCGATCCGCCCTGGCGCCCTCCACCATGGCGCGGAAGCGCCTCCGCTGCTCCGGGGACTTCTCCTGCGGGCGCACACAGCACATCCGCGGCCGGGTCACCCGCGGCAGAGCCCTCACGCCCACGCTCGCCCGAGCACCCGCAGCGCTCGGGCCCCGACCCGCGCGCACGTACCGCGTGGGGGTCGAAGGCCTCCCGCTTGGCGCGTAGGAAGTTGGAGAGGTTGCCGTACTTGCAGAACTCCACGATCACCATGAGGGGGCCTGGGCAGGACCCGGAGGGACGCGGCTCACTGGAGGGCCAGCTCCGCCAGGACGCCCGCCCGACGCCGGCCACCGCCCACCCCACGCCCCGCACCTCCCTCCCACCCCACAGGCCTCGCCGCCCTCTGGCGCCCCAGTACCGTTGGGCTTGGTGCACGCGCCCAGGAGGTTGACCACGTTGAGGTGGTTACCGATGTGAATCAGAATCTTGAGCTCTGACATAAGGGCGCGGTGCTCGCTGGCTGTGGCTCCCTCTGGAAGGGACACAGGGCCTGGCACGGCGCGCGGTCGCCCGGGCCTCTGCCCTGATACCTGCCCGCCCCACCTTCCCCGCCACCGGCTTAGCCAAGGCACACCGGGCGATCTTGGGAGCGGCTGTGGGGGAGGGGTACGCAGGGTCTTCAGGACGTCTTTTTGGCCCCACTGAGGCAGGGGGTTCCAGTGGGAGCCTGGCTCTGACTCCCTCCGTCTCCCTGTAGAACCCTGGGTGAGTCTGGCTCTGAGCCTCAGTTTCCCTTCTTGCACCACAGTCCCCTGACCCACCCAGAGCTGCTGTTCCTCACCAGCTCATCCGCCCCTTGCACCCGCTGACCCCACACCTTTCAGCATTTTTACGGCCACGGTGTCACAGCCACTGCCCTTGTGGATGCCGAAAGCCGAGGCTTCTACCACCTTCCCGAAGGCGCCGTGGCCGAGCACTCTCCCTGTGGGGCAGGGAGCCGGTTGCAGGTGGGCCGTATGGGGGCGAGGGTGGGGACAGGTGGGCAGCAGGGCTGACCTGCTGGAGGGCCAGGAAGGTGGGCAGCCTCTCTGCCAAACAGGAAGAGCATGGGGACCAGGAGCGGGAAGAGGGGAGAGGGGAGGCGAGCAGGAAGGACTTGCATCCTCCCCGCAGGTGTGACAGGCCCACCCTGCTCAGAGCAGCAGGAAGTGACCTCGCGGGGCCTGGGAACTGCGAGCCCTGGCCGCGGCTCTGGGGACCCGTGCCCAGATGGGCAGGTCAGGCCAGGTGGGGGCCAGGCGGGCCTTCCTGGCACGAGTCCTGGGAATGAAGGGATTTCAGGCG
Organism: Eulemur rufifrons; assembly: GCF_041146395.1. Lineage (NCBI taxonomy): Eukaryota > Metazoa > Chordata > Mammalia > Primates > Lemuridae > Eulemur > Eulemur rufifrons. The sequence goes on from NC_090987.1 coordinate 55,207,484, forward strand.
CCCCAGCCTGCCAGACCCTGCAGCAGCTGCAGCTGCCTCTGCCAGGCAGGGTGTGGCCTCACCGAGGTGCAGCCGCTCCCGGGGGAACTCCCACTGGCTGTCGTCATAGGACAAGTATTCACACTGCTCCTCCAGAGGCACCTCCCCGGGGTCCATTATGATGGACAGGTAGCCCGTCTTGATGTCTGCGTGGGCCGGCTGGGGGCGGGGGTGGGGACAGCTTATTGATTTGGCCACACCACTGTGGCTTGGGTGAAACTTTGCCCACGACAGATGGCACTTCCTTCGGGGATCTCAGTCAAGGAGGGGACGGACTAACAGCCGCTGCTACTGTTAGAGCCCGGCAGCTACAGACGGGAGGCTTCCCAGGAGACTGGGCTGCGGGGTGAAGCAGCGTGGGGACCCTATTCTTAATGACTGGCCAGAGTAGGGACTGGCGCGAGAGACCCAAGCAGGATCCCGGAGAGGCTCGGCAGGGGAGGGACGCTCACCCTCCTCAGGTTACAGAAGATGAGGAGGAGAAGGAACCAGAAGAACACGGCGATGACCCCGGTGCCGACGAGGATGACGAGCTCCATGCTGCCTCCATCCTCCGAACCTGAGCGGACACAAAGGGCCAGCGTGTGCGCGAGGGAAAGGGCGCGCCTGCGGGAACGCCCCTTCTGGTGGGCACGACTTGTATGGGGCCCGGCAGGCAGGCGCAGAGTGGGGGCGGGAGGAGAGTGCAGCGGCCCGGGCGGACGCCGGACCTTCCACGGCCACGCTGGCGGAGGAGTTGACGCAGCCCTTGGCGTTGCACACGCGGCACAGATAGCGTCCCGCGTCCTCCTCGCGCACGCGCTGGATGCTCAGCTTCTGGTTCGAGTCCGCCAAGTCGATTCCTGCAGGGGTGGGGTGGAGATACGAGTTCGGGAGGGACAGGAAAAGGGAGGATTGGCCTCGCGGGCCTCCGGACCCCGCCCTTCGCCTGGCCACCCTCACTACCAGACTCTTCCTCCAGTAGCCTCTCGTCTTTGTACCACACGATGCTGGGCACGTGCGCTCCGGCCACCAGGCACCGCATCTCCAGGGAGTCGCTCACGTTCACTAGGAGGTCGGTCAAGTTCTGCGTGAGCCGAGGGGCTTCCAGGGCTAGGGGCAGGGTTCAAGAGGGAGCTAAGTGGAGTTGCACTAAGCAGGGCACCCCTGGACCGGGCCCTGCCGGCCGGGAACAGAGGGTGGAAAGAAGGTCAGAGTTTGCGCGCGGGCTAGAAGACTGAACCCCTCCACGGTGGGGTCGGGGAAGGGGACGCTCCTGCAGGCCCCAGGTTGTGAACGAACGCCCAGCGGCGTGCAGGGCTAGGGGCAAAGCCAGAAACAGCGATGGCTAGATGCGAAGCTTGGCCCCTCCCGCCTCACCCTGCACTGACAGGTATTTCTTGTGGCAGTGCTTGTCCTGGCTGCGCCGGTCCTGCACCTCGCACACATAGTCGCCCTCGTGCTCGGGTGCCACGTGGGGGATGTTCAGGCTGAGCGTGGCGTGGCGCGCCCCAGGCGCCGGCTCCTCCAGGCTGGCGGCCAGCGGGGTGGCGAACAGGTGCACGTTTTTGCAGTCGAGCAGCAACGGGTTCCCCTGCGCATCGTGCAGCGTGGAAAGATTGAGGCGGTACCAACGCAGATGCTCGTACGTGTAGTTGTCCGCTCGGCAGCTCAGGCGCACGGCCTGGCCCTCTAGCGGTTCCTCAGACGGCTCAGATTCGATACTGAAGCCATCAGGGATAGCTGGGGAGGGAGGAGGAACCCCTGTGACTCTGTCTCCGGTGTTCCTCCCACCTGCCACTGTGCCCGTGACCGGCACCAGCGGGGACAGCTCTCTGAGGTCAGCCCTACGGGGTCTCCTCCTGTCTCCCCTCCCTCTCTCTGCTGGAGGAGCCCAACAGGGTTGCAGCCCCCACCTCTCCCAGGAGTCCGGATCATCAGGAATTCCTGCTGGCCAGACTCAGTGGGCACTTGAGTCCTCATCCTTTCTTGCCACCACACCCCACCACTGTCCTCTTCTTGAGACCATTTCGTCATTAGCTTTTGCCTGTGCCACACTCCCAATTTCCTTTTGTCTCTCTGCCACTTCTCGTCAGGATCTTGTGGGCTACCCTCTTGCTCTGTCTCCCAGGTGTTTTCTCTGCCTCCATCTCCCTGGAAGTCCCCTCATCCACATCCCAGGGACTGTCCACTCCTGGGCATCTGAGCTCCCTTGAGGTCACTAGCGCACTTGAAAATCTGAGTCAATTATGGCCCTTCTCCCCAGGGCCAAATGCACATGCCAGCCTCAGGGCTCCAGGGCTTGGGTAGGGGGGTGGGAGGGGGTAGTGCTGGGAGGAGCTGCGAGGAGCAGGGGGCCATCCTTGGGAGAGGTGCCTCCAGGGCTGGGGGCAGAGGGTGCCAATCCATCCCAGGGCACCAGTACCCAGTCCCTATGCCGATGGACCCCAAATCTGTCCCTCCCCCACAGACCCAGGGGTCCAGTAAGCCCTGGATGTCTCTACTGGGTGCCCCTCAGACATCAGAAACTCAGTGAGCCCAAACCTGCTTCCAGACCCTGCACCCAAGCCTGCCCGGTGAAGTGGCCCTCCCTGGGGGTGGCCTGGCCACTCACTGGTCACATAGAAGTAGATGAGCCGCTCATCCTGGCCCACTTTGTTGAAGACCACACACTTGTACATGGCGGACACGTTGGCATCCTGGATCACCAGCTTGCTCACAGTCTGGGCAGAGCACAGACACAAGGATCCATTTCCTGCCCAAGTTTGCATGACCCAGACCCTCCTTTTCTGCAGGGAGGTCACTGTGCCCACCACAGTAATGGGGGACACTGAGGCTTTGGGCTGGAGAAGATAAAAGCTCAGAGCCAGGACCAGGAATGGTGAGGGAAGAGGAAGGGAAGAGGAGAGGCCCTCGGGCCACAGAGAGAGGTGGCTGCCCAGAAAAGTCAATGGACAGTGTATGGACAGCTGACATAGGCTGTGATGACTTCAGAAGGTGGCATTTGGCAGGACCAGATAAACCTCTGGCTGTGATTGGGCTCGGTGTGTGGCCATGCTGAGGAGGGGCCAGGAGCCAGCCCAACACCTGGGTCAGTCCGAGCCAGGGTTAGAATTCAGCCTGTGGTCACAGCAAGGGGCCAGCCACTCCTGGATGGGGTCAGGCTGTGGCCTAAGGCTGGTCACTGTGTGAGATCTTTGTAATATGCCCACACCAGTCCCAGGGCTGTCCACAGCACCCCTCCCCATGTCCAGGGTACTGGAGAGGAGCAGGGGTGGGTCCCGGGCTTCCAGAAGTACTCTGGTCTCAGGCAATAGAAAGCTCGAGACACGGGGGAGGAGAGAGGGCCACAGGCCCTGCCTATCATCCAAAGACCATCCCCCGCCTCCTAGCTGGGCACTTCCTGGCCAGGCCTGGAACAGGAAGAGGCTCTGGAGGTGTGTAGGAAAACAGGAAGTGACCGTAGGAAGTGGGTGCCTTTGTTCAGTGTCCCCTCCTTCTCAGCATTGCCTGTAGGCTGGTCCAGTGGCTCCACAGCCTTCTGTGGAGAACTGGTCAGCCCCCAGCCCTGTCCCCTCCCAGCCTGTGGGTGGCTGGGACCCGGCCCATGGCCTGGCCAGGCAGCCCTGGACCTCAGCTTCCTTGTCCGGGAAGTGGCTGGAGGTCTGGCCCTCCATCCACATGCAGGCAGGGGAGCTGAGGCCCAGAGACTGCAGAAAGGTCACCGACTTGCAGCTGCTGTCCCCAAAGCTCTGCAGGCCAGGTGGGAACCTGGAGAAGGCAGGAGAGCCCCTTCCCAACTCCTCTGTTCTTCTCCGCAGCCCTCAGTGGCACGGCTGGCATGTACCTTATTCTTCCCCTCCACAAACTCGGTCCAGGTGTCCAGGCTCTCGATGGGGTTCACAGCGTCTTGTGTGGTCACCTCCCTCCAGTCGTGGCACTGTGGCATGCGGTCCCGCTGCTGCCGCCGGCTGCTGGGACGAGGAGAGGCAAGGGCAGATCAGGGGTCCTGGCAGGGAGGGCCCCGGTGGAGGGGTGCAGGGGTGAAGGGGTCCAGCCTTCGCCACACTCAGAGTCATCTTCTCCCGTGGTGGTGGGTGAGGCTGGCCCTTGGGCCCAGGCGAGCGGGGAGGGGCTGTTTCTGGAGCACAGTCTCCCACCCTTCACGCCGAGGGGCCGACAACCCATCCCGCACAGGCTGCCAGACGCAGCCTTCCTGTGCTCGCCGTCCCCACGCACACATGCACCACTCTGACCTGCTTCTCTGTGTCCCTAACTGCAAAGGCCACCTTGGGTCTGCCCACCCAGCTCACTCAGGACAGCACAAGTCCCACCCTGTCCCAGGAAGCCCTCTGCCGGGCCTCTCCCTCTCTTGTCCTCCTTTAGGAGCTGCCGCCTCCCTCTGGGCTGAATGTGTATCTCCAGCACCTTTGGCCTCCTGCCGGATGGGGGTCTCAGGACCCCAAGGGGGGTTTGGTCTGCCTCTAGTGGAGGAGCAGACTGGGGCCCCCAGGGCTCCATCAGTTGGCACAGAGCATAATGGTGGGGCATCAGAGGAAGGCAGATTTGGAGGTGCCAGCCGTGAGTTGCAGGCCCTGTGGTCTGGAAGAATCCCTTGTGAGCCTTGAACATTTTGGGCTGGCCCCAGGCCATGCCTACTGAGCCTCCCGCACTGTCCATGCTGGAGCCACAGCCCCTCTGCCAGTGGGGCTGCCCTGTCTCCTGTCTGGGGTCCCAGCTTCCATCCTTCCCAGCTTTTCGAATTAGGATCTCTTGCTAAAAGACAAACCTGAGCCATCATTCTCTTGCTCAGTGATCTTCACTGACTCCCTAGTGCCTTCAAGACCCCTGCCCACCTTGGCACCCTCTTCTCCAGTCCCCTGATTGTCCAAGTACTCTCCCCAGCCTGTCTGTCCTGTGGGCATCCAGCCCAGTGTTGGGGAGCGGGGCTCAGCAGCTGGGTGGGCTCTGTGGCTTCCAGCTGTGAGCTTGGGGTAAGCTGCCTCCCTTCTCTGACCCTATTTTCTGAGCACTGCCTAGGCGAGCTGAGGTGTTCGAGCGTGCCTGGTGTGCCCTGGGGCTCAGCACAAGCTTCCTAACACTGTTCCAGGTCGGCCTGCTTGGTGCTCAGAGGCACAGCCTTTGGGCCTCTCCAGGTGGTGCCATGCGTGTCCAGGGGGCTTTGCTCTGCAGGGAGGCGGGGGACGGGGGCAGATCCCTGAGTCCAGCCCAGCCTGCTGGTGGAGGACTGACGCAAGGGAGGCTCTGAGCCTTGCTCAGGAAGCTGAGGCTGGGGATTGGCTACGGCTGAACCAGTGACAGGGCTCAAGTTCAGAGCAGGGCCCTGGGGAGGGGTATGGGCAAGGCCCGGGAGGCGAGGGGGCTGGAAAGTGGGTTCAGCACAGCTGGGGCTGGGGACCAGGCTGTGACATGGAGGAGGATGGGCTGGAGCCACACTCACAGGCTTCGCTGGGCAAACGTCTTGCAGGGCGTCCAGGGCCGCCAGTGCCACTGGACTCTGAGAGGTGGGGGCACCCCGTAGGCTGTGCAGGTGAGGGCCTGACGGCTGTGACGCGAATAGATGCTGGGGGAGGAGGCCTCCTTCTCGTGGATGTGGGGGGGCACTGGGGGCACAGCAGGTGGCCTGTCAGCTGGCCCTCATGCCACCCCCGCCCCCTCCCCCATCCCCGGCGCACCGTTCACCACTAGCTCCAGGCTGATGTTGCGCCTCAGGCCGGCCTCGGAGTTCCACAGGGCAAGGGTGTAGATGCCCGCGCTGGCCTCTGTTACCTCCTTGAGCACCAGGGCGTGCGGACTGTGGCGTCCAGATACTGCCTTTCTGTCCTTGTACCTAGCCCAGGAAGGGAGTTCAGAGGTCTGCATGGACCCAACCCAGCCCACACTGGCACTCCCAGCGCCTCCCAGGGGGAAGGGAGGGGGCGGCCAGGCCAGAGAGAGTAGCAGTAGATGCTGGTCTGGAAGCGAATGGCCTGAAGCTCTGGACAGGGGCCTGACAACCCGTCCTGAGGTCTGCAGCGGCACCCCTGGCCTCGCCCCAAACCATCTGTGGTTGTGCCATCAAGAGCAAGGTGACCGTGTCATTGCTTGAGACAGCTGCCTTCTCTCTGACCTGCCTGTGGCCGTGACCCTGGCCAGGCTCACCTGGCCCAGCCCAGGAAGGTCTGGGCTTTGGCTTCAGAGACCCTGTCCTCTTTCTCACAGGCCATGTGAAGGGGTGAAGGTGCAGTGCCAGCAGAGCTCTCTGCCTCTGCCCTTCCTTGAGCTCTCCACGTGGTGGATGCACTGCCCCCTTGCTTGGACGCTCTTCCTGTGGCCGGGAATCTTCACGGCTCCCTCCCTCCTTCATCTGGGTTGGGGTAGCAGCCTTCCTTGCTGCCCTGCCCTGCCTGCGTCCATCAGCACAGTGGGTTTCACACACGTGTCTGCTGACCATCCATCTGCCCCACTGAGCTGGGATCCTGGAGAGGGCGGGTGCTCCACGGATGTTTCTGCACATGTCAGTCAGTGGATGTCCCATACCCCAAAGGGCAGCTGCCTCTGTGACCTGGGCTCTGGACCCTGTTTGGAGACCATCCTCCCTCGGGCAGGTGCCTCCCTTCCGTGCTGGGTGTGCTAAGCCAGGGACGCTGTAGTGTGGCCTGGGAGAGACATGTCCCTTGGGCAAAGGCCAACAGTGCAGGAGCCGCAGGGGCCTGCTCTCAACTGTGACACCACAGCCGGGATCTAGAAAGGATGTGACTGGCCTGGAGTTGCAGAGCAGACAGGGTGGGGCACAGCCAAGGCCACGTTGTCTGCCGGGCGCTGGTGCAAAGGCTAGAACCTGAGCCGGCCCCTTGCTGGATCTGTGACCCTAGGCAAACCCCTTCACCACCCCAAGCCTCAGTGTCCTCATATGAAAAGTGGGGAAATGAAATGCACCTTGCAGGGGTTGTGAGGTCTAACCGCATGTAGTGTCAGCACCATGCTGGGCACCAGGCGGGCGCTTGCCCAGCCTGCCTGTGTGTTCTCCAGGCCTGCGGTCCTCAACCCCGAGCTGCGGACTGGTACTGGCCCGTGGCCTGTTAGGGACCTGGCCACAGAGCTGCGCTACTCACCCCCCCGCCACGTTCCATGAACCTTAGGAAGGTGGGGCGGTGCCCGGCAGGAGAGGAGCAGCCGGCCAGCAAGCGGAGCTTCCTCTGTATCTACAGCTGCTGCCCACTGCTCGTATGGCCGCCTCTTCTCCCAGACCCCCCCGCCCCGTGGAAAAATTGTCTTCCATGAAACCAGTCCCTGGTCCCAAAAAGGTTGGGGACCACTGCTGTAGACCTTCCATCCACTCGCTGACTCACAGCCATCACACAATGAGCCACATAAAGGGTGGCACCTATGGGGCTGTGGTGACCACGAGTGTCCTGGGGCGGGCGACTCAGGTGGGCACTTCCTGGAGGCAGGTGTTGGCCAAGTGAGAAGAGAAGAGCTGGATGTGGAGGGAATGTTCCAGTGGAAAGCTGTGCTGAGAGGCAGCCAAGCTGCCTAAGGATTGGGCTGGACCCTGGACGCAGCAGAGCTGGCCACCTGCCCAGGGCAGCTGCAGTCCTCTAGGAGCCTCTAGAGGGTGTCTCTAGGGGCCACACCTGTGAGTGAAGCTCCAGGCTGTCCGAGTGACTCAAGGTACTGCACCAGGTGCCGCCGGTGGACCCCAGAGCCTGTACCCTCAGAGGGAAGATCACACCAGGCCCAGGGCCAGGGTACCCTGGGCCCTCCCAGGAGCAGCCTGCTTCTCAGCCTTGGGCTGGTTCAGGGGTCCCGGCTGTGGACGCCTGGGCCTCGTATCACCCAGCACCAGAAAAAGCAGCCCTGCCAGGAGGAAGGTGCCCAGGCTGGAAGAATGAGGCTCCTCAGGCTAGCTGGGGGAGGACAGAGTGGAGACACCTCCCGGGGGGCTGGGGATCAGGCAGGAATGCCCTGCCCCCATCCTGGGCTCTGCTTCCTTGTCTGTGCAATGGGGACTTAGACTACAGGGTGACCTGCCATGTCTGGGCTGCGAGGACTGCTCAGATGGCCTGAGGGTACACGGTGGAGGGGGGGAGGTGCTGGACCTTCTAGAGCCTGCAGGGAGCACAGGGTGAGGGCAGAACCACTGCTGAGGGATCCCCTCCCTGGGCCTCGGCACACCCACAGGGGAAGCCTCATCCTCTCAGCTCGCAGACTGGGAGCCTGGGCCCCGGCAGCCTGCAGGCCTCCTGGAAGCTCTTGCGCTCACTGTCATGCAGCCAGGGCCAGCCCAGGGCTGGCTCCATAACAATTTGTCAACCTCCTGGTGGCATCTCCACATTTCTGGATAGGAGAGTCCTGGGAGAGGCAGCCTTGTTGGAAGGAGGCCTAGGGAAACTTCAGCCATTGCTGCGGGACAGGCCCTGGAGTTGACGCAGAGTGCAGCTGGGTCTAGTGTCAGGGCCTCGGGGATGCTGAGGGGCTGCAGGCACAGCTGGACAAAGCCCACACCATGCCACCATATCTACACATAACGGAAGCCAGCGTCCAACTTTAAACCTGTCACAGGTTGGCAGCAACCTGGGTCAACCTTCCTTCTAGCTGCAATACCATATTATGTGCATGCTCCCTAGCGGCTCTCCTTAGAGAGGGTCCCACCACCCTGGCTGTTATGGCATAGGCCTCATAGGGAGGGCCAGGTCCCCAGTGGGTGTCAGGGTACAGGCCTGATGGGGAGGATGCTGCCCTTCTCAACCCTTGGTCTGTCCTCCCTCGCGGGCCTGGCAGGGTAGCGAGGGGAGGGAGCCTGGGCTGCTACCATTGGAACTCCGGTGGCGGGTATGCTGCCAGCTTCACGGGTAGTTTCACCAGCTCGTCTCCTGCCGTGGCCTCCAAGACTGGTCCCTTGAGCCACTCAACGCTGATGAAGGGCTTTTCTGCCGGACGAGAGGCACCCTCGTAAATCCAGGGCTGATCTATCACTGACAGGGATTCCCAGCCATGACCCTGTGGCCCCGGCAGCCAGATGTCTACAGACTGGGGCTCACTGTGCCATCCGGGAGCTGGGTAGTTCCTTTGCTCATGCCCCCTCTTTCCCCCTGGCTGGACTGCCCGCACCCAGGAGCACCAGGACCTCTGGGCCAGGCCCACGCTGCACAAAGACACTTGTTCCTCAGGCTTGATGATGCCTGACCACTGCCCCCCTCAGCCCGTGCTGGGCAGGATGCCCCAGCTGCAAGTCATACCGTGCACAATGACCTCGGTGCTCTCCCGGAATCGCTGCATGCCATTGTTGGCCTCACACACGTACGGGCCCAGGTCATGCTGGCTGACATTGAGTATGGTCAGGATGCTGGACAGCTCCGTGTGCGTCTGCTGGGAGCGCCGCTCGGGCACCCACTTCCCCCGCTCCGCCTGCCACACCAGGGGAGCCCGAGGTCAGCAGGTGGGGTCCGCAGAGCCACCCGCCAAGGCACACGCCCCAGCCCAGCCAGCAGTGGCTCCGGGAAGCCTCGGACCCAGACTCGGAGTTTTCCTTGGGGTGGAAAACGTCCCCATCAGACTAGGGGCCCTGGGTCTGCACACCCTCCACACCGAGGCCATGGTTAGTGATGAGGACTCCTGGGGACAGGAAGGCATGGGCAGGAGGAAGGCACTCCGGCAGGGCTGTTGACCTCACCTGCTTCCCTGGATAGTCCCAGTCAAAGGTGACACCCGAGTTGAACTCAGCCCACACGGTGCAATTCAGGACCAGCTTCTCCCCGACCAGCAGCTCCAGCGACTTCTTGGGGAACAGCTGGATGTCATAGAGCTCGTTGCCTGGTGACATACGCACAGTGACTCCCACACCCTCCCAGGACACTGCACACATGGATACCCAATGCACACGGAGCATAGGGTGAGGCGCCTGACACCAGTGTGGCGGTGACAGCACTGTTACTGGGAATCAGACTGGGTCCCTGTCCTCCTCCCAGGGCGCCAAGAGCCATCACTGGGTGAGGGGCAGCTCCTACCTGTGATGTGCACGAGGAAGGGGTTGGAAAGGAAGTCCTGGCTGCCCCAGGTGGTCTCACACCGCAGGTACAGCGCATCTCGCAGCAACGGTGTAGCCACCCGCATGCCCCGCCGGTCATCCCACACCACCTCCTGCCCATCTGGCCACAGCACTGAGCTTTGCTGGAGGGATATGGTCACTGTCAGCGCCCGGCTGCCCGCGTCCTCCTGTCCAGACTGCGGCCACCTCTCCCAGGCTGGGACAGGAGGGCCAGATCCCGGGGTGGGGCTGTACCGAGCGCAGCGTGACGTTGAGGCCAGGGACGGACACCCGGCAGGGCACCCACACGGAGTCCTTCCTGTCGACCAGGAGTGTATCAGGCTTGTTGATGAACGGCTGCTTGAAGTCTGTGGAGAGGAGCAGGCGTTGGGCTGGGCCGGCGGAGGCCCTGTGGGGCTGCGTGGGGCTGTTCCCCCCTGCTGGCTGCCCTCCTGAGCAGGCGGGTCCCCTTCGCTCCTCCTGGGGTCGGCAGGCTGGGACTGGGAGTCAGGCACTGGCCCTCCCCCAGGATCCTGCCCGAGCCCAGCCTGCCTCGCTCACCCCGGGGGCCTCACCTCTCACAAACACGTAGGTGCTGGCGGCTGTGGTGCCCTCGATGCGGGCCTTGATGTACTTGTAGTAGCAGCGGTAGCTGCCCGTGCTGTTGGCCTGTGCGTCGTGCAGCAGCAGCACCTTGCAGTAGGGCCTGGCGTCCGTGCCCTCGCAGTCTCTCACCAACCCCGTGTCCTCCCCGTCCTTGTCGTCTGTGGCCGGTGCCTCCTGAGCCCCTGGCCAGGCCCACTCGAGGGGGTGCTGCCCCCTGGCAGAGGACGGGAGAGGTCAGAAGGGTCCCCAGCTGCAGCCCAGGGGCCGATCCCTGAGGTGCCTCCCTCAAAGGCCAAACCTTGTCGGTGCTGGTTCCACCGGGAGGATGGAACTGCGCGGGGCAGGGGACTCCCCGGGCCCCCAGGCCTCTACCTGGCGCCCGGGGCTGTGCGCGGCCGGCTGGCTGGAGGAGAAGCCCAGGCCTGGAGTCACAGCTGGGGCCACAGGGAAGACACCATCTCCGGGGCCCCCGTGTGCGGGCCTGGGGCCAGGGAAGGGGGGCGGGGGTGAGTGCAGGGTGATGTGTGCCCGGTGAAATGCTGAGGGTGAGTGTGGGCGAGGCCGGGGAAGGGCTTCCAGGCATCCATGTCCTGGGAGGGGGAGCCTGGCACAGCCTCGAGGCCACTCTCCCCGGGGGCGGGGGCTGCCTTCTGGGCCCTCAGCCACCGCCTCCTGCCTCCCTGCTGTTCAGCAGGAGGAGCCCGGTACCTGCAGGAGATGGACAAGCTGTCACTGGTGTCGATGACGTGCACCTCCTCTGTGATGTTCAGGGTCGGGGGGGTCATGGAGTAGCCGCTCACCAGACCTGGGGATGGAGAGAAGTCAGCGTGGCACTGGGTCGCGAGTCCACGTGACGGCAGCAGGCCTTCTCTGCCCACGGGGCAGACCCTGGTCTGGGGTGGGGGACAGCTCCAGCTCTCTGCAGGCACGGCAGCGCCTGGCCTCACCACATGCCCCCAGAGCAGTGCCAGCCCCCAGGCTCCAAGACAGCCAGTAACCTCCACGGGCTGACCCCTGCCTGGCCCTGCAAGTGAGCCCTGGCGACAGCTGGACTGAACCCCAACCTCTGGCCCTGGTGAGCCGAGCTGCGGGCCCCTCCCTCCTGGACTTCAGACCCCTGCCTGCCCTGCCCGTGACTTCACCGTCCCCGGGCACCATGGCGTCCACCTCACGGGTGTTCTCTGGCTGCGCCACAGCCTCCGCCCACACTGGGCTCCTGGCTGCCCTGCCTCCTCTGGGGCCTCCCACCAACCCCCGGGGGCTTCCCACAGGGCTCCTCCTCTGACGCACAAGTCGCCTCACCGGGGTGGAAAGCCACTCTGGCCCGCATGGCTGTAGGCTGACTGAGGCCAGGCTCCCTGCCCCTGCCCCTCCAGTCCACCACTCTGCCCCCAGGGCTATGAGGTGGTTGTATGCACGCGTGTTCATGTTGATAGGTGTGCGGCTCTGTGTGTGTGTCTGTCTGCATCCGTGGGCCTGGGTCTGTGAATCTGCGTGTATTTCTATGGGACTCTGTATGTGCTTACGAGTGGTGTGTGTGGCTTGTGTGTGTGTACAAGTGTGCATGTTTGCGTCTCTCTGACATGCTGGCCTGTGTGGGGGGTGGGATCCTGGTGGGGGTGGGAGCAGGCCCCCGGGGAGGTCTGGGCCTGGAACTCTGGCAGATGCATCCTGCCAGGACCATCCTGAGACAACAGGAAGGGAGGGCTGTGTGGCCAGAAGCCCAGCACTGCGTCCTGTCCCTTCCCCCAAGTCCTTGTCCTCCTGGGGGGCACAGCCCACTGTCCTACCCCAGCCCCTTCCAGGCCCACAGGCCTGAGCAGTTCGGGGCAGCAGAAGTCTGGCTCTTCTGTCCTCCCCAGTCCAGCTCCTTGAGGCCCTGGGGTTCCACCCTGCAGCTCATGAGGTGGGGTGGAACCCGGAGAACCCCATGATAGTTGGGGGGGTCCTGAGCCACCCAGGTGGCGGGACCAGAACAGCACACTCTACACATCAAGATCTCATGCCGGCATAATTTGGGCAACAGAGTCACCAGTCAGCGTCTCTTGCCCACTCCTACCCGTCTCCCTCTCTCTGGGCCAAACCCCTCCAGGCACCCTGCACCGTGGGCCAGAGCTGGAAGGCCCTTATGGAGCATCTAGACTCACTGAACGGACAGGGAAACTGAGGCCCTCCAGCCTCCCTGCGATGCGATCACCTGCCTGGTCGGCTGCTGTGCCTCCGCAGTCTGCTCTGCTTGACCCCAGCGAGCGCCTCCCCACACTCAGGCCGGCCGCCCTGGGGCCCCTGGTGGATGCAGGCGCAGCAGGGTCTGGGCATTTGTAGCCCCTACCTTACACCTCCGGGGCTCCCTCCTCTCATGAGGGAGGGAGGGCCCGGGAGGGGCTGGGAGGGGACCCAGGAGGGCAACTTTGAGCTGAACTTCGAAGGAGAAGTGGGTTTTTTCAGGGCACTGAAAGTGCCTGAGGCCATGCCAGGCACTGAGAGAGATGGCAAGCATGTGAGTGCCCGAGTGGAAGGTGGTCTGTCCTTGGAGCTGTAGACTGCGGGGAGATGGCAGGGGGGCTGGACCTGTGGGGGAGAAGGGGCTGTGCCGTCCGATGGCCCAGCAGGTGGTCAGGAGAGAGGCCAGGCCGGTGGGGGGCGCCCTCACTGGGGAGCGTGCATCACCACAGCAAGGTCTGGGTCGAGCTGGGCCGGGGGAGGCCGTGGCTCCCCGTCTTGGAGGTGACATCCGGGCACACCTGCTGGCTCCAGAGCAACGGACACTGCCAGCCTGGCTCCTTCGGTCGCTCCCTTTGCCCCCAGGATACAGCGGGGCTCCGGCTTCGTGTCCTGGGAGGCCCGAGGCCTCGCCCCGTGTTCCCACAGTGCGGTTCTTCTCCCCATCTTGAACGCTTTGCCTCGCGCGTCCTTTTGCCTGGGACGTCCCTCCTTCCCTCCTTCCCTCCCACGGACTGCCCTCTTCAGGGTCTAGTTCACACGTCCTCGTTACCACTCGGGCAGCATCCGTCTGGCTGTCCTTGGGCCCCACTGGAACACCTGTCAGACCTCACTGTGGATGGGTGGCCGGGGGGTGGGGCCGGCCTCTGGGAGCTTCGTCCCCGGAGGCCCCTCACCACCAAAGGAGGCGTCCCTGCGCTGTGCAGGGCCACCCATCATGCTGGCCAGCCTCCCCTGGGCAAGCTCTCCTTCCTCATGGGGTGCCCTGACTTACTCCAGTGCCCTGTGCCTTCACCAACCTGCCCCTGTGCCCTGTGATCAGCAGACTTTGCTGCAGACCCCCTGCTTCTCTGAATGTCCCCTCCTGCCTAACCTGAAGCCCGGCTTTCTGAGGACGGCACGCACTGCCCTGGGGCGGCTTCGGCCGTCCACCTGCACCCTCCTGCGTCCCGCCCCGCCCCCACAGCAGCCCCTCTGAGGCACTGCCCTCTGCCCACTAACGCTGTCACCAGCAGCTATCCTGGTCACTTGCCCTCACTCTCTGCAGACCTAGCTCCTGGCCACCACCCCCTCCCCACCCCACCTCCCACCGCTCCCCATGACTTCAGCATCCCCACGATGACTTGCCAGCATCCTGGCCTTGGCAGCCCTGCCCGCCTCTCTTGCCAGCCACTCCCTTCCGTGGCACACCCTGGACCTGACGCCCATCTCCTGTGTGTCCCTTGCTCGGGTGTTCTTGGCCTGCAGCGGCTCCATCCCACAGGGCCACCCCAAGCCCCCACTGCTTCCTCTTGCTGCTGCCCATCCTGGTGCAGAGGGATCATGGCCTGTCACTCCGCTTGTTCCCTGGCCTCTGGCCCTGCCTCTGACCCCATGACACCACACACCCAACGCCAAAGCACAAAGCCCCCTGCATGGGCTGCTGCCCTGATTCCCTGTTTGCGGATGTGGCTCAGGGTGCGCCCTCCTCCCTCCCCCTCAGCACGGACAGCAAAACCATCAGCTGTGGACACCTCATCTTCCTACATCTGACCCCACACCCAGCCTCTGACACTCCTGTTCCCAGAACCAGGCCCTCCCTTGTGCCCAGGGTCCCTGCCCTGACCTGGCTCTGAAGGTGATCCCTTTCTCTTCTGACAGCTAGTTCTTTTCTGGGGGGTCATGTCCCACACTCCCAGCCACTGCCCCTCTTCCTCCCCACTTCCTGGCCACTGCTCTGAGCCTGCCCCTTCCCCTAGTCTCCACCCACCCATGCGGTGCAGCCCCCAGCCCCTCAGACCCAGGGGCTTAGGGAAGGGAGCATCTGTGACCGCCCAACCCCCAGTGCTGCTCCTCTGTCGTCTCCACCGCCCTGTCTCTGGTGTGTTCACACACCCCCTGAGTCTGCCTCCAGCCCACATCACTGCTTTCAACTCCAGCCTTAAGTATCCTGCTGCCCACTGACTCGGGCACCCCACAGACGCCCGAGTTTTGCATTTCTGATGCTAAATTCCAGACTCAGACTCCCCTCCCCGCCCCACCAAAAGCCCGTCCCTTGATAGCTCCTAACCCCCCAGCTCCCCCCACCCCACCCCATCCGCTCACCACCAAGCGCATCTCAGCGCAGCCCCGGCTCTCCCGGTGGGGCTGGCGCAGCTGCACTCCCCCAGGGTGGCCTCCTGGGCCTGCTCCCGCCCTCTTGCGTTCCTTAGCGAGGTTTTGTGCTCAAGTCCCATCGGTGACTTACCACTGCACTTCCAGGAAAGCCCACAGCCCTGACCAGGCCTGGCCCTGCCCACCTCTCCACACCCTCGTGGTCCAGCCTCGCCTTCTCTCCATGTGCTGCAGCTGCCGTGGCCTCATGGCTGGCGTCTTTCACCCTCGGGCCTCAGCCCAGACGTGACTTCCCACCCCTGCTCCATCTCCGCCTCCTGGCAGCTTGCTCCATCCTTCTGGTCACAATTGTAATGATTTATTTGTTTGCTTGTTCATTTAAGTAATGTTTGTCCATGTCCTTCACTAGGCAGTGAGTTTCTGTGGGGTAAGGACCAAGATAGTTCTTTTTTTTTTTAACCCCACTGTATGCTTAGCACAGCACTTGGCACAGAGGAAAGTCTCAGTAAATACTTGCTGAATGAATAAATGGATGGATGGGACGATGGATAATGGACAGATGATGGATGGAGGAAGGATAGAGAGATGGAGATGGATGGATGGAAGATGGATAAATGGATGGATGGATGGATAATGGATGGATGGACAGATAGACAGATGAACTTCTGAGGTCTTCCTTTTGGTTGGAACTGTGTCAGGCCCTGTTGTTCTTTTGGGAAAGATACTTCCAGTCGTAAAGCACTGGCTCCCCAGTGACCATGTGAACCCCAGACTGCTCAGTAGCCAGAGCAGCTTCGGGCCTGAGGGCTGCCACGTCCAGAAACTCCATGACTGCCCAGCCCCCACCTGCAGCCCTGAAGAAGGCGCATCCTTCCTGCCTGGCTGTTGTCTGTCTCTGCTGTCCTTCCCTTCCTACAGCAGGAAGCACTGTCATCCTGGCCCCTGCCACACTCCCCCTGCCTTCCTGTTCCTGGCCTGGGAACTGGCTTCTTCCTTCCCCTGGCCAACATGGCCCTGGCCCCCATGGCTGCAGCAGAGCGGAGTGGTTGGGCCAGGCACCAGGCCGAGGTCAGTGAGGCCAGAGTGCACATCTCCTCTCCTCGTGCTGTCAGCAGCCCTGGGACACCCTCTGGCCTTGGGCCACGGGGACCCTGGTGTCAGCCACAGGCACAGCAGACTATGGGAGCCGTGCACGAGGGTCCTGCACCTCCCCTGGGGCAGCACCAGCACCTCTCAGGGAGGGGCGGGCAGGGTGGGCAGGGAGTCTGCGGGTCAGGCATTGGCCATGAACTGGGCAGGGGGTGGCCAGCCATCAGCGCCTCATCTGATCCTCACAGCAGCCTGGCAGGGAGGGAGGGACCACCAGTCCAGCCGTCAGATGAAGAAGCTGGGGCTCCAGGCCCCGTGGCAGCTGTGCAGGAGCCCAGGCTGGCTAAGCCCAGGCCTGTCCCTGCCCGGGCCAGGCTGCCTGCCAAAGGCAGAGGGCAGAGGTGCTCAGACTGGAACCCGGCCCCACCCCTCCTGTTAGCCCCCTGCTGTTAGCCTCAGAGACCCCCCACAGGCAAGAGGGTCCACGCAGGAAGGCATATGGCTGCTTGCACCCCCAAGCCCCAGCTGCCTCTACCACACCCCTCTTCCCGGCCCTGGCTCTATGAGCGGGTTGGCTGCAGGCAAAACCCTTTAAACCACTGATGCTATTTTTCAAGGTATCCTTCCTCCTCTCCTCTCTCTCTCTCTCTCCCTCTCTCTCTGCAAGCCAGGAGAAGGAAAAAAAAAAAAAAAGAATCAAAGTATTTTTCCTGAGAAACTGAGGGAAAACCCAACCACATGCAGGAAGAGCTGCTACAAGAGAGCGAGTCTTCCTTTCATCCCATGGATGTCTGAGTACGTCCCCTCCCTTGGCGCCAAACCTGCTTGTCCTGTGTCCCTTGGTCTGTACAGAATTCATATTTTCTCAGCAAATCCTCACTGGGCCCACCTGCATGGGATTTAAGGACACGCCCCAGGATGACGGGGTCCAGCCCTCCTTGCAGTGCAGGGGTGAGGGCTGGAGGGGTGGCTTCTGGGGAGCTGCCTTGAGACTGACTGCCGAGCCTGCAGGGAGTGGCTGGGCCCGGGTCCCAATACAGAAGGGGAAGGGAGACCCTTGCCTGTTGTCTCTCTGTCCCCTCCCCTCCTTCTGCCACCCTAAGCACCGGCCTCCCTACCTCCCTGACTGGGCTCAGGCCGCGGCTGTGTCCTGTGTCCTCTCCTGCTTCCTGTGCCCAGCCAGCCCTGGGCAGCTGGCCCTGACGCTTGTGGCGGAGTGCACGGCCCCTGCCCTGGTGCCGGCCACAGCACGTGGCAGGTCTGTGTACACAGGCAGCTCCTGGGGCTAGGATGTCATTGGGCCGCGGCTCTGTCCCCTGGTCCAGCATGGTTGGCACAAGGGTGACATGAGGAGCATCTGTGAGTGCCAGGGCCCCTCCACACTCTGGTGGGCAGTGAGGCCCTGCCATGGCCACCCAGGGCCGGGCTCCTCTTTGCTCTCTCCCTGGGGTGCCTTGGAAGATGGAGCTGTGTGGCAGTCCTGCCAGTCAGACCCATGCTCTGGCGCAGCTGTGCCCAGGAAGACAAAGGCAGCTGGGGGCCAGGTGGGGCTCGGGATCTCAGGCTATTGGTCTTGGGGCTGGGGTGGGGGCACATCTACACCAGCACCCTCTCTCTGCCCTCCTGGGGCCAGGTCTCTGCAGAGACCTGGCAGGAGGCGGCAGGGGTATTTCTGTCCTGGAGCCCATCCTGACCTGGCAGTCTCTGAGCCTCCAGAGCTCAAGGGCCCCTCGGTTTCCCACCTGCTACTTCAACCCTGCAGGCCTCAGGTGGCTAGGGTGTGTGTGGCTGTTCCCAGAATGTGCTCAGAGCCCCCTGCACCTGGCTGGGCATCCCATGATGCCACCCTCTGGCTGTATGGCCTCGGGCAAGTCACTTCCTCTCTCTAAGCTCCAGTTTTCCCATTTGTGAGATGCAGACTGTCCTAGGATCTCTGAGACCCACAGACCACAATAACAGGACAGCACATTTAAGAACCAGAGCAAGAGTAAATGGTCACTGGCTCACGTACACTGGGTGCAACCCTGTCTCCTGCCTGCTGAACGCTTGGCTCAGCTTGGCTTGCCAAGCTGCTGCATCTCACTGTGACCCTGTGCCGTGGTCAGAGCAGGGCAGGGAGGCCAGGGAAAGCCTCACTGATGGAGGGGTTCACGTGGGCCAAAATGGGTTCTGTAGACTGAGTAGGAGCTTGCTGGCCCAGGAGAAGGGCACACAGGGCACAGGAATGTGTGCAAAGACAGGGGTGCTGGTGACCTGGGGCCATCAGGTAGATGGAGCAGTTAGAGCATGGTGTGGGGTGATGAGGCCACGGAAGAGGGCCCTAGTCACAGGTTTAGCCCAGGTCCCTGTCTGCTTGCCGCATGTAGCATCTTCTCCGGATGGTGGCACACCCGGGGCTCAACCCCACACTGTGCTCCCCACTACCCCCGACAGCTCTCCCGGTGTACCTGGGGACCCAGCGCTCAAACCCAGACCACACCCAACGCTGGCGAGGACAACTGGAGCTAAGGAGCACACAGCTGTCCACCCACCAGGTGAGCAAATGCCAGTGAGGATGACGGTTCCTGGTGCCGGCAAGGCCGTGGGGAACCAGGCACCCACACGGTAATAATAAAAAACATCCAGACACTTTGGCTGCCAAATTCTGCTTATACCGATACGTCCTGTTAGAACAACAAGTGCAAATGCATACTTAGCACTTTCTGCATGCAGCACAGTCTCACGCACTCGTACATGTGACAGGCCTTTGCACGCCCCCGAGACAGATTCTATGATTGCCATGTACAGATGGGAAAACTAAGCACACGCAGGTTAACTCACCTGAAAGTACATTACTATTAAGAGATTATCTTTGGGGGACAGGATTAGGGGAAGCTACCATTTACTCCCCAGATGTCAGCATTATTTGCATTTCTGCAGTTTACAAAATGTAAAGGCCTTTAGTGGATCAAATCATCTTTCTTCCGTCAGCCCTGAAAACGCTGCTCTCCCTCCCCCTAGGCTGGCTGTCCAAGTGGCAGTCAGCCCACCAGGCATTCCTGATCCCATTGATCCCCCAGAGCCAATTGCCACCAGGTCACATCCATTCTTAGAGCTGAAATGTGCTTTGCAGACTGAGTAGGAGTTTGCTCGGGAGGAGGGCAGCGAGGACGGGTGGCCAAGAGGCCACCAGGAGAGGTGGCCTCTCCTCTCCTCGCCATCCCAACCAAGCACTCTGCACTCACAGTGTTTGGACACCTTCTGGGGCTGCTGCCCCTCTCTCTTCCTCCTCCAACACTACTGGCCCAGTCCTTACCCCAGCATCAGATGACCTTTCCAGAACACAAGCCCGTCTCCTACCCCAAACCACTCCCTGCCTCTGTGCTCCTGTGGGTGGGTCTGAGCGCCTTGTCAGCCTCCCACCACCCATGGGGCTGCTCCAGCCCTGAGGACTCTGCCCTCCACGTGTCATCTGTCTGGAATGGTCCCCACACCCCGACGTCTCAGCCCAGTGCCACCTCCCCAGAGTCCATGTTGAGGCTCCCCTCCTCAGCACCCCTGCGCTTCTCCATAGCCCTGTGTAGCGACGGGCTTATTGCATTCGGCAGTGCTTCAGTTCAAGGACAAGGGCTTTTGCTTATCTTTCCATCCTGGCATTCCCAGTACTGGACTTGGCTGGTGGTTGACCAGTGACTGGCTCTGAGGATCTGAGGGACAAAAAGGACACCACATAATGTGTGGGCAGGTGTGGAGGTGGCAGGGACAGGCACAGTGGCACCCCTGATGCTGGGGATGCCAAGCACTGAGAGGGCACAGCAGGCAAGGGGGTACCTGGGTGAAAGGCAGCGACTGTCTGGGGCATGCTGCTTTTGCAAGGTCTCGGAGCCACCAGGAAGAAATGTCCATGAGGTGGTCCGAAATTTAGAACCCCCCCACCCTTCTAGGGCTTTCCCTGGGAAATGTGGACACCTTGCCTTCTGCGCCTGCCCTTCCTTTCTCTGTGGCCTTCACGCTTTCCGGGGCCAGACACCAGACACTTTCACGTCCCTGAAATGAGCCATTGCACCCTGCTGGCCTTAATATCCTAATCTCCAAAATAGACACAATAAGGTCTGAGTCGCAAAGTTAAAACCTGTACACACCCTAGTGAGAAGCAATTTGATTAACCGTTTTACGCTGAGGTGGGGCTCACGACTAGACACTCCAGGTGTGGTGTGTGTGTACATGAGCACGCACGCTGGCTGCCCAGTACAAACGAATCTCCATTTGGCAGAACTTAGAGTAGCTCTGAGGATAGTGCTTGGAGTGGGATAAGGGCCTCCTCTAAATCTACCTGAAAACCTGGATTCCGTGCTCCTGGGGGCATGCAGTGAGCAGGGTTGCAGCCGCCTAGTGCCCTGGTAGGCCCCCCACTTGGAGCAGCACCCCTTTCTGCCTGGAGTTCTCAGCAGGCTCCCAAAGGGCTCATCTGGACGGAGCAGGGGAAAGGCCATGGTCTGGGGCTGGGGTGTGTAGTGGGTGAGGCTGGGTGGACGTGGGCTAGGGATGACCTTGGGCTCCAGCGGAAAGGGCCTGTACCACTAGCCTGAGAAGCTGGTGATTATCTTTTGGGAGCCACTGAAGGATCACATCTATGTTTTAGAGCAGTCCCTTGGGGGTAGAATGGAGGCAAATTTCTGGAAGACCCTGGAAGTAGGGACTGGTGGTGAGGCTTGGCAAGGGCTGGACCTGTTGGGAGCATGGGCTGCCTGAGCACCCAGCAGGGGTGAAGGCAGGGAGGAGGGGACCCTGGCAGAAGCTGAGCTCCCAGTGCAGGGCAGCTCGGTGCAGCGAGCTGTGCCAGGCCGTTATCCTGGCCTCCCTGGGGTCAGGGCTCTGCTCCCTGGCCGGCAGGACAAGCGGTGTTATCAGACAGCCCAGCTGGCTCAGAGATGGCCCCCCAGTGCTGCTAAATCGGGGACACCAGCTCCTGCTGCAGGAAGAGGGAAATGCAGGCAGGATGTCCTCTTTTGTGGCCGAACGAGTCCTTTCCCATGAACCCCTGCTGACCTTGCGGGCCACGTGGCTGGGCTCCCCCACTCGCCACTGGACCTCCGACCTGCGCCTGCCCAGGCCTCCCCTCCAGCGAGGGTGGCCGGGCCTCAGGGCCCCAAGGGCAGGCCTGCGGTCCGCCCTGCCCAGCACCCTGAGCCTCCTCCAGCGATGAATGCCTACACCTTCCTGCTCCCAGACTTGTCCCCTCAGTGTGACCGGAAAACCGAGGTCCCAGAGGAAGCCAGTGTCTGAAAAGGATTGAAACTCAGGAATCCCTGGCTCCAGCTGGACATGTCGGCTGCTCTCGCTCAGAGGTCGGCTTAGGGAATGCGAGAGTTCTCTGAACCTTCTCCTTATTTATCCTCTACTCCGAGGGGCATCTCGGAGGGCTGTGGGGCACAGGCTAGCCCCTGGTGGAGAGAAACCTGCCCCATGGTGGAAAATGCCCAAACAATAGCAGGAGGGGTATAAGCTAGACACAGAGAAGAACTTCCCCCTCATGGCTAAGGCTCCACTTAATTTCCCTGAGTTCCCCGACTCCCCTCTGCCCTATCACACTCAAACGCTCCCAACTTTCCTCCTTCCTTATTTGGCCTAGTTGCATCACCTGGGGTCTCCCAGGAAATTCTGCTGGACACATCCGCCTGGAGGCCATGCCTCCTCCTCCCAGGGTCCCCATCGGACAAACTGTCTCATGATCTGCCGTGTTTGCCTGAGCCAGAACCTTAGCCCTCCATCCCCCGTCACTAACTCTTCCAGCCCTGCTTTTTCTCCGCGGTCCGTCCACCTGCGATTCCCCGGCGCCCGCCCTTCCCAGACAGCAGCCTCCCTGCTGCTGCTGCGGCTGCTGCGGTCTTCTCCCGTCTTGTCTCCCCCAGCCCCCACCCACCCCTCCCAGGCTCTGGCCTCACCCGGCCACTCACTTGTCCACATTTGCCATCTGGACTGTCCTGCCGGGGCCTTTCCTTCCTGTGGAGCTCACAGCCACCAGCTGGGCCTCCCTGGGGCCAGGGAGCACTTTCATCCCTGGGCTACAGACATCTGATGCCACGTCCGTGTTCCTGCAGTCTGGCACTCAGGAAGCCCCTGCAGGACGGGGCCAGGTCCAAATCTTCCCTGGGCCACCCTGAGCAGGCACCATGGCTTGCGGCTTGCACAGAACTGCAGTCTCACTCCCAGGGTGGGGCGTTTGCCAGACAGTCCACTTGTCACACCTCGCACCCCATCTGGGGCCTGGCCATGCCGACACTGTGCTCCATGAGGCAGCAGAGCCCCTTCAGCCACACTGGGTCTGTGCCTCAGGCTTGGCGGGTGCATGAGTGGCACTGGCACGTGAGTCCCCCAGGCACCAAGCCAGGGCTGGAAGGTCCACAGGCACCAAGGGAGGTGGGCCAGCCCCCATGTCTTGCCTGTATCCCTGTCGACCCCCACACACCTGTCCCCACCTGGGCCTGGTTCAGGGCCGGGATGAGCAGGATGGCCGCGTATGACAGCCTGAGGCAAGGGCGAGTGTCCTCTGCCCAGGCCAGCACAGGTTCCCAGCAGTCTCTGCTTCCCCTAATGTCCCTGAGCTGGCAGCCTGCAGTCCAGGGGTGAAACAGCCTCTCTCTAGATGAAGCCCCAAGGGCCATCTGCCATTGGCCCTCTCCACAGGGACACTGCTATGGCAGGACTGTGGAACTGGACTGGGACCCTGAGCCTTAAAGTCTAGCCTAAAAGCACAACACTTCAGTGCTTGCCAGCCTGCACCACTGCTGTGCATGGGGAAACTGAGGCACAGAGAGGAGAAGGGAGGGCCCCAGCCTGCACCACTGCTGTGCATGGGGAAACTGAGGCACAGAGATGAGAAGGGAGGGCCCCAGCCTGCACCACTGCCGTGCATGGGGAAACTGAGGCACAGAGAGGAGAAGGGAGGGGCCTAGCCTACACCACTGCTGTGCATGGGGAAACTGAGGCACAGAGAGGAGAAGGGAGGGCCCCAGCCTGCACCACTGCTGTGCATGGGGAAACTGAGGCACAGAGAGGAGAAGGGAGGGGCCTAGCCTACACCACTGCTGTGCATGAGGAAACTGAGGTCCAGGGGGGAGAGGGGAGGGGCCCAGGCCACACAGCAAGGGCTTCGGGGGCAGAGCCAGGACAAAAGTCTGGTTCTATGACCTACGGCACACTTTTAAGGGTAGCCCCAGGGCTCCCAGGCCTCTTACCTGCCTCCCACCTGGTGCCCTTACGCTTGACTGCAGCTGAGGGTGGTGTATGCTTCTGTGGTAGTAGCCCCCATCAGGCTGGAGCTCCCGGGGTCCTCCTCAGCCCAGCAGGGGCTGCAGCAAGGTGCAAGGCTGAGGCAGGGGTGGTCTCTGTCTCCACTGGCATCTCCCTGACAGCCACATGCAGGCCCAGCCTGGGACAACCCATCCATGGCCCCCTGCTAACACCCTCTTTCTTCCCCTTCATAGTCTGGTTTCGTAACAGTCAGCTGCACTCACTGCAGGGAATGGCCTCACCACCCTTCGCTCTGCCACCTCCCACTCTGCTCCGCCTGGGAGCACTAGGACACTGGCCTCTCCTGGTTCTCCTTACACCTGTGGAATGTTCCCTGTCTCCCAGGAGCCCCCTTCCTCTCTGGCCCCCTCTGCAGGGTCCCCTCCTGGACTCTGCTCTCTCTCTCTCTCTCTACTCAGCCCAGCCTCCCTCCTGAGACTCAGGCACTAAACCCAGCTGCCTGTCAAATGTCTCCTCAAGGTGGAGGTTCTCCCATTCCTCACCCCTGCAGTCCAACGAGGGCCCTATTCACCCCTACCCTATACTCATCCAGTCACTCAACAAACACACACTGAACACCTGTGAAAGCCCAGCCCCGGGCTGGGTGAGGGCAGGAGAGCAGGGAACAGCCAAGGGGCAGCACCCTGATCAGACCTGCCCGACTCTGAGGCCCAGACAGCCGTCCCCTTCCCTCGTTCCCAGGTTCAGCCACACCTCCCTCCCCTCCTCTGTCCTCAGCCCTTCAGCCTGTGAAGGTACAAGGGTGAGCAGAGAGCAGGGCTTTTTTGTCTCTTACTTTGGGCCTCCCCGGGACCTTGGGGAAATTACATATATCCTTGATCTAGGCTTCCTCATATGTAAAATGGGTCTAACAGTCCTGTGAGAATTAAGAGATGAAGCATGCAAAACCAGTATTCAATTCCTATGGTGTGCAAAAATACCTAGGTCCCCATTCCTCCCAGCACTCTTCCCTCAAACACTGGGGACCGGTGAGCCCCCCTCCCACCCTTTGATTTCCAGGGACACCAGATCTTGGGTGCACGCTCAGCTCATCCTCTCATGCTTCCTCGCTTACACCTCTGCCCAAGCCCTCGGCCCCTCCTCACCCTCCGCAGTGCCTGTCCCCAACCCCACAGCCTCCGCCTGGGGTCTGGGTCTCTCGGCGCCAGAGCCATATTCCCAGCACAAACCCAACCCTGCCTCTCCTGTGCTGAAGATCTCTTCGTGGGGGCCTCCGCCTCATGGTCCTGGCTTCCTAGTTGGCCTTCAAGGCTCCTGGCCCCTTGGACCCCGGCAGGCCTCTTCTGTGACTGTGATAGTTTACGAGTTGTCAACTCAAGATTGGCCTTGAGTTCCAATAGGCACCTGCGCCCTCTCCGCCTCCAGCACCCGGATGACCCAGAGCCACCGCCCCGAGGTCCCTGGCGAGGGGGGTGGGAGCGGACACCCGCCCAGAGCGCCCTCTGGGGGACCTCGGGGCACCGACCTCGGGCGCAGACGCGAGGCGTCGGGAAGTGAGCACCGAGTCCGGGCCGGGCGGGGATTGCCGCCTCGCGCCGGGCAGTGGTCCCCGCTGCGTGCGGGTCGGCGCCGATCGCTGCGGCGCGCGTGGGGTCGTGAGTAAGGGAACGAACGAGCCAGGTTAAGGATGCAGCCCGACGGGGCCAGGCTCCAAGAAATCCGAGCCACAGACAGAGGAGCGAAGTCGGGGACCCGGAGGACTACACCTGCGCTGAGGCACAACCCGGCCGCCCTGCCCCTAACCCGGCTACAGTCCCCGCCGCCCTTTCTTCATCCCGGCCGTCCGGGGCCCCGACCCGCCGTGCTCCATCTGGCGTCCGTCCCCGCAGGCTCCGGGCCGCGCCGTCCCCGGCCAGTCCCCTGCCTGTGCGGCCCCACCACTCGCCCCAGGCGCAAAGTTCCCCCTTCGCGGCCAGTCCCGCTCCCGGGCGGGCGGCGCTCACCGTCGAGGAGTCCCAGGCAGAGCCACAGGCGCAGGCCCGGCGCGGCGCCCCGCTGCATCTCCGGCCGCTGCGGCGCGGGTCCGACCCGGCGGCCGCGGCTCCGAGCTGCGAGTGAGCGCGACGCGGCGGGCCGCGGGCGGGGCCGGGGCCGGGGGGTGGCCGGGGCGGGCCGGGGCGGGGCGGGCCCTCGGGGGGCGGGCCGGGGGCGCCTCTGACCGCCCGGGCCCCTCTCGGTCCCTCCCGGCCCCGGGGCACGTCCAGGCTGGCGGGGAGAGTACCCGCCCGGCACCGCCGGCGTCTAGGGTGCCCGCCCGGGCTGCTCGGGGCGCGCGGAGGGCGCAGGGAGCGCGTGTCGTTGTGCACTGCGGGGGAACCGAGCCTGGCGGGCAAGGGTGGGCAAAGTGTGGTAGCGCGTACTTTTTTGTAATTTTTTCAAGTAATAAATACGTTTCGAGGAAGCAAAAAAAGCAGCACATGTAATTTAAAAATAGCAGCATGTTAAATCTTTGAAAGCGTTCGGCAGACTTTATCTTCCTACTTACAGTGTCGATGCCGGGCACCCATGTAGCTGACCCCACCCTGCAGGCCTGGCCTCCGCCGTGTCCCCCGGATATTCTGTTCTGAGATCATTCACAAGTCCTTTTTAATGAAGTGACACTTTACTTGCTGACTTGGCAACCCTCTCACAGACTTCCTTTCTCTTTTCAGTTTGTCTCTAGAATTTTCCTATTGAACAATAAATCCTGTGAAGGTGCGTGTATCAGCTTCCCTGCCCTGCTAATACTTTACTTCGTTCACACTTTTTCCACCCTCCCGCCACCCCCACCAGAGTCCACTCACCCTCGCCAAAAACCAATACCAGATTTTTGATAACCATTACCAACTCTCTCAAGCACAAGTAAGAATTGGGTATGTGATTAAGTTAGAATCACAGATCAGTGGGGAGAGTTTAGATAATTTCATGAATAATGTTGGGCAACTAGGCAATCAAATGATAAATGAAGTGAGATTTTTTTCCCCTCAATTACATATTGATTTTCTTCCATTTTTAAAATTTTAAAATAAATTTATTGTGAGATATAACACACTTATGGAAAGTATATATCAGTGTATTATAAATGTGAATTTTAAAGCAAACATGTATGTTTCCACTCCCCAGGTCAAAGGATCTAGAATGGCACTAGCATTCCAGAACCTCCCCTTCCCGTCACAAACCCCCAAAGTTTCCCACTATTCTGGCTTTCCTCATTATATATATATATATATATATACACACACACACACACACACATATATACTGTTCTCTAGTTCTACCTTGGTCATAAATTAAGGGTCTATGTTGAGTAGGTCATTTTCTGGGCTTTTTGTCTAGTTGTCAATTTTTGTACCAATACTAACATATCTTGATTGACCATAGCTTTACAAAAATCTTCATATCTGGAAATGTAAGTTCTTCCAACTTGTTCTTCAAAAGTGACTTCGCAATTCTTCATAAGTTGCATTTTCATTTACATTTTAGATTCATTTTATTGGTTTCCACACACATGTGATTTCCTGGGATTTTGATTAGAGTTACAATTAATCTGTGATTGTTTTGGGGAAAACCCAGTTTCTTTGAATCCATAAACATGGACCATATCTCTATTATAAATTTTTAAATATATAATTTTATTTTTAACACATTAACTGCCATGTGAGTTGTATTTAACTCACACTAGTTTTGAGCCTGGGGCCTTGTGAGGCATATGTAACTCACATGTCTCTTCACCTTGGGAGCCGCCAGAACTATTTTTCAAGTTGCATATAACTCATGCACAGAAAGCAATAAAAAAATAACAAATTTTTCATTAAATTAGAAGGAATCGCTTTGTTTTCAAAGTTTTTATTCTATTTTTGTAATAAAATACCATGGTCCGAAAGAAAAAAATTGTTAAATTTTTAACTGAAACATTCTTGTACATATTAATGGGGTACATGTGTTACTTCAATGCATGTATACAATATATACTGATCAAATCAGGGTACTTGTGATCTCCATCACCTCTAATATTTATTATTTCTTTGTGTTGAGAATGTTCAAATTCATCTCTTCTACCTATTCTATTATATACAATAAATTGTTGTTAACTATAGTCTCCCTACTGTGCTACAGAACACTAGAACTTACTCCTCCTAACTGTAATTTTGTACCCATTAACCAACCACTACCTGTCCCCCTTTCCCATTCTCTGGTGACCAACTACTGTTCTATTCCCTACTTCTATGTGATCAACTTCTTTAGCTCCCGCATATGAGTGAGAACATGCAGTATTTGTCTTTCCATGCCTGGCTTATTTCACTTAACATAATGTCCTCCAGTTTCTTCCATGTTGCTATAAATTACAGGATTTCATTCTTTTTTTAATGGATCAATAATATTGCATTGTGTATATATGGCACATTTTCTTTATGCATTCATTCATTGATGGACCCATATCTTGATTCCATATCTTGGCTATTGTGAATAGTGCTGTAACAAACATGGGAGTGCAGATATCTCTTCAACATACTGATTTCCTTTGCTTTGGATATATATCCAGTAGTGGAATTGGTGGATAATATGCTAGTTCTACGTTTATTTTTTTGAGGAATCTCCATACTATTTTCCATAATGGCTGTACTAATTTATATTCCCCCTTTCTCTGCATCCTTACCAGCATTTTTGATTTTTTTTGTCTTTTTGATCATAGCCATTTGAACTGGGGTGAGATGGTATCTCATTATGATTTTGATTTGCATTTTACTGATGATTAGTGAAGCTGAGCATTTTTTCCCCATATACCTTTTGGCCATTTCTGTGTCTTTTTTGGAGGGAAATGTCTATTCAGATCTTCTATTTTTGATTTTTTTTTTTTTTTTGAGACACAGTCTCACTTTGTTGCCCAGGCTAGAGTGAGTGCCGTGGTGTCAGCCTAGCTCACAGCAACCTCAAACTCCTGGGCTCAAGCGATCCTCCTGCCTCAGCCTCCCGAGTAGCTGGGACTACAGGCATGTGCCACTATGCCCGGCTAATTTTTCTATATATATATTTTTAGTTGTCCATATAATTTTTTTCTATTTTTAGTAGAGACGGAGTCTCGCTCTTGCTCAGGCTGGTCTCGAACTCCTGACCTTGAGCGATCCACCCGCCTCGGCCTCCCAGAGTGCTAGGATTACAGGCGTGAGCCACTGCGCCCGGCCCAGATCTTCTATTTTTTAAATTGAATTATTTGGTTTTTTTGCTGTTGAGTTGCTTGAGTTCTTTGTATATTTTGGACATTAATTCCTTGTCAGTTGGACAGTTTGCAAATATTTTCTCCCGTTCTGCAGGTTGTCTCTTTATTGTGTTGGTTGTTTTCTTTGCTGTGCATTTTAGTATATTGTAATCTTATTTGTCTATTTTTTAATTTGTTGTCTGTACTTTTGATACCTTACTAAAAAAAATTTTTACCCAGACCAATATCCTGAGGGTTTCCCTATATTTTCCTCTAGTATTTTCATAGTTCCAAATCTTACATTTAAATCTTCACTCCATTTTGAGTTGATTTTTGTATATGGTGAAAGACAGGGCTCTAGTTTCATTCATCTACACATGGATATTCAGTTTTCCCAGCACCGTTTATTGAAGAGACTGTCCTTTCCCTAATGATTGTTTTTGGTGCTTTTGTTGAAAATTGGTTGGCTATAAATGCATGAATTTATTTCTGGATTCTGGATTCTGTTCCATTGGTCTATGTGTCTGCTTTTATGTCAGTACCATGCTGTTTTGGTTACTATAGTTTTGTAGTATATTTTGAAATCAGGTGGTGTGATGCTTCTGGCTTTGTTTTTTTTTGCTCAGTGTTGTTTTGGCTATTCAGGGTCTTTTGAAGTTCCATACAAATTTTAGGATTGTTTTTTCTATTTTTTTGAAAAATGTCGTTGGTATTTAGGTAGGGATTGCATTGGACCTATAGATTGCTTTGGGTAGTATAGACATTTTAACAATATTAATTCTTCCAATCCACAAACATGGGATGGATTTCCATTTTTTTGTATCTTCTTCAATTTCTTTTATCAGTGTTTTAGTTTTAATTGTGGAGATGTTTTACCTCTTTGGTTAAATTTATTCCTAGATATTTTTTTGTAGCTATTATAAATGTGATTTTTTTTCTTGATTTCTTTTTCAGGTTGTTTACTATTGGCATATAGAAATGCCAGAGATTTTTGTATATTGATTTTGTATCCTGTCACTTTACTGAATTCATTTATCAGTTCTGAAAGATTTTTGGTGGAATCTTTTGGATTTTCTAAATATAAGATTGTATCATATGCAAACAGGAAAAGTTTGACTTTCTCCTTTCCAATTCGGATGCCCTTTATTTCTTTCTCTTGCCTAATTGCCCTAGGTAGGACTTTTAGTGCTGTGTTGAATAAAAGTGATGAAAGTGGTCACCCTTGTCTTTTTAGATCTTAGAGGAAAGGCTTTCAGGGTTTATTTTTGTTTTGTGCTTTTATTTTTTCCCACCCCCACATGTTTGTTTTTAGAGACAGAGCTTCACTCTACCACTACAGGTTGGAGTGCAGTGGCATGATCATAGCTCCCTGCAACCTTCAACTCTTGGGCTCAAGTGATTCTCCTACCTCAGCCTCCTGAGTAGCAGGGACTACAGGTGCATGTCACCACACCCAGCTAATTTCTCTTATTTTTTGTAGAGACAGAATCTCTCTATGTTGCCCTGGCTGGTCTCAAACTCCTGCTCTCAAGTGATCCTCCTGTCTCAGCCCCCCCAAAGTACTGGAATTACAGGCATGGACCACTGCTCTCAGCTCAAAGGCTTTCAGTTTTTTCTCATTCAGTATGATGTTAGCTGTGGGTTTGTCATATGTGGCCTTTATTGTTTTGAGGTACTTTCCTTCAGTACCTAATTTGCTGAGAATTTTTTTATCATAAAGACAGATTGAATTTTATCAAATGCTTTTTCTGAGTTTATTGAGATATTCATCTGGCTTTTGTCTTTCATTCTCTTGATGTATCACATTTATTGATTTGCATATGTTGAGCAAGACTTGCATCCCTGGGATAGATCTCACTTGGTCATGGTATATAATCTTTTCAATATGCTGTTGAATTTTGTTTGCTAGTATTTCATTGAGGATTTTTATATGTGTGTTTATCAGGGATGCTGGGCTGTAGTTTTCTTTTTTTGTTGTGTCCTTGTCTGATTTTGTTATCAGGGTGATAACAAATCTGGCCTCGTAGAATGAGCTAGAAGTGCTTCCTCTTCAATTTTTTTGAGAAGAACGGGTGTTAGTTCTTCTTTAAAATTTCGATAGAGGGGTAGAATTTAGCAGTGAGGCCATCTGGTCCTGGGTATTTTTGGTCTGATCTTTATTATTTCTCTTTTTTCCTACTGATATTGGGTTTGGTTTATTCTTACTTTTCTAGTTCCTTGAGTTGCATCATTAGGTTGTTTGTTTGAAATCTTTCTATTTTTTCAATGTAGGCATTTATTGCTATAAATGCCCTTCTTAGTACTGCTTTTAGTGTATTCCACAGGTTTTGGTATGTTGTACTTCTATTTCATTTGTTTCAAGAAATGTTAAAATTTTCTTCTTAATTTCTTCGTTGACCCCATTGGTCATTCAGGAGCATGTTGTTTAATTTCCATGCATTTTTACAGTTTCCATAGTTCATCTTGTTATTGATTTCTAGTTTTATTCTATTGTGGTCAAAAAATATACTTGATGTGATTTCAGTTTTTAAAAGTTTTTTGAGACTTGTTTTGTGGCCTAACATCAGGTCTATCCTGGAGAATGTTCCATGTGCTGATGAGAAGAATACATATTCTGTAGCAGTTGAATAAAATGTTCTGTAAGTGTCAGGTAGGTCCATTTGGTCTAGTGTGTAGTTTAACTGCAATATTTCTTTGTTCATTTTCTGTCTAGCTGATCTGTCTATTGCTGAAAGTAGGTGTTGAAGTCCCCTACTATTATTGTATTTCAGTCTATCTCCCCCTTTAGATGGGTTAATGTTTGCTTTATATATTTGGATGCTCTGGTGTTGGGCACATATATATTTGCAATTGTTATATCCTCTTGCTGAATTGATCTCTTTATAATTATATAATGACATTCTTTATGTCATTTATATAATGACTGATTTTATAGTCATTTATATAATGACTTTATATAATGACTGATTTTACAGTGTTTTATGTAAAGTCTATTTTATCTGATAGCTGCTCCTGTTATCTTTTGGTTTCCCTTTGCATATAGTATTGTTTTCCATCCCTTCATTTTAAGTCTATGTATGTCCTTATAGGTGAGGTGAGTCTTTTGTAGGTAGCATATAGTTGGATTTTGTTTTTTTATCTATTCAATCGCTCCCTGTCTTTTAATTGGTGAATGAATTCATTTACATTTAAGGTTATTATTGATAGGTATGGGCTTGCTTCTGCCATTTTGTTAATTGTTTTCTAGTTGTTTTGTAGATCTTTTATTTCTTCCTTCCTCTCTTGCTTGCTTTCTTTGTGGTTTGATGGCTTTCTATTGTGGAATGACTTGGTTGTTTTCTTTTAATTTTTTGTGTATCTATCATAGACTTTTACTTCGTGGTTATCCAGAGGCTGACATAAAATATCTTATAACAGGTTAATTTAAGATGAAAATAATTTAATTTTGATTGCACACAGTCTCTGCTTTTACTCCCTCTCCTTTATGGTTTTATGTTTTTGATATTTCACTTAATATCTTCTTTTTTTCCTAAGCACTTTCTCTCTCTCTCTCTCTCTCTTTCTCTCTATGTATATTCTTTTATTTATTTATTTATATTAAGGGGTAAAAATGTTTTTGTTGTATGGATAGCTTTTATAAATGTGTTAGTCAGGGCTATTAGTGTGCCCATCACCTGAGTAGTGTTCATTGTACCTGTTAGGTGGGTTTTTATCCCTCTCCTCTTCCCTTGTTGATTTACAACAATTTTTACTTTTTTCTGTGCCCATGTGTGCCCATCAGTTAGTTCCAAATTGTTAGAGAGTACATGTGGTGTTTGTTTTCCCATTCTGGAGATACTTCACTTAGGATAATCACCTCCAATTCCATCCAAATTGCTGCAAAAGACATTAATTCATTTTTTTTTATGGCTGAGTAGTACTCCATGGTGTATGTGTATATAAACACATACCACATTTTGTTAATCAACTCATGGACTGATGGGCACCTTAATATATTTTTATCATGTGTATCCCTTAGCGAATTATTGTAACTTTCATTGTTTTTAATAGTTTTGCCTTTGTCCTTTACCCTAGAGATATAATTGATTTACTCATCACTTTTACAGTACTAGAGTGTTATGATTATACAGTGTACTTACTTTTACCAGTGAGTTTTTTTTTAAATTTCAGCATATTATGGGGGTACAAAAGTTTAGGTTAATTGTACTGCCCTTGCCCCCCTCCCCCCATCAGAGCTTCAAGCGTGTCCATCCCCTAGACGGTGCACATTGCACTCATTATGTATGTATACACCCATCCCCTCCCCTGCCCACATCTGCCCGACACCCAATTAATGTTATTCCTAAATGTGCTCTTAGGTGATGATCAGTGAAACCAATCTGATGGTGAATATATGTGGTGCTTATTTTTCCATTCTTGGGATACTTCACTTAGTAGAATGGGTTACAGCTCTATCCAGGAAAATACAAGAGGTGCTATATCACCATTATTTCTTATAGCTGAGTAGTACTCCATGGTATACACATACTACATTTTATTAATCCACTCATGTATTTGATGGGCACTTGGATTGTTTCCACATCTTTGCAATTGTGAATTATGCTGCTATAAACATTCGACTGCAGATGTCTTTTTTATAGAATGTCTTTTGTTCTTTTGGGTAGTTGCCCAATAATGGGATTGCTGGATCGAATGGTAGGTCTACTTGTATCTGTTTAAGGTATCTCCATATTGCTTTCCACAGAGGTTGCACTAGTTTTCAGTCCCAACAGCAGTGTATGAGTGTTCCTGTCTCTCCGCATCCACGCCAACATTTATCGTTATGGGACTTTTTGATAAAGGCCATTCTCACTGTAGTTAAGTGATATCTTATTGTGGTTTTGATTTGCATTTCTCTGATGATTAGAGATGTTAAGAATTTTTTTCATATGTTTGTTGGCCATTCTTCTGTCTTCTTTTGAAAAATTTCTATTCATGTTCTTTGTCCACTTTTTGATAGGGTTGTTTGATTTTTTCTTGCTGATTTTCCTGCATTCTAAATAGATTCTAGTTATCAATCCTTTATCAGATGTGTAGCCTGCAAAATTTTTTTCCCATTCTTTAGGTTGTGTGTTTGCTCTCGTGACAGTTTCTCTGGCTGTGCAGAAGCTTTTTAATTTAATCAGATCCCATTTATTTATTTTTGTTGTTGCTGTGATTGCCTTTGGGGTCTTCTTTATAAATTCTTTGCCTAGGCCAATGTCTATAAGAGTTTTTCCCACATTTTCTTCTAGAATTCTAATAGTTTCGCACCTTTTTAGGTCTGTTATCCAGCATGATTTGATTTTTCACCTCACCTTGTGAGAGGTGAAAGGTGTGGGTCTTGTTTCAGTCTTCTACATGTGGCTATCCAGTTTTCCCAGCACCATTTATTGAATAAGGACTCTTTTCCCCAGTGTATCTTTTTGTCTGCTTTGTCAAAGATTAGATGGCTATAGGAGGATGGTTTTATATCTGGATTCTCAGTTCTGTTCCACTGGTCTGTGTCCCTGTTCTTGTGCCAATACCAAGCTGTTTTAATAACCACAGCCTTGTAGTATAGTTTGAAGTCTGGTAAATTAATAACTCCCATTTTGCTCTTGTTGCCTAAAATTGTTTTTGTTAAACAGGGTCTTCTCTGGTTCCATACAAAGCATAAAATTATTTTTTCTATATCTGTGAAAAATGATGGTGGTAATTTAATAGGGATTGTATTGAATCTGTAGATCAGTTTGGTAGTATAGACATTTTAACAATGTTGATTCTTCTGATCCACAAACATGGTATTGTTTTCCACCTGTTTACGTGCTCTGCTATCTCTTTCCTCAGTGTTTCATAGTTCTCCCTGTAGAGGTCTTTTACCTCCTTAAATATATTCGTAGGTACTTTATTTTCTTTGTGGCTATTGTGAAGGATATTGAGTCTTTGATTTGGTTCTCCGATTGACTGTTATTGGCATACATGGATGCCTCTGATTTGTGTGTATTGATTTTGTATCCTGAGACTTTACTGAATTCATTTATCAGTTCCAGGAGTCTCTTGGTTGAATCCTTGGAGATATAATATCATATCATCAGCAAAGAGGGAGAGTTTAATCTCTTCTGTCCCCATTTGGACACCCTTGATTCTGCTCTCTTGCCTGATTGCTCTTGCAAGGACTTCCAGCACTATGTTGAATAGCAGTGGGGACAGTGGGCAACCTTGTCTGGTTCCAGTTCTAAGTGGGAATGCTTTTAATTTTTCCCCATTCAGTATGATGTTGGCTGTGGGTTTGTCATATATGGCGTCTATTGAGAGGATCGTATGGTCTTTCTTTTTGCTTCTATTTATGTGGTGTATTACATTTATAGATTTGCATATGTTGAACCATCCCTGCATCTCTGGGATGAAGCCCACTTGGTCTTGATGGATTATTTTCTTGATAAGCACCTGGATTCAATTTTCTAGGATTTTATTGAGAACTTTTGCATCTATATTCATAAGGGATATTGGTCTGTAGATTTCTTTTTTTGTTGTGTCCTTTCCTGGTTTGGTATCAGAGTTAGGTTGGCTTCATAAAATGTGTTGGGGAGGATTCTGTATTTCTTGATTTTATGGAATAACTTTGGTAGGATAGGCACCAGCTCTTCTTTGTAGGTGTGGTAAAATTCAGGTGTCAAACCATCTGGCCTCGGACTTTTCTTTTTGGGAAGGTTTTGTATTGCTGTTTCAATTTCAGTTCTCAATATTTGTTCAGGAATTCTGTTTCTTCCTGGTTGAGCGTAGGGAGGCTGTGTGTTTCTAAAAATTTGTCCATTTCCTCCATATTTTCCAGTTTGTGTGCATAAATGTTTCTGTAGAATTCATAGATGATATCTTGTGTCTCTGTGGCATCAGTTGTAATTTCTCCTTTCATGTTCCTGATGGAGGATATTAGAGATTTTTCTTTTCTATTCTTAGTCTAGTCAATGGCATGTTGATTTTGTTGATCTTTTCAAATAACCAACTTTTTGTTTTATTAATCTCCCGTATAGTTTTCCTGTTGTCCATTTCATTTAGTTCTGATTTGATCTTATTAATTTCAGCCCTTCTGCTGGGTTTGGCGTTGATCTATTCTTGTTTCTCTAGCTTTTGGAGTCTATTCATTAGGTTGTCTATTTGTAAGTTTTCTGTCTTTTGGGTATAGGCATTTATGGAAATAAACTTTCCTTTCAGGACTGCTTTAGCTGTGTCCCACAGATTTTGATATATCAGTGAGTTTTGTACTTTTGTATGATTTTTTATATGATTTTTGTGTTACTAATTAGCATTTTCTTCCTTTAGCTTGAAGAACTTCCTTTAACTTTTTTTTATTTTTTGTAATGCAGGTCTAGTGATGATAAACTCTGTTTTTGTTTGTCTGAGAAAATCTTTATCACCTCTTTGTATTTGAAAGACAAGTTTTCTGGGCATAGAATTCTTGGTTGGCAGTCTTTTTTTTTTTTTTATTTAATTTTACAGAATCAAAGAGTCTAACAGTATATCTTGTTAGATACAGTATGTCCTCATAATGTATACATTATTTCTTGTACAATGATATGAAATAATATGGGAAATATTCATGATAAATTATTAAGTGAACAGTGCAAGTTAAAAAAAATAGTTTCATATTTTTTTCCCCACCCCCCCTTTCCCGAGTCAGCACCTTCAAGTGTTACCACTCCCCAAACGGTGCGCAATGCACTCATTGTGTAGGCATACCCCCATCCCCTCCCCCACCCCCCACCTCAGTCTGATGTCCAATTGGTGTCGTTTCCAGATTTGTATTTAGGTGATGATCAAGGAAACCAATTTTCTGGTGAGTACATGTGATGCTTGTTTTTCCATTCTTGGGTTACTTCACTTAATATAATGGGTTCCAACTCTCTCCAGGAGAACCATAGAGATGTTGTATCTTCATCATTCCTTATAGCTGAGTAGTATTCCATGGTATACATATACCACAGTTTACTAATCCAATCATGTATTGATGGGCATTTGGGTTGTTTCCACATCTTTGCTATTGTGAATTGTGCTGCTATAAACATTTGGGTACACGTGCCTTTGTTACAGAATGACCTTTTTTCCTTTGGGTATATGCCCAGTAATGGGATTGCTGGGTCAAATGGCAGGTCTACTTGAATCTGTTTAAGGTACCTCCATAATGCTTTCCACAGAGGTTGCACTAGTTTGCAGTCCCACCAGCAGTGTATTAGTGTTCCTGTCTCTCCACACCCACGCCAACGTGTGTTGTTTTGGGTTTTTTTGATAAAGGCCATTCTCACTGGGGTTAAGTGATATCTCATTGTGGTTTTGATTTGCATTTCCCTGATGATTAGAGATGTTGAACACTTTTTCATATGTTTGTTAGCCATTTTTATATCTTCTTTTGAAAAATTTCTATTCATGTCCTTTGCCCACTTTTTGATAGGGTTGTTTGATTTTTTCTTGCTGATTTTCCTGAGTTCTAAATAGATTCTTGTTATCAGTCCTTTATCTGATGTGTAGTATGCAAAAATTTTTTCCCATTCTGTAGGTGGTCTGTTTATTCTCTGGACTGTTTCTTTGGCTGTGCAGAAGCTTTTTAATTTAATCATGTCCCATTCATTTATTTTTGTTGCTGCTGTGATTGCCTTGGGGGTCTTCTTCATAAATTCTTTGCCTAGGCCAATGTCTGTAAGAGTCTTTCCTGCATTTTCTTCTAGAATTCTGATTGTATCACGCCTAAGGTTTAAGTCTGTTATCCACCGTGATTTGATTTTTGTGAGAGGTGAAAGCTGTGGGTCCTGTTTCAGTCTTCTACAAGTGGCTAACCAATTCTCCCAGCACCATTTGTTGAATAGGGATTCTTGTCCCCAGAGTATATTCTTTCCCGCTTTGTCGAAAATTAGGTGACTATATGAGGATGGTTCTATATTTGGATTTTCTGTTGTGTTCCACTGGTCTGTGTCCCTGCACTTGTGCCAATACCAGGCTGTTTTAAGAACCACGGCCTTGTAGTATAGTTTGAGGTCTGGCAAATTAATACCTCCCATTTTGTTTTTGTTGCTTAAAATTGCTTTTGCTATACGGGGTCTTCTTTGATTCCATACAAAGTGTATAATTATTTTCTCTATGTCTGTAAAGAATGATGTTGGTAATTTAATAGTGATTGCATTGAATCTGTAGATCACTTTGGGTAGTATAGACATTTTAACAATGTTGATTCTTCCGATCCACGAGCATGGTATATTTTTCCATCTATTTGCAAGTTCTGCTATTTCTTTTCTCAGTGTTTCATAGTTTTCCTTATAGAGGTCCTTTACCTCTTTAGTTAGATATATACCTAGATATTTTATTTTCTTTGTTGCTATTTTGAAGGGTATTGAGTCTTTAATTTGGTTTTCCGATTGACTGTTATTGGCATATATAAATGCCTCTGATTTGTGTATATTAATTTTGTAGCCTGAGACTTTGCTGTATTCGTTAATCAATTCCAGGAGTCTCTTGGTTGAATCCTGGGGGTTTTCCAGATATAACATCATATCATCAGCAAAAAGTGAGAGTTTGATCTCTTCCTTCCCTATTTGGACTCCCTTGATTCTGCTCTCTTGCCTGATAGCTCTTGCAAGGACTTCCAATACTATGTTGAAAAGTAATGGAGACAATGGGCAGCCCTGTCTGGTTCCAGTTCTAAGTGGGAGTGCTTTCAGTTTTTCCCCATTCAGTATGATGTTGGCTGTGGGTTTGTCATATATGGCTTGTATCATTTTTAGATAGGTTCCATCAATGCCTATTTTGTTAAGCGTTTTTATCATAAAAGGGTGTTGAATTTTGTCAAATGCTTTTTCTGCATCTAATGAGAGTATCATATGGTTTTTGTTTTTGCTTCTTTTTATGTGGTGAATTACATTTATAGATTTACGTATGTTGAACCACCCCTGCATCTCGGGGATGAAGCCCACTTGGTCGTGGTGGATTACTTTTTTGATAAGTACTTGGATTCGATTTGCTAGTATTTTATTGAAAATTTTTGCATCTATATTCATGAGGGAAATTGGTCTGTAGTTCTCTATTTTTGTTGTGTCCTTTCCAGGTTTTGGTATTAATGTTATATTGGCTTGGTAGAACGTGTTAGGGAGAACTCCATCCTTCTCAATATTGGAGAATAGTTTATGTAGGATGGGCACCAGTTCTTCTTTGTATGTATGGTAAAATTCAGGTGTGAACCCATCTGGACCAGGGCTTTTCTTTTTGGGAAGGTTTTTTATTGCTGTTTCGATTTCAGTTCTTGATATTGGTCTGTTCAGGTACTCTATTTCTTCCTGGTTGAGCCTGGGAAGACTATGTGTTTCTAAAAATTTGTCCATTTCCTCCACGTTCTCCAGTTTGTGTGCATAAAGATTTTTGTAGAATTCATAGATGATATCTTGTATCTCTGTAGCATCGGTTGTGATTTCTCCTTTCATGTTCCTAATGGAGGTTATTAGAGATTTTACTTTTGTGCTCTTGGTTAGTCTAGCCAGAGGTGTGTCTATTTTGTTTATCTTTTCAAAGAACCAACTTTTTGTTTTATTAATTTCCCTTATAGTTTCTTTGTTGTCCTTTTCATTTAGTTCTGATTTGATCTTAGTAATTTCTCGCCTTCTGCTGGGTTTGGGATCGTTCTGTTCTTCTTTCTCCAGTTCTTTGAGTCTATTCGTTAGGTTGTCTATTTGCATGTTTTCTGTCTTTTTGATATAGGCATTTATGGATATGAATTTTCCTCTCAGGACTGCTTTAGCTGCATCCCATAGATTTTGATAAGTTGTATCTCCATTGTCATTTAATTCAAAGAAATTTTTGATTTCCATCTTGATTTCTTCTTTTATAGAATAATTATTCAGGAGAAGGTTATTTAGCTTCCATGACTTTGAGTAAGAGTGAGGGTTTCTGTTTGTGATCATTGTTACTTTTATTCCGCTGTGATCTGAGAAGATGCATGGTATAATTTCTATTTTTTTGAATTTTTGAAGACATGATTTATGTCCTAGGACATGGTCAATCTTAGAGAATGTCCCGTGAGCTGATGAGAAGAATGTATATTCTGTGGACTTTGGGTAGAATGTCCTATAGATGTCAGCCATGCCCATTTGTTCTAGCATTCTATTGAGGTCCATTATGTCTTTGTTTATTTTCTGTTTAGAGGATCTGTCCTGTACTGTCAGTGGGGTGTTAAAGTCTCCAGCTATTACAGTATTGTTATCTATCATTTGGTTGAGATCTAGTAGGGTTTGCTTTATGAATCTAGGTGCACCTAGGTTGGGTGCATATATATTGAGTATGGTCATGGCTTCTTGATGAATTGTGCCTTTAATCAGTATGTAGTAGCCATCTTTGTCTTTTATTGTTTTTGTTGGTTTGAAAGCTAAGTTATTGGAAATTAAGATTGCCACACCAGCTTTCTTTTGGTTACCATTTGCTTGAAATATCGATTTCCATCCTTTTATTTTCAGTCTAAATGCATCTTTGCAGGTTAGGTGAGTTTCTTGAAGACAGCAGATACTTGGATTGTATTTTTTTATCCATTGGGCCAGTCTATGTCTCTTGAGCGGGGAGTTCAAGCCATTCACATTTATTGAGAAAACTGATAGGTGAGACAGTTTTTTGTTCAGCTTGTTGGGTAGAACTTCATTGTGATGTTTTCTCTCCTGGGCCATTGTGGTATCTGGAATTTCATCTTTAGCTCTTGAGTAGTTTTACATTCGTGGATCTTTCTTGTGCTGATCCGTGTATAATTCTCTTTTGAGTACTTCTTGGAGGGCTGGTCTTGTCTTGGTGAATTCCCTCAACCTTTGTTTATCTGAGAATGTCTTGATTTCTCCTTCGTATAGAAAACTTAGCTTAGCTGGGTACAAGATTCTAGGCTGGGCATTATTCTGTTTCAGAAGCGTGAAAATGGGGCCCCAACCTCTTCTTGCTTGTAAGGTTTCAGCTGAGAAATCTGGCGTAATTCTGATGGGTTTTCCTTTGTAAGTTACTTGTTTCTTTCTCCTTACAGCTCGGAGAAGTGACTCTTTAGTGGATATTTTGGTCAGCCTGATGACTACGTGGCGTGGTGTTTTCCTATTTGCTATGAATCTCCCAGGGGTCCTTTCAGCTTCTTGAATCTGTATGTCTAGAGTATTGGCAAGGCCTGGAAAATTTTCCTCAATTATGTCTTCAAATAGCTTGTCCAACCCTTGCTTGTTATCTTCTTCACCCTCAGGAATGCCAATAACTCTCAAGTTAGGTTTCTTCACATAATCCCACATTTCTTGAAGACTCAGATCATTTCTCTTACTTTTTCGATCTATCTCTGTGACTGACTTATTTAGTTGGAAGGAGTTATCTTCAATTTCTGAGATTCTTTCCTCTGTTTGATCTACCCTGCTCTTGAGACTTTCCACAGTGTTTTGTAGCTCTCTGAGTGAATTCTTCACTTCTAGGAGTTCAGTTTGGTTTTTCTTCAATATTTCAATTTCTTTAGTGAATTTTTCCTCCAAATCCTGTATTTTTTTTGTGTTTTCCTTGTGCTGTTTATCCATTGATTCTTGTATATTATTCAGCTTGTTTATAATCCATAATTGGAATTCTTCCTGTGACATGTTGGTGTTTTGAGTCTGGTTTGTGTCAAATGGTTGGCAGCTGGTATTTCTCTTTGGGGATGAGCTTTCCATTTGATTCTTTTTGCTCTCCGTGTTTTTTCGCTGGGCCCTTCCCATCTAGATTTGTCGTTGGATCTTTACTTATAGGTTTAGTCTGGTTAACAGGACTCTATGTGCTCTATTCTTAGGCTGTGAAACAGTCTAGGTATGTTGCTTCTTTTGGCAAGAGGGGGAGACTGTTGTGTATTGTTCAGAGATTTTTCTGTTTCCGTTGGGGGACTGCTTCCGATGGGTCCAATCCTAGAGGATTGGAGTGATCCAGGACCGCTTTGGTGAGTTAGGACACTGTGTTGTGGTCTTTCAGAAGGCAGGCAGGGTCCACACTAATAGTAGACCGAAATTCTCTTTGTTTGTTTGTTTGTTTGTTTCCCTTTGGTTCTTCCTCTATAGGGGAGGTTTCTGACTCTATCTGCCGGCAAGATACTAGCTATGGGGAGAGGACGGTGACTTTGCTTGCTCAGCGCCCCAGTTGCTGTAGCTCCCACGGGCAAAAGTCTGTCTTGGCCCAATGTCCCCAGGGATCAGGTTCCACACTCTCGCTTCTGGAGAAGTATTCAGTGTTTACACTTGGGCAGGGATCCTATATAAGGTCCGTG
This sequence comes from Eulemur rufifrons, assembly GCF_041146395.1. Classification (NCBI taxonomy): domain Eukaryota; kingdom Metazoa; phylum Chordata; class Mammalia; order Primates; family Lemuridae; genus Eulemur; species Eulemur rufifrons. The sequence goes on from NC_090987.1 coordinate 55,249,508, forward strand.
GACCAGGGGAGAGGGCCGTCCAGGGAGCCTCTTGGTACCCTATTGCTCCGCAGTGACTTGGCTGTGGGCCCTAGAGTGGCAATTGCGTGCCCGCAGATCTCCGGCCCTGGGGGTGACTACTCAGGATCCGGTATGTACCAGAGCTAGGGACCTGGCCCGTTCCAAAGCTCACCGTGGGTCCCCAGTTAGAAGGCGAAAAGAGAGGAGAAAGAGAAGAGAAAAAAAGAAAAAAGAAAAGGATAGAAAGAAAAGAAAGAGGAGAAAACGAAAGAGAAAAGAAAAAAAAGAAGAAAAAGAAAGAAAGAAAAAGAAAAAAAAAAAAAAAAAAAAGAAAAGAAACGCAAAAAGCCAAACCAAAAAACACCAAAAACGCCAACAAAAATGAACAAAAACAAACTACATAGCACTTCACCACACCGCAAGGCAGAAAGATACACAAATCTGAAGTATATAATTCAGCGACTCAATGTTTTTTTGTTTGTTTGTTTGTTTTACGCCTTAGCGCAGCTCCGCCCCTTCACTTCCGCTCGGCTGGGTCCGGAGCAGCCATTAGATGTTTTTGTTTTTACGCCTTAGCACAGCTCCGCCCCTTCACGCCCGCCCGGCTGGGTCCCGGGCGGTTTCGCAGTGGATTTCAAGATGGCGTCTGCGCGCCCGCACAGCTCCGAGGGTGGTGGGGATCCAACCTCCGCGCTCAAAAAGGCGCGGCAGCCAGAGGCCCAGAGGGCAAAGGTGCCCGCCGAGGCTGTCCGCTGCCGGAAAAAAAAGAAAAAGAAAAGAAAAGGAAAGAAAAAAAAGAAAAAACCCCAAAAAACCAAAAACAAACACAAACAAACAAACAAAACCCAGAAGAAATTTACCAAGAATAAAATATACAGTTCGGCGAGCCTATTCTTCTTGTTCGTGTTGTTTTTTTTTTTTTTTTTTTTTGCCTTAGCGCAGCTCTGCCCCTTCACCCCGAGCGCGGCCCTGGCATATCCCGTACTCCTGGCGTTGGTTCAGAGACCAGCGGAGGGCGCCGGGCAGAGAGAGCCGCTGGGCACTTTATGGCTCCCGAGCGGTTTCGTCCTCGCTTTCAAGATGGCGCCTGCAGAGCTCCGGGGCTGGAGGACACCGGCTCCTCGGCAGGCAGAGACCACCACTGCCCGGGGGCTGGCGAGCAAGGATGCGCACCAGGGGGTCACCGGCTGGAGAACCGCCGAAAAAGGCAGCACGGGCAGAAAGAGCCGCTGGGCACTTTTTGGCTCCCGAGCGGTTTTGCCTTCGCTTTCAAGATGGCGCCTGCCGAGCTCCGGGGCTGGAGGGGACCGGCTCCCCGGCAGGCAGAGACCGCCACTGCCCAGAGGCTGGCCAGCAAGGACGCGCACTGGGGGTGACCGGCTGGAGAACTGCCGAAAAAGGCAGCACGGGCAGAAAGAGCCGCTGGGCACTTTTTGGCTCCCGAGCCGTTTCGCTCTCGCTTTCAAGATGGCGCCTGCCAAGCTCCGGGGCTGGAGGGGACCGGCTCCCCGGCAGGCAGAGACCGCCACTGCCCAGGGACTGGCCAGCAAGGACACGCACCGGGGGTGACCGGCTGGAGAACCGCCGAAAAAGGCAGCACGGGGTACAACGCTATTTGCTGTCCGGGAGTCTTTTGTGTTTTTCTGCCCTGGGGCAGATCCGTCCCTCCTCGCCAAGCGCTGTCTCAGCTGAGATCCCCCAGGTTCTAAGGTAATTTCTCAAAAAAAAGCCTCCTGTCTCCAATGCGCCACGTATCCCTCAGTGATTCTGTGCTGGCCTGGGTCAGGGCTCTGTTCAATTGGGAGCGGAGGGCTAGCCGCTTTCCCGAGAGGCTGCACCCGCCCCGGCTGGGGGCGGGTGTATCCGACCCGCGCTCTGCTGGCTAGTGTCTGTCCCGCGTTCCCAATTTTCGTTCACCTCAGACCTCACTCGCTCTGTTTGTCCCACGCTGATTCTCCGTGGATTCACACCGCTGTTCCTGTGTGGGAGCGGTCTTCTAGCGTTGTGGCAGGTCCGGATCGATGCCTTCCTTCCCGGGAGCGCAGATTCAGGCCGTCACCACCACTCCGCCATCTTTGATCTCCTTCAGCTACTATCAGTCTTTTTGTTTGAGACTTTTGAATATATCATCTTACTCTCTTCTGGCTGTTGAGATTTCTGCTGAGAAATCCACTCAGTCTTATGGAGGTTTATACGTGATGATTTGCTCTTTCTTTGCTGCTTTCAACCTTGCCTTTAACTTTTGACAATTTTACTATGATGTGTTGTGCTGTGTGTCTTTTTGGGTTTATCTTATTCGGTGTCATATGGGTTTCCTGAATCTGGCTTTCTAATTCCTTTCCCAGACTTGGGAAATTTTCTGCCAGTATTTCTTTGAATATGTTTTTTGTCCCTTTCATTCTTTCTTCTACTTGTGTCATAAGTGTTTCCCTTGATGGTGCTCCATGAGTCACTTAAGCTATCTTCACTCTTTTTTATTTTGCTCCTCAGATTGGTTGATTTCCAATGACCTGTCTTCAAGTTCACTGATCCTTTTTTCTGCTTTGTCTAGTCTGTTGTTGAACCCCTTTATTGAATTTTTCAGTTTGTTTATGGCATTCTTCAGATCTGTGATTTCCATTTGGTACTTTTTTGTACTTTCAGTCTCTTTGCTGAAGTTCTCAGCTTGTTCTTGCATTGCCTTCTTGACCTCTGTGAGCATCTTTATCTATTATTTTGAATTCCCTGTTGGTAAATCACAAAACTCCACTACATTTGGGTTGGTTTTTGAAGATTTATCTTATTCTTTTGTTTGGAATATATTCTCCTGTTTTTTCATTTTCCTTGATTCTCTGTATTGGTTTCTGTGCATTCAATAAGACACCAACCTTTCTCTTGTTAGACTGGCTTTGTGTAGGAGATAGTGTTCACCAATCCATGCAGCCAGAGACTTTAAGGTTCTTGTCTAATTTTAGTGTTTGTACAGATTGCTACTGCTATCTTAATTTTTTTTAAGAGACAATTGGCCTGGGTAAACTGAAATTCCTGGGCTCAAGGAATCCTCCTGCCTAGACCTCCTGGGTAGCACTATCTCTATTTTTGATGGCCTCCTGGAGTTTAGGATGTGCCATGTCTTGTCCATTCCCTGTGACTGGTATGCTAGGAGCCAGGCTCTTCAGATGTAGCTGGGAGGGTTGGGGTGTGAGTTCCAGTTATTTCTTTTTTGTAGGGCTGGGTGTAGGCATTTACCATCCACTCTCTCTGCACTAAGCTGGGGAGAGGATCCATGGCATATACCTGTATTCACATTCAGGGTGTACCTTCTGATCCTGAAGAGATGGCTGCTGGGAGTGGGCTCATTATATGTCCACCTGTTTGTTTTTTGTAATCTTGGGTCACTCAGGGTTGCAAAGCCCCCTGGACTTCTAGAACTGGGTCATTAAGGAGGCAGTCTCTTGGGTGAGAGCAATGGACATTGTGGGATTCAGTGCATGGCCATACTCCTTCCAGAAAGATTAGAAAGTCCTGAATTTATCTCCGGGGCAAGCTGGGGGCAGTTCTCATGACATGCCAAGCTCTGGGTTCAATTCCTAAAGGGCTACGGTTTGTTGGTCCTGTTAGCTGCCCCCATGCAAGTTCATTAGAGACCAGGCCATCATGTAGCCACTGGGAGTGTGTGTCATAAGCCCCTTACAGAGAGAAAGTGAGAGCTGCATGTTCCTTCCTCTTTTCTATATTGCGACTAGGAGGCTTATTCCCATGGAAGTGTTTGGATGCCCATTTAAAACCTCTTCTTTATTTTGGGTTCAAGGCAGACTCACATGTGCCTAGTCCCTTCTTTCCCCAGAGCTACTAGGTTTAGGATGGAGTCCTTTGAGGGGTAGCTTGGGGCTCTCAATATGTATCCTAAACCCTTTTGGAGGAGAAACAGGGAGTTGTGGTTTTTTTCTTAATGTGTCTTATCTGCTCTGCTCAGGGGGATGAAGTCCCTGGAGGTGCTTGAATGTCTATTTAAAGACTTCATTTTTCCCCCTGCTAGCTAGAGAGACATGTGTATGCTAGTTCCTTTTGCTCCCAGACCTAGGAACTTTATGATGCAGTATCTTAGGTGAATGTTGTAACAGTTGGGGCTCTTGGTGTGAGTGCAGACTCCTCCCAGACTGGTGGCAGGCTAATAACTGACTGTCTCTTGAACTCCCTAATGTAAGTTTGCTAGAAGCCAGGCTGCATGGCAACCACTGGAACGGTGTTTTGTAAACCCTTTCCTGGGGAGTAGGGGAAAGCTGTGATTTTTTTCAAGTCCTTTCTCTGCCCTGCCCCCAAGGTGATAAAATACCTGGAGGTGCCTGCTTACTTGTATAAGATTGACACTTTATTTTCTATGGTCTGGAGGGACACACATACATCTAATCCCCTCTGCTCCTGCAGTTTAAATTAAGAGTCAAATTGTGGGAAACAGGGTTAAGGCCCTATATGTGAGGTCCAGACCCTCCTCTCCACAGGATGAGACTGGTGTTGGGGAGTCTTTCCCGATTTTATGGCACAGTGCCCAGGCTGGGGTCCATGCCTGGGTATGCCTCAGGTTTTCCAACCATTTGATGTGGATGTTTTCTCAGTTGCCCAGTGGATAGGGGTGTCTTGACTGGTCTCTGACTTTTTCTGGGGGGAACTGATATGTGGATAGATGTTTATTTTGTACATTTATGGGAGGCGATAGAGAGAGTGAGAAGCTTCCTATTCTGCAATATTGGTGACAGAATATTCCTATCAACAAGGCATCATCTTGGAAACAGAGCAATCTCTCCATTTTTGGATATTCTTTAATTTCTATTAATGGTGTTTTATTGCTTTCTGTGTAGAGCTCTTGGACATTATTTCATAGATTTATGCCAAGACATTTAATATTCTTATGCTGTTGTAAAGATAATCATATGTTGATATTTCATTTTCTAATTGTTTGCTCTTTGTATACAAAAATACAATTGATTTTTAAAAATAAGGTAGTTTGTTTTTGTATATTACTGAGTTTTTATGGTTTTTTATATATTCTAGACAAAAGTCCTTTATCAGAAATATGATTCACAAATATGTTCTCTTAGTCATGGTTCCATTCTCCTCTCTCTCTTTCTTTCTTTCTTTCTTTCCTTCTCCTTCCTTCCTTCTTTTCTTTCTTACTTTATTTCTTCTTTTTCTTTCTCTCTCTTTCTTTCTCTCTTTCCTTCTCTCTCTTTCTTTCTCTCTCTTTCTTTCTTTCCCTCTCCCCTCCCTCCCTCTCTTTCTTTCTTTCCTTTCTCTCTTTCTCTCTCTCTCTCTCTCTTTCTTTCTCTCTCTTTCTTTCTTTCCCTCCCTGCCCCCCCTCTCTCTTTCTTTCTTTCTCTTTCTTTCTTTTCCTCCCTCCCTCCCTCCCTTCCATTCCTTCTTTCCCTCCCTCCCTTCCTTCCTTCCTTCCTTCCCTCCCTTCCTTCCTTCCTTCTTTTACCTGGACTGGAGTGCAATGGCATCATCATAGCTAACTGCAACCTCAAATTCTGATCAAATTGCGATCCTCCTGCCTCAGCCTCCTGAGCAGCTGGGAGTACAGGTTCGCCCACACCCAGTTACTTTTTAAAGTTTTTGTAGAAATCGGATCTCCCTACTTCCCAGGCTAGTCTCAAATTCCTGGCCTCAAGTGATACTCCCGCCTCAGTCTTCCAGAGTGTTAGGATTACAGACGTGAGCCACCATGCCCAACTTGTCTTTCCATTCTCTTAAGAATGTCTTTTGAAGAGCAGCAGTTTTAAATTTTGATGAAGTCTAATTTATTAAGTCTTCTCTGTTGTGGATTATACTTTAACTTTAATATGGCTGCTACAACTTTTTTTTTTTTTTTGCATCACTGTTAGCATGGCATATCTTTTTATAACCTTTTACTTTTAATCTATTTGTGTTTTATATTTCAAGTGTGTTTCTTATAGTCTGCATATGGTTGAATCTTGCTTTTATATTCAGTTTGATACACTCTGTCTTTTAGTTGGGGTGTTTAGTCCTTTGAAGGTTATTATTGACATGGTTAGGTTTAAATTTTTCATCTTAAAAATTGTTTCCCATTTGTCCCATCTGTTCTTTGTTCTATTTTTCCCCTTTCTCTTCCTTTTTTTTTTTTTGGAGTCAGTATTTTTTATGATTCTATTTTATTTCCTTTGTTGGCTTATTAGCTATTCTGTTTTATAACTTTAGAGGTTGCTTTAGTGTTTACAGTATACATCTTTAGCTCATAATAGTCTACCTTCAAGTGATAATGTACAACTTCATGTAAATATAAAAACCTTATAATAGTTTGTCTCCTTTCTCTCCTCTCAGCTTTTATAGTGTTGTTATCGTTCATTTTATTCATGCATACCATAAACCTCACAATACATTGTCATTATTTTTGTATAGTCACTTATCTTTTACAGACATTTAAATAATAAGAAAAAATCTTGTACATTTACCATTTCTGATACTGTATTTTCATCAGGTATCATTTTCCTTCTGTCTGAAGAACTTCCTTTGACATTCTTGTAATGTGGGTCTACTAGTGATAAATTCTTCCAGCTTTTGTATGTCTGAAAGAGTCTTTATTGCTTCTCTCTTCTTCTGGGACTCCAGTTAAAAGTATATTAGACCACAAAATATTGTTCCATAGTTTCCTGAGACACTCTATTATTTATAGCCTTTTATTTATTTATTTAAAAAAAACTGTGATATAATACTCATACCATAGAATTTACCATCTTAATCATTTTTAAATGTACAGGTCAGTGGTGTTAAGTACCATCACATTGTTGTGCTACCATCACAGCCATCCATCTTCAGAACTCTTTTCATCTTGCAAAATTGAGATGAACTCTATACCTATTAAACAATTCTCCATTCTGTCCTTCCCTCAGTCCCTGGCAACCACCATTCCACTTTCTGTCTGTATGAATTTTATTACTCTAGGTACCTCATATAAGTGGAATCATATTGTATTTGTCTTTTTGTGACTTATTTTTTGTTCTTAATTTACCTAGCATAATGTTCTCAAGGTTCATCTATATTGTAGCATGTGTCAGAATTTTCTTCCTTTTTAAGGCTGAAAAATATTCCATTGTACGTATATAACACACTTTGTTTATTCATTCATTTGTCATGGCACTTCGGTTGCTTCCACCTTTTGATTATTGCAAATAATGCTGCTATAAACATGGGTGTAAAGATATCTCTTTGATTTCTTGCTTTCACTTCTTTTGCGCATATACTCAGAAGTGGAATTGCTGAATCATCTGATAATTCTATTTTTAATTTTTTGAAGATCTGCCATACTGTTTTCCATAGGGCTATAATATTTTACATTCCCAGCAACAGTGCAGAAAGACTCCAATTTCTCCACATCCTCATTCACACTGGCATTTTCTAGTTGTTTTGATAGTAGCTATCCTAATGGGTATGAGATGATGCCTTATTGTGGTTTTGATTTGCATTTCACTAATGATTAGTGATGTTGAGCATCTTTTCATGTTCTTCTTTGAGGAAATGTCTATTCTATTCCTTTGCCCATTTTTAGATGTGCGTGTGTGTGTGTGTGTGTGTGTGTGTATGTTTTGTTTTAGCACTTTTTCATAGTGTGTTTCAGTTGGATAGTTTCTATTGTTATATCTAGAAGTTTCCTGTTTTTTTTCCTTCTTCAGTGTCTAATCTGCTGTTAAGCCCTTCCAATGAATTTTTCATTTCAGACATTACATTTTTAAGCTACAGAAATTCATTCGATCTTTTTGTAAATCTTCTGTTTCTATATTCATTATGTTCATTTGTTTTCTTTTTAAATTCTTCAACATATTTATAACTGTTTTAAAGTCATCATCCGCTAATTCCATCCATCTTTCTCACTGATGGGTTTGTTTTTCTTGAATTTTTTTTTTCAGATTTTAGGTCACATTTTCCTGCTTCTTTGCATGTCTAGTAAATTTTGATTGAATGTGAGTCATTTTGAGTATGATGCTGTTGAATGTCTGAGTTTATTACATTTTTTCAAAGGGCACAAATATTTATTATAGCAGGCAGTTATTTGTAGATCAGCTAGATTCTTTTGACATTTATTTTTGAGCTTTGTTTTTGGGGTGTGATACTCTCATACTAATGTCTTATGCTTTTTGAGTTCAACAAAGTCTCTTCATTCTGGCTTCATTCTGGCTATTGCTTCCAACCCTTTCTGTGTTGCTCAGCCTTTAGTCCTCTGTCTAGTCTCTTGGAGTTTTGCCTTGTGCAAAGGCAAATACCACTTATCATTCATAAAGGAATTAAGGTGAGCCATCTGAAGATTTCTAGAGCATATCATCTACCTAATTCACTATTGCCCTATACCTTGTAACACAAATTCCTGTTGTCTCAGCCTCCCTAATTCTAAGGTCTGTTTTCTCATCTCAGCAGGTCTGCCATGTTTTTTTTGGTTTCCTCTCCTTGTATCCTGATCCAGAAAATGGCCTTTGCCAGAAAGTTGAGATATTTGTAGGGCTTACCTGATTTGTTAATTTCATGCATTTTTGTCTAGTTTTTTTACTTGCTCATAGTACGAAGGAAGATATGCCATGGTAAAAGTGGAAGTCTCATTTTGGCTTAATTTGTATTTATATTATACTAGATATTTGGATATTCTGTTTGTAAGTACCTATTCAATTCTTTTGCCTATTTCTTGTTGGTTTATCTTTTTCTTATTAATCTATAGGAGTTCTTCATATATTCTTTTTTTTTTTTTTTTTTGGAGAGACACAGTCTTGTTATGTTGCCCAGGCTGGTCTCAAACTCCTGGCCTCAAGTGATCCTCCTGCCTTGGCCTCCTAAAGTACTAGAATTACAGGCATGAGCCACCACACCTGTTCTCTTTATATATTCTTAATATAAATCCTTTGATGAGTATATGTGTTACAAAAAATCACCTGCTCTATGAATTACCTTTGCATTATTCTAATGCTGTCTTTAATTAATGAATTCTTTTTTTTTTTTTTTTTTTTTTTGAGACAGAGTCTCCTTCTGTTGCCTGGGCTAGAGTGCCATGCATCAGTCTTGCTCACAGCAACCTCAAACTCCTGGGCTTAAGCAATCCTTCTGCCTCAGCCTCCCGAGTGAGCTGGGACTACAGGTATGCGCCACCAGGCCTGGCTAATTGTTTCTATATATATTTTTAGTTGTCCCTATAATTTCTTTCTATTTTTAGTAGAGACGGGGTCTTGCTCTTGCTCAGGCTGGTCTCAAACTCCTGACCTCGAGCGATCTGTCTGCCTCGGCCTCCCAGAGTGCTAGGATTACAGGCGTGAGCCACCACACCCAGCCTAATTAATGAAATTTCTTTCATTCATTTTTTACCTTTGTGGGAAGTGTGTTTTGTGTTCTATTCTAAAAATATTCTACATACTCCAAAGTCATAAAGATATTCTTTTCCACTTCTTTTTTACTCAATGCATAACAGTTTTTGCTTTCACATTTTAATTGACAATCTATTTGGAATTTATTTCTATTATGGTGTAAGGTGGGTATCAATACTCTTTTATAGGTTGCTATTTCATTGACTTAGTAGAATTTATTAAAACAATCAGCCTTTGCCCACTACATTGCAGAGGCACATTTGTTATAAAGCATTTCACTCTATGTGGCTGGGCCTGTTTCTGGATTGTTATGTTTCATTTATCTACTCGTCTGTTCTTGTCCCAATGCTACAGTTTTGTAGTTACTGTGGGGGTTTTTTGTTTGTTTATTTTCTGAGAAAGCGTCTTGCTCTGTAGCCTGGGCTAGAGTGCAGTAGTGTCATCATAGCTCACAGCAACCTCAAACTCCTGGGCCCAAGCAATTCTTTTGCCTCAGCCTCCTGAACCGCTGGGACTATTGGCATGTGCCACCATGCCTAACTAATTTTCTATTTTTTGTAGAGATGGGGTCTTGCTCTTACTCAGGCTGGTCTTGAACTCCTGGCCTGAAGCAATCCTTCTACCTTGGCCTCCCAAAGTGCTAGGGTTACAGGCATGAGCCACAATGCCTGACCTGTTTTATAATAATTTTTAATGTCTGGTAGTATTTGTCTTTGAAGTTCATGCTTTTTTCTATAGTGTCTTAATTTTTATCAGCTTTTCTCATTTCCATATTAATTTCAGAATCAGCTTGTCAATTTTCAGAAATGAAAAATCTACTAGAACTTTTACTGGAATTACATTGAATGGATTTGAAGAAGTTGTCATCTTAATTTTTAATTCATGTATATGATATGCCTATCCATTTATCTAGTTTTTCCTTCATTTCTATCTATATGTTTTGTAGTTTTGATTTGCCATATTTTCATTGTAATTCAGATTATCACATTTTATAATTTCCAACATGATTTCTTCTTTGAATTATGGGTTTCAAAAATATACTGTGTAATGGATACTTTTTCCAGTCTTTGACCATCAGAAACAAAAGAAGGATGCTATTCACATTTCTTTTCAACGTTGTACTGGAGGTTCTAGACAGAAATTAGGCAAGAAAATTAAATAAAAGACAACAAAGGAGAAAAATCTAAATGTTCCATGTTCTTAATTTTTTTTTTTTTTTGAGACAGAGTCTTGCTTTGTTGCCCAGGCTAGAGTGAGTGCCGTGGCGTCAGCCTAGCTCACAGCAACCTCAAACTCCTCGGCTTAAGCGATCCTACTGCCTCAGCCTCCTGAGTAGCTGGGACTACAGGCATATGCCACTATGCCCGGCTAATTTTTTCTATATATATTTTTAGTTGTCCATATAATTTCTTTCTATTTTTAGTAGAGATGGGGTCTCGCTCTTGCTCGGGCTGGTCTCGAACTCTTGACCTTGAGCGATCTGCCTGCCTCGGCCTCCCAGAGTGTTAGGATTACAGGCGTGAGCCACCGCGCCCGGCCTATGTTCTTAATTTTTATGCTAGTTCTTTTTGTGTTACTCCTATAGTAAAATACAATTACTTAAGTCAATATCAAAATAGTTAGAAATCTCTAACTTAGTATAAAAATGTAGTAGCCAAATCGGTTTATTGAAAGTGCATTGTATCTTATGCAAGAAAGTCTACTCTTATAGATTTAGGGGTACAAGTGGGATTTTGATACATGGATGAATTGTATAGTGGTGAAGTCAGGGCTTTTAGTGTACCCATCACCTGAATAGTATGCATTGTACCTGATAGGTAATTTTTTGACCCCTCAGCCCTTTCCCACCCTCCCCTCTTCTGAATCTCTAAAGTCCATTATACCACTCTGTATGGGACCACGTGTACTCTCACTTATGAGTATGTGCAGTATTTGTTTATCTGTTCCTGAGATACTTCACTTAGGATTGTGGTTCCCATATTCATCCAAGTTGCTATGAAAGACATCATTTCATTCATTTTTATGGCTGAGTAGTATTCCATGGTGTGTGTGTGTGTGTGTGTGTATAACATACCACATTTTCTTTATCCACTCATCAGTTGATGGGCACTTAGTTTGATTTCATATCTTTGCAATTGTGAATTGTGCTTCTGCCAATATGTTTTAAATGGAATTCAAGGTTAATATCAATATATGAGGTTTTGTTCCTGTCTATTGTTAATTGTTGTCTGGTTGTTTTATAAATACTTTGGTTTTTTTTTCTTTTTCTCTGTCTGTCTTTGTGGTTTGGTGGAATTCTGTCGTGTTGTGATTTGACTCCTTTCTCTTTTTCCTTTGTGTGATGGTTTTACATGGCCTGTGAGTTTTATACTTTAGTGTGTTTTTATGATGGTGAACATCAACTTTTCTTTTCCATGTTTAGGATTCCTTTGAGCATTTCTTATAGGGCTTGTCTAGTGGTGATGAATTCCATCAGCATTTGCTTGCCTGGGAAAGATTTTATTTCTCCTTCATTTATGAAACTTAATCTAGCTGGATATAAAACTCTTACGACTTTTTTCTTTTGGCACTTTGAAAATCCTATCCCATTATCTTCTGCCTTGTAAGATTTCTACTGAGAAGTCTGCTGTTAGTCTGATGGGTTTTCCTTTGTCAGTTACTAGATGCTTTTCTCTTGCTGATTTTAGAATTCATTCCCTCATGTTGACTTGAGAATCTAATGACTGCATGGCATGATCGAGTCCATTTTGCAATATATTTATCTGGGGATGGTTGGACCTCCTCTATCTGGATGTCTAAATCTCTTGCTAGAGTTGGGAAGATTTTGTCAATTGTTTCCTTAAATGAGCTTTCCTTACTTTTCACTTTTTCTTCCCCCTTGGGAATACTGATAATTTGTAGGCTAGGTTGCTTTATGTAGTCCCATACATCTCAAAGGCCTTGTTCATTCTTTTAAAATTCTTTTTCTTTATCTTTTTCTTTATTTTTTTCTGAGTAGGTTAATTCAAAAGAACTGTCTTTAAATTCTGAGATTCTTTCCTCTGCTTGTCTAGTCTATTGTTGAGGCTTTCAAACGTATTTTGTAATTCCTTCAATGAATTGTTCATTTCCTGAATTTATGGTTTTTTAAATTTATTTTATTTTTTATTTCAACATATTAAGGGGGTAAAAATGGGTTTTTTGTTTTTTTTTTCATGGCTTGAGTCAGGGATGTAAACTCTGTTTTTTTAAAAAAGACATTTATCTTTTTGGTAAATTTCTCATTCATATCCTGAACTGATTTTTTTTTTATTTCTTTGTATTGGTTTTCAGATTTCTCTTGCATACTATTAAGCTTCTTTACAATCAATATGTTGAATTCCTTATCTGGCATTTGAAGGAATTTTTTTGGTTAAAATCTGTTGCTGCAGAATTATAGTGTTCCTGTGGGGGTGTCATAATACCTTGCTTTTTCATGATTCCTGTATCTTTATACTAATTTCTGTGCATCTGGAGAAGCTGTCACGTCTTCGTATTTTGCATTTACTTTCATTGGGCGGGGGGACTTTTTTTCTTGAAGGTGTGACTATGATGTATTTTGGGTAGGGCCGTTTGGCTTTGCTTCTGGGTGCATGCATCAGCAAAGACTCTGTGTGACTTCCTTGGCTATACATAGCCTTAGCGTGCCAGTTGCAGTAGCAGCGCACCAGGTCAGTGAGTGGGCTCACTACCTCCTTAGCACTTGGGGTGTTGTGGTCAAGGGGGTGGCGGTGGTCACTAGCAGCTTGCCTTGTACCTCGGCACTGTGTTCTTGTGTCAGCAGTTTCTGTAATGGCCTGTGCAGGCCGCCTCCAGGCCAGTAGGTGGCTCTTGCAGGTAAGAGCCAGCTGTGGTGGTAGCGGTAGGGTTTATCTGTGACCTTTATTAACGAGGAGAAGTGCTTGGGTGTCCCAGGTCGTGGGTTGGGCTATGGACCCCTCAGGGGCCTGGATCCTGCACTCAGTCTTGTAAGGGGGGCAAAGCTGGGTGGAGCTGGACCAGGGAAGGCTGCACTCAGGCCTCCCAATGGGGCGTGCAAGCGCCCACCCTGACGAGGTTGGCAGGGCAGGGCGGTCCTCAGGCGGCCGGAGAAATGCTTAGGTGAGGGGTGAATGCTGCTGAGGTCTCGGTGTGCGAAGGGAGGGGCAGTCCTGGTGCCACAGCCCGGGCGGGTGGGAGTGAAATTCACTTCCCTCTCACACCCCAGACACGGTTGGGATTTGGGGTTAGTTACTGCTGTCTGCCCCTCGTCCCTAACACAGCCCTGGCCTTAACAGTGTTGCCCAGGTCAATACCACACCTCCCAGCGACCGTCCTCCTGCTCCGGGCCCAGGTGGGTGTGGGAGCCCGGTTCCACCGCCAGCTCCTGGAGCCCACGCTGCGCTCCTAGCTCAGTCCTGGGGCGCCTCCCTGGCTCTGGCCCCAGGCTCCAAGCCGGAGTCTCCCCGACGGCGAGAACTGCCGCCGCCGCTGTCTCCCAGGGCCCCACACTTGCCAGCAGCTGGGATGAGAACGGCGTTTACCGTGGGCGCCCCGTCTGGGGGAACGCACGGCACTGGACTGGGGGCCCTTCACAGCTCTTGGCCAAGTCACATCCAGGTCTGGGGGGATCGAGGTGCCATGCCGTGGCCGGGATTGCACACTTCCTCCGCGGAGAAGTGGGCTGTGCAGAGACAGTCGCTCACGCCTTCCCGTGCCGGGGATTTACACGTGGTTTTCTGCCGGTCCTGGTCACGTGGGCTGCCTTCCTCCCTTTTCCCAGATTCTGGGGTCTCCTTTCATTGGTCTTTGAAACCCCATGTTTCTGTGTTCCAAGTGTGACTGTCCACCCACTATTTTAATTATTCTGAGTGCACGGGGCTGCTGGAAAGGCTTCTAGTCAGCCATCTTGGGAAAAAACCAAGACGCCATTCTACTTTCAGTCTGTTTTGACTTACCTATTACCTCGGTACTTCATATAAATGGAAGCATAAAGTACTTGTCCTCTTGTGACTTGGAAGTATTTGTCCTTTTGTGACTTTTGGAAAGGTTCCAATTGCTCCACATTCTGGTCAGCACTTGTTAGTTTCTATTTTTTAAATAGTGTCCATTCTAATGGATTTGAGGTTATATCTTGTGATTTTGGTTTTCATTTCATTTATGATTAAATGATGATCATTTTTCGTGTTCCTATTGGCCATTTTTATATCTTTTTTTGATCTTTTTTTCTCTTCATCAAAGGTTCTGTTGCTGTACATTTTTATCTCTTATTTGGATAAATGTCCAATCCAGTCTTATGCCTACTTTTGAATCAAGTTTTTTTTTTTGTTGTTGTTTTTCAATTTTAGGAGTTCTCAATATATTCTGGACATAAATGCCTTTTCAGATATATGATTTGTGTGTATTTTCTCCCATTTTGTGAGTTGCATTTTATTCTGTTCATAATGTGTTTTGATGCATAAATTTTTTAATTTTCACGAAGTCCAATTTGTCTATTTTTTCTTGTGTTTCTGTGCCTTTGGTATTTATATTATATCCAAGAAATCATTGCCAAATCCAATGCCATGAAAGTTTTGCTCTATGCTTTTCTCAAAGATTTTTATAGTTTTATGTCTTACATTTAGGTCATAGGTCCATTTTGCATTAATATTTGTATATGCTGCTAGATAGGGGTCCAATTCATTCTTTTACATATGAATATCCAGTTTCCCAGTAATATTTCTTGAAAAGACTGTCTTTTCTCCATTGGATGGTCTTGGTATCCTTATCAAAAGTCATTCGGCCATACATGTGAAGATTATTTCTGGACTGCATATTGTATTCTATCAGTCTGTATATCTGTCTTTATGCTAGTACCTCACAGTTTTGATTACTGTACCTTTGTAGGAAGTTTTGAAGTCAGAAAGTGTGAGTCCTCCATCCTTGTTCTTTTCAGGATTGTTTTGGCTACTCCATATAAATTTTAGAATAGTTTTTTCTATTTCTGGAAAAAACATCATTGGGATTTTGATAGGGATTGCATTAAATCTGTAAATCACTTACCTTCAGTAGTATTGACATCTTAGTAATATCAAGTCTTCCAATCCATGAGCATGGGATTTCTTTCCATTTATTTATGTCTTTCAGAAATGTTTTTTAGTTTTCATTGTACAAATGTTTCTCCTCATTGGTTAATTCTTAAGTATTTTATTCTTTTTGATATTATTGTAAATAGAAATATTTCTTCTTCTTCTTTTTGTTTTAGAGACAAAGTCTAACTCTGTCACCCAGGAGTGCAGTGGCATGATCATAGCTCACTGCAGCCTCGAACTCCTGGTCTCAAGCGATCCTCCTGCCTCAGCCTCCAGAGTAGGTAGGACTACAGGCACACACTACCGTGTGCAGCTAATTTTTAAATTTTTGTGTAGAGGCCAGGTCTCACTATGTTGCTAAGGCTGATTTTGAACTCCAGCCTCAAGAAATCCTCCCATTTTGGCCTATCAAAGTGGTAGGATTACAGGCATGAGCCACCATACCCAACCTGAAATATTTTCTTAAATTTCTTTTTGAATTATTCATTGTTGGTGTATAGGAAACGCAACTGATTTTTGCATGGTGACTTTGTATTCTGCTTTGCTGAATTCCTCTATTAGTTCTAATACTTTGTGTACATGTGTGTGTGTAATCCTTAGGGTTTTCTCCCTATAGGATTGTATTATCTGCATACAGAGATGGTTTTTACTTCTTCCTTTCCAATTTGGACACGGTTTATTTCTTTTTCTTACCTAATTTTTCCATCTAAGTCTTCCAGTACTATGTTGAACCGAAATGGCAAAAGTGGAAATCTTTGCCTTAATCCTGATCTTAGAGGAAAGGCTTTTGCCATTGAGTATAGTATTTGCTGAGGGTTTTTCATAAAAATACTGTAGCTTAACATAAAACTACAGTAATCAAAACAATGTGGTATGGGCATGAAGACAGACATATATACCAATGGATTAAAATAGAGAGTCCAGAAATTACCCTCCCCCCCCATATATGGTCAAATTATTTTATTATTACTATGTAGTTTCCTTCTATTTCTAGTTTTTTGAGTATTTTTGTCACAAAAGGGAGTTGAATTTTGTCAGATGTCTTTTCTGCATCAATGGAAATGATTTCTATAGTTTGAATGTTTGCCTTCCTCCCAAAATTCATGTTGAAACTTAATCCCAATACAACCATATTAAGAGGTGAGGTCTTTAGGACGTGATTGAGCCATGAAGGCTCTACCCTTGTGAATAGATTAGTGTCTTATAAAAGGGATTGTGGGGCTGAGTTTGCCCCTTTAGACCCTTCCACCCTGTGAAGACACAGCATGGATCCTCTCTGGAGGATGCAGCAAAAAATTGCCATCTTGGAAGCAGAAAGCAGCTGTCACCAGACACCAAATCTTCTAGCCCCTTGACCTTGGACTTCCCAGCCTTTTGAACTGCAAGAAATAAACTTCTGTTCTTCATAAATTATCCAGTCTCAGATATTTTGTTATGACAGCATGAATTGACTAAGACAACGATAATTTTTTTCTTTATTCTGTTAATGTGGAATATTACATTAATCAATTTTCATACATTGAACTACCCTTACAATCCAGGAATAGATCTTACTTAGTCATGGTGTATAATGTTTTAAATATGCTGCTATATTCAATTTTCTAGGGTTTTGTTAAGGATTTTTGCATTAATGTTTATAAGCAATATTGGTCTGTAGTTTCTTGTAGTATCTTTATGTGGCTTTGCTATCATCATGCTGGCCTCATGGAATATATTAGGGAGTGTTACCTCCTCTTAAATTTTTTTGAAAAGGAATAGGGATTGGTATTAGCTTTTCTTTAAATGTTTGGCAGAATTCACCGGTGAAGCCATCAAGTCTAGGACTTTTCTTTGTTGGGAGGTTTTTGATTACAAATTCATTACTGACTTCATATTATAGGTCTTTTTGGATTTTCTGTTTCTTCATGATTTAATCTTGGCTGGTTTTGTGTCTCTAAGAATTTGTCTATTTCATCTAGGTTATCCAATTTGTTGTGTACAATTGGCTATACTACTCTCTTACAATCCTTTCCATTTCTATAGAATCAGTACCAATGTCCTCACTTTCATTTTTAATTTTAGTAAGTTGATTCTTCTCTCTTTCTTCCTTAGCCCATCTAGCTAAAGTTTTGTAACTTTGTTGATATTTTTAAAGAAACATCTTTTGGTTTTATTGATTTTCTCTATTAATTTTCTATTCTCTATTTCATTTACCTCTGCTTTAATCTTTATTATTTCCTTCCTTTTGCTAGCTTTAGTTTTAGTTGGTTCTTTTTCTAGTTTTTTAAATTATCAAGTTGTTAATTTGAGATCTTTCTTGTTTTTTAATCTATTAATAAGTGTTTATATCTACAAATTTCCCTCTTATAATTGACTGCTTTTGCTGTGTCTCATAATTTTTGGTATGTTGTATTTTGTTTTCATTTGTCTCTAAGTATTTCCAATTTCCCTTGTGATTTCTTTTTTGATCCATTGATTGTAAAAAAGTGTGTTGTCTAATTTTCACAAATTTGTGAATTTTCCAGTTTTCCTTCTGTTATTGATTGCTAACTTCATCCTGCTGTGGTTGTAGAAGATACTTTGCATGATATCTATCCTTTAAAATCTATTGAGGCTTAATTTGTGGCCTAATGTATGTTGTGTCCTGGAAAATGTTTCAGGTGCCCCTGAGAAGAATGTGTGTTCTGTCGTTATTGGGTAGATTTCTCTGTATATGTCTGTTAGATCTAGTTGGTTTATTGTGTGTTCAAGTCCTCTATTTCCTTACTTATTATTTGTCAGTTTATTCAATCTGTTAAGGTGAGTAGGTTATTGAAATCTCCAAACATTATTGTAGAACTATCTATTTCTCCCTTAAATTTTGTAAATTTTTGCTTCATGTGTTTTGGGACTCTGTTATTATGTGCATAGACTTGTAAATGTTAATATCTTCTTGATGCATTTACACTTTTATCAACATCTAATGTCCTTCTTTGTCTCTTGTAACAATTTTTGCCTCAAAGTTAATTTTATTTTATATCAGTATAGCCACACCAGCTCTCTTTTAGTTACTATTCACATGGAATAACCTTGTCCATCTTTTCACTTCAGACACTATTTGTGTCTTTGGATCTAAAGTGAATCTCTTTTAGACAGCATATAGCTGGATCATGTCCTTTTTAAAATTTAGTTTTCTAATCTCTGTCTTTTGATTGGAGGTTTTAATCCATTTACATTTAAAGTAATTACTGATAAGGAGGGACTTCCATAATTTTTAAATTTGTTCTATATATGCCTTATAGATTTTTTGCCCCCTATTTCCTGGACTACTGTTTTCTGTTGTGTTTAGCTGAAGATTTTTTGGTTGTGAAACACTTAAATTCCTTTCTCCTTGCTTTTGTGTATATCCTTTAGCTGTTTTTTTGTAGTTACCATAGGAATTACATTTAGCATCCTAAATTCATAACATTGTAATGTGTATAACACTGTAATTTGAATTTATAACAGCTTAAAAATGTTTTAAAAAACTTTGTTCCTTTAACTGCTCCATCCCCAACTATTGCAGTTCTTGATGTCGCAGAATTACATTTTTATACATCATGTGCCTAAATCATAAGCTAATAATTTTTAATGCATTAGTCTCTTAAATTATGTAGAAAACAAAATATGCAGTTATAAACCAAGTTACAGTGATACTAGGTTGTATAGTTGTGAATGTATTTACCTTTACTGTGACCTTTATCTCTTCATACAGCTTTGAGTTATTGTCTAGTGTCCTCTCATTTCAACCTGGAGAACTCTCTTTAGCATTTATTGCAGGCAGGTCTAGTGGTAAGAAAATTCCTCAGCTTGTGTTTATCTGGTGTTGTTTTAATTTCTTCCCCACTTTTCCTTGATAGTTTTTATTTTTCTTTTAGCACTTTGAATATATTAGCTCACTGCCTTCTGGCCACCAATGTTTCTGATGAGAAATCTGTTGATATTCCTATTGAAGATCCCTTGTTTGTGACGAGTTTCTTCTCTCTTGATACGTTTAACATTCTCTTTGTCTTCCTGCGGTTTGATTATAACATGTCTTGGTATGGTTCTTTTGAGTTTATTCTATTTGGGGTTTTTGAGTTTCTTAGATGTTTATATTCATGTCTTTCATCAAATTTGGGAGTTTTGGGACATTATTTTTTTATATTCTCTGCTCCTTTTTGTCTTCTCCTTTTGGGAGTCCCACAGTGCACATGCTGGCCTGCTTCATGGTGTCCTCTCAGGTCCCTTAGGCTCTGTTCACTTTTCTTCAATCTTTTTTCTTTTTGTTCTCCAGACTTGATAATTTCCACAGTCTTATCTTTTAAGTTTGCTGATTCTTTTTTCTGCCTGCTCATATCTGCCTTTGAGTCCCTCCAGTGAATTTTTCCTTTCAGTCATTGTGCTTTTCAGTTCCAGAATATTTTAGTTCTTTTTGGGTTTTCTGTCTCTTTATTGATATTTTTATTTTGTTCTTACATCTTCTTGCCTTTCTCTACTTTTTTGAGGATATTTACGACTGTTGTTATAAAGTCTTTGTCTAACAGATCCCCTTCCCAGTCTTTCTCTAGGACAGTTCCTATTGATTTACTTTCCTTCCTTTGGAAGGATCATACTCTCCTCTTTCTTTGTAGGATTTCTGACTTTTTTGGTTGAAAACTAGACATTTTAATCTAATCATTTGGTAACTCTGGAAATCAGATTCTCCCCCTTTTCTAGGGTCTTGTTACTGTTATTTTTTGTTTTACTGATTTTTTTGAAATTGTGTAGGCTTTCTCTGTGCTGAGGAATAGCATGGGTATAACTTTAAGCTCTTCTCAGTTTTTCTCTGAACCTGCACTAATTTCCCCTGTGTATGCAGTTGCTTTTGAGGGTCCTACTCTTTAATGTCTGTCTCCGAAAGGGTGAAAAAAGAGAGAGACTAATGGACGAAAGTCCATTTGAATCCCTTGGGAGTCACTTCAGCCAGAGGAGGAGACCAACAATAGCTGCCACCTCTTTGTCTGTACCTCTGATCAGATGCAGCAATCAGTAATCAGAGCACAGACACCCAGTATCTGGAGGACAGAGTCACTGATGCCCACCCTGGCTCCTGTAAGCTGCTTCAGGAACATGTGCACAGCTGCCTGCCATGAGGCTGAGGGGTGGGGAACAGGTAGCTGCTACTGTGCCAAGAGCTGATTGACCAAAATTAACCACAACTTACCATCTAAGCCCTTTCCTGGAAGTTGCAAGGCTTCAATAGAGTTAGAGTTCCATTTACATCAGACAGATTCTGCCAGTGCCATTGTCTAGGTGGGGAGAAAGATTTCTGGTACTTCTTATTCCTCTATCTTCCTAGAATCCTCTCCTCAGTCAATTTATTTTTAACAATGCTCCTAAGACCATACGCTGGGGAAGAAATAGCCTCTTCAACAAATGGTGTTGATACCGCTGATAGCCACAAGCAATGAAGTTGCACCTCTACCTTACATTATATGTAGAAATGAACTCAAAATGGATCAAGGGCTAAATGTAAAAAAGAAACTATAAAACTCTTTGAAGAAAACAAAGGGGCAAATCTTCATGACCTTGCTTTTCATGCTGGACTCTTAGATATGACATCAAAAGCACATGCAATGAAAGAACAAATGGATAAATTAGACATCAAAATTAAGACTTTTTGTGCATCAAAGGATACTATATGTGAAAAGACAACCCACAGAATGGGAGAAAATATTTGCAAATCATATGTTTGATAAGGGGCTTTATCTAGAATCTATACAGAACTGTTACAACTTAATAATAAAAGGACCACAAATAACCCAATTAAACATGGGCAAAGGATTTTAATAGATATTTCTCCAAAGAAGATACACAAATGACCAATAAGCAAATTAAAAGATGTTCAACATGATTATCCATCAGGGAAATGTAAATATAAACCTCAGTGGGATACACTTCACTCCTACCAGGATGGCCATAGTCAAAATAACTGAAAATAAAAATATTTGGCAAGGATGTGGAGAAATAAGAATTATCATACACTGCTGATGGTATAGCCACTCTGGAAATAGTCTGGCAGTTCCTTGAAAAGTTAAACATGGAATTACCAAATGACCCAGAAATTTCATGCCTAGGTTTATATCCAAGAGAAATGAAATTATGTGTCCATGCAAAAGTGTGTACACAAATATTCATAGCAGCATCGTTTAGAATATCCCAAAGGTGGAAACAACTCACATGCCCATCAACTAATGAATAGATAAATAAAATGCGGTATAGTTACACAATGGAATATTATTTTGGTATAAAAAGAAATGAAACATAACATGGATGAACCTTGAAAACATTATGCTAAGCGAAAAAAGCTTGCCACAAAACATATATAATATGATTCCCTTTGTATGAAATATCCAGAGTAGGAAAATATATAGAAACAGAAAGTAGATTATTAGTTGCTTAGGGCTGGTGGGAGGGGGCAGGGGAATGGGAGCATAGAGGAGTGATAACCTAAAGAGTACAGGGTTTCTTTCTAAAGCTACAGAAACATTCTAAAATTGATTATGGTGATGGTTGCACAACTCTTTGAATATACTAAAAGCCACTTTAAATGGGTGAAGTGTAGGGTATGTGAATTATATCTCAATAAAACTGCTACCAAAAAATTGGCAGCATAATTTTACATAGGCTAAATAGTTAATAAATACATAGACACAACAACAAATGTGGTATTTTACCCTGAACAAGACCTCAAAGTTGCTTGTTGAAGTGGTTGTTGGAAGGGCTGTAGTTTATAGGTTATTGTGAAGTGGTGGAAGGGAGGTTACTTGAAATCAGACGAGGTGGAAAATCGTTAAGCCAAATGTCTAAGGGTATGGCTCATAGCACACACAGCGAAGTGGCTGGTAAATGTTGGAAGTGTGTGCATATATGCTTTTTGTGCACTTCTACATGGCTTAATCAGCTAGACTGGGTGTACTTTTATGCATTCACTTAATGTTTCTTGCAAATGAAATCATATATGAGCAAATGCAAAGTTTGAATTATGCTCAAATTTTCCCTAATATATTATTGCATTGTGTAAAATTAACATATTCAAAACAGGCTTTATAAAAGCAGAACTGACTGTAGTTGTGCCCTTATATTTAAAATGTGTCTCTTGTAAATAGCACATAGTTGGCTTTAAAAATACCCAGACCAACAATCTTTGACATTCGAGTGTTTTTTATTATTACATTTTTTTCTTTCCTATTAAGGTAGTAGATAGCAAAGATGGCTACCATTCCTTTCTTCCTGCTATATCCACACACTTTTACAATGTGAATTTGCAGCTTTTCCTACCAAGAGTTGAAGTTGATTTTTCCTCTCTTTGATTATGAGATGGCTTCTTGTCTTACTTTAGCCAAGAGAATTCAGCAAAAGTGACAACATGAAGACCTTGTCCATTTACACTCTTACAACCCTGCCACCACCGTACACAATATGTTCAGAGCAGCCCACTGGAGGATGGGAAGCAGAAGTAATGGCTCAGCTACCAATTCCAGATGAAATGTTTTAAGGCACAGAGCAAGAAAACACCCTGAGAACTAGAAGACTTTTGATTTGCCAGTGTTAGGTGCTAGAAAAAGAAATAGATCTGGTTTGAACTCTGGAAAAGGCCAAGCTTGGATGTCTCACACCATAGAGTTTGTAGAATAAAGCCACAAAGTAGGGAAGAAAGCAGCCATGGCATAAGAACCATTTCCCACTGGGAAAACTGTGCATGTCGTGAGTGGACAGGAAGAAGAGAATGAGACAGGGCCTGAGTGGGAGTCGGATGAGTCCTGGGCCCTCCAAAGGACTTGGTGTCCCCGGTACTTGGGCGTTGGCCCAGGGAGGGGCAGGACACAAGATGGTGGTTGGAGGATGTCTCGAGGTGTGTAGGCAGTGCCATTTTTGCTTGGGGGTTATGACGTGGGTGCTGCACAGAAACCCACATCCAGCACAGTGCTGAGCACCGGGCCTTTAGAGAGTAGATGCCCGGGGGTCAAGAGAGATGCCCGGAGGGGTGGGCCCAAGGCAGCCTCCCAGGGAGAGCCCCGCTCAGTGCCTGCCACGCACGCTGAAGAGAGGTCCCTGGGCCAGTTCCCACAACACACACCCTGCAGGCGTGGCCTGGAGGAGGCAGCAGGGCAGAGCGCTAGGTCGGCCAGCCACACTCTTGAGTGGTCAAAGACAGAGGAGACCCCAGCCCTGTTGGAGCGTGAACTCCGGGGAGCCCCTGCAATATCCAAGCACAGATCACTCTCAGGGAGGAAGGGGAACCCTGGAGGCTGAGGGGAAACCACGGCAAACAGGCCTTTCCCCAAAGGAGCCTGAGTCAGCCTGGGAGGGATTTGAGATTGAATCGCCTAGAAACGGCTGAACAAATTGTAGGTGCCAGTTTGTTTGTTGACACCATCTACGAAAATGGGGGGTGGTGACTGAGAGTAATTTCATTCAATTATGGATACAGAAATATGTATTTCTGTGCCTCTCAGTTACAGTGTGCAAATGTCAAAACCTCCACATTTGTGTGAGAGAAAGAAACCCCAAGAGGGGATTTGGCTAAATTAATTAACATAGCTACAGCGCGAAATTCCAGACAGCCATGGAAAGGATGTGACTAGTCTACATGCACAGAGGCAGCGAGATGGCCTTGAGATGTCATTAGGTAAAAAAGGCAGGTGCCAGAAGCAGGCGTGCAGCGGAACCCCCGTGAGTGAGTGAGCTGAAGGAGGGAAGAGGGAAGAAAGGGAGGCAGGGAGCGGGCTGGGGGGTGGGGATGAGTCCCGGGACCTGCCAGCTGTGCTGTCTGCCCTGTGGTCAGGAGTGGGGGGCTGCTGGCCCCAGCCTAGGGGTGCCCATCTGAATGAGGGCAAGGAAGGCCCCCTGCCCCCTCTCCACAGCACAGGGCACGCCTGTGACTTCCTTTCCTTGAAATTGGCCCAAATGGGGACAGTACCCCATCCTCAGATATCTAAAGGGCTATTGTGGGGAACAACATTTGATTCCTTCTATCTGGCTCCAGGGTCAGATTTAGGAACAATGCACCAAATTTTTAAGGTGGTTTCATTTTATTTGAAGCAATGTGCTTCTGAATACATAATTCAAATATCTCAATTTCTCAAGACTAGTTTTTCCCTTAGATTGTGTGTGTGCGTGTGTGTGTGTGTGTGTGTGTGTGTGTTTCTTGGTGCCCATCTGCCTATGGCTATTGTCGTGTATTTCTACTTGAATACTTTCGCCTTTCGTCTTCTCACGACCTTGACCTTGTGTCTTCTACCTCTCGGACTCTCAAACTTGGATTGCTGTGTGTGTTTCTCGGCTGTGGCCCTGGCGCTGCGGCCTAACGCGCACGCGCCGCACCCCACGTGCGCGTCCTCCGCTCGGCTAGAGGAACCGACCGAGCAGCCACGGCGACGATCTGCGGATGCCTAAATGGCGCCACCGTGTGGCCACAGTATGCCGTGACATGCCCGAGACCAGTCATCTTTGAAATCGCTCCTCCAATTATTATTTTTTTTTAAATTTGGAGTGATTCACATTATCTTTAAAAACTGTGCACACGGTGAACTTAATGAATGGCTTTTGGCACGCAATTTTAAATTCACATAACTTATGCCTATGGAAAATAAGAGCACACCCAGAGATAAAAGTTGAACTACTTAGAGGAAAAGCTGCACAGACCTTCTGAGAGAATTGAGGGTCAGTCTTCTCCCTATTTTTCCACTAGTTCTGGGATCTTTGTACCCAGAGAAGAGAACCTCTCTTTAGAGAAGGTGACAGGTCCAGTAATGGTCATTCTACTTATTGGGTACTGACTGTGAGCCAGTCTCTGTGCTGTGTGTGTCTCGCATGTGTTGAATAAGTCGAATGGCTTATTCATTCGACAGTTATTTATTGTGCTCCTACTATGTGGCAGGCACTCAGGTTAGAGGGGTAAATGAGAAGGAGGCTGTTGCTCCTTTGTAGTCCTTTAGCCTCTCTACAACCCTCTGAGGTATGTACTGTGTTAATAATCTTTGCTTTGCATGTTCAGAAAGTGAGGCTTGCAGTGGCAAGTGGACTTGTGCAGTGTCAGTGGTTTGGAGATGCCTCTGCCACCCCTGGTCTCCAGCCGAGGCCATCTTCTGGGGAAGGGATCATGTGGGCAGAAAGGCCACAGATGGAGGAATATTGCCTGGCATGCCAGAAGATCTTTCCACATCCCAGTCTTCTATGAATTTTCCACTCACTCTCTCACTCGGCAGGGACACTCAATCCTGTACAGCGAGCTCTTGGAGACATACGTATGAGCCACACATCAGGGCTCAGGAGTGGGAACCTTACGTTGAAAGGGATTTGAGAAGTGGCTCAGCTCACCCTGCAGCCTAGCTCAGCACCTTCAGCACGGGACTGTGCCTCTGGCTCCGGGACTTCTAGTGATGAGGGCTCACCCCTTACCAAGCAGCTGGGGAAACAGCCCAAGCTTCCCTTCATATCTGAAGAAAAAAGCACAAGTCTCACAAAAAAGTGAATATTCATTTCCAATTAGTATTTTATCCACATAAGACCTGGGTAATTTCTTTGCCAAAATTGACAAATACTTAAAACTCATATATCGAGTAGCCCCTCCAGACCCCCTGTGAAGCTCTGTCACCTACGATGTGTTTTAAAGTTGCACATGAGCCCAGTCTGTTTCTGGGTGCTCTGTTTTTTCCATTGGTTTATTCATCTATCTTTGTGCCAGTACCAAACTATCTCATTGTGGCTTCAGAAGAAATCCTGATATCTGGCACAGCAAACCACATCTCTTTTTTGTTTTCTTTTGGAAGTGTCTTGGGGATTAGAAATAAATTTTGCATGTTTGTTTTAATATAGGTTTTTATTACTCAAATATGACAAGGCCAACAGAACTGGAGACTACTGCCATTGAAAAGATAGTTCGTTACTCACAGACCCCCAGAGGAGGAGGTGTTACACCAGGGTTGGGGGAGTACACAGGAAGTACCAGGGTGAGTCGGGGGGCAGAGGGAGAGGGGGACTGTGGGCAAGAGCATTGACTGTAGTTTCTGAAGGAAGGAAGGGGTGAGGCAGGGTGAGCAGGCTTAGGAGTGGCTAGTGTGAATAACTTCAGGGGGCTCTGGGGCATGGGCTGTCCCTAGTTGTTTGATACCTGGTGCTGGAGTGATTAGGTGGTTAGTGGCAGAGTGTGAGAGTCTGACAGAAGAGGTGGTGGTTGTGGGCTCTGGGTTGGTTGGGTTACATCTGGAAGGCCGGCTCGCACGTGAGTTGCTTACTGTCTCTAGGAACTGACTAACCTTGGGAGAGAAAGCCCCGCCAGGGTCAGCAAGGCCCTAGATTTCAAAGCATCAGACTACAAAAAAGTGTCTATTTAAAAATCTATTTTAAAATTTACCCATAATAAAGTTCTCTGTGATGTACAGTTTTATAAATTTTGTTAAATGCATAGATGGTTTTATCAACTACCACAACCAGGATGAACAATTTTATCACTGTCCCAAATTCTTTCATGCTCTCCTGTGTGGTCAGCCCCACCCCAGCCCCACCCTGGAAACTACTGTCTCCATCCCTTCAGTTTGCCTTTTTCCAGAATATCACATAAATGGAATCATGCAGTAAGTAGGCAGCCTTTTGGGTGTAGCTTCTTTTACTTAGAACAATGCTTTTGAGAGTCACCTAATTTGTTGTATGTATTAGTAATTAATTCCCTTTTTATTGAGGTAGAATTCACTTAACAAAATCCTCTATTCTAACCATTTTAAAGTATACAATTCAGTGGCATTTAGTACTTTACAATGTTGTGCAACCATTATTACCATTATCTATTAATAATTCCGGAACATTTTCATCACCCCAAAAGGAAATCCTATGCTCATTAGACAGTCATCAGCCCTGTTTCCCCTCTCCCTAGACACTGGCAACCACAAATACGCTTTGTATCTCTGTAATTTGCCTATTCTAGATATCTAATATAAATAAAACTATACAATATGTGACCTTTTTTGTCTGGCTTCTTTCACTTAATATAATGTTTTCAAGGTTCATTCATGTTGTAGCATGTATCACTACTTCATATTACAACGCCCCCTAGAACAAATTGCAATGACCACTGTATGTTTTTATAATCCTCCCCCTTAACTACTTGAGCTTTTGAGTTGTTTCCCAGAAATGGCAAGACAAAGGAGCTGGGATTCTGAAGGCTCTGGGGCAGACTTCCCGACTCCAGGACTCTCCAGGCCCCACCACCTCCCGCAGCGCATGTGGCCCCTTGTTAGTTACACCACCTGCCCCAATGCACGTGGCCCCTTGTTACACCACCTGCCCCAGCGCACATGGCCCCTTGTTAGTTACACCACCTGCCGCAGCGCACATGGCCCCTCCTTGAAAAGCCATGAGCTCCTAATATTAGTCAGACAGGTGGATTTGAGGCAGCTTCTCCCATTCTCCGTATTCTTTAATATGAAGACATCTTTCATATTAAAAAATTCCTTTCTTCCTTAGCAATCCTCATTGTTTCAATATCTGGATCTTTTTGTGATGAGCAAATGAACCTAGGCTGAAGCCCCCTTGTGGTTTAGACAACAAAGCTTCTTATAACTAAATAATATTCCATCCTATGGATATCCCACAATTTGTCTATCCATTCATCCACTGATGGACATTTGGAATGTGGTTAACTTTTGGCTATTGTGAATAGTACTACTATGAATATTTGTGTACAAGTTTTTGTTTGAACATCTGCTTTTGTTCTTTTGGGTATTTAGGAGTGGAATTCCTGAGTCATATGGTAATTCTAGCTTAACAAGTTGAAGCATCAAAGTGTTTTCCTCGGCGGCTGCACCATTTTATATTCCCACCAGCAATCTGTAAGGGGTCCAGTTTCTCTACACCTTGACCAACATTTGTTATTTTTTGTTTTGTTGAATATGGTCATCCTAGTTATCTCACTGTGGTTTTGATGTGATTTCCCTAATGACCAATCACATTGAGTATCTTTCCATGCGCTTCCTAGCCATTTGTGTGTCTTTTTTGGAAAAATGTCTATTCAAGTCTCTCTTAGTCCATTTTGTTTTGCTACAAAGGAATAGCTGAGACTAAGTAATTTATAAAGAAAAGAGGTTTATTTGGCTCACAGTTCTGCAGGCTGTACAAGAAGCATGGCACCAGCACCTGCTTCTGGTGAAGGCTTCAGAGAGCTTCCAGTGGAAGCAGAAGGCGAAGGGAAAGCAGGGGTGTCACACGGTGAGGGCAGGAGCAAGAGAGGGAGGGAGCAAGGTAGAGAGCGAAGGGAGGTCCCAGTCTCTTTTTAACAGCCAGCTCTCCTGGGAACTAATAGATCAAGAACTCACTCATTACCTCAGGGAGGACACCAAGCCATTTGTGAGGGATCCACCCTCATGACCAAAATGCCTCCCATTAGACCGCACCTCCAACATTGGAAATCGAAATTCAACATGAGATTTGAAGGGGACAAATATGCAAACTATATCAAAGTCCTTTGTCTGTTAATTTTTTTTTTTTTAGAGACAGGGTCTCACTCTGTTGCCCAGGTTGGACTACAGTGGTGCAATCATTGCTCATTGCAACCTCGAACTCCTGCCTTTGCACACTTTTTTAATTGAGTAGCTTGTCTTTTTTTTTTTTTTGTTATTGATTTGTAGGAGTTCTTTATGTATTCTGGATACCAGAACCTTATCAGATATATAAAATAATTTTCCAATATTTTATCCTATTCTGTGGGTTGTCTTTTCACTGTTCTGATAGTGTACTTTGTTTTTTTTCCCATAGAAAGCAGAAAAGGCCAGGCGTGGTGGCTCACGCCTGTAATCCTAGCACTCTGGGAGGCCGAGGTGGGCGGATCGTTTGAGCTCAGGAGTTCGAGACCAGCCTGAGCAAGAGCGAGACCCCATCTCTACTAAAAATAGAAAGAAATTATATGGACAGCTAAAAATATATATAGAAAAAATTAGCCGGGCATGGTGGTGCATGCCTGTAGTCCCAGCTACTTGGGAGGCTGAGACAGGAGGATCGCTTGAGCTCAGGAGTTTGAGGTTGCTGTGAGCTAGGCTGACGCCACGGCACTCACTCTAGCCTGGGCAACAGAGTGAGACTCTGTCTCAAAAAAAAAAAAAAAAAAAGAAAGCAGAAAAATAATTTATTGCAAAAGATGGGAAAAGATCCCATGGCGGAGTGGAGGTGACCTCCTGGATTTGTGCTCCTGTAGGGGAAGGCATGGATCTCGGCCTACCACAACACTAGAGGATCGCTCCCCCACAAGAACAGCGGTGTGAATTCACGGAGAATCAATGTGGGACACAGAGAGCAAGAAAAGTCTGAGGTGATCGGGAAATAGGATCGCGAAATTCTGGAGAGTGCGGACGGACAATAGACAGCAGAGTGCAGGACAGCTGCACCCGCCTCACCATCGAGTGGGGCGGAGTCAGCCTCATGGGAAAGCAGCTTGTTCTCCCCACTGACCTCCACACCCACTTAATTAGAGACCTGCCTGAAGCCGGTGCAGAATCACCGCGGGAGACTTGTGGACAGGAGACATCAACGGGAAATAGCTTAGACTCTGGGGGATCTCTGCCAAGACCGTGCTTAGTGGGGAGGGACAGAGCTGTGCTAAGGCAAAAAGCAGCAAAGAGTCGCCGAACCACAGATTTTTTTGTATTTTTTTGCTTTTTTGGGCTGTTCCCTAGCCGGGGAGCCCCTGTGGGCCTCTATGCTCGCCAGGCCCCAGGCTCTGGTGCTTGCCGGATCCTGAACATTCACTCCGAGCACCGGCAATCTGCGGGCATGTGGTCTCCATCTTGGGGTCCATAGCGTAGCTGCTGTGGAGCCATAGGGTGCCAGCTGGCTCCTTGGGTGGCTCACTCCCCTAGTCCTTGAACCCACGCCAAGAGCTCGGGCTTTGCATGAACTCTGTGGACAGGAGACATCAACGGGAAATAGTATGGACTCTGGGGGATCTCCGCCGAGATGGCACTTGGCGGGAGGAGGCAGAGCTGCGCTGGGGCAAGGGTTAGCGAAGGGTCGCAGAGTTAGAGATCTTTTTTCTTTTGGGGGCCCCCTAGCCGGGGAGCTATGGTGGGTCTCTGAGCTCCCCGCCCCCCAGCTCTGGTGTCTGTTGGACCCTGGGCGTTCCCCCAGCACTGGCAATCTGCGGGCACGCGGTCGCCATCTTGGGGTCCACAGCATAGCTGCTGTGGAGCGATTGGGTGCCGGGCGGCCCCTTGGGCGGCTCGCTCCCTTAGTCTGTGAACCTATGCCAAGAGCTCAGGCTTTTCATGTACTCTGTGGACAGGTGACATCAACAGGGTGCAGCTTGGACTCTGGGGGATCTCCGCCGAGACAGCGATTAGTGGGAGGAGGGGCGGAGCTGCGTTAAGGCAAAAAACAGCGAAGGGTCGCTGAATTACAGAATTTTTTTATTTTTATTTTTTTAATCTTTTTATTTTATTATTTTATTTTATTTATTTTTATTTTTTTCTTTTCTTTTCTTTTTGGTGGCCCTCTAGCTGGGGAGCTACTGTGGGCTTCTGAGCTCGCCAGGGCCCCAGCTCTGGTGCCTGCCAGACCCTGAACATTCACCCCCAGCGTTGGCGATCTGTGGGCACTCAGTCGCCATCTTGGGGTCCACAGCCTAGCCGCTGCAGAACCATAGGGTACTTGTGGCTCCCTGGGCGGCTCCCTCCCCTAGTCCATGGACCCTCTATAGGAGGTCCGCCCTTGTGTGAACACTGAGTACTTCTCCAGACGCGAGAGTATGGAGCCTGGTCATTGGGGGCATTGGGCCAGGGCAGACTTTTGTCCGTGGGAGCTGCAGCAGCTGGGACACTGAGTGAGTGAGGGCACTGCCCACTCCCCATAGCCATTGTCTTTCCTGCAGAAAGAGACAGAAACCACCCCTATAGAGGAAGAACCAAAGGAAAAACAAACAAACAAACAAACACAGAGAGAATTTCTGCCTGCAACTAGTGTGGATCCTGCCTGCTAACTGAAAGTCCACAACACAGTGACTTAACTCGCCAAAACAGTCTTAGGTCATTCCAATCCTCTAGGGCTGGACCCACCAGAAGCAGCCCTCCAACTGAGGTAGAAAAAACTCTAAACAATACACAACAGTCTCCCCCTCTTGACAAAAGAAACAACATACCTAGATTGCTTCACAGCCTAAAAACAGAGTACAAAGTGTGCTGCTAACCAGACTAAAACTGTAAGAAAAGATCTAACGATAGATCCAGATGGGAAGGGCTCAGTGAAAAAACATGGGGAGCACAAAGAATCAAATGGAAATCTCACCCCCAAAGAGAAATACCAGCTCTCAACCAATTGACACAAATCAGACTCAAAATACCAACATGTTACAGGAAGAATTTCAATTATGGATTATAAACAAGCTGAATAATATACAAGAAAAAATGGATAACCAACACAAAGAAACCACAAAAAAAAAAATACAGGATTTGGAAGAAAAATTCACTAAAGAAATTGAAATATTTAAGAAAAACCAAACTGAACTCCTAGAAATGAAGAATTTATTCAGAGAGCTACAGAACACAGTGGAAAGTCTCAAGAGCAGGGTAGATCAAATAGAGGAAAGAATCTCAGAGATTGAGGATAACTCTTTCCAATTAAATAAGTCAGTCACAGAGATAGAACAAAGAAATAAGAGAAACGATCAAAGTCTACAAGAAATGTGGGATTATGTGAAGGAGCCTAATGTGAGAGTTATTGGCATTCCTGAGGGTGAAGAAGATAATAAGCAAGGGTTGGATAAGCTATTTGAAGACATAATTGAGGAAAATTTTCCAGGCCTTGCTAAAACTCTAGATATACAGGTTCAAGAAGCTCAAAGAACCCCTGGGAGATTCATAGCAAATAGGAAAACACCACGCCACGTAGTCATCAGACTGACCAAAATATCCACTAAAGAGTCCCTTCTTTGAGCCTTAAGGAGAAAGAAACAAGTAACATACAAAGGAAAGCCCATTAGAATTACGCCAGATTTCTCAACTGAAACCTTACAAGCAAGAAGAGGTTGGGGCCCCATTCTCATTCTTCTGAAACAGAATAATGCCCAGCCTAGAATCTTGTACCCAGCTAAGCTAAGTTTTCTATATGAAGGAGAAATTAAGACATTCTCAGATAAACAAGGACTGAGGGAATTCACCAAGACAAGACCAGCCCTCCAAGAAGTACTAAAAAGAGAGTTGCACACGGACCAGCACAAGAAAGATCCACAAATGTAAAACTACTCAAGAGCTAAAGATCAAATTCCAGCTACCACAATGGCTCAAGAGAGAAAACATACCAATGAAGTTCTACCCAACAAGCTGAACAGAAATCTGTCCCACTTATCAGTTCTCTCAATAAATGTGAATGGGTTGAATTCCCCACTCAAGAGACATAGACTGACCCAATGGATAAAAAAACACAAACCAAGTATCTGCTGTCTTCAGGAAACTCACCTAACCTGCAAAGATGCATTTAGACTGAAAATAAAAGGATGGAAATCAATATTTCAAGAAAATGCTAGCCAAAAGAAAGCTGGTTGGCAGTCTTAAGTTCCAATAACTTAGTTTTTAAACCAACAAAAGTAATAAAAGACAAAGATGGTTACCATATACTGGAGAAAGGCACAATTCAACAAGAAGACATGACTATACTTAATATATGTGCACCCAACTTAGGTGCACCCAGATTCATAAAGCAAACCCTACTTGATCTGAACCAGATGGATAACAATACTGTAATAGCTGGAGACTTTAACACCCCATTGACAGTATAGGACAGATCCTCCAAACAGAAAATAAACAAAGAAATAATGGACTTAAATAGAATGCTAGAACAAATGGGCCTGACTGACATCTACAGGACATTCTACCCAAAGTCCACAGAATATACATTCTTCTCATCAGCTCATGGGACGTTCTCTAAGATTGACCATATCCTAGGCCATAAAGCATGTCTTAAAAAATTTAAAAAAATAGAAATTATACCATGCATCTTCTCAGATCACAGCGGAATAAAAGTAATAATGAACCCTAAAAGAAACTCTCATTCCTACTCAAAGTCATGGAAGCTAAACAACTTTCTCTTGAACAATTATTCTATAAAGGAAGAAATCAAGATGGAAATCAAAAGTTTCTTTGAATTAAATGACAATGGAGACACAACTTATCAAAATCTGTGGGACACAGCTAAAGCAGTCCTGAGAGGAAATTTCATATCCATAAATGCCTATGTCAAAAAGACAGAAAACTTACAAATAGATAACCTAATGAATAGACTCAAAGAGCTGGAGAAAGAAGAACGGACCAACCCCAAACCCAGCAGAAGGCGAGAAATTACTAAGATCAAATCAGAATTAAATGAAAGGGACAACAAAAAAACCATAAGGGAAATTAATAAAACAAAAAGTTGGTTCTTTGAAAAGATAAACAAAATAGACACACCTCTGGCTAGAATAACTAAGAGCAGAAAAGAAAAATCTCTAGTAACCTCCATTAGGAACATGAAAGGAGAAATCACAACTGATGCCACAGAAATACATGATATCATCTATGAACTCTACAAGAATCTTTGTGCACACAAACTGGAAAATGTGGAGGAAATGGACAAATTTTTAGAAACACATAGCCTTCCTAGGCTCAACCAGGAAGAAATAGAATTCCTGAATAGACCAATATCAAGAACTGAAATTGAAACAGCAATAAAAAACCTTCCCAAAAAGAAAAGCCCTGGTCCAGATGGGTTCACACCCGAATTTTACCACACATACAAAGAAGAACTGGTGCCCATCCTACATAAACTCTTCTCCAATATCGAGAAGGATGGAATTCTCCCCAACACGTTTTACCAAGCCAACATAATATTGATACCAAAACCAGGAAAGGATGCAACAAAAAAAGAGAACTACAGACCAATTTCTCTTATGAATATAGATGCAAAAATTCTCAATAAAATCCTAGCAAATTGAATCCAAGTGCTTATCAAAAAAATAATCCATCACGACCAAGTGGGCTTCATCCCAGAGATGCAGGGGTGGTTCAACATACGTAAATCTATAAATGTAATTCACCACATAAATAGAAGCAAAAATAAAAACCATATGATCCTCTCAATAGATGCAGAAAAAGCATTTGACAAAATTCAACACCCTTTTATGATAAGAACGCTTAACAAAACAGGCATAGACAGGGCCTACCTAAAAATGATACAAGCCATATATGACAAACCCACAGCCAACATCATACTGAATGGGGAAAAATTGAAAGCATTCCCACTTTGAACTGGAACCAGACAAGGCTGCCCACTGTCCCCATTACTTTTCAACATAGTATTGGAAGTCCTTGCAAGAGCTATCAGGCAAGAGAGCAGAATCAAGGGAGTCCAAATAGGGAAAGAAGAGATCAAACTCTCACTCTTTGCTGATGACATGATGTTATATCTGGAAAACCCAAAGGATTCAACCAAGAGACTCCTGGAATTGATTAACGAATACAGCAAAGTCTCAGGTTACAAAATCAATACACACAAATCAGAGGCATTCATATATGCCCATAATAGTCAATTGGAGAACCAAATTAAAGACTCAATACCCTTCAAAATAGCAACAAAGAAAATAAAATATCTAGGAATATATTTAACTAAAGAGGTAAAGGACCTTTATAGGGAAAACTATGAAACACTGAGGAAGGAAATAGCAGAACTAGTAAATAGGTGGAAAACCATACCATGCTTGTGGATTGGAAGAATCAACATTGTTAAAATGTCTATACTACCCAAAGTGATCTACAGATTCAATGCAATCACTATTAAATTACCAACATCATTTTTCACAGATATAGAAAAAATAATTATACACTTTGTATGGAATCAGAGAAGACCCCGTATTGCAAAAGCAATTTTAAGCAATAAAAACAACATGGGAGGTATTAATTTGCCAGACTTCAAAGTACACTCCAAGACTGTGGTTCTTAAAACTGCCTGGTATTGGCACAAGTGCAGGGACACAGACCAGTGGAACACAACAGAAAATCCAAATATAAAACCATCCTTATGTAGACATCTAATCTTTGACAAAGCAGACAAAAACATACTCTGGGGACAAGAATCCCTATTCAATAAATGGTGCTGGGAAAATTGGATAGCCACATGTAGAAGACTGAAACAGGACCCACAGCTTTCACCTCTCACAAAAATCAAATCATGGTGGATAACATACTTAAACCTTAAGTGTGAAACGATTAGAATTCTAGAAGAAAATGTAGGAAAGACTCTTACAGACATTGGCCTAGGCAAAGAATTTATGAAGAAGACTCCTAAGGCAACCACAGCAACAACAAAAATAAATGAATGAGACCTGATTAAATTAAAAAGCTTCTGCACAGCCAAAGAGACAGTCACAAGAATAAACAGACCACCTACAGAATGGGAAAAAATTTTCACATACTACACATCAGATAAGGGACTGATAACAAGAATCTATTTAGAACTCAGGAAAATCAGCAAGAAAAAAATCAAACAACCCTATCAAGAAATGGGCAAACGACATGAATAGAAATTTTTCAAAAGAAGATATAAGAATGGCTAACAAACATATGAAAAAATGCTCAACATCCCTAATCATCAGAGAAATGCAAATCAAAACCACGATGAGATATCACTTAACCCCAGTGAGAATGGCCTTTATCAAAAAGTCTCAAAACAACACATGTTGGCGTGGGTGTGGAGAGACAGGAACACTAATACACTGCTGGTGGGACTGCAAACTAGTGCAACCCCTGTGGAAAGTATTATGGAGATACCTTAAACAGATTCAAATAGACCTACCATTCGATCCAGCAATCCCATTATTGGTCATCTACCCAAAGGAACATAAGTCATTCTATGACGAAGACAACTGTACCCGAATGTTTATAGCAGCACAATTCACAATTGCAAAGATGTGGAAACAACCCAAATGCCCATCAATTCATGATTGGATTAGTAAATTATGGTATATGTATACCATGGAGTATTACTCAGCTATAAGAAATAACAGTGAAACAACATCTCTTTGGTTCTCCTGGAGAGAGTTGGAACCCATTATATTAAGTGAAGTATCCCAAGAATGGAAAAACAAGCATCACATGTACTCATCAGAAAATTGGTTTTCCTGATCATCATCTAAATTCACATCTGGGAATGATACCAATCAGATATCAGACTGAGGTGGGGCTGGGGGAGGGGATGAGTGTATACCTACATGATGAGTGTGTTGCGCACTGTCTGGGGAATGGTCACGCTTGAAGGTGCTGACTCGGGGAGGGGGGAGTGTGAGGAGGGGATGGGTATATACCTACATGATGAGTGCAATGCGCACTGTCTGGGGAATGGACACGCCTGGAGCTCTGACTTGGGGGGATAGGCGGCACATGGGCAACGTATGTAACCTGAACTTTTGTACGCCCCATGATAAGCTGAAAAAAAAAGAAGAGATGGCAGAAATAAGAAATTCATCCTGAAAATAATTTGGTGTAATTCTGTTGGGACATATCTTTGCTCTGAACATGCTCTCCTACTGACTGCCCCACTGGAGTCTTGTCTTGCAGCAGTTTTTAAACACTTTGCTGATTCCAATGTTGTGAGAAGGCAGGAGCCACCGTGAAATCCACAGATGCTCAGAAGAGTGAATAAAAATTTTGTAGAGTTGGCATAGTTCAGGTTAAGTAGGCACATAATTTGTTACAGTGTAAAAAAGTGAAGGAAAAAAATACTGCATTGTAGAATAAGATATTCAAATGTGGTATGAATGTTTAAGGCAGTTGATGCCTAAATTGGGCAAGTCAAGGAAGATGGTCTGGGTTTGGAGGTTATTTTGCTTCTAGAAGGAATTTTCTTTTCATGACTTCAAAGACTGAGCACTGTGGAGCATGTCTTCTTCCTGAAGGCCAGTGATACCTCAGATACTAGATGGCTTCATTTTTCAACTGTGGTCCAGAGAGAGGATTGAGTTGGGACGGAATTGCAATCAGCCAAAAGAGCAGCAAAATGAACAGGTCACCAACGTGGTGATGATAACTCCCTGGTTAGGACCCTTAGGGATGAACCAAGGCACAAAGAAGCCCACGAAGCCCCAGAACATGCTCATCATGACGAGAGGCACCATGGAGCCGTGATATGCCATGGTGGTGTGGGAGCTGCCAGTCTCTGCCCCACCACCTC
This sequence comes from Eulemur rufifrons, assembly GCF_041146395.1. Taxonomy (NCBI): domain Eukaryota; kingdom Metazoa; phylum Chordata; class Mammalia; order Primates; family Lemuridae; genus Eulemur; species Eulemur rufifrons. The sequence goes on from NC_090987.1 coordinate 55,287,111, forward strand.
ACTTTGGTCCCACTGTGATAACGTGCTTCAAAAAGCACAAAATTTTAAAATTTTCATGAAGTTCAGCATTTTTCCCCCTTTGGTTGCTTTAGGTGTCAGCTAAGAAATCAGAGCTGAATCCAGAGTCACAAAGATTTACTCCTTGCTTTTATTCTTTGAGTTTTATAGTTTTAGCTTCTACATTTAGGTTTTTGATGCATTTCAAGTTAATTTTTATTCATGGTGTGAGACAGAGGTCCAATTTCATTCTTTTGAATGTTGAATATCCAGTTTTCTCAGTACCATTTATTTATTATTTTACCTATTCCTTTTTGAAATATCAGTACCATTTATTGAAGAGACTGTTTTTTCCCCATTGAGTGGTCTTGGCACCCAGGTTGCAAATCAATTGACCATAGATGTTTGAGTTTATTTCTGGGCTCTCAATTCTATTCCATTGATCTCTATGGTTTTCCTTCTTCCAGTATCATGCTATCTTGATTACTGCTACTTTGTAGTAAGTTTTAAAATCGGGAAGTGTAAGTTTTCCAACTTTGTGTTTCTTTTGCAGCTGTTTTGGCTATACAGGTTCTTTTGCAATTCCATAGGAATTTAGGACTGGCTTTTAAATTTCTTAAAAAGAAACTGTGTATGGATTTTCATAGGGATTGCATGGACTTTATAGATTGCTTTGGAGAGTATTGTTGTATTAACAATATTGAGTCTTCTATTCTGTGAACATGGGATATCTTCATCTATGTTTGTCATCTCTGATTTCTTTGACTTTTTTTTTTTTTTTTTTTGGTTTTCAGTGTGCAGATCTTACACTTCCTTAATTAGATTTTTCCTAAGTATACTATTCTTTTTGATGCTATTGTTAACTGAATTGTTTTCTTTTCTTTCTTTCTTTTTTTTTTTTTGCAACAGAGTCTCACTCTGTTGTCTGGACTAGAGTGCCGTGGCATCAACCTAGCTCACAGCAACCTCAAACTCCTGGGCTCAAGCGATCCTTCTGCCTCAGCCTCCCAAGTAGCTGGGATTACAGGCATGCGTCACCATGCCCAGCTAATTTTTTCTATATGTTTTTTGTTGCCCATATAATTTCTTTCTATTTTTTAGTAGAGATGGGGTCTCACTCTTGCTCAGGCTGGTCTCGAACTCCTGAGTTCAAACGATCCGCCCACCTCGGCCTCCCAGAGTGCTAGGATTACAGGTTTGAGCCACCACGCCTGGCCAACTGAATTGTTTTCTAAATTTCCTTTTTGTTCTTTATTAGTGTTTAGAGATACATTGGATTTTTGTGTCTTGATCTTGTACCCTGCAACTTTGCTAAATTTATTTATTTGCTTTTTTAGTGCACGGATTTTCTTTTTCTTGAGACAGAGTCTCACTGGGTTGCCCAGGCAAGCTCTGTGGTGTCAGCCTAGCTCACAGCAACCTCAAACTCCTGGGTTCAAGTGATCCTCCTGCCTCAGCCTCCCGAGTAGCTGGGACCATAGGTGCACACCACCACACTTGGCTAATTTTTTCTATTTTTAGTAGAGATGGGATCTCGATCTTGCTCAGGCTGTTCTTGAACTCCTGAGCTCAAGTTATCCTCCTGCCTTGACCTCCCAGAGTGCTAGGATTATAGGTGGGAGCCACTGTGCCCCGCCAATGCATGGCTTTTTTTTTTTTTTTTTTTTTTGGATTTTCTGTAATAGGATCATGTCACTTGCAAATAGAGATAATTTTACTTCTTCATTTCCAATTTGCATGCCTCTTATTTTTTTTTTTATCTTGCCTTACTGCTCTGGCTAGAACTTCTAGTACTGTCAAGATCTCCAACTATTATTATAGAACTGTCTATCTCTCCCTTCAATTCTGTCAATTTTTGCTTCATATATTTTGAGGCTCTGTTTTTAGATCCATATATTTATAATTCTTATATCTTATTGATGGTTTTACTCTTTTATCAACATCTAATACCTTTGTCTCTTGTAACAATTTTGACTTATTATAGTTTATTTTGTCTGATATCACTATAGCCACAACAGCTCTTTTTTGGATCTATTTGTATGGAATATCTTTTTCCACTCTTTCACTTTCAAACTATTTGTGTCTTTAGATGTAAAGTTAGCTTCTTTTAGACAGTATGTATTTTTATTGTGTTTTTAAAAAATGCATTCTTCCAAGCTCTGGCTTTTAACTTAACTTTTAAATTAGAGCAAATGATTTAAAGTAACTTAAATATCCATAAGGAGGGGCTTATTTCTGTTTTGTATTTGTTTTCTATATTTTATATTATCTTTATTCCCAATTCCTCTATTATTGTCTTCTTTTATTATTAATTTATATTTTTTAGTGTACCTTTTTGATTCTCTTGTCATTTCTTTTTCTGTGTATCTTTTATTTTTCAGTGGTTACACTGGGGATTAAAATTAACATTGATTTATAACAATCTAGATTGAATTAATACTAACTTAGTTTCAATAATATACAAAACTCTGTTTCTATGCAACACATCACCCCCTTATGTTGGTTACATCTTTATAGATTCTGTGCCATTGTTATAGATTTATAATGATTCTTCTATGCATTTGTTTCTAAAATCATATAATAAAAAAGAGGAATTACAAACCAAAAATATAATAATACTGAGTTTTACCTTTACCTATGTGGGCACATTTACTGGTGTTCTTTATTTCTTCATACAGCCATGTGTTATTGCCTAGAGTCCTTTCATTTCAGCCTGAGGTACTCCTTTTAGCATTTCTTGTAGGGCAGGTTTGACAGAGATGAACTCCTTCAGCTTTTGTTAATCTGAGAATGTCTTAATTTTTCCTTCAGTTTTGGAGGATAATTTTGGTTGATGTAGATTTCTTGGTTGACAGTTTTGTTCCTTTGGCACTTTAACTGTGTCATCCCACTAGCTTCTGGCCTCCATGGTTTCTCATGGGCAGAAAGCTGTTAATCTTACTGAGGATCTTTTGTATGTGAAGAGTCACTTCTCTCTTGCCACCTTTACAATTTTTTCTTTGCCTTTTCCTTTGACAATTTGTGTGTATCAGTGTGGATCTCTTTGATTTTATCATACTTGGAGTTTGAGCTTCTTAGATATGTAGATCCTGTTTTTCATGGAATTTGGGAATTTTTTGGATGTTATATCTTCAACTATTCTTTCTATCCCTTTCTCTCTCTCTTTCTGCTTCTGGAACTACTATGGTACATATGTTGATACTCTGATGGTGTCTCACAGTCTCCAAAGATCTGTTCTTTAAAAAAAATTCCTTTTTCTTTCTGCTCCTCAGAGTAGATAATCTCAGTCAGTTTATTTTCATGTGTGCTTCTTCTTTTTCAGCCTATTCAATTCTGCTGTTGAAACTCTTTAGTAAATTTTTCATTTCAGTTATTTTACTCTTCAGATCCAGAATTTCTGTTTGGTTCCTTTTTCTATATCTTTACTGATATTGCATATTTTATTGCATATTTTTTCAGATATCATTATCCTGTTTCTTTTTTTCAATTTCAATGGGTCCTTTGAAAATCTATAGAACTGCAGTTAATCTTAGTTTATTGATCGTGTATACTGAAACCTTGTTAAACTCACTTATTAGTTCTATCTGTTTTTTTTAGATTACATGGAGATTTCTACATAGAAGATCATGTCATCTGTGAATAGAGAGTTTTACTTCTTTTCCCATCTTAGTGCCTTTGATTTTTTAGTCTTGACATTGCCTGGACTCTCTAGTGCAATATTGAATTTAAGTTGTGTGAGCAGATGTTCTTGCTCTGTTCCAATCCTAGGGGAAGGCATTTAGTCTTTCACTGTTAAGTGTGACATCAGAGGCTAAACACTACAGGGCAAATAGACTTCACAGGAAAGGCATGAAACAAATAAACAAACAAAAGAGCCAAGGCAATAAGCCCTGGGAGATACAAATTCAGAGTTGCTACAATATATTTTCTAGAATGTCCGGTATTCAACAACAACTACGAAACATGCACAGAAACAGGAATGTGTGACCTATGCATAGAAAAAAAAGGCAGGCAAAAAAACTACCTTCAGGAGGTTCAGGTGTTGGCTTTAGCAAACAGGCTTCAAAGCAGCTAGTATAAATATGTTCAGAGAACTAAAGAAAACCATATTTAAACAATTAAAGAAAATTAAGTTGACAATGACTCATCAAATGGAGACTATCAATAAAGAAGTAGAAATTATTTTTAAAAAGAAACCAAATGGAAAATTTGGAGTTGAAAAGTAAAATAATTGATAAGAAAAAGTTCTAGAGTAGCTCAACAGTAGATTTGAGCTGGCAGAATAAAGAATCAATGCACTTGAAGATAGATAAATAGAGATTATCCAATCTGAAAAACAGAAAGCAAAAAGCATGAAGAAAAATGAACATGTCTCTGAGCCCTGTGGGACACAATTAAGCATATCAACATATGTACAATGGGAATATCAGAATAAGAGCAAGAGAGAAAATGGCAGAAAAAATATTTAAAGAAATATTGGTCAAAGACTTCCCAAATTTGATGCAAAACATTAGTCATATATCCAAGAGGCTCAATAAATGCCAAGATATATTCAAAATAATCCACACTTATACCCCATCATAGTCAAACTCTTAAAAGCCAAAGACAATGCAAAAGTTTTGAAAACAATGAGATAAAATTGACTCGTCATGTACAGAGTAACAATAACAGCTGACTTTTCATCAGAAGCAATGGGGGGCACACATGTGCAATAACATATGCAACATGCTAAAAGAAAAATTCCTCCTCAATCTAGAATTCCATATCCAGCAAAATTATCTTTAAGAAAAGATCAGGTATGTGCAGTGTGGTATGGCTGTAGACAAAAACCTATCTTTCAAAAAAAAGTAAAATATAGACATTATCAGATGAACAAAGACTGAGAGAATTCATTACTAGCATATGTACATTACACGAAATACTAAAGCAGGTTATTTTATTCTGAAAAAAGTGGCATTTCATTTGAATCTACATGGGGAAAAACACTCATAAATGTAATTAGATAGGTTACTATACAGTACAATTAGATTTTTCTCCTTCCTTCTTACCTGATTTAAAAACAGTTGCATAAACCAATAATTATAAATTATATTATTGGCCTTTTAACATACAAAAATGTGATATTATGTGACAATAATAGCATAAAGTAGGAGGTAGGGAATGAACCTATATCCAAGCAAGAAAATGAAACAAGATAGAGTATATTGAATCCATAAGAAGAAATGAAGTGTATTGAAAATGATAAATAAGTAGACTGATACTTAAATATCTATAAATATATTTTTTCTTTTCTTCTGTTAGCTTCTATAAAAGACATGCGATTATATAAAGCAACAATTATAACACTGTATTATTGGTTTATAACACATATAGATATAATATAGATGGCACCTGAAAGGAGGGGGAATAAATGGAGTTATACTGAAATAAATTTTCTGTATTTTACTAGAATTGTTAGTATCAATATGAAGTAGACTCTGATAAGTTAAAATGTGTATTATAATCAGTAGAGGAACCATTATAAAAATAACTACAAAAATAGTTTACAAATAAACAAAAGAGTTAAGATGATACACTAAAAAGATTTCACCTAATATAAAAGAAGGTAGCAGAAGGAGAAACAGTAACATAAGCATCATACGACATATAGAAAGCATAGCAAAATGGTAGATATAGCTCTATCCATATTAATAAAAACAATAAATATGAATATATTAAGCAATCAAAAGGGAAAACATTTTTCAAATTGTACAGAAAAACAAGATTCAACTGGGTGCTGTGTACAGGAGATACTTCTGATTCAAATGTACAAATAAGTTAGAAGTAAAATTATGAAAAAATATGTCATGCAAACAGCAATATAAAAGAACTGTCAAAATTATCTTAATGTTAAAGAAAATAAACTTTAAGACAAAAATATTGCTAGAGACAAAGATAATTTGTAATGATTAAAGTTAGAATTAATGAAAAAAAATATGATTCCAACAACAATGCCCTAAAAGACATAAGGCAAAATGGCCAGATTGAAGGAACACAAAAACTCAGTAATAATAGTTGGAGTCTTTAATACCTCACTCCAAATAACGTATAGAACAATTAGACAGAAAATCAGCAAGGATGTAGAATATTTGAACAATGTTATATATAAGCTACACCTAGCTGAAACCTATTGAATACTCCACTCAACAACACCATAATGCATACATACTCTTCTCAAGTGTACATGGAACAATCTTCAGGACACACCATATACTATACCATAGAACAATTTTCATAAGTTTAATTAAATAAATAAATTTATAGATGTCAACAAGAGGAAATTTGGGAAATACACTAATATGTGGAAATTAAGTAAAATACTATTACATACCAATGAGCATGAAAAGAAATCACAACAGAAATTAGAAAATATTTGAGCTGAATTAAATAAAAAATATAACATCTTGAATTTATGGAGTACAGATGAAATAGAGTTTAGAAGGAAATTTATAGTTTGAAACACCTATATTAAAAAAGAAGATTTTAAATCAATAACCTAATATTCCATCTTAAGAAACTAGAAAAAGAAGAGGAAATTAAACCCAAAGCAAGCAGAAGGAAGAAAATAATGAAGATTGTAGTGGAAACAAGTGAAATAGGAAACAGAAAAAGAGAAAATCAATGAAACTAAAAGTTAGTTCTTTGAAAACATTAAAAAAATTTTGACAAACCTTTAGCTAGCTTAATCAAGAAAGATGAGAAAAGATACAAATTGCTAAAATCTGGATGAAAGAGGGATATCACTACCAACCTTGCAGAAATTTAAAGGATTTTAAGGGAATACCAAAGATGTCTTTATTCTGACAAATTAGATCCCTAAGATGAAATGGAAAATTCCTAGAAGGACACTAGTTGCCAAAACTGAATCCAGAAGAAATAGAAAATCTACATAGACCTGTAAGATGTAAAGATTGATAGTAATTAGGGTGTGGATATGGCTACTGGGGGACACATTAGAAGGTCTTGTGGTGATAGTAGAGTTCTGAATCTCAGTGTGTGATGGTTATGTGAATCTACAGATACAATGTATACAATCTACACACATGTGATACAATGTCATAGAACCATGTACACAAATGAGTGCATGTAATGTGGTAAAATCTGAATAGATTCTGTACATTATACCAATGTCAATTTCCTGGTTTTTAATATTGTATGATAACTGTGCAAGATATTATCATTTAGGGAAACTAGTACATACTACCTCCCAGTACATTGTTTTTTGCAATTTTCTGTGAATGTGTAGTTATTTGAAAACAAAAAGTTAAAAAAAAAAATCTTCCCACAATAAAAAAGCCCAGGCCCAGATGGCTTCAATGGTAAATCCTGCCAATAATTTAAATAGGAAATAAGAACAATCCTTCACAAACTCTTCAGAAAATTGAGGAAGAGAGAACATTTTCCAAGTCATTCTATAAGGCCAGTATTATCCTGAATACCAAACCCAAATAAGACATCACAAGAAAACTACAGACCAATATGCCTCATGAATTTAGATGCAAAAAACCTCAACAAAATATAGGCAAACCAAATCTGGCAAAATGTAAAAATGATTATATGCCATGACCAAGTGGGATTTAGCCAAAGTATGCAAGGTTAGTTTAATATTTTTAATATCTTAAAATCAATTAATGTAATTAACAATATTAATAGAATACAGGACAAACACTACATAATGATCTCAATAGATGCATAAAAACATTTCACAATGTCCTAGGATTGCAAAAAAATGGTTTCACAAAATCCACCATCTACTCATAATAAAATTCTCCACAAACCAGGAACAGAAGAGAATTTTTTCAAGCAATAAAGGGAAATTGCAAAAATCCCATAGCTGACATCATACTTAGTGGTCTTAATAGTGAAAGACTAAATACTTTCTCCCTAAAATCAGGAAAAAGAGAAGGAAGTCCATTCTTACCACTTCTATTCAAATTTGGGGCTCTATTTAGTGCAATTAAAGAAGAAAAAATGTCCAGATTGGAAAATAAGTTTTTTTATTCACATGCATGCACACATATTCACACAGTTCTACAAGTTTTTAGAAGAGTTCAAGAAGGTTGAAAAACCTTCTTGTATATATACAAAAATTAATTGTATTTCTATGAACCAGCAATGAATAGTACAAAAATGAAATTAAGAAAAATAATTATGTTCACATTATCAAGAAGAATAAAATACTTAGGAATAAATTTAACAAAGGTGTTCAGGACTTACACACTGAAGACTACAAAACATTGGTGCCAAAAGTTAAAGATCTAAGTAAATGTAAAGATAGCTCATATTTATGCATTAGAGACAATATTTGTAAAATGGTAATATTCCCAAAGTTGATCTACAGCTTCATGCCATCTTTAACAAAATCCCAGCTAGCCTTTTTTAGAAATTGACAAGCTGATTATAAAATTCATATGGTAATTAAAGAAACCAAGAATAGCCAGAATAATCTTGAAAAAGAACAAATTTGGAGGATGCACACTTCTCAGTTTTAAAACTCACTACAAAGCTACAGTAATTGAGAGAGTGTGGTAGTGGTATAAGAAAAGACACACAAGTCAATGGAACAGAATTGAGAGTCCAGAAATAAACCTTTATGTTTATAGTTTATTGATTTTGGACAAACATGCCAACACAATTCAGTGGGGGAAAGGATAGTCTTTTAAATAAAAGATGCTAATTCAACTGCATGGCCACATGCAAAAAGATGAGTATGGATCCTTACCTCACAAAAGCACAAAAATTAGCCAAAGTGGATCATATATCTAAATGTAAGAGCTAAAACTGTAAAACTTCTAGAACAAAAATAGGGATAAATCTTCAAGATCTTGAGTCAGGCAAAGATTCTTTGGATATAAAACCAAAAGCATATATAGTGAAAGAACAAAATAAATAAGACTATCAAAATTCATTTTACTTAAGATTGCTTTGGCTATACGAGGTCTTCTCTGGTTCCATACAAAGCGTAGAATTATTTTTTCTAGATCTGTAAAGAATGATGCTGGTACTTTGATAGGGATTGCATTAATTCTGTAGATAACTTTAGGTAGTATGGACATTTTAACAATTTGATTCTACCAATCCATGAGCAAGGTAGACTTTTCCATCTGTTTACATCTCCTACAATTTCTTTTCTTAGTGTTTCATAGTTCTCCCTGTATATGTCTCTCACATCTTTCATTAAATATATTCCTAGATATTTAATTTTCTTTGAGGCTATTGTAAAAGGTATTGCATTTTTGATTTGAATTTCAACTTGACTGTTATTGGCGTACCAGACTTCAAGCTGTACTATGAGGCTATAGTAACTAAAACAGCATGGTACTGGCACAAGAACAGAGATGTAGACCTTTGGAACAGGACTGATAATCTAGAGATGAAACCATCTGCATATGGTAATCTAATCTTTGACAAAGCAGACAAAAATATATGCCAGGGAAAAGAATCTCTTTTCAACAAATGGTACTGGGAAAACTGAATAGCTACACGCAGAAGATTGAAACTGGATCCCCACCTCTCACCTCTTACAAAAATCAATTCAAGATGGATAACAGACTTAAACCTAAGACATGAAACCTTAAGAATTGTACAAGAAGATGTTGGGAAGACCCTTTCTGACATTGGCCTACGCAAAGACTTTTTGATGAAGATCCCCAAACCAATCACAGCAGCAACAAAAAATAAATAAATGGGATCTGATCAAATTGAAAAGCTTTTGCACAGCCAAGGAAACTATCATTAGAGCAAATAGCCTACCAAATGGGAGAAAATATTTGCTCTCTGCACATCCGATAAAGGGCTGGTAATAAGAATCTATCTAGAACTTAAAAAAATCAACAAGAAAAAATCAAACAACCCCATCAATAAATGGGCAAAGGACACAAACAGAAACTTTTCAAAAGAAGACAGCATAATGGCCAGCAAACATATAAAAAATGCTCAAAAACTCTAATCATTAGAGAAATGCAAATCAAAACCACAATGAGATATCACCTAACCCCAGTGAGATTGGCCTCTATCAAAAAATCCCAAAACAACAAATGCTGGCGAGATGTGCAAAGAGAGGAACTCTTTTACCCTGCTGGTGGGACTGCAAATTGGTGCAACCTCTGTGGAAAAGAATCTGGAGATACCTCAAAGAGCTAAAAATAGAAATAGCATTTGATACAGCAATAGCACTATTAGGCATCTACCCAAAAGAGCAAAAGGCATTCTGTAATAAAGACATCTGCACCTGAATGTTTATGGCAGCAGAATGCACTATAGCAAGGATGTGGAAACAACCCAAGTGTCTGTCAATTCATGAGTGGATTCTTAAAATTTGATCTAATTATTAAAATTAATCTAACATTTGTACCCCGATAATATGCTGAAATTAAAAAATAAAGATATAAGTGAATATTTAAAAATAGATTTTAAAAAAAGATAATACTATTATATACTGATTGCTTTAAATCATATTAAGTCATATGTGGAATACATTCCATTCTTGAATATTATCTCTTTACTAGTTCTTAATAAATGACATATCCATGATCAAAGCACAAAATAAAAAAAAGGACTATCAAAATTCAAAACTTTTGTGCTTCCAAAGACACCATCAATTAAATGGAAAAGACAAGCCACAGATTGGGAGAAAATATTTGCAACTTATTTGATAAGGGACTTGTATCCAGAATACATAAAGAACTCAAACTCAGTAATAAGAAGACAAATGGCCCTATTTAAAAATAGGCAAATTATTTGAATAGGTATTTCACTAAAGAAGGAATATGAGTGGCCAATTCTCTCATGAAAAGATACTTAGTATCATCAGTCATTAGGGAAATGCAAATTAAAACCACAATGAAATATGATTTCTCAACCAGCGGGATAGCTACAGATGGAGACAGACAATAACTGTTGGTGAGGATGTGGAGAAATGGAAATCTTCATACATTGCTGGTGGGGATTTAAAATGCAGCAGCCACTTTGAAATAAACAGTTTGGAAGTTTCTTGAAATGTTATACCTAGTGTTTCATAGTGAGCAGATCTATGAAAACCTATCCCCAAACTTTGTGGAAGCTGAGAGGCCAAAGAAAGAGGCTGACATATCTAGTTTTTCAGAAAGAAACATTTTTTTCATTAAGAAAATAGGGACTTAATGAACAGAAGCCATGACAGGCAGCTGCCAGATGATGGATCTCTGTGCCATTATCCCTGAGACCCAGGGCTTATATGCCATAGGAAAGAATGTGTAGGACAATTGAAGTAGCCCCCTCAGGGAAAGACAAGAATACTATATGAACCTGCCTAAGGGCAGGATTTACAGTAACAGTAGATGAAGTAGAAATCCTAGAGGCATTCCTGAACAGAAATCAACATGGCAGATTAGCATCCAAGATGGAGTTGCTTTAGTCTCCACACATAGATTTACTATAGCACCCAGCAATCTAACTCCTTTGTCTCTATCTCCAAAAATGAAAATGTGTCCTCCAAAAGACTTGTATGCAAATCTTCATGGAAGCATTGTTCACAATAGCCAATAAGAGAAAACAACTCAAATGTCCATCAACTGATGAATGGATTAACAAATGTGGCATATCCATACAATGGAATATTTTTTCAGCCATATAAAGTAATTAAGACAGAGGAAAGACCAAGTGAAGACACAGGGAGAAGAAAGACATCTATAAACTAAGGAGAGAGGCCTCAGAAGAAATCAGCTTTGCCAACACCTTGATCTAGAACTTCTAGTCTCAAGAATTGTGAGAAAATAAATTTCTTTTGTTTATATCACCCAATGCATGGTACCTGGTTATGGCAGCCCTAGCCAATTAAAACAGATTTTCCTACTGTTAACTGGAGGGCTACTGCAGCAAATACATAAAAATGTGCAAGTGGCCTTGGATTTGGGTAATGAATGGGTAGAGGCTGGAAGAGTTTTAAGATGCATATTAGAAAGGCCTAGATTGCCTTGAAGAGGCTGTTGGTAGAAATATAGATGTCAAAGTTGATTTTGGTGAGGGCTCTGAAAAAAAAGTGGAGAGCTGTAGAGAAAGCTTCTATTATTTATATATTTAATATATATACACACAAACACATATATTTGTAATGTTTATAAGAATTATTTATATGTGTACATCATCATGAAGAGAATATCAGTAGAAATATAAATGTTAAAGGAGCTTCTGGGGAGGTCTTGGGTGGATATAAGGAACATGTTATCAGAAACTGGAGGGAAGACAATCCTTATTATAAAGTGGCAAAGAACTTACCATAATTGTGTTCTAGTGTTTTGTGGAAAGTAGAACTTTTAAGTGACAAACTGGAAAATTTAGCTGAGGACATTTCTAAGCAAAATATTGCAGGCATGGGCTGGTTTTGCCTTGTTGCTTATGGTAAAATGTGAGCAGAAAGAGATAATAGAAAAAGGAACTATTAAATGAAAAAGAACCAGAACTTGAAGATTTCAAAAACTTTCAGCTTAATCATATTGCAAAAAATGAGAAAGTGTGCTCTGAAAAGAACACCAAGGGTGTAGCTGGACAAGTTTTACTAAAGATACTATAGGCATGTGACTTCTGGATCCAGTCAGCCATCTCAGCAGAAGCACTACCAGCTTGACTGGCAAGGACGGAGGTGGGATGAGATGACAGAAGGGTGCCAGACTCCTGGGATTCCACAGGCAAGGAGAAGTATGCAAAGCTCCCTTCTTGTGAACATGCACTACCCTCCAAGAACAGGGAAAAATAACCTCAGGGGTGGCTCAGAGGTGAGGAGGGCTGCCACTGCCACCATGGGCCCAGGGAGCACAGGCTCGGGCAGGACTGTCTCTTTTTCAGTTCCAGGGGAGTGGGGGCTGCCACCCAGCGCCAAGGGGACAGGGCCACCTCCTTGGTGGGTCCAGAAGACAGATCATTAAACCAAAGAGAATTACTCTGGAGCCTTAAAATCTAATGAAAATTTCCATAATAGCTTATTAAAATTAGCTGCATTCATTAATGTCTATAAATTTGTGCAGAAATATTACAAACAGGAGGGTCAACATGTGAGTTAAGTGCTATTTTTATATAATAAATTAAATCTTTGAATAAATTTTAAAAAGTCTGATGGGATTTGCCCTGCTAGGTTTTGGACTTGCTTAGGACCCTCGTTCCTTTCTTCTTTCCAATTCCTTCCCTTTGGAATGGGAATGTCTGTTCTATGCCTGCCCCATCATGATATTTTGGAAGTAGATAACTTGTCTGGTTTCGTTGGTTCACTGTCAAAGAGGAATTTTGCCTCAGGATAAATCATACATCTAGTCTCACTCACTATACCTTATTTAGTTGTTACTTAAATGAGACTTTGAAGTGGGTTAAGATATTTGGGGCTGTTGGGATGGGATGAATGTATTTTGCATCCAAGGATGTGAATTTTTGGAGGGCCAGGGGGTGGAGCATTATGGGCTAAATTGTGCCCCCCCATTCATATGCTGAAGTTCTAATCCTCAGGACCTCAGAATGTGACTGTATTTGGAGACAGGGTCTTTACTGAGGTGATTAAGGTCAAATGAGGTAATTGGGTGGGCCCTAACCCAACATGACTGGTGTCCTTATAAGAAGAGGACACTAAGACACAGACTCACACAGAGCAAACACCATGTGAAGACACAGGGAGAAGACAGTCATCTACAAGCCAAGGAAAGAGGCCTCAGAAGAAACCAAACATGCTGACACCTGGATTTCAAACTTCTAACCTCCATATCTGTGAGAAAATAAATTTTTGTTCTTTAAGCCACACACACACAAACACACACACACACAAAAAGCCACAAAAAGTAATGACGTACTGATACATGTTACAATATAGATGAACCTCAAGAATTTTATGATAAGTAAAAGAAACTACACGGGTAAGACCATATATCGTAAGAGTCCATTTACATGCAGTGTCTGGAAAAGATCAAATGTACAGACAGAAAGTACATTAGTTGTTGCCAGGGCCTGTGAGTGAGGATGGGAAGTGATTGCCAGCAGGCATGAGTTTTCTTTTGTGGGTAATGGGAATGTTATAAAATTAGATTTTAGCAAAAGTTACACACTTTGTAAAGTTACTAAAAATACTTGAACTGTAATCCTAAAATGAGTGAATTTTACAGCGTGTAAATTATACCTCAAAGCTGATAAAAAAAATTAGTGTCTGAGGCCAGGCATGGTGGTTCAGGCCTGTAATCCTAACACTCTGGGAGGCCAAGGCTGGAGGATCGCTTGAGCCCAGGAGTTTGAGACCAGCCTGAGCAAGAGCAAGACCCCCATCTCTACAAAAAACAGAAAAATTAGCTAGGTGTGGTGGCGCACGCCTGTAGTCCCAGGTGCCAGGAGGATAAGGCAGGTGGATGGCTTGAGCCCAGGAGTTTGAGATTGCTGTGAGCTATGATGATGCCACTGCACTCTAGTTGGGGACACACCAAGACCCTGTCTCAAAAAAAAAAAAAATAATTAATGGTTGAAAAGAAGTATTCAAGATGGTATTTTGTAGGATAGCAAAACCATGATTATATTTTACTTTAATGTACCCAAAGATGTACTTGTAATTGAATATTTAATTTGTCCAATTGATAAATATATTTAATTAAATATTTAAACATTTAAAAAAAATTTTTTTTTTGTGACAGAGTCTCGCTCTGTTGCCAGGGCTAGAGTGCCCTGACGTCAAGCTCACAGCAACCTCAAACTCCTGGGCTTAAGCAATCCTTCTGCCTCAGCCTCCTGAGTAGCTGGGACTACAGGCATGCGCCACCATGCCCAACTAATTGTTTTTCTATATATATAATTTTAGCTGTCCCGATCATTTCTTTCTATTTTTAGTAGAGACGGGGTCTTGCTCTTGCTCAGACTGGTCTCCAACTCCTGACCTGGAGTGATCCTCCAGGCTCGGCCTCCCAGAGTCCTAGGATTACAGGCCTGAGACACCGCGCCTGGCCTAACCATTTTAAAAGTTGAATGATATTTAATATAATTTTAAAAATTTCCTCTAAACATCTGGGATAATTCCATTCATATTGTGGTAGCATATAAAACTCCCTCATGAATTTTTCTCTTATTTCATTTTAGAAAGGGCTTTGAAGGAAGCACAGCAAATTGATAAAACATTGAATCAATATTGATAAAATCCTTTAAAGTCAAACTCCCTAGTTTTAGAATCTTTTTGTATGTCTCGTTAATGGACAACCTTTTAGATGCTGGATTACACAAAGTCCCTGGGAGGAGCAGAGGGTGGGGGCGGCGACCCTGGCTCGTCACGTCCCCACGGGCCCGGTCTCGCCTGCGCGGCTCTGCGGGCTCTCCCTGCGGCCCTGGCGAAGGGAGGGCCCGACGCGGGGGCGCAGACCCCCAGGTTTCCGCCTCGCGTGGACCCTGTTAGGCCTGAGGCCCGGAGCCCCTGCGGTTCCGTTCTCCGGCTCAGGGAGCTCCGTCCGCCCCGACGGGAAAAGGGCGGCTGCGCCTCCAGCTGGAGGGTCCCCGCAGGCCCCGCCGCCGCCGTCGGGCCGGCCCCGCGCGCCTCTCTTCGCTCACGCGTTCCGTGGCCGCGTCACAGCCCGCGCTCCCGGCGGGGAGCGCTTTGCTTCGGGCCGCCGGCAGCTAACGGAAACCTCCGAGCCATTGACTCCATTTGAAGGACCCGACCGTGCAGAATTGTCCCCATGGGCAGTTACCTGAGCCGGGCTCGCCCTTCTTGCCCGCCGTGCCCCGCTCTGCGCAGCGGGGACCAGCTGGAGAAACCTGGGCGCCTGCGGCCCGCGCACCCCGCCCGCCGTGTTCCCCCAGCCTTCCGGGTTAACTCAGCGGCCCAGTGCCTGGAGCTGACTCGCAGGCTGTCATACGAGGATCGTGTGGCTTCACCCCGTCGTCGTCAGCACCGTCGGCGGCTCGTTGTAGTCCATAGGCAGCGATACCCAATGGAGCAGGCCCGGTGTCTGTACCTGCGGGTTTTTCCCTCGGCGCCCTGGAGGGGCCGTCAGCACCAGCCAGTGCTGTCTGCTTCCAGCTCCAGGATGCTCTGCACCTCCGTGATCCTGAAGATGGCATCTGCTAAGGGCAAAGTGACGCTCCATGTGGCTCTGGAGCAGTCGGTCGTGTATATATGGTCCTCGCTCACTGACCACCTCTCAAACCCTCATGCAAAGGAGGCCATGATGAGGGCCCTTAAAGAGAGCAGTCAAGTGGGAGCTGAGGAGGAGAAAGCCCTGACCACCGTGGGTGACAGGAGGAAAGGGCTAGCAAAGCACCAGGAAGGCCACAAGGCCCTTGAAAGGCAGGGTGGTCCACGAAGGGGCTCAGACGGCAGGGGGAGTGCACAGTCTGCATTTCGCAGCCTGATGGTCAACGGCGTCCTCTCTTCCTTTGTGCCCATGCCTGGGCCTCTGAAGACAGACTTCTGGTATAAGAACCCGGCAAACAGCCTGCTTAGGAAATCCCAGACCTCCTTCACAAGCACTCGCAGCAGACAAAATGCCATCAGCAGTTCATACAGTCCCACTGGAAGCTTCCCACTGCTGCAGAGGAGAAATGATGCAGGCACCACTGGGTTCCCCAGCCCAGCCTCATCCAGTTCCCAGGTGACAGAAGAGAGCACCAGTGAGGAATGCCCTCAGGCTAGCACTTTAGCCTCAGTGGTACCACAAAGGAAGATCAACCATGAAAGGGTTGTAGATGCTCCCTCAGGGCAGAAACAAAACCTGAGGGATTGCTATCCTCCATTGGACAGTTCCAGGCCCCAGAAGCGCAAGATTTCTCTGCTGCTGCCCTATAGAAGAAATGACCCACTGATCCTGCCCCCACCCCCCCAGCTAGGTTATCGAGTCACTGCTGAAGACCTTGACTTAGAGAAGAGAGTAGCCATCCAGTGCATCAACCAGGTCTTGAAGGGTAAGACTGAGGCCATACCCACCTGCGGCGCCATTCAGCCTTCCCATTCTTCCACTCTGCCTGCTTCCAGGGCTTTCTGCGCCAGGCCCCCTCCAGTCTCAGCACTCATGCACAGTGCAGGTGCTTCAGCAAGGTTGCAGAACTGCCCAGGCCCAGGGGCCTTCCTATAATCTGCTGGTGTGACTGCCTCTATGGGCTGTTTGTCCTGGTTCTCCTCTTCACTTTGCTTGGCCTAGCTGTAAAGAACTTGGTTCCCTTTTCCCTGGCCCACCAGGAGTCTGTTCCCCATACTTTGCTGCTTGGCCCTTGCTGGTTTCTTGGTC
This sequence comes from Eulemur rufifrons, assembly GCF_041146395.1. Taxonomy (NCBI): domain Eukaryota; kingdom Metazoa; phylum Chordata; class Mammalia; order Primates; family Lemuridae; genus Eulemur; species Eulemur rufifrons. Next base: position 55,304,360 of record NC_090987.1, read on the forward strand.
AGGCTTTGCAGGAGATGACTGTGAGTCTAGCTTTGGTCTTGAGGGAGCCCAGGAGACCCAGTCAGCCCAGGGAAGCTCTGGTGGACCCAAAAACATGGTTAACTCTCCCCAGAGGGATAGTGTTCTAGTCCCATCCTCCTTTCTGCCAGATGTGCCCAAAGGTTGGATGGCTGGAGGTTGTTAGCCTGGCTGACCCCCGTGGCCAGGATCTTTGCAACAGCAGAGGGAAACTTTGGACAAGTTTTCCTCCATGCAGGAGAAGGCGGGATACCACTGCTGCTGCAGCCGCCTCTTCCTGCCTCTCTCATTTGCTTAATTGGGCCCTTGTCCATCTTTCTTACACAAAAAATGACACACACACAGAGGAGTTTTTGTTTATTTACCAAATGTTCATGTGTCTTTTCTCTTTGAATTAGTAGTGGATGAAGAATTGAATTATTAATGTATGTGTGGTGGCACGTTTATCCAGACTTAACTGTGTTACACTCTCTGTGGCCCAGCAAATAGGACAGTCATATCACTTTCTGACTCTAGGTTCTGACTCCTGATTTCTGCATCTTGAGTGTATGGGATGGCAAGCCATGCACAGGCCTCTTCCTTCTGCTTCTCACCTGCCCACTTGACCTCACTGTGGGTTAGCTCTGTGGTCTCCAACCCCCAGGCCCCAGACTGGTACCTGTCTGTGGCCTGTTAGGAACCAGGCTGCACAGCAGGAGGTGAGCAGCGGGTGAGTGAGTGAAGCTTCATCTGTACTTACAGCTGCTCCCCATCACTTGCATCACCACCTGAGCTCCACCTCCTGTCAGATCAGTGGTGGCATTAGATTCTCATAGGACCTCAAACTCTACTGTAAACTGTGCATGCGAAGGATCTAGGTTACGTGCTCCTTATGAGAATCTAATGCCTGATGATCTGAGGTGAAGCTGAGGGTGTGATGCTAGCACTGGGGAGTGGCTGCAAATACAGATTATCATTAGCAGAGAGGTCTGACTGCACAATAAATATAATGTGCTTGAATCATCCTGAAACCACCCCTCCCTGGTCCGTGGAAAAATTGTCTTCTATGAAACCAATCCCTGGTGCCAAAAAGGTTGGGGATCACTGTTGTAATTCACTCAGGCTCTTATTTTTTATTAATATTATTTCATTGTTTCTGCTCCCTTTGGGTTTAGTTTGCTCTTTTTTTTTTTTGCCAGTTTTTTAAGACGGAAGATTAGGCTATGGATTTGAGACCTTTCTCTTTTGTAATATAGATGTTTAAAGCTATAAATTTCCCTTTAAGCACTACTTTATTGACATCTCAAAAATGTTGATATGTTATGTTTGGATTACATTCTGTTCAATATATTTTCTAATTTCCCTTGTGATGTTTTCTTTGATCTATACATTGAGAAATGTGTTCTTTAACTTCCAAATATGTGGTGATTTTCCCACATTTCTTTCTTTTTTTAATTTGTAATTTTATTCCATTGTGGCCTTCAATGTACTTTGAATTATTTCAATTCTTTAAAATTTATTGGGATATTTTAATGGCCAAACATATATTTTTCCTGGAAAATGTTTCATATGTCCTTGATAGTGTGTTTTACTGTTTTGGGGCAGAGCATTCTATGTTAGTTAGGTCAAGTTTTTGGATAGTGTTGTCCAATTGTTCTTAGCCTTACAATATCCTGTCTAGTTTTTTTTCAATCAGCTATTGTGACTGGGCCTTAAAATATTCAACTATAATTGTCTTATTGTCTATTTCACATTTCAATTCTGTCAGTTTTGGCTCCATGGATATTAGGGCTCTGTTGTTAGCTGCATATAAGTTTTAAATTGCTATATCTTCCTGATTATTGATCCTTTTATCATTATGAAATATCTCTTTCTCTGTAGTAATAAAGCCTTAAAGTCAGCTTTGCCAAATATTACCACAGTTGCTTTGGCTCTCTTGTGGATACTGTTTGAAATTAATATCTTTTTCCATTTTTTTAGTTTTAGCGTATTTGTATTTTTTAACCTAAATTGTTTTTCTTAATTCTGCATACAATTGGATCTTGCTTTTAAAAAAAATCTAATCTCTGCCTTTTTATTGACCATTTCGATATATTTAGATTTAATGTAATTATTGCCATGGTTGGATTTAACTTTTCCATTTTGCTATTTATTTTCTATTTGTCTCATGACTATTACCTCTTTTGCTCCTCTGTTCCTCCTATATTGTCTTTGTTTATGTTAAATAATTTACTTAGTGTATCATTTTGATTCATCTCCTTTTTTACTTTTTTTAAGTAAAAAATAAGTTTCATGTGAAACTTGTTCACAGTGTTCATAGCAGCTTTATTTATAACAGCCCAAACCTGGAAAGTAGCCAGAAGTCCTGCAATGGGTTAAACAACTGTGCTACATCCATATACCATGGGATACTCTTCAGCAAGAAAAAGAAACAAGCTATTAATACACACAACTTGGATGGATCTCAAGGGAATTGTGATGAGTGCATAAAGCCAATCCCAAAAGGTTACATAGCTATGATTCCATTTAAGTAACCTTCTTGAAATAACATAATAATTATAGAAATGGAGAACAGGGTCGACAGGGGTTGGGGAAGGAGAGGGAACAGATGGGTATGGCTATAAAGAGATGTTGCAAGGGAGCCTTTTGGTGATGGATCAGTGCTGTGCATTGATTGTGGTGGTGGTTACATGAATGCACATACAGTAAAATTGCATAGGACTATCCACATTCAAACAATGAATGCATGTAAAACTACTGAAATCTGAATAAGGTTTGTAGTTTTGTACCCATATCATTTTCCTAGCTTTCATACTGTTATTTGTGACAACCTTGTCCAGTTTTATCATTGCTTTAAAAGTTTTAATTTGGGATTAGTAATATACCACAGAAATGTACAGGAAGGTCCTGTGCACCTGTCATCCAGTGTTGACATTGTGAATAACTATAATATGATATAAAAAACAGAAAATGGACATTGGCACAATCCATAGAGCTGTTTCAGATTTCACAATTACACATGCATTCATTCTGTATATTCTCTATAGCTGTGGTCCCCAATCCCCAGGCCAAGAGCCAGTACCAGTCTCTGGCCTGTTAGGAACCAGGCTGCACAGCAGGAAGTGAGCAGTGGGTGAGTGAGTGGAGCCTCATCTGTATTTACAGCCATCCCCATCGCTGGCATCGCTGCCTGAGCTCTGTCTCCTGTCAGATCAGTGGCAGCATTAGATTCTCATAGGAGCATGAACCCTAATGTAAACTGTGCATGTGAGGGATCTAGGTTGGTGCACATTCTGAGAGTCCAATGCCTGATGATCTGAGGTGGAGCTGAGGCAGCGAAGCTAGCACTGGGGAGCAGCTACAAATACAGATTGTCTTAGCAGAGAAGTTTGACTGCACAATGGATGTAATGCACTTGAATCATCCCGAAACCATCCTCCCACCCCTTGGTCCCTGGAAAATTGTCTTCCATGAAACGGGTCCCCAGTGCCAAAAAGGTTGGGGACTGCTGCTCTATAGCTCTATGCAGTTTTATCACATGTGTGGCTTCATGTAAAATCTACTACACTTAAGATATGTAACTAAACCATCATCACAAGATTCCCTTTGTTTGGGGGGGGGGGGTCAGAAACCACTGTGCTGGGGTCTCCCCATGCCACTGGTGAGGGGCAGGAGACATGGGGCTTCACTGCTGCTGCTGCTGTGGGCAGTTGGGGCTGCTTGTTGGTGACCTGGTTGTGGAGTGGGGGTTGGGGTTCTCCACTAGTTCTCTGCTGGGCTTCCTCTTTAGGTTCTAGGTTGCAGGCCTCTCTGGCACCAGGTCTTTGGTATGTGGGAGATGGAAAAACCCCCTCAGGGAACACATCACCTGTCATTCCTCAAGCCTTGAGGTCCCTCATCATTCTGTTTTCTTATTTCCAGCTTTCAGAGTCCTATTACTGTTGTCTGTTTAATAATTTCCAAGGTATTTCATTGTATTGGAGGGGAGGAGCAGGGACAAGTTGGTCTGCAGCATGTTGTTTTGGAGCCAGTGACTCTACCAGTGCTCGTTTGGGAGAGGATTTGCTGACCTCACTCAGCCATTCTGGAAGCCTGAAATCCTTAAATCAGCTTAATGATAAATGTTCTTACAAAAGTTATATCGATTGCATCTTTATGTCCTCCTCACAAGGGTCCTAGCACAGTCCAGATGCCCTTGACTACTCCCATTATATATTTTATTGTTAGACATTTGTGTTTTTAAAATGGATAAAGAAATTAATTACATTGTAAAAGTATACATTTCTGTGATCAATTTTATTGTATTCTTGGTCTGTTCTCAAGGCCTACCTTTATTCTTGCTGAAATAATTCTTTCAATAATTCTTTTATGAGGCTACATGGAAGGGTGAACACTCTTAATCATTCTATGTCTTCAGTGACTTTATTTAGCCCTCACTTTTGGAATATAATATGGATGAGTGTAAAGTTTCCAGGTTGACACATAAGCCCCCTTACCACCCTGACATTAGGGGATGGTCATCTGAAGACACAGCAAGTTTTGGGCAAGTACGTTTCCATGGGTAAGACTTCGTGTTCTGGTGCCGGGGAATTAGTCATTCAAATGTCAACTCTCACACATATCAGCATGTGCCTTGGGCAAGTTACAGATCCTCTGTTTTCTTATATGTAAAATGGGGATGTTCAGGAAAAGTAAGGGTTACAGAGTGCTTTTGTGTGTCCTCTGTGATGCCACGTGCTTTTTACCCTCAATACCCCGTTCATCCCTCTTTTCATAATCACTATTATTTTTGTCTTTTACAGATGACGGAGTTAAGACCGAGAGCAATTAAATAACTGGAGGATGGCCACACTCAGCCTGAGCACCTAGTCTGTACTCTGTACCTGTAGTGCAATATCATATGCCACATAGGGTCATTTTGATACTTAAATAAGATAATCATCTAGAGTGCTAGCTGTAGTGTCTGATGTATGCTTCAGTGTTGGGTACTGCTGTCTCTTATCATGACTACGGCCCCCTTGTCAGCCCCAGCTATGGCCCACACAGCCCCTTAGAGAATCCTCAGGAATTATGGATCTGTGGGCCTCAGTGATTAGGGGTCTGAGCTGGTCTATGGAAGTCAGAGATTGGTATTCGAGAACATGGGAAGGATCAGTATTTAGAGGTCTTCAGGAATTAGGCTTCACTGGAGGCAGGAACTAGGCTGACTGGGCTTGGGGACCAATGATTATTTCCCTGGGGGTCAGTGGGGTCAAAAAAGGTGGGTGCCCCTTCTTTTAAAATGTAGCTTTAAAAAAAAATCCTCTTCCCCCTTCTCTCCCTGCCTTTTATCCAATGTTAAAATTTTCCCATATGAGTGTATATGTATAAACATATAGCCAGAAGTTGGTTTTACAGCAGTGGGATTACAATGTATTCATTTATCTCCATTTTACTTTCCTCCCTTAACAACACATGCAAGAGATCTGTACCAGTCAGCTGATAGATATCTAGCACATTCTTTCAAAACCCTAATCTTAACTCTGAGGCACTAACCCAAACCCTAACCCTAGGGTTTTGGATCTAAGGCCTTTAACCCTAAGGCTGTAACCCAGAGGCTTTACCCAATCCTAACTCCAGCTGTAACACTAGGACCCTCACTGTAACACTAATCCTCATTCCCAGATCCTACAAACCCTAACTCTTAACTCTGAGGCTCTAATCCATGGTGAAATAAACTCCTATTCACTCTGCTGCTTACTATTGAGAGGCACCAGGAAATATTTAGCAAAACATCTTTCTGTGTGATCTTTACTTAATGATTATTTTATTTCCTTGGAATGGATTGCCAAGAAGGAGGTTACTGGGTATAAGGGTGGATGTATTTTAAAGCTATTGGACATTGCAAAATTGTTTTCCAGAAAAACTGAAACATGTTTCCTTCTGTAACATATAAGAAGTCCCATTTTCCTGCATCATCCCCAGAAATACGATTTATCACTTAGCACTTGTCCCATTTGAAGTAGCCTTTGACCAGGGGAGGCGGGTGGGAAAACGAGTGGCCACCCATTCATCCCCAAACCTAAAAGGACTTGGGCGGGCGTGGGAACTCTTCCTGAGATCTGCATGGGCAGAAAGGAAGGAGGCTTGGGAAAAGGAGATTCTGACACCCGTGCTAGAGTTCTCTGAGGGTCCCTATGGGCCTCCCTCCCGTGGAAGTGAGTGAGGCCCTCAAGGGTCAGAAGCCAGGACAGGCGGCCGGCCGGCAGGTTGAGCAGGGCGCTGACTCTGCCTCTCTTGACTTCTGCCATGAGACCTCCTGGGTCCGACCATCGGGCGGCTCCCCAGTGAGCCCAGCCGGACCAGGCCAGGGGGTGCTGCGGCCGGGGACTGCATTGCATCTCTAAGTGAGGCGCCTTTCGCGTTATAAATGAAAACAAATCTGTTTTATTGGGGGTGGAAAATCCAAGCGAGAAGGGGCAGAATTTGGCAAGAAAGAATGGGGCCACAACGGGCAGAAACCTGAAAGAAACCACAGGGATCGTGGAAAAGGACACAGGAATCCGGCAGACGCGGCAGGAACCAGGAGCTGAACCAGGCTCCCTGCGGTGGGGTCCCCGCCACCGAGTCTGTGCTCCGGTAGGGGCGGGGCCTGCGAGAGCGCGGAGAGCCGGTCCTGCTCATTTGCATACGCCCCGCCCCCACCGATCCGGGTCCAGGCGGAACTGCCACCGAATCCCTCCGTCCCCGAATTTGCCCTCCTCGCCAAGGCGCAGAGGTCTGCCGCAGGGCTGCTCCTGGCGGAGGAGGATATGAGGAGGGAAGAGGGCTGTCTTAGGACTGCGACCCCTCCTTTGAAAAGCGCCGGGCTGCATTGACACGCGGAGCAAACCCATTTTCAGAGCATCTGAAAATAGAGAAAAGTGGAGAGTTTGTAGAAAAGGAAATGCGGAGGCGACAAGAGAGAACCAGACAAAAGGAGTAAAGGAGTAATGGCCAGGAAGAAGACTGGCGTTGGAGCGCGAAGAGGGCACAGGACGAAGAAGTGGGGTGCCGCCACCCCACTCCCGCGCCTTGCGGCAGCCACTGGTGGGGGGTTCACGGTGTGGGCGACCAGCCTTCCCCGCGGGAGTCACGCTTGGGGAGAAGGGAAGGGGCAACAGAGAGGAAGCCTAGGACAGTGACCAGGGAGGGTGTGGGGCAGCACCAGGGCTTCAGGGAGGTGGGGGCTCAGCCCGGAGGGAAGCAGGGGCGTGGGGAGCCTGGCGGTGGGAGATCCCCGAGGGGCCGGAGAGGGCTCTTCCTCCCTGTCTGGGATATGAGGACACTCACCCTGGAGTGGCTCCCAGAAAGGGGAGGCACAGTCCATGCCTGGGTCCTTTATCCCTCGGTGCCCTCAGGGACACGCCCAAAATTTGTAGCTGGCATCTATTTCAACTTCTTCCCCTCTGGAGGGAAGAAAATGGAGGAGGCAATGAGAGAGGACCAGGTAAAAGGACTAAAGGCTGGAAAGAGGGATGAGCCCGGGCACAGGACAGACCTATGTGATTCAAAACATCTGGGAGAAAAATCCAAAACATCTGGGAGAAAAATCCAAGATGTTTATAAGGTTTTGAAGCCAAACACTTTTACTCAACCTTCACTGCAGCTTGGATGCTCTCTGGTCCCCTCCACCATCTCAATCCAACAGGGCTCCCACTGGCAAGGCAGGTGCTGGCCAGCAGGCAGGGCCCGGAGAGCTTGCTGAGGCCTGAGGCTCTGCTGGGTCTGGGTGGAGAGAGGCTGGCCGTGACCGTCCTCCCCGGGCCAATCGGGACCCTGCTGAACAGGAACAGAGAGCCTTAGCGGCAGATCAGAGGAGGTGGACATCCAGGTACCTGGAGAGGAAGGACAGGGCATCCTTCCCAATGCTCCTGGGAGGATGTTTGAATCTCTGATCGCTGCTTTAATGAATTCACAAATTTAGTGGCTTAAAACACACACTCATTCTCTTGTATTAATAGTTCTGGAGGTCAAAAGTCCCAGTTCAGGTACACTGGGCCTCAGCTGAGTTACTCAGCGCTCCAGCTCCCCCTCTTGCCTCCTTTCCTACCTTCTGCTCTTCCACCTTCCCTCCACTTCCCCTCATAGACATTCTCACCTAGACCATCCCAGTCCCCTCTGTCCTTCACTGTCCTGGTCCTTTTCCTGGCCACTTATCTTTAAGGCACCCATGTAGTTGTCTTACAGGGAGCAGAACTCCGGGCACAAAAAGAAGTCCTAGGGAGCGGTGGGCCTGTTCCGGCCCTGGGTCTCAGGATCCAGGGCAGAGCCCCCCACTGTCTTCCTTCCTCCGCTTCTCGCCGCTCGCCCCCCACCCCCCACCCCGCCACCGCCTCCCTGGTGCATCAGGGCAACCGGCATCCTGGCCACAGAGCGCCAAATCTCCATCTCCAGTCTGGGAGGGCTGGCTGTCCAGGACATCCCCTGACCTTCCCCCAACCACCTCCAGGTGAAACTGCTGTGTCCTCTCCTGCATCTCTACCCCTTCTCCTGAATCCTGGCTGCAGCGCCTACACCCTTCCCAGGGAAGTCTGCTCATCCCTCCATTCTGGGCTAGCCAAACCTCCGCATTTCGGGAGGACTGGTTGTCCAGCTCAGAGGCCGCAGGAAGGAAGCCTTTGCCCAGGAGTCAGAGCTGCCTGGAGGTGAGCGGCTGGCTGGGAAGGGGAGGGATTCCCACCGGGTCTCCTGGTGGGATGGTTCTCAAGGCAGCGGATGCCAGGGGCTGCCGTGGAGGCAAGCGATGCCCCTTCTAAGTCCTGCGGGGGCTCCCTGGATTTAGCCTCCCGGAAGCAAAGTACTAGAGTCAGCAGGCACCTCACTAACGGCTAAGTAATAAGTTTTACTCCACAGATTCCTGCCTAACGGTTGACTCCTGCATTGGCAAGATGAGGGAGCCCTGGTGCACAGTCTAGTGCAGTGCTGGGCTCCTGCAGCCCTGCTCCTCCTCCCCGGACATGGCAGCACAGAACCACCGCACCACTGCCGCAGCGCAGCCCGTCTTTGCTGGTCTCAGACTGGCTACCTGGTCAGAGATGGGGAATGAGGATCCGAGAACTGGAGTCCAGAGATCTCAGGAAGCACCTTGTCCCATATCAGGCAGTTCTTGCTGGGGCAGGCCCCAGGGCAGCTGGGTCATTGCAGCAGCCTCTGTCCTTGCCAACCTCATCCTTCCAGGGACTAGCTCCCCATGGATACCTGTCCCCTCTCTAGAGGTGGCCGAGGGCAGCCCACGGTGTTCTTTGACAGGGTCTGCTGTCCTCAGCATCAGGTGATGGGTCCTGGAGCTGGATCAGATTGAGGTTTGAGTTTTTGCCCAGACTACTTTGTAGGCTGGGCTGTGGCTTCCATCGGAAAGCACATGGTGTCTGTCGTCTTTCTTTTTATCGCATTTGAGCCATGGAAGATCATTGTCTAGATCCCCTTTTCATATGTGATTGCAAAGTAGTGATATTCTGCCGGTCCTCCTAAAGCTACTGCCTGCGGTACTCCTAGACATGCAACTCTCCCTCATCAAGTACCTGGCGCTATTCTGCCTTCATCTTACTCAACCTCACCCTACCCAGGAGGCCTCTCGGCTATGGTTTCCTTACCTCCCACATCAAATCTAACATCAAGCTTTGACATTTGTCTCCTAAATTCTTCTAAATTCCCTCAGGTCTTTCCAGATCAGTTGCTACTATGGATATGGATATGGACAGTAAATATTAGATTAGCCCCTTATGGTAATTTCCTAATTAAAATAACAAGTGCATATCCTAAAAAATCTTGCCAATGCCAGTGGTACCTGTCCTACAGAATGGAAAATCCTCAATAAATGAAGGATGTGACTTGCCCAAAAGATAGCTTTGAAACATAAAGCAAACCTCCTCATTTTGACTGCCTGCTCCTTCCTCAGGGTCCCTGGTACTGAGAGGCAGTGGTGGTTTCTGGGCTTGTACCTGGGAAGGGAAATCAGGCTGTGAGCTTACCTGGAATCCATACTTTACCTCCATGATGTTTTTGCTTATTAATCCCTGATTATTAATTTCTTATAAATCTCTAATTACTATATTAGTAAAGTGTAAAGACAAAGCAGGAGAAAAGCGAGTGAAGACAAAAGAGAGAAACAGAGGCAGAGCCCCACAAAGAGATAAAAGTTCAGTGCGTGGTTAAGACAAAGTAGATTTTTAGCTGAAGGATATTTCTAGAGATAAAGAGTGATGAAGGGGTCAATGTAGCAGGAAGATGTAACAATTACAAATGCATATGCAGATGGTACTACAGCTTTAAAATACATTAAGCAAAAACTTAAAGGGAGAAATAGATAAAATCATAGTTGGCGATTTTAATAGAACTAGACAAAAAACTATCAAGAGTATGGGAGATCTAAGTGACAGTATCCATTACCTAAACATAACTGACATTTCTAGGACATTTCCATCAATGACTGCAGAACACATTTTTATTATTTATTTATTTATTACAGCATATTATGGGGATACAAAAATTTAGGTTATGTATATTGCCCTTCCCCCCTCTCCGCAGTCAGAGCTTCAAGCGTGTCCATCTCCTAGATGGTGCACATCGCACTCATTGTGTGTGTATGTACCCATCTGCTCCCCCCCCCCGACATCTGCCAAACACCCGATTAATGTTATTCTTAACTGTGCTCTTAGGTGATGATCAGTGGAACTAACTTGATGGTGAGTACATGTGGTGCTTATTTTTCCATTCTTGGGATACTTCACTTAGTACAATGGGTTCCAGCTCTATCCAGGAAAATACAAGAGGTGCTAGATCACCATTATTTCTTATAGCTGAGTAGTACTCCATGGTATACATATATCACATTTTATTAATCCACTCATGTATTGAGGGGCACTTGGGTTGTTTCCACATCTTTGCAATTGTGAATTGTACTGCTATAAACATTCGGGTACAGATGTCTTTTTCATAGAATGACTTTTGTTCTTTTGGGTAGATGCCCAATAATGGGATTGCTGGATCAAATGGTAGGTCTACTTGTATCTGTTTAAGGTATCTCCATATTGCTTTCCACAGAAGTTGCACTAGTTTGCCATCCCACCAGCAGTGTATGAGTGGTCCTCTCTCTTCACATCCACGCCAACATTTATTGTTATGGGAATTTTGGTAAAGGCCATTCTCACTGGAGTTAAGTGGTATCTCATTGTGGTTTTTATTTGCATTTTGCTGATGATTAGAGATGTTGAGCATTTTTTCATGTTTGTTGGCCATTCTTCTGTCTTCTTTTGAAAAATTTCTATTCGTGTTCTTTGCCCACTTTTTGATAGGGTTGTTTGATTTTTTCTTGCTGATTTTCCTGAATTCTAAATAGATTCTAGTTATCAGTCCTTTATTGGATGTGTAGCATGTGAAAAATTTTTCCCATTCTGCAGGTTGTCTGTTTGCCCTCGTGACAGTTTCTCTGGCTGTGCAGAAGCTTTTTAATTTAATCAGGTCCCATTTATTTATTTCTGTTGTTGCTGTGATTGCCTTTGGGGTCTTCTTCATAAATTCTTTGCCTAGGCCAATGTCTATAAGAGTTTTTCCCACATTGTCTTCTAAAATTCTAATAGTTTTACACCTTAGATTTAAGTCTGTTATACACCGTGATTTGATTTTTGTGAGAGGTGAAAGCTGTGGGTCCTGTTTCAGTCTTCTACATGTGGCTACCCAGTTTTCCCAGCACTATTTATTGAATAAGGATTCTTTCCCCCAGAGTATGTTTTTGTCTGCTTTGTCAAAGATTAGATGGCTATACGAGGATGGTTTTATATCTGGATTCTCAGTTCTGTTCCATTGGACTGTGTCCTTGTTCCTGTGCCAATACCAAGCTGTTTTAATAACCACAGCCTTGTAGTATAGTTTGAAGTCTGGTAAATTAATACCTCCCATTTTGGTCTTATTGCCTATAATTGCTTTTGCTAAATGAAGTCTTCTCTGGTTCCGTACAAAGTGTAAAATTATTTTTTCTATATCTGTGAAAAATGATGTTGGTAATTTAATAGGAATTGCATTGGATCTGTAGATCACTTTGGGTAGTATAGATATTTTAACAATGTTGATTCTTCCGATCCACAAGCAGAGTGGATCTCCTTAGTTTACCTAGTTAATTAAGTTAACCTAGGTGCTTTATTTTCTTTGTTGCTATTGTGAAGGGTATTGAGTCTTTGATTTGGTTCTCAGTTTGACTGTTATTGGCATATATGAATGCCTCTGATTTGTGTGTGTTGATTTTGTAACCTGAGACTTTATTGAATTCCTTTATCAGTTCCAAGAGTCTCTTGGTTGAATCCTTGGAGTTTTCTAGATATAATATCATATCATCAGCAAAGAGTGAGAGTTTGATCTCTTCTGTCTCCATTTGGACACCCTTGATTCTGCTCTCTTGCCTGATTGCTCTCTCAAGGACTTCCAGCACTATGTTGAATAGCAGTGGGGACAGTGGTCAACCTTGTCTGGTTCTAGTTCTAAGTGGGAATACTTTCAATTTTTCCTAATTCAGTATGATGTTAGCTGTGGGTTTGTCATATATGGCTTGTATCATTTTTAGGTAGGCCCCGTCTATGCCTGTTTTGTTAAGCCTTCATCATAAACGGGTGTTGAATTTTGTCAAATGCTTTTTCTGTGTCTATTGAGAGGATCATTTGGTCTTTGTTTTTGCTTCTATTTATGTGGTGAATTACAATTATAGATTTGCATATGTTGAACCATCCCTGCATCTCTGGGATGAACCCACTTGGTCATGATAGATTATTTTCTTGATAAGCACCTGGATTCAATTTGCTAGGATTTTATTGAGAATTTTTGCATCTATATTCATAAGAGAAATTGGTTTGTAGTTTTTTTTTGTTGTTGTTGTTCTTGTTGCATCCTTTCCTGGTTTTGGTATCAGAGTTACGTTGGCTTCATAAAATGTGTTGGGGAGGAATCCATCCTTCTCAATGTTGTGGAATAACTTTTGTAGGATAGGCACCAGTTCTTCTTTGTAAGTGTGGTAAAATTAGGGTGTGAAACTATCTGGTCTGGGGCTTTTCTTTTTGGGAAGGATTTTTATTGCTGTTTCAATTTCAGTTCTTCATATTGGTCTGTTCAGGAATTCTACTTCTGCCTGGTTGAGCCTAGGGAGGCTGTGTGTTTCTAAAAATTTGTCCATTTCCTCCACATTTTCCAGTTTGTGTGCATAAAGGTTTTTGTAGAATTCATAGATGATATCTTGTGTCTCTGTGGCATCAGTTGTAATTTCTCCTTTCATGTTCCTGATGGCGATTATTAGAGATTTTTCTTTTCTGCTTCTAGTTAGTCTAGCCAAAGGCACATCAATTTTGTTTATCTTTTCAAATAACAAACTTTTTGTTTTATTAATCTCCCATATGGTTTTCCTGTTGTCCATTTCATTTAGTTCTGATTTGATCTTATTGATTTCTCTCCTTCTGCTGAGTTTGGGGTCAGTCTGTTCTTCTTTCTCCAACTCTTTGAGTCTATTCATTAGGTTGTCTATTTGCAATTTTTCTGTCTTTTGGGTATAGGCATTTATGGAAATAAATTTTTGTCTCAGGACTGCTTTAGCTGTCTCCCTCAGATTTTGATGACTTGTGTCTCCTTTGTCATTTACTTTAAAGAATCTTTTGGGTGGGGGGAGGGGATGGGTGTATACCTACATGATGAGTGCGTTGCGCACCGTCTGGGGAATGGTCACGCTTGAATGTTCTTACTTGGGGGGATGGGGGCAGGGGGAGGGGATGGGTATATACCTACATGATGAGTGCATTGTGCACTCTCTGGGGAATGGACATGCTTGAAGCTCTGACTTGGGGGGATGGCGGTACGTGGGCAATATATATAACTTGAACTTTTATACCCCCATAATAAGCTGAAATAATAAAAAAAGAATCTTTTGATTTCTGTCTTGATTTCCTCATTTATAAAATAATCTTTCAGGAGAAGGCTGTTTAGCTTCCACGACTTTGAGTAGAAATGAGAATTTCTGCTAGGGTTGATTTCTACTTTTGTTCTGCTGTGATCTGAGAAGATGCATGGTATAATTTCTATTTTTAAAAATTTTTTAAGACATGCTTTGTGTCCTAGGATATGGTCAATCTTAGAGAATGTCCCATGAGCTGATGAGAGGAATGTATATTCAGTGGATTTTGGGTACAATGTCCTGTAAATGTCAGTTGGGCCCATTTGTTCTAGCATTCTGTTTAAGTCCATTATTTATTTGTTTATTTTCTGTTTGGAGGATCTGTCCTGTGCTGTCAGCAGGGTGTTGAAGTCTCCAGCTATTACGGTGTTGCTGTTTATCATTTGGTTTAGATGAAGCAGGATTTGCTTTATGAATCTGGGTGCACCTAAGTTGGGTGCATAAATATTAAGTATAATTATGTCTTCTTGTTGAACTGTACCCTTCACTATTATATGATGACCATCTTTGTCTTTCATTACTTTTGTTGATTTAAAAAGGAAGTTATCTGAAATTAAAACCACCACAAAAGCCTTCTTTTGGCTTTCTTTTCCTTGAAATATGAATTTCCACCCCTTTATTTTCAGTCTAAACGCATCATTGTAGGCTAGCTGAGTTTCCTGGAGACAGAAGATACTTGGCTTGTATTTTTTTATCCATTGGGGCAGTGTATGTCTCTTGAGGGGGGAGTTCAAGCCATTCACATTTATTGAGAGAACTGATAGGTGGGGCAGATTTGTGTTCATCCTGTTGGGTAGAACATCATTGCTATGTTTTCTCTCTTGAGCCATTGTGGTATCTGGCCTTTGATCTTTAGCTTTTGAGTAGTTTTACTTCATGAATGTTTCTTGTGCTGGTCCATGTGCAACTCTGTTTTGAGTACTTCTTAGAGGGCTGGTCTTATCTTGATGAATCCCCTCAGTCTTTGTTTATCTGAGAATGTCTTAATTTTTCCTTTGTATACAAAACTTAGCTTTGCTGGGTACAAGACTCTAGGCTGGGCATTATTCTGTTTCAGAAGAGTGAGAATGGGGCCCCAGTCTCTTCTTGCTTGTAAGATTTCAGTTGAGAAATTTGGCGTTATTTAGATGGGCTTTCCTTCATATGTTACTTGTTTCTTTCTCCTTACAGCTCAAAGAAAGGCCTCTTTCGTGGATATTTTGGTCAGTCTGATGACTGCATGATGTGGTGTCTTCCTATTTGCAATGAATCTCCCAGGGGCTCCTTTGGGCTTCTTGTACCTGTATATCTAGATTTTTAGCAAGTCCTGGGAAATTTTCCTCAATTATATCTTCAAATAGCTTAACCAACCCTTGCATATTATTTTCTTCACCCTCAGAAATGCCCATAACTCTCACGTTAGGCTTCTTCACATAATCCCACATTTCTGGCAGACTCTGATCTTTTCTCTTATTTCTTTGCTCTATCTCTGTGACTGACTTATTTAATTAGAAGGTGTTATCTTCGATCTCTGAGATTCTTTCTTCTGTTTGATCTACTCTGCTCTTGAGGCTTTCCACTGTGTTTTGTAGTTCCTTGAATAAATTCTTCATTTCCAGGAGTTTGGTTTGAGTTTTCTTTAATATTTTGATTTCTTTAGTGAACATTTTTTCCAAGTCCTGGATTTTTTTATGGTTTCTTTGTGTTGGTTATCCATTTTTTTCTTGCATATTGTTGAATTTTCATACAATCCATGTTTGAAATTTTTCTTCTATCATTTTAGTGTTCTGAATTTGGTTAATGTCCATTGCTAGAGAGCTGGTGTTCCTCTTTGGGAGTGTGCTTTCCATTTGATTCTTCGTACTTCCAGAGTTTTTTCACTGAGCCCTTCCCGTCTGGAGCAATGGTTGCTTCCCACCTTTCAGCTTTTGTTTGAAAAGTAACACGCCTTGTGCAGGCTCTGTTCCAGTGAATGCTGTAGGGGCAAGGCAGTTCACTGATGCTGCCTGACAGTCTAGGTGTGTTGCTTTCTCTGTCACTAGGGGGAGATGCTTATGTGTTGTTCAGGGTTCTTTTTTTTTTATTTCAGCATATTATGGGGGTACAAAAGTTTAGGTTACATATATTGCCCTTGCTCCCCACCCCCCGAGTCAGAGCTTCAAGTGTGTCCATTCCCCAGACAGTGCGCATCGCATTCATCATGTAGGTATATCCCCATCCCCTCCTCCCACCCCCATCCCCCCGAGTCAGAACATTCAAGTGTGTCCATTCCCCAGACAGTGCGCAATGCACTCATCATGTAGGTATACACCCATCCCCTCTCCCCACCCCCACCTCAGTCTGAAACCCGATTGGTGTTATTCCCAAATGTGCACTTAGGTGATGATCAGGGAAACCAATTTGCTGGTGAGTACATGTGGTGCTTATTTTTCCATTCTTGAGATACTTCACTTTTCTTTTCTTTTCTTTCTTTCTTTCTTTTTTTTTTTTTTTTTTTGAGACAGAGTCTCACTCTCTTGCCTGGGCTAGAGTGCTGTGGTGTCAGTCTAGCTCACAGCAACCTCAAACTCCTGAGCTCAAGTGATCCTTCTGCCTCAGCCTCCTGAGTAGCTGGGACTACAGGCATGTGCCACCATGCCTGGCTAGGTTTTTTCTATATATTTTTTAGTTTTCCAGCTAATTTTCTTTCTATGTTTAGTAGAGCCAGGGTCTCACTCTTGCTCAGGCTGGTCTTGAACTCCTGAGCTCAAACAATCCACCTGCCTCGGCCTCCCAGAGTGCTAGGATTACAGGCGTGAGCCACCATGCCCGCTCCCATTCACCTTTTCTTTTTCCTGCTTTTTGTGTCCCATGCTGAATCTCCATCAATTCACAATGCTGTTTTTGTGGGGGAGCAATCCACTCATGTGTAACCAACCGAGATCTAAGCCTTCCTCTCTGGGAGCAGGAATCCAGGGAGTTACCTCCACTCTGCTATATTTTCTCTGCAGAACACATTTTTAAAAGTGCATATTTGTCATTTACCAAGGTAGATTATAAGCTGGGCCATAAACAAGTCTCTATAGGTTTCAAGTGATTGAAATTCTACAGACATCTAGAAAAGCATAAAATACTTGAAAATTTCAAAACACATGGTGAAACAACCCATGGGTCAGGGGAAAAAAAATCCCAAGGAAAATGAGACAAGAATTTGAAACAAATGATAATAAAAACACAACATATTGAAATTGTGGGTTGCTGCTAAATCTTAGGGGGGAATTTATAACTTTTCATGCTTACATTAGGAAACAAGAAAAGTAAAGATCAATGATCAAAGCTTCTACCTTAGGAAGTTAGAAAAAGGTGCCAAATTCAATGCCAAACAAGCAGAAGAAAAGAAATAATGAAGACTGAAGTGGAAATTAATGATACATAAAACAGAGAATAGAGAAAAATCAGTAAAATGAAAAGCTGGGTCTTTGAAAACATCAATACAATTGCCAAATACTGTCTAGGCCTAAATTGACACAAGGAAAAAAACCTCTGTATAGTTCTGTAATCTATTGAAGAAACTGAATTCCTTTCTACAAAAAAGTTCCAGATTCAAATAGCTTTACTTAGGTGAGTTACGTTTAAGGAATAAGTGATATCTTTTCTACACAAATTCTTTCAGAAAACAAAGGACACATTTAATGAAGCCAGTATTGCTCTATCTAAAACCAGGTGAATATATTACAAAGGGGGGAAAAAGAAACAACTAAAGACCAACATCACTCATAAATAGACGTGCAAATCCTTTTTTTAGAACAGAAAGACAACTGTTTTATTACACATTTAAATCAGAATGTGATGTGCATCTCAGACAGCTGCTAAGAGATTGCAAAGAAAAAAGAAAAGTCACCTTAATTAGGTCTCAATTAGAAGACTTGACAGCACCATTTGTCATATATAGTTCACCCTAAATTCACCTGGTAATTGGCAAGGCCACCTGTGTTTGCTAGTTGATTATACTCAAAAGAAAAAAAACACTTTACATGTGTTCATGATAGAAGATATACATATTTTTAATTTCAGAATATTATGGGGGTACAAACATTTTGGTTACATATATTGCCTTTGCATCACCCAAGCCAGAGCTACAAGTGTGCCCATCCCCCAGTATGTTCTGCACCCATTAGTTGTGAATTTACTCATCCCTTCCACTCCCCCTCCCACCCGCCTGGCACCCAGTGAATATTACTTCCATGTGTGTACCCAAGTGTTGATCAGTTAGTACCAATTTGATGGTGGGTTCATGTGGTGCTTGTTTTTCCATTCTTATCATACTTCACTTCCAAGAATGGGCTCTAGCTCCATCCAGGATAACACAAGAGGTGCTACTTCACCATGGTTTTTTTTATGGCTGAGTAATACTCCATGGTATACATATACCACATTTTATTGAACCACTTGTATCGATGGACACTTGAGTTTTTTCCACATCTTTGCAATTGTGAATTGTGCTGCCATAAACATTCACGTGCAGATGTCTTTATTATAGAATGACTTTTTTTCCTTTGGGTACGTGCCTGGTAGTGGGATTGCTGGATCAAATGGTAGTGCTATTTTTAGCTATTTGAGATATCTCCAAATTACTTTCCACAGAGGTTGTACTAATTTGCACTCCCACTAGTAGTGTAAGAGTGTTCCTATTTCTCCACATCCATACCAGCATTTGATTTTCCTAAGTTCTATATAGATTCTTGTTATCAACCCTTTGTCAGATGTGTAACATGTGAATATGTTGTTGCATTCTGTAAGTTGTCTGTTTGTTCTAATGATAGTTTCCTTGGCTGTTCAGAAGCTTTTTAATTTGATCATGTCACATTTATTTATTTTTGTTGCTGCTGTGATTGCTTTGGGGGTCTTTATAAATTCTTTGCCTAGGCTGATGTGTATGAGTTTTCCTAACATTCTCTTCTAGAATTCTTAAGGTTGAGTTGTTTTTGGTTGAACTGTAGGAGTTTTTTATAGATTCCTTATTGTATATATGACTAAAAATTATATATATTTTTGAGACAGTCCCATTCTGTTGTCCAGGCTAGAGTACTGTGACATCACTCTAACTCACAGCAACTTCAAACTCCTGGGCCCAAGTGATCCTCTTGCCTCAGCCTCATGAGTAGCTGGGACTACAGGCGTGCATCACCATACCCGGCTAATATTTTCTATTTTTGGTAGAGATGGGTCTTGCTCTTGCTCAGGCTGGTCTCAAACTTTTGAGCTCAAGCGATCCTCCCACTTTGGACTCCCAGAGTGCTAGGATTACAGGCATGAGCCATCACACTCTGCCATGATTTAAAAATATTATCTCCCATGTTTTGGGTTGCCTTTTCACTCTCTTGATAGTGTCATTTTATACACAAAAGCTTTTAAGTCTGATATAGCCCCATTTATCTATTTTTGCTTTTGTTGCCTGTTGGTGTCATATTCAAGAAATCATTACTAAATCCAGTGTCATGAAGCTTTAGTGCTATTCTAAGGTCTTATATCATTAGCTCTTTTTGTTCATTTTTTTAAATTTCAGAATATTACGAGGATACAAATGTTTGGGTTACATATACTACCTTTGCCCCTCCCAAGTCAGAGCTTTAATCATGTATGTTTAGGTTCATTTTGAATTAATCTAATGTAAATATGGGTCTGACATGATTCTTTTGCATCTAGATATACCGTTTCTCCAGCATTGTTTGCTGAAAAGACTCTCCTTTCTACATTGAATAGTCTTGGTAAATTTTTTAAAAAACTCTGGTCATTTATATGGGTATTTATTTCGGATTTCTATTCTATTCCATTGGTCTATATGTCTGTCTTTATGCCAACACCACATTGTTTTTTATTACTGTAGCTTTGTAATAAGTTTTGAAGCCAGGAAGTTTGAATCCTCCAACTTTGTCCTTTCTCAAGATTGTTGTGGCTATTTGATTTGCTTTGAGATTATATATGAATTCTAGAATAAATTTTTCTATATCTTCAAAAAAAGTCATTGGGATTTTAATATGGATTATATTGAATCTGTAGATCACTTTGGGTAGTATTGCTATTGTAACACTGTCAAGTCTTCGAATTCATGTACATGGGTTATCTTTCCATTTGTTTACATCTTTTGAAATTTATTTCAAGAGATTCATTTTGTAGTTTTCAGTGTATAAGTTATTCGCTTCCTTGGTTAAGTTTATTTCTATGTGTTTTATTCTTTTGGATAGTACTATAAATGAAATTGTTTAATTGCATTTTTAATTATTCATTGCTAATGTATAGAGACCCAATTAATTTCTGTGTGTTGATTTTGTATCCTGTAACTTTGCTAATTTGTTTATTAGTGTTAGCAGGTTTTTTTTTTGTGGGATACTTAGGGTTTTATACATATAAGATTATGTCTTCTGCAAACAGATGTGTTTTACTTTTTCTTTTCCAATTAGGAAGGCTTTATTTATTTATTTTGCCTAATATCTCTGACTAGAACTTCCTATATTGCACTGAAGTGACAAAAGTGGACATCCTTCTCATATTCCTGATCTTAGAGGAAAAGCTTTCAGTTTTTCACCATTGAGTATGATGTTACCTCTGGATTTTTTTTATATATGGCCTTTATTATGATGAAGTATTTTTTCTCTTCCTAATACTTTGAGTGTTTTTGTTATAAAAATGTACCAAACTTCTTGAAATTAGTCAACTGAGATTCCGTATGTCTCAAAGCTTTTCTGTCCTTCATTTTCTCTATTACTACCTTCCTGTGTGTTCAGTCGATATTTTGCAGTGCCATATTTTGATGCCTTTATCATTTTCTGTATTTACATTTTAGAGATATTTTCTTTGTGGTTATCATGGGGTTCCATATAATATTCTAAAGTTTTAACAATATTTTGTATTTCTCCCAAGTTAACTTCAGTTGAATGTGAAAACTTGTTGAAGGCTCATCTAACTCTTTATGTTGTAGATATCACATATTAAATCTTTATATATTGTGTACCCATTAACATAGATTTATAATTATTTTTATGAATTTTTCTTTTAAATATGATAGAAGCAAACAGTGGAATAGAAACCAAAATTACAAATAATACTGTTTTTTATACTTGTCTATGTATTTTCCTTTACTAGAGATCATTATATCTTTATATGGCTTTAAATTGCTATCTATCATCCATTCATTTAAACCTAAAAAACTTCCTTTAGCATTTCTTGTAGGACATGTCTAATGGCAATAAATTCTCAGCTTTTATTTATCTCAGAATGTCTTAATTTCTTTCTTTCTTTTTTTTTTTTTTTTGAAACAGAGTCCCTCTCTGTTGCCCAGGCTAGAGTGAGTGCCGTGGCATCAGCCTAGCTCACAGCAACCTCAAACTCCTGGGCTTAAGCGATCCTACCGCCTCAGCCTCCCGAGTAGCTGGGACTACAGGCATGCACCACCATGCCCGGCTAATTTTTTCCCATATATATTTTAGTTGGCCAGATAATTTCTTTCTATTTTTAGTAGAGACGGGGTCTCGCTCTTGCTCAGGCTGGTCTTGAACTCCTGACCTTGAGCGATCCACCCACCTCGGCCTCCCAGAGTGTTAGGATTACAGGTGTGAGCCACCGCGCCCGGCTGGAATGTCTTAATTTCTTCCTCACTTTGGCAGGGTAGTTTTTCCAGAAGTAGAATTTTAGTTGACAGGATTTTTTCTTGTGATACTTTAAATATATCATCCTATTGCCTTCTGGCCTCCAAGATTGCTGCTGAGAAATCTGTTGATAATCTCATTCAAGATGGCTGTACATGACCCACCACTTTTCCTTGCTGCTTTCACAATTACCTTTGCCTCTATCCTTCAGAAGTTTGATTGTAGTGTATCTCAGTGTGAGTCACTTTGGGTTTATCCTAGTTGGAATTTGTAGAAATTTATAGATTTGTAGGTTCATGTATTGCCTCAAATTTGGGAATTTTTCAGCCATTATGCCTTTAAATAATCTTAGGGACATGTTTTCTCTATCCTCTCCTCCTGAGAGTCCCATAATACATATATTAGTCCTCTTGATGGTATCCCATAAGATTCTGTAGCCTCTGTTCACTTTTATTATTTTTTCTTTTTGCTCCTTGGATGTGATAATTTCAATGTGTTGTCTTAAGGTTTGTTCATTCTTTCTTGTAACTCAAATGTGCTATTGAACTCCTCTAGAAAATTTTTTATTTCTGTTGTTATACTTTTTAGTTCCAGAATTTCTGTTTGGTTCCAAATTTATACTCTCTGTCTCTCTATTAATGTTCTCATTTTGTCCGTGCATTATTTTACCAACGTTCTACAATGATTTGTCCATGTTTTACTTTAGCTCTTTGAACTTAAAGATGGTTGTTCTGAAGAGTTTGTCCCGTAAGTCCAATGGCTGGGCTATCTCAAGGATGGTTTCTGTTCATTTATTTTGATCTTATGAATGGGATATACTTTCCTATTTCTTTGTATGCCTTTTGATTATTTTGTTGCAAACTGGGCACTTGAATATTATAATGTGGTAACTCTTTAACTCAAATTCTACCCCTTTCCTAGGCTTTGCTGAGCTGATTTTGCTTTTCTGTTTTTGAAGACTATAATGGTTTATTTGTTTAGATCTTTTCCCCACATTATTTTCAAAAAACCTGTATTCCTCTTTGGGTGTGGTCATTGAAGTCTCTCTTCCTTTAGCTCATGTTTAGCTAGTGGTTTTTTTTTTTTTTTTTGAGACAGAGTCTCTCTCTGTTGCCCAGGCTAGAGTGAGTGCCGTGGCGTCAGCCTAGCTCACAGCAACCTCAAACTCCTGAGCTCAAGGGATCCTCCTGTCTCAGCCTCCCGAGTAGTTGGGACTACAGGCATGCACCACCATGCCCGGCTAATTTTTTCTATATATATTTTTAGCTGTCCATATAATTTCTTTCTATTTTTAGTAGAGATGGGGTCTCGCTCTTGCTCAGGCTGGTCTCGAACTCCTGAGCTCAAACGATCTGCCCACCTCGGCCTCCCAGAGTGCTAGGATTACAGGCGTGAGCCACCGCGCCCGGCCTTAGCTAGTGTTTTGATGGCAGTTTTCTTGTATGTCTTGAGCAAATACTTTTTCATTCTTTTCAGGTAACTCTGGGATAGAGCACTTGAACACTTAGCCAGGCTTGCACTGAAACTCGGGATCAGCCTGAGGTAAAAATGTAGGGTCTTCTCTGGGTCTTTTATGGTCATGTGTATTGCCCTGGGCATGTGTGTGACTCGAAATTTCCCTGTACACATGAGTGCTTTTGAATGTCCTCATTGCCCAAAGAATCTTTCCCAGAATTTTTTCTTGGGGCTTAGGCAGTCTAATTCTATGTTTGAAACACAATCTTTTGTCCCAAGGACCTGTAGGTTGTTAGTTTGCTTTGCAGTGTTTTTGCAATGCCCAGTGCTTTTCAGGCTGAGTTCCAAGTTAGACAAAACAAAGGTCAACACCTTGCATCACCCCTTCAGGTAACCCCCCAAATTGTTACAACAGATATACTCAATAATTTGTGAATTGGATGCGCTCTGCTCCCTCTGGAACCAGGGACTAAGGTGCCACACTGTGAACACATGCCACCACCAATTTAAGATTGCCTCCAGAAAGGGTGGGAGTGGGTCAAGGGCAAGTAAAAATATTACAACATTTTCCTAGTGTTTTCAAGATTACTTTTTCTTGTTTAGGCATTTGCTGTAAATAGTTGACTATTTTCCAGAGTCTTGACAAGATTGACCTGACAGTTACTGTTTGTTTTTCTATAATTCTACAGAGGAATGATAGCTTAGAGTTGTCTAATTATGATGTAATTCTCTCTTAAAAAAAATAGGCATATAGTTATAGGCCCTCTGAGCACTGTTTTAGGTGCATCCCATAAGTTTTGGTATGTTGTGATATGATTTTCATTCATATCATTTTCATTCATATCAAAGTATTTTCTAATTTACCTTGTGATTTCTTCATTGCCACATTGATCATTTTATTTTATTCTATTTTATTTTTATTTATTTTTTGAGACAGGCTCACTTTGTTTACTGGCTAGTGTGCAGTATTGCAATCACAGCTCACTGTAACCCCAAGCTCCTGGGCTTAAGCAATCCTTCTGGCTCAGACTCCCGAGTAGCTAGGACCACTGGCCTGCATCACTAATGCTTTTTATTTTTTGTAGAGATGGGGTCTTTCTATGTTGCCCAGGCTGGTATTCAGCTCCTGGCCTCAAGTGATCTTCCTTCCTGGGTCTCCCAAAGTGCTAAGATTACAGGCATGAACCACTGCACCTGCCTCATTTAATTCAAGTAATTAATTTATTTGTTTAGATTTAGACTCCTGATCCATTGACCATTTTAGAATATTTTTCAGGTACCACATATTTATAATTTTTCCTAGTTTCTTTCTGTTATTACTTTCTAATTTCATTGCTTTTGATGAAAACACAGTTTATATTACTTTAATCATTTTAAATTTATTGACATTTGTTTCATTACCTACTATATGGTCTATCCTGGAGAATGTACTATACGAACTTGATGAGAATTTGTGTTCTGTTGGCTTTGGGTATAATGTTCAATAAATGTCTGTTAAGTCTATTTGGTTTATACTGCTGTTCAAATCTTCTATTTCCTTGTTGATTTCTGGCTTAGCTCTTCTATGCATTATTGAGAGTGGAATATTGGAGTTTCCTACTATTATTGTTCAATTGTCTATTTCTTCCTACATTTCTGTTGTTTTTACTCCATGAATGTTGGTGTCTGTTCTTGGCAGGATATATGTTTATAATTGTTATGTCTTTGATGAAGTGACCATTTTAGCATTATAAAATGTCCCTTTTTACTTTAAGTAACATATTTTTGTTTTAAAATCTATTTGTCTGATATTATTATAGTCATTCCAGCTTTCTTGTAGTTGTTGTTTACATGATATGTCTTTTTCTATCTTTTTACTTTCAATCCATCTGCATCATTGACTCTAGTGTTCTTCCTATAAGCTGCACACAGTTGGATCTTCTTTTTCCATCCAGTCTTATTACATCTGCCTTTTGATTGAAATATTTAATCCATTTCAATTCACTTGTTGCTATTATTGATATAGTGGGATTTTGAAGCAAAGCCCTGCCATCTCCCAGATAACTACTCTCCTTTTGAGAAAGGGCTTTTGGCTTGCTGCTGCACCTTAGCAGAGATTGAACGCTTACCCATAAACCACCAAGTTGCCGTGGGACCTGAGCTGCCCATGATGAATTCGGTATTGTCTGACCTTCCAGGACACAAAGTTGGGCATGCACAACAGCACTTCATCATGAAATGTTTGTGGTGTATACGAGATCTGGCCTGAGCCAGCTCTGAAGGCATAAGTTATGCAAGGAAATGGCCCAATGCCCACAGTCTTCACTCTTGCTGCATCACCTTCTTCCTCCCAGCTTGCACTTCTAGCCTCAGGGTGGACTTTCCTGTGATCAGGTGATTGAGGTAGGGAAAACTAGGGCTGGTTTATAGATGGCTGCACAGATCTACCAGGCACCACCCAAAAGTGGAGGGCCACATCACAGCAGCCCCTCTCTGGGACATCCCTGAATGACATGTGTGAAGGTAAACCTTGTAGGTGGGGAGAGCATTGAGAAGTGCACCTGGTTGTTCAAGGGCTTTGACCAATAGTTTGGCTGGATGATCATGGACTTAGTAAGAGCTGACTGAAAAATTGGTGACAAGGAAGTCTGGAGAGGAAGTATGTGGACAGACCTCTCTGAATGGGCAAAAATATAAAGATATGTCCCATTGAATGCTTAACTAAATGGTGACTTCAGCAGAGGAGTATTTTAATAACCAAGTGGATATGATGACCAGTTATGTGGATATGATTTAGCCTCTTTCCCCAGCCACCTTGTCACTGTACAATAGGCTCATGAACAAAGTGGCCATTATGGCAGGTATGGAGGTTATGCATGGGCTCAGGAACACAGTGGAAGTCTGGCTATACCTACTGATGAGTGTTCCATCTGCGAGCAGCAGAGACCAATAGTGTCCCCACATGGCAGTATTCCCTGGGGTGATCAGTCGGCTGCCTGTTGGCAGGTTCATTACATTGAACCACTTCCATCATAATGGAACAGACTTCTATTCTTATTTGTAATAATAGATAGTTGCTCATTACCTGGCTTCAAGTTATATTACAAGGCTATAGTAACCAAAAAAGCATACTACCAGTATAAAAGTAGAGACATAGACTAATGGAACAGAACAGAGAACCCAGAAGTAAAACCATGGAGCTATGACCAACTGATCTTTGACAAAGCAGACAACAACATACACAGGGGAAAGGAAATCCTACTTAACAAATGGTACTGGAAAAATTGGATACCACATGTAGAAGAATAAATAAAACAGGACCTCTATTTCTCACCATATGCAAAAATTAATTCAAGATGGATAAAAGACTTAAATATAAGGCATGAAACCATAAAAATTCTAGAACAAAACATAGGGAAAACTCTTCTAGACATTGGTCTAGGCAAAGAATTTATGACTAACACTCAAAGGCAAATACAGCAACAACAGAAGTAAATAAATGGGACTTAATGAATTAAAATTCTTCTGCATAGCAAAGGAAATAATCAACAAATAACCTACAGAATGGGAGAAATATTTGCAAACTGTACATTCAACAAAGGGCTAATATCCAGAATGTACAAATAATTTAAACAAATCAGCAAGAAAAACAAACAACCCCATGAAAAAGTAGGCAAAAGACATGAACAGAAGTGTTTCAAAAGAAAATAGGAAATGGCCAAAAAACATATGAAAAAATGCTTGACATCACTAATCATCAGGGACACGCAAATTAAAACCATACTGAGATACCACCTTACCCCTATCAGAATGGCCATTAATAGTAGGTCATTAAATATGAAATGTTTGATTTTGAATCAAAAGTTTAGTTTATTATATCTCAAACAAGAAAAAGAACAATTAATCAAAGTATGCACCTAAACTATCGACACAGTTTTTCCATCTTAACAGTAGCTTGTTTATGCCAGCAGCAAAGAAGCCTGGGGAGCAAGTGGTGTTGAAATCACAAAAGGTGTTTTTCACAGCTTGTTGAGAATTGAATATTTTCCTTGCAAGAAGTGGTCCAAAGCCTGGAAGAAGTGGGAGTCAGTTGGTACAAGGTCTGGTGAATACAGTGGATGACACAAAGTTTCCATGTCCAGCTTCTGTAGTTTGAGCAGTGCTGTTTTTGCAACATGTGGTCTTGCAAATGGCTTGGCCTGTCTCTACTGACCAATCTTGGCTGTTTAATAGTAGTCATCCTCATCATTTTGTCCAATGGGCTGCAGTAGACATGTACTGTCATTGACCAGGTTTCATGAAGCTGTAGTGGATAATAGCAGCACTGGACCACCAAACAGACGCCATTAGCTTTTTTTGATGACTATTTGGTTTTGGACTGTGTTTTGGCACTTCACCATTATCTAACCATTGTGCTGAACACATGCGATTGTCAAAAAGAATCCATTTTTCATCACACGTGACAATACAGTATAGAAATAGTTCACCTTTATGTCATGACAGCAAAGAAAGGCAAGCTTCTAGATGAATTCTCTTCTGATGCTCATTTAAGTCATGTGGTACCCATCTATCCAGCTTGTTTACCTTGCTGTTTGCTTCAAACATTCCAATATTGTTGGAATAGTAATATCAAACCTTGCTGCTAATTCATGAGTAGATTGAGATGGATTCGCTTCCACTACAGCTTTCAGCTCATCATTATCGACTTTGGTCTCAGGTTGCCCACGTGGCTCATTTTCAGGATTAAAGTCACCAGAACCAACTTCTCTAATCATCGATGTAATGTGCATTCATTAGCCACATTCTTCCCAAACACTTGCTTGATACTTTTTTTTAAAGGGAAGAATAACAACATTTATTATTTCTTTTTATTTCAGCATATTATGGGGATACAAATGTTTAGGTTACATATATTGCCCTTGTCCTCCCTCCCCCACTCTGTGGAAAGCAATATGGAGGTACCTCAAAGAAATACAGGTAGATCTAACATTTGATCCAGCAATCCCATTACTGGGCATCTACCCAAAAGAACAAAAGACATTGTATAAAAGAGACATCTGCACTCGAATGTTTATAGCAGCACTTGCTTGAAATTTTGAGCTGTCTGTGCTGCATTGGTTCCATGATGGAACTCATATTTAAAAATAACAAATTTTTGGCCTACACATGGTTTCACAAAAATTGCTCTAAAAATAAATTTGAAAGATAATCACAAACTAAAACAAGCATTTGAAAGAATGAGGATGTACCTCCACAGTAAAAAACCCCAAGAAGTGTCAAAGTGAAATGTCAGCGATATCAACTGATCAACTGTCAAACTTAGTACTTAAGGAAATGGGACATTTCATATTTAAAAAGTCAAAAAAACAATAGATGCTGATGTGGATGCAGAGAGATAGGAGCACTTATACACTATTGGAGGGACTGCAGGTTAGTACAGCCTATATGGGAACAATATGGAGATTCCTCAAAGAAATAAATGTCAACTTATTATTTGATCCAGCTATTCCACTGCTGTTCCAGCTATTCCACTGCTGTTCCAGATATTCCACTGCTGGTTATCTACCCAAAGGAAAATAAGTCACTTTATCAAAAAGACACCTGCACTCAAATGTTTACTGCAGCACAATTTACAATTGCAAAGATGTGAAATCAACATAAATGCCCAAGATTCATGAGGGTATAAAGAAAATGTGATATATATATATATACACATACACACACATACCATGGAGTACTACTTAGCTATAAAAAGGAATGAAATAATGAGACCATTATCCTAAATGAAGTACCTCAGGAATGGCAAAACAAACACCACATGTACTCTCTAATAACTGGGAGCTAAATAATGGTGCACATGAGCACAAAGAGGTGTAAAGAACATTGGAAGCCAAGAAGGGGGAAGGGTGGGAGGGGGTGAGGCATGAAAACTTACTTATTGGGTACAATGAACACTATTCTGGTGATTAGCACACTAAAGGCCCTGACTTAAGCATTATACAAGCTATGCATGTAACAAAAACATGTGTATTCCCTTAATATTTTGAAATAAAAAAAGCACAAAAATTAAAAAATGAATTTTCTACAAGAAGCACATCTAAAACATAATGATATCAGTCAAATAAAACAAAAATATGAAAAAAGATATATTATGAAATTTATAACCATAAAAATCATGTTATAACTAATATAACTATTAGTTGTATTAATATCTAAACCTCAAAACTATAAATAAATAGGGTAACATCATAAAAATAAAAGAATCTATTCATAAAAGAGAGATAATCAAGTTTATATTGCTCAATAATATGGCTTCTATTTTTCTATTGTTTGAGCACTATTCCATGCCTGGCACTGTTCTAGATACTTGTTAACATTGAAAAAAACCAAAATCTTTTGTCTCATGTAATTTGAATTCTAGTAGGATGAGAAAGTTCATAAAAATAATCAGGATAAGTGGAAAAAGTATATAGTATATTAGAAAAGGATAAGTGCTGCAGAGAAAGTAACGTAAGTCAAAGGTATCAAGAAGCTGTGATGTTAGTTGAGACATTGAATGCAGGCCTCAGTAAGAAGACATTTGGGCAAAGACGTTAGGGCTGATGGGACTGAGCCATGTGGAAATGGCAGTCAGGCAGTAGTAAGCCAGGAGGGCTAGGGGCAAAAAGGAAAGCAGTGGGGCTGGGAAGAGTCGTAGGAAGTCGTGCCCAGCAAGGCAGTGGAGTTTCCACCTAAGCAACAATGACTACTTGATCTCACAAGGCTGACTTCTGCCCCCACTTCCTATACTGCTCTTTGCAGTGTCACCAGTTATCTCTCTTTATGTTGCCAATATCAGTCGGACTTCTCAACCTTTTTGTTAATTGTTATCTCTGCAGGGTGTGACATACTTGACCTCCCCCTGCTGCTTATAAATGTCTTGGATCCAGCGCAAGAGTTAGACAGTTGAGAAATTAAGGGGAAGAAGATCATAAAAGTCCACACAAAACCACTGTAGCCAGTTTCTACCATAAATTGCATTGTTAAAGCATCCAGCGTGACACAAAGCCCCCTGGCAAACAAAGACACTCCTATCAGGCATGACATTCTGAGGGCTTAGTGATCACCTCCCAGAAGCCAAGGGCAAACAGCAGACCTGTTTTGGGGAAGCTTAAATTCTTTAATACATACCAGTTAACACCTCATTCCTCAGTTTCCTTTCCTGACTCTCTCTTACTTCACCTCAAAATGCTGGAGATATTCAGAGCATTCTCCCAGTCCTCGTTCTCTTCTCTATATATGCTCTCCCCGTTGATGATTTCAGTCTCCTGTCACTTAACATATTGCTTGTTGATTACTTTCTACTTTTTAGTGTAAGTCTACATTCACATTGAGACCATTTTATGGCCTGGGATAAGGTCTAGCCCAGAAAATGTTTCATCTGTGATTGAAAAGAAATGTGCATTCTGCCACTGTCAGTTAGGTCAGGTTGATAGTATTGTTCATCTTCTACATCGTTGTTGATTTTCTGTCTAGTTGTTCTATCCATTGTTGAGAATTAGGTTACTGAAGTCTCCAACTCTTATTACTGAATTTTTTACTTTTCCTTTTAATTCTATACATTTTTCCCTTCATGTATTTTGGGTCTCTGCTGATAGATGCTTGTTTATAATTGTTATAGCTTTGTGATTAACTGACCCTTATATAATTGTCAAACTAACTATCAAACAGAAAGAGGCTATCTAAAAGAAAATATTTATTCAGGAATAGGGCATTGCAATGGAATACACATGAATAATAAACTATGTGTCTATCCAACAAGGTAAAAGACAAAATCAAGAGGATCACATTGTTTTGAGATAAATATCCTTGACTAAGAGGATCAATAAGAAGGTGACACCTGTCCAAGGCTGGACAGGCAGTTGCTTAGCAAATGGCCTTACAGAAGTATTTTTTGTGTAGGGTTGTGATGGCTTTTGTGCAAGGTGGCAGTTGCAGTCTTTTGTGATACTTTCCATTACCAGATGTTTATGCATGAGAACCCTTCTCTTTGTGGCCTTCACTGGCTCAATTTGTCAGAGTTTTCTTTAACACAAGTGACTCCATTTTGATTCTGACAATTTTCACATAATTATGAAACATGCCTCTTTCTTTTTTTTTTTTTTTTAGCATGTTCGTTGTCTTAAAGTCTATTTTATCTGCTATTATGATGGTTACTATTTGCATGGTATATCTTTTTCAATCCTTTTACCTTTTCTATCCATTACTTTCAACTAATTTGCCTTTAAGTCTAAAATGTGACTTTTGTTGACAACACAGTTGGATTATTTTTTAACCCTCTGCCAATCAGTCTTTTAATTAGAAACTTTAATCCATTTACACTTAATGTAATTATTGCTACTGTTGAATTCACATCTTTCATTTTTCTATTTGTTTTCTATATGTCTCATGTTTTTTGTTTTCCTGTTTTTCCCTTCCAGCCTTTTTGTGTGTGTGTGTGTGTGTGTGTGTGTGTGGAATAGATATCTTTTATTGTATCATTATTTACATACATTTTTTATTTTCTTTGTTATTGCTCTAGGGATTACAATATGGACATTCATTTATCACAATATGCTTCAGATTAATACAAAGTTAATTCTACTAAAACACAAATATTTTGTTCATTATAGCTTCATTTTCTCCCTCTTTCTTTGGCAATAACATATATTATATATTTGTGAGTCTGCCAAATAATATACTTTCATAATTATCGGCACTCATCCTCAATCAAAACCTTAAGAGGCATCCTTAACACCTCCCTCTCCCTCAGCCTCCTGTCTAATCAACTACTAAGACCTATTTATTCTACCATCTAAACAATCTCAAATTTATCTACTTCTCCCCACCTCTACTGCTGCCATCCTATTATGAGCCTTGCCTTAAATGACACCAAACTTTTCCAGTTTTTCTCCTATAGTATACCTACACCTGCTCTCCCTGTGACTTTATTTCTCTCTATCTGGCTTCCCAAAATGCTGGAGTTCCTCAAGATTCAGTCCTATGTTCTTTATTCCTCTTGCTATAATCTGAACCTTCTCCCTAGGCTAACTCATCCTCACTCATCGTTGAGAAACTAGAGAAAGCAAATGCTCCATAGCAATTCCAAGTGAGTTTCTGTAATGTAACGGTTATCACGTTTGCCTGACACAGCAAGTTCAGGCTGCAGTGAAAGCCAATCTGCCACTTGGTACTTAACAATCAACAGATTAGATTCAGTATTGTCTCAGGGATACTGAATAGACCTTCTAAAAAGCTCCAATAAATAACTCATACAAAGAATCCCAGGGGTTTAGTGCAATGTCACAGTCCCATATGCTGATAAATATTTTCCTTTTGAAAAACAAATCCTCGACTGTTAATGGGCCCCTGATTGTGGGACACTAATTATGTCACCTGAGATGCCTATCACAAGCTCAGTACTGTCTTATCAAGTTGGGTGAGAGCAGCAGTAGCAATTCTTTATCAACTGGAGATGGGATGTATAAGATTAAACTCCAGCAAGTACAGATTCACAAGTAATTTGCATGAGTATGAGGTATAGGGTCTCATAGCACTTGCTCCTGCTGCATTGCTTTACTTTCGTTTTTTAAATTTTTTTTATTGATATATAATAATTGTACATATTCATGGAGTACATGTTATATTTTGATAGAAGCATATAACATATAATGATCAAATCAGAGTAATTGGGACATGATTCACCTGAAACATTTACCATTGCTTTATGTTGGGAACATTTGAAAACTTCTAGCTATTCTGAAATATAATAAATTATTGTTAACTATAGTTGCCCTATTGAACACTAGAACTTTTTCCTTCTATTTAACAGAATTACCCCTTCACCAAAACCTCTTCATTACTGCTTGCCACCACCCTTACCAATCTCTAGTGGCCACCGTTCTACTCACTACCTCCTTGAGATCAATTTTTTTTTAGGTCCCATATATGAGCGTGAAAATGCAATATTTGTCTTTCTTGTGCCTGGTTTATTTCACCTAAAACAATGTCCTCCAGATCCATCTATGTTTCTGCAAATGACAAAATTTCCTTCTTTTTCATGGTTAAATAATATTCCATTGTGTACATACACCACATCTTTTTTTATCCATTCATCCCTTGATAAACACTTAAGCTGATTCCACATTCTAGTCATTGTGAATAATGCTGCAATAAACACTGAAGTGCAAATATCTTCTGGATACATTTTATGTCTTTGCCTCACCCAAGCTAAGTGTAGAGGCATGCCCTTCCCCTCTACAATGCTCACCGTGTCTGTGACCATTAGTTGTGAGTTTGCCCCCTCAACCCCCTAATCCCTGGAGAATATTACTACCCTGTGTGAGCACCATAGTGTTGATCAGTTAGTACCAATTTGATGGCAAGTACATGTGGAGACTATTCCTTCCATCTTGTGATACCTCACTGTGGATAATGGGCTCAAGCTCAATCCAGGAAAATATAAGAGGGGCTAGATCACTGTAGTTTCTTATAATTGAGTAATATTTCATTGTATACAAATTTTAGTAATCTTACTCCTGAATTGATGGGCACTTGGGTTGTTTCAATATCCTTGCAATAGTGAATTGTGCTGCCATAAACATTTGGGTAGAGATGTATTTATTACAGAATGTCTTTTGCTCTTTTGGGTAGATGCCTAATAGTGCTATTGCTGGATTGAATGGTATTTCTATTTTTAGCTCTTTGAGGTATCTCCAGATTCTTTTCCACAGAGGCTGCACCAATTTGCAGTCCCACCAGCAGTGTAAAAGTGTACTTGTCTTTCCACATCCTCGCTAGCATTTGTTGTTTTGGGATTTTTTTGATAGAGGCCATTCTCACTGGGGTTAGGTGATATCTCATTGTGGTTTTGATTTGCATTTCTCTAATGATTAGAGATGTTGAGCATTTTTTATATGTTTGCTGGCCATTATGCTGTCTTCTTTTGAAAAGTTTCTGTTCGTTTTCTTTGCCCATTTATTGATAGAGTTGTTTGAGTTTTTTCTTGTTGATTTTTTTAAGTTCTAGATAGATTCTTGTTGTCAGCCCTTTATCAGATGTGTAGAGAGCAAATATTTTCTCCCATTCTGTAGGCTGTCTATTCACTCTAATGATAGCTTCTTTGGCTGTGCAAAAGCTTTTCAATTTGATCAGATCCCATTTATTTATTTTTGTTGCTGCTGTGATTGGTTTGGGGATCTTCATCAAAATTTCTTTGCATAGGCCAATGTCAGAAAGGCTCTTCCCAACATCTTCTTGTAGAATTCTTAAGGTTTCATGCCTTAGGTTTAAGTCTGTTATCCATCTTGAATTGATTTTTGTAAGAGGTGAGAGGTGGGGATCCAGTTTCAATCTTCTGCATGTATCTTTCCAGTTTTCCCAGCACCATTTATTGAAAAGAGATTCTTTTCCCTGGTGTATATTTTTGTCTGCTTTGTCAAAGATTAGATTACCATATGCAGATGGTTTCATCTCTGGATTCTCAGTCCCATTCCAAAGGTCTATGTCTCTATTCTTGTGCCAATACCATGCTGTTTTAGTTACTATAGCCTTGTAGTACAACTTGAAGTCTGGTAGACTGATACCTCCTAGTTTGTTCTTTTCACTTAAGATTGATTTTGCTATACAAGGTCTTCTCTGGTTCCATACAAAGCATAGAATTATTTTTTCTAGATCTGTAAAGAATGATGATGGTACTTTGATAGGGATTGCATTAATTCTGTAGATCACTTTAGGTAGTATGGACATTTTAACAATATTGATTCTACCAATCCCTGAGTAAGGTAGATTTTTCCATCTGTTTACAACTTCTATAATTTATTTTCTTAGTGTCTCGTAGTTTTCCCTGTATATATCTCTCACATCTTTCATTAAATATATTCCTAGGTATTTAATTTTCTTTGAGGCTATTGTGAAAGGTATTGCATTTTTTAATTGAAATTCGGCTTGACTGTTATTGGTGTATATGAATGCCTGTGATTTGTGTGTATAGATTTTGTGTCGTGAGACTTTACTGAATTCATTTATCATTTCTAGGAGTCTCTTGGTTGATTACTTGGGGTTTTCTAGATATAATATAATATCACTGGTAAAGAACAAGAGTTTGATCTCACCTGCCCCCATCTGGACACACTTAATACCCCTCTCTTGTCTAATTGCTCTAGCAATGACTTCCAACACTATGTTGAATAGAAGAGGAGATAGTGAGCAACCTTGTCTGGTTCTTGTTTTAAGTAGAAATGGTTTCAATTTTTCCCCATTCAATATGATATTGGCCATGGGTATGTTATAAATGGATTTGATAATTTTAAGGTATGACCCATCTATGCCTATTTTGTTCAGAGTTTTTATCATAAAGGTGTGCTGGACTTTGTCAAATGCTTTTTCTGTGTCTATTGAGAGAATCATATGGTCTTTGTTCTTGCTTTTATTTATGAGGCAAATTGCATTAATAGATTTGTGTATGTTGAACCAGCCTTGTATCCCTGGAATAAAGCCCACCTGGTCATGGTGAATTATTATTATTTTTTTTTTATGTGCTGCTGAATTCAATTTGCTAAAAATTTGTTGAGGATTTTTGCATCTATATTCATAATGGATATTAGTCTGTAGTTTTCTTTTTTTGTTGTGTCCTTTCCTGGCTTTGGTATCAAGGTGATATTGGCTTTGTAGAATGAGGTATGAAGGATACCATCTTTCTCAATGTTGTGGAATAATTTCTGTAGAATAGGTATGAGTCCTTATTTGTATGTTTGGTAAAACTCTGAAGTGTAGCCATCTGGTCTGGGACTTTTTCATTTTGGGAGGTTTTTAATTGCTGCTCCAATTTCCAAGCTTGAGATTGGTTTCTTCAGAAATTCTGTAATCTCCTGGGTGAACTTAAGGAGATTGTAAGTTTCCAGGAATTTTTCCACTTCCTCCTTATTATGTAGTTTTTGGGCATATAGGTTTTTATAGTAATCAAAAATAATGTTTTGTATTTCTGTGGTATCTATTGTGACCTCTCCTTTTTCATTTTTAATTGAGTTTATTAGTGTCCTTTCTCTTTGAATTCTTGTCAGTCTGTCAAGAGGGCTGTCAATTTTGTTTATCTTTTTGAAAAACCAGCTTTTGGTTTTGTTGCTCTTCCATATAATTCTCTTGTTCTCAATTTCATTTAGTTCTGGTTTGATCTTAGTTATTTCTTTTCTTCTACTAGGTATGGAATTAGTTTGCTTTTCCTTTTCCAATTCCTTGAGACTAGTTGTTAGATTGTTTATTTTTGAGCCTTCTGTTTTTTTGGATGTGAGAATTTATTGCTATTAGTTTTCCTCTCAGGTATGCTTTTGCTGTATCCCACAGGTTTTGATAACTTGTTTCTCCATTATCGTTTAGTTTGAAGAAACTCTTGATTTCCTTCTGTATTTCCTCTTTGACCCAAAAGTTATTCAACAATAGATTGTTTAATTTCCATGACTTTGTGAGGTGGTGAGTATTTCTGTTGGAGTTGAACTCTAATTTTATACCACTGTGATCAGAGAATATGCATGGAATAATTTCTATTTTTTTGAATTTGTTGAGATCTGATTTGTGGCCTAGTATGTGATCAATTTTGGAGAAAGTTCTGTAGGCTAATGAGAAGAATGTATATTCAGCTTTATTTGGGTGGAATGTTCTGTAGAGACCTGCCAGACCCTTTTGTTCTAGAGCTCCATTTAAGTCCATTATTTCTTTGCTTATTTTCTGTTTGGAAGATTTGTCCAGTTCATTCAGTGGGGTATTGAAGTCCCCTGCTATTATGGCATTATTGTTTATCTTGCTATTTAGATCTGACAAGGTTTGCTTTATGTAACTGGGTGCTCCTGAGTTGGGTGCATAAATATTAAGAATTGTTCATTCTTCTTGTTGGATCTTCCCTTTCACCATTATATAGCGGCCATCTTTGTCCTTTTTTACTTTTGCTATTTTAAAGCTTATGTTATCTGAAAATAGTATAGCTACCCCTGCTTTCTTTGGACTTCCATTTTCCTGGATGATAGTTTTCCAGCCCTTTACCTTGAGCCTGAAAGCATCTTTGTGGGTTTGATGTGTTTCCTGTAGACAGCAGATACTAGGCTTGTGGAGTTTTATCCACTCTGCCAGTCTATGTCTCTTCAGAGGGCAGTTTAAGCCATTCACATTTATTGAGAGCATTGAAATTTGAGGTAGATTTCCATTCATATTGTTGGGTGAAATCCTGTTATTTTGTTTTACTCCTTGAGCCATCATGAAGTCCTAGTTCTAGCTTTTAACTCTTGAATGCTTTTACTTTGAAGAGTATCTATTGCACTGTCTGGTGTGTAATCAGGTCTGAGAACTTCCTGTAGGGCTGGTCTGGTCTTTGCAAATTCCATCAGTGATTGCTTGTCTGGGAAGAACTTTATCTCTCCCTCATAGATGACACTTAATTTTGCTGGATAAAGAATTCTAGGCTGAGCATTTTCCTGTTTTAGAAGATTAAGGATAGGCACCCAATCCCTTCTGGCTTGTAAAGTTTCAGTTGAGAAATCTTCAGTTAGCCTGATAGGCTTTCCTTTGTAGTTTATTTGTTGTTTTCATCTCACTACTTGGAGAATTGCTTCTTTCTTGTTTCCTTTGGTCAGCCTAATAACTACGTGACGTGGTGATTGTCTTTTCACATTGAATTTCCCAGGAGTTCTCTGTGCTTCTTGTATCTGGATATCAAGATTTCTGGCCAGGCCAGGCATATTTTCCTCTAGAGTTCCATGAAATAAGTTTTCCAGCCCTAGTGAATTTTCTTCTTCTCCCTCTGGGATACCAATGATTCTAATATTTGGCTTCTTTACGTAATCCCACATTTCTTGTATGTGTTGGTCTTGTCTCTTGATTCTGTGTTCTTTTTCTTCATCTGATTTGTTTAGCACAAAGGCATTGTCTTCAAACTCTGAGATTTTTTTCCTCTGCATGATGCATTCTATTATTGACGCTTTCTACTGTGTTTTGTAGTTCCTTGAATGCTTCTTTCATTGCCAAGATTTCTGTTTGGTTTTTCCATAGTATTTCAATTTCTTTAGAGAATGTTTCATTCATTTCCTGAATTGATGTTGTGGTTTCTTTATATTGGGATTCAATTTTCTCTTCAATTTCATTGAGTTTTCTTACAATCATATTCAGAATTCTTCCTCTGTCAGTTTAATTGTATCATGTAAGTTGGTATCAATTGATAGAGATCGAATATTTTCT
Source organism: Eulemur rufifrons (assembly GCF_041146395.1). NCBI lineage: Eukaryota > Metazoa > Chordata > Mammalia > Primates > Lemuridae > Eulemur > Eulemur rufifrons. The sequence continues at coordinate 55,342,583 of NC_090987.1, forward strand.
TTTGGAGGTGACTTTTCTCTCGGATCTTTCATGTTTCAGTGTTCTTTTGCTGATTGTTTCTAATCAGGCTACTTTGTCAAGGATTGGGGGTGCTGTGACTGGTTTATAGACTTAATTCTGGAACTCCAAAGGGATGTTCCTTGACAATGCTGAGGAGATGTACTCCGGCCCTGTATTGTCTTAGAGGTGTTTTAGCCTGTTGGGTTATGTCTGACCTGTTGTCTTCATCTTCTACTTATGGAGATTAGTGAGTTTGGATCCCTTGCTTAGATCCCAGGAGTTGGATCATTCTTGTGTGTGTGACTCTGCTGCTGATCACTAGTTTGAGGTGGAAGACACTGTGTTGGGCTATGAAGTTACTCTCTGTTTTGTTGCTTATAGTTTGTGTGGAGGAGTCGGTTATCAACGTATTCAAATACCTTTGTATTGAGCTCTAAACCCCCAATCGAAATACAGGTGCCTCAATCTTTGGGGAATGTCATGCCACTCCCAAGGGTTACTTGAGCCCTGTTACCACTTTAGGTGGGGTGAGAAGAGCAACAGGTGCCGGTGAGCCTAAGAATGTATTCTTCAGATGTTGTTTGGCCTGCAGGTAGGGGAGAGCTGCTAATATGTTATTCAGGACTCTTTTGCCACTCTTATAAAGGAGCTCCTGATGGGAGGGTGTCAATTGGTGAAATTGCTAAGGACTCTGGTCAAGATTTTCCTTCCCAGACTACAAGCCCCTAAACTGGCAATAGCCTGGGCACCAAGGGCAAGCTCTTGCATTAAGATCTTATCAGATGATAAAAACCAACCCACTGTATCAAGACAGCAATCTGTCCCCTTTTGCTTAGTTCCAGGGTCCCACAGATTCAAGCTAGTCAGACAGGGAAAGTGACTTTTCACCATTCTCCCTGCCTTCAAGGGCTGAGTCTGTCCTGGGGGCTGGGGGAGGGCCGTTGGTTGAGATTTCTGCAAGACCCAGCCCGGAAAATGTCTTTTCTCTTTTCTCCCTTCCTCTGAAGGCGGGATCTGCCTTGTCAGAGGGGAAGATCACCCAGACTCGGGGAAAGGGCACTTCCTGGGGCATCGGGGTGTCTCAGCCCAGGAAGCGGTTACTTTCATTACTCTGCCCCTCCAAGGGTGGAATTTGTCTAGTTGGTATGAAGTACACACCTTGGGGCTGCTGGAGAAGCCCTGCCCAAGGCCACTGAGGGACCCAGAGCTGGAAGGGGCTTGCCTCGCTACTCCACCACCTACAGAGGCTGGGTCGTCCCTTCAGCATGAAATACCAGTGGCTTTGTCACAGCCAAGGGCCCTCCTCCACCCCCCTGTGGGTCTCATCCCTGAAAGCAGCCTTCCTTGCCAATCTGCCCTTCCCAGGGTGCAGTTTGTCACTTTGGCAGGAGACACCGGCAACCAAGTTGCAGCAAAGAGGTGACCTCAGGTTTCAGCTCAAAAAATGGCCTCTTTCACTACTATACCCTTTGAGGAATATGGTCTGTCCCACTTGTGCAAAGTAGCCCAGCGGTGGAGACAATGGAAAGGGATGGTCACAATCCACCGCGGGTCACAGCTTGAAAAGTGGCCTCTAGGGTGGAGTCTAATCCTTAGGGGCAAAGCACCACAGAGGCGGAGTTGCAGGAAAGTGGCGATGGCAATCCCGCAGTGGGTTTCAGCTTGAAAAGCGGTCTCCTTCACTACTCCACCCTTGTTGAGGTGGACTTTGTCCCTTTGGCATGAAACAAAGGCAGCTGGGTGGGACTGGGGGCCACGGGAGACTGCCTGGTGACTCAGCCAAGAAAGCAGCTTCTCTCGTTATTCCACTCCTTCAAAGGTAGGGTTTGACCTGCCTGCAGGAAAAGGCCAGTGGCTGGGTTGGGAGAGAAAGAAGCTTCTCTCATTACTCCATTTCTCCCTAGGGCAGGACCTGTTCTGCCAGGCAGGGGCAGGGGCGTTGCCTGAGTTCGTTGGTTCGTTGCCTGGGCAACACGCCACAGTGATTTTAGGCTATGGACTCCCAAAATGGTGGCTGCCCACACAGAGAGCCAGCGCTGGAGGGGACTGTATGGCGGGTAGTGGGGCTGGGTTTGGCATGCTGTCTCTAAGAGCCACCTGCTGAGCTCACCACTTCCTTAACACCCTGACTCACGACTGTTCAGTGGGAGGGAAGTGTACTCTGTCCCACCCTGTGCCAGCAAAATCTTCAGTGATTTCTGAGGGCAGAGACTCCTTTTTGGTGTTCACCTCCCTTGTTCTGGTCCTGGCGGCCTCCTGAAGTGAGAAGTCTGTCTCCAAGCTCCCTCCTGTGGAACCGGGAAGTGTCCGCTCGGACCAGTCCCTCCTCTGCCTAGAACAGACCCAGCACAGTGTACTGGAGAGTTCAGAATGTTTCCTGTTCCTGTCTCTACTCCACACAGCCTGTCTGCCTGTGCTACTACTTAGCACTGACTTTAGGCACTTCCTTGCTTGCATGGATGTGGAGGTTGGTATGAGGCTGGTGGTGGGCACCCCTACCCTCCCTAAAGAAAGAAAAAGAAGAAGCCCACAAGACCCACCAAAAATAACTGTTAGGCCCAGCTAAGTTAAGGAATAACCACACCTGGATGTTTACCCAGATAAGAGAAGTTTTGGTTCCTGGAGTCCACACATACCACCAGCCCCTCCTGGAGTCCACACATACCACCGGCCCCTCCTATTTCTCAATATCTACCCTAAAACTGCAACAGAAAATTCCCCACTCTTTGCACCAAAACTCTTCACGCCAAAGAAACCCCCATCTGCCAGCTCTAAAAACATATATAAGCCCACTCAAAACTTCTGGGCAATGTGACTTCTTGGGCCCCTCTCTCGGGACCCATGAACCTAGCCTGGGAGTGCTCAAATAAAGCCTCATTGCTTGCCCCTTTTCACTCTGTTCCTCTTTCTTTCTCTGGTGCCAACTATCCAAAAACCTTACAATCGGTGGAGGAAGAGTCATCCTCATGTGGGTCAGATCATACTGCCCCTGCCGGCTGCCGGGCACGGCTGTTCCACACTCTAGTCCCGGTTATGTATCTCATGCTCTCTGGACTTTGTGGTCGATTCTCTGATTCACCTTATTTTTTTCCAGCACTGCTTGTCCCGCTCTGCTTCTCTGCAGATTCATGAAGCTGATCCTGTGGAAGAGCCATCCACTCATGTGTAGCTGTCCATGTTCTTCACCTTCTACTCTGGGAGCAGAGAGCCAGGAGGTCACCCCCAATCCACCATTTTCTGGGCCCCCAAGTTAATGCATTGCTTTACTTTCTGCAAGACACCCCTAAGGCCTACAAAGAACTACCTAATGGATGTGGTGAGCATTATAAGAGGGGGAAAGGGTACACCTCAAATCATGGTTTGGCTGTGGCAAAGTCATAACATGTAACCAAAATATTTGTACCCCCATAATATCCTGAAATAAAAAAATCTTCAAATTAGCATTTCAAGATCTTCAGATATTGGTTTATAAAACTGTAGAAAGTAATGAAGGCTGTTGGGGTGAAGAATAAAGGCGAGCAATTGCTTTATAACAGATAATAAAATATGCAACAATGCTGCCATCTACTGCTTCAGCTCTTTGTCCTTTTCAGATAATACAATGCATATTTCATGTTTTAAAATAAGAAGAATATGTGATTTATGTGTTGTCTTAAAGTAATTTTATGCAGATGTATATATCAAATAGCATTTGAATACAAATAAGGATTTCTTATATGTCATATAATGTCATATAATAAATAAGAGTCAGCTATATGATTATAAAAACAAACAAACAAGAATTACCTAAGAGCAGATGATGAAGAATGGAACAACGTCAGCATGGTTTATGAATGGGTCTGCATGAAATGCTGGCACCTGCTGAAAGTGAGCCACACTATAATCTAAGTGAGAACTTTGATCAGTACATCTGAATGTAGCTTTGGGTGGAAGCAGACATGGCTGGATGTATGGCTATACAATGATTTATAGGAAATAGTCAATGGTTTTTCCAGTTGTTCAGAGACTTGTAAAGATCTGGGGAAAGCATATATGGAGAGATCTCTCAGAATGAACACACAAGGTGAGAATATCTGTGGGCATGTGAATAATCACTAAAGGTCATCTACTTCAAGTTACTTACTTGAACAAATACTTACTTGAACAAAAAGAAACCCCAAACCATGGATGTCCATCACCCTTTTTCCTTAGCTACTCTAGAGCTTACTCAGGGGCCTGTGTATAAGTGTCAATGGTGCCAGGAATGGAGGCTTGTGTAAGCTCAATGGCATAGACTATTTCTCATGAAGCTACTCTGCCCACTGCTAGAACTGAGTGTCAAAACTGCCAACATTAAAGGCCAACATGGAGCCTTTCCTATCCATCATTCTCTGGAGAGAGTATCTAGCTTCCTGGGGGCAGGTTTATGACATGGGGTCCCTTCTATCATAGAGGGGAAATAAAATTATCGTCACTGTAATAGAGCTTATTCTACATACGGGTTTGCCTCCCCCTCTGCCATACTTCATCATCATCATCTATGGACTTCTGAGATGCCTCATTCACCATTAGGGTATCCCACATAGCACTCTCCCAACCAAGAAACTAATTTCAACATAAGAAAAATGTGGCAATCAGGTCCATGTCCATAAAAGGTATTGCTTTTTCCATGAACCACAATGCCTAGGAGCTAGTGGCCTGATAGACTATTTGGATGACCTACTGAAAAGTAAGCTATCTCACCAGCTTAGAGACAACACCCTATGGGGTTGGAGTATTGTGTCGTATGCAGTGTATGCTTTGTGTATCTGATGTACTTTTCTCCCAAAGCCAGAATACATGGATGAAGAAACGAAGGTGCAGAAGTGGGTGTGAACCTAGTAACCCACTCAGGTTTTTCTTCTCACCCTTGGACTCTGATGCTTTTAAGTCTTAGTTCCCAAAACAAGGGGTCCACCAGAAGACACAACAATGCTTATGACTTCATCTGGTGGGATTCTCATGCCATGATGCTAATGAATTGATAATTAAGAATATTAATTTCTCATCTGGTGTGAATAAACCCAATTATCAAGGGAAATAGGCTTGTTGCTAAACAGTGGAGACAAGGAAGACATATTTGGAATCAGTAGAGTTCTCTGGAATAATTTTTAGTACTGCCATGTTTGATAGTTAACATCATTGGAAGACTATAACATCCAACAAAGACAGTTTCACCTTAGTGTATGCCTCGTATCTCCTAGAAGTGAAAATTTGGTTTCTCTCATCAGATAGTGGTTGAAAGGAAAGGTAACATGAACTGGGTCACAGAAAAACGATGTGATTGAAATCAACACCAACAGTGGCCTCATGATCCATTGCAGAAATGAATATTGTGGCTGTTATGAATATTTTTATGCATATATTAACCCATTATTTTCAATTTCACTCATAGGCCATCAGACTCAGAAATTACTCTTAGACTAGATGAAAATGGTGCATTACCTGGAGTTCATGGACTTGCAATGAACACAATGACTGGCAGGAATTGTAGCCCTTTTTCTGGAGAGACGTGAGTGTTGTCTCACGTAAGGTGAAAGCCTGAATTTTGTATGAAAGATACGAATTCATAGAGAAGGGATGCAGAGTGGACTAGGAATGAAAGATGCCGTCTGGAGCCTATTTGTCTGCCCTTCCCTGATGGGCTCAGCTTTTCAGTGGGGTGGGTTCGGGGATGGGAGGAGGTGCTGATGACACTGCAGGCTGCATTTCCTTGGCTTACACATCCACTGAATATTACAGGACAGAATCAAGGGATAAGGGAAGCTGCCGCTCCCTTCCACTCTGCTTCTGGTGGCACCTGGGGCAGGAGCTGTGTCCTTTCTGCAACTCCAAGTCTTGTTGGACTGGCCTGCCATGCTGGTTGTGTTTCTTCCAGGTGATCCTACCCAGCGGGTTCCAACAATACTACCTCTTCCTTTTATCAGTCAAGTCTAGGGATGTTAGTGGCTTCATGTTGCTGCTAAATCTTGGGGTTTCCTATACATCCCCTGTTTGGATTCTCAGGCCTTTCATCACATATATCGACAATTTCCTGCATTAAATGGTCTCTATTGTAAATACTTAAAGGTGTTTCTATTTTCCTAGTTAGACACCTTCCAAGAACAGAGTGCTCCTTGACCTTCTGAAAATTCAGATATCATCAGCTTACCCCACTGTCATGAATAGGCTGCCTTCGTAAATGTTATGTATTTGATCAGAGCATCCATAATATTTATTTCTCTAGTTCAGGATTTCTCAAGCTCAGCACTGTTGACATTTTGGGCCAGATAATTCTTTGTTGTAGGGACCATCCTGTGCGTTGCACAATATTTGGCAGCATTTCTGGCCTCTACTCATCAAATGTCTGTATCACCTCCTTCCCAGGGTATGATAAGAAAAATGTCTCCCACAATTACCAAATGTCCCCTGCAGGGGTGAAGAGTGGAACAAAATTGTCCCTTGTCCCTTGTTGAGAACCACTGCTTTAATTAAAAAGATGATCTAAAAAAACCTAGCATGGTTGTTTCTTTTTCTCCTTTTAAGCAATGATTTACATTTGAACTAATCCCTACCTGTTGTGTTTTGGTATGGTTATAATGGTCTAGTTCAATACAGATGGCTGCAGCCAATCATATGTATGATAATTTTATTTTTTCAGTCTACACTTTCAGTCACTTGCCAATACAAAATGTTCATGCTATGTGAATGAAATGTTGCATGTGATACCACAAAGACATTTCTGAGGCATTCCAACCTACGTGCTGCCATCTTACATGGACATCTTGCTGTATCTATTCATTCATTCAATCCACATTTACTGAGCATTTACAGAGCATTAGGCTCATTTATAAGAATATGAATGAGCAATCTGAGGACAAAAGTACTGCTTCCAGTCCATCATAATTGGGCATAATAGCATGACATCCACAGCCTAATCAAAATAGTGATATTTGATTTTCTACTCTCCTTCTATGGAACAAAGTGGAGAACTTTGGAGGCTCACTGAGTTCAGTTACATTTTTCTCTACTTAACTCACAGTTCTCTTTAATCATTTTTGTAATCTTGAAATATATAAACTGTCTTACACTCCCAAAAATCAAACCTGTGTATTTGTATTATTCAAATATATCCTCTAGAATTATGTTATAAACTACATTAAATTTGACATATTCTGTGGCCTTGCCCTGAATGGTCATGAAATTATTTTTAGTTCTAAAGAACAGGAATCCTTAATCTAGTGTCTAGTCTCTGTGTATTCATTATTTTTAACTGATTGTTCTTGTTTTACATATGTTCCTCCACAACGGAAAAGTATTCCACTGTTCATTACTGACTAAATCCCCTGTAGCTCACTATGCCTGACCGCTTCAACAGTGGTGAGCTGAGAATGGTGATGGAGATGATGGAGGACTGGCTACAGCCATGAAGCTCCTTCATAAATGTAGTAAGATTGTCATCAGTGTTATTATAACACCAGAGATGTATTTGGAGGCATTTGAATACATCAGTGACTGTTCACTGAGATGAGAAGGGCGTAGCAGTGGGACACAGAGTTACTTGCCAGTGAGAAATCCCTTGATCAGAGGTGCCTCTAAGGGATGGTTGTTTCCTTTTGGTGAGTCCCCATCCAGAAAGGGTCCCAGGAAGAGTGAGAGGACAGGACACAGCAGATATCCTGCCCCATCCTACAGAAAAGTGAAAGCAGTGTAGTCGAAACAAGCACACCCAGTTCTGTGTCCTATGATTACCTCACCTGCCCTTCCAGCTCCCGATCTCCTTATATCTGCTCCTTCCCCATCACCTTCCTGACTGCTTTTTTCACGTCCTTGTTCCTCAGCGTGTAGATGAGGGGGTTGAGGGTGGGCGCGAGGATCATGTAGAGCACTGCAAGTGCTTTGCTCTGGTCCTGGGAGTAGTTGTCCTTTGGCTGCAGATACAAAAACATTATGGTCCCATAGAAGAGTGAGACCACTATCAGGTGGGAGGCACAGGTCCCAAAGGCCTTTTTCCTTCCTTCTGCTGAGCGCATTTTCACCACCGCCCTGGCAATGCACACATAGGAGGTCAGGATGATAGAGACAGGCATGCCTAGGATGATCAGCCGGGCAATAAACATTTTGGACTCTGTTGGGCCAGTATCCACACAAGAGAGTTTAACAATGATCAGCAGCTCACAGAAGAAATGGTCCACATGCCGGTTTCCACATCGAGGCAGCACCATGGCCATTGAGGACTGTAGGAAGGAGTTGGCAAAGCCAGAGGACCAGGAAGCTGCTGCCAGCAGGTAACACAGCCTGGGGTGCATGAGGGAGGCATAGCGCAGAGGCCAGCAAACGGCAACGTAGCGGTCCACCGCCATCACCGCCAGGAGCACACACTCTGTGGAACCAAGTGCCAAGGCCACCCAGTACTGAACCATGCAGCCGGCATAGCTGATTTGCTTGTTGCCTCCCCACATGTTTACCAGCATCTGGGGCACGATGCTGGTGGTGAAGCAGAGGTCAAGCACAGAGAGGTTTCTGAGGAAGAAGTACATGGGCATGTGGAGACGGGCATCCAGGATGGAGAGCGAGATGATGGCCATGTTACCCACAAGGGTTATGCTGTAGAACATCAGGACAAAGAGGGAGAGGGCCAGCTCCAACTCGGGCCTCTCAGAGAAGCCCACCAAGATGAAACCTCCACTGGCACTGTCATTGGCTGTTTCCATCTTCTCCTCAGCACTGACCCTGGAGCGAGACCCCAGCCTCTGGTGGGGGTTCAAGGGGAGCAGGCAGGTAATTAATACATGTAATGGATTTATTGCACAAGCATGAGCCCTGCATATGACCCAAATTCTATTTTATTCTTGTTTCTTCTTCTCTTTTCCAACTTATTTCCCCCTGCCACTGGATGAGACTTCAGCAGGTTCCTGGCCTCTGTGGTAATACAAGTATTACAGCCACTCTCAGTTATTAATCAAATATAAATTCACTAATTTGGAAGCCCAGTCTCAAAGACACTAAAAACTCAGAGCCTCATTTAAGAGTGAGGGGCTATGGCAGCCCCTCTCTTCCTACCCTTCTCTGCCAGCATGTCTGTGCTGGCCACAGGGTCCTCCTCTTTGAGCCGTGTGCAGAGGAATGGAAAGGGTTAGAAGAAAACTCTTATTCTTCCAAGACAGCTTTCTGTTCTCTGGGCATGGCAGGTGTTTAAAGAGCTGAGTCTTCCCTCAGGGGAAATGTGTGGCTTCCTCAGAGGCCTGTAGTCCCCAGCTTCTCTTTCTGAGGCAGCCTATGCCACCTTTTGTAGCCTCTGGGGATCCAGTGTCCCCTTGTAGTGTTCTGCTACTTGGTCCCTTTCTCATCACTTCTGTGGCCCTGCTGGGTAAGACTCAGGACAGCTCTGCACAGGGCCCTCTTGACACACAGGAAACCCTTGTTATCTTTTGCCTCAAAACAGTTGCAGCAGTGAAGACTTGCCTGGTTCCACCCCTGTAGCAGTTGTCAGCACTTTTCTTATCCTACAGAATTTCTGCGCGAGTTGGGCTTGATTCTCTCTGCCTCTCCTAACTGTAATATTCATTTATTGATGTCTCCAGGTAGCTCTCTGTTGGAGTTGCCCACTGGGAGACCTCTTGAGGTGAGGAGGCAGGAAGCCTCAAAATGCTACTTCCTGTTTGGAGGGGATGGCCTTGTACTCATACCACCCCTTACTCCAAATAAACCTTCACAATTGTCTCTTCTCTCCATTCTCTTAACGCTGTTCAATTTTTCAAGTGGATGAATCTACTCTGAGTGAGTTGCCAAGATTCAAAACTATTTTTTTAAGTTATTTTCTTATAAATTCTACATATGGCTGTCTCTTTCACACTGGCTATAAAACTTCAGTAAAATACAAGGCAGAGAGAGACGATGAGAAGAACCAAGATATTGGTTCTTATGTGTCAAAGGCAGTGGGTCACTCAGTGAGAACCTTTTTGGGGTAGCTTCTGTCCATGCCTCTGAGTGAAAAGTGAGTCATACTAAGGTAGCAGATCACAAAGAAATGAGCAAGAGGGCAAAGGATGAATTGCAAAGAAAGTCACCATGAAAGAAACCAAAAATTCAGTAACAAATTCATTCCATTTGAATAGAAGTTGAATGGGAAATCAGGCAATGAGGTGAAAGATTATTTCTGTATTTCTCATTAACAACTTTCTGTTGGTTCTCTCTGTGACTCCTCTAGTTGTCCGTCTGCTATTAAACAGCAACACTTCATAGTGTTGCCTTCGAGACAGAGAGCCATTGCCTTCAAGAAACAATGAGATATCCAGGGCTCTCCACTGATCATGCTGAGATTAAGAGAGACTTTTTCTTAGTAAAGACTAGCTTTCCTCCCTGCACTGGCTTGCTTCCTTTCCATTAGTTTGGAGGTTACTAGTAATGCTCTTGGTCATGCCTTGGACTGAGCATGTTGAGGTGGTCAGGACAGGGTGCTGGGGTATGCTCAATGCATTTCAGTGTTTTCTACCGTCAGTCTACTTCATTGGGCAGGGAAAGTTTTACATACTATAACACTGAATAATTTTATACTAATCCATACCTAAATTTAAAAATCACAAGGGAAAATTACCGGGAGGGTGAGGAGATTAGGAAAGGAAGATTGATCTGAGTAATTTGAGATTGAACAGAAGCAAGAAGGACACACACAGGATACATGAAAAGAGTGGATTCCCAGTCACTCTAGGGCTGGAGCTCAGAGGGTGTCACAGGAAGGACATGAGGTGGACAAGTAGCTTAAGGTGGTGTTTATTTTGTCCAATGTTAAATCTCTAGCAGTTGCCAAATGTTACATTCAGTTAATATCTCTCCAAAGACCCCAAGTGTGTGATCTTTGGATCAGATATGGAATGTCTATATTTTGTTTGACCCACATAGAAGTTTTAAAATTGGGGCTTTTCTTTTTAAAAATTCTCTATCTCTAGTGTCGTATAAAAAATATAAGTCACTGGTATGACTAAGCTGATGTTCACCTAACACACTAATTTATTGGAGGTAACTTTTGAACAGTTTCCAGCCCTTGCCATTGCCTACCCCCTTCTGCTCCACCTGTGGTACATGTCCAACTTACTTGTCCACTGGTTGCAGGCATGCAAGATTGGATCTCATGCCCCTGCTGTCTAAACAGAGATCTTGCGTCATGTGACTCTGTGGCCCCTTCAAATCCAGACAGCTCCAGTCAGGCCCATGAGGAATCTGCAGGTTTCTATGCTTTTTGTTGCAAACTCTTTCATGTCCTTCCTGGAAGGAAGCTTGGCATATCTTATAAATATGAATAACATGAACTTGGCCAACGGAGGCATGGTGACAAAATCCCATAGACTGGTGGAGAAAAGAACTCATCTTTGTTTTCTTTGGCTACTTTAAAGTGTTTATTACAAGCATCAACTGTTATGAGAGTCACTTTTTACTCTTTTATATCATAGTAATTGAATCTCACGGTGGCACTAGGAGGTAGTTAGAGAAGATATTAACAACCTCATTTTATAACCAACTAATTAGCCTCTATTATGTCAAATAGCATATAAGTGGCAGAGAATCCAGGGCAACTAGCTATAAATCCCTTGCATTTTCCACCACAGAATGCCTTCCCTGCAGAAACTGTTCATATTCTTCACTGGGGTTATGATATAAAAGTGGTGGTGAAGAGAAAGGGATTAATTGGAATAAAAGGAGGTAATTCATCAGGGAGTTGGGAGAAGTTGCTGAAATTGGATAAAACAAAGAATCAATGATAATGTTAAAGTCATTATCATTATTATAATCAATAATGGATGAGTTTATTAGATGATTCTTGTTTAGAATAACTAAGTTAGAGAAGGTTGGTAGTACTGTGATGTAGACTCTGAAGTACTGAACATGAATGCAAGAGGCCTCTGTTCAAATCCTGGCTCAACCACACTCACTACATGTGTAAACAGGAAGGTCTTTAACCTTTCTGGGTCTTACTCATCTATAACATGAGAATAACAATATCACAATATTACTCTTTTCACAGGATTAAAATCTTGAAAATTATAAAAGATCATACATGTGAAAGTAAATTTAAACTGTTATTCACTAGAGTATAATAATGATAATGGTAATAGCAAGAATAATGGTAACATTTCTCCAGTGCACACTGCGAGTTTAACAATGTGCAAAGTGCTTAGCATGCATTACCTTATTTTATATTACACATAATCTCTGAGGTTGTTCATGTTAAAGCCCCATTTTACAGAGTAGAAAGATGAGGCTTACAGTGACTTAGTCATAAGTCCAAGGCCGTATGCCTAGGATATGGTAGAACCAGGACTCAAAGTCAGAAGTCACTGGTTCCAAAGCTCACGATCCCTAAACTACCATACAACAATGCCTGCATTATATTAGGTGGCTGTGCATATACGCCTTTGTACTTTATCTCTCCCGGTGCCTGGCACATGACAGGCTCTCAGTAAGCATTTGCCGAGGGCAGGGCAGAGGTGGAACTGTCAGAGTGTAAGATATTCAGCAGAAACATGGCCAATCTTGATATTCAAGATTGTAGAGGGAGAAGAAAATAGCAGGGGTCATCCCTAGGGTCATCATTATATACTGAAGTGTCTTTTTTATTTTAAAGAAAAGCTTCCTAGAAGCTTGAAAGCTTAAAGGCCGGTTTCACGCTGATGGGCCTGAGTGGGGCATTCGTGAACAGAACGGCCTCTCGGCTTATCAGGCCCTCCCAGCTAAAACCTGGCATCCAGAGACTGAAGACAAAGGAACACACTCACCATCACAGACATTTTCAGTCTAACGTGTTGAATGTCACATTCTTCTCATGTTCTTTATCATTCATTTAAGGTCCTAGTATGGGGTGAGAGGGAAGAATTCTTGGAGAGAGGAAAAAGGAGATTGTGCTAGGGCTCTCCAAGACACACAGTTCTCATCACCCTCTTATAAACAAACCCGCTGCCAAAGCAGCCAAGACGTGGAACTGAGTTTTCTCTGTGCCAAGGCTGTTTATCAAACCTCAGAATATGTAAACCTGACCTGCCACAACAGCAAGTTGAGACCAGGGAAACAAACTGGGGTTTGGTGAAATTGCCTGTGCTTCCTTTGCTTCCTCTTTCTATTATTCTTCCTGCTTCAGCCCGGAAACCATTTTGCTTTGTCTCACTCTCAGAAATGCTTTGAAGCACCAAATCTGTCCTGATTTTCTTCCTTATTTTTTCCCCCAGTGGTGGAGATGAGGCATTATCCTGGAGCCTTTTGGAAAAGGATCTGTAATGGATCACAGGGTAGTGTATATCTAGTGTACCCAGGGTTTCTATTAGCTAAGTCGATTTCTGGCACCTCTCAGCGGAAAGCCTGTCTGGCAGTGCATGCAGACCCAGAAGACTTTAATATGTCTGTGTGGCTGGGAGTTCTTTCTGCCTGTCCCAAAGACTTAGTTTATCACTGCAGGCAGCTTTTATACTAAACGCTCAGGGACGTGTGAGAAGGGTGATGACCTCACATGTCAAACCCACAAGCAAGCCCCACTTGTTTACTCCGCAGAAACCTCCCTGAAGGAGGAGCCCCACAGTGACCAATTAGCACAAAGTGAGGGGGCCTGGGGAGAAGAGGTGGTTCGCAAGGGAGCTGAAGTAGCTGAAGCAGTAACTCCTATTTCTCCAAGCTTCCTCTCAACTTCTAAACTTTGTAGATGAATGAGTGTTTTATTAAATGCTTAGTAGTGTTTAAATGGTCACCAGCATTTTATTAGTTTAAATAGAAGGAAAGAGAATGTACTAATGCTATTGAGGAACAGAAGAAGGAAATAACCCAAAATAAAAGAAGGTAGACTCCCCAGTGCTAACAGCTTGCAGATATTTTTCTTGTATTTAACAACAACAATAATAATAATATGTTTGGTGTTTATAGTAGTGATTCTTGGATAAATTTACATAAATACTATAATTTTTGAAAAAATACTAAAATAAAGCTAGGTTGCAAAATTATGTAAATTTTCTGATATGTCCTTTCATTTACCCAATCAAAATTAGCAAAATTTTCATCTTCATACGACCAATTTTTCTGGAGTAAGGCTAGGGAGATAAATTCATTAACCAAGTAGACACCTAATATTTTAAAAATAAGTTTGAATACTGGAGGAAAATATGCCTGGACTGACCAGAAATCTAGACATCCAGATACAAGAAGCACACAGAACTCCTGGAAGACTCAATGTGAAAAGACAATCAACATGATTTGAGATGCACCCTTCCTCCCCCTACAATGCTCACCACGTCCATTAGTTATGAGTTTACCCACCCCCAAACCCCATACCCCCAAAGAATATTACTACTGTGTGAGCACCTTAGTGTTGATCAGTCAGGGCCAGTTTGATGGTAAGTACAAGGGTGCCTATTCTTCCGTTCTTGTGATACCTCACTTCGGAGGATAGGCTCAAGCTCTATCCAGGAAAATATAAGAGGTGCTAGATCACCATCATTTCTTATAATTGAGTAATATTCCATTGTATACATATACCATATTTTATTAATCCACTCATGGATTGATGGGCACTTGGGTTGTTTCCACATCCTTGCTGTAGTGAATTGTGCTGCCATAAACAATTGAGTGCAGATGTCTTTATTATAGAATGACTTTTGTTCCTTTGGGTAGATATGCCTAACAGTGGTATTTATGGATCAAACGGTAGTTGTACTTGTAGCTCTTTGAGGTATCTCCAAATTCTTTTCCACAGAGGTTGCACTAATTTGCAGTTCCACCAGCAGTGTAAGAGTGTTTCTATCTCTCCACATCTTTGCCAGCATTTGTTGCTTTGGGATTTTTTGATACAGGCCAATCTTACTGGAGTTAGGTGATATCTCATTGTGGTTTTGATTTGCATTTCCCTGATGATTAGTGATGTTGAGCATTTTTTCATATGGTTGTCCATTTGTCTATCTTCTTTTGGAAAGCTTCTGTTCATGTCTTTTCCGCACTTTTTAATGGGGTTGTTAATTTTTTTTTGTTGATTTATTTGTGTTCTTTATAGATTCCGGATATTATTAATAGTTCTATATTGGATGTATAGTTTGTGAATATTTTCTCCAGTTCTGTATGTTGTCTATTTGCTCTGTTGTTGATTATTTCCTTTGCTGTGAGTAAGCCTTTTAATTTAATTAGCTTTCATTTATTTTTGTTTTTGCTGTAATTTCCTTTGGGGTCTTAGTCATACATTCGTTTCCTAGGCCAATATGTAGAAGAGTTTTTTCTACATTTTCTCCTGGAATTTTTATGGTTTCATGTCTTACCTTTAAGTCTTTTATCTATCTTGAATTAATTTTTCTTAAGTGGTGAGAGATAGGGGTCCTGTTTCATTCCTCTACATGTGGTTATCCAATTTTACCAGTACCATATATTGAATAGGGCTTCTTTTTCCCAGTGTATGTTGTTGACTGCTTTGTCCAGGATAAATTGGTTGTAGGTACATGGTTTTATATGTGGGCTCTCTGTTCTGTTCCATTGGTCTATGTCTCTATTTATGTACCAATACCATGCTGTTTTCATTATAACAGACATGTACTATAATCTGGTAATGTGATGCCTCCAGATTTGTTCTTTTTGATTAAGATTGCTTTGGCTATTTGAGCTCTTTTTTTGGTTCCAAAGTGTAAAATTATTTTATTTTAGATCTGTGAGATATGATGTTGGTATTTTGATGGAGATTACATTGAATCTGTAAATCACTTTGGGTAGTATGGACATTTTAACAATGTTGATTTTACCGATCCTTGAGCATGAAGTGTTTTTCCATTTGTTTGTGTCATCTGCAACTTATTTCCTCAATGTTTCATAGTTCTCCTTGTAGAGATATTTTACCTCCTTGGTTAAGTTTATTCCTAAGTATTTTTTTCTTTGTATTAATAGCTATTGTGAATGGAATTGGGTATATAGAAATACTACTGATTTGTGTCCATTGATTTTGAAACCTGAGACTTTGTTGAATTGATTTGCAAATTCCAGGAGTCTCTTGGTGGAGTTTGTAATTTTTTAGATACAAGATCATATTATCAGCAAAAAGTGTTAGTTTGACATAATCTTTCCTGATTTGGACACATTTTATTTCTTTCTCTTGCCTGATCACTCTAGCTAGGACTTCCAGTACTATGATGACTAGAAGTGGTGACAGTGGGTACCCTTGTCTTGTTCCAGTTTTAAGGGGTAATGCTTTCAACTTTTCCTCATTCAGTATGATGTTGGGTGTGGGTTTGTCATATATGGCTTTTATAATTTTGATATTTATTCCTTCTGTGCCTAGTTTGTTGAAGGTTTTTATCATGAAAAGTGCTAGATTTTGTCGAATGCTTTTTCTGCATCTATTGAGATGATCAGATGGTCTTTGTTTTTGCTTCTGTCGATGTGGTAGTTCACATTTATTGATTTATGTATGTTGAACCATCCTTGCATTCCCAGAATGTAGCCCACATAGTCTTGGTGGATTATTTATTATTTTTGATGTGTGTTGAATTTTGTTTGGCAGTATTTTGTTGAGGATTTTTACATTTATATTCATAATGATTTGTTGTTGTTGTTGTTGTGTCCTTTCCTGGCATTGGTATCAAGGTGATACTGGCTTCATAGATGAGTTGGGGAGAATTCCTCCTTCCTGATGTTATGGAATAATTTCTACAATATAGGTACCAGCTCTTCTTTGTAGGTCTGGTAGGATTCTACTATGAATCCGTCTGGTCTGGGGCTTCTTTCTGTTGGCAGATTTTTTAATACTGCTTCAATCTTGATGCTTGTTGCTGGTCTATTCAGGAGTTCTATTTCTTCCTGATTGACTCATGGGCAATTATGTATTTCCAGGAATTTCTCCATTTCCTCTACATTTTCTAGTTTGTTCAGATTTTTCATGGTATTCACAGATGATATTTTGTATTTCTGTGGTATCAGTTGTAATATCTCTTTTTATATTTCTGATTGAGTTTACTTGGGTCCATTCTTTTCTATTCCTGGTTAATGTAGCAAGGAGTCTATCAATTTTGCTTAACTTTGTAAATAACCAACTATTTGTTTTGTTCATTCTTTTTACTGTTTTGTTTTTATTTTTCATTTCATTTAGTTCTGTTCTGACATTTGTTATTTATTTTATTCTAGTAGTTTTGGGTTTGGTATTCTCTTCTTTTTCTAGTTCCCTGACTTTTGACATTAGGCTGTTAAAATTTGTGATCTTTCTGTCTTTTTGATGTAGGCATTTCTAAGGCTATGAATTTTCCCCTCATACTGCTTTTGGTGAATCTCATAGGTTTTAGTAGCTTCTGTAATACTTGTCATTCAGCTCAATGAATCTTTTTATTTCATCTTAATTTCGTTATTGACCCAATAATAATTCAGCAGCAGGTTGTTTAATGTCCATGACTTTGAGTAGATTTGAGTGTTTCTCTTGGAATCGATTTCTAATTTTATTCCACTGTGGTCTGAACATACATGGTATGTTTTTTACTCTTTAAAAATTTGTTGAGTCATGTTTTTGTGGCCTAAGATAGATCAGTCCTGGAGAATGTTTCATGTGTGATGAGAAGAATATATATTCAGTAATTTTTATGTAAAATGTTCTGTAAATGTCTGTTAGGCCCATTTTTTTCTGGAGTCCCACTGAGGTCCAGTGTTTCTTTATGTATTTTCTGCTTTGATGCTCTGTCCAGCTCTGTCAGTGGGGTGTTAAAGTCCCTGGCAATTATGATGCTGCTGTTTATATCTTTCCTTATATTTAGTAGAATTTGCTTCTGAATCTGGGAGCTCCAGTATTAGATGCATATATATTTAGGATTGTTATGTCTTCTTGTTGAATTGTTTCCTTTACCATTATGTAATGACTATCTTTTTCTTTCTTTACCATTGTTGATTTAAAGTCAATTTTAGTTGATGTGAGAATGGCTACACCTGCTCTCTTTTGGTTTCTGTTGGCATGGAATATGTTTTTCCATCACTTTACCTTGAGTCTGTGTGTGTCCGTATAGGTTAGATGTGTTTCCTGGAGACAGCAGATATTTGGGATTTATTTTTTCATCCACTTACCCACCATGCCCAGCCTGCACTGTATTTTGTATTTCCTTAAATGAAGTTTTGATCTTTAGAACTTCTATTTTTTTAAATATGTCTATATCTTTAGTAAATTTTTCATTCATTTCCTCAATTGTTTTTCTGGTTTCTTTGAGTTGGTTTTCCATTTTCTCTTGAATTTCATTGAGCTTCCTTATAATCCATATTTGGATTTTTTTAATCTGTCATTTCAATATTTTCATTTCATTGGTATCTGTTGCTTCAGACTGGTATGTCCCATTCAAGGTGTCCTTTCACTCTGATTTTTCATACATCTAGAGTTGTTGCATTGATTCCTTCTCATCTGGAGCAGCTGTTGCTTCTTTTTGTTGTATTATTATTTTTTGTTTTGTTTTGATGGGGCCTTTTTTTCCCCTTCACTCTTAAGGGTGTGTCTGTAGCATATTTTAGGAAAGAATCTTTGGCTTTGCCTGTGGGTGCTTTGATGGGGGTCTAGGTTCTAGATGGATACGTTGGTCATAAATGTCCTTAGTGTGGTGTTTTCTCAGTTGCTAGTTATTTGTAGTCTGTATCTGTGGTGTACTATGTGTATGGGCAGATTCCCTGACTCTTGTCAACAAGGGTAGTTGGAAGTCTTTGAAATCCTCTCTCTTTCCTCAGCCTTGTGGACTTCTTAACAGTGTGAATTATATTGGGATGCCCAGTTTAATCTCTGAGACAGTAGGTGGTGCTTGTGGGTGAGAATCAGCCATGCCGTGTATGACTGCGTCAGTAAATGTTGTTAAGGTCTGTACAAATTGCCCTCCCTGCCTGTAGGTGGAACTTGCCAGAAGGAACAAGCTGCAATGTTGTTTTTTGAGACCTGTGACTGGCTCTAGTCCCTCAGGAGAAGCACTCGAATGCCCCAGGAAGTGGATGGGGCCTTGGAGCTCCCAGGGGACGCCTAGTTCTCCAACATAGCAGAGGTGGGTGGAGGAGTGAGGCTGGGCAGGGTTAGGTTGAGCTAGCCTATGTTCAAACTCCACTAATGCAGGCACAAGAGCTCCCTCAGCAGGAGTTTAGGGTCCACTCCTAAGCTTCTCAGGAAAGCCACCAGGAAGAGGCTGAAGAGGCCTTACCGAGCTGGAAAGTCTGCTTGTGGTTGAGGGGACATCAGATTCACAATCTGCCTGTTGGGAGTGGGTTTCACTCTTCTTCCCCCCTCCCCTGCCCTCAGTTTCTTTTTGGCATCTACTGGCTGGTAGGAGCTCAAACTAGCTGAGCTCCCCAACAATGGTGCTGAGGGCTGGGAGCTTCCTTGCCCAGGATCCACTCTGGGCCAAGACCACAGCTTTCCTGTGGAGGGAGGGGTGCTCCACAAGTGTGCTGTGGCTGGGACCCACAGTGTGCTCTCCTCTCATTTCTGCCCATGTGGGCTTCCTTTCCTCTGAAATTAATTCACAAATCTCCCCTCCATGCCCCCAAGCAACAAGATTGTGTCCAGGAGGTATGGATCTGGCCTGGAGGCCTGTCCCCTTGTCCCCCAAGTTCAATCTCTGACTGTGCAAAGGAGAAGTATGTTGCTCCCAAGTTGCCTGTGCAGTGCTCAAGCAGTTTTAATGTCCCCTCACTGTGGGGTATGCCCTGCTCTGCTAGAGCAGCCAGCTAAACAGCACTGGGAAGGACAAGCCAGCAGGGAGCTCATGGTCTGAGCACCCCTTGTTCTCCTATAGGCCTTTAAGAGGGAAGATGTGAGCCCCACTCTTTGTGCAAGTCTTGGTGTGATGGGCTTCAACAGAGGGGAGATAGCTGTGTCTGAGAGTCTCAGCTCAATCGTCCCTTGGGGCACCCAATTCTCTTGCAGCAGTGGCTGGGGGAGGACCAGGGGAGGGGAAGGGGAAGAAAAGAGCCTGAATGGAGGAGATCTGGCACTCTGGTTATCTCTGTTTCTCTCCCTGGAAGGCAGCCCCCCAAGAATTTCCAAGCACTGGGATTACACAGAACCAGTCCCTGTGGCTATCACAGTCTGGGCCAGAGTTGGGAAACATTTGTGTGGTAATAAGTGACACAAAAACTCAGGGGCTGAAGCTCTCTGGGGAGGACAAAGCACATAATGGGTGGAGAAGCAGTATGGCACCCACCATCTTGGCTCAGGTCTGTGGAGTGACCCCAAGGGGGCTGGTAGCCTGGTGCTTTGTCCACAAGAAGCTCCCAGTTCACCGGCAGCAACAGCTTTCTGACTCGTGAGGACAGAGAAGCTCTCCAGCAGCTCAGGAGCCTACTGACTTCCATAAGTGTGAGGGAAGGAGAAACAAAACCCCCACCTACCATTTCCACTGGGCTCCAAGCCTCTCAGTGGTTGATTTCTGCTGATATATTGCTCCTTCTTGTTCTGCTCCACAACTAACTTCCTCTTGTGGAATCTCTGGTAGATTCTGGCACTTTTCCTCAGAATTACACCTGATCTTTTTTTTTCAACCAAAACTTTTCCTTCCTTCTGAGAAGATCTGGCAACTGGTGTCTCTAGTGAGCCATCTTCCTCCCATCAGTCTGAGATTCCTTCTTATGCCTGATATACTCTATTTTTGATTCTTTTAAATGTATTTTGTATTTCCTTAAATTAGTTCTTCAGTTTTAGAATTTCTATTTGGTTCTTTTTAGAAATATCTAGCTCCTTTATAAATTTCTCTTTCATATCCTAGATTGTTTTTCTGATTTCTTTGTACTGTTTTTCAGAATTCTCTTGTATCTCGCTGGGTTTCTTTAAAATTAATTATTTTAAATTCCTTATGTCAGATTTTAAAAATTTCTTTATGATTAAGATCTCCTGCTGGAGAATTAGTGTGTTCCTTAGAGGTGTCACAAGTTCTCGCTTTTTCATGTTTCCTATGTCCTTACATTGGTATCTGCTAATCTGGTGTAACTGTTGCTTCCTCCTATTCTTGAATATAATTTCATAGGGGAGGACTTCTTCCTGAAGATGTTTCTAGGTGTTGGTTGGGAAAGGTTTTTTGGCTTTGATTCTGGGTGCGTATATTAGTGTAGTTTCTGTACTATTTCTTTGGCTTTAAACAGTGTTAGTGGTATCTGTGATTTCCTTGGTGCGTCAGGTACAGTTACTAGTGGAGGCTGTGGGGAAGTTGTGCTGGGTACAGGTGGGTCAGTCATCAGACCCAGTTGAGGTAGCAGTGGGCTGAACATGCCTATCTTTGTGCCCCAGAGTGCTGCACACTGTCATCTGTGTTGGTGGTTACTGCCACATCAATTCTTGGGCCTGCAGATGGGTTGGATGAATCCCAGTAGTGGCAGTGGTGGGCCAAGCAGTTGGGCAGGTTCTTTTGAGCCCCCAGGCAGCCTGGTGTAGCATGGGTGACGGATGTAGCAGTGACAAGATGATTCTCTGGGTCCCAAGCGGTATTCATTGATGTTGGCAGTGGCTACAATGGGATAGGTGGGCCAGTCTCAAGGCCCACAGGTGGTGCTTGGAGGTAGATGTCAGATGATGTGGTAACAGTTGGAAGTTTAGGTTCAACCTTGGGATCTTAGAGGAGTTCTCAGGTGTCCAAGGTGTGCATTGTGTTGGGCAATCTCTGGGGCTGCAGTCTATGTGCTCTGTCTTGAAGGCGAGGTGTCTTGGGTTGGGTGGGCTTGTGTTCAGGGACCCTTAATGGTGAGAAGGCACCAGACATGGTGGGTGAGGGTGGGTCACTCCTCAGGTCCTATGTGGAGTGCTTGGGTGAGGGGTGGGAGCAGCCACACTGAGGCCCTGCCACAGCAGAGAGCAGGGCTGTCCTTGGTGGCCACAGCCTGGGTCAGTGGGGTATGTGCATCTCCTTTATGCCTTAGTCCTCTTGGAGCTCACCTCCAGCCCCACTCTGGCTGCAGGAGCCCTAACCCAGCTAGCAACTAAGTCTCAGCAGCAACTTGGACCCTCCTCACACCTTTCTCTCAGATCCTGGCAGCACTCACTGACATTAGCACTGTGTCCATACTTTGCTTATTTTCTATCTATCCTAAGCTGTGGGAGTGCTCCCAGCTTACTCTCCTGTCCCAGCAGTGACAGTCTGAGTTTCTGTTACACCCCAGTCCCAGCACTGCTGGGTTGCAGGGCAGTGTGCAGTTTTCCTGAGGCTAGGTTTGAAAATAACACATTGTTGTAGCTGCTTAGGTCTTAGAAAGGGTGGGGGACCCAGCACAAGTTCCCCCTCTGGAGCAGTTCGATCCCAGTCTCCCAGCAGTTTCCTGTTTCAGGGGTTGAAAGATTGAGGGGTTCTCCTATGGCCAGTATTGCTTGATTCCATGGTGGGGAGTGTGGTGCTGGGAGTGTCTCACTCACCCTTTGCCACATTGGGAAGTTACTCCCAACTCCCAGACAATCCTGGCCTGGGAGGCTGCCTCTCCTCCTTCTCCTTATGCACTTTTGGGTAAGGAGAATTCTACACAGAATTCCAGCATTCTTTCTTGGATAATGCACTCAAAGTGTGACTGTTTGTACACTATGCTGGTTTTTCTAAGTGGAGGAGGCAGGCATGAAATACTTCTAGCCAGCCGTCTTGATTTTGAGCGCCCCTCCTGATCCTTAAGTTTTAGCAAATGATCCAGCAATTCTACTCCTGGGTAGGCACAGAAAATAACAGCCTACCCAAACAAAAACTTGCACATAAAATGAAACATTATTCAGTAACAAGAAATGTACTGATACATGCTACACAGATAAACCTTGAAAATTATGCTGAAAGATGCCAGTCACAAAGGACCACATATTTAATTCCATTTACATGAAATTTTCACAATAGAAAAGTCTATAGAGACAGACAATAGACTAGTGGTTTCCTAGAGTGGGCGGTATTGTGGAGATTCAGGAGTGATGGCTAAGGGATTTGGGATTGTGGAGGCAGGGTGGCTAATTGAGGACATTGTAAAATTGATTGATATATATAACTCTGTGAATACAGTAAAAGCTATTGAATTATACATTTTAATAGGATGAATTGTATGGTATGTGAATTATATCTCAATAAGCCTTCTAGCTTCATGGATTCTAACAGAAGATACAAGACTCCTGGGTCATAAACAAACAAAGTAATTTATTATTCCTGGCACAAGGGAAAGTATGAGCTCCCTGTTCACACTGGCTGCCTTTATTCTCCAGATTCCATAGGGTTGACACAAGGTGGGTTTAGGTGGACCCTGTGTACAAAAATGGTTTGTATTACAGCTGAGAAGCCCTAAGCTTAGGAAACCATAAACGTTTTAAAGGAGCCACAAGCAAACCTGGCCAACCTTTGCTATGGAGAAAGTCATTATTACCCTGGACAACAAATAAATCTGACTTCTCCCCTGGAGGAAGACATTCTATCTGCCAAGGCCGCCTGCTATATAAACAGCCTTCAAAAGACAGACCAATTCAAAGTTGTCAGCGCCTCTATTCACAAGACGTGCAGAACCACAAGGGATCCATAATTACTGGTCTCCCAATGCCTAGAATTCTCTTCTCCCAATCCACAGGTTTGGGGTCTATAACATTTATAGCCTGTAAAGAAGCTTTAACAAATGAGTCATTTTAATAAATGACCCAGGGAGAGGCATTGGTGTGGAGATACCAGACCGTAATCTGATATCTCTTTGACTTAAGGAAAGCCCCATTTTGGT
Organism: Eulemur rufifrons; assembly: GCF_041146395.1. Classification (NCBI taxonomy): domain Eukaryota; kingdom Metazoa; phylum Chordata; class Mammalia; order Primates; family Lemuridae; genus Eulemur; species Eulemur rufifrons. The sequence continues at coordinate 55,366,250 of NC_090987.1, forward strand.
ACTGTTTCTCGTGCCCCTCTTATACTCACAGGGTGTGTGAGAGGCCAGGAAACTGCTCCTGATGCCCCTTGGTGCTGCTGTGGGGTGTTGGTGACCAAATTTAGTCCTCCCATATACCTTGAGCTGTGACTTCCCCCTAAAGCCCCATCCACACTTCCTGCACAAAATCTGCTTCTCCCTGGAGCATGTCTTGTGCCTGATGAAGGCCAGCTTACATCCAAAGCCTTGCCGACATTCCCTGGACGTAAAATCTTCCCTGTGTGTCTCCTCTGATGGCTGATAAGATATGACTTCACACTGAAGCCTTGCCCACACTCCCTGCACACAAAGGGCTTCTCCCTGGACTGTCTGCTGTAGTCTCGTGAGGATGGATTGCTGCCTAAAGCCTTGCCTGCATTCCTTGCAAAGTAAGGTTTCTTCCCAGAATGTGCCTGTTGGTGCACAACCAGGGTTAACTTTTAGGTAAAGCCCTGCCCATACTCACTGCGTACAAAAGGTTTTTCCCTGGAGTGCTTCCTTTGATGTGTGATGAAATCTGACTTCAAGCTGAAGCCTCATCCACACTCCCGGTACATGTAAGCTTTTTCCCCTGAGTGTGTCCTCTGGTGGGCAAAGAGGGTTGACTTTTCAGTAAAAGGGTGTGTACGTTCATTGTACAGAAAACGCTTCTCCCCTGAGTGTGACCTTCAGTCTATGGAGATTTAATTTCCAACTGAAGACCCACCCACAGCCCCTGCCCACATTCCCTTCTCCCTGAATGCATCCTCTGGAGTCTGACCAGGGATGACTTACTGCTGAAACCCCACCCATACTCTCTGCACACAAAAGGCCTCTCCCCTGTAGGTGTACCCACAAGAAGGTTTGACTTCTGACCGAAGACTCTCCTATACTCTGCCCACGGCCTGCTCCACGGCTGACAGTCCTCCTCCGTTCAGCACTTGGTCTGCTTTCTCAAGTCTGCCCTCTCTGCCAGGTGGGGCTCTCTTTCCACCACTCTTTTTCCTTCTCTGGAGTTTAGAAGCTGTCCTCTAGGTAGGCTGGAAAATGTCCCTGAAATCCCCCTTTACCTGTCTTCCACAAGGACTGGGATCTCTCTCTTCCCTTCTGCTTTGTTGTCCCAGCAGCCTCAGAAAGTTGTTGCTCTTGTGGCTTTTGGTCCTCTCAGCAGAGATCCCTGGGTTGGAGTTGGTTTTCTGCACTTGAGACTGGGATGATCCTAAGGCCTGGCTGAGGAGAATGTGTTGGCTGAGGAAGCATTGACTGCAGAAGGCCAGAGGGCAATCAGCACAGGCATGGATTTCTCGCTTTGGTTCTGTTCAAGAGAAAGACATTTGCGTCAGGGCAGTCGTTGTCTAAGGATTAGACGTGCCCCACCCCCCCAAGACACACACAACAGCTTTGCCACAAAAGCTCTGTCTCACACCTTTACATTCTTTACAGGAATTATCTTTCATTCCTCGTTTAGCCATTACTGAAATCAAGGAAATCCAGTCGATGGAAGTTCTACATAACATCCAGACTAGGATACTTTCAAATGAGCAGCAGAGGCAGCCGTAGTTTCAGGTTCTGCAACAGCTGTCACTATGGTCGGCCTTCTTTGCCTTGCTGCACTTGTCTCGTGATACAGATACCTGACATAGTGGTTTTCTCCTACTGAAAGATAACAATCTATGATCTAAGCGGAAACGTGCACAGTGGACTTTCCTATGAGAAAGGTGACTGAGTGGAATAGAAGTCCTTTGGTCTGGAGAACCCCCTCCCAAATGTAGGAGGCAGTAAAGGAGAGTCATTCAAGAAAAATGGAAGCTAAAGTGAACTGATGTTTCCTGGCTCACAAACAATGCAAGAGAACTCCTGGAGACAGATAGAAACTCAGCAACAGACAAGACGGACGTGGCTCAGGGCCTGTTTAAAGAGTTCCAGTTCCCGATGCCCATCACAATTCCAGGACTCTTCTCACAGTTTTTTACAAATCAAAATATAAAAAGCATTTAATATTTGCCCAATTAATGTTTGATGAATAGTTAAAACAAGGAGGTGGACAATTTAAAATATTTTTTCTTTTTAAATTTCAGCATATTATGGGGTACAAAAGTTTAGGCTATGTATATTGCCCTTCCCCCCCCCAAGTCAGAGCTTCAAGCATGTCCATCCCCCAGGCAGTGGGCTTTGCACTCATTACGCATGTATACACCCATCCCCTCCCCCACATCAGCCCGACACCCAATTAATGTTATTTTTATATGTGCACTTAGGTGTTGATCAGTGAAACCAATTTGATGGTGAGTACATGTGGTGCTTATTTTTCCATTCTTGGGATACTTAGTAGAACGGGTTCCAGCTCTATCCAGGAAAATATAAGAGGTGCTAGATCACGATTGTTTCTTACAGCTGAGGAGTACTCCATGGTATGCATATACCACATTTTATTAATCCACTCATGAATTGATGGGCACTTGGGTTGTTTCCACATCTTTGCAATTTTTTTTAATTTCAGCATATTATGGGGGTGCAAAAGTTTAGGTTATGTATATTGCTCTTGCCCCCCTCTTCCACCCCCAAATCAGAGCTTCAAGCATGTCCATCCCCTAGACGGTGCACATCGCACTCATTATGTATACAACCATTCCCCCCATCTGCCCGACACCTGATTAATGTTATTCCTAAACTGCTCTTAGGTGCATATCTTTGCAATTGTGAATCGTGCTGCTACGGTGACAGGTGAATGGATAGCGATGTCACTAAGTGACTGAAGCAGGCCTTCCTCATGGAAATAAGATAACATCTGTAGACTGGGCCCCAAGGTATATGTCAGGGTAGCAGAGATAATTTTTAAAAAGAAGATGATTCCTTCTTATAAGGAATCTGTTTCCAGAATTTATAAAGAATGTCTAGTGATCATTAAGAAAAGAAAATAATTCAGTAAACAGTAAATAAAAACCTCAAATATGCAGTTCTGAGAAAGGGAAACATAAATGGTCAACTGACATATGAAAATATGCTCAAGCTCACTGGCATTCAAATTAAAACTCTATGATGTGTCCTCTCATGCTCAACAGAAGGTAAAGACTAATGTGTAAGTGCCCCAAGTGTTAGCAAGGCAAAAAAACAAAAACAAAAACAAAAAATCAAAAACAAATGGACACCTCATAGACTGCTGGTGGGTGTGTAGACTGATACCACCCTAGAAAGCAATGTGGCATTACTTAGTCAGCTCTAAGATGGATTGGGCTAGTCTGATCCACAATCAGGCTCTGCTACTCCTAAGCGTATACTTAAAGGAACTCATGTACAAGTTGGTAAAAAAAAAAATGTGAACATTCCTATGTCCAAAGCAGCATTAAGTAGCCTAAAATTGTTAATAATCTAAATGTATAATGTAATATAAATGAAATAAAAATGAATTGCATTATATTATTGCAATTATAATATATTACTGTAATTCCTATTATAATATAATAATGCATTATTAATATATGTCTATAATGGAATAATGTACAGCAGCAGAAATGAATGAATCATAGCTACATTTTTCAACAGGAGTGAGTTTTACAAACATAACAGCAGCGAATAAAATCACAGAAGAATGCATATAGTATACCACTTACATAAAGATTAAAATAGGCAAAACAATTCTATTTATGTTTTAAGGATAGTTACATATGAAGTAAAAGAATAAAGCCATGAATGAAAATGATATGATAAATACATAATTTTGGAAAATCTGTTTTCTTTGGTGGAAAGGGGAAGGATGAATTATAGAGAGGGGCATAGGAGGATTCAGATGTTTTGTTAAAATTTGATTTCTTAGGTTTAAAGGTTTGCACATGGATGGTAATTTTATTATTCTCTGAACCTTGTTGGATTCTTATACATTAAAAAATCAATTCTACACTTCATTAAGAACCAAAAAACAAACTGCCCGAATAGTCAAATTTATCTTAAGGAAAAAGGACAAATCTAGAGGCAACACGTTACCTGACTTCAAATTATACTACAAGGCTATAATAACCAAAACAGCATGCTACTGGTATAAAAGTAGAGACATAGACCAATGGAACAGAAGAGATAACCTAGCAATAAAATCATCTACTTACAACCACCTGATCTTTGACAAAACAGATGACAATATACACTGGGGAAAGGAAGCCCTATTCAATAAATGGTGCTGGTAAAATTGGATAGCAGAAGAATTAAACAAGACACCTAGCCCTCACCATATACAAAAATTAATTCAAGATGGATAAATAACTTGCATGTAAGGAATGAAAGCATAAAAATTCTAGAAGAAAACATAGGGAAAACTCATTTAGACATCAGCCTAGGCCAAGAATTTATGACTGAGACCCCAAAGACAAATACAGCAAGAACAAAAATAAATAAACTGGACTTAATTCAATTAAAAAGCTTCTGAAGAGTTAAGAAAGAATCAGCAAAGTTGATAAACAATCTATTAATACAAAATGGGAGAAAATATTCACAAACTATACATCAAATAAAGGGCTAATATCCAGAATCTACAAAGAACACAAACAAATCAGCAAGAAAAAACCAAAACAACCCCATTTAAAAGTGGGCAAAAGACATGAACAGAAATTTTTCAAAAGAAGATAGAAAATGGCCAAAAAATATATGAAAAAATGCTCAACATCACTAAGCACCAGGGAAATGCAAATTAAGACCAAAATGAGATACCGCTTTACCCCTGTTAGACTCACCATTCAATTCAGCAGTCCTATTGCTGGGATTGCTTTCCTACCCAAAAGAAAAGAAGTCATGTTATCAAAAAGACACCTGCACTCAAATGTTTATTGAAGCACAATTCACAATTACAAAGATGTGGAATCAACCTAAGTGCCATCAATTCATGAGTGGATAAAGAAAACATGGTATATGTATACTCCAGAGAGTACTACTCAGCTAAAAAAAGGAATAAAATTATATATTTTGCAGCAACTTAGATGGTACTGGAGACTATTATCCTATGTGAAGTATCTCAAGAATGCAAAAACAAACATCACGTCTCTCTAAATAACTGGGATCTAAACCATGGGCACATGCAGGCACAAAGAAATGTAAAGGACATTGGAAAACAAGAAGAGGCAAGGGTAGGAGGGTGGGAGAGGCAAAAAGTTATCTGTGGTGTACAATGAACACTATTACAGTGATGGGCACACTAAAAGCCCCAACTTAAGCCATGTACACGGTATCCATGTTAGAAAAATATTTTTACTACCTTAATATTTTGAAAGGAAAAGAAAAAGATAAAACAGCTGAGGGAAATGAAGACGTAGAAATAACAGACAAAGAAGGATTTACAAGGTTAAGAACGGAGAAATGAAAGCATCAGGAGTCAGAGACAGGAGACCGCAGCTCCTGTAATGGCCCGCAAGGTTGGGGTTTTCAGTTGCGGTGTAGTTACCAACGCCAGCCCCCTTCACCCGCCAGGGCGCGGATTTCCACGGCTCCTGTCAGAATTGGCACCAAGGCGGGCATGACTGAATGAAGCCCCGGATAGGAGTTGTGCTTGCAGTGTCTCAGGGAGCTGAATATTGGTTTTGTGTCTGAAGTTTTTGGAACTTTTCTCCTTACTGTGATAGAACTTGTCTCAAGTTACACTGCATATGGTACACAGGTGCTTAGCTCAAGCCTGAGAATTATCGGAACCCTCTAGTAAGACACACTTGGACTACAGTGGGAGTTCTACTTAGGAAGATGCAGCTTTTGAACAAGTTGATGGCTATCTCCGAACTTCAAAACCTGTTTCTACATGAACAAAGTGAGGTTCTGAGAGCAGATGTGTCTTGGCATCAGGAAACCATCCCCATGGTGGAGACATATGACTTTGAGGCATCTCGTCAAAGTTCAGATATTTCCAGTATTTGGAAGTGTCTGGGCCCCATGAAGCCCTGAGCCAACTCTGGGAGCTCTGTCTTCAGTAGCTAAGACCAGAGATTCATACAAAGAAGCAGATCCTAGAACTGTTGGTGCTAGAACAATTCCTGGCAATCCTCCCTGAAGAAGTCAGGAGTTGGGTGAATTTACAACATCCAAAAAATAGCAAAGATGTGGTGAGCCTCATAGAAGATGTGATTGAAATGCTTAAAGATGAAGATATACTCTGTAAGGATTCTGTCCTCCAAAACAGGAGTATCCAGGAGGAGAAAATGGTAGCTGACTCACTAACAGGCGGACTCCAGGAACCAGTGACATTCAAGGATGTGGTTGTGGAATTCAGTGAGGAAGAGTGGGGGCAACTAGACCCTGCTGTAAAGAACCTATACAGGGATGTGATGCTGGAGAACTATAGGAACCTGAATTCGTTGCATAAAGCGCATTTACTTGCCAAACAAGTTGAGATCCCTGAGTTGGAGAGAAAAAAAAAAAAAAAAAAGATGTACAATGGAGGAAGAAATCTCAAGGAGAACTGTTTTGGACATTAAGACTGTTTCAGAAAATCAGGATTCATTTCCAGAGCAGAGAGTTTCTAGAAAAGAATCATCCCATGGAGTGATTATGACAAGGCTTACCAAAAGTGAACGTTCTTTGTTAGATGTCTGGAAAAGTGAGGATTGGTTATATAGGTACCAGAAAAACCAGGGCATAAATTTGTCACCAGAAGATTTCATTCATATGACAATCTACACTGAGGAGGGAGACTTTGAATGTAGGGAAAACAAGAAAAGCTTTGATCTTAACTTGATTAACTCAATTTGTGATATACAACAAGGAATTCCTATACAGAAGGGGTCCCCAGAGTGTGATAAGTTTAAAACTAACTTCATATTTAATTCAGTAAGTAAGCCATATTTAGAATATAATGAATATGGGAATGCCTTGAGCTTGAGTACAGATATTATTGAAAACTGAAAATGTCATACTACAGTGAATTCCTATGAATGTTATCAGTGTGGAAAAGCCTTCGGCAGAAGCTCTTCCCTCATTAGACATCAGATCATTCACACACGAAAGAAACCCTATAAATGCAATGAATGTGGGAGATTCTTCAACTGACATGCAAACCTTTCTAAGCATCAAAAACTTCATACTAAAGCAAAGGCATGTAAAGGCAATAAATGTGAAACAGCCTTCAGTACGAGTGAAGAGAGTAATAAAAATCCAAGACGCTATTCTAAAGATAATTCCTATGAATGTATTGACTGTGGAAAATCCTTCAATTGCAGCTCCTCCCTTATTCGACATCAAATGATTCATACAGGAGAGAAACCATTCACATGTAAGGAATGTAAGAAAACCTTCAACAAGAGTTCAAACCTTGTTATACATCAAAAACTTCATACTTGATAAGTCCTGAAAAAGGAAGAAATGCGGGATTACCTTCAGTCAGAGTGCAGAACTCATTCAACATCCATGAATTTATACTGCAGGGAACCCCATGAATATAATAAAACATTTGTCAAAGATTGTTCTTTAAATAATATGACAAAATTAATATTGGATAGAAACCTGTTACTGGATAGAAATCTGTTACTGGCTCCCAAATGAAGCCACAAGTGTTTGGAGTTAAGCATAGTATAACTATACAAGTTCTTTGTCTATCATTATTTTGATATCAATTACCCTTACCACTTCCTAGATCATAAATGGGACCTATAACATATTCATCTGATTTATTGATGAAGTAGATATTAGGGAAGAGATAAGCAGTACACTTGGAGTTGATATTTAATAAAACTCAAACTCTCAGTCTTTACAAGAAGGTCACAAGAAGTCGGGAGCTCATGAGAATATAGGAGAACACTTCTAAGGACTGAAATCTCTAAATTAATGGCAAAGATCATAATGACATCCATTTACTCCACCCCAGACAATATCCTTGGCTGTCCTGGTGCCAAATGGGGACTAGAATTGGGATAGTGTTGTCAACTGCAGTGGGAGAAGGATGTGTTCTTAATCTATATGTATTCTTAAAATCTACATTTTTCAAAGTACAGCAGGTCTTCCAATAAGTTTTTTCATTCAAAATTGTTTTGTTCTAATGTTGATGAGAAAAAAAAAAATCTATTCCTAGCCAGGGCTTCTGGAGTTTGCATGTTCTCACTGTGTGTGCTCAGTTTCTCTGGGTGCTCCAGTTTCCTCCCAAATCCTACAGATGTGCACATTAGGTTCATTGGTGTGTCTAAGTGGTCCCAGTCTGAGCAAGTGTGAGTGTACCCTGAAATGGTATAGTGTCTTGAGCTGCCAGGATAGGCTTCAGCCACCCAAGACTCTGGGCTGTTATAAAGTAAATCATCTTGTTTCTATTCATCTTTCTTGAATATATGTATAGAGCACATTTATTTCAGTGTTTAATATTAGAAGTATTTGGGGTCTTTGTTTAGAAGTTTGATGTTTTTGTGACCAGAAACATGGCGTAGGAACTTAACTATTGTTTAGATCATTGATAAAATTGGTTTCATTATACATCGTTTCACTTAAAGTCGCAGTTTCCAAGTACCTATTGATGACATTAAGTGAGGACTTAATGTACTTTTTGGAATCTCAGCTGAAGAGATATCCATAGCCTTAGGTCCATCATTAATCCCAGACATTATGAGGTCAATAAAATGTCCTAATGTATAAAAAAAAGGAGTCAGAGACAGACCTGCTATCGAAATCACAAGGGGGTTTCAGCCTGGTTACTCACACAGATAACCAATTATTGAGACAGTGAGGATTGCCAAGGGGGACAGGAAATTTTAATAAAAAGATATCTTGTCAGAAGAAGGGGAAAAGCACCCTCAAATCTGTCTTTCAGACTAAGGGAGAGTCAGAGAGTCTGAGCTTTTTAAAGAGAAACATTAACAAAGGGCCAGTGCATTTTGGCAGGCTGTGGCTAAACCAACAAGGAAAATTACCAGTGGTCTACTGTATGGGAAAGGTAGCAATGGTGTAGTGTATAGGGCAAGTTACTGAGGGATGGGTAGTCTTGGTGTGAGGAAGTCTGCCCAGGGGCCTTCAGAATCTCAACTCCCTTGTCTTGCAGAAACTCTACCATTTCTGGGAAACAACTCAAAAGGTCAAGTAGTTAGTTAAGAGAGAGGATTATTAAAAAAAAAAACCCTATAGGGGTCATTGAAATATATTCACAGAGCTGGTTACAAACCAAAGCTCATGGGGTAGGAGCTGTCCTGGTGGCAGGCTGATGAGCTGAAGCCCCTGAATGAGGAGCAACAGAGAGTGATGGAACAGGCAAGACAGCCAAGAAAAACAAGGAAGGAGACAGGGATGCCAGGAGAGCCCCTCTGCCTGGTGAAGTAACGGTCTGTCTAGAAAGGAGGTGGTTCCCCATACCCAGCACACACACATGCACCTCCCAGACACCTCCTCCTGCCTGACCTACTGAGATGCCACATCTATCTGCCCAGTGCTCCCACTCACCTGGACAGGGCCTCCGTGGACATTCTCTCTCCTCTCTCTAGGGCTCTATCCTTCACTCCAGCTGAGTGAGGAGTTTTGGTTGGGAAAACAAAATTCCTGTTCATAAGGAAAGAAAATGAGATGTAACTCAAAGGAGGAAATCCAGGCAAACCATGGAGGGAGGCTCAAAGACAGAAAGGAGTTCTGAAGAGTGTTTGGCAGTGGGAGCCTGGGAAGGGAAGACAACTGGAGATCTAGAGAGCCAGCTTAGTCATCTCCAGGAGAGCAAAGTAAGAGCCAACCAAGGTAATGGGATGGGAAATACAGGCCCAGTGCACAATATCCATGTATTCTAAACTCTACAACATCCAGATCTTCCTTGAGGGAGCAAAGAAGAATGTCACTGTTGGCAAAAGTCAGCCCAGCAAGGCAGGTGATCTAGGGGAGCCTGGATGCTCAGGAGACCTTGTTAACATCCTAAGAGCAGATCTTATGCAGTGGGACCAGGTGGCTCCAGCATCACATCCCAGTTCAGGACCATCTGAGCAGGGCTCAGCAGCTGTCACTTGCTCTGGGTGAAATGCACAACCATCTCCCCAGATACCACAGATGCTTGAAACCCAAAACATCTCTGCCCGTCAGGAGCCAGTCATGCCCATGGCCTGAGATGAACATTCAAAAAGGTGACTGGGGGAAGGTACAGTTTCTAGACCCTGATTTCAACTGTGACTTTGGTGACAAGTATTCTAAGATCATTAACCTCCCTCCTCTATAGAGCCAGGAACATCTATGCATCTGCTGAGATGTGGTTTATAGGCAAAGACCCCAACTGTGGGAAGCTGTAAATGTTGACAGGGAGAAGAGGAAAATGCCAAATAAAAGTATAACAAGAGTAAGTAATAAGACTTGTTAAGCTCTAAGAAATTTATGCAGGGGTCAAATTGGCAAAGATGGTGGATTAGTAGTGACCTCCTGGCTCACTGCTCCTACAGAAGGAGGTAAAGAGCTCAGACAGCTACCATGAGTGGATCCCTCCCTGCCAAGAACAGCATTGTGAATTTGCAGAGAAATAGTGTGGGACATGCAGCACAGGAAATAACAAAAAGGTGAAAGGGAGATATGATTGCAAAGACAGGAGAATGCGAGATATACAATAGGGAACAGAGCACAGGAGGGCTGCACCCACCCGGCCACCTAGTGCAGTTCAATCTGACCCACAGGAGGATGCCTGGCTCCCCCACTGACCACTACACCCACTCAGACAGGGAAGCACCTGAAGTTGGTGTAAAGTCATGGTACAGGATAACAGGCTCTGTGGAGAGGAGACAATAGCAGGAAACATTCTGAACTCCCTGGTGCTCTGTGCTGGGATCACACTGGGTCGGGGAGGGACTAGTCTGAGTGGTTACTTCCTGCGACTGTGTGAGGGAGTTTGGAGACAGGCACCTCACCTCTGGTGGTCAGCAGGACCAGAGCACAGAAGGTGAACACTGAAAAGGGGACTCTGCCCTTGGAAACTGCTGACGATTTGGGTGGCTCAGGGTGGGAAAGAAAGAGCAGGATCCTCTACTAGGCAGAAGTGAGACTGTGGGACTGTGATGCAGATGCCGCCGGACAGGCATCTGACAACTCCTGAGTGGTTGCCTCCAGCGCTAGCTTTTCAGGGACGGGCGGCCGCCATTTTGGGAGTACAGAGCTTGGAGACGCTGTGGCGCATGGAGGTTTCAGGAAACACTCATCCCCCAGCCTGGGGACATTCGCAATAGGCACAGTGGACTAGGCCATTGGAGGTGAGGAGAAGTGAGAAAAGTCACTTTCTCTGTGTAGCTAGCAAGAATCTGTGGGACTTTGGAGCTCAAAAAATAGCAGTCTGTTGATTGGGCCCACCAGACTGGCTTAGGTCATCTAATAAGAACATACCTCCAGGGCTTGCTCTCTGGTCTGGGCAGCTGCCAGCATCAGGGTTTGTGGACAGGGAAGGAAAAACCTGGCCAGAGAACTCAGCAATTGCAAATTGACCCCTCCCATCATAAGCAGCCTTCCAAGTGTTGTGAAAGAGCCCTGAATAACATATCAGAGGCTCCCCCTAGTGGCACATTAAGAAACTATAGAAGCACACACACCCAGGCTTACAGGCACCAGCTGAGATCTATCTTGCTTACAGGCACCAGCTGAGATCTATCTATCACACCCACCTAAGGGGAAATAGGGTCCAAGTAACCCATAGAAGCGACAAGGTCACTTCCAAAGATCTAGGCATTTGTATACCCCAGCCAGGGGACCAGAGCCTATCACAGAGACATCATATTATCCCAATAAGTGGCTTCTCCATGCAAACTACAATAAATGACAGAGAGGGTAATGCCATATCTCAACACAGTGCCTTCTATCTCACGCTTGCATCTCCATAGGGCAGTGGAATCATACCTACAAGTGCAATCCACCAGCTGGGAGCTTAATTTGGGGCACCAAACTCACTAGTCTCCATTGGCAAGAGGTGAAGGGCACAGGTCACAGGATAACCCAACGTGCTAAAATATCCCTAAGGCAATACAGGACCAATGTGCCTCTCCCCAGCACTGTCAAAGAATGACCTTTGGGGACTTGGAGATAGGGCAATAAACCAGTCCTAGCACCCCCAGTTCTCAACCAAGTAGCCTGATGAGGAAGAATCAGCCAAAGAATGCAGGATATGTTAAATATCAAGAGAAAAGTCATCCCCAAAAGAAATCATTAGGTCCTCAAAAAAGGATGCCAACTTAAACAACATGACTAAAATGACAGAGGAAGAATTCTGAATATGGATTGTAAGAAAACTCAATAGAATTGAAGAGAAAATAACACAAAGAAACCCCAAGCACAATACAGGAAATGTATGAAAAATTCTCTAAAGAAATTGAAATATTATGAAAGAACCAAACAGAAATATTGAAAATGAAAGAGGCGTTCAAGAAACTACAAAACACAGTGGAAAGCCTTAAGAATAGGATGGATCACACAGAGGAGAGAATTTCAGAACTTGAAGGTATATCTATGTGCTAAACAAATCAGATGAATGAAAAGAACGCAGAAGCAAGGGAGATGAACAAAACATAAGAAATGTGGGATTATGTAAAGAAACAAAACATAAGCATATAGGCATCTCAGAGAAAGAAGACAAAAATACACAAGGGCTGCAAAATCTATATCTTGGAATATTGGAGGAAAACTTACCTGGCCTGGCCAGAAATCTAGCTGTCCAGGTACAAGAAGCACACAGAACTCTGGGGAGACTTAATGTGAAAAGTTAGTTATTAGGATGGCCAAAGTAAACACAAAAGAGGCAATCCTTCAAACAGTAAGATGAAAACAGCAGACAACCTACAAAGGAAAACCTATCAGACTAACTGCAGACTTCTCAACTGAAATGTTACCAGGTAGAAGGAAGTGGGGACCCATCCTCAATCTTCTAAAACAGAATAATGGCCAGCCTAGAATTCTTTATATAGCAAAACTAAAACTAAGATTCATCTATGAGGGAGAAATAAAGACTCACAAACAAGCAATCCCTGATGGAATTTGTGAAGACTAGATCTGCCCTGTAGGAAGTACTCAGACCTGCATTATACTCTGAACAGCACAATAGACACCCACCAAAGTAAAATCACCCAAGAGCTAAAGTCCAGAAACTTGATTCCACAGTGGCTCAAGAGGTCAAACAAAACAATAAGAATTTATCCATCAGTGTGAACAGAAATCCATCCCAAATATCAATTCTCTCAATAAATGTGAATGGCTTGAATTGTCCACTAAAGATACATAGACTGAGTGAGTAGATGAAAAGCTGTAAGCCAAATATCTGCTGTTTCCGGGAAACACATCTTAGCCACAAAGATGCTTTCAAACTCAATGTCAAGGGTTGAAAATCATACTTCCAGGCAAATGGAAAGAAACCAAAAGAAAACTGCAGTAGCTATTCTTATGTCAGATAACATAAGCTTTATTTATTTATTTATTTATTTTTTTGAGACAGAGTCTCACTCTGTTGCCCAGGCTAGAGTGAGTGCTGTGGCATCAGTCTAGCTCACAGCAACCTCAAACTCCTGGGCTCAAGCAATCCTTCTGCCTCAGCCTCCTGATTAGCTGGGCCTACAGGCATGCTCCACAATGCCTGGATAATTTTTTCTATCTATTTTTAGTTGTCTAGATAATTTCTTTCTATTTTTTAGTAGAGACAGGGTCTCGCTCTTGCTCAGGCTGGTCTCGAACTCCTGAGCTCAAACAATCCTCTCACCTGAGGCTCCCAGAGTGCTAGGATTACAGGCATCAGCCACTGTACCCAGCCAACACAAACTTTAAAACTGTAAAAGTAAAGACAAAGATGGTCACCGTGTAATGGTGGAGGTAAAAATCCAACAAGAAGACTTAATAATTCTTAATATTTATGCGCCTCACACAGGAGTGCCCAGATACATAAAGCAAACCCTGCTTGATCTAAATAGCATGATAAATAGTAATGCCATAATAGCTGGGGATTTCAACACCTCACTGACTGAACTGGACAGATCCTAAAAGCAAAAAATAAGCAAAGAAACAATTGACTTAAACAGAGCTGCAGAACAGATGGGTCTAACAGACATCTATAGAACATTCCACCCAAATAAAGCTGAATATACATTCTTCTCATCAGCTCATGGAACTTTCTCCAAAATCGATCACATCCTAGGCCACAAATCAGACCTCACGAAATTTTAAAAAATAGAAATTATGTAGCGTGTATATTCTCAGACCACAATGGTATACAATTAGAGATCAATTCCAACAGAAACACTCACTACTTCACAAAGTCATGAAGTAAATAATCTATTGCTGAATGACTACTGGGTCAGGGAGGAGATCCAGATGGGAATGAAAAGATTCCTTGAACTAAATGGTAACAGGGACAAAAGATATCAAAATCTGTAGGATATAGCAAAAGCATTCCTGAGAGGAAAACTAACAGCATTAAATGCTCACATACAAATGACAGAAAGCTCAAAAATCAACAAACTAATAGACCACCTCAGGAAGTGGAAAAGGAAGAGAAAACAAATCCTAAACCTAGCAGAAGAAAAGCACTGACTGAGATCAGAGCCCTTCCCCCATACAGTGTGCTCCACATTCATTTGTTGTGAGTTTCCCCGCCACCACCAGCCCCCTCCCACTGGACTGGAACCTACTGAATATTACTACCATGTGAGCACCTTAGTGTTGATCAGCTAGTACCAATTGGATCATGACGACATGTGGTGCTTCTTTTTCTACTCTTCTGTTACCTCAGTTCGAAAGATGGGCTTAAGTTCTATCCAGGATAATATAAGAGGTGCTAGTTCAACATTGGTTTTTGTAGTTGAGTAGTATTCCATGGTATACATATGCCACATTTTATTAATCCACTCATGTATTGATGGACACTTGGGTTGTCTCCACATCTTTGCAATTGTGAATTGTGCTGCCATAAACATTCGAGTGCAGATGTCTTTATTATAGAATATCTTTTTTTTCCTTTGGGAAGATGCTTAGTAGTGGAATTCCTGGATCAAATGGTATTTCTATGTTTAGCTGTTTGAAATATCTCCAAATTACTTTCCACAGGGGTTGTACTAATTTGCAGTCCCACCAGCAGTTTAAGAGTTTTCCAATCTCTGAACATCCATGCCAGCATTTGTTGTTTTGGCACTTTTTGATAAAAGCCATTCTCACTGGAGTTAAGTGATATCTTATTGTGGTTTTGATTTGCATTTCCCTAATGATTAGAGATGTTGAGAATTTTTTCATATGTTTATTGGCCATTAGTCTGTCTTCTTTTGAAGTTTCTGGTCATGTCAATTCCCCACTTTTTAGTGGGGTTGTTTGATTTTTTCTTGGTGATTTTCCTGAGTTGTATATAGATTTTAGTTATCAGCCCTTTATTGGATGTGTAGCATGCAAATATTTTCTCCCATTCTGTAGGCTGTCTAATTGCTCTCATGATAGTTTCCTTGGCTGTGTAGAAGCTTTTTAATTTGATAGGTCCCATTTTTTAATTTTTGTTGTTGCTGTGATTGCTTTTAGGGTCTACTTCATAAATTCTTTCCCTAGGCCAATATCTATAAGAGTTTTTCCAACATTTTCTTCTAAATTCTTACAGTTTCATACCTTAGCTTTAAGTTTGTTATTCATCATGAGTTGATTTTTCTTAGACATAAGAGGTGCAGATACTGTTTCAGTCTTCCACATGTTGTTATCTAATTTTCCCAGCATCATTTATTGAATAAGGATTCTTCTCCCCAGTGTATGTTTTTGCTGCTATATGAGAATGGTTTTGTATCTGGGTTCTCAGTTCTGTTCCATTGATCTATGTCTCTTCTTGTGCCAGTAGCATGCTGTTTTGGTTACTATAGCCTTGTACTATAGCTTGAAGTCTGATAAATTGATGCCTCCCAATTTGTTCATTTTGCTTAAGGTTGCTTTTGCTATAAAGATTCTTCTCTGGTTACAAACAAAGCATAGAATTATTTTTTCTAGATCTGCAAAAATTGATGTTGGGATTTTAATAGGGACTACATTGAATCTGTAGATCACTTTGGGTAGTATAAACATTTTAACAATGTTGAATCTGCTGATCCATGAATATAGTATGGTTTTCCATCTGTTTATGTCTTCTGCTAATTCTTTCCCCAGTGTTTAGTAGTTATCCCTATAGAGATTTTTCACCTCCTTAGTTAAAAATATTCCTAGGTATTTTATTTTCTTTGTTGCTATTGTGAAAGGTATTGAGTCTTTGATTTGGTTCTCAGTTTGACCATTGTTGATGTATATGAATGCCACTGATTTGTGTACACTGATTTTGTAACCTGAGAGTTTGCTGAATTTGTTTATAAATTCCAGTAGTCTTATGACAGAATCTTTGGCATTTTCTAGATATAAAATCATATTGTCAGCAAAGAGCAATAATTTGGCCCCTTCTGCTCCCATTTGGAGGCCCTTGATTTCTTTGTCTTGTTTGCTTGCTCTGGCTAGAACTTTCAGCACTATGTTGAATAGAAGTGGTGATAGAGGGCAAACTTTTCTGGTTCCAGTTCTAAGCAGGAATGCTTTCAATTTTTCCCATTCAGTACAATCTTGGTTGTGAGTTTGCCGTATATGGCTTTTTATCATTTTTTGGTAAATTCTGTCTATGCCTATTTTGTTAAGTGTTCTTATCATAAAAGGATACTGAATATTGTCAAATGCTTTTTCTGCATCTATTGAGAGGATCATATGGTCTTTGTTTTTACTTCTATATTTCTGGTGAATTACATTTATAGATTTGCATATGTTGAACCATCCCTGCATCTCTGGGATGAAGCCCACTTGGTCATGATGGATTATTTTTTTGATATGCACCTGAATTCAGTTTGTTAGGATTTTACTGAGAATTTTTGCACCTATATTCATAAGGGATATTGGTCTGTAGTTTTCTTTTTTGGTGAGTCCTTTCCTGGTTTTGGTATCAGAGTTATGTTGGCTTCATAAAACATGTTGAGAAGGATTCCTTCTTTCACAATGTTGTGGAATAATTTCTGCAGGATAGGCACCAGGTCTTCTTTGTAAGTCTGGTAAAATTTGAGTGTGAAACCATCTGCTCCATAGTTTTTTTTTTAAGGACTGTTTTGTATTGCTACTTCAATTTTGGTACTTCATATTGGTCTGTTCAGGAATTCCATTTCTTCCTGATTGAGCCTAGGCAGGCTGTGTGTTTCTAAGCATTTGTCCATTTCCTGCACATTTTCCAGTTTTTGTGCATAAAGGTTTCTATAGTATTCATAGATGATATTTTGTATTTCTGTGGTATCAGTTGTAATTTCTCCTTTTCCATTCCAATGGAGTTTATTAGAGTCCTTTCTTTTCTCATTAATCTAGCAAGACGTGTGTCAATTTTGTTCATTTTTTAAAGAACCAAGTTTTTATTTTATTAATCTTTTGTATAGTTTTTTTATTATTGATTTAATTTAGTTCTGCTCTGATCTTGGTTATTTCTTTTCTTCTGCTGGGTTTGGGGCTGGTTTGCTCATCCTTTTCCAGTTCTTTGAGATGAATCATTAGATTGTTGATTTGTGATCTTTCTGTCTTTTGGATGCAGGCATTTATGGATATAAATTTTCCTCTCAGGACTGCTTTACCTGTGTCCCACAGATTTTGATGACTTGTGTCTCCTTTATCATTTAGTTGATAGAATCTTTTGATTTCCATATTGATTTCCTCCTTAACCCAATAATTGTTCAGCAGAACGTTGTTTAGTTTCCATGACTTTGTGTAGAGATGAGTGTTTCTGTTGGAGTTGATTTCTAATTTTATTCCACTGTGGTTTTAGAAGATACATGGTATAATTTCCATTTTTTAAATTTCTTGAGACATGTTTTGTGGCCTTATATATGGTCAATCTTAGAGAATGTCCCATGAGCTGCTGAGAAAAGTGTATATTCAGTGGTTTTTGGGTAGAATGTTCTATAAATGTCTGCCAGTCCCATTTGTTCTAGAGTTCTGTTTAAGTCCATTGTTTCTTTGCTTATTTTCTGTTTGGAGGATCTGTCCTGTTCTGTCAGAGGGGTGTTGAAGTCTCAGGCTATTTTGTTGCTGCTGTTTATTATTTTGTTTAGATCAAGTAGGAGTTGGTTTATTAATCTGGGTGCAGCTGAGTTAGGTGTATAAATATTTATAATTGTTATGTCTTCTTGTTGAATTGTACCCTTCACCATTATATAATGACCATCTTTGTCTTTCATTGCTTTTTTTTTTATTTGAAGACTAAGTTATCTGTAATCAGAACTGCTATGCCAGCTTTCTTTTGGTTTGTGTTTGCATGGCACATTGTTTCCTATCCCTTCACCTTGAGTGTGAATGCATCTTTGGGGGTTAGATGTGTTTTCTGAAGACAGAAGATACAAGGCTTGTGTATATTTGTCCATTAGGCCAGCCTACTTGTCTTTAGGGGGAATTCAAGCCATTCACATTTATTGAAAGAATTGATAAGTATGGTGGATTTCTGTACATACTGTTGGGTTGAACTTTGTTGTTTTGTTTACTCTCTTGAGCTATTGTGGTATCTGGCCTTTGATCTTTAGCTTCTGGATGATTTTACTCCAGTGAGTGTCTATTATGATGATCCATGTTTAACACTGTTCTGAATACTTCTTGGAGGGCGAATCTTATCTTGATGAATTCTCTCAGTCTTTGCTTGTCTGAGAAAGTCTTTATTTCTCCCTCATATAAGAAACTTAGTTTTGCAGGATACAAAATTCTAGGCTGGGCATAAGTCTGTTTGAGAAAACTGAGAATGGGGTCCCAGTCCCTTCTGGCTTGTAAGGTCTCAGTTGAGAAGATTGCAGCTAGTCTGATGGATTTTCCTTTGTAGGTTGTCTGCTGATTTTGCCATACTGTTTGTAGGAGGGACTCTTTGATGTTTATTTTGGCCAGTCTGATGACTATGTGTCATGGTGTCTTCCCATTTGCAATGAATCTCTCAGGAGACCTCTGAGCTTCTTGCAGCTGGCTCTCTAGATATCTAGCGAGGCCAGGAAAATTTGCCTCCACTATATCCTCAAATAGTTTATGCAACACTTGTGTATTTTCTTCTTCACCCTCAAGGATGCCTATGATTCTCATGTTAGCCCTTCTCACATAATTCCACATTTCTTGCATTATTTGTTCTTTTCTCTTATTTCTCTGCTCTATCTCTGTGACTGATTTGTTTAATTGAAAGATATTGTCTTTAATCCCTGAGATTCTTTCTTCTGTCTGATCTAGCCTATTTTTGAGGCTTTCCACTGTGTTTGGTAATTCCTTGAATAAATTTTTCATTTTCAGGAGTTCTGTTTGTTTTTTCTTTAAAATTTCAATTTCTTTAGTGAATTTTTCTTCCAAGTCCTGGATTTTTTTGTGATTTGTTTGTGTTGGGTATCCATTTCCTTTTGAATTTCATTGAGTTTTCTTACAATCCATGTTTTAAATTCTTCATCTCTCATGTCGGTGTTCTGATTTTGTTTGGTATCTATTGCTAGAGAGCTGGTGTTCCCTTTTAGAGGTGTCCTTTTGGATTGATTTTTCATCCTTCCAGAGTTCTTTCTCTGATTCCTTCCCATCTGGAGAAGCTACTTCTTCTTACCTTAGGATTTTCTTTTGTTTAGATAATGACACACCTAGTTTAGTCTCTGAGCCAGTAGGTGGTGTTTGGGGGTGAGATTCAATCACACCCTTTATTATGAGTCAGTAAATGCTGTAAAGAGACGTGCAAATTGACCTCCCTGTTAGTAGATGGCACTTGCCAGGAGGTACAAGCTGCAGTGTTGTCTTTGGGTCCTGTAACAAGCTCTCCTTCATCTGGAGAGGCACTCTAGTGCCTCCAGTGTTGGGTGGGGCCCTGGGACTTCCAGGTGTGTCCTTATTCTCCACCTCAGCAGGGGCAGGTGGGGGAGTGAGTTTGGGTGAGCCTGCCAGCAAGCTCCACAAATGCTTTTAGCAGGGGTCAAAAGTTTATTCACTGCTGTGGGAAAAGCTGCCCACAGGGAGGGGCTGAAGTGCTCCCTCTCAACCAGAAAGTCTGTATGTAGGGGTAGGGCTGTCTGAGACCCACATTCTGGCAGTCTGGAGCAGGCCTTGCTCCTTTCCACCCTTCCATATTCTGTGGTTTCTTCTGCACCTCTGCCTACAGGCAGGACCTCAAGTCAGCTGAGCTCCTCCATGACTGTGAGGCAGGCTGGAGGATTACCTTCCCAGGATCACTGCCTTAGCTGGAAGCTTAGCCCTCCCTTGGGAAGAGGGGTGCCCCTTGAGCATACCACAGCTAGGACTCACTCTGATCTGCCCCTGAAGGCACACACACCTCAGTAGACCAATTAACAAATATCCCCTCTGTGTCCCTGGGCAATGCAATAGAGATCTGTGTGCACAGGATCTGGCCTGCAGGCCTATCCCCTGGTCCCCAGAGATCAATCCCTCACCATGCCAGGGAGAAGAATGCTGGTCCCAAGTCACCAACAGAGTTCCCAAGCTGGATCAATGTCCCTCCACTTTGGGGTTTGCCCCACTCTGCTGGAGTCACTGGAAAAGCAGTACCAGGAAGCACTGGAAGGTAGGGAGCTCACAGTCTAAGCACCTCTCAGCCCACTGTAGGGCCCCAAAGGGAAAGGTACAAGCCCTGTTCCCTGCAGAGCCCTCTGGGTGTGGCTAAATTGTCTCTCTCAGCAGCTGCATGTGGGGGAGGGGAAGGGGAGAATAAAGGACTAGGGGTAGGAAGGACTCCACACTGGTAGTCCCCAACCCCTTTCTCTGGGAGGCAGTCCACCCAGAATGACTGGGCTGTGGAGTACTGCATATCTCCCAAGACCCACTGGACCCCTGTGGCTCCTGGAGTCTTGGCTGGAGATGGTAAATGTCTGTGTCGGGATGAGCAAGACGAATTCTGAGCAGTTGAGGCCCCCCAGGGAGGACAAAGGCACCTGGTGGGTAGAAAAGCAATATTGCACCTGTTGACTGGCCTGTGGGGCTGTGGGGCTGGAAGTGCCCTGAGGGAGCTGGGAGCCTGGTGCCCTGTCCTCAAGAGGCTATCCACTCATTGGTGGCATAGCCTAGCCATAGCAGTCTCTAGGCTGGTGTTAGCAGGTCTCTTCAGCACCTCTAGAGCCCACCAGCAGTCTGAGATGCAAGATAGGGGAATGTTAACCACTCCATCTACCCTTCTTGCTGATCTCCAAGCCTCTCAGGCCTTATTCTCCACCAATGCCTTTCTCTTTCCAGCTCTGCTCTGCAAACTCTTCCCATGGAGTCTCCTGTAGGTTCAGGCACCCTTCCTTCTGACCCTCATCTGATCTATGTTTGTCTGTCTGTTTTTTTCTCTTTCATCTAAAATTTCTCCTTCTTGCAGAGACACTCTGGGTGGTGGTGCTTCTCATCTGCCACTTTGCAGGTATCTTTTTGACGTAATGATTTATTTTTCTTTGGTAGATACCCAGTAGTGGAATTGCAAGATTTAATGGTA
The DNA here is from genome assembly GCF_041146395.1 of Eulemur rufifrons. Lineage (NCBI taxonomy): Eukaryota > Metazoa > Chordata > Mammalia > Primates > Lemuridae > Eulemur > Eulemur rufifrons. Next base: position 55,387,626 of record NC_090987.1, read on the forward strand.
GGTTTAGTTCTTTGAGGAATCTCCATACTGATTTCCATAGAGGTTGTACTAATTTGCAGTCCCACCAACAGGATGTATTAATAAGTGTTTCCTTTTCATTGTATCTGTGCCAACATCTATTGCTTTTTGACTTTTTAAAGTGGCCATTCTAATTGGAGTAAGACAGTATCTTATTGTGATTTTAACTTGCATTCTCTGATGATTGTGATGCGGGGCATTTTTTCATACATTTCTGCCATTGTATATCTTCTGAAAAATACCTGTTCATGTCATTTGCCCAATTTTTGTGTGTGTTATGCACCAATATTTGATTTATTTTTTATTCTTATTTTAGCAGATGGTGGGGGTACAAAAGTTTAGATTATGTATATTTCCCTTGCCCTGCCACAGCCCCGAGTCAGAGCTTCAAACGTGTCCATCCCCTAGACAGTGTACATTGCACTCATTATGTATGTATACACCCACTGCCTCCCCCACCCACATCTGCCCAACACCCAATCAATGTTATTCCTAAATGTGCTCTCAGATGATGATCAGTGAAACTAATTTGATGGTGAGTACATGGGGTGCTTATTTTTCTATTCTTGGGGTACTTCACTTAGTAGAATGGGTTTCAACTCTTTCTAGGAAAATACAAGAGGTCCTATATCACCATTGCTTCTTATAGCTGAGTAGTACTCCATGGTATACATATACCACATTTTATTAATCCACTCATGTATTGATGGGCACTTGGGTTGTTTCCACATCTTCACAATTGTGAATTGTGCTGCTATCTTTGTTATAGAATGTCTTTTGTTCTTTTGGGTAGATGCCCATTAATGGGATTGCTGGATCGAATGGTAGGTCTACTTGTATCTGTTTAAGGTATCTTCATATTGCTTTCCACAGAGGTTGTACTAGTTTGCAGTCCCACCAGCAGTGTATGAGTGTTCCTGTTTCTCCGCATCCATGCCAACATTTGTTGTTATGAGACTTTTTGATAAAGGCCATTCTCACTGGAGTTAAGTGATATCTCATTGTGGTTTTGATTTGAATTTCCCTGATGATTAGAGATGTTGAGAATTTTTTCATATTTTTGTTGGCCATTCTTCTGTCTTCTTTTGAAAAATTTCTGTTTATGTCCTTTGCCCACTTTTTGATAGGATTGTTTGATTTTTTTCTTGCTGATTTTCCTGAGTTCTAAATAGATTCTAGTTATCAGTCCTTTATCGGATGTGTAGCATGCAAAAAGTTTTTCCCATCCTGTAGGTTGTCTATTTACTCTCATGACAGTTTCTTTGGCTGTGCAGAAGCTTTTTAATTTAATCAGGTCCCATTTATTTATTTTTGTTGTTGCTGCAATTGCCTTTGGGGTCTTATTCATAAATTCTTTGCCTAGTCCAATGTCTATAAGAGTCTTTCCCACACTTTCTTCTAGAATTCTAATAGTTTCACTCCAAGGTTTAAGTCTGTTATCCACCGTGATTTGATTTTTGTGAGAGGTGAAAGCTGTGGGTCCTCTTTCAGTCTCCTACATGTGGCTATCCAGTTTTCCCAGCACCATTTATTGAATAAGGATTCTTTTCCCCAGAGTATGTTTTTGTCTGCTTTGACAAAGCAGGCAAAAACGTATAGATGGCTATATGAGGATGGTTTTATATCTGGATTCTCGATTCTGTTCCACTGGTCTGTGTCCCTGTTCTTGTGCCAATACCAAGCTGTTTTAATAACCACAGCTTTGTAGTATAGTTTGAAGTCTGGTAAATTAATACCTCCCATTTTCTTCTTATTGCTTAAAATTGCTTTTGCCAAACGGGGTCTTCTCTGGTTCCATACAAAGTGTAAAATTATTTTTTCTATATCTGTGAAAAATGTTGGTAATTTAGTAGGGATTGCATTGAATCTGTAGATCACTTTGAGTAGTATAGACATTTTAACAATGTTGATCCCTCTTCCAATCCATGAGCATGGTATGGTTTTCCACCTGTTTATGTGCTCTGCGATTTCCTTCCTCAGTGTTTCATAGTTCTCCCTGTAGAGGTCTTTTACCTTCTTAGTTAAATGTATTCCTAGGTACTTTATTTTCTTTGTTGCTATTGTGAAGGGTATTGAATCTTTTTTTTTTTTTGGAAAGGATTATTTTGTTTATTGAATTAAACGTTTTAAAATAGCACAATATCCATCCAACTCCTCCTTGTAACTGAGGCATGGTATTCCTCACAGATATTAAGGTTATTAAATATGAAATGTCTGATTTCCTTAAGTACTGAGTTGGACAGTTGATATCTTTGACATTTCACTTTGACACTCTTGTTTTATTTTTATTGTGAAGGTACATCCTCAGTCTTGCAAACACATGCTTTGGCTTGTGATTATCATTTACATTTTTTTAGAGCAATTTTTGTGAAACCATGTACAAGTCAAAAATTTGTGTTATTTTTTAATGAGTTCCATTGTGGAACCAATGCTGCATAGACAGCTCAAAATATCAACAAAGCGTTTGGGAAGGATGTGGCCAATGAACTCACAGTAAATCAATGGTTTAAGACATTTTGTTCTGGTGATTTTAATCTTGAAAATGAGCCACGTGGGTGACCTGAGACCTTGAGTCTTTGATTTAGTTCTCAGTTTGACTGTTACTGGCATATGAATGCCTCTGATTTGTGTGTATTGATTTTGTATCCTGAGACTTTACTGAATTCACTTATCAGTTCCAGGAGTCTCTTGATTGAATCCTTGGGGTTTTCCTGATATAATATCATATCACCTGCAAAGAGTAAGAGTTTGATTTCTTCTGTCCCCATTTGGACACCCTCGATCCTGCTCTCTTGCCTGATTGCTCTCACAAGGACGTCCAGCACTGTGTTGAATAGCAGTGGGGACAGTGATTTGCCCACTTTTTAATGGGCTGGTTTTTTTCTTGCTGAATTATTTGAGTTTCTTGTAGGTTTTGGATATTAGTCCTTTCCTGATACATAGCTTGTAAATATTTTTTTCTATTCTGTAGGTTGTCTAGTTACTCTTTTGATTATTTTTTTTGCTGTGTAGAAGCTTTTTAATTTACGTCCTATTTGTCTATTTCTGGTTTTGTTGCATTTGCTTGTGGGGTCTTAGTTGTAAATTCTTTACATAGGTCAACATCCAGAAGAGTTTTTCCCATGTTTTTTCCTAGAATTTTGTGGTTGCAGGTCTTATATTTAAGTCTTTAATCTGCCTATATTGCCCAAAGCAATCTATAGATTCATTGCTATTGCTATCAAAATATCAATGTTGTTTTTCAGAGAATTAGGAAAAACAATCCTAAAATTCATACAGAAACTAAAAAGAGCCTGAATAGCCAAAGCAATCCTAAGGAAAAGAACAAAACTGTCCTGGGGGCAGTGGCTCATGCTGTTACCGAAACCTCAGCACTTGTCTAGGAGGCTGAATCAGAAGAATGAGGACAAGCAGTTTGGGGAGGAAGGAAAGAGACACTTTATTACTTGGCCAGCAAACGGATGGAGACTTCTGTCTGAAATGCCATCGTCCTAATAATAAGCCCAAATACAGAGCTTTTAAAGGATGGGTTCTCACCTTTAGGCAATTACTGTTCAACTGCAGTTGATGATTCTGATCATCCCATCTGTGCTGAAAACAATCTCCTGACCTCCACCCAGGACCTCCCTTTACCAGGTTGGGCTGCGCCATCTCCTGTAGCACAAATAACAAAAGACTTATCTTGCCCCTCCCAACCACTCACTGGCTTGAGGCAGGGATGCAGGTTTTAGTTCTCAAAAAGGAGTGGAGGATGTTTCAAAGAGAAAATATATTTGCCATTTTTTTTCAGGCCATGCCCTCTGTTACAAAACCTGTAAACCTAGCTAGCATTTTGGAAGGCCAAGATGGGAGGGTCTCTTAAGGCCTGGAGTTTGAGACCAGCCTGAGCAAAATAGTGATAACTCATCTCTACAAAAAATAAGAAAAAACAGCCAGGCATGGTGGTGGACACTTGTAGTCCCATCTACTCAGGAGGCTGAGGCAGCAAGCATTGCTTGAGCCCAGGAATGGAGGTTTCAGTGAGCTATGATGAGGCCCAGACAACAGAGTAAGACCCTGTCTCAAAAACAAAACAACACAAAACTGGAAGCATCACATTACCTGACTTCAAATTATGCTACAAAGCTATAATAACCAAAACAGAGTGGTATTGGCATTAAATTAGATTAACAGAACAGAAGGAAGAACCCAGAAATAAGGCCATACACTTACGACCAACTGATCTGATGAAAACATACACTGGAGAAAGGACACACTACTCAAAAAGTGGTGCTGGGAAAATTGGATAGCCTCATGCAGAAGAATGAACCTGGATCCCTATCTCTCACCATATACAATTTTTAAAAATATTTCTATGTCTTCATTTGGCCCAAATAAAACAAACAAAAAAAATCAATTTGGGAGCATCAGGGTTTTGTTTGTTTGTTTTGCTTGTTTAATGGCCCCGTCTTAGTCTGTTTGTTCTGATAGAGCAGAATACGTGAGACTGGGTAACTTATAAAGAATAGAGATTTACTTCTATAGCTCTGGAGGCTGAGAAGTCCAAGGTCAAGGGACCCACATCTGGTGAGAACCTTCATGCTATGTCATCCCATGGTGGCAGGTGGAAGGGTGAGAGAATCAAATATTAACAATTCTCACAGGGCAAGCAAGTAGTTTATGAAGATTCCTGCCAGGAGCCTGCAGCCTGAAGGTGCTGATAGTGCAACATCAGGGAGCAACAAGGAAGTGGTGGCACTGATGGAGGTTGGCTCCATGCACAAGGGCTTCATCTTTCCATCTACTGTTAAAATCAATGCAAACGAATTGTGCCAGCAAGAAATTAGACATTGCCAAGACTTCTAAAGTATATAAACATTCCAGTAATAATAAACCTTGTCCCATGTACACTGAGGTACATGGCCAGAGCCAATAGTAACAGGTGCTTTTATCCGTGTCTAACACTGAGCAGTTCCTTTTGTACATTGTGCTGTGGTGTAGATAATATTAATACATATGTGAGTAAACACACATGCATGAGGGTGTCTTTAGTCCACGACAGGGTGAGCAGTCAATCATGGTTTGGAGATCTTGTCAGACCCACAGACCCATGGATTCCTTTGGTCTGGAAAACCCTCTACCTGCCTCAATCAGCCCCTGTGTCCCCGGCCCATGGGAGATGTTCTGGGTAGGGCACATGGTCCTCCCAGAGCATCTGACTCACCATGGCTGGGAACATTCCTCTTTCTGTGAGCACACTGGGGCTGGAGCACTCCTGAGGCCATCACGGTTCCTTCAGGTAGGTGCCAAAATTGACTCTGACACCCACAGCGGCACCGTCTGTCTTAGGCGGGGGCCTTTCCTTCACTTGAACACACCTGGGGGGTGGGACTCGCACCAACCAGTAATTCACTGGCAGTGGGCCAGGCACTGAGGTAGTGAGGATTGCACTGTTCTGGGCATGTGACACAAATTAAGTAAATTATTGTGTCCCCAGGATACAGCTGTGGAAACTGAGTCTGAGAAGTTAAGCCACTTGCCCTAAGTCACACAGTTTGGGGGGCAGCAGGATGCTAACCTGGCCTGCGTGACCTGTTCTCCAGGCCCGCTCTGCTTTGTGGCCCTCAGGGCATGTGGACAGTGCTCCCTGATCCTGCGAGTGCCCCTGCTGTCCCCTCAGGGAGGGTGAGTGTTTTCAGCAGACCCTTTGCATTCAGAGGACAGTTAAGCTGCTTTGCTTACACAATTGTCCACAGGGCTGACAGGGGGCCACTCCCTGCCTGGTCCCTGCTGAGTGGTGGCTGTCACCCACTGGGGTTGTCAGGGCCTCCACTCAGGGGGCAGAATGTCATAGGCAATTCTCAACTGTCTGCCTGGATAATCCGGCGCTCTCTGTGGAAGTACTGACGCTCCCAAGCTGAACGAGCTCAATTGTCTATTCAGCAAACATAGGATGTCTCCAGCTAACTTTGACAAATATATTAATGACCAAACAGGAGATTACATTTTAAGACCCAAGACGCCTGAGAGCACTCTTTCATCAACTATTTGTTAAGGCCACTGACAGTAAAAGGCCTGTGTGCAAATGGGAGCTGTGCGTGATGACCCACTGCCACCGTGGGACGACGTGCAGCACATCACCCACATCCACAGAGACACCTCGCTGTTAGGCAGGTGCTCAGAGGTATGTCTGACGGCAGACAGAGGAATGCGAAGGAGGGACTGCTGGGTTACCAGGGGAGGTTGAAATGCCCCTTCTTGGAAAGGAAAAGAAACACTTTTCAACAAACCTGAAATCTGTGGCTTCATGAAAAAAGAGGGGAGGGCACAGAGCAAGTGTTTCTGAAATGTATTTTCTAAAGTTGTAACCACCGAGGACCAGCGTCTGTGGGGGCGCTCGAGTTGGTTGCTGACCTTGTGCTGTGGCTGGCCTGGTGTGCTGCTCTTGCCTTTCCAAGTGGCTTCACTAGGTGGTTCAACGGCCTTCAACTCTCCCTCCCTTCCTCTTGTTTTCACCTGCACATCTTTCCCTAGATAAAAGTTTGAAGAAGTTTTTGATTTGCTAACGATAACATTTTATGCCTCGTACTCTTTAGTACTTCTCTTTGCAGTCTTTGAACAAACTAGAGAGATGGATGGGACCAGGAGCTCTTTGGAATTTAAATCTGCAAGAAGTAAGACAAAACTTATCGTTTGTTCATATACCATATATTTATATAATCCTTTGCAAAGTGTTAATTTCTCATACATTTACATCTGTGTTGCTGAATTTAATTTTTAGTGAATTAATAGAAGCTAAAGGCTACTTTTTTGTCAACAGAGAAAAACCTAGCAAATCAATTAGATCTTTTAAGAAACAAATCCTATTTTATTATTATTACTTTTTTGAGATGTTTTAGGACGTTAATGTTCTCCACATATTCAACATAAAGTACTGACAACAGATAAAAATCGGGGAAAATACTTTTCAGCAGAGATCTAGAACTCAAAGCATCACTGTGGCCAAACACTACAAAGGAAACAAGCAAATGAAGCAAAGATAAGGGAGTTTAACAGAGATTTTCAGTATAACGGCATAATTTTTTTTTTTAAATACAAACCATCCAGCCAACCTTCTCTTCTATTTAGTAAAAGAAGAGTAAAAATCAATCGAGAACTTCTAGATCTTGTCCATTCATGAAACAGCTTAAAAAGGACAGGAGGGCTAAGGAGAAGGCACACCTGTTGCTAATGGAATTCTACAATGCACAAGGTCAAGGATTTAACAAATTCTAGAAGTCTCTACATGTATTACTGAGAACATATTACTAGAAATATAAATACATAGAAATGTAAAGTATATGGTATTAAAAATAGACCTATATAAATTCATATATAGTCACTTTTATCTCTTTATGAAAAAGATCTGCAGTTTGCCCTTTTACCTGTACTCCTAAATGCTCATCAGATGATCAGTGTTGACCTTAACCAACAGCTGCCAAACCCAGGAGGCCTCCACCCCCGCTGTCTAGATGCAGCACCCAGAGGGCCCCACCTACCCTCCATGCTGTGTGTTCCCTCAGTTCCCAAAATAATTAATTGCAACTTGCATGATTAAGTCCACAGGTGCATTTGAATGTGGAGCTCTAGCTAGAAAAAGCAATAGCAAAGACAAAATAAGATGGAATTCATTAGAAAAGCAACAGGAAAATTTTAAAAATGCTTCCAGTTCAAGACAGAATTAAGTTGGCTATTAGGTCCCACTAGCTTTGCAGAGCTGTGGATGTTTTGCTGTTGTTCTCTGAAAAAAGAATCTAGAATAAGCATGTCCATTCGAGAAAAACACCATATTTGTTAACTTTTGGTAGCCATTCCCAAGAAGCCTTAAATTTTGTATGTCATTGAAGGGCAGAATATATACTGGTTAGGATGTTTTCATAGCTGATGCATCTCCAAAAAATTTTTCATGAAGGCAGCCAGCTTCTGAACATCTTCATCTGTGACGGCATTACACAGAGAGGCCCAGATGGCTCCCACAGACCTATGTCCTTTCAAGGATATCGTACTGAGTTCAAGAGCTTTATCAAGAAATCTTTTTTCTAAAGCATCATCTCTGTTGGCAGTGCCAATGCAGAATGGAATATTCATCTTGATTCTACTTTGGGGCTCCACTGGACATACATAGAATCCTTGAGAATTGTCAACAATCTCATAACTCATCTCAGATTTGATGGAACTAAGCTTCTCCATGGCTGTGGCACTGCCGTTGTTCTTAATCCACTCCAGGACCAAGCCCATGGCATACATTCTGAAAGACGGGGAGGTGTGTTGTACAAAGAGCTGTTTCTGGCCTGCACCTTGTATTCCAGGACTGAGGGGCATTCTCTGAGGGGAAATCCCAGTGAGTCATTGTAGATGATCACCATGGTGACCCCAGCAGAGCCAATGTTCTTTTGGGCACCAGCAAAAATCACACCAAACTTGGAAACATTCACTGGCTTGGACAGGAAATTTGAGGACAGATCTCAGACCAGTACTGCTCCCTTTGCATCAGGTATAAAGTCAAACTCCACACCATGCACGGTCTCATTTGCACAATAATATACATAGGAGGCATCCAGGTTGAGGTTCCAGGTGCTTGGATCTGGAATTTTTGTGTAACTCCCAAGCTTAGGGTGGACGATATTCACAGTCCCAAGCTTCTTGGTTGCTTCTGCAGCCTTGGCTGACCAAGCTCCTGTCACCACATAGTCGGCACAGCTTCCTGCTTTCAGGCCAATCAGGTTTAAGGGGATCGCACTGAACTGGCTGCACCCACCTCCTTGCACAAAAATCACCTTGTAGTTGTCTGGAACGGCTAACAGTTCCCACACAGGATCTCTGTGTTGTTAATAATCTTGGCAAAATCTGACGATCTGTGACTCATTTCAAGAACACTAATGCCAACTCCTTTGTAGTCTAATAACTCTTTTTGTATCTCTAACAACACCAAGCATGGCAGCTTGGTGGGCCTGGGGCCTGAAGTTGACAACCTGGTTCGGGGTGTCCATGGCATGGCTGCAAGGGCAGCCAGTCAGTCAAGTAGGACCTAACACAGGAATAGTAAGTGTTTCTGGGCCGTTATGGTGCAAGTCTGTGGCAGGCTCTGACCTCTGCCTTGTTCCAGCTATTATTACTTCTTATTTGTTTATTATGTTATTATTTAGTCATTTAAAGTAATAAGCATATAACAGAAAATTAGAGCATGATTCTGTGATTCGAAGGGTTAGATTTTACACAGTGCCTATAAAACATCAGGTCCCTAGCAAACCATTAACAGGCCATATAACATATTTTCACACTTAATGATAAGATTTGTTTTTACCTTTGACAGTCAAACTAAAAAGTAGGTGGGGGTGGGGGCTGTTCAGGGAAGACCCAGCCAAAAGCCACCGAGACCATGTGTTCTCAGGATGTGTCTAAGGCTCCCAGGGCTGGGTTGATCCACTGGGATGGCCTGGACTCTGAAGGGGCCCTCAGTGCTTTGCCTGACCCCAGATACCCCCAGGGCACTCAGGCAGCAGGTCCCCACTAGTTGCACTGCACCAGGCCGGCCACCAGCCAGACTTCCCTAGTCCTGGAAGCTGGGACCTGTGGAAAGCTCTGGGCTCTGCTCCGGGTTCCCTGGACACAATCAGCACTAAGTCCCAGCAACCTTCCAGAATCCAGATGCAGGAAAGAGGCATTGGAGACAGAGGAGAGATGGTGGGTGTGGGGTGTCAATGGGAGCAGCTGGGCTTCCTGGGGACTGGCACATTCTAATCCGGGGCTTGGCGGATCTTGATGACAAGCCAGACACTCAATCCCTTCAGCTTCCCAGAGCCCTCAACCCACCCTTGGAGGCTGCAACTCAAGAGCCCCAGGGAGTAACACAAGACCCTCCCTCAAGTCCAGCTACTCCTGAAACGTGACGCCCCCCCCCCCCCCCCCCCCCCCCCGCAAATCTGCACACACAGACACATGGTCCTCCAGCCTCTAGAGCCCAGCATTACCCCAGGCTTCAGGAGGTGTCTGGGCTCAGGGGAATGACCTCTTAGAGTGGCTCTCACTGATTTTCAAAGACAAATCCAGGTCAACTCTGGCCCTAAGTTCCTGCTTCCATTGAATTTGTTTATGCATTAGATAGGTATTTGTGGACACCTTCCGTGAACTACTGGGGGAGGTGAATAGCAAATACACGAATATCATATATATAATAATACTGCATCAGGCAGGGAGGTGTGCTAAGAAGGACAACAGGGGCAGCCCTCCTGGAGGCCACAAGGAGATATGTTGGATGGACACCAGGGAGGCGCCCACTGAAGGGTCGATGGAGCCATGCGCCTTCCTAGCACAGGGACTTCAGTGTAGGGTTTCTGGGGTGGGAAAATATCTGCAGTGCTGAGGAAAGCTCCAGCATGGCTAGGGTACGGGGGTGAGGGGAGAACAGTAGGGGTGAGGCCGAGAGAGGCACCCAGGGGCCACGCCATGCAGGATCTGAGGCCCAGTCAAGGACTCTGAGTTTATTCTAATTAGGTGGGACACTGATGGACGATTTTGAGGAAGGGGTGGCCCAATCAGGCTTCTGTTTGGAGGGATCAATTTGGCAACTGTGTGGACAGGCCAGAAAGGGACGGGGTGTGGACACAGTACAATTCATGAGGAAGTTATTAAAAGTTCTGGGTGGTCTCTCTCCCCCACTTTTGCTCTTGACATTTCAAACTGCATATTACCAGGTGTGGGAGACTGAGTCATTTCCTCCACCTGCCTGGTAGACTAGGATTTGCTCCCAGCCTTTAGCTGTAGCAAGCTTTTCCGAGAGTACAAAGAGCATGTGTTTATAAGACTGTCTAACAATAGCTGCACTAAGCCAGTGGTTATGGCCATGAGTTGTAGTTGCAGTTTTATGGCTGTGATTATTTGTTTGTTTTTTATGTACTTTCTACCCTGGACCAAATGCTTTATGGAAGTAGAAAATTATTTGTCTTTTAAATCACGACTGTATTCCTAGTTTTACCACAGTGCCTGGAATGTAATGGTTCCTCAATTTGTGGCATGTTCATGTGTGCATATAAGAGAGCGAGAGAGAGTGATTGAAAGTGAGAGAGAAATATTGAAAGTGATATTGAGAGAGAGAAAACTGCATAAAGAGGCCATACACTTTTTCTGTTAGCGGAATCTTTTTTTGTGTGTTCCTTCCCACTTTCTTACTTTAGACTTGTATTGATAATTCCATAACTTCTCCTCTTTGTCTTTTCCATAATGATCTTTTCCTTACAATGAGAAAGAGCAGGAATTCTTTTCTGGAAAAATATTTAAATGTCTTACTACCAATTCTAGTACTATATCTAGTATATGTTTCTGTTCTTTCTATGTTTTGAAAAGGTACCAGCAATAATTACTTATGCAAAGTAGAATGCCAAATAAAAATTAGTTATTTGAAGCTTTGGGGCGATAATTTCTAAGGGCTAGAAGCAAGTTTTCATGGTTCTTTCTGGGAGCACCCAGCCCAGTGGCCTTGTGGTGCTAGGATGGCAATGGGGATGGAACAGGTCACAGCTAACACAGGGACCCCGCTTCCCTCTGCACTGTGTGCCTTATTCTGTGGAAGGTGAGGATTACTCTAGAGGAATTTCTGTTCTTTTAAAAAAAATTTATTCCCAAGAAGATACCAGATGTTTTCTTCTTCACTAAAAACTTGAGACTGACAGTATGGTATAAGAATGACTTTTTAAATGAATTTCCCCAAATACAGATCAATCACTTACATCTTGTTATTGAGGAGAAAAAATTGCTCATGAAAATGTAAATTTACTTTGGTCTAACTAATGTTACTAGCACACATTGGAGTGTCTTTTCTTTTTGACTAAAAGCTTATTCAATTCAGTGTACAGTATATAGTTAGAATTTGCTATTGTCATCTTCAGAAACTTCTTTTTTTTTTTTTTTTTTTTTTTGAGACAGAGTCTCGCTCTGTTGCCCGGGCTAGAGTGAGTGCCGTGGCGTCAGCCTAGCTCACAGCAACCTCAAACTCCTGGGCTTAAGCAATCCTGCTGCCTCAGCCTCCCGAGTAGCTGGGACTACAGGCATGCGCCACCATGCCCGGCTAATTTTTTTTTCTATATATATTTTTAGTTGGCCAGATAATTTCTTTCTATTTTTTAGTAGAGACGGGGTCTCACTCTTGCTCAGGCTGGTCTCGAACTCCTGAGCTCCAGTGATCCGCCCGCCTCGGCCTCCCAGAGTGCTAGGATTACAGGCGTGAGCCACCACGCCCGGCCCAGAAACTTTTAAAACTTCTCCTAAACAGTGACTCCAAAGTTCCTAGACTTTTTCCACGAAAAAACAAAGACAAGTGTTGAAAGCAGATAGATTTGAGAAATATGACTCACATGTCCTTATTGCAACAAAATGAAGTCTTTGAGAATGTCTAGACAACACACACACACACACAATGAAAGAATGAAACACAAACCAAACTTCCAATTTTTTTGACCACAGGATATTTTTTTTATTAAATAGAATTTTTTATTTTCCACTTTGAGAGATATTGCTTTACAGCATCATGGCACAGCATTCCTGAATTAGTGTGGCCTGATATCTAGAAGAAGGTCATAAAATGGAAGATTCAAAGCAAAGAGAATGAATGAAAACATAGAAATGTTTATTTTGGGCATTAGAGAGAGTTTTCAAATTATATTAGATTTGAATATGCATATTTAATCCTCTTTCTGCTTTTATTTTTTATTATTATTTTTTTTCAGTTTGTGGGATTTTATTTGGACATTCAGTTTTCCATTTGAGTTTTTGTTTTCTTTTGGGAGGTGGTGAATTTTCTCCGGGGTGGGCTTGTATGTGGTGCTCAGCGCCAGTGTGTTTCAGCAGGTGGAACCTGATGCACCCCAACTTCTTTTCCAGCGATCTGGTGAATGGCCTTGTGGCTCTCATGAACAGCAACGTCAGTAGCCCGGTCAACCTGGGGAGTACTCTCTCTCCACCCTCCCAGGACAGCTCAGAGTTTTTTCTTGTTGTGAAACCACAGACAGCACCAGGCTTTGCTTGGTTTGCCATCGGCATGCGTGTTTGTTGCTTGCTAAATACCTTTCTGCCACTGTCTTCTGGGTGGCTTTGTTCCTTCTCGTGTAAAACACAAGGTGTCCAGTGTGGGCTGTCCGGCATTCAAGGCGTTTGCTTCTGTCGATGGCAGCAGACACAAGATCCCTGTGTTCACTAGGGACCCCCATTGTCCCACCTCCAGGAAGCCCTTGGGTCATTTCAGGTGCTTCTCCAAACCACATCTCTTGCCTCCTGCAACGTTTCAAGGTTCGCCGGGGTGGCATACAACCTATTTCTTCCAAACCATGTCACTCAAAAACCTTTGCCTGTACTTGCCCTTGTAACCACCCATCTCAAGCACAATGGATACCGTTCATTTTTCCCTGAGTTGAGAGGAGGGAGTTCTTATCACATAGGAAAGAGTAAGCCCCGGAGTGATCACTGCCTCCTGGGACTATTGCTGATTCCTGGGTACAGAGCTCTTTCTGCTTTTAAAAAATGAGTGGATTAATAAAATGTGGTATATGTATACCATGGAGTACTACTCAGCTATAAGAAACAATGGTGATCTAGCACCTCTTGTATTTTCCTGAATAGAGCTGGAACCCATTCCACTAAGTGAAGATCCCAAGAATGGAAAAATAAGCACCACATGTACTCACCATCAAATTGGTTTCACTGATCAACACCTAAGGGCACATACAGGAATAACATTAATTGGGTGTCTGGCAGATGGGGGGGATGGGTGTATACACACATAATGAGTGCAATGCACACTATCTAGGGGATGGACATGCTTGAAGCTCTGACTCGGGAGAAGAGGGTGGACAAGAGCAATATATGTAACCTAAACTTTTGTACCCATATAATATGCTGAAATAAAAAAATGATTCTACTTTTAAGTCATTTTTGCATGAGACATTTGTCACCATAAGAAGGATGTAGTTAAAGGACAGTAATACTAATAACACTTTATTGCCAGCTCTACCCTGTCAGGCATATGGTCCCGGGCAGGTCACTTTTCTTTAAAAACTCCCTCAGATTGGATGAGGTGATCTTAAATTCTGTGATTCTGTGAGATGAGTCAAATCTGTGAGGAGCAAGCTCTGCACATTACCAAGCCTACAAGGGGCTATGGTCCTTCATGTGGAACATTAGTCACTGATTCATGCCTAGGTCACTGTGACCCCTGGTCAGATCTCTTTGACAGACTGAGTTTGTTATAAAACTAAAGTGGACCACTGTTATGGGAAAAAATTCATGTGCTTTGTTAGTCAAGTAGGATGATTTTAACACTGGTTACCTGCTTCTACCACAAGATTGTAAAAAATGGCAGAGAGAAGCATTTCTAGAGTGTATGAATTATGTCCTATGAGACAGGGTGGTTAATAAACACCCTTCAGCTATAGATGATGCCGTGTGTCCACCTGGACAGCAGAGGGGCAGGGTGGTGGTGGCTCCTGCTTTTAGATGAGCAGCCACCAGGATGTCCCTGAGTCTGAGGCCCACGCCCCACAGCAACAGTCGCACAAGGCCTGGGAGCCCACATGACATCTCAAAGGAAAAATCTTACTAGCCAGGCCCAGATGCATCATTCCCTCCTGCCCTGTCACTGTTCTTTTGTAAAAATTGTTCTAAAACAGTAAATAATTTTGTCCCAAAATAGATATACTATTGTACAGTTTCCACTAGAAAGTCAATAGGAAATTAATTTTTCTAGCATCTCTGCAGGATGAATTTTCATGGTTGCAAAATCACTCAAAAGGATTTCATCTTCCCAACATTCCCCTGGACCAGTGTCTCCACAAAGCACTTCTGACCCACAATGTTGAGGAATTCACTGCTCAGTAAATAGGTGCTTGAATGTGGTCTCAATACCTGGGTACTAAACTCGATTGTTTCTGTTATCGAAAGGAAAACCCAGCCAAGCACAGCAGTGATCACAGCCACTAGGAGCTCTGGGTGCTCTTTCCTGAGGTCGCCCTGTGTTACTGAAAGCTTGGCACTTGTTCCTGAGGCGCATCAGAAGAACGATGACAAGTGGTTTGAGGAGAAGGAAAGAGGAGTTTATTAATTTGCTGGCAAAGGAGGAGAATGGAGACCCCTGTCTAAAAATACCATTATCCTCCCTCATAAGTAGAAATACACAGCTTTTAAAGGGAGGCCATTCAGCTTCAGGCAATTGCTGTTCAGCTACAGATGATGACTCTGATGGTCCCATCTCCACCTAAGACAACCCTGTGACCTCTGCCACCCACCTGGGAGGCCCACCTGGACCTCCAGGAGCTCCTGAGCCATCTCCTGCTATTTCCTGTAGTGCAAAGAACAAAGGAAATTACCCTGCCCCTCCCAACCACTGGCCTGAGGCAGGAATGCAGGTTTTAGTTCTCAAAAAGGAGTAGAGGATGTTTTAATGAGACAGAAAATATTTTTGCCATTTTTTTCAGGCCATTCCCTCTGTAACACCTGTGAAATCTGGTCAATCTTGCTTTACAGCACCTCCTGTGAGCAGCCCTGCAGGGCGAGAGCCAGCCTCAATTCCACCTGTGCTGTCCTCCTGCTGGTTTCTCTGAAGTACCCAGAAGCAACCCCCTCCACCCAGAAATCCTTCCCACTCACAACTGGTGTAGAAGAGCATCACAAACTGTCCAACAACTCCACTTCAGTGATGTGGCTTTTAATTCTCGATTTGTTTCTGTTCCAAAAGCTTTGAGGTCTTTTTACCAACCTATGAGAAACACCTTGAAAAACGTCAAGTGCCTGTCAGATCTCCATGCTTTAACCTAGTGAGTCCTTAAGGCGGATTTTCCCTCAGGGAACCCACTTTTTCTTTGCTATGTCAAATTGACATTTTCCCAAATAATTCTAAACATATCTTCTCATTTTTGTAATGAAGAAAGGGAGAAAAATTGGCAAATGTCTATGTAAGTGCCAATATGCCATAAAATAAATATCAATAGTAACAATAGCTAAGCCTAGGTTCCTAAATTTCCAATTTACATAAAACTTTAAAAGCTTATATCTTAATTCTGTTTCCTGGGGAGTACAAATGCTCTTTTAAATAACCGGTTTTAAGAGAAAAAAAACTAAACTCTGTAATTTCAAGAGGTTTATTCTGAGCCAGATGTGTGGGATTGGCCTGGAGCATGTGGCCCCAAGAGGTCCTGAGAAAATGTGCCCGGGGACTTGGGTGACAGTTTCGTTTTATACATTCATGGAGACAGGAACTACATGTCAGACCCTAAGTCAGTATGTAGAGGGTGTACATTGGTTTGGCCTGAAGAGGCAGGACATCTCAAAGTGGGGGATTACAGGTTACAGGTAAATTTAAAGATTCTTTGATTTGTTTGGTTAAAGAAATGAAGCTTTATCAAAGGGTTGGAATGTTTTAAGTTAATAGAAAAGTCTGTTAATTAGAGACAAGTCACTGGGCATATAGAGACTCAAGTGATTTAAACAAATCGATGACCTGCAGGTGTGTTTTAACCTTCGTCCTACATGGCTGTAGGCGTCTTAATGATTTTGTAACTTATCGTCACAAAGAAATAACTCCAAAAGGGACAGGGCATAACTAGGCGTGTCTGACCTCCCTTCTCCTCACGGCTAGCAACTCTGCTTTAGGGATTTTATGGGGTCCCCCTGGCTAAGAGAGGATCCGTTCGGTCAGCTGGGGGTTAAGATTTCATTTAAGTTTACACTGGTAAAGCTGGTGACAAAGTTAATTGAAAATGAAAAGAAAACTTTTATAAATTTAGATCACTTTATAGCAGCTTGAAGGCCAAGCACGGAATACAGGAGGCTCTAGACCACCCAGGCTACCTGCAGAGCAGGAGCCAGGAGTCCCGCCACCCTCCGGGGACCGTGGGGAAAGCCTCAGAGGTGGAGATGGAAGAGGAGAGCTTCCATGGTTCTGTGAGTGCACCCCAACACTTGCCCAGAAAAGGGCATCCAAGAACCAACTTTGCGAACCAGCCCCTGTTCTCCAGCACTAGGGGCACCGTTCCAAGATGCCCATTTTCTGACCTTCTCGAGCCATCCAGGAGTAAAGGACCTGAAGTGCCTGCGGCAGCGTGGACGACGCCCCGAGGGAGTAACGGCTGGTTCCAGCCTGAGCGAAAGGGGGCCGCGCCCGCGAGCCGGCGGCTCCGAGGCGGGCAGGACGCGGCTGCAGCCGGGCACTGCGGAGGAGGGCCGCGGGCACCGGCCTGAGGAAGCGCCTCCCGCCAAGGACGCGCGGTGCGCGGCCCCGGAGGCCCACGACGAAGCGGCCCCGCCACGTCCAGAGGGCGCCATCGCGGCCCCGCAGCGCCCGCCCCGGAGCTCGGAGCTCGGCTTCCTCCACTCCGCCCCGCCCTCCCCTGCTGGACTTGGAGGGGTCGGAAGCCAAGGTCAGTGGGCGTGGCTGGGAAGAAAAGGGCTGGGCACCAAGTGCAAATGCAGGCCATCCTAGTTCCAGGAGTCCTTTCAGGGCTGGCTGGTCTTGGGGGACGAGCTTGGCTTTTAAATGCAGTGTGGCCTTTTCATGACTGAAATCAGACCTTGTTACTGGAGATAACCTGGGGAGTTTCACTCACCTGAACGTAAGTAGTAAGGCCTGGGAACCCCAGATTTCACCCAAGGGGGGAACCGGCACCAAGGAGCAGGTGTGAACAGGCAGCTTGGGGAGAGCACAGCTGCTTTGGAAGCACCCCACGAGTTTAGCTTGTTCAAAGTAAAAGCAGAAATAGCTTAGGGATGACAAAAGAGCCCTTTAACATCACAGTAAATTAGTAGAAACCTACTGACTATTGTGCAGCAAGAAATAATTTGAAAGAATATTCAGTTTATTTTCTCAGAGAGGACTCAATTTTTTATACATATAAAACACTAGCTTTTGTGCTAGAAAATTATATTACTTGACTCTGCAAAACAAGAAAATATCCCAGTGTGTGTACTTCAACAAGTAAGACTAAGTTGGTTGTGATAATGTGATAAAAATAAAAACAATCATAACAGCAAAATCGTCCAACAGGAACTATGCAAAAGGGTTTTAATGCTTTCATTCATTTCCCCTTCACTGCAATGTTATTAACCTTTATCCCTGTTTTCCAGGTCAAGGAAATAAAGTTTGGAGACACCAAGTGACTTACCCACGTCTCAGAGCTGGTAAGTGGAAAGTTTATCTTACTCAAGGGACCACAGTCTACAAAATAAATTTGCACACCTCTGCAAAATATGCATTGCCATTGGAAATAGGTATGTAAAGTGATACTAGCATCAAATTACGGCAGGAATAAAAGAAAGGGTGATGGGGTGGTCTTGCTTCTGAAGTGTTGGGGGACCCCTGAGCTAAGAGATGTCTGGGGAAGTGGTCATTGGTAACAAATGGCAGAGATCATGACAACATCAGGGAATGGCTGTTGGCCATTCCGGTTTGTTGACTCAGGAAGAAGGAAGAGCTACAGGCGTCATTATAGTGAAGGAGGGGACGAAAGGCTGAGGCACCACAGTGCTTAGGACCAGAGAGCTGTGTCACCACATGTCCTAGAACAGATGTTAGCATTTTCTGACTCCTCTGCTACTGTGCCGGCACAGCATTACTGTGCAGCTGTCTGGATGTTGGTTCCACCCACATCCTTTGCGTAACTGTGGCGCCGTGGCTGTGGAGAGCATGGAATGTGTGTCTTCCGTGAAATGGGCTGTTCTGGTTATTACAAAATGCCGTAGAAGAGATGACACAGCAAACCTCTGAGTACCCGAGAACACTTGAGCCTGTTTGGGAAGTGCAGCCATCCACATGGCCATGGGCACATGGGCTCCATCTCCATCTGGATGTGTTGTATTATGCCAGTGGTGTGTGCAAGACAGAAAATGTAGCTGTCTGGAGAAATTTCTTCCTGTGGGAGTTTTTTAATAAAGTAAAAGTTTGTGAAACCGAGAGTAATATTACAGTCTATGAAGAGGAATTGCTCTTAGGGGTTAACAATGTATGTAGAATTAATACTTATTTATTTATTTATTTGGCTTATTTGGAAATGATCTTTATCCCTTAGTGTTAAGAAGTCATCATCTAATTGCTGCCCTCCACATTGTGTTCTGGAGTGCCTGAGTTATTGAAATCAGTGTGAGACCTGTTTTAAATAAAAATCTACTTCAAAACCACATGTATAATAAATCCTGAATTCCATTTAGAGAGCATTTTACCTGCAGATTTAAAAAATCACTTCATTTTTAGAAAAATGTTTTCGTGTGAAAAATTTTGAAAACAAAGGAGGTATGTTTTTGTTCTGTTCTCCATTATCTCATTTTTTTGGTATTAATTCTTGGTATATGTTAAATGGCAAAATGTTTATAAGATTTGCAGTAGGTGATCTTATTAAAAATAAAATACAGGTGGTCATAAAGTCTGAAAATGTTGACAATATTTTTGTAATATATTGGACCCTCTTGATTATTTCTTCTGAGGTGAAGGCTCAAGTTTAGGCTGTGAAAATTGGGCACACCGATCATCGGAGGCAGCATGTGACAGATGTGTGTGCAGTGACTGGTGGGACTGTTGCTTTAGTGCACGTCGTTCCTTGAGACTTAGCACAGCTTATTCAACATGTCTTAGCAATAAACTGTTTGTTATGAATGTTTGTTTTCAGATCTTACAGCCACCCTGAACAACTTTAATTCAAAAGATTGATGAATAATCAGTTTAACCCTGTTAAAAAAGTCGATTTGAAAAAAATACACTACTTTTTGTAAAGTAGTTCCTTCGTGAAATCTTCTCTCTTTGCTCCCATTCTATTCTGATGATTAAATTCACTTGCGTAAGTTGCACCATAAAAACATAATCCGATAGAGTACTAGAGGAGATCTGTGACCATATTCCATCATTTTGTGACTCAGTGACATTATAAGGGAGTAAAGTAAAAATTAATAATAATAGATATAAATGTATAACTATGGAGAATGGAAGGAACTTCCGGTTGGAACAAATAGGCTGAAAGAGCCCTCATGTTGGCTTTGCTCCTTTTACAGAAAGCATGGTGTTGCTTTCATCCTGATGGATAATCTGAGAGACTCGACCAGTGACACGCACTTGGCAGATGTTATTAAAATAGAGTTTAACAAGATGCAGACAATGGGCTGCTTATGAGCAGTGAGAAACATGGACTTTCTCCAAAGTGCACCCTCTTGAAAGCATTGAGTATGTAGCAAGTGAGGCCTTTCATTATTCTAATACAAATGTTGATTAAATACACAGTTTCTTCAATCTAATATTAAGATGTCCCTTGCTACTAGTTTTACTGGGCTACGTGTACATCTCAAGCATAGGTTCAGTGGTAAGATTCCAAACTGTGTGAAGCCGTGCATCCCTTCTTAGCCCTGTAATGAACATAAAAGGGAGCTGCCCTCCTGAGTCTTAGAAAATGTGCATTTTTTAGAATTATTTAAAAAATGAATCCTTCTCAATAGTCCATCAGTTTAGTTACGGGGGCCGAACGTTAGAGCTTTGTCATATCCTGCAAACATGTATATCATCATTTGAAGTCCTCACCACGGCCGGGCGCGGTGGCTCACGCCTGTAATCCTAGCACTCTGGGAGGCCGAGGTGGGCGGATTGTTTGAGCTCAGGAGTTCGAGACCAGCCTGAGCAAGAGCGAGACCCCATCTCTACTAAAAATAGAAAGAAAGTATATGGACAGCTAAAAATATATATAGAAAAAGTTAGCCAGGCATGGTGGTGCATGCCTGTAGTCCCAGCTACTCGGGAGGCTGAGACAGGAGGATCCTTTGAGCTCAGGAGTTTGAGGTTGCTGTGAGCTAGGCTGACGCCACGGCACTCACTCTAGCCTGGGCAACAGAGTGAGACTCTGTCTCAAAAAAAAAAAAAATAATAATATTACTATTAACTAATAAGTATAATTTTGCCAGAGGATAAAATAGGAATATTGCCAAAAATCTGATTCATTCATAAAAAAAAGATCTTTACATGATTGTTAGCTTGTTTCGTTTAAAAATAAAACCCCGTAAGGTTGATACTGCAAAATAATGTGCTAGTTGCGCAGCCGCCATCCGCCCCGGGGAGACCACTGTGAATCCAGACGCTTCTTTGTTGGTTTATTTCATTTTCTAGGGTCTATTTGCTGCAAGTCTTTGTCATGTTTCATATGCTTTATGTCAGCATAAAGAAATCAGCCATCTTGGCCAGGCGCGGTGGCTCACGCCTGTAATCCTAGCACTCTGGGAGGCCGAGGCGGGTGGATCGCTCAAGGTCAGGAGTTCGAGACCAGCCTGAGCGAGACCCCGTCTCTACTAAAAATAGAAAGACATTATATGGACAACTAAAAAATCTATATAGAAAAAATTAGCCGGGCATAGTGGCGCATGCCTGTAGTCCCAGCTACTCGGGAGGCTGAGGCAGTAGGATCGCTTAAGCCGAGGAGTCTGAGGTTGCTGTGAGCTAAGCTGACGCCACGGAACTCACTCTAGCCTGGGCAACAAAGTGAGACTCTGTCTCAAAAAAAAAAAAAAAAAAAAGAAATCAGCCATCTCAAATTCAGGTCTTGTCCCCAGTGAAATAAACAAAGGTGACACGTATACCATTGGACTAGATGATAACTAAAACTGGATAAATAAGATACTTTTCTCTCATCGGAAGTTGGCAGCATCTTATTTGTGTTTAACATTTGTGATTCTCTCAATTGTGGGTCAGAGCTAAAGCTAATGAAAACCTGTGGGGGCAGGAATTTTGCAGGTCTACAGGTGGAATCTGTAATTCTTCTGTTCGGAGGCAAGAGAAAAGAACCAATCCCTGGGCAATTCCCCAAGCAGAAAGTCCCATTTGGGGAGCAAGTTGACAATGTCCGAGTGTCTCGGTTCTTGGCTTGGGGCACAGCTGACGTTGTCCCTCCCATGTTGGCACTTTGCTAAGTGGATTCAGATCCACTACTAAGAAGAACGCATGTGGGGTCTCCGTGAGATGGGTCTGTGGAGATTTCTGTGGGCGGTGGGTGGTCTCTGTGCATTGTCTCTTGGCAAGTGCTCTGCGAGAGGTGGCTTGGTGTCGGGTGTCTGTGGGAGGCCTCTGCAAGCTCTGGGTGAGGTGAGAGTGTGACTTCTCTGTGCGGTGTCTGGGAAATCGGTCTGCATGAGAGGTCTCTGGAGCCAGATGAGGTCTCCATGTGGCAGTGAGCTGTCTCTGTGTTAGGCCGTGGGGGTCTCTGTGGGGGGTCTCTGTGAGGTCCGGGAGGTGCTTCGGGAGCCCAGTGAGAGCAGTGAGAGGACCCTGTGAGGTGGTGGGGTTTCTGTGAGATCTGCAGTGGGGCTCTGTTGGGCATGGGAGGCCTGTGTGTGGTCCCCAGGTGGGTTCTGCATGGGAGGGCAGTGTGGGAAGTATGTGAACCACTGTGCCAGGCTTCTGTAGGAGGGTCCGTGGGTCTGTGGGCAACACAAAGTGGTGTGGAGGCCTTGGGGGAGGTCTCTGTGCGAGGTCTCTGAGTTCACTCTTGGTGTGGGTCTCTGTCAGAAGTGTCTGTAGGCGTTCTTCCTGGGGTCTCTGTGCTGGTTTCTGGCAGGGGCCTCTGCGGGTATCTCCTGTGGTCTCTGCTGTGGCCCCAGCACTCCTGGGGGCCTGAGCCCCCTCACTGCTGGCCCCCCTGGAGGGTGCCCCTTCCCTGGCAGAGACAGGACTGGCTCCAGGAGCAGCGTGGGTGGGGGCAGCAGGTGTGGGAATCTGTGCCTACCTCTGCCCCCGACTCATTGGGAACATTCCCTTCTGACCCCTGCTTGCCAACATCCCTCAGCCCGCTTGTCCTCACTGGCCTCAGGGCAGGTGAAGCCCCAAGACTTCCTGTGGATCCCAGCCAGCCCCAGCCCTCAAAATCCCCATGCCCTGGGAGCAACCCGGGGGCAAAGCATCTGTAATGGTCATCAGGCTGTGATCACTCTTGTCATCCACTCATCCTTTCTGGAATTCCACAGGGATGGCATGCAGGCTGGTCACATATTCTGTGGGGGAAGTCACCTTCTTGCATGAGGGCTTTGTGTCCCTTGGTCCTGCCCTCCACATTGCAGCAGTGGCCTGAACCCTTTAGCCAGCTGGGGTGCTGGGTATGGGGTGTCCAGTGCACAGGGTATCCCATGAGCTCTGTCGCCTGCCTGGTTCCCACCTCTCAGATTCTTCTCCCATGCCCCACCCTTTTCCTCCGTGTGCCTCCATCAGATGGCTCCCATGCTCTCAGTCACGCCAGAGGGGCCAGCAGAGGCCCATCTCCACCCCAGCCTTCAGCAGGCTTGGGCAGGGTGGTCTGTTCCCCACCACAAGACTCAGGGGTGGCTAGATCTCTCCGCTCTTGAACACACCCAGGCCCAGCATCCCCAGCCCTGGAAACTCCAGGCCCACTTTGAGGGAGTGACGCTGCTTGGCTCCCATGTTCCTGGAGTCCAGGGGAATTTCCACCCTAAGAGGCTTCTGTAGGCCGGGTGCGATGGCTCATGCCTGTAATCCCAGCACTCTGGGAGGCCGAGGTGGGAGGATCGCTCAAGGTCAGGAGTTCGAGACCAGCCTGAGCAAGAGTGAAACCCCGTCTCTACTAAAAAATAGAAAGAAATTAACCGGACAATGAAAAATGTATAGAAAAAATTAGCCGGGTATGGTGGCACATGCCTTTAGACCCAGCTACTCGGGAGGCTGAGGCAGAAGGATCACTTGAGCCCAGGAGTTTGAGGTTGCTGTAAGCTAGGCTGATGCCACGGCACTCACTCTAGCCCGGGCAACAGAGTGAGACTCTGTCTCAAAAAAAAAAAAAGAGGCCTTTGTCCTTTGTAAATCCATCCCATGTGGCTGCAGAATGTTCACAGCAGAGCGAAAGCAGGAAAGGGGCTGAGCCAGGTCCTGGAGTGGGGTTTCCATAGGATTTGCCAGTCCTGACAGTCCTGAAGACTCTCTATAATGACTGAACTGTAGTGAGGGACCCTGGGGTGAGGGTGGGTCTGCAAGGCCCTGTCAGCCTCCTCCTTGCCCATCTCTTCTAGAAGCTGCACTCAGGGAGAGCGGACACTGACCCCTTACCTGTGCCTCAGCACCCCACAGACAGAAGCCATCACCACCACTGATGAGGAAAACCACATGTATTAGGAAGAATTTTATGTTTTCATAAGAAGAGACCATTAGCATATTTGGGATCTGCTCACAAGAGGCAAAACAGGTTTTCTTTGGCTGAACTGGAGTTTTTCTGGGAGAAAAGTTTTCTCACCAGGAAAAGTGGAAGAAGTGTGATCTGGTTGACGAGGCAAGATACCTCTAGGTAGACGACTGTGCCTGGGGCAGCGGACGGGGTGGCTGGAGGCTCTTGCCACCCTTGGCTGATGCTGGCAGGCCCTGGCTGGGGAGGCCCAGTTACTGCCCTTGTCTCTGACCAACCTGCTCTCGACTGGATGGCTGTGGCCCATGGGGGTGTCTTGGTGACTGCAGGCTGTACCACTCTTCACTCTCCTTTGCTCTAGGTGGGAGGGACCCCTGTGGTAGCTGCGGCTCCCACCCACTGGAGCCTGGGGTTCCACCTTGTACCAATTTCCCTTCGATCCAAGAAGTTCGTGGTAAAATCCCATATTCTCCTCTAGGATCTGTCCAATAGTGATCGTGAGCTCCTGGGCTTCAGCCATCTCGCTGCCTATGACTGGTCCCCAGCACTGGGCAGTGGCTGATGCAAGCTTGTGTTTTTGTAGGGGATCTTCCTGCCCTGTGCCTTTCTTGCGGAAAATCCGCTGCAGGAGCTGCCTCATCTTGTTCCTAAAGGAGCTTCCTGTAGGAGCCTGTCCTTCCTTTGGCAGGAGCTGGGAGGACTCTGCTGATTCCCTATCCTGGGAAGGGTGGCTCATACCATTGGTTTGGGAGATCCTTGGTCTTGCAGACTTTTGTTTGTGCACCCCTGGTCTGGGCCCCCGACAGCGCAGTCTCTCGTCAGCGGGGCCAAATGTCTTGCTCGGACTTTCCCATGAGTCCTGGAGTTTCAGGATTTTGCTCCCTCCCCTTGATAAGAGGTTGCGTGGCCCCCCAGTGTCACCACTGGACTTTCTGTGGGAGCTGGACAGAGAGGGCTGAGAAGCCCAGATATCTGCGGCGAGAACATCAGGGGCGCAGTCCTCAAGGATGATGCCAGTGGTGCAGTCTTGGAGGAAGACGTCGGGGACAGGGACTTGCGGCTGGTTCTCTGGCTCCACCTCCACTGCCAGCTCACACTCACTAACAGTCTGTGCATTAAGGCATTCCTCTTCTGGGTCCTGGGTGACATAAATTGTCGAGGGTGGGGAGCTTTTACTGTTCCCCGGAGACCCTGGGATCATGTTGATATTAAGGGTGTGGGAGTCTGCCTTCACACTGGCTCCCAAGGTAGCTTCCCAAGCAGGGGGCTTCTCTTCCTCGGCCTCCATTGGCTCTGTGGTCTCCTTGGCCCCTGAAGGTTGGGACCCTACAGTGAGCTCCAGCAGTGCTAGGCTACTGCAGGGGTCTCCTGAGGCCACGCTCTCCTCCTCCTCCCTCAGCTCATTCTTGGCCATTGCTGGACTTGGACTCGGTTCTGGGCTGCCTTGCCCAGCCCCCAGGACCATCTCACTGTGCCAGGTTCTGCAAGTGAGGGTCTGAGAAGGCCACCTGCCCTCCTGAACAGTGGAAGGAGCCTCTGTGTGTCCACAGTTGTCACCAGACTGGGTCCCTCTCAGTTCCATCTGGAGGTCCTCACCCACAGGTGAGGGGACAGGGAGAGGACCAGTCAGGTTGAGTACTGTCTTTTCTGTTGTCACCTTCTCTCCTGGACCTTCCCAAGGATCTTCTCCTGGGAAATTGGGAACTTCAGCTGTGGAGTTGTCCCCGGATTCACAGGTGGCCCAGGAGGGAAAAGTAGAGTGTGGAACAAGCAGGGGATGAGCCTTTTTCAACATAAATAGATTTTTGGTCTTGATGATCTTGAGGGGTAGGCCCCACCTGCGCCTCACCTGCAACCTTTTAATATGTGCTTCCAGCACACGTTGACTGCCCACATGAAGGAGAATTTCCTGCAAGGTGTTCTTGCAGGATTCCTGACCCTCTGAGGATGCTAGATTTCCAGTTTCTGTGTGCATGTTTGAGTTTTCAGGAGGGGCCAAGGCTTGGTCAATAGCAAGCCTGGAATGATGAACACTCACAGGGATCCTGTTTTCCATAATCTGCCCCAACTTCCTGCTCAAGTGGACTTTCAGGACGTCTTCTAGATGTTCTTTGTCTGGGCTCCCTGGAAAGTCATTTCTTGTGTTACTTCTTGAGGGGCTCATCGAGTCCCTTTGTAACTCCTCCTCAGAGCTGGGCCCTGAAATTGTCACTGGGGAGCTCTCTGAATCCCAGGAGAGATCTTTTTGGACAGTCCCCAGACAGTGCCCCAGATGCAGGCTCGAGTCTTTCCATAGCCGCCACATTGCTGGGCCCTGGGACTCCATGTCCTGTATATCCTGGCTGCTTCCCCCTGCAAAGGCTAAAGGCCATGAGGACCCTTGCTTCTCCTTTGCCTGACCTGCCCCTGGAAATTTGCCTTGAGGCTGCACCATGCCCAGAGACAGCTGGTTCCTGGATGGCAATTTACCCTGGTGTTTTGTGAAGCTTGTTCGTAGATGTTGTTCCAGTTGCTCCTGGAGCTCAGGGTTGATAACATCTCCTGGGTGGCAGGAGACTGACTTCTGGGTCTGGGAGGCCCAGCTGCTGGGAATGAGCTGCTTAAAGACTTCCTGAGACTTTTTGACTATCATGGGTAAAGCCCTCCTGCTTTCTTGTTGCTTCCTCAGAAGGTGACATTCTAGTTGTTGAATAGCAGTTGGGTTAGGAAATTGGACCTTCATATGGACTGTTGGGGAAGGTACACCACAGAAAGTAATCTGAGGTGAATAGCATGGTGGGGTTGAGAGACAGGGTGGGAGATGGGCCTGGGTGTGGATCCCAGCCAGAGGTGGGGGCTGGGGCTGGGGCAAGGTTTCAGTCAAAGGCTGGGGTGGGGCCATGTACTGGTGCCAGGGCTGGGGCGGAAGGAGTTGAGGTAGCTTAGCTTGAATTTGTACCGTGAAGGAATTAGAGAGTACATTGAATAAAACAGAGGGAAACTCTAATGGGGGACCAGAGACCCAGGCCGCAGCCACCAGCGACTCACTGTGCAGAAAGGGGTGGCCCCAGAAGCACTGGCTGCATTTCTGCTGTAAATGGTCCCCCAAGGGCTTGGGATCAGAGAGCTGCTGAGGACCAGGCAGCTGCTCTGGTTCATCTGTCACATTCCAGAAGGAGTAATATGGGCTTATTTGTTTCAGAGATGACCCCTCCTTTTTCCCCTTCCACAGCTTCAGTTCTACTCTCTTGGTGATGAGCATCTCCAGTAAGTTCTGGACATCAGAGCTGATGAAAGAGGGACCACCAGCCTTCATCTGCCTGTGTGTGGCATCTGCCCAGAACAAATCCTCTGGTGGGTGGTTGGAAAGATTTCCTTGCTGGGATCTGCCCTCAGGTGAGGTGGAGAGACACCAGGCTCTGCCAGCTCTGGCAGCTGCCTGCCACCAGGATAGGGCCGAGACAGGGTCACTGGAGCAACCAAGGCCTGAGATCGTTGAGACAGGAGGAGACAACCAACAGTTGTTGCGTGGAGAACAGCTCTGTGGGACAGTGCCTGGTGAGCGTGCCATTGAGTCACACTGAGGGGGAGCCAGGCTGGAGTCAGGAGGAGGCAGAGGACTGGCCACAGGAGCAGGGGACTGTGGTGTGGGAAGGGAAAATGCCCATGGCTTGGGTGAAGGGCATTCTAGGGGCAGCAAAGGCTCTGGCAGCTGGGAGGCACTCAGGGATGAGTGTGATTCAGCACAAACTGGGGAGGTCATCGGGCCTGGTAACAAGATGGAGGCCAGAGGTGGAAGGTGCTCGGCCAGGGGAGCTGGGGAAGCCACTGTGGAGGAGGTGGCGAGAGAAGCATCTTCCACATGTTCCCCATGAGGCTGGTGGGCTCTGGCAGGTGCTGGCTTGCACACCTCCCCTGGGGGGTCTGGATATGACAGCTGATGACAGTCCCCCTTGTCAGGGAGCCTCTCCAGGTTGCTGCAGGAGACAGGAGGCACCAGCTGCAACAGGGGTGGGTGAGCCAGGGGCCACCACCTGTGGCCTGTGGCCCCTCCACTGCCCCCATACTGACTTCAGAGCTCTATCCCTCCCAGGCCCCATGGCTCTAGTCACATCCCGTTCCCTTCCCTGTCCCCCACTCCCAGGTCAGCCCCAGGTCCTGGGGTCACATCCCAGCCCCTGGTAGGAAGGAGGGCAGGGAGAGACCCTCACCTCTGCAGAAGTAAAATCAGGTCCCGAGCCCCTTCCAATTCCCTCCGGCAGTCTCTACAAGCTGGAAATCAGGAGCCAGGTTAGCAGGAAAGGGAGGGGCCTGGGGATCTTGCTGGAGGCTGAGTGTCCCTCTAGGGCAGACCGCGGGCTGGGGGGTTAGACCCTGGAGCCCACCCATCAGTAGGCCATGTGACCCCAGGCGTGACAAGCAAGAAGTGCTTCATCATGTACACGGTGCTCCCACATCCATCCCCCAGGGTCCTCACAGCCCCTGTGGGGGAGAAGACAGGGGTCACTTCAAAGAGGAAGCAGCCTTAGCCAGGCTGAGCCGCTATACACCATTGAGCCCCGCTGCCCCACATCCAAGCCCCTACTGGGCAGCACCCACTCCCTGCCTGCCTGGCTTCATGCCCAGCACAAGATCTGAGGAGAATTCCAGCTTCTGATTTCTTTCCCAGGACCCCCTCCGGCCTCTGCAGCTGACTTCCTAGGAGACTCATCCCTCAGGAACAATGAAGCCAAGTCCCCCTGGGGGCTCCGGGCAGAGCGGCAGAGCCTTACCTTTCAGAGCACAGCTCTTCTTCTTGCTCTTGGGCCTCCCCCTCTTCCCCACTGGAGGCTGGGAGACAAGAAAGATTGAGGGGCTGGGACCAGTCCTCACCCACCTACCCGAGACAAGCTGCAGACATTCAATGCTCATGGAGGACATGGCCACCTGCATCTAGCTAATGGAGCTCTGTCTTCTTTTCTTAACTTTTACTCATTTTTAAAGTGGATAAAAATGTTTTCTGTTTTCCTTCTTTGAAAAACACAAGAGAGATGTTCTATGTGGGGTCCCTCATGGGTGTCTTCCATCACCATTCCTTTTCTCGAGAAACTCACCGACTCAGACCTATGGGTGCCTCTGACCTGTCGGGCAGGATTCTGCTTCCTGAGGAGGATAGAAGCCACTCCAGCCTCTGATGGGAGGTTCTCAGGGGCTCAGCACAGCCCTCAGATCTCCCAACACAGAAGAAAGGCTGGGCCCGAGGAAGGAGACAGATGCCCCATGGCTCAGGGCCGTCCTCCTGCAGAGATCTCAACTCTTTCATAAACCTGTCCTGACCCCTGAGTCCCAGGATTTGATTTTGTCCTGAAGCCTCCTGAGCACCCACACAGGTGGTCTGGGAGCTTCGGATAAAAATGCCATGCCACTCTAATCCCACTCTGCCCTGCCTGGGCCTAGAAGGATGAGGAGATTCTCATCTCAGGAGGCTCTAGTTGATGTGGAAAAGTGGACCTAATAATAGAAAGAAAAGAGAATCATTG
Organism: Eulemur rufifrons; assembly: GCF_041146395.1. Taxonomy (NCBI): domain Eukaryota; kingdom Metazoa; phylum Chordata; class Mammalia; order Primates; family Lemuridae; genus Eulemur; species Eulemur rufifrons. The sequence continues at coordinate 55,417,288 of NC_090987.1, forward strand.
CTGGGTCTGGGCCGAGGGTTCCTTACCTTCCTGATGTTTCTTTTCTGCCCAGGCTGTGGTGAGGATGGATCTCCCCCGAGGCAGGGGAGTAACAGGAGGAAGAGCCCCAGTCCACACAGAAGGCCCAGGGTGATGTCCACCACCCAGGAAGTGGAGCTGGGGCTCAGCCATGTGGCACTAATGGATTTCAGAGGAAAGACATGATTCTCCATCTTCTGAATCACATTGTGGTTCAAGCAATTGAACCCTGGGCATGTCCTGTGGGCCTATTGACTAGAGCCCAGGCCCGCATCACAGAGCTGTGGCCTCCTCATCACAAAGGGCTCTTGAAGGTGGGGGAGGGGTGTTGAGAGGAGGAGGCTGAACCACAGCCACCCCCCACCCTTCCCTGTTCGTCCCTGGACCCCCTGGGCCTACTTCACCCCTCCTTCCGATTCCACCTGCTCAATCTTTCAGACATTGACCTCGGTCAATTTTATGTTCTTTGCTACTGGGACCAGATATTACCTGGTTCCTTGGAGATCTATGCTTGTGCCCCCTAAATTTGATAGGTTTTAAAAATCTGGACTTGTCATTGCAGTTTCTTTTACTTCCCAGGGAATACTGCTTTTGGGATATCCTCTCTCTGTAATTCTACATTTCCCACATAGTATGTTCTTGACCTGCATGAACTCAGACATAGAACTTAAATTTTTTATACTTACTTATCTTTGTGAATTTTGAATAAATTTTTTATAATTTTCCCTTCAATTAATCTTGGCTATCTTGAGCTAGAGGGACTTGAAACTTAAATTACTACTTTATTATTGAAAATTTTTAAGGCCAAATAAGTATAACAAATTAAAATAAATCTTCAAAGGATATTTTTATATGTTTCTAATATTTTCGCTTCTAAAATAATACAAATTAAACTGCACAAGAAAGTTTGGAACATGTGGTATGTACACACACACACACACACACACACTCACTCAGCTCCTTTGACAAAACAATCCAGTATTTTCAAATCTAAGAACTATTTCTTTCTGTTCAAAAACCTTCCTTTAGTATTTCTGTTTTGTTTTTTTTTTGAGACAGAGTCTCACTTTGTTGCCTGGGCTAGAGTGCCGTGGCGTCAGCCTAGCTCACAGCAACCTCAAACTCCTGGGCTCAAGCGATCCTACTGCCCCAGCCTTCGGAGTAGCTGGAACTACAGGCATGCACCACTATGCCCAGCTAATTTTTTCTATATATATTTTTAGTTGTCCAGATAATTTCTTTCTATTTTTAGTAGACACGGGGTCTCGCTCTTGCTCAGGCTGGTCTCGAACTCCTGACCTCAAGCGATACACCCGCCTTGGCCTCCCAGAGTGCTAGGATTACAGGCGTGAGCCACCGCGCCCGGCCTAGTATTTCTTTTAAGGTAGGACTTCTGGCAGTGAATTTTCTGTCTTTGTTTATCTGGGAATATCTTTATTTTTTTATTTTTTTTTTTACTTTTAAAAGAGATATGCTGAATATGACATCCTTATTTCATAATTTTTTTCTTTCAGCTCTTTGAATATGCCATCCCACTACCTTGCCACCATTGTTTCTGATTGGAAGTAAACTTACTGTGTCACATTGTACATTAAGAGAAGTTTTTCGCTTGCTGCTTTTGTAACCACTTCTGTAAAGCAAGAAAATGTTTTCTCAATAATGCTTTAGTTCCCTGATATTTCAAATGAGTTTTCAGTGTTCACATTATGGCTGGGGCTGGCAGCTCTAAGTGGCCTTGACAGCAAGATTTATCTCAGCTCTGGTAACTTAGCAGCTACAGTCTCAAAGAGGTAGAAACTAGAGAATTCCTTAGCAAAATTTAATGATCCCAGAACTTTGTAACTTTCTGTTGTACTGATGCATTCTCTTTTGAATTTCTCTCCCAGGAACGGCAGAACCTCCTACAAAGCCTCACATCACCTGCTTGTCTGGAGAAGACAAGGTAAGCAATACTCCACCACAGATTGTGCTCAAAGACCCACTGAGCCTGTGCACAAGGCTGAAAGAACGACCAATATTAACCCCTAGTTAATTATAACACAAAAATCTCTGCCCTGCAAGGGACTTATCTGCCATTTTTTGATCATGGGACGTATGTACTAGCATGATTTCCCACTACACTTGCGTGCCCTGCACTCCGCCCCAAGCACACAAGGACCCTCACACCCCTCGTGCATTATTCAGTTCACCTGCAGAAAACCTCCTCACCCTGTTGGTAGGGGAGCTGGATTTGAGGCAGTTCATACTCTGCCCTCCCTGTTGACGTGTCCACAGAAATAAATCCTTTCCTCCTGACAATCCTCGCTGTCTCAGTAATTGGGTTTCTGTTTGGCAGGCAATATTGAACCCCTGTTGTGAGTTTGTTAACACTTTCAGTATTCTCTTTTTGTCTTTCCACAGATTTACTATTATTACCAAAACCTTGGCACTTGTCCTTGATGCTATATCAGAAGAACAAACGAGAACAAGTGGTTCGAGGAGAAGGAAAGAGAAGTTTATTACTTTGCCAGCAAAGGAGGAAGAAATGGTCGACCTTCTGTTTCAAAATTCAAATTTCCTGAACATGAGCAGAAATACAGAGCTTTTAAAGGGACCCTCCTCAGTTCTAGGCTATTGTGGTTAACTATTCTAATCATCCCATCTCTACCAAAGAAAAGGCCTGTGACATCCACCCACCTGGGAGGCCGGTGCCAGGGCCTGGATGGCTGAGCTATCTCCTGTAACACAAAGAAAAAAAGACATTCCCCAGGCCCCTCGTGACTGCCTGCCTGAGACAGGGATGCAGGCTTTAGTTTCCAAAAAGAGTAGGGGAAGTTTTAAAGAGATAGACAATAACTTTTTGCCATTTTTTTTCAGGCCATTCTCTCTGTTACACTATGATGTGTCCAGGAGTGGATATGCTTGTTTTTATTTTACTAAAAGCTAACATGGAATCTACAGATTAATGTTTTACATCAAATTTGCTAAGTTTTCAGCCATTGTTTGTACAAATATATGTTTCTTCCCCCTTTTCTTTCTTTCTGAGACTCTTCTACATATGTTGGCATGCATAATGATGTCTAACAGGTTATTTTTATTTACTGTCTTTTCTCTTTGTTCTTTAGATGACACAATGGCTATTAATTTATCTTCAAGTTTACTGATTCTTCCTTTCTTATTTCAAAAAGGTACAAGTGTTTTTGTTATATGGATACCTTGTATAATGCTTAAGTCAGGGCTTTGGTGTACCAGTTACCAAAACAGTGTTCATTGTACCAAATAGGTAAGTTTTTATCCCACACCCTCCCTAGCATACTCCCCCTTTCTGGGTTCCTCTTTCTTGATTATAAACTTGGTCCTTCATGAAATCATTTTGTGCCCAGGTATATCCATCGTTTAGCTGCCACTTATTAATGAGAACATAGATATTTGGTTTTCTGTTCTTGTGATACTTCACTTAGGATAATCGTCTCTGGTTCCAACCCAGTTGCTGCAATTAACATTGTTTCATTCTTTTTTATAGCTGAGTAGTACTCTATGGGGGATATATATCTATATATCTATACACACACAGACACAGAGCACATTTTCTTTATGCACTCATCAATTGATGGGCAATTAGGTTGATTCCCCATCTTTGCATAATTGTGAATTGTGCCATGATAAACATTTGAGTGCAGGTGTCCTTTTTATAAAATGGCTTAATTTCCTTTGGGTAGAAAGCCAGCAGTGGGATTGCTGGATTGAATGGTAAGTCTACATTTATTTCTTTAAGGAATCTGCATACTGCTTTCTGTTGAGGTTGTACTATTTGCAGTCCCACCAATAGTGTATTAGCATTCTTTAAAGCATCCACTCTAGTACCTATTGTTTTTTGACTTTTTAATCATGGCCATTTTGACCATGATTAAGGGGTAAGGTGGCATCTCATTGTGGTTTTAATTTGCATTTCCCAGATGATGAGTGATGTTGAGCATTTTTTCATATATTTGTTGGCCATTTGTCTATCTTCTTTTGAAAAACTTCTGTTAATGTCTTTTGGCCACTTTCTGATGGGATTGTTCATTTTTTTCTTGCACAAACAGATCAGATGTGGGTTGGAAGGGTGCCTGAAACTATAGGAGACTCCATGGGAAAAGGTTTTGGAGCAGAACTGGAAAGAGAAAGGCATCAGCAAGGTCTAGCTGCAGTGTGCTTGAGGGGCAATCTTCCCCCCACAGGAGGGCCGTGCTCCCAGCTCAGGCTAAGAACCTGGGCAGGAACCCTCCAGGCTCGCATCACAGTCAAGGGAGATCCATGTTTTATGAAGCCAACATCACCCCAAAACCAAAACCAGCAAAGGATGCAACAAAAAAAGAAAAACTACAGAAAAATATCCCTTATGAATATAGATGCAAAAATTCTCAACAAAATCCTAGGAAACTTAATTCAGGTGCTTATTAAAAAAATAATCGATCATGACCAAGTAGGCTTCATCCCAGAGATGCAGGGATGGTTCAACATATGCAAATCTATAAATGTAATTCACCACATAAATAGAAGCAAAAACAAAGAGCATATGATCCTCTCAATTGATGCAGAAAAAGGATTCAAAAAAATTCAGCACCATTTTAGGATAAGGGTGCTTAACAATATAAGCATAGATGGGACATACCTAAAAATGATACAAGCCATATATGACAAACCAACAGCCAACATCATACTGAATGGGGAAAAATTGAAAGCATTCCCACTTAGAACTGGAACCACACAAGGTTGCCCTCTATTGCTGCTTCTATTCAACTTAGTGCTGGAAGTCCTCACTGGAGCAATCAGATAAGACAATGAAATGAAGGGCATCCAAATGGGGGCAGAAGAGGTCAAACTCTTGCTCTTTGCTGATGATATGATCTTATATCTAGAAAACCCCAAAGATTCTGCCATGAGACTACTGGAATTGATAAACAAATTCAGAAAAGTCTCAGGTTACAAAATCAATGTACAGAAATCAGTAGTCAACAACAGTCAAACTGAGAATCAAATCAAAGACTCACTACCCTTCACAATAGCAACAAAGAAAATAAAGCACCTAGGAATATATTTAACTAAGGAGGTAAAAGACCTCTACAGGGAGAACTATGAAACACTGAGGAATGAAATAGCAGGGGACATAAACACGTGGAAAACCATACCATGCTCAGGGTTGGCAGAATCAACATTGTTAAAGTGTCTGTACTTCCCAGAGTGATCTACAGATTCAGTGCAATCCCTATTAAAATAGCAATATTGTTTTTCACAAAACTAGAAAAAATAATTCTATGTTTTATATGGGACCAGAGAAGACCCTGTATAGCAAAAGCAATCTTAAGCAAAAAGAACAAATTGGGAGGCATCAATTTACCAGACTTCAAGCTATACTACAAGGCTATAGTAACTAAAACAGCATGGTAGGGGTACAAGAACAGAGACATAGACCAATGGAATAGAACTGAGAACCCAGATTTAAAACAATCCTCATATAGCCATCTAATCTTTGACAAAGCAGACAAAAATGTACACTGGGGAAAAGAAACCTTATTCAATAAATGGTTCTGGGAAAATCGGATAGCCACATGTAGAAGACTGAAACAGGATCTGTATCTTTCACCTCTCATAAAAAACAACTCACGGTGGATAACAGACTTATACCTAAGGCATGAAACTATAAGAATTCTAGAAGAAAATGTTAGAAAAACTCTTATAGACACTGGCCTAAGGAATAATTTATGAAGAAGTCCCCAAAGGCAATAGTAGCAACAATAAAATATATAAATGGGGCCGGGCGCGGTGGCTCACGCCTGTAATCCTAGCACTCTGGGAGGCCGAGGCGGGTGGATCGCTCAAGGTCAGGAGTTCGAGACCAGCCTGAGCGAGACCCCGTCTCTACTAAAAAAAAAATAGAAAGACATTATATGGTCAACTAAAAATCTATATAGAAAAAATTAGCCGGGCATGGTGGCGCATGCCTGTAGTCCCAGCTACTCGGGAGGCTGAGGCAGTAGGATCGCTTAAGCCGAGGAGTCTGAGGTTGCTGTGAGCTAAGCTGATGCCACGGCACTCACTCTAGCCTGGGCAACAAAGTGAGACTCTGTCTCAACAAAAAAAAAAAAAAATATATATATATATATAAATGGAAACTAATTAAATTAATAAGCTTCTTCACGGCCAAGGAAACTATCCTGAAAGCAAACAGACAACCTACAGAATGGGAGAAAATATTCCCATGCTACACATTCAATAAAGGGCTGATAACTAGAATCTATGTAGAACTCAGGAAAATCAGCAAGAAAAAATTCAAGCAACCCATCAAAAGGTTGGCAAAGGACATGAACAGAACATTTTCAAAAGAAGATACACTAATGACCAAGAAACATTTGGAAAAATCTTCCACATCTCTAATCCTCAGCAAAATGTAAATCAAAACCAGTCAGAATGGCCTTTATCAAAGAGTCCCAAAACAATAAATATTGGTGTGGATATGGAGAGATAGGAACACTCATACACTGCTGATGGGACTGCAAACTAGTACAACCTCTGTGGAAAATCATATAGAGATACCTCAAAGAGCTACGGTAGAACTACCATTTGATTCAGCAATCCCATTATTGGGCATCTACCCAAAAGAACAAAAGACATTCTATAAACAAGGCATCTGCACTCGAATGTTTATAGCAGCACAATTCACAATTGCAAAGATGTGGAAACAACCCAAGTGCTGATCAATACATGAGTGGATTAATAAAATGTGGTATATGTATACCATGGAGTTCTACTCAGTCACAAAAAACAATGGTGATATAGCACATCTTGTATTATCCTGGATAGAGCTGGAACCCATTCTAGTAAGCAAAGTCCCAAGAATGGAAAGATAAGCACCATATGTACTCACCATCAAATTGGTATTAACTGACTCCACTGACCAACACTTAAGTATACATATAGTAGTAACATTTATCAGGTGTTGGGCAGGTGGGAGGGGGGAGAAGGGGATAGGTATATACACACCTAATGGGTGCGGTGCACACTGTCTGGGGGATGGACATGCTTGAAGCTCTGACTCGGGTGAGGCTAAGGCAATATATGTAACCAAACATTTGTACCCCCATAATATGCTGGAAAAAAAAGTTTTAGCCTTTGGAAAATGATGAGATCTATGTAATATGTTTCTGAGGGCAGAGGAAGGAGTTCCATTGAGACTTCATTTCAGCTTTTTTTCATCTGAATAAATAAATGTATTTCATGATCTGTAAAAAAAATACATGGAGGTTATACATTGGTCTGGCCAAAAAGGCAGGATATATTTAAGTGGGGGCCTCTGGGTATAGTCTGATCCAGAGATTCTTTGATTGGCAGTTGGCTAAGGAAGCAAGACCTTGTGTTGGAAAGGAATATTAAGGTGGGTGTAACTCTCTCCAGGCCCTTCAGGGAGAAATTTAGAACAAATAACTGCAATCAGTGTTCAATCCAGTTTCCCTTTATCTGCATTTTCTATTTAGTGAGGGTTTCTGAAAACAACTCAAGAACATTATCTTACATTAATTTTTAGTTTCCATAAGGAGCTATTAATAAAACACCTGGTGATTCTGACTTGCTTGGAAGACCACTGTTATTACCATCAGGTTGTTCATTTACTTACAAGGCTAGTTAGATGCCCAGAATTTCCCCTGAAGGAACTCAAGATTTTTCCTTTATTTCCATACTTGGCCCTCCCACCCCTACAGGCACCTAAGAAGGTCCCTGCTCTGTTTTTAGGAAAAGAACAGCAAAGTAAATAGAAAGAAAGTAGAAGGAAGGAACAGAGAAATATAGGAGTGCAAATAAAACAGAAAACAAACTTATAAAAGTGTGGTAGAAGGTGTAGAAAATGAAAATATTCCTCTCTCCTCTCGGATGCTGAGGATTATTGAGCTGAAGAAGGTTAAAGTGCAGCAGACTTCTCTGCCCTTTCTTCTCTCCCTCTGTTTGACTGATGGCAGAACAGCAATTCTCTAAGACAAAAGGTCTTCCTGCCCATCTCTCCCCCTTTCCTGTCTAACAGGAAGACATAAATTCTGTCTTTACTGGAGATAGCTCTGTCTTCTTACCAGCTCAGAAACTAGGTCCCACAAGGCTGGGGGAATCTGGGAGCAAACTTTCTTCCTTTCCCTCAGTTTTCCTGTTTTTGAGAGATTCTTCTTTGTGTCATCACCACTCTAAGATTTATGGCTGTTTGTTAAAATACTATTTAAGGCGGAGCTCAAGCCACCACCTTGAGAGAGAGGCCTTTGAACTGAGGCTCCTCCCAGGTGATGAGCACAGCACATGTTTAAAATAGAAATGCTTGCTTGTATCTTGCTAACCTGTCTTTTGTTAACAGGAATCTCTGCCAGCAACAAACTTATGAAGGTTGAGAAAATAAATTATCTTTCCTTCCCTTCAAAGGAAAGAGGAAAATGGTGAGTAATGATACACATAGGAATTCACCTGTACAGAGAGGGTGAATGGCAGTGTGGGGGTGGCTTGGTGGCTTGGGGTCTGTGCATGGTCATAAAATAGAGGGAGTGGGTGAAATCCCAATAAAACCTGTATCTGAGTTAATCATATGGTACCAATGTCAATTTCCTGGCTTTGACAATGTCTTGTGATTATGCATGCTTTTGTTATTGGGGGAAGGTGGGTGAAGGGGCCACAGGAACTTTTTCTGCTGTTTTGTGACTTCTTGTGAATTTTAAACTATTTTCAGAATAAAAAGTTATTTTAAAAGTTGCAGTAGTGGCAGAACTTGATCAAATAAGCTGGACACATAGCATGTAGGTCAGAAAGTTGGATCTTTGAAATCCTGATCCTGCAGTGGTGAAGTTTCTGGTGAGGATGATATCCAAGGTATGACCGTGGATGAGTGGCTGATGGGGAGGGTCAAGGATGAGGAAACAGAGGAACTGAGGGCCTACTTGTTAGCGTGTCCCTCTGTGCAGTACTGAAGTCACTGAGAATGATGGCAGGAGGTATGAAGTGTTCATGAAGGGCAAGGAGTGGTCAGGAGGTCAGTGGCAGAGGCACCAGTGAGGGTTGTGTAGGAAGGGTTAGCCAGATGGCGGTGAGGATGAGGGAGAACACCCAGTCCTTGCCCTAAACCTTCATTCATACAGATAGAAGAGGAGAAGTCTGTAGTTGCAAGTGCTACCTTGAAATACTCAGGGAGTAGCCAGGTTTCAGTAAGACACACTGATGGAGGAAATACCCTGGGAAATTCTGAGGTACAGGAGGCCCTGCTGCTGGTATAGTGGGATGTCTAGAGAATATATCTACATGGGATGGCTTGGGAGAGGTAGGCTTGAGGTTTTGGGTAGAATAGAAGATTTCAAGTGCAAAAATTTCTCCATAACATAAAAGCTGCTCATCCTATTGAGAAAATACTCACCTCTGTTTTATTAGGTGTCTGGAAAGTAAGGACTGTGGAGGTTGTACTCTTGGGGTTGGGACATGTTATAGAGGGTTGTTCTGTGAATACATTTTGTTGGCACCTCTCCTGCCAAAGAAAACTTCCCTCCACACTCCAGAAGTCACCAAATAAAAACTGCCACCCCAACTGTGACCCATAGTTTATATAAACAAAGAGCATTCACTAACAATGTATAAATCTCCATCACAAACCTATACTCCCCCCTCCCTCTGCCCCTCCCTGCTGCCCCCCACCATTTGTCTCCCAGGAAAGAGGGATGCTGGGTTGAGGCAAGCAGAGCGTGGGATGGCCACACTGGTCCAGAAGCACCAGAAGTGCATGCTCCCATCTCCTGTCCTGCCAAACACTTGGTAGTGGGGTGGGAATTCACACGTGGGTGCAGAAAGAATTCTCTATACAAAGATAAAGACAGAAAGAAGTACAAAGTTTATTTTACTTTCTTCTAAGGAGAAAGGGCTCAACACATGAAGGAAGAAAGGAATGTTGGCCCGGAAGCCAAGAGGCTTCAGGCCTTTTGTTGGGGGTTATAAAAGGGTAAAGAAAAATGTATTGCTGTAGGCTGACTGGCAAGAGACAGTTGTCAGATGTCACGGTGTCTGTTTCTCCTGTTTTTTTTTTTTTTTTTTCTGTTCCTGGAGGCTCACTTTTCAGTAATTCTGACCAAACTAGTGTGGCAAATGTAAAAGGAAAGGATTTAAACTCTCTTTTTGTTTGCTCAGCTCTTTTCAAATGCTGTGTAAACATCTCTGTGGGGCAGTTAATTATGGAAGGAAGTCATGTGATTAATCCTAAAGACAGTGAGTTAGAGACAGCATGTTAGGTAGCTTATTTTTTCTGTTTGATAGTTCATTAGCAAAGCCATACTTTCATCCTGACTTTTCTTCTTTTTCCTTATTTCTGTTGTGATCTTCTGTCACTCACAGTCCTCAGTGTCATTCATGGGCTTTCATCCATCCTAAGTTCCAAGAAATTAAACATATTTTCCAGTGAGTAATTGGCTTGATCAGATTTAGATGAAAGACTTGTTTCCCTTGTTCTCCATTATTGGGACAAACTGTGTCATGAGACTTGGCCACTTGCATCTATGCAAGAACTATAGGGAGACTAAGTAAACAAACTGATTATCATGGAGTTGTAAGAGGAGTAGCCAGGAAATGCCTTTTTTTATTTTAACTAAACAAGGAAATGCCTTTTTTATTTTAACTAAACAAGATTTTAATTCTTAGATGTGAATTGCATACTAATTGTTAATGTTAATTGCATTTTCAGGAGTACATTTGCGTGGAAGGCATAAGTCAGGAATTTTTTTTTCAAACCTGGCAAAATAATAATTAGTATTCCCCATTGTTTTATTATGTAAAATCTCAAACCTATCTGAATATTACTTTTGATTTTCTAAATCAATGTGTGCTAATTTATCAGCATTTTTCTTTTTTTCAGTGGCTACCATTGACAGAATTTTACCATCATATATCTGAGCATTGAATTAATGATAGTGAATTAAATTTAAAATAAATGTTCATGGTAATCTATTTGTGTATTTTTATAACTCATGGATGTATTCTAGGGGTGAAAAATCATTATTAATATCAGCTCCATCAAGGGGAATTTTCCAGTATATGGGAGGGAAAAGAGATGAGACATGTATGATCCAATACACTTATATTGTTTTATAAATTACAAAATCATGGAATTTAAAATTTTGTACCTGCTTAATTAGAAATTATCATTTTCTTATACTAGTGAGTAATGAAGAGAATGTTTACCTAAGATAAAAAGGATGAGGAATATCTGTAAAATGTGTTTGGTAGGACTCATAAGATTTTGAATCTGTTTTTACCAATCTTCTTTCCCCACACCACAAAGGGCATTTTTAAAAGAAGAAATCAATTTTATGTAAAAATGTTGGCGCTCCAGTGTGTAAGGAGCTTGGAAATCATCACTCTATCCTTACCACCAGCAAAATGCTGAACAAACTGAGTATCAACAAATTTTCTTCTGTCTTTCAGAGAAGTGAGGTCATAGGGCAAACTGCTGCCCCCCCCCCCCCATACAGGTGCATACAAAGACAAGTGCATACAGAGAATTACAGTCTAATGGAGCAGTGGGAAAGTGCCAGGGTGGGAGAAACTGAACTGTAATTGATGAACTGATGGAGACTAAGTGTGGACAACTTGTCCGCTTCCCAGCCCGTCTGTCCACTTCCCAGCCCAGCTGGCCCAGGGCCTGACGGACACAGCCAGCCTCGGATGCAGTGGAGCAGAGTGGGACTGTCTACCCTCCCACCCTCTGCAGCAGTGTGAGGCTGAGGCCTGAGTGGGCTCACCATTGCTTGGTGTTTACCCAGGGTTTACCAGAAGTTACCTGGGATCTGGCCCATAGTGACCCCTTGTTTTGTGTCATTTTGTGCCCTCCCTGCTTTAATAGTCAATGCAACTGAAGGAAGACCCACCAGACGTACTCGTTGTGAGACACGGCCCTCTGACCAGCTTTGATTTTTCAGGTCTGCAAACACCCACTGCCTGTCACCACTTGAAACTCACTGGGGCCACCCGGCACTGCAAATGTGGCTGTGCACATCAAGGCCAGGTCTTCCCAGTGCCTGTGGCTGTGGCCAGTGTGAGGCACGAGAAGTAGGCAAGAGTAAGTCCAGCTCTGAGGAGGGAGGTGAGGTGGGCTGGGTGGTGTGGGGCCCGGCCATCCATCTGCTGGCCCTGAGTGTCCTCCATGCCTGGCACTAGCACAGGGACAGGGACAGATGACAGAAAAGCAATTTACCATTTGGCCCATTCTATTTCCGATTAAACCACAGACATAAGTTAATACACAGGGCTGGGAATCTCTGGTGGAGATAATGTTCAGATAGTTCCACAAAGCTCTGCTAGAAACAAATAATTTTGCACAAATTTGCAAACAGCTTAGATTTTGTAAATAACCATCATCTTTCTATCACTCTGCTGCTGATTATGCAGTTTTCTTTCATGGTAAGTTAATGACGACCTAATTCACTTACTATTGCTGGGCTTTGGGTACAACCAGAGGGACTTTCCAATTCAGTCCCAGATCCATCCCACTGGCATTAATTCATAATGACCAAGTGTTTACAGGTTGAGCTTTTCCCCTTGTCATGCCTGACGGTTAACTCTGCCAATGAGCCTTTGCCACATGTCCAGGTGACTAGGCCTCAGCCAGCCTGAGAGCCTTGGCGGCCCTCACCTGTCCCAACCCCACGTGTTGGGGTCATGTCCGCAGCCCCCCCAGGAGCTGTGTGAGCTTGGATGAGGTTATTGGCCTGGGGTGCTGCTGGGCCCTGCTTTTGGGAGACCAGGAGACAGCCAGGTGGGGCAGGAGGGTCAGGCAGGAGAGGGTAAGGGAGGGTGGGCCTGTGAGCTTAGAGCAGTCCAGGGGGTCTGCTTGGAGGAGGGGGTAAGAGCAGACCCTGAAGGGGTGAGGATGGGGGAGGAGGAGTTGCAGGAAGTGGGTGAGTGAGAGGACCTGGTGTGGGGGGTGTTGTGTATCAGCATCCTGGGGCTGCCATAACAGAGGACCACAGCCAGGATGGGGGCTTAAAGCAGCAGAAAGGCTCCTTGCAGTCTGGGGCCCAGAAGTCTGCAACCCAAGTGTGGGCAGGCCATGCTCCTTGACGGTTCCAAGGGAGGATCTGCTTCCCTGTTCCAGCTTCAGGAGGTGCCGGTTCCCTGGCATCCCCTGGCTTGCAGCAGTGTCACTGTGGCTTCTGCCTCTGTCTTAGTCTACTTCCTGTGTGTGTGTCTCTGTTCTCTTCTGATAGGGATACCAGTGACTGGATTAGGGCCTGCCCTCAACCTTACCTCAATCACATCTGCAAAGACCCCATTTCAGAATATGTGCACATTGGCAGGCTCCAGGATTTGGATGTGGACACCTCTTTTTGGGGCCACCCATCTGTTGCCTGCAGAGGCCACTCGGGAGCTGTGGGCAGTGGTGTTCTCCAAAGCTTGGAGAGGCAGGAAGAACAGTCTGCAAGAGAGAGCCTGGGTGGTGGAGTGCTCAGGGCTGAGAAGACAGAGGAAGGCTGAGGGAAGAGGGCAGGTGGGGCCCACTCAAGACTCTGGATGATGGCCATGGTCTGCAGCCAAAAAAAAAAAAAAAAAAAGACTCTGGATGGGAGTTAGCCCTGGACTCATCTGGCCCTGCGTGAGGCCCACAGCACTGCCAGGGGCTCTGTGACCCCTTGGTTCCTCCCAACAAGTTCTCTGGTAGAAACAAACCTCAGTTTCAGAGGTAAACCATTTACTTTAACTCTACAGACCCTAGAACATACAGATATTAACTTCTCTATGATCATATTTGGATTTGTGGTTCTCGCAATATCCTCTTCTATTTAAGTCCCCCTTTAAGTTATTCTTTATTTTGCAGATTGTAGCAAAGTTGCTCATCCTCTGTCTGAGGAGCCCAGGTCTATAAATAATTTCATGACTATTAAGGCAGTCATCAACATGTGATTTGTGGCACAGAAGTAGCTAGTGGGTCTAATTATGCAAATTAAGAGTGAATAAATTATAGACTGGCTGTGTAGGTTTGGGAAGAGATAATGGTCATTTAGTTCACTCAAAAAGCCATTAATCAAGAGAAAAAAGATGGCGGAATGGTGGTGACCCCCTGGATTCGTGCTCCCGGAGAGGGGGGCATGGATCTTGGACTGCCACAACGCTATAGGTTCACTCCCCCGCAAGAACGGTGGTGTGAATCCACAGAGAATCAGCGTGGGACACAGAGAGCAAGAAAACACTGAGGTGATCGGGAGATAAATTGCGAAAATCTGGAGAGTGCGGGATGGTCAATAGAGAGGGGAGTGTGGGACAGCTGTGCCCACCTCACCAGAGAGTGGGGTGGGTTTAGCCCCACAGGAAAGCAGCTTGTTCCCCCACTGACCTCCACACCCACTCAATTGGGGATCTGCCTGAAGTCGGTGAAGAGTCGCTGCGGGAGACGTGGGGCTCTGTGGAGAGGAGGCATTAGCGGGAGGCATTTTGGACCCTGGAGCGCTGTGCGCCGCCCACGAGGGACTGCGGAGACAGGCGCCTAGCAGACGCCGAACTGTCTCCTATACACGGGCGGCTGGACTCTCTCGGTCCCCGGCTCCTCAGGCCCCTGCCGGACCCTGAGCGTTCAACCCCAGCATCAGTGATCTGCAGACGGGCGGCCACCATTGTCGGGGTCCACAGCCTAAACGCTGCGGAACCATTGGGTACTGGGCGGCTCCCTGGGTGGCTCCCTCCCCTGGTCCATGGACCCCCACTAGGAGCTCTGCCTTTGTGTGAACACTGAGTGCTTCCCCAGTCGCAAGAGAGTGGAGCGTGGACCTTGCGGACATTGGGGTGGGGTGGACCATCGCCCGTGGGAACTGCAGCGGCTGGGGCGCTGGGCCAATGAGGGCACCGCCCTCCTCCCCCTATCCACTGTCCTTCTCACAGAGAGAGACGAAAACCACCTCGGGAGATGAAGAGGAGCAGCCCCCCCCAGGGGAGCTAGCAAAATCCTGAACAACACGCAAAGGGCTCCCCCTAGCGACAGAGGAGGCAGCTTACCTGGCGCGCACGGCGTGCCCCTATCCAGACTAAAGCTGAAAGAAGGGATCTTAAGGATTCATCCAGATGGGAAGGGCTCAGCGAAAGAACTCTGGGAGTATAAAGAATCAAGCTGAAACCTTGCCCTCAAAGAGGATTACTAGTTCTCCACCAATTGACACAAACCAGATTCAAAATAGCAACATGTCACAGGAAGAATTTCAAACATGGATCATAAATAAGCTGAACATTATGCAAGAAAAAATGGATAACTAACACAAAGAAACCACAAAAAGGATCCAGGACTTGGAAGAAAAATTCACTAAAGAAATTGAAATATTGAAGAAAAATCAAACTGAACTCCTGGAAATGAAGAATTTATTCAGGGAGCTACAAAACACAGTGGAAAGTCTCAAGAGCAGGGTAGATCAAACAGAAGAAAGAATCTCAGAGATCGAAGGTAACACTTTCCAATTAAATAAGTCAGTCACAGAGATAGAGCAAAGAAACAAGAGAAAAGACCAGAGTCTACAAGAAATGTGGGATTATGTGAAGAAGCCTAATGTGAGAGTTATCGGCATTCCTGAGGGCGAAGAAGACAATAAGCAAGGGTTGGATAAGCTATTTGAAGACATAATTGAGGAAAATTTCCCAGGCCTTGCCAAATCTCTAGATATACAGGTTCAAGAAGCTCAAAGAACCCCTGGGAGATTCATACCATATAGGAAGACACCATGTCATGCAGTTATCAGACTGACCAAAATATCCACTAAAGAGGCCCTTCTTCAAGCTGTAAGGAGAAAGAAACAAGTAACATACAAAGGAAAGTCCATCCGAATCACGCCAGATTTCTCAACTGAAACCTTACAAGCAAGAAGAGATTGGGGCCCCATTCTCACTCTTGTGAAACAGAATAATGCCCAGCCTAGAAGCCAGACTTCAAACTATACTACAAGGCTGTGATTATAAAAACTGCTTGGTATTGGCACAAGTGCAGGGACACAGACCAGTGGAACAGAACAGAAAATCCAAATATAAAACCATCCTCATATAGCCATCTAATCTTTGACAAAGCAGACAAAAACATACTCTGGGGGAAAGATTCCTTATTTAATAAATTGTTCTGGGAAAACTGGATAGCCACATGTAGAAGACTAAAACAGGACACAGAGCTTTCACCTCTCACAAAAATCAAATCACGGTGGATAACAGACTTAAATCTTAGGTGTGAAATGATTAGAATTCTAGAAGAAAATGTAGGAGAGACTCCTACAGACATTGGCCTAGGCAAAGAATTTATGAGGAAGACCCCTAAGGCAATCACAGCAACAACAAAAATAAATAAATGGGACCTGATCAAATTAAAAAGCTTCTGCACAGCCAAAGAAACAGTCACGAGAGTAAACAGACAACCTACAGAATGGGAAAAAATTTTCACATACTACACATCAGATAAAGGACTAATAACAAGAATCTATTTAGAACTCAGGAAAATCAGTAAGAAAAAATCGAACAACCCTATCAAAAAGTGGGCAAAGGACATGAATAGAAATTTTTCAAAAGAAGATATAAAAATGGCTAGCAAACATATGAAAAAATGTTCAACATCTCTAATCATCAGGGAAATGCAAATCAAAACCACAATGAGATATCACTTAACCCCAGTGAGAATGGCCTTTATCAAAAAGTCCCAAAACAATATATGTTGGCGTGGATGCGAAGAGGTAGGAACACTCATACACTGCTGGTGGGACTGTAAACTAGTGCAACCCTTGTGGAAAGCAATGTGGAGATACCTTAAACAGATTCAAGTAGACCTACCATTTGATCCAGCAATCCCATTATTGGGCATCTACCCAGAAGAACAAAAGTCATTCTATAAAAAAGACACCTGCACCTGAATGTTTATAGCAGCACAATTCACAATTGCAAAGATGTGGAAACAACCCAAATGCCCATCAATTCATGAATGGATTAGCAAAATGTGGTATATGTATACCATGGAATATTACTCAGCTATTAGAAATAATGGTGATATGGCATCTCTTTGGTTCTCCTGGAGAGAGCTGGAACCCATTCTATTAAGTGAAGTATTCCAAGAATGGAAAAATAAGCACCACATGTACTCACCATCAAACTGGTTTCCTTGAGTGCACATTTGGGAATAACACCAATTGGGTATCGGACAGAGGTTGGGGCTGGGGGGAAGGGATGGGTGCATACCTACATGATTAGTATAAAGTATATAGAATATATACTTTATATACAAAAAATATATACAAAATATATACAAAAAAGTATATAGAATATACTTCTAATCAAAATTTTAATAGCACACCAATTGTATGCACTGTTTTTCAATAAACATCTATGTAGTAAAAAAACAATTTTTTTTCCTCATTAATGTTATAACTAAACAATGTTGAACAAAAGTATGTTATCTGATGTTATTTAAACTGTATGTTGTTTTATTTCAAGTCAGAGTTTCCAAGAACCTATCAAGGATGTTCAGTGAGGACCTACTGTGTGTGTGTGTATATATATATGTATATATATATATATATGATATGGAAAGAGGTAAAATATTTGATGTTAATTGAAAAAAAACAAGTTGCAAAAGCTTATATGAATACATATTATATATATATATTTAATCTGAAGAAATATAAACTGAACAGCCCCTAAGGGAAGTTAAAACAACAATAGGCTGGTAAATGTTTAACACCTGGCTCTCTAATGGGGGGCTTTGTGGTGATGTGTAGTGTTTGCCAGTTTCCATGGTGTAAATATTCTCACTGTGGTTGATTTCAAGCCACTAACGTGGTATCATTGAATGTGGAGTTGGGAAGAGACACTCAGCAGCACACACATGGATACAACAGCCAAGTGCATATGGAATAGTAAAGTGTGACAAAATAATTAGAAAGTGATTCATTGTGAGTACTTATTACCTTCTTTCAATATAGTGCATTAACTGTAAGTTTTTATCATTTACTGTTTAATGATGGTGGTGTTTGACACCCGCCTCCCAAGATTCCTGAAAATTCCACAATCATCTCTTCTGAACCAGTATATTCCAGTTCTAGCATGCCACCACGAGACAGGAAACTTTCACTTTCCATATTACATATATCTATGAGGTTTTGGGGGTCTTTTTTTTCAAAAAATCAATTACTGAGTTTTTCTGATTATAAATAATAAGGGTTTGCTGAATTTAAAAAATATAAATCAAGATCACCATTGGAAAATAGGGCCAGGTCCTGAACAGATGGTTCACACAAAAAGAAATATAAGTATTTAACAGATCTATGGGAAAATAGTGACTCTGATGATAATAAAATGAAGGGAATCTGATTTGATAGATATTAATACATTATCAGTATCTATGCCACCCCCACCCCAAGAAAAAAAAGGTAAAATGAAAACATTTAATGCTGGCAGCTTTTGGATTGGGGAATGTTTTAATCTGCTACAGACTGCTCGGAAAGCAGTAAGATAATGCTTCTTAAAACCCACAGAAATGTTCCTATCCTTCCATTCAAGATTCCCACTCATTGGAAACATTCAACAGAAAGAAAAAATATTGATCACAGTAAAAAGGGATTTGGCTGGGTACGGTGGCTAACGCCTGTAAAACTGGCACTCTGGGAGGCCTAGGCGAGAAGATTGCATGAGGTCAGGTGTTCAAGAACAGCTTGAGCAAGAGCGAGACCCCTTCTCTACTAAAAATAAAAAAATTAGAATGTCTTTTGTTCTTTTGGTTAGGTGCCCAATAATGGGATTGCTGGATCAAATGGTAAGTCTACTTGTATCTGTTTAAGGTATCTCCATATTGCTTTCCATAGAGGTTGCACTAGTTTGCAGTCCCACCAGCAGTGTATGAGTGTTCCTGTCTCTCCGCATCCACACCAACATGTGTTGTTTTGGGACTTTTTGATAAAGGCCATTCTCACTGGAGTTAAGTGATATCTCATTGTGGTTTTGATTTGCATTTCCCTGATGATTAGAGATGTTGAGCATTTTTTCATATGTTTGTTGGCCATTCTTCTGTCTTCTTTTGAAAAATTTCTGTTCATGAAAGACCACAATTCTTTACCCTCCCTGATCCATACCCTTGGTGATGTGACCTTGTAGCTCCTCCCATCAAAAGATGAAACCTATTTCCCTTACTCATTTACTCTGGACTGTTCTTGTGACTTCCTTTGGCCAATAGAATGTGACAATGTGCCTGTTCCAAGTCTGGGCCTTAAGAGATCTTGTGAACTTCTTGTTTTCTTGAAACCTGGCCTTTGCCAGGGCTAGGCTGCTGAAAGATGAGAGAACATGTGGAGCACAGCTGAGTTGTCTCAGTTGAAAACATTCCGATTCAGCCGGCTCCCAGAGCATCCGCTAGCTGACTGTAGATGCATGAGCAGCAGAACTGCCCAGCTGAGCCCAGCCTGAATTGCCAATTCTCAGAAGGCGAGCTGCAGAAACAGCTTGTTTGAAGCCACTGTGTTTTGGGGTGGTTTGTTATGCAGCTCTAGCTAACTGATGCAGGAACAAAAGCCAGAGTTGTGATACAGAGAAGTGAATCTGTGGGGAGGGGTTCTAGGGAGGGACTGTTCCCTGTGGAACACTAGAAATAAGCTGACCATAAACCCCACTTCTCAAGCCTCACCTGTGTGTCCAGTTAGAATGTGCATCACCTGCTGCTCTTCCATGTCCCACACAGCCACGATGCCATTCTGGGTGCCAACCACCAGCAGCATCTCCTCCACATCTCACACCATGGCAGTGATGCCTGCAGCCACGCAGAGACAACAGCAATGACCTCAGATCCCATGTTCAAGTGCTCAGCCATGGGCTTCTCTAATAAGCCCCCACTTCACAGATAAGAAAACTGAGGCATGGACAGATTCAGTCCCTTGCTCAAAGCCACACAGCTAGGATTTCAAAAGCATTGCAGTCAGACGCCCAGATTCAAACTTTGGGCTGCCTGTGATATTTATGTTGCTCTTAGGTAGCAAAAAGGACTGAACTGCAGCTCAGTCATAATTGTCTGTCTAGTCTAGCGGCTCTCACCCAGGGGTGATTCTGTCCCCCAGGGGATGCACGTTGGTGTCTAGAGACATTTGGGGGTGACACAACTGGAGACAAGGGTGCTACTGGCATCTGGTGAGTGCAGACCAAGGATGCTGCTCAACACCCCACAATGCACAGGACACCCCCACCACAGAGAATGATCCAGCCCCAGACGTCAACAGTGCTGTGGTTGAGAAACCCTGTCCTAGGTGGATACGACCCCAAAATAGAAATATAGGCCAGGCACAGTGGCTCACACCTGTAATCCTGGCACTTTGGGAGGATCACTTGAGCACAGGAGTTCAAGACCAGCCTGGGAAACATAGTGAGACCCTGTCTCTCTGTCTCTAAAAAACAAGCAGGGGTGGATTATAGTGGTTGAGAATGAGGACCCTGCTTCTGAATTCTCTTTGAATTTGACCTGTGTGAAAAAATAAAGGTCATAAGGAAAAATTATTTGCCAATAGTTTGGGCAAACACAGCCCAAGGCTCTCTGCTGGGTGGATTTTGGTTAAAACATCACTGGAGAGAGAAAGAGGAGTCACATTATATTAGAGAAAACATCAGTCCAGATATTAAGAAACCAGACTTTCTGACTGTCATTGAGTAAGCACAGGAAGTCCTTTTCCTTCTCTGTGCCTCAGTATCCCCATATGTTAAATGGTGCAGGGAGTGTTAAATCAGAGCCAGTGCAGCTCTGAGAATCCAGGGTTTTGTTCCCACCTCACTGAGATGGAGAATGAGGAGATGGGATTTGTTTTCTTTTCTTGTTTTTCTGTTTCTTTTTTTCTTGTCACACTCACTGTGTGACCTTGGAAATAACTTAAACTCTTCCTTTTTAAAAACGAACAAACTGAATCCCAGAGCAGGTAGGAACTTTATTAACTTTAATGTGACCAGAGGATGTATGGTGGGGCACAGGGAGTCTGAAGCGCAAAATATTTCCCTGCCGTGAAGATGACAAAATCATCACTCCAAGCTGTAGCTTCCTAGGCCTGTGCCATGGTGGACATCACTAATCAATCACAGTACTATATGTGATTTCAGGCCCCATAACCATTCTATTGCCATGGCAGACATCACTAATCAATCACAGCACTCTCAGTGATTTGTGCCCCCATAGCCATTCTATCATTCTACCTTTAGTAATAAAACCCCAAAACCCAAAGGTTTTAGCTGAGTACATGGTTATCCACATAAAGACTGGATCTCCAAGGCTTCCTTATGGTTGATGATATCCACATTCTAGCCAATGAGACAGGAGCAGAAACAATCAGCTCTACTTCTAGGTTATGCATTCAAAAGGAAGGAGCCTGCCATCCACTTCTCCTTCCCACTTCCTGCTTGCTGGAATGCCATCGTGATGGTAAGAGCTAGCACAGCCACCTTGGGCCAATGAGAACAGCTCCACACTGAAAATGTCAGAGCAACCAAATTGAAGGAATATGAGTCCCAGACACCCTATGGACTCCATTTTACATCTGTTTTTGCTTGATTTGTTACATGAGAGTGAAATAAACTCCTATGTATTTATGCCACTGCTATTTCGGCCTTTGTTATACATCTGAACCTATATCCTAACAAACACACACTCTTTCCCACTAAACCAGCTTCCATCTCAGAATCCTTCTCAACACAGCACTCTAGGGGCTGCCCCTATGTCACGTTCTCCATGCATTGTATTCAGCATCTCTCAGAATTTCTATTTTGGAACTAATGTGCCCAGGGAGTTCTTTGGCTACCAGGTCATGTGGTACAGAAAGAGCCTGCATAGTAATGACTCTGACATGTGAACCCCAAGCTAATTGTATTCAGTGGTCTCACAATTAATATGAGAGACCGTGGATGGGCAGATAAAGGGATGGGTGAATGTAGGTGGAGAGACAGGTGGCTGGTGAGATGAGTGGGTGGGTGAATGGACAGGTTGGTAGGCAGGTAGATGGATGAATCAGTTTCTAGATGGCAGGCAAGTTGATGAACGGTTGAGTGCATGGATGGGTGGAGGGGTAAGTGAGTGGATGGAAGATGGCTGGATGAGGAAAATGGAAGGGTAAGTGGGCAGAGGGGTAGATATATGAGAGGATATATGAGTAGAAAGATGAATAGAAGCATAGATAACTAATGGGTGGATAGATGAATGGAAGGAAGGAGGGAAGAAAGGAAGGAAGGTAGGTAGGTTGGTTGAGGGAATGAATGAATGGATGAATGGATGGATGGGAGGGTGGGTGGATAAGTGGATGGATGAATAGATGGATGGAAGGAAGGGCAGGTGGTTGGATGGATGGATGAATAGAAGGGTGAGTGGGTGGATGGATGGATAGATGGAAAGGTGAGTGGGTAGTTGTATGGATGGGTGAATAGAAGGGTGAGTGGGTAGTTGGATGGACGGGTGAATAGAAGGGTGAGTGGGTGGATGGATAGATGGATGAATAGAAGGGTGAGTGGATGGATGGATGGATGGATGGATGGATGGAAGGCTGGGTGGATAGTTGGGTGGGTGGATAGATGAATGGAAGGAAGGAAGGGTTAAGGGATGAACGGAAGGATGGGAGGGTGGGTGGCTGAGTGGATGGATGCATAGATGGATGGCTGGGTGGGTAGCTGGATGGATGAATGTATGGGGTGAATGAAAGAAAAAAATGGATAACAAATGGGAGGCAAAAACTAAGTCTTCTCTCTCTGACATCCCGGGGCCCCAGGAGCAGTTACAGTTCCATCAGCCCCTCAGGTGCCAGCCGGGCGTCAAGTGCTAACTTCCACACTTCCTAACATGAGCCTTTCGGCTGCAGAGACTACCTGCAAGGTGGGTGCTAAGCTCCTGGCGATAGGAAGGTAGGAGGCATCCTCCAGCTACAGGCTCGTTAGCAGTATTTACACCAGTCATCTAAAGTCCCTGGGGTGCAGAGAGAGCCGATTCTTCATGAGACAGCAGGGGCAGACCCTGATGGCACCCTTGGGGCCTTCCCACTGGCAGAGGGGAGCCCCAGAGAGCAGCCCCCCAACCCCTGCCAGCCATTGCCTCCACGTAAGCAGGGGCCTGGCAGGACTTTTGCTGTGCTGGGGAGACTCACCTTTGTGACATCCAGTCAGGGTCGCCCGGAGGGGTCCTCCCGGGGGCTGGAGGAATCCTCCAAGGGGCACCAGCACAGGGTGTGGGCACACCCGGAACCAGCTCTGGGCCTGCTGGCACAGCGGCCCCACCAACGCTTTATGTGAGGGGGTGAAGAAATACAGTCCGGCCAGGAGTTTTGTGTACAGCAGCTGGCACGGAAAAGGAGGCCCATTTCCGGGCCTCCTCAAAGGCCAGCCTCAGCCGCCCTAGGTGCTCGCACTCCGGGAGGCTGGCCCAGAGCAGGTCCCTCTGCACAGGTGTCAGCATCCTTCTCGCAGCCACCAACAGGAGCTGGATCATCTCTTGCCCTGGGTTTCCCGAGAGGGGCTTCACTTCCCAGTAAGCCCTGGGGTCTGTGAGCATCTGCCGCATGGTGTTCAAAACCCCCTGCTCCCCTGAGCAAGCTGAGAGAATGAGGTGCACCCTTGGGGGGCACGTGAGAGGCAGCCAGGGGACCCTCCTAGTGTGGTGGGTCAAGTCCAGGTCGTCCATAGAATCCAGTAGGAGCACCAGGGACTCGAAGTTTCTGCAGGAGACCGTGTGGAGGAGGATGTGGAAAAACTGGAGCACCCTAGTGTGTGCATCCAGGACTTGGGCGGGGGGCAGGGGCAGCCCATAGGCCAGGCACACCTGGAAGCAGATGCCCTTAAGAAGGCTGTGAGTCTCCGAGCTCATCTGTGATGTCCCCAGCAGCTGCAGGACGGTCACCGTCTTGTGGCCGAGCAGCCCTGGCATCTGCTCGGCCAGCTTGCACAGCAAGACTGTCTTTCCAATGCCCGGAGGACCTCAGAGCACCAGTGGGGTGTGGGGCTTGCTGTCGTTCTGCCTGAGCCACTGCCCGAGCTGGGCCAGGAGCTCCTGGCATCTGCAGAAGGTCTGGGTGGCCTCCGCACTCTGCCAAAGGTGGTGGTGGATCTCCTGGTAGAGCCACCCCAACTCCTGCCTGGCCACCTCCAGCTCACGCAGGTGTTCAAGGACCTGGTGGTTGGCCCTGGCCACAAACTGCTCACTCAGCTCCTTCAGGTAGTGAGCGTGAGCCTTGTTCTTGGGGTTCACCAGGTCGCGGCTCCACGGGAGGTGGTGGACCTTGAGGACTCCTGGCTGTGTGTCGGCAATGCGCCCCTTGAGGCTGCTGAGAAGGTTCTGGGCATCGGCATCCAGGCAGCCGTCCACGAGCCGGTCCACCATCTTGAGGGCACAGTCTTCCAGGATGTGTTTGTTGAGGTCTTGGATTTCTGGAAGGAAGACGGTGGCTCCCTGGTCCCTGTTCTCTGAGCTCAGCAAGCCCTGCTCTATCTCCCATTCAATCACTGCAAAAGTGGAAAAAAGTCGGTGATTATTATGTCAGCAGTTGGCCTGCGTGGGGTTGCTTGGGAGACATGCTTATGTGGGGTACACTGGTTCTCAAGCTTAACGTGCACCAGAGTCACCTGGGGCTTTGGTCCCCAACCCTCAGGCCTTGGACCGGTACCAGTCCATGGCTTGTTAGGAACCAGGCTGCACAGCAGGAGGTGAGCGTGGGCGAGTGAGTGAAGCTTCATCTGTATTTACAGCCGCTCCCCATCACTCACATCACCGCATGAGCTCCACCTTCTGTCAGGTCAGCAGCAGCGTTAGATTCTCATAAGAGCACGAACCCTACTGTAAACCGCACACTCAAGGGATCTAGGTTGCGCTCTCCTTATGAGAATCTAATGCCTAATGATCTGAGGTGGAGCTGAGGTGGTGATGCTAGCGCTGGGGAGCAGCTGCAAATACAGATTATCATTAGCAGAGAGGTTTGACTGCACAATAAATGTGATGCACTTGAATCATCCTGAAACCATCCCTCCCAACCCCGGTCCGTGGAAAAGTTGTCTTCCAAGAAACCAGTCCCTGGTGCCAAAAAGGTTGGGGACCGCTGCCTTAGGGGGCTCAAAAAACCCCACATGGCTGGGCCTCATCTCCAGAAGTTCTGATTCCCCAGATCTGGGTGGAACCTGTCAGTTTGCATTTCCAATAAGCTCTGAGGCTTGCTGGTCCAGGGGCTGCAAAGAACCCTTGGGGTAGGCAACACAGAGACCCTGTGTGAGAAGCAGCGCCATCGTAGAACAATACTCTCATCCTCAAAAAGTGAAACATGGCGTTATATAGGACCAAGCAATTCTGCTTCTACATATCTGCCCCCAAAGAACTAAAAACAGAGACTCAAAGAAATGCTGGCATGCTCTTGTTCACAGCAGTGCTATGCACAGTAGCTAAAGGGAGGAAACGACCCAGGTACCCATCAACAGATAAGAGGATAAACAATATATGGTGTATCTATGCAATGGCCTATTATTCAGCCATGAAAATGGACAAGGTACTGACATGTGCTACAACGTGGATGGACCTCGAAAACATTACACTGAGTGAGAGAAGCCAGGTGCAAAAGGTCACATATTGCACGGTCCCAATGACATGAAATGTCCAGAACAGGCCAATACGTAGAAGGAAATGGATTAGTGGCTCCCA
Source organism: Eulemur rufifrons (assembly GCF_041146395.1). Lineage (NCBI taxonomy): Eukaryota > Metazoa > Chordata > Mammalia > Primates > Lemuridae > Eulemur > Eulemur rufifrons. The sequence continues at coordinate 55,442,963 of NC_090987.1, forward strand.
GAGGCTGGTGAAGGCAAGAGGGGAGTGACTGCTGATGGGGACAGGGTTTCCTTTTGAGGGGATGGAAATGTTCTGAACTAGACAGAGGTGGTGGTCACCCAACATGCCAAATGTATTATACTAAATGTCGCTGAATTGTATACAGCTGACCCTGAACAACACGGGTTTGAACTGTGTGGGTCCACTTACACTCAGATCTTCTTCCACCTCTGCCACCCCTGAGACAGCAAGGCCAACCCCTCCTCTTCCTCCTCCTCCTCCTCAGCCTACTCAACATGAAGACAACGAGATGAAGACTGTCATGATGATCCACTTCCACTTAATGAATAGGAAATAGATTTTCTCTTCCTTAGGATTTGCTTAATAACATTCCCTTTTCTCTTGCTTAGTTTATTGCAAGAATACAGTATATAATACATATAACATACAAAATCTGTGTTCATCAATCTTCATGTTAATGGTAAGGCCTTCAGTCAACTGTAGGCTACTAGTAGCTAAGTAGTCAAAAGTTATATGTGAATTTTCAACTGCATGGGGGAGGATAGGGGGGTGGTTGGTACCCCTAACCCCCAAGTTGTTCAAGGGTCAACTGTATTTTAAAATGGTGAATTTCATGCTATGTGAATTTCATCTCAATTAAAAAAAATCGAATGTTGTCAGTTTCAGGTGCCACCCTCACCCATTCATTCAACAAACTGTTTGTTGAGTTCCTACTTGTGCCAGCCTCTGCTCTCCACACTGGGGATCTAGCAGTGAACACAGCACTCAGAGATCCCTGTCAAGGTGGAGTGGACATTCCAGAATGAATGAATAAATGGACACAAAACAGACAGACAGATAGTGAAGGAATGAAGTTGGGTCATTCGAAGCTGCAGAAACATTTGCAAAGCCACAGAGGCTGGAGAGAGAGTTTTTAATGAGCTTGGAGGCTGCATTCCTGGAGGGGTAGAAACCAACTCATGTCTTTCTGAGAGCAAGGGCTAGCACATTTTTCTGTAAAGTGACAGAGAGTAAACATTTGAGGCTTTACAGGCCAGATGGTGTCTGTCACAGCTTCTCAACTTTGCTGTTGTGGCATGAAAGCAAATGGACAACATGCAAACTAATGCACTAGAGTAGGTTCCAATAAAACTTTATTTACAAAAGCAAGCAGTGGGCCAGATTTAGCCCTCCAACCATAGTTTGCTGACCCCTGTCCCAGAGCACGCAGCAGCTGTCCCAAGGACCCATATTTTCTAGAGTCACAGGTCCATACTGACTTCTGCTTGGAGGCAGTCAGATCTAAGGAGTTATTTTTGAAATAGCAGTCAGATCTAAGGAGTTATTTTTGAAGCAGCTCTGGGCTCAGTGGAGACTCCCAGATCTCTGTGGCTGAATGAGCCAGGCCCTTAGAGACAGAGCTCAACCTCCAAGCCACAGACAAGAGCCACTCAAAAGTCCTCCTTGGAGAGATCTCACACACACACCTCTGCCACTTGGCCCTATGAATGAAGGTCAAAGATGAAGGCAACTAACAATTCCAAAATGGGATCCCTCTCAGACACATTTCAGCATGAACCAATCTAAGACCACCTGCAGGCTGGCTGTGTGGCCTTGAGGAAGTCACTGCACCTCTCTGATCCTCTGTTTTCTCCTCTGTAACACTGGTGTACTATTTCATCCTGATAGGGGGCTGTTGTGTGAATTTTCTTACGGAATAAGCCTCGTACAAAGCTGAATGTATTACGCAGAAGGAAAAAGGCCAGTTTCTAAAGGTTACAGGTCATTCCAACTTCTGTAACATTGTTAAAATAACAAAATTACAGAAATAGAGACAGACGGGTGGTTGCTAAGGGTGAGGGATTGGGGCGGGGAGAGTGAGTGTGGCTATAAAAGGGGCAGCAGGAGGGGCCTTTTCAGCGAGGAACAGACCTGTATCTTGACTGCGATGGTGTTTACTCGAAACTGCATGCGATGAGATTGCATAGAACGAAATACACACACATGCAAAAATGTGCCTGTAAAAGTGTTGCTCTTTCTGGATTATAACGATGCCCATTTCTTGGTTGTAATATTGTTCTCTAATTTTGCAACTAAATGATGCTGGGGACATTGAGAGCCTAAATTCTCTTGAGTCTTCTTTCCTTGGGGTAAACCAGGGTGAAGATACATGGAATCTCTCCATACTATTTTTTTTTTTTTTTGCAACTTCCTGTGAATCTCAGATTATTTGGAAATTAAAAGTTTTAAAAGAAATAGCTGAGCAAAATGCCTGAAAATCATATGCTCTGAAGACACAGTCACTGACATGCCCCCGACCCCCCTGAACTCAGCTCTAGTTTTCTGCAATTTCAAAGTGTTCCTATTCATTCATTTGCATGGGACTTCTCAACGGGTGAGGTTGGACATTGTTTGATGAGATCAAAAGAGGTCATGGCTGGGACAAGACCCTTCGCATCCTCACGTGACACCATGAAGTCTGACTTCTGACTAGTTCTACTTTACAGGTGAGGAAACTGAGGCTCTAGCTCCATACAGCTAGAAGCGAGCAGGACTGAGCTGCAAATCCCTGCCTGTCCCAAAGCACAGACCCCAGATACCGATTATGACACCAATCGCAGACACCTCTATGAAAGCAATTAGCATGATTTGGCTTCATGTCACAGAGCAAGCAATAATGACATGATAAGTCTTCAATAAACAGTAGCCATTAACATCATTCATGTAAGCCATGTTTTCAAAATTAACGTGTCATATACTAGCTTAACTAAGGGATCAAAGTTAACATCACCCATGATGTCTCTTGGGTATCAGGTGCCCCTGGTATGATGAAATAAGGTCTTCCTCCCACAAACCTGTAACCCCAGTCTAATCACGAGAAAACATCAGACAAGCCCAGATTGAGGGATATTCCACAAAAGACCTGACCAGAACTCTTCAAAAGTGTCAAGGTCATCAAAAAACAAGGGAAGACTGAGAAACTGTCACAGACCAGAGGTGCCTAAGAGAATGTAGTGGCTGAATGCAATGTGAGATCCAGAAACAGAAAGATATTCATGGGGAAACTGATGAGGTCCCCATACAGTCTGGAGTCGAGTTAATGGTAAGGTACCAACGTTAAGTACCAACCTTAATTTCTTAGTTTTGGCAAATGTACCCTGGCTGTGTTGCATGTTAACTTCTTGGAAAGTTGACTGAAGGGTGTGTGGGAGCTGTGTATTTTCTTTGTAGCTCTGTAACTTTGCAATTTCTCTGCAAATGCAAAATTATCCCAAAACAAAAGGTTTATTTTTAAAAACGGATGTGTCTGTAGAATGAATATGTATGCATATAATGGTCAACATATTATTAATAAAATTAAAACACTCAGCTGGGTGCAGGGGCTCACACTTGTAATCCCAGTACTTTGGAAGGCTGAGGTGGGAGAATTGCTTGAGGCCAGGAGTTTGAGACTAGCCAGGGCAACATAGGAAGACTCTGTCTCTACAAAAAAAAAAAAAACAAAAAACAAAAACAAAAAACAAAAAAAGCTAGGTGTGGTGGTGCACACCTTTGGGACTCCAGCTACTCAGAAGGCTGAGGTTGGAGGATCCCTTTGGCCCAGTAGTTTCAGGCTGCAGTGAGCTATGATGATGTCACTGCACTTCAGCCTGGGAGACAGAGAGACCCTATCTCTAGAAAACAACAACAAAAACAAAAAAATTAAAACACTTTCATGTAAATTCTTATGTTCAATATCTTTAAATAAATCAATATATTTTATGTTGATAATATAAATTGACATATTGAATGTGGTTTTTGTGTTTGTTTTTTTGTTTTTGTTTTTGTTTTGAGACAGAGTGTCACTCTGTTGCCCTGGCTAGAGCGCCATGGTGTCAGCCTAGCTCACAGCAACCTGAAACTCCTGGACTCAAGTGATCCTCCTGCCTCAGCCTCCCGAGTCGCTGGGACTACTGGCACGCACCACCATGCCCAGCTAATTTTTTCTGTATATATTTTTAGTTTTCCATATAATTTCTTTCTGTTTTTAGTAGAGAAGGGAGTCTTGCTCTTCCTCAGGATGGTCTCGAACTCCTGACCTCGAGCAATTCTCCGGCCTCGGCCTCTCAGAGTGCTAGGATTACAGGCGTGAGCCATCCCACCCAGCCTGAATGTGTTGATGATACAAATTCATATATTTAACATTCTTGGTAATATAAATTTACATACTAATAATCCACACAGGGACATATTACTAACTCATAAATAATAAGAAAGAATCTATTTCTTTCGGGCAGCAGGCAGTGGAGAAATGACTTGATCATGCTGCATTTTTAGGAAAAAAAATCTTTCTAGGGCCAGGCATAGTGGCTCACACCTGTAATCCCAGCACTTTGGGAGCCTGAGGCAGGAGGATAGCTGAGGCTGGGAGTTCAAGATTAGCCTGGGCAATATATTGAGACTGTACCAGTAACAATCACTCCATCTTAAAACTAACTAATAGCTCTTTCTTTTCAATGCCTAATTGTGTGCTTGCTCAAGAATTCCCAGGAATTGGACTTGAACAGCTGACCAAAATCAAGACTGTGGGACTCTCCCCTGGTAGAAAATGCTGAGAAGCTAACCTTGAATTTTGTTGCAGTCTGGCTGGTGTGAGCCACACTGCCAGATGGCCCCCACTCAAGGTAAGTGTGGAAACAAGATATGCTGACCTGCATATAGGCAGCACCTGCACGTAGCTCCCCACAACTTCCTCCCACAACTCCTTCCCCTTCAAAATCACTTGGTAAAGCCAGGCAAGGTGGCTCACGCCTGTAATCCTAGCACTCTGGGAGGCCGAGGTGGGAGGACTGTTTCAGCTCAGGAGTCCGAGACCAGCCTGAGCAAGAGGGACACCCCTTCTCTACTAAAAATAGAAAAATTAGCTGGGCATTCGGCATGTGCTTGTAGTCCCAGCTATTTGGGAAGCTGAGGCAGGAGGATGGCTGGAGCCCAGGAGTTTGAGGTTGCAGTGAGCTATCATGATGCCACTGCATTCTACCCCAGGTGACAGAGTGAGACTCTGTCTCAAAAAACATAAAAATCAAATAAAATCACTTGGTCAGCCTGAAAATTTTCAGGTGGTCTTTGCAACATGAGCCTGCCATCTCCCTAGGCTGCCGGCTCTTAAATAAAACCTGCTTTTCCTTTCACCAACTCTCAACTCTTGGGTTTTTGGCTTTTCAAGTGACAGACAGCTAACCTTGGGTCCTGTTACAAGACCCTGTCTCTACAAAGAAAAAAAAAAAATTAGCCGGGCAAGGTAGTGCAGCACCTATAATCCCAGAACTTTGGGGGACCAACGTGGGAGGATCCCTTGAGGCCAGGAGTTCAAGACCAGCCTGGGCAACATAGCAAGATGGAGACCCCTTCTCTACAGAAAATAAAACACTTAGCTGGGCATGGTGGCACTCGCCTGTAGTCCCAGCTAGTGGGGAGGCTGAGGCAGGAGGATCGCTTGAGCCCAGGAGTTCGAGGCTGCAGTGAGCTATGATCTTGCCACTGTACTCCAGCCCAGATGACAGAGTGGGATCCTATCTCCAAAAAAAAAAAAAAAAAAAAAGTAAAATAAACACTTTAAAAAAGAAAATCCTTTCTAGTAGTCAGTGTGGAAGATAGAAGGGACAGGGAGAGGCTAGAGGTGAGAGGCAGGGAGGAGACTGGTGCCCCAGGGGAGGTGATGTTCAGAGAGGTGGTGTTCAAGTGGAGGGACTCCCTGACATAGGACCCTTGCAGGGAGGTGCGGCCACAGCCCACTGGGAGCTGGGTGAGGAACTCAGTCCGAGGTTTGAAGGTTTGGATCTTTACTCACTTCCTGGGCAAATGAGTCTCCTTCTTGTGCCTCAGTTTCCACATAAAAGCAGCAAGAGGATAGGGCTGGCTCTCAGGCCAACATGGGGTAGATGCATACTTGCAGTTTGGCAGCTTTTGCTTTAATTTTTTTTTAAGAGAAGGGGTGTCGCTCTGTGGCCCAGGCTAGAGTACAGTGGCATGATCATAGCTCACTGCAACCTCCGACTCCTGGGCTCAAGCGATCCTCCTGCCTCGGCCTCCCAGAGTGCTAGGATTACAAGCGCGCACCACCACGCCCAGCAAGAATGTTGCATTTTTGGCAACAGCACATGGATAGTCTGAACATGTGGTCAGTTCCTCATGGACCGCCCCATCCCACCCCCGGAGAGTCCCCGTAGCCTCACCTGACCAGTGGTAGCGGTGCCACTGCTCCTGCGAGATGAGGCCGAGCCTCCGGGCCCCCTGGGCTCCAGAGTGTAGGACAGAGGTCAGGGCGGCCTTCTCGGGCCCGAGGGCCTCCCTGGCACCCGGCGCCTGCAGGATGTAGGTGGGGGGGATGGCGTTCTCGTCCCTCCAGAAGCGTCGCGCCACCAGTTCCAGGTCCTTCGGCCTGGCAGTTGGCTGCGCCCTCAATGCCTCCCACTCCTTCTCCTCGATCAGCGCAGGGAGCGGACAGGGGCCGTACAGGTCCCCCAGGAGGGCCTGGCAGAGAGGTGGGCAGAGAAGGAGGCACAGGTGTTGCCACCCGGACACTGAGCTCTGTGACGGTGGGTGAGGCCCACTGAACCCATAAAAATGAGACTGCAGGCAATAGCATCGTGATAGTTACACTACGTGCAGGCAGAGGTGGGGACCAGTGGCTCACGCCTGTAATCACCACACTTTGGGAGGCAGAGGTAGAAGCATCGCTGGAGGCCAGAAGTTCAAGACCAGCCTGGGCAACAGTGAGCCCTCATCTCAAAAATGAAATGAAAAAATTAGCTGGGCATAGTGGCAGGCACCTGTAGTCCCAGCTACTTGGGAAGCTGAGGCCGGAGGATCACTGGAGCCCAGGAGTTCGAGGCTGCAGTGAGCTGTGGTTGTGACACTGCACTCCAGCCTGGGCGACAGAGCAAGACCCTGTCCCTAAAATAAACAAACAAACAAAAAACACCAAAAATGCTCTGGTCTGTGGGATCAGAGCGAGGGAAATAGGAGGAGGTCCCTCCAAGAACAAGTCTCAGAGCTCTGGAGGCACCAGGGCTGCTGGTGGCCCGAGAGCAGAGCCGTGCTGTGGTCTTAGCAGCAGTGCCGTGGGGAGCTGTCCCCTGACTCAGTGCTGCCTAATGACTTATTTACCAGAGAGACACCTCTCCAAGGGCCCCCGCACATCTCTGATTTTCATGGAAACTCCCCCAGATCAGAATCTTGGAGCAGAATCATGCTGTGCCTCTGGGACAACAGAGGGGTGATGGTGGGTTCAGAAGGAAAGCAGAAAGTAAGTAGACCTTAGCCAGCCACGGGACCTTCTGGAAGGTTCCATGGCTGGTTGGTCAGGCCTGGAAGAAGCTCAGGGATCATCCTCCATTTCCCCACGGAGCCTGGAAGCCAAGTTGTGCTTTTCGCTGCCTGCAATTTGGGTTGCAAAACCAAATTCCTCCTGGAATTCTTTTTCCTGAGTTAGAAGACCAGGGGGAAAAAATCTATGAAGATTTACAAGCAGGGGTGCAGAGCCTTCCAAATGTGAGAACGTAGTTTAAAATGGTTACAATGAAAACAGAGCGGTGCCCACATGCCATGGAAGTGTGGGACAAAGGAATGAACACTCAGGCCCAACCCTATCTAAACTCTAATACATAAATCAAAAAAACTTCGTACATTCTGTGATATTATTATATGTACACACACACACGTACACATACGTACACATATAGATGGTTTCTCGTGTACCGATCCTGGCTCATGAATCCCATAGCCCTTTTTTCCCCTCTGTGTGCTCACTGGTGTCTTGTCCCCTTCCCACTGCATCCCCTCTGTCACCATAACCCCTGGCCCACAATTAATGGTTTGGGCTGTTACTGTCAAATGATACTCCAGAGTCTTGATTTATTACACCACCAAGTAAGTCCAGATACATACACAAGAACTATGACATTTTCTCTCATAAATTCTAGAGCAGGGGCCAGCAAGCTACAGTCCACTGGGCAAGCTACAGTCTTTTGTTACAATGTTGGATACTTTATGTCCAAACAGTAGCCTCAGGGAACAGGATTTCTCTCTGCCCTTCCCCTGCCCTCCCTCCACCCGCTCCTTTCTCTCCGAGGCAGGAACCTTCCCCTCCCTTTCTGCCTTAGAGCTGCCCAGACATTCTCTGACCGACCTTGTCTGACTGCAGACCCCCATTTCAGAAGGGGTCTTGCCCCACACCCTGGAGGAAGGAATGCTGCCCAGAGAGGCCAAGAGGGACGTGGACAGACAGGCCCTGCTGGCTTCCCCGCTCGGCTGGGAGTGTTGGATCACGCCCTCGTTGTCCAGCCACATTGCTGCACGGCTGCAATCAGGCCAGTCCAATGAGGGTTCCATAAAAGGCACAAGAGGAGGGGTTTGGGGGTCGCTGAACACGCGGAGCTTCCTGGAGGATGGTGCACTGCCCCCGGGGAGGACGCGGAAGCTCCACGCCCCTTCCCCACGCATCTCTTGACCTGTGTGCTTTGCAGGGTCCTGTATAATAAACCCAGTAACTAAGTGTTTCTCTGAGTTCTGTGAGCCGCTCTAGCAAGTTAATTGAACCCCAAAAGAGGGTTGTGGGATCCCCGCCTTGAAGCTGCTCAGCTAAGGTTCCAGAGGCATCTGAAGGTGGGGCCGTCTTGTGGCACTGAGCCCCCCTCCCCGGGGATCTGACTGTCTCCAGGCGGATCGGGTCTGAGCGGAAGTGGGGGACGCCCAGCCGGTGTCCGCTGCAGGACCGGCTGCGGGCTTGCTGGCGGGGAGAAGCCCACGCACGTTTGGTCACAGAAGTCTGTGTTGATTGCTATCGAGGTGTGAGGACAGAGGGAAACACAGTTCCTGTTTTTTCCACTCACCGCTTCGCTGCCTGGATCTTAGTTTTATTCTCCTAGGGAGGCCTCATCTCTAAGCACTGCCGCCAGAACTTTCTGCAAAGCTAGAAGACTTCTAACCTGCGCTGTCCGATATGGTGGCCGCCAGCCATGGCTGTGCATTTAGTACAACCCAGGAATGAAGATTTAAATTCCGTTTGATTTTAATTCATTTAAAGTTCAATTGCCACATGTAGTTTTTGGCTACCGCATTGGACAATGTAATTCTAAGGCCAAACAATCCTTCTTTATTTTTCTTCTTTCACTAGAAAACAGCTTTTAGAAAGGGAACCATTCTCTCTACTTTCTGATTCATTTTCAGGAGAGGTTCCACATGGCTTTTCCTCTTATCTAAAGCTGCTCAAAGCTTCCTCGTGAGTACGGTATATTATGCAAAAATACTTTCTTCACTTTTCTTTTCTTTCTTTCTTTCTTTTTTTGAGACAGGGTCTCACTCTCTTGCCCAGGCTGGAATGCAGTGGTGTCATTATATAGCTCACGACAACCTCAAACTCCTGGGCTCAAGAGATCCTCCTGCCTCAGCCTCCCGAGTAGCTGGGACACAACACCTGGCTCATTTTTCTATTTTTAGTAGAGACCAGGTCTCGCTCTTGCTCAGGTTGGTCTTGAACTCCTGACCTCAAGCGATCCTCCTGCCTCAGCCTCCAGAGTGCCAGGATTACAGGTGTGAGCCACTGTGCCCAGACCCTTTCTTTACTTTTTTCCTCTTTACTGTCTAGAATAGATGTCAGAAACTTTTCCCAAAAAGGACCAGAGAGTCAATATTTTTGGCGTTGCAAATCAGATGGTCTACATCAAAACAACTCAGGTCTGCCATTATAGCTCAAAGGCAGCTCTAGAAAATGTGTACACAAATGGACATGGCTGTGTGCCAATAAAGTTTTATTTACAAAAGCAAGCAGTGGGCTGAATTTGCCCAGTGGACTGTAGCTTGCTAGCCCCTGCTCTAGAATTTATGAGAGAAAATGTCATAGTTCTCGTATGTGTCTGGAACTTGGTGGTGTAATAAATCAAGACTCTGGAGTATCATTTGACAGTAACAGCCCAAACCATTAATTGTGGGCCAGGGGTTGATATGATGACAGAGGGGGTGCAGTGGGAGGGGGACAAGACACCAGTGAGCACACAGAGGGGAAAAAAATTCCCAAGACCCAGTGGGTTTCTACCTTCTTTATGGTTTTCCAGGATCCCAAAGTTCCACAGATATGAAGTGGATGGGGCGGGAAAGGTGGCAGAAGGTCCAGATCAGATGCTAAGATTCCGTTCTGCTTCGACACTGTACTCCCCAGCTCACCTGCTGCTTCCATTTGACAGCTAATGCCTGGATCCCAGCTAGCTCTGCAGAAAAGAGTGCTGTGATCAATTAGCAATGTCTGCCACGGGCAGACTATAGAAAAAGGGTATGATCGCATAAACGCCACCCACTTCCTTCCATTGATCAGTTGGGCTAGGGAGCAGAGGCTATATCCTAGTGATGGAACCAGGAGTAAGAGCTAACCCGTCCCTCCGAAGAGACTACAACAAAAGCAGGTCCTATGGATGTTTGCCGACACCAGTCAACCTCCTCCAAGCAGAGTTCTATGGTCAGGTAGTTGGTGGCCTCAGTGTTCTGAATACCCCACCTCAGATCAACGACCTGAGGATTATAAACACCGGTTGTCAGGGAGGTGGCATGACAGGTGATTTTTTTTTTCAATTCCCTTTGACAAAAGCATAAACTTTCTTTCAGTTGTTGACAGCCTCTTGCTGTAGTGCGATGTCTGGATTAAAAGAAATTGAACAAAACCCATAAGCTTGGTGTAATCCTGAGAAAAACATCAGACAGACCAGATTGGGGGAAAGGGTAATGTCTACGGTGCCCTTCTAGTCCTCCCTAACACTGCCAAGGTCATGAGCAGCAAGGAGACTGAGAAACTGTCCCAGACCAGAGGACACTAGGGGGACATTACTACTAAATGCAATGGGATATATCCTGGGCGGGAACCCCCTAGCAGAAAGAGAATTTAGATGGAGGACTGGCAATATCTGAATAAAGTCTGGAGGTTGGTTAATATAATAGTAACGTACCAATGTCAATTTGATAGTTGTAACAAAGTTACAACTATGGTAACATTGTTGGTTATACCACCCTTAGGCAAGATGTTAGGCGTTATGGGAAATGGGTGTGAGATACCTAAGAACCCTCTGTACAGTCTGCACAAATTTCCTGTAATCTAAATTCCAAAATCAAAAGTTTTTTTTAAAAACCACATTTAGCTGGGCATGGTGGCACATGCCTGTAGTCCTAGCTACTGGGGAGGCTGAGGTGGGAGGATCTCTTGAGTCCAGGAGTTTGAGACCAGCCACCTGGGCAATATGGCAAGACTCTGTCTCAAAAAAAGAAAAAAAAAAACATTAAACATAAAAAATGGTTTTTAAATGAGTAAGGTTTTTAAATAAAAAGTAAGAAAACAATATTAGATAAACTTTTTTTAAAAAAGGAACTTGGGTGTTTTCAAACTGTGCTTTTGAAAGTGAAGACATGTCCACACTTGTTTGCAGAGCTTTCCTTGCAAACGACGGTGGTTAGTTTGGCCAGAATTGGACGTGGCAAGATCTCCTTGGCAACCCATGCTTGCGGTCCCTTTCTGCCTGCTCAGCAGAGGGGGGCTGGGCAGAATGGCTTGATTCAAGTCTGCAAAGCTGACCCTGCGGAAGGCTGAGGTGAGGGGAATGCAAAGGGGGTGGGAACAGTCCCTGCCCCCTTGAATTCTTTAGCAGGGAGAGAAAGACACACGAATTCCTAACCTACTACAGCGTGCAGTAAAAGGCCAGTAGTACTGAATGTGACTGCAGGAAGAGGGGGAGAAGCGATTAGTTGTGGGAACAGGAAACCAAGTGGGGCCAGGGACCAGCCTCCAGCAAGAGCTCCTGTCTCCCAACAGGGGTGTTTTAGGATATCTACAACATCCGCCTCAGAGTCTGGAGAGGGCTTTAAAGAGACGAGCACAGAGCATTTCAATGCAGTTCTCCATGCGGATGTTTTCCGTTTTAGTGCCTCTGGCATTGAACTATGTCTCACAATCAAGGGCAGGGCAGAGTGGAATTGCCAGCACCGCTTTTTCTTGGTAATAAATATATCAACTATGGTGTATCTTTTAACCAAGGGGGACTTGGATGCGACGAATCACTGTCATCAGTGGCAAGGCGGCAGCCACTGAGTGTCTCAGCCATTTAAGCTGAGACTCCAAGGATGATTTATCATTTTCCATGTGGAAACGTGCAGGCGACATCCCCTGCCAGGGATTGGTGCCAGGACACACTGTTTGGGATCCATGGTGGCTGTGCCCAGCAGGCATATCATTAGTGCCCCAGAAAAAGGCACGTCCCACCTCCACATCCACCCCCCACATCCTGCAGCTCTCCTTCTGCTCCTCCTGAAGCCGCCCCAGTGTGTACGGGGCCAGGAGGTTCTGCGAGCAGGATAAAATCAGCAACAGCTCACAATTGTAATCCTAGCACTCTGGGAGGCCGAAATGGGAGGATCGCTTGAGGCCAGGAGATTGAGACCAGACTGAGCAATATAGCAAGACCCCATCTCTACAAAAAATAGAAAAATTAGCCAGGCATAGTGGCATGCACCTGTGTCCCAGCTACTCAGGAGGCTGAGGTGGGAGGGTCACTGGAGCCCAGGAATTTGAGGCTGCAATGAGCTATGATGACACCACTGCACCCTAGCCCGGGCAACAGAGCAAGACTCTGTCTCAAAAACATACATATATATATATGTATATATATCTCATTATGAACTTCCAGACTCAATAGTAAAGCATAGAACGGAGCATGGAGCCCAGGGTGACTTCCTGTTACCTCGAACATCAAGCCGTGCTTCTGGCAGAAGGTTTGCACTTCGGGGTAAGCGGTGCCCTGCAGGGCTTCCCTCTCTGCATCCATATCTGCAAGGAAGAGCACAGAGGGGGTCAGGAGGAAGGACCCAGAACTCTTCCCAGCTCCACAGATCTGCTTTGAACCTCACTGGCAGCCCCCCACCCCCAATACCCACTAAGGTACCCCCTAAGGCTGGAGTCCTTCACACAGCAAATCAAGATACAAAAATAACATGGTAAACCCAGGGAGGCTTACCATCCCGGATTGCTTACCAACCCCAGAACTTTCCTGGGGTCAGCTCTAAAAAGCCCACATCTCAGCAAAACCCTCAGGCCTGGGTTAACCAAGATGGCTGGTCACCACCCCTGGGTTAGAGTTGCCAGATATTATACAGAATGCCCAGTTGAACTTGCATTCCAGATAAACTTGTTAGCATAAGTATATCCCATTCCAGCACTATTTGGGATATACTTATACTAAAGGGTTATTTGTGGTTTGTCTGAGATGTAAATTGAACTGGATGTTCTGGTTTTGTGATTGTTTTGGGTTTTTGTTTGTTTGTTTCTGCTAAATCTGGCAGCCCCACTCACTGTAAACCTGGATCCTAAGACCTTCTCCACAACTAACTTCACTGTGTAGCCTTGTGCCAAGTGTCAGCTTATCCTCAGTTTAACCCTCTATAAAATGGGAGCGATGCATCTGCTTGGCAGGGCCAGAAGCTCCCCAAAGTCAAGAACCTCCACTTGCTGTGGTCGTTGCTACATTTTCAACACTCAACACAAGTGCTCAGAAAATGTTGATTGGATCACTGAATCCTACAAGTACAAGCACAGACTGCAATGTGGGCGTTGAAGAAACATTTGTTTTTTTCCATGTGGCCAGGAGGGAGGTCATTTGGGTGTCCATGAAAGGAGCTCCCAAAAGCCACTGGCCCAAAAAACCTACCCCCTCAAAGAAATAAAATATTTTTAAAAAAGCTGCCAGGTGCAGTAGCACACACCTGTGATCCCAGCTACTTGGGGGGCTGAGGCGGGAGGATCGCTTGAGGCTGAGAGTTTGAGACCAGCCTGGGTCCCCATCTCTAAAATAATATAAATAAATCAATAAGAGAAAGGGGAAAAAAAAGCACAAAGGAAAGCTGCCCAAATCCTAGCACTGGAGTTGACCTGAACACCAGTCTTGGATCTGTCTCGTATCTAAATATTTTCATCACTTTCCTCATCTGGGATGTGGTACAATTGTGGCCTGCCTTACAGACTCCACAGGCTATTTAAATGTGTCCATAAAATATTTATTAGGCAGTTACCTTATGCCTGGACCTTTGCTACAGATCTGAGTACAATGACAAACGAAACACATATGTAATCAATGTGGTGTGCTAGAAGCCAACCCCTACTGGCTTGGGAGAGCTGATTGCTAAATCTTCAGAAATTTCATAAGCCATTTGTTAACACAGCAATTATTAAAAATTACATTAAATCAATGTAAAAATTAAAAGCGGAACTTACAATGGAATACATGATACTAAAGGTAGAAATAGAAAATACTCAAAAGTCACCACCCCCAAATTATTTTACTACATTTGGCTGTGAACACTGCACTGGAGGTTGTTTACAAATATCGATTGATTTGGCAGGGGGGCGGGGCTGGAGAAGCAGCATCCCCCATAATGCTGATACACTCTGCCTCCCTTCCCCAAATAAATAAAAAAAATATTGATTTGGCATCAGAGAAATATTAGACAGTGGTGTGCTACCACACAGCTCCGCCCAACTTTGTGTTCAAGTGAAGTCCATTGGCCCCTTGAAATTGACTGTGGTGGGAGTATTTACGCCACAGAAATTGGCAGACAAAAAAAAAAAAATGACATAAAAAAAAAAACACTGGAGGCCGGGCACGGTGGCTCAGGCCTGTAATCCTGGCAGTCTGGGAGGCGGAAGCTGGAGGATCCCTTGAGCTCAGGAGTTTGAGACCAGCCTGAGCAAGAGTGACATCCCGTCTCTACCAAAAAGAAAGGGAAAAAAAAACCCAGCCGGGCTTTTCAGGCGCATACCTGTAGTCCCAGCTACCTGGAGGCTGAGGCAGAAGGGTCAGAAAAAAGAAGAAAAAAAAAAAAAAAAACTTGGAGAGCATTTGCCAGGACATCATGCTATATAGTCTTTGCCCTCACGGAGTTTGCAGCCCAATTGGGAAACTTACACATAAATGAAATGATTGAAATTAAAAAAAAATAATTGGAATTTATGAAGAGTGCTGTCAAAAAAACCTGAGTGAGCCGGGCTAGAGAAGAACAAGGGCAAACCTATTAGACTGGGGGACAGGGAGGGGCTCCCTGAAGAGGGGGTGTTTACGCTAAGACCCAAAGGATGGGAGGAAGGAAAAGAAAGCTCTCTGAAGGTGAAGGTCTTGATATGGGGTCCAGAGCTTCAGGGGCTGCGGGACCTGTCGGAGGCAGCCTGGCTCCAGCACGTGGTGAGAAATCATATGAGATAAAGTTAGGGAGGTGAGCAGCGTCCGGTCACACAGGGCCATGGATCTGTGGCAAGACTCTGGCAATTTTTAAGCCTAGCACATAGTACGTTCATCATAAATGTTACTTGCAACATCATATACCTGCCACCTATAGCAACTCTATCAGGTCTGGCTCTTAGTCTGGTTTATCGAGGAGGAAACAGAGGGTCCAGGAGGATCCCTCTCACTGGTTCCCACGTTGGTCACTAGCCGAGCTGCATTCACATCCAGGTCTCTGCCCATTGCCCTAACTGCCCCTGAGAGTGCCTGCAGGCACTAAGTCCCCAGCCCTGCCCTGCTCCTTACCTGACACCGTGGAACTGATGAAGACAGTCACACTGCAGGACGGAGGTGCTGGGAGGGGGCCCACCTGACCTTGGAGAAGCCGCCGGCGGGTGCCTGGGCTAAGGGGGCCCACACTCATTGCTGCCCTCCCACCTCGATAATTCTTCCCTGGGAAAGGGCCTGGGGTTCAGCAACCTCACGCCAGTAGCCCGGCAGTCTTCCTGGGAGGCCGGCCGGCAGTGCCGTCTGCAGTGGGGCACCTGTCTCGCCTCCCACGGCCCCGCGGCGTCCTGCAGCCCCCAGCACCTCCAGCGACCCAGGGAGTTGAACTAGCTGCTCCCCACTGCCCTCGCTGGTCTGTAAGTGCTACCGGTGGACATTAGACAGTGGCCTCCCAGGCTCGGCCTCTGGATGTTGTCTCCTCGAGGCACAGGCTCCCTCCCCAGCTCCCAGCCCTGAGCGCTCAGTGGTAGCCACAGCAACGGTGGTTTCCTGGCACTGGGTGTTGGGGCCCAGGGACCAGCCAGCCTCTAAAACACCTGGGTCCCCCGGGCCTCCCTGTCAGTGGAGCCTGAGCCCAGGTGTGCACGAGAAGATGCTGGGAGCTGTGCCCAGCCCCGGCAGCAAAGGCTAGAGGGACAAACACTCGCCCACCAACCAGGAACAGTCCTTCCAGGTCCAGGCACCGCGTGTACTATTTATTTACACTTTTTAGAGATGGGGTCTCCCTCTGTCACACAGGCTGCAATGCAGTTGTGCAATCATAGCTCACTGTGGCCTCAAACTCCTACGCTCAAGCGATCCTCCCACCTCAGTCTCCTGAGTAGCTGGGACTACAGGTGCATGCCACTCAGCTAATTTTCCCTTTCTTTCTTTTCTTTTCCTTTTTTTCATTTTTAGACAGGGTCTCACTCTATCACCCTGGGCTAGAGTGCAGTGGTGTCATCATAGCTCACAGCAACCTCAAACTCCTGGGCTCAAGCGATCCTCCTGACTCACCCTTCCAAGTAGCTGGGACTACAGGTGTGCACCAACATGTCTGGCTAATTTTTTTCTGTTTTTAGTAGAGATGGTGTCTCACTCTTGCTCAGGCTGGTCTCAAACTCCTGACCTCAAGCAATCCTCCCTCCTCAGCCTCCCAGAGTGCTGGGATTAGAGGCGTGCGCCGCCGCACCTGGCCACGTGTGCTATTTAAACCATCAGTTCTCATATAGGGGCGATTCTGCCCCCAGGGGACACTTGCAATGTCTGGAGACAGTTTTGGTTGCCACGACTGGTGGGAAGGGTTTCACCAGTATCTGGAGGGTGGAGGTCACAGATACTGCTCAACACCCTGCAAGGCATGGGACAGTCCCCACCACAAAGAAAGACCTGTTCCAGATGGTCAGCAGTGGTGAGAAACCAGCTTTAAATCTTTGCCTGCTGGAGGCATGGAGACTGAGACCAGCTCTCTTTGACAAGGAGGGAGATTGGCAAGCCTCTGAGTGGTGACAAAGGACCTACTGGTGTCAAACTGAGACATGCTGTTTGAAATACTCAGCAGCATATGCTGTATGTCCAGGGAAGACTCTCACGATTCGACATTATTGAAAATGCCCTGGGGGCCTGACCGTTGCCCCCCTCCTGTCAACTGTACCCACCCACCACTGGAAGCAGAGAGAACAGACGACACCTTGGCATCCGTGCGCCTGGTTTGAATGCTGGCTCCTCCATCCCCTTCCTGGGGGGTTTACGTAAGGGGCTTCAGCCACATGGTCTGTGAAATAGGAACAAGAACCACTCAGGACACTCAGAGGCAATAGGCAATGCAGTGCAATGTGTTAACAGATCAAGGTCAATGCCAAAATCCGCCATGAACACCACAATAATAAGGCAGTTGGGGCATGGGTCTGTAAAGTGCTCAGTGTGTAGTGGGCACCCGATAAACAGTGATATCGCTTCTACTGAACAACCTGGGATTTTTCATATACCTTTGTGTCTTTGTCTATATTATCCTTTCTGCCTCAACTTCCCTTCCCTGCCTTGTCCGCTCAAGAAAGACTCTGCCATTCAGGGGTCACCTAGACCCTCCTCGGGTTCAATGATTTGCTAGGAGGACTCTGAGAATTCAGACAAGCTGTTATACTCGTGGTTGTGGTTTATTATGATGAGCTTCCAGGTGTCTCCTCCCAATGAGGTTGTGTGAACAGTGCTTAAGTTTTCAAGCAACGACATGTGCCAACACGCATGGTGTACTGCTAACCAGCGAACCCCGCCCTGAGCTTTGGTGTCCAGGGTTTTTATTGGGGGTTGATCATGTAGGCCAGGTTGACCACCTGCATGGCTGACCGCAATCTCCAGCACGTCCAGGGCTCAGCTGATACCATGCGACCCAAAGCTCACACCATAAATCACTTTGTGACTGTCTAGTGTGACTCAAGACCCTCCAGGCAAACAAAGACACTCTTATCAGACAGGATATTCCAAGGAGGTAGAGGTCAACTCCCAGGAGGAGGTCAAGCAATAAACCTTTAATGTGCAGGGTGTGGACAACCCAGGCCTCCTGAGTTAATCCTTTAGTCAGCAGTAGTGCCACATTAAGTGGAGTTGACTGTCACCATTTGATAGATCAGAATACTGAGGCTCAGAATGAGAAATTTCTCACTAGCCTGAAGGGCAGAGTTGGGGAGTGAGGGCTGGTCTGGCCCCCACCCCAAAGCCAACCTGACCATCCAGCCACCTTCCCACAACGCACCTGGACCCTCCAGTTTGGCCACACCCCACTGACTTCTCTGAGGCCCCAGTTCTGGGCTCCAGTGTCAGTCCAGACCTTCTCTTAGCACCTCGTCTCACCCATCTTTAGACCTTGAATTTCCCTGCACCGTAATTTCTGTTCCTTCCCCCATTTCCCTGGGTCCCAACAGGCTCCTTGGACCTGTCTCCGCTGTATGGCTGCATATGGCTGTGACCCCTTGGTGATACCTCGGGGATGTTCATAGGAGGATCAGAAGGCTTTGACCTTGACTTTGACCCCAGCTTTCTTTCTATTCTCTAAACTGGGCTTTCTCAATCTCACCATGACTGACACTTGATGCCAGATCATGCTCTGTGGCGGGGCTTGTCCTGCGCATTATAGCATAGCATATCTTGAGTAGCATCGCTGGCCTCCACCACTGCCCCAACTACCAAAGTTCCAACAATTAAAAAATATCTCTGGACATTGCAGTGTCCCCCAGGGGGCAGAATTCCCCGTCTGAGAACCCCTGATCTAACGCATCTAGCTTATTTCAGCCCCAGGGCCTTTGCACATGCCATACCTGAAGTCTCCATCCCGTATCCTTTCGTGTCATTCACATTTCAGCTTAAATGTTAACTCCTGAGGAGCTCTCACTGCCCATCCATTGCTCAATGTCCCCTTAAGTCACTCCCGATGCCATCACCCTATTTTAACTTTCTGCATGGCACTCACCACCAGCGGATATGTTTCTACTTGTTTACTGTTTGTCCTGTAAGAACATGAATTCCATGAACACAAGGATCTTGTCGGCCAAGATCAGTGTGCCTGGCGCATAGTAGGTGCTCAGTAAATAATCGTCACATCAAAGGGCTGATCCATGACTGTTTTGTCTTTCTCTGCTCTTGTGTGTTACCACAGACAGCTGAGCAAGACTGAACTGCCCCAGGAAGGACAGAGGCCCTCTGCAGCTCCCTGGCATTCCTTGGGGGCTCCAGCCTCCCTTTGCTCTTGCTGGTGGTGGAAGGGCCAATTTAGAACCCTCTGGAGAAGTAAATTGGAGAAGAAATTTTCCTGGGCTCAGTGCCACCTGGAAGACACACACCCCTGCAGCAATCCTAGTAACTTTTGTCTTAGCTACTTCATGGGTGTCTTCGTGTCCAATTCTCCCAGCAACTAAGATAATGAACAGGACTTTTTGGCTCTTGGGTACTGGCTTAGCTGGGCACTCAGCCAGACCTGGTGGTTAACTGTTGTGTGCCAGGCTAATACAGCTGCTCGTAACGGATGCCATTCGTTGAGGGTCTGGGAGGTGCCAGCTGGTTGACATTCCGTGTCGGCAGTCTGCACAACGACCACAAGGGGCAGACATTAGGATCCTGCCCTATGGAAGGAAAAGAACAAGGTGCAGAGAGATGAAATCCCTTGCCCGTGAGGCTTCCCCTCTGTGGGCCTGAGTTTTCTCAGCAGCCTCCTGGGCTGTGGAGAGAATGAAACGCGTTTACATAGAGAGTGAGCTTTGCAACACGCCTGCATCGTGAGATGGGCGCGAGAGATGCTGGTCATGATTAATTAATATTATTCCCTCTGCCAGTTTCACCCAACAAGTGGTAGAGTCAGGAATCAAACCAAGTTCAGCCTCCAATGTCAAGGTTCCAGCAAGTGTTATCGAAATCTAAGTCTCTAGACTGGGGTTTTCTGTCTTCGATACTGCAAGACATTTAGGGCCAGACCGTTCGTCCTTGTGGGGGCTGTCCTGTGCCACAGAAGGTGTTGGGTGAGCAGCAACCTTGGTCCCCCCCCAGATGCAAGTAGCGCACACACCCCAATCACAACAGCCACACACGTAGCCCAATGTTGCCAAACTGTCCACTGGGGGCAGAATGTCCCCCCCACCAAGAACCACTGCTCTACCGGTAGTAATAATAATGTTACAATTTTTTTTTTTTTGACAGATTCTCACTCTGTTGCCTTTGCTAGAGTGCAGTGGTGTCATCAGAGCTCACTGCAACCTCATAGTCCTGGGCTCAAGCAATCCTCCTACCTCAGCCTCCGAGTAGCTGGGACTACAAGTGCATGTCTCTTAAAAAAAAGAAAAGGAGAAAGAAAGAAAATAAGTGTCACAAACAATTTGCCAAAGGGCCCTCAGCAGGGAAGTGAGCTGAGAGTCAAACCCAAATACTATTCTAAAACCCAACAGTCATTGGCTAAACTGGAATCTGTGGATAGTAAAAAAATTCTTGGCAATTTTTTTGAAGTGTGACAATGGTATTGTGGTTCATTCTTTTTTTTTTTTTTTTTTTAAAGAGGGTATCTTTTAGAGACACATAATAAAATATTTATAGAATGATAAGATAATTGGTATTTGCTTCATATAATACCAGATGGGGAGGTGGATGGGGTGGGGATGGGGGTTGGGAGAGGGGGTAATGGTGGCAGGGGCTGGGCCTGCCAGGGACTCATGACACCATTCTGCCTACTTTCCTGAATGTCTGAAATTCTTCAAAGGAAAAGTGTAAAATAGTCTTCAGCTTGTACTCTTAGAAAATAATCACCGTTATCATCACACATTGAGTAGGCTCTGAGCCCCAGGCCAGGAGATTCTAGACTTCCTTTGCTGTCTTGCATGGCTAACATGATCACTGCCACTTTACGGAAGAATCCAGGCTGAGCAATGTTAAGAAACCAAATTAACTAACTCTGAGCCAGGAAGCGCCTGGACTCTGCGTGAGCGGGAAAGCGGCGCCCCCTGGAGCCCATCCTGTGAATTGGCAGAAGGAGCTTGAACCCAGGGCAGGGTGGAGGGAGAGGTAGCAGGTAGGGGAGGTGCTGGCCGGCAGCACTGCTTGGGGAGGGAGGGCAAAAACAAACAAACAAAATAACAACAACCAAAAAAACAGCAATCAAGAAAATTAACATTTTCTTTAATTTTTTTATTACGTCTAAATACTAAATAATATTTTAATGCAACATTTTAAAAAATCAAAATTAGGCCAAGCACAGTGGCTTATGCCTGTAAGCTGTGATGCTG
This sequence comes from Eulemur rufifrons, assembly GCF_041146395.1. Classification (NCBI taxonomy): domain Eukaryota; kingdom Metazoa; phylum Chordata; class Mammalia; order Primates; family Lemuridae; genus Eulemur; species Eulemur rufifrons. Next base: position 55,464,258 of record NC_090987.1, read on the forward strand.
CCCATCTGCAACAAGGGCAGCCAAGGACCAGGCCCACCAGGACCCCTGCGTGGCATCGGCCCCAGAGGGTCCTCTCCCGTCAGCCCTAGTTGTAGACGCCTCAGCCCGCGTCTCCTGTCCGGGCTCAGAGACACCGTGCACCACATTCTCACACAGTGTTGGGAATGTGCTGGAGGAGAAAAAGGCTCGGGAGAGGTGGTTCTTCCCACCTCTCTGTATATTTCAAGGCCCCACACAAGTCTCTCTCCTCCAGGAAGCCCTCCTGGATCTTCTATAACCCTTCTCTGGGTCCCCATGGCACTTTCTTCCCTTTAGAGCGAGGAATGGACCTTTGCATCTCCGTGCCCCTAGGGCAAACACAGGCACAGACACGCTAAGCTTCAGCCAGTGTTTGTTGAATGAATTCATGTCCGCCCTGATGTAACAGGCTGAATTTTTGCATCACCCCCAGAAATTGATGTGTTGAAATCCTAACCCCCAGTATGATGGTATTTGGAGACGGGGCCTTAGGGAGGTCATTAGAGTTAGGTGACGTCATAAGGCCGGGATCTTCATGATGAGATTGGTGCCCTGATAAGAAGCACACATTGAGAAAAGGCCATGCGAGGACACACGGAGGAGGTGGCCATCTACAAGCCAGGACGGGCCCTCACCAGACACTGAATCTGCCAGCACCTTGATCTTGGCCTTCCCAGCCTCCAGAACTGTGACACGTAAATCTCTGTTGTTTAAGGCACCTGGACTATGGGATGTTACGGTAGCAGCTCGAGCTGACTAAGACACCAAACTTGCTGCAAACCAAGTCACATCATGGTGCAGCTGGGATAGAGCTTGGCATGCTGGATTCCTAGGGCTGTCATCACAAAGGCTAATTTTTCTGTTTTTTGTAGAGACAGAGTCTCCATCGCTCTTGTTCAGACTGGTTTTGAACTTCTGGGTTCAAGCGATCCTCCCGCCTCAGCTTCCCAAAGTGCTGGGATTACAGATGTGAGCCACTGTGCCTGGCCAGAAAGAATATTTCTCAAAGGATATGCAAGTAATCAGGGAGAGGAATGTCTGGGGAGGAGGAGGAGTCCACACATCACCCCTTGATAACTCTAAATCTTTTCCTGCATGCTTCTGTTATAGCGACCTCATTTTTATTTTTAGGTGCTAATTAGGAGTCCTCTATGGGGGCGCTGTCCTCCAGAACTTTCTGTGATGATGGAAGTGTTCCCTGTCCACCACACGTGGTGACTGAGTGCTTGAAATGGGGCTAATTCCACTGAGAAAGGGAATTTTCAATTTTATGTAATTGTCATCTGTTTAAATGCAAACAGCCACAGGGGGCCGGTCACTAGTGACCAAATCAGACAGAGCTGCTGCGTAGCACTGCGGAAAACATTTTAGGATGTTGGACAAAAAGAGCCAGGTTCTGAAGTCAGTGTAGAGTTTGCAGAAATTATGTTGTCTTTTTTTTTAAAAAGTAGATGTATGGGGAGGAAAAAAAACTGATGAGAAATTGACTAAAATACACGCAGGGGCTGGGATTGGGGTTATGTTTCTTCCTCCAAATGTTCTGTAACAAGGTTACAGTATTTTTAGAAATAACTTATATATACAGTATTGCATAAATAGTAGAGTAAATGTTATATATTTAGGATATTAATTTACTGTATGCAATGATATAGTATATACTATTTAAATTACTATATGCTATTTTAAATTACTATATACCACTGCAATTTAAATTACATGTAGTATATTAATTTAGTATATGTGGCCGGGTGTGGTGGCTCATACCTGTAATCCCAGCACTCTGGGAGGCCGAGGTGGGAGGAGGCTTGAGGCCAAGAGTTCAAGACCAGCCTGAGCAAGAGCGAGACCCTATCTCTACAAAAAATAGAAAAATTAGCCAGGCTTGGTGGCATGCCCATAGTCCTAGGTACTTGGGAGGCTGAGGCAGGAGGATCACTTAAGCCCAGGTGTTTGAGGCTGCAGTGAGCTATGATAATGTCACTGCACTCCAGCCTGGGCAACAGAGCTAGACCCTGTCTCAAAAAAAAAAAAAAAAAATTTACTATGTCCTATGTGGCAGGACATAGTAAATTAAATTACATACATTAATTTACTATATCCATGTTATAAGACATAGATTAAAATAGTATATTAATTTATTATATGCTTTGTGTATATGGTACATAGACAATGAAATTACATACAGTATATTAACTTACTATATGCTTTGTTATATATAGTACATAATAATTAGATTACATATACTATATTAATTTACTGTGTGTTATGCTATAGTACATTGTTACTCAAATTGCATATGATATATTAATGTGCTATATACCATGTTATAAAGTTAATTAAATTATACATAGTACATTTATTTATACTATATCATAGTATATAATAATTTACATTATATCTGGCATCGTAGACATCATTTAGACGTCCTCAGTTATTCAAGCCCTCCCTAAACGCTGCCTTTGAGTTTTGTAAGTGCAGTATGGTCCAGCTCCCCGGACAAATGCACTTGTTCTTTGTTCAAAAGTTGCGGATTTCAGTCCCTCTCTGGCCTTCTTGGACAAGCGGTTTTCTCTCTCTGAATGTTAGTTTACTCATCTGCAAAATGGGAATGTCGTCATGCCAATGAGGTGCTGATAAATAGTCTTCAAAGTGTGCTTGTTCCGGGGTCGTCAAGGTCAGCCCCGTGAGCGTGGTAATAGTACAAGGTCATTTGACCTTTGCCCTGGCTTGACATTCGAACTGACAGTACAAACTGCTGGCGCCTTAGCAGGAATCAAAGACGGTGGCACCAAACATACAGTTCATCTCTGTGCACGCACCAAAAATGGGGAGAAAAGCTAGTTTCAGTTAAGGATGTTCTTAATGAAGCCTGAGGAAACAGTAAAATTGCTAATTAAAAAAAAAATCTCAACCCTTGAGTATGTCTTTTTCCTCCTTATTCATTTTGTTTTATTTCCCCAGCTTTATTATGAAAATAATAATCGTATATTCAATGTGATGTTTTGATATCTGTGTGCATTGTGGAATGATTAAATCAAGCTAATTAACATATTCACCACCTCATCTACTTATCCTTTTTTGTGGTGAGAACAATTTAAGATTTACTATCTTAGTAAATTTCAAGTATACAATACCCTAACTCATTTTTGTCATATTATTTTCAAGTTTACATACAGTAACATTGGCTTTTTTTGGTGTGGGGTTTTTTGTTTGTTTTGTTTTTTGGAGATAGGGTCTCACTTTGTCACCCAGGCTGAAGTACAGTGGTGTGATCATAGCTCACGGCAGCCTCAAACTCCTGGGCTCAAGCGATCCTCCTGCCTCAGCCTCCCCACTTGCTGGGACTACAGGTGTAGTCCCAGCTAATTTTTGTTTTTAGAGACAGGGTCTTTCTGTGCTGTCCAGGCTGGCCTCAAACTCCTCAGCTCAAGTGATCCTCCCCGCTAAGCCTCCCAAGTTACTGGGCAGAACCGAACGGCTGTATCATCCCCCCGAAAAGCTCCCTCACGCTGCCCCTTTGAATTCACACTCCCTCTGCAACCCCTGGCAACCACTGATGTGTCGTTCTCTGTCACAATAGGCTGTGTTTTGGAGCATGTGGAATGAATGGAGTCATACGGCATGCACGTGACCTCCCGAGGTGGCTCCTTTCACTTAGCGCAATGCCTTCCAGATTCACCCGTATCGCCATGTGCATCAAAAGCACCCTCCTTTCTTATTGCTGTCAGCATTTCATTATAGGAATGTGTTATGCATCAGTCTCTCTCTTTTCATTCCCCCGTAGAAGGATATTTGGATGCTGTACTCATTTCCTGTGGTTGCCATAGCAAAATACCACTAGGTGGCTTAAAACAATAGAAATGTATTCTCTCACAGTTCTGGAGGCCAGAAGTCCAAAATTAAGGGGTCAGCAGTCCAAAATTAAGGGGTCTTCGAAGGCCCGAGGGAAGGATCGTTCCTTGCCTCTACCAGTTTCTGGGGGTGACCATCAATCCTTGGCATTCCTTAGCTTGTAGACGCGTCACTCCAATCTCGGCCTCTGTCACCGCACAGTGTTCTCCTCTCTCTGTGTCCAGATTTTCCTTTCCTGAAATGGACACCAGTCATTGGATTAGGGCCCACCCTAATGAACTCGTCTCAATTTGATGACATCTGTGTTATCTTCTGAATGTCTGTGTCATTCCCCCCACCCCACCTGCCAAATGGCCATATTGAAACCTGATCACCATTTCAACGGTATTAGGAAGTGGCCGTTTGGGAGGTGATTAGGTCAGGAGGCTGGAGCCCTCATAAATGGAATTAGTGCTCTTATAAGTGGCCTTATAGGTGGCCCCATAGAGCCCCCTTCTCTGCTTCTACCATGTAAGGACACAGTACACGCATCATTCATAAACCAAAAAGCAGACTTTCAGCAGATAGCAAATGTGCTAACACCTTGATCTTGGAATTCCCAGCTTCCAGAATTGTGAGATGTAAATTTCTGTTACTCATAGTAAGACCCCACCTCTACAAAAAATGGAAAAATCAGTTGGGTGCGGTGCTATAGTCCCAGCTTCTTGGGAGGCTGAGGCGGGAGGATCGCTTGAGCCCAGGAATTTGAGGTCTCAGTGAGCTGTGATGATGCCACTGCACTCTACCTGGGGCCACAGAACAAGACTCTGTCTCAAATTAAAAAAAAAAAAAGAGAGAGAGAGAAGGGAAAAAACCTTCAATGATCCTAATTTCCAGATTAAGTCACATAAGGTACTGGGGCTATGGTTTCAGTATATCTTTTAGGGGGTACACAATTCACCCCACGACAGGAGTGACGAAATGGGAAGTCCACATAAAGTCCTCCTGCTAAGCATCAAGTCCATGGTCATCTCTAGAAAAAGCACTTGAGAGAATGTTTGCTGTGTCGGCAGCTGAACTGGTGGCCTTTTCCAGGTGATACCATTTCTGCTGGAAGTGTCTGACAAACTATGATTCAGACTTGGTGGTTTGGCAGGCATTTGCTTAAAAATGAACAAAATGAGCCTGTCAACTCAGGAAAACAACTGGCAGTATTTGTTGCCAAGGATAAAATTCAAGCTTTCAAGGGAAAGACAGAATTTTCAAAAACTTGTATCCACCACTGTGAGTTTGGCAGCTTCCTGGACATTTAAAGATTTTTCTATGCCTGCAATGCCAGCTACTCTGGAGGCCAAGGAGGGAGGATCACTTGAGGTCAGGGGTTTGAGATGAGCCTGGGCAACATAGTGAGAACCTGTCTCAAAAAAAAATCGTCTAGTCCCGAGGGTGGCAAACTTTGTCTGCAGATGGCCAGACAGTCACTATATTCAGCCGTGCAGGCCAGACGGTCTGTCAAAATGACTCAACCTGCTGCTGTAGCGCAGGAGGGGCTATAGATGACATGTAAACAAAGGTATGTGGCTGTGTGCCAATAAAACTTTATTTGCAAACACAGGTGGGGGGCCAGATTTGGCTATGGGCCATAGTTTACCTACCCCTGACCTGGTCCAACATTTTTATTTGACCAGGAGGGGTTCACCCAGGTCACACAGCAAATTGGTAACAAAACCAGAACTCACGCTCTGGCCTGCCAACGTCTGTCCTTGTGCCCTCACTTTGTCCTCTCAGCTGGCTTCTACGGACTCAATTAGGTGCTCATTTACTCCACTAATTGAGCAGGGACTTTTCCCAGATGCTTCCAGGGCAGGTGCCAACAAGAAACCACAGTGTGAATGCAGTTATAACCACCCACATCTGTGGCAAATGCAGGATGGTGACCTGGGAACAAGTGTGGGATGGGAATGTGGCTAATGTCTGCTCCGTGTCAGGGATAACCTTAAATGCTTCCCATGCCTGTATCTTACACATCCCTAAGGAGAATCAGAGAAATGAAGTATACAGGGAAAAGCATAGTCTTTGGAATTAGGTGGGCCTGGACTTTAGTTCTGACCCACTGTTAGTAATATGTGACTAAGGTTAACTCACTTCACCATGGAGCCTCAATATTTTTTCCATAAAATGAGAACAACACACCACCTCACTGTGTGTAAAATACCTGCTTATGTGCTTGGCATGTTGTGCATGCTTAATAGAAACTTCTAGGCTCAGCCGTAGCCTGGATTTGCTTACAAGACGTGGTAGGCAGCTTCTAGAATGGCCTCTGTTGGTTCTCATCTCCTGGTACTCACTTCCTTGTGTAATCCCCTACCCTCGAGTGTAGGGCATTTAAGATTTGCTTCTAATGAATATAACACATCAAAAGTGATCAGGTGCGGTTTCTTAAAAAAATTAAATATTGAATTATCGTATAATCCAGCAATTCCACTTCTGGGTATTTACCCAAAAGAATTGACAGCAAAGTCTCAAAGAGATCTTGTGCACCCAACCCATGTTCAAAGTAGCATTATTCACAGTAGCCAAAAGGCAGAGGCAACACCCCAAAATGAATGGATAAACAAAATGTGGTATATTCACACAATGGAATATTATTCTTTAGACTTTATTTATTTGTTTGTTTTTGGGACACAGTTTCGCTCTGTCACCCAAGCTAGAGTGCAGTGGTGTGATCATAGCTCATTGCAGCCTCGAACTCCTGGGGTCAAGCGATCTTCGTGCCTGAGACTCCCGAGTAGGTGGGACTGCAGGCACATGTCTGGCTGACTTTTTTTCCCCTAGAGATGTCTGGCCAAGCCTACCTAAATGTTCTCAGAATACTTGGATTAGTCTATAGTTAGGCAAAATTACGTAACACAAAACCTATTTTATAGTAAGGCGTTGAGGCTGGGCAGGTTGGCTCAAGCCTGTAGTCCCAGCTACTCTGGAGGCCGAGGTAGGAGGATCACTTGAGGTCAGGACTTTAAGGCCACCCTGGGCAATCATACTGAGACCCTGTGTCGAAAACTAAATAAATAGGCTGGGTGTGGTGGCTCACACCTGTAATCCTAGCACTCTGGGAGGCTGAGGCAGGAGGATCGCTTCAGCCCGGGAGTTGGAGGTTGCAGTGAGCTATGACAATGCCACTGCATTCTACCCGGGGTGACAGAGTGAGACTCTGTCTCAATAAATAAATAGATAGGTAAATAAATCTCTCATGTAATTTATCGAATACTGTACTGAAATTAAAAAACAGAATAGTTGTTTGAGCACCTAAAGTATGGTTTCTGCTGAATGTGGATCACTTTCAAAGCATCATAAATTCGAAAAATCGTAAGTCGGGGACCATCCACATTTATGTGAGATCCCTGGAGTAGTCAAATTCACAGGGACAGAAAGCAGCATGGTGTTGCCAGGGGCTGGGGGATGGGAAATGGGGAATCCATGTTTCATGGGGACAGAGTTTCAGTTTTGCGAGATGAGAGAGTTCTGGAGACCGATGGTGGTGACGGTTGCACAGCAACGTGAATGCAGTTAATGCCCTGAGCTGTGCACTTAAAAATGGTTAAGATGGTAACTTTTATGTTGTGTGTTTCATCACAGTTTTTTTTTTTAAGTGGCAAAAAGAACCTTTCTCCCAATCCAAGACCAAGGAAGTTAGTGAGTGTGACTGCTGCAGCTAAAATTAGCCTGGAGTAGGGAGCTCGCCATCCGTGTCCTGACACCTGCACCGGCACGGCAGGGCCACCCTGTCCTGCCAGTCATCCCCCAGCCGGCCAGTGGGGGCCCAGAATAGGCGAGGAGGCTATTTTGGTACAATCTGTTTTCTCAGAAAGTGAGATCTGAGAACGTTCATGCTGGCAGGCAGGGAGCCGACTTATCGCCAACACCCACCAGGTGCTAGATAAACCCAAGCAGAGTCTATCCAGGCATTTTTACAGAGCTGGCTTTTGTCATCCCCACTCCAGACCTCATCTTGTGCAAGGGCTTTCTAGCTAACTCCTCCTCGCCATCCTAAGAGGAAACCGAGGCACAAAGAAGAGGAGTTACTTGCCCAACACCACACATCTCAGAGGTAAAAAGCCAGGGTTTGAAGGAATTTGGGAAACCTCAGAAGCTGGCCTCTATTTTCTTCTCTTTCCCGTTCTTTTTAGATTAAAGTAGAGTGTAAGCATACTGCAAGTTCTGACAAACACATATAGTTGTGTAACTACAGCCACAATCAAAATACAGAACAGGGCTGGGTGCGGTGGCTCATGCCTGCAATCCTACCACTCAGGGAGGCTGAGGTGGGAGACTCACTTGAAGCTAGGAGTTCAAGACCAGCCTGAGCAACAGCGAGACCCCATCTCTACCAAAAATAGAAAAAATTAGCTGGGCGTGGTGGCTCAAGCCTGTAATCCTAGCTACTTGGGAGGCCGAGGCAGGAGGATCACTTGAGCCCAGGAGTTGGAGGCTGCAGTGAGCTGTGATGATGCCACTGCACTCTACCCAGGCAACAGAGTGAGACCTTGTCTCAAGGGAAAAAAATAAGGTACACATAAGTTTGCTAGGGTTGCCGTAACAAAATACCTCCCCGCCCCAGATTAGGGAGCTTAAATAACAGAATTTTTTTTCACAGTTCTTGAGGCTGCAAGTCTGAGATCAAGGTGTTTGCAGGTTTCGTTCCTTCTGAGGTCTCTACTCAGCGGCAGATGGCCTCCTTCTCCCTGCGTTGTCACATGGTCTTCCCTCCGTGCATGTCTGTGCCCTCATCTCTTCTTCTTCTTTTTCTTTCTTTCTTTTTTTTTTTTTTTTGGCATTACAGACACTTTTTTAATGACGACAGATGATAAATTTATACAAATTACAAGCTAGAATATAATGAATACAAGATCCATCCAGATAACGGTTAGAAAAGCATCATTTACAAAAGTAAATCTGATTCAAGTGGCTAAAGAACGCACGCCCCCCCCATTTTGATAATTACACATGGCTTGAAACGCTGCACATCTAAACCTCCCCCCAGTCAGCGCACTATTCGATACTACAGCATATTCAGTGACTGTAGGGATTTAAAGATTCTAACACTTTTAGCATCGACATCAAGAGACATCTGGTAACAGGTTCACTATGCAAAAGTCAAACGAGAATGTGTGAACGTTCTTTGCAAACCGTGCAAAGCTGTGCAGATGTCGTTAGCTATTGTTATTATTACTGTTCAATGAGATTTCACTGAACATGGGGAAAAGGAAGACTACTTTGTATAACTGACAAATATGACCTATAGAACATCTTAAAAGGAATGCAGATACTACTTTGAAGGACATGTAGCAATAACACAGGCAAGGAAAGTGTGGCCAGGAGTGATGTCAAAGCATTCACAACTATTTTAAGGAATATATAAAGGATTAAGCTAGTCAGAGATTATGTGTAATATTTGTTGTTAGGTTCCCAAAGTCCCTGAAAATAATTTGTTTTTTAAGGTGACTCTTTCCCCCTGAAAAAGGAAAAAGAAATCTTGTCCACTTATTAATGTACTACTTCAGCCCAGTTCTTACAAAAATTATCTTAAACATAGGAGTACAGTCTGAATTACTAGCTATACTATTCTGGTGGACAACACAGGGTGCTTGACAGCAGAGAAACCTGCCACTAACCTAAGACAAGTGACAAATTCTGTGCCATAGTTGAACCATTTATCAAATGAGCCTAACAATAGTTTACAATTTCACCTGAGTATAAATTAAACAATAAACATGAACTTGTCTAGAGACAAAAACTACACACTAGATAGGTTTAAAACAGGATAGATTTAAAGGAGGATTTAAATCCTTTGTTTCATGTACCTCAGGTTTAATCTTTCTTTGGGTATAACTTACTCCTTGGGTATAACTTACTCTTTGGGTATTCTTGCTGTATATATAAAATTTATATGAAAATGAAAAATAAACACCAAACAAGTCAATTAGTTGCTTCTTTTGTCAAAACCAATGAGATATGTGTGATGAAAACATTCTAATCACTACAAGGTATTTCTGTTAGATTCCCACAAAACACAGGGACTCCTTAATGACAGGTTTAAGTTTCTTCACTAACAACTCAAAACCAAATTCTACCGTTATATGTGAAATGGTATCCATTTGAAGAGCTAATGACATCAGATGCATTCTACAGCAGACTTTTCATTTTTCAGCACAACAGGAAAAAGGATTAAATTCTGGGGGGCAAAATGGGAGGTGAGAAAGGTAACACGTTACAGTAAATAGGGTTAAATCAGTAGCTTGGACGGATAGTTCAAGTTACACTTCCTAATTGAGGTTATTCTTACAATCAGTTTTCGAACAATAGTGAACATATTCCTACCTTAAAACATTTATAAGGGCTCATCTGTCGCTTTCCTTTCTATACATTTTGAAGTATATTTACTGTGCAAGAGGAAATAAGTGAGGCATCTTGAAAAACACATCTATCTGCCAAATACTGTATGTTATTTATCATAGTTAAGAACAGCAGCAAACAAGTGAGCTTACAGTTTAAAACCTAGGAAAAAACTGCTTTGAAAACAAGCCTATTTTGAAATAATCCTAAATATCAACCTAGCATTAAATTTTAACTTTCAAACACTTGGTACTATTTCCAAGAGGAAATTACAACAGCTTGTGCATGTATCCCTGGTTTAAATATTGCTGAAAATAACCCATATCTATTCAGCAAATATCTGAAACCAAACAAAATAATCCAACATTGGACATTAATATTTTACAAATAGCATAAGATCCCAAAGGTACAAGAAACACCTTGGCATTATGTAAAAAGAAATTAGTTGGACAATTCTAAATCCAACAGGGCATCTTAAAAGGGGACCATCTAGAAATCTATCACACGATACTTCGGACTCAAACATTATACTAAAATTGTAGTCTTTATCAAACAAACGACGCTTTACATTTAAAATAACTACTTAAAGACATTTACACTGTAGACAACATGTAACTATAAGCAACAATGAAAAACAGTCCTATAATAATCATCCTGATCTTTTATTTTTCTCAACAATTAAATAAATACAAATGCCTACTTACTTGACTTTTAGGCCTAATTATCTCTCTTTTCTTTTAGTCCAGTTCCACAACATAAAAAAATAATAAAGGTGAACAAACAAATCAGTAATGGCAAACACTTTAGCAAGGGCCATTGTATTAGAATTATCAGTAACAGGAAATTTGGATTTTAAAAGAGTAAACTTTTAGTGTGTATCAAGCTAACATTAGAAATGGCTTTCAAAGATGCATACGTGATAGAAACCAAAACAGTGGTTATCTTCAGGTGGCAACATTATGGGGAATTTTAATTTTCTTCCTGATTGACTACATAATTTTCTAGTTTTTTAAAGAGAACATATACTATGGTTTTATAATTAAAAAAACAAATAGTTGTGGCGGGTAGTGTTTTTAGATTACACAAATAGTGCCAAATGGCTAGAAAGAACACAGACTAAGTATACCCACATAAAATCAGGTTCGTTATTTTTTTTCCATCAGAAAGGGTCTCAAAAATTACCTAATTTACTGTGTGTGTGTGTGTGTGTGTGTGTATAAAACTTAGCTTTCATTTAAAAAGACCGCTAGACCAGAAATCCCAAGGAGAATATTTCTTGGGTGATAAAAATAATCCATTTTTAAAATTGTTTACACTCCCAACATATGCAAAAATGAACACATTTAAATGTATACACTATCATATATGCTATAATGAAAAAAAAAAACTGTAGGAAAAAATATTTTAAATGGAGCTTCCCCAAACCTTGTAATTGAAGCCTAACTTCAATGTTGAATGAGGAAGCAAAGCATATCATTGAAAAGTTGGCCTGGAAAGCACAAAGCTGGCCTGCAAGGGGACTTTAAGAAGCAGGCTGGGTGTCCTGAGTAGCAACCTCTTTGCTTTGCTCTCTAGATCCTTCAGTAAATCAAAGTCCTTTTACATGAATGGGTGTAATTTAGCCAAGTTTTCCCATAAAATAATGTAATGAAAGATTTCTGCTGACTAGGGATTACACTTTATGTGAAATTCCTTAGTGACATTCAGATTAATTCCAGTGTCCACAATTTAAGCGCCTTTACATAGGAAATTAAAACCCCAAATCCAAGGACCTGGCATTTTCATGATAGCTAGGGAAAGTATTCCAGCGTAAAATGAAGTTTAGATTTGCTTCACTGTGCACATCTTAATATATTCAGAGGAGTAAAACCCAAAAGCAACTATAAGTCAAAATGCTATAAAACATTTTTTGTTGTAAGATAATTAAAGTCTTTCCAGAATAACGTGTAACTAAGTTAATACAGTCATTTGTAACTAATTTAACTTTTCCAAATTCTCATTTGCAAATGAGACTCATACAGTTAAAATCAATTATACCAACTATTGTATTAGAAGGATCAAAATTTACACTACTCAAATGTGACTCCTTAAGACCGATTTTAACATGTTCTTTCAACTTTATTCAAATCATCAGTGTCCCCCACCCTCAGCATTTACCATTTTAGAAAGATCAATTTAATGCTATCAACAGGTGACGTTCACTTTAATCCTGTTTGCCTTCAGGCCACTGTCCTGAGCCTTCATTCCAAGCCACGTACACACAGAGGGCCAGCACCGCATGGCCTGCCACCACTGCAACGACAGCAGCGTAAAAGTAGCTGTCCCTGTTGGACATCCCAGGGGCGCCTTCAGATATATAAGATTTAGTTGTGGAATATAACCCAGTAGGAACAGTGAGCATTAAAGCTGTGAAGAACAGGAGCGCCTTCAGGGTAGACGCTGACGAGCTTTCGTTTCCGAACGGGCTGCCGCTTTCTCTGGGCGTCCGTGGCGACGCCGGTGGCAGGCGCTGGGTGGCCGCGCTGGGCAGGCCCCGCGGCGTCAGTTCCAGACAGGCCGCCGCAAGTGGCCCTTCATCTCTGCTTATACGGATACCGCTGACATCCTCCTAAGTGCCCACCCCAAAGACCTCACTTTAACTTGTACTTCTTATAAACAACAGGAATTTACTTCTCACAGTTCTGGAGGCTGGGACGTCCAAGATCAAGGTGCTGGCACATTTAGCAGCTAGCGAACACTCTGGTTCATAGATAGCATCTTCTCGCCCTAACCTCCCATGGCAGATGGAGCTGGAGCTTTCTCTGGGGCATCTTGAAAGGGCACTAAATGCATCACGGGGGTTCCACCCTCATAACCTAACCACCGCCCACGGGCCCCGCCTCCGAACACCGTCACCTTGGACAGTAGGACTTCAACATGCGGATTTGAAGGAAACACAATTCAGTTCTTCACAGACACGCAGTGGCATTTTGTTGTGGTTTCAATGCGCAATTCATGTGATATTTGCCGTTCCTATCTTTCCTTTGGTGAAGTGTCTATTCAAATATTCTGCCCTTTTTTTTTTTTTTTGTTGTTGTTTTTTGTTTTGAGACAGTGTCTCCTTACGTCACACTGCAGGCTGGACATGAACTCCTGGACTCCAGTGATCCTCCCACCTCAGCCTCTGGAGTAGCTGGGATTACAGGCGCACACCATCATACTTCGCTTCTTTTGCCCAATTTTTTATGAAGTTACTATTATTATTCAAGGGTTTTTTTTACGGCTTCACTGAGGTATAGCATACAGGCACTGAACATATTTAAAAGGTACAATTTGGTAAGTCCTGACACGTGTCTAGACCCACGAAACCAGCACCACAGTCAGACCGTCAACAGACCCGTCGCCCAGTTTTCTCATTCCTTCCACCTGCCCCGTCCCGGCCCCCTCTCTCAAAGCACCCACTGATCAGATTTCTGTTGCTACAAATTAGTTTGCCTTTTCTAGAATTTTAAATTTTTATTTTATTTTAATTTTTTTAAGCAGGTCACTCTGTTGCCCTGGGTAGAGTGCAGTGGTGTCATCTTAGCTCACTGCAACCTCAAACCCCTGGGCTCAAGCGATTCTCCTGCCTCAGCCTCCCGAGTAGCTGGGACTACAGGGCACAACACCTGGCTAATTTTTCTATTTTCAGGAGAGACAGGGTCTCACTCTTGTTCAGGCTGGATTTGAACTCCTGACCTCAAGCAATCCTCCCACCTCAGCCTCCCAGAGTGCTGGGATTACAGGTGTGAGCCACCGTGCCCACCTTTCAAGAATGTTATATAAATGGACTCAGTATATTCTTTTTTGTATGGCTTTTTTCACCCATCATGATGTGTTTGAGGCTCATTCATGTTGTTGCATGTTCACCCCTTTCTACTGCTGAGCACTATGCCATTGCTTGGGTGGAGCACAGGTGTTCACTCATCCACCTTTTTTGGGGAGGGGAACAGGTTCTCACTCTGTTGCCCCGGCTGGAGTGCAGTGGCATCATCCTAGCTCACTGGAACCTCAAACTCCTGGGCTCAAGTGATCCTCCTGCCTCAGCCTCCTGAGTAGCTGGGACTACAGGTGGGCACCACGAAGCCCAGTTAATTTTGCTATTTCTTGCAGAGACGGGGTCTTGCTTTTGCTCAGGCTAATCTTGAACTCCTGATCTCGAGTGATCCTCCCTCTTTGGCCTGCCAAAGTGCTGAGATTACAGGTGTGAGCCACCATGCCTAGCCTTACTATTGGGTTTTGAGAACTCTTTCAGTATTCTAGACACACTCCCTTCATCAGATGCATGATTTGCAAAGCTTTTCTGCCAGCCTGTGGTTTGTCTTTCATTTTCTTTACAGATTCTTGGATGGGACTCTCAGTTGCAAATTCCAAGCACCCCAACTCATCTTCCCACTCGCCCTTGATGAGCAGTGAGAAGCATCACCCGCCGCTTTTTCCCAAGGAGCCAACAGTCTCAGAGAACGGAGGAGCCACTCAGCCTGTCGGTGGCAGAGCAGGGATTCGAACCCAGGTCTGCTTGACCTCAAATCCTGAAGACCTCACCTACTGCTGCCATCTCTGCCAGCGATCGGGGGCTGCCAGAACCATCATTCCTTTGTAAACCCTGAGCATCTCTGAGGACACAGACCCCGCAATGTCCATATATCATGAAGCCAAAAGCCTAAGAATGAGCAAGACAAGCCATGAGGGTTCAGTCACAAGAGATTTATTGGCTGATGCCTCAGGCCAAGCTTTGATGGACATGCAAGAGGATGAAATTGGGGGCCTTACCACCTGAGGACCCACCCAACTTCCAGGCATCACTGGAACAAGGCACTTTCTCAACAGCTGGGCAACACCTGGGACCCGAACAGTGTCTGGGCCCAACCCTCACCTGAGACTGGCCATGCCCACCGCATCCACCCTTCTTGGATGCCCTGGTGACCAAGGCTGAGATGAGGGTGGCCAGGAGGGACCCTTCAGCCATCATCCCCCTCACTTACCCCAAAGCAAGTTCCCAGCCTGCCCAGCAGCAGAATGACTGAGTGAGCAACAGTGGACTTCCAACCTGAGGGAGGACTAATACTTTCAGGTCCCAATGTGAGCGCGTGGAGCCCCTTGATGAAGCTGGATCTTGGAAACCCTGCCCAGCTGGCTGCATTTCTTTGGTTTAAGGGCAGCCTGAAGGCAACGGATCAGAACAAGCCTTACGCACACTGTGATCTCTCCAGCCTGCATCAGATGTGTCTACCGAGGGCTTCCTTTGTGCTGGGTAACTCGAGAGGTTCTCTGATCCACAAACACAAATGATCTAATGTGCAAAGCCATGTTTGATCATAATTTACAACAGTCCTGGCCTCCCCTCCTGACTGCATGGTGTTTATGAACTTATAAAGTTTTCCACGTCCAGCCTCACATCAGCCCTTCCGTATGGAGCAGGGGCAAGGGTCTCTGCTATACGGATAGGGGACAGGAAGCTCAGAGCAGCAAGGTCACCTGCCCAGGGACGTCCTGCAGGAGTCAGAACTTTCTGGGCATGGGAGAAAGTCTAGCTACTGTGGGTAAGAAGAGACTTGAAAATCAGCCCCAATCTCACAGTAGGTACTTCGGAAATGTCCATGAGATGAATGAGTCTCAATGTGGCTTGAGAGTCTTTCGGAGTCAAGGTGCAATTTTAGAGAAGGAAAAATAGAACCAAGAATCTAACGGCTGGGGTTTCTGGCTGCAGCTGCTGCTGGGATTCCGTTGGCCGACCCCACCCCCCAAAGGCTGTGACCCTATGGGGGCCTGGGAGAGAGAGGGGGACCCTCTGTTAACCCCCATATCAGCCCTGGTGGGTGGGCTGATGGCCCCAACTCACAGATGGGGACATCAAGGCCAGGAAAGGGTAGATCTGAGCCCAGGACATCTCCTGGTTCAGAGGTCCTGGGTCGGGGTCCTCTCCCCAGTGTCCCTCAGGCCAGCCCCTAATCTGCCTTCTTGGTCTTCTTCTTCCTGGAGCCCTCACTCAGCTCCTGCTTGGACTTGGCAGGCACAGCCGAATGCTGGGTGCTCCCACCAACGCCGTGGGAACCACCATGGGACCCTCCGTGGTTGTCATGGTGATGGTCCCCCCCCCTCAGGCTGCTCCAAACAGCACGGGGCAGATGCAGCCCTCCAGGGCATCAAAAGGGGAGCTGTGAGAGTGAGTGGCCATCAGGAACACCTGAGGTGGGGTGACAGCAGGGGGGACAGCAAGATGGCAGGAGGGAAACTGAAGCAGGAAGCAAAGCAAGAGGAGGAAGGGAGAGAAGAAGGAGAGAATGTCAGGGAAGCCCAGCCTTCTGGTTGCATGCACCCCCAGGAGGACGACCAGCCACCCCAGGTTCCCCATGACATGGGACTCCTGATGTTGAAGCCTGGATAGTCTCCGGCATAGTGGGACTGTCAGTCACCCACCCGCTATGAACCCCCCCAGCACACCTGGGCTCAGAGAGGAGCTGTGCCAGGTGCTATGGTCTGAATGCCTGTGTCCCCCCAGAATTCACGTATTGAAACCTAACCACCCAGGCGATGGTATTAATGTAAGCTTTTGTCTATTTTGTCAAAGATAAGTGGTTGAGCTAGTGGCCTGTGCCCCACTGGGTGCCACATGGCCCTGTGGGAGCTGTAGTCCAGGCACAAGATTGACAGGGAGGCAAGAGTCAAGAGACAAGAGTCTCACTCTGTCACCCTGGGTAGAGTGCAGCGGCGTCATCATGGCTCACTGCAACCTCAAACTCCTGGGCTGAAACAATCCTCTTGCTCCAGCCTCCCAGGTAGCTGGGACTGCGGGTGCATACCAGCATGCCCGGCTAATTTTTCTATTTTTCAGTAGAGACAGGGTCTCACTCTTGCTCAGGCTGTTCTCAAACTGCTGAGCTCAAGTGATCCTCCTGCCTTGGCCTCCCAGAGTTGTGACATTAGGTTGTTTATTTGTGATCTTTGTCTTTTTGTGGTAGGCATTTAATGCTATCAGTTTCCCTTTTAGCACTGTTGTTGCTGGATCCTGGAGATTTTGATAGCTTATGTCACCATTGTCATTTAATTCAAAAAAAATGTTTGATTTCCACCTTGCTTTCATCTTTGACCTGAAGATCACTCAGCAGCAGGTTGTCTAAGTTCCACGAGTTTGTATAGTTTTGAGAGTTCTGCTTGGAATTGGTTTCTAGCTTTATTCCACTGTGGTCTGAGAAGATACATGGTTGATTTCAGTTTTTAAAAATTTTCTAAGACTTGTTTCATGGCCTAACATATGATCTATCTTGGAGAATGTTCCCTGTGCTTATGAGAAGAATGTGTATTATGCAGTTTGGGGGTAGAATGTTTTGTAAGTGTCTGTTAGGTCCATTTTTCCATTTTCTGTAGCATCTCGTTTAAGTCCAGTGTTTCTTCGTTAATTTCTGGCTTGGTGATCTGTCTAATTCTGTCAGTGGAGTGTTGAAGTCCCCCATTATTGTTATGTTGCTGTTTATTTCTTTTCTTAGGTCTGGTAGTGTTTGTTTTATGAATCTGGGAGCTCCAGTGTTAGTTACATATATATTTAGGATTGTTGTATCTGCTTGTTGAATTGATCCCTTTGTCATCATATAATAACCATCTTTGTTTTTTTTTTTTTTTACTGTTTTTGATTTAAAGTCTGTTTTATCAGATATAAGAATAGCTACTCTCACCCACAGCCTTACCACCCTGAAAGCGCCCGATCTCGTCTGATCTCAGAAGCTAAGCGGGGTTGGGCCTGGTTAGTACTTGGATGGATGAATAGCTATTCCTGCTCACTTTTAGTTTCCATTTGCATTAAATATTTTTTTCCACCCCTTCACCTTGAGTCTATGAGAATCTTTACAAGTTAAATGGGTCACTTGGACCCATTTGCCTCTGTTGGAGGCAACAGATATTTGGGTTGTTTTTTTATTTTTTTGAGAGATCAAATGTGCTTTAATGGGGGTAAGCGCCCAGGTCCTGCATGGGCCCCGGGGGGTGGTGGCGGCAGGGTC
This sequence comes from Eulemur rufifrons, assembly GCF_041146395.1. Taxonomy (NCBI): domain Eukaryota; kingdom Metazoa; phylum Chordata; class Mammalia; order Primates; family Lemuridae; genus Eulemur; species Eulemur rufifrons. Next base: position 55,482,515 of record NC_090987.1, read on the forward strand.
TGTGGGTTGTTTGCCCTTCCCTCTCAGCCTCCCCTTCTTGGTGGCTCAGGAGCTGGCCTTCCTCTCACCAGGCGGGATGGGGGCGTCAGTGTCCATGGTGGGGCCGCAGGCAGGGCGGCAGCTTGTGGTCCAGTGCCCTGAAGTTGAAGAAGCAGTCCACGTTGGACACGGTGTCCAGGATCTCGGGGACGCTGTAGTCAAAGGACGGCGGCTCCTTGGGCAGGTGCAGCAAGCAGATGTTGCTGGTTGAGTCGTCACCACCATTGCCACCGTCTGGCAGGGCGGCTAGGGGCTTTGCAGGGGCCACCTTTGGGTTCAGCGCTGCCCGGCAGGTGGTCAAAGAGCTTCATGGGGTCTTCCAGCAGCAACTTGTCAGGCAGCGTGAAGGCTCTGGCTGCCTCGGGGGCCTTGGCCTCGCCTGTCCCCAGTGGGGCCACCTCCTGAGCCGTGGCCAGGTGGCAGCAGCTCCTTGGCGGGGAAGGCCTCATGCACTGGGTTGTGTTTTTCTATCCCTTCCGCCAGCATATATCTTTTAAGTGGGGCATTTGGACCATTTACATTCATTGGTAACATGGATAGGTGAGATGCTGTCCCCATCATTTACATTCACTGGTAACATGGATAAGTGAGATGCTGTCCCCGTCATTTACATTCATTGGTAACATGGATAAGTGAGCGCTGTCCCTGTCATCTTGCTGATCGTTACCGGATGCTTTGTATTCTCCCTTGTATCACTGTTTTATAAGAGCTGTGAGTTTTTACTTTTGAGTGTCTTTATACTGGTGAGTATCAACCATTCTTTTTTATTTTAAGAGCACTTTTGAGCATTTTCTGTAGGGCAGGCCTAGCGTGACAAATTCCCTTAGTGCTTGTTTGTCTGGGAAAGACTTTATTTCTCCTTTCTTTGTGAAACTTACTTTTACAGGATACAAAATTATTGACTGACAGTTACTCTGTTTAAGAAGACTAGAGACAGGACTCCAGTCCCTCTGGCTTATAAGGTTTCTATTGAGAAGTGTGCTGTTAGTCCGATGGGTTTCCTTGTAAGTTACTTGGTGTTTTTGCCTCACAGCTCCTAGGAGCTCCTCCCTCACACTGACGCTGGGCAGCCTGATGCCTGTGTGTGTCTCGGTGACGTCCTTTGTGCAGTAAGTCTCCCAGGTGTGCATTCAGCTTCTCGTATCTGGATGTCTAAATCTCTAGCAAGACCAGGGAAGTTTTCCTCACTTATTCCCTCAAATAGGTTTTCCAGGCCTTTTGTTTTTTCTTCTTCTCCCTCAGGGATACCTATGATTCTTATATTTTGGCGATTTACATGACCCCCTATGTCTTGGAGACTTTGTTCATTTGTCTTGATTCTTTGTTCTTTACTTTTGACTGAATGGGTTCATTTGAAAAAGTCATCTTCAAGCTATGGAATTCTTTCTTCTATTTGGTCTAGGCTAGTCTTAAAACTTTCCACTGTGTTTTGTATTTCCCTAAATGAATTTTTCATTTCCAGAAGTTCTGTTTGTTTTTCTAAAAAACTTATCTATGTCATTAGTAAATTTTTCACTCATTTCCTGAATTATTTTTCTGGTTTCTTTGGGCTGGTTTTCCATTTCCTCTTGAATTTCATTGAGCTTCCTTACAATCGACATTCATCTGTCATTTCTATATTTTCATTTTGGTTGGTATTTATTACTAGAGAGCTGGCATGATCTTTTAGGGGAATTTTCTCACCCTGAATTTTCATACTTCCAGAGTTCTTATGCTGATTCCTTCTCATCTAGAGCAGCTGTCCTTTCTTGTTTTTGAATTTTCTTTTGTTTAAATGGGACTTTTTTCCTGTTTCCCTCTTAAGGGCGTAGCTGTAGCATATGTTAGGGAAGGACCATTGGCTTTGCTTGTGGGTACTTTTAGCGAGTCCTGGGTTCTGAATGGATATCTTGGTTAGAGAGTTAGCCTTAGTGTGGCAGTTTTCTCAGCTGCTAATTATTTTTAGGTGGTAGTTGTTGTGTGCTGCGTGTGTGGGCAGATCCCCTGCCTCTTGTTGAGAAGGAGAAATGGAAGTCTTTGAAATCTTTTCTCTTTCCCCAGCCCCATGGACTTCTTAACAGTATGAATTATATTGGGATGCCCAGTTTAGTCTCCAAGTAAGTAGGTGGCACTTGTGGGTAAGAGCCAGCTCTCACAGGAGAGACCCAGCTTCGGTGGTGTTTTGGAAGCCTGTGTCCAGCCCTAGTCAGTTAGAAGAAGCACTCAGGTGTCCCAGGCAATGAGCAAGGCCTTGGAGCTCCCAGGGACCCCTTCTTGTGTTCTACCACAACCAAGGTGGGGTGGGGGGCTCAGACTGGGCAGGGCTGGGTCAGGAGAGCCTGCATTGAGGCTCCACAAAGGTGGGCACAAGCACTGTCTCAGCAGGGGTTGAGGGTCGGCTCCTGGGCCACTGGGGAAAAGCCACCAGGGAGGGGCTGAGACAGCCCCACCACACCAAAAAGGTCTGCTCACGGGGGAGAGGCAGTCTGGAATTCACAGTCCAGCAGGCGGGAGTAGGTTTCACTGTTCTGCCACTTCCCTTGCTCCATGGATCTCCTTTGGGCATCTGGCCACAAGCAGTAACCCGACCCAGCTGAGTTCACTGGCAGTGCAGCTGCAGGCTTCCCTGTCCAGGACCCCGTCCCAGACTGAAAGTGTGGGTCACCTACAGAGGGAGTGCACTTGGGCCTTTTAGTTCTGCCCACGTGGGCTCCCTACCCTCTCAAGATCAGTTCATAAATCTGTCTTCTGTGCCCCTGAACAATGCGACCTGGTCCTGGGGGTGTGGGATCAGGCCTACTGGCCTGTCCTCTGATCCCCCAAGTTTAAGCCCGAACCATGACAGGGAGAGCTGTGCTGGCCCAACGTTGCCCACAGAGTAGTCGAGCAGGCTTAACACCCCTCTGCGCCAGGGTGTGCCCCGCTCTGCTGGAGCAGCCCGGCAGGCAGGGAGCTCATAGTCCCTTCAGTCTGCTCTAGGACGTTAAGGGGAGAGGAAGAGGCATGAGTTCCACTCTCCGGGGAAGCCTGGGTGTGTTGGGTGAGCCAACAGAGGAGACGCAGCCATTCCTGAGAGCCCTAGCTTAATTGTCCCTTGGGGCACTCGTGCCGCCCAGCACAGGAGCTGCCCCGGCTTTGCCAGCTGAAGGCAGCCTGCCCCGAATGCCCAAGCTCTGGGATCGCACAGTTCCCCCGGGGCCTGCTGGCTCCTGTGGCTACCGCAGTCTGGGCAAGTGTTGGGGAATGTTTGTGTGGGGTCCAGAGACGAGACAACTGAAGGGTTGAAGCCCCCTGGGTGGGACAGAGGCACTCAGGGGGTGGAAAAGCAGTATGGCGCCTGCCACTTTGGCTCAGGTCTGCGGTGAGGGAGCTGACTCTGAGGGCGCTGGCAGCGCAGGGCTCTGTTCTTAGGAAGCTCCCAGTTCACTGGGCTTGCGGGGACAGAGAGGCCCCCAGCAGTGCAGGAGCCTGCAGACTGCCAGGAGCGTGAGGGGAGGAGACACAAGCACACCCACCTACCCTTTCCGTGGGGCTCCAAATCCCTTGGGGTTGATCTCTACCACATCCTTCGTGTTCTGCTCCACAGCTTCTTCCCGTGGGATCTCCGGTAGGTTCTGGCGCTCTTTTCTCAGAATTACACCTGGCTTTGTTTTTTCACCTGAATCTTTCTCTTTCTGAGACCGTCTGGAGACCAATGTCTCTGGTCAACCGTTTTGCCTCCCTTTCTCCTATCTGCTTTAGAGTGAACCTGTGGCTTCTGTTGGGCCTTGGGCGCAATCTAAAGGGTGCTCAGAGGAAAACAGTACGAAGTGCAAGATGCAGGTACATAGGGTGGTTGCTCCTGAAAGAGCAGTCATTTTAAAAAAAGAAAAGAAAGAAGAGAGCAGCCATCAAATGGTGGGCTAAGGCCACACGCCTAATGCCAAAGGGCTCACCTGAACTTGGTAGCCAAGTCCTTGGCTACCACTGCCACCTGGTTTTTAGCTGCAAAGATCCTGATCCTTATGGTTATGGGGGCAACATGAATGGCAGCCCTGTGGCAGAGCAAGGCGGATCGTTGAAACATGACTTAAGCCCAGGGTCCTTAAACTTTTTAAAGCAACCATTGCCATTGATGATACCGAGTTGAGGCTCTATGGAGGGAAAAAAATGATGAATGTTAAGATAGAGAGGACCTTCCCTCCACCTAGAAGTATGTCAAGCAGCTCCTGTTTTGTTTTGTGAAAAACTGCCCATCTTCCAGAGTAGGTGCGCAAGTTTCCACTTCTGCCAGCATGGAGCGAGGATTTCTGTTGTTCTACACCTTCATCCTCATCTGGTGTTTTCTGTGTTTTGAAATTTAGCCACTCCTTGAAGTGTGTAGCGACACCTCATTCAGTTTTCTTTGTACCTCGCTAACGCCATATGCTGTTGAGCATCTTTTCCTTTGCCTTCTCAGAATCTTTGGCGATGTGTGTGTTCTTATCACTTGCCCGTTTCTAATTGGGTTGTCTCTCTTCTTGTTGAGTTTTAATAGTTCTTTTAGTATTTTGGGTGACAGTTTATCAGATAAGTGTTTTGCAAAGAATTTCTCCAACTCTGTGGCTTGTCTTTTCATTCTCTTATCACTGTTTTTCCAGAGCAAAAATTTTTTATTCTAATGAAGTCAAGGTTATAATTATTAATATCTAAAATTATATCAGCAAACCAAAGGTCACCTAGAATTTCTCCCATGTTATGTTCTAGAACTTTTATAGTTTTGTATTTTACAATTACATCTATCATCTGTTTTGAGTTAATTTTTGCAAAAGATTTACGGTCTATGTCTGGATTAATTTCTAAATGTGGTTGTATGTTATTTTCAGCACTATTTCCTGAAAAGACTTATGTTTTCATGATTTAATTGCTTTCGATTCTTTATCAAAGATTAGTTGAGTATATTTGTGTGATTGTGTAGGAAAGTAATTGACTTTTGAGGCCCCGCCTCCTGCGCCTGAGTGACAGGCAAAGCGAAGGGAAACCGGAACCGCTGGAGACTGATTGACAGGTTCTAATTACAGCCTCTCAAGCCCATCTGGGTCCCTGCGCCCTGCTCAGTGGATATTTGCAATTCAGCCAAACTTGCTCCGGATTGCTAAAAGGGTCACTGGGGGCTGCTTTACACAATGGACTGTCTCTGCCTCTTCCTCCTGAGGTGATCACACACGTGGAAGGGAATTCCAGACTCAGTGTCCAGCGTCACCATCCCTTTGCCTCAGAGCAGGAGGGGAGCCCAGAACCGAGGGCAGTGTGGACCCCGCAGCAGAACTGGCTCTGTGGCCAGACCTGGCGGAGGCGGGGACCCCGGACTATTCCCGCGGTGAATCCAGAGCTTTGCGTGGAGCCGGGATTTTTTTTTTTTTTTTTTTGAGACAGAGTCTCACTCTGTTGCCCGGGCTAGAGTGAGTGCCGTGGCGTCAGCCTAGCTCACAGCAACCTCAAACTCCTGGGCTCAAGCGATCCTCCTGCCTCAGCCTCCCGAGTAGCTGGGACTAAAGGCATGCACCACCATGCCCAGCTAATTTTTTGTATATATATATTTTAGTTGTCCATATAATTTCTTTCTATTTTTAGTAGAGACGGGGGTCTCTTTCTTGCTCAGGCTGGTCTCGAACTCCTGACCTTGAGCGATCCACCCACCTCGGCCTCCCAGAGTACTAGGATTACAGGCGTGAGCCACTGCACCCGGCCATGGAGCCGGGATTGAGGGAAGAAGGTCACTGGTGCTGATGGGGCCTGGGGTTGGGGGACCTGATGCAGCTAGCAATGGTGGCGGATCTTTTAGGAGGGCGTGGAGGTTGGGAGGTCCGGGTGCAGCTAGCCAAGGTGTGGGGGAGGGGCGTTGGTGGGGGAAGGGGGCGTGGAGAGGCACGGGCAGAAGGTCAGAGCGTGGCCAAGATCAGGCTGAGGGTGGGGACGCCCTGGAGGGGATTAGGCTCAGGCCACGTTGTGGGGACAGGCTAGAGAGTTAGTGGAGCCATTCTGGGCATGTTGAGGGGGCCCAGAGTGACCGGAGTGAGGGAGATAGGAGGGTTCAGAGGGAAGGGTTGGAGGCAGGGCGTGTGCTCCACCCAGGACGTGGAAGCAGGAGTTAAGGGGCTGCAGGTTTGGAGTGAATGTGTGTCCTGTCAACCCGAAATGGTGGAGAGGATCCGAATGCAGTTTTTTGTAACTTTCAAATGAAGGCGTAATGGAATCCAGTTTTAAAGAGTTTATTCAAGTCAGAAGTTGTGAATGGCCACTGGGGAAAGCACAGACTTCAGAGAAATGGACTAAGTGCTCGAAAGTTAAAAATTGTTGCTTGTATAAGCAGAAAACAAAGAAGTCTGTTGTAACAGGATAACATTTTCTCCACAAGGCTGGTTTATGAGTTGCAACAATTTAATTAGTTGGTTTGTTTTCTTTTCCACACTGCTTGTTTTATTTTCTTTCGGAAGGTTTCATTTCCTTCCCAAGATGTGACAGCCTTGAAGCCCGTGGCAAAAAGGTATGAGGGAAATTAATCTTTAATTGTTCCTGCTCAGTGGGGTTCTACTGCCCACTGCATAGAAGGACGCCAATGCACTGAGACAGCAGGGGTTGCAGTGGAGAAATACTTTAATATCATATGTAGGGTGCTGAGCAAAGAGATGTGAGAAATTTCTCACTTCTGTCTTCCCAAGGATTTTGGATTCAGGGTTTTTAAAGGTAGCTGGGGGACAAAAGTCTAGGCAACTGGGTTGCTGATTGGCTGGGGATGAACTCAGAGGGTTGGGAAACAAAGTGTCTTCTTGTGCTGAGTCAGTTCCTAAGTAGAGGGTCCCAGGACCTGCTGAGTCACTTCCTAAGTATGGCTGCTGGTCTGCTTGGTGTCGGTTGGTCCACTTGAAGGCAGAGTGGAAAATATCTCAAAGACCAGTCTTAGGTTTTACCATAGAGATGGTATGTGTAGATGTGAATAGGGAAGTTACTAGTCTCATGACAGCCAGGGATGCGTGACTCCTAAGGAGTCAGCAACTACAGGAAGTCAAGCTATGAAACAGTGGCTGGTCATCTTGCAGCTATGCCTGTACTTCTGTAGAAATCGGGTTTCTGCCACACTTCTTGCCTTATGGCACCATATTACATTAATATAGTGGGTTTCATAATGGAGATCAGCTGTGCAGAGGAGATTGGTCTTCCCTGGCTCCCCTTAGTCATTTGTAACATTTTACAAAACAGTGTAGGTAAGCAAGAAGGCTAATCTCTAACCAGAGAAACAAAGGTTACATAGGAGCCTGTCAGGTGACTTTGACCCCATAATGAGGATGCTTTGAGGCTCAAAATAATTTATAGTTCCACCAGCTTAGATTTTGAATTATTCATTTTCACAGCCCCTAAAAGTCTTCAGGTCACATTTCCTCCTGTTGTTCTTTCCAAGATGGAAGAATCCCTGGCCCTGGACCTTAACTGCTATTCTTGTACCCATGGTAGGTGACCTTGTCCTGTTTAGAAAAGCCGTCCTGTTTAGAAAACCATCCTGTTCATACAGATGAAGATGCAGATGAATACAGATGAAGCTTCACTTACTCACCTGCCGCTCACCTCCTGCTGTGTGGCCTGGTTCCTAGCAGGCCGCTGAGCAGTACGGGTCTGCAGCCCAGGTGCTGGGAACCAAAGATTTATAGGATTTCTTTGAAGATTTGGATAGTGGGCCTCAAATCTCCAGAGAGATTTTTCTTTGCTCTAGCCAGTCTCCTGGAGTATCATAAGGGCTTTGTGATTAACTTAAATACTTAGCGTAAGAGTTTTGGACTGGCAAGAAAGCATTAATTTAGTCCAGAAACCTATATTTGTAGTTCCAAATTCTCTTTGGTAATTTTTTTCTCCCTCTGCTTGTACAAAAGTTTGATAGTCACTTTTCCTTTTAGGGGGGTGTGCTTATGTCCTTACATTGAGTGTTTCTTGCCTTATAAGGGAAAGGATCTCATTTTACACTTTTCCAGTCTGGCAGGCTCTGGGTTTTGTTTTCTGCACCTTGTACCCTACAGACCTTAGAATCTGAAACTTTGGTTCATTTTCATGGGCACATACCTTCCAGATAAAAGCCAACTAGCTCAGGCACAGTGGTGCACCTGTAGTCCCAGCTACTTGGGAGGCTGAGGCAAGAGGGTCACTTGAACCCAGGAGTTTTGGGCTGTAGTGTGCTATGATCTCACTTGTGAATAGCCACTAAACTCTAGCTTGGACAACATAGTGAGACCCTGTGTTAAAAAAAAATAACAACAGTGACACCAATCACAAAGCCAAGTTTGAGTTCTTTTTTATCTATCTGGTTCCCGCCTCTACCCGGACTCCTGAAAACACCTTCCTTCCGTCCTAACGATCGATCTCTTCCTATCTTTGCTCTGCACCTGGGAGAGGAAGCTTGTCATCAACATTGCCAGTGTGAAATTGAACACATTTTAGTTCCATGAACAAGGAGTCAGGCTTAGCTGCAGAGCTAAGGTTACAGTTGACATCTCTTTGTTTATGGGAGGACGCGTGTCTTGAAAGGTTTAGGGGCTAAGTGAAGAATTGACTTATGAACAGTTTGGGGGCAGTCATCCAGAGACGCGTGGGTCCTTGTGGGGTTTTGTTTGTTTGTTCGTTTGTTTGGGGGGATCTGACTAATGTAAAATACCTGAATACCAAGTTGGGAAGCAGCAGTGTCACATGACTCATGACTCAATGTCCAGACTTAACTTTCCCTTTGGCATAACGAGTTTGGATGGTCTTGATATTTTATTTTATTTTATTACAGAACTGTGAACTAAAATAAAATCTTAAGCCCCCCAGCTGATTGAATGGACCCCCTCTTGGCCAAGCGGACTCCAGAGAAACTTTAAAGCTGAGATGTAGCCATGAGGGGAAGGGAGGTCACACGTGCCTAGTTGTGCCCATCCCTTCTGGAGTTACTCTTTGTATCAACAGGATGCTAAATCATTAACAGGCCTAAGGCCATGGAAGACAAAGGTTAAACCACATCTGCCATCATCAAGTTACTTCGCAGGTGACTTGAGTCTCAGTACATGTCCAGTGGCTTATCTCTGATTAATGGACTTTCTTAACTTAAAACACCTCAAGCCTTTAGACAAAGCTTCATTTCTTTAAACAATTGCAAATCAAAGAATCCTTAACCTCCCCTCCCCCCCCATAACCTGTAAGCCTCTGCTTCCAGATGTCTTGCCTTTTCAGGCCAAACCAGTGTACACCTTCCATGTACTGATTTATGATTTTACATGCGATCCCTTTCTCCCTAAAATGTACAAAACCAAACTGTGACCCAACCACAGCAGGGTCACTTGCTCAAGGCTTCTTTGGCGTGGCTGTCTGAGTCATGGCTGCACATACTTGGCTTAGAATAAGCCTCTTTAAATTATTTTACAGAGTTTGGGTTCTTTTCCGTTGACAGGACCAATGTTTATTTTTTATTGTATCACAGGGAGGCGCACCACTGATGTCAAGCTGTCTGGCTCGGACCAGGACAGCAGAGATGGGGTAGGTTGACCAAGAAGAGAGGCAGGGCTGTCCAGCTTGAGCAGAAGACACGGAACACTTACATTGCTTGAGAGAAACCACTTTCCACACACCCGGCTCCAAGCTACCCTTATTCTGGGAAGCCTTCCAGCTGCTCTTGTCTCAGGGCTGAGTCCTGGAGTCCCACTCTGGGCTCCCCCCTCTCCTGTCCTCCCTTTGACAGTGCCACGATTCCAAGGGGCTGGAGGCTTCTGAATCCAGTTCTGTCTTCCCCAGGACTGGGAGCTCCTCACCCTCCGCAGGGGCCGGGGCTTTTTGGGCAGGAAGAGGCAACAGGGAGCCCTTGCTGTGTGCTGGAGGAGGGAGTTGGGCTGCAGGTCCCTGAAGGTCCCTTGAGGCCACTCCTGGCCTCTCCAGACCCAGAGGACAGCCCTTCCAGTTTGGCTTCCTAAAGAGGCCCATAGTCAATTGGTTTTAATAAGATTTTGTTGATGTTGAGGCTTTTGTTGCATGCAGTTGTAATGTTTATGTAAAGGTACAAACATGCCGTCTTTTGTTCTTTTGGGTAGATGCCCAATAATGGGATTGCTGCATGAAATGGTAGGTCTACTTGTGTGTGTTTATGGTATCTCCATATTGCTTTCCACAGATGTTGCTCTAGTTTGCTGTCCCACGGGCAGTGTATGAGTGTTCCTGTGTCTCCACATGCACGCCAGTGTTTAGTGTTATGGGACTGTTTGATAAAGTGCATTATCACTGGATTTAAGTGATATCTCATTGTGGTTTTGATTTGCGTTTGCCTCATGATTAAAGATGTTGAAGATTCTTTCATGTTTGTTGACCATTCTGTGTTCTTTCTAAAAATTTCTATTCATGTCCTTTTCCCCCTTTTGGGTAGGGTTGTTTGTGTTTTTCTCGCTGATTTTCCTGAGCTCTCAATAGATTCTTGTCATCAGTCCTTTATCGGAAGTGTAGCATACGAACATATTTTCCCATTCTGTAGGTTGTGTGTTTGCTCTCGTGACCGTTTCTTTTTGTGTGCAGAAGCTATTTTTTCTTATTTCAGCATATTGTGGGGGTACAAAAGTTTAGGTTACGTGTACTGCCCTTTTCACCCGAACCCCCTAAGTCGGAGCTTCAAACGTGTCCATCCCCTATACAGTGCACTTCACACTCATTATGTATGTATACCCCCACTGCCTCCCCCACCCACATCTGCCCGACACCCGATCAATGTTATTCCTAAATGTGCTCTTAGGAGATGATCAGTGAAACCCATTTGATGGTGAGTGCATGTGTTGCTTATTATACCATCCTTGGGATACTTCACTGGGTAGAATGGGTTCCCACTCTATCCAGGAAAACACGAGAGATACTGTATCACCATTGTTTCTTACAGCTGAGTAGTACTCCATGGTATGCATATACCACATTTTATTAATCCACTCATGGATTGATGGGCACTTGGGTTGTTTCCACATCTTTGCCATTGTGAATTGTGCTGCTATAAACATTCGGGTGCACATGTCTTTTTTAGAGAATGTCTTTTTTTCTTTTGTGTAGATGCCCAATAATGGGATTGCTGGTTCCAAATGGTAGGTCTACTTGTATCTGTTTAAGGTGTCTCCATATTGCTTTCCACAGAGGTTGCACTGGTTTGCAGTCCCACCAGCAGGGTATGAGTGTTCCTGTCTCTCCGGATCCATGCCAACGTTTGTTGATATGGGACTTTTTTATAAAGGCCCTTCTCACTGGAGTTACATGATATCTCATTGTAGTTTTGATTTGCGTTTCTCTGATGATTAGAGATGTTGAGCATGTTTTCATAGGTTTGTTGGCCATTCTTCTGTCTTCTTTTGAAAACTTTCTATTCATGTCCTTTGCCCACTTTTTGATAGGGTTGTTTGATTTTTTTCTTGCTGATTTTCTTGAGTTCTGAATAGATTCTAGTTATCAGTGCTTTATCAGGTGTGTAGCATGCGAATATTGTTTCCCATTCTGCAGGTTGTCTGTTTGCTCTTGTGACAGGCTCTTTGGTTGTGCAGAAGATTTTTAAGTTCATCAGGTCTCATTGATATATTTTTGTTTTTGCTGTGATTGCTTTTGGGGTCTTCCTCATAAATTCTTTGCATAGGCCAATGTCTGTAAGAGTTTTTCCCACATTTTCTTCTAGACAGGGATTTTCTTTTTGTAATTGTGGCTTTCTTTTTCTTTCCCCCCCTCACTGTTAAGAGTGTGTTTGTAGCATATGTTGGGGAATATGCTACAAACTTCGGCTTTGCTTGTGGGTACTTTGATGGGGATAGTATAGGTTCTGGATGGATCCCTTCTTCCTAGATACGGGGAGTGTGATGGTTTTGTCAATTGCTCGTTATTGGTAGGCTATAGTCCTGGTGTCCTGTGGCTTCTTGGGAAGCTTCCCTGTGTCTTTTTGGCAAGGGAAGACAGAAATCTTTGCAATTCTTTGTGTGCGGAGGGAGGGACCAGGTGGTGCCAGCAGGAGGTGGCTAGGCCAGGCAGCCTAGCAGGTGACAGCCCCAGCATAGCAGGTGACAGCCAGTGGACCGATCTGTCCAGGCATGGGGCGGTGGTGAGGCAGTGAGGCAGCCCGCGCAGTTGGGCGAACTTGGCCGGAACCTGGCAGAAGAGTCCTGGATGCGCAGGCAGGCGGCAGGGCTCCCGGAGTGCTGCGTGGCTGCCGGTGCCCAAGCAGGAGTACCCGCTGCCACCAGAGCTGCAGCCACAGCAGTGCGAGGTCGTCGTCGTCGTGGCCGCCATGGCCCGCTGGATGCCGACCAAGAGGAAGAAGTACGCGATTGGTGAGTGCTCACCCCACCCAAGGTAGCGGAGACAGGCTCTGAGGGGCTTGCAGGGATCCAGAGCCCGTGGGAGGACCTTGGCCCCCCACAAGCATCGCGCCCTGTCTGGCCGGCCAGGGCTCAACCGGTTACCCTGGCGGGCCGGCGCCATCTGGGCTGAACTACCCTGGGCGCCTCTGGAGCCTGTGGTGGTTGGAGCCCTCTTCCGGGAGCACCCTTAGGGAAGTCGTCTGTGGTTTGGGGACCCTGGCTCAGAGTGCAGCTGGGCTTGGGGACCCTAATCCCGCGCCCAGTGCCCAAGCTCCAAAGCCAGGTAGGGTGGAAACCTCAAGGGAGTGAGCGCGCCTGACTCCCCCATGGGGACCCTGTGATGTCACCCTCCTCCCAGAGCCAGAGCTTGAGCTGGGCTGCAGATTCATTCAGAAGTAGGTAGCCACCCGGAGGTCAGCAGGTGGCTTGCTGCTCATTGTCCCTGTGCTGGTTGGCTTCCCTCTCTGTAGGTTCTTCTCCCATGCTCCTAAGTGAGGAGTCCAGGGTGGAGAGCCACCCCTCCCCCTTTCCTCTGGGGACTGGACCCCTGGTAACAGTTGTCAACTGAATGGGAAACCAAAGTCTTGGCGTGGTGGTGATGGAAGGGTCAGGAAGTGTGTGGCGTGGGCAGGGGCTGCCTGGCCCTTGGGGCTGTTGGGGTGGTCACTGGTCCCCTAATGGAGCGTGTATGGAGAGGGTCTTAAGGCTGCCTTGTGCATCCTGAGTTTCATCAGGGGACAAGTTTCATCAGATGACATTTTATTCAGAAAATGGTGACAATCCCTGTGCTGCGTGCTGGGCATTTCTGACAGCTGTGGTGGAGAGCCCCCAGGAAGTCCTCAGAGCGTGCTCCTTGTGTTGGTTTGGATCCTAAACAAGGGATGTGTGTGTTGTGGGGGGGGGGGAGCAGGGTGGGTGGTTGATTCAGGTGAGAAACCTTGGATCCTTTCATTTTTTTCTCAAAGAATGTGGTGGTTGAGGTCAAATGGGAAGACTTCTGCCATTAGCCGGGGCAATTACTACTGGCTGTTAGAATCAGATATTACCCAGGTGTATGACCAGAGTGATCCCTTTGTTCATTGGCAACACTGAGGCTTTGTGATCCTTTCACCTTGGGATCCTTTGTGTTCCTTCCCTTTTCTTCCTTTCCACTATGCTGTCGTGCCTCCCCGCCCCCTTTCCTTTAACCTCTTTTATTTCCTTTCCCTTCTCTTCTAGTTGACAAGTTCCTGTAAGTCAACATAGGTCAGTCACTTTCACCCTCCTGGTCTTTAGCTGGTGGTCAGTGTTTTTCAATAAGATTTTGTTGAATTTCAGTGGTGTGGAGGCTTTTGTGGAGTGCATTGTGTAATCTTTATTTAAAGGCACCAACAGTAGGTGGCGCTGCCCCTGATTTTATAGAATGGGTATAAGGTTGCATGTTTCCCGATGATTATTTCAATTTTTTAAAATTGAAGCTCAGAAATGTCTTGAAATTTTTCCTCTTCTATTTTGGGAATTATCCTAACCATTGGGCAAACACACATATAGTGAAAGAATATCTGAGTAAAGGGTCTGTTTATTGCATAAAACATGTTACAGTAGTTCTCAAGCTCTGGAATTACTGAAAAGGTATATCAATTTATATTTGCAGCAGGAATACATTCTGTGAATAATATTTCACACGTGAGTACTACTGGTTTTCCAATGAGTCAGTTTAAGGGTGATAAGAACGTAGTGTGGAGTCCGACTGTCTCGATTCAAACCCCAGCTCCACACATACTATCTGTGAGATTTTGGGCAAGTTCCTGATGTCTGTGTGCCTCAGTTTCTTTATGCATAAAATTGGGATGATAACTATCTCATGGAATTTTTGTGGGGATTAATTTGGTTAATTAATTCAATTTAATTATATAAGTGTTACCTATCTTTATTAAATAGGTACTTAATATTTATATATTATATTATATATTATATATTTATATATTATATTTATATATATATAATATAATAAATTTCTGCACTCAAAGTTTCTATTGAAAACAATTATGAATTTAGAGTAGCATTTTGCTGTTGTGAGTGGAGAAGAGCTGTAGGAGTCCTTGTACATACTGAATATAGTTGGTGACTATGGTAATAATGTAGAACAGGTTTTGGTCAGCAGTATTATTGATTTGCATAATGAAACACATTATTTAACAGACTGTGAAGTAGGAGTCACATAATACAATGGAAAAGGCCCCTGACCTGGCAGTCAGGAGACTTGGGTTCTGATCCCACCTCTACCACAAACTAACCAGCTGTGTTGCTTCGAGCAAATGACTTGTCTTTTCTGGCTATCAGTTTACTCTGAGTAGCATGAGGACTAGATAATCTCTGTAGCCCCTTTCAATTTTACCATTTGTTTGTTTGTTTGTTTTTGAGACAGGGTCTCTCTTTCTATCACTGGGGCTAGAGTGCAGTGGCATCCTAGTGGCTCACTATAGCCTGAAACTCCTGGGCTGGAATGTCCTCCTGCCTCTGTGTCCCAAGTAGCTGGTACTGTAGGCACATGCCACCACGCCTGGCTAGTTTTTCTATTTTTTTATAGAGATGGGGTCTCTCTTGCTCAGGCTGGTCTCGAATTCCTGGCCTCAATGAATCCTCCCACCTTGACCTCCCAAAGTGCTAGATTACCCGGCCCAGACTATTACTCTTCGCATTAAGTGGGGAAAGCATTGTCCATTTTAGAGATGGCCAACTCACTCATTGCCTTTTATCCTTATGTGATTGGTGAGTGCTTCATGTTGCAATTCTTGAACCAAGCTGAAGGAGAAAAATGATTGCAAATTGTACTGATGCTGTAATTAAAATGGATTTATCCTTTGAAAAACCTTAAATGATAGTATATGAAGGCATTCTAACCAACCAACATCAAAGAAACCACTTTTTCAGCAAAGATAAAATTGGTTAGTAAGTAGGATACCATGAATTAAAACCTTAGGGTTTGTGCAAATTATGTCTGATGACAAAGCTAATGCTCTACTCTAAAGTTATGGATTTTAATCATGACATTTATCAAATAATTCAAATGTCTTAATTACTTTGGATCTTAAAATGCCCATATATAGTTTAAACCAGATTTGAGCTATCTATAGCTCATAGACCAAATTTTTGTCTATGCATGAAGAATTGTTTTTACCTCTTAAAATGGTTGGAAAAAAAATCAGAAGAGGAAGAAGATTTCATTACATGTGAAAATTACATGAAATTCATATTTTTGTGTACATAAATAAAGTTTTACTGGAACACACACAAAAATAAATCTGGGATAGGATAGTTGAAAACAAGTGGAGTTGCTATTTTCCATGCTTGTCTTAAAAATTTTATCAGGATGGGGAAAAATGGTATTGAGAGTTTTTATTTTGCTACACTTTGGGTCAAATATAGTTCTCTGAGAAGTACTAAAGATGTACCATCACTGTCCCTAGTGGAGTCTCTTAACTTCATGAGAATGGAAAAAAAAATACAATCTGGCCTTTTATTTGATGGTCTCAGGGCTTCATCCTGTCTTGGAAGAAAGGCCCTGGGCCCTCTGGACTACAACAATCTGTTTGTAACAATTTAATTGTCACCTTGCCAAATGAAGGCTTTCATTTTTGGGAGTACTTTTTTCTCATTATCATGTGTGTGAATCCTTAGAAAATTGAATAAATTGCATATTCAAGATTCAAGAATTAGGAAAATGTGGCATAATGGACAAAGTATTGCATGGTTTAGAATCAGAGAACTTGTGTTGAATTTTTTGTTTGGTCATTTATAGCTTTGTGATCTTTTAATAAGAATCTTAAGCATCCTGAATCTTCTCTTTCTCATCTCTACAGTAGGGACAGTCATGAGGCCAGACTCAGGGTCCTATGACAGTGCCATTGCAGTGATTTATACCTAGTTGGTGTTCAAAAACTGTTTGTTAAGGACATCGTTTTGGGAAGAGTGAATAGAAATGGAATAAAATGTGGTGGAAGTTGGGATTGGAGATAATTTCAGATCTTTCCTGCTATCAGTAAAATGGGAAAAAATTTAATCATCACTAAAGTATATTAAAAGCATTTATTGCATACTTACAATATAGCTATAAAATTTAACATCTGCCCTCACTAAAATTTTTGACAGATCAGCAGTTACACTTTAATTTATAAAATACACATGTAAATGAGTTTAGGTAAGACTCAGACTGTTTATCATATAACAGACAATTTCATAATAAAGTATACTTACATCACACTGATTGTAGAGCAATTGGTATTTTCTTCTTTCATGTATGTTAAGAAATTTAGACTTGGACTATTTTTTCTTACTACATACCATCCACTATTCTTGAAAAGTTACTATTACTACAACTTTGAGTTCTTTATAAATTTCTGTCTCATCCAAGAGTCTTCCTCATATCATACTGAATCTCCTTTCAAAACCACACCCAGTGGTTATTCAAGTTTTTGTTAAATACTCCTTCTTCCCTTGATTAAAAAACTATCTTTTTTTAATCTCTGATTACTTTTCTCAGTTGTTTTTCTTAGTCTAATTGAAGAAGTCTAAGTCTTGACTTAGACTAAATTGCAGCATTATACTATCATTTACTCTTCAACACTTCCAGTATGTCTTAATCTCAGAACATTGCTGTGAGTTTAAAGCAATATATATTCTGGATGACATTTTTGTCAAGAGGGGCAGGATCATTAGGTTTGGTGATGAATCAAGAACTAAGACACAACTGAATTAAGCATAGGCCTTCTGCCTTTTATTTTAGACCCGTGGTAAAGGTGAACAAAAATTTCTCAACTCCCAGATTTTCTTTTCACTTGTACGAATGTGATTCCCTCTCTAGTCATTCACTTTCTATTTCTTTAGTGGATCCAACCAGAAAATTGGAATTTTTAAAAGCCATAAAATGTCAGATTAGAAAAGAACTTAAAAGGTTTAAGAGCCAATCTGATTCTAGAAAGGTCTGCAACATCTTCAACAAGTTGTTGGCCAGTGATGTTAAACTCACCATTCTTGAAGCATCTCATTTTACTTTTACAGCCCTGATTGCTAGACAATTTCATATTTGTATTCACTGAAATATCTCTTTAAATCTCATCGTGTTGTTTGGCAGTCCTGTTTATTCACCAGCCATGTTGTGACTTGATTGTAGATGTATCCACCTCATTTGCTTTCTCCAGAAAATAATATGACCTCGCCTAAGGCAATGTAATTGCAATTGTGATCTTTAAGAATGTTTCTTGTTCACCTTCAGAGATTTGGCTTAGAATGACTCTTGGGACTGTTGCATAAAGAGGTTAATTACTATTGTAATCGGAGTGTTAGAATTGAAGTAACTGATCACAGTTACAAAGTTAAGGTCTTCTGGAAGAGTCTCCTGGGTGCCCTATTTTGTTAAAAAAAAAAACTGAAGAGATTTGTTTCAAATCCTCAAGGAAAGAGAGACTTGGAAAACTTAAGAAAAACAACAACAAAGTGTTCATAATATCTTAAAGGTTTAAGCTGCTGCTTGAACTGAGATTATTTACATATATGTGTATGTGTATGTATATATTTTAAAATCCGTTTTGCTGAGTTTCAATTGATATATAATAGGCAATTTTAAACATATAATTTGTTGAATTTTTGACAAGTGTATGCAGTCATATAGCCATCATCACCACAATGGTTTAGAATTTCCCATTACCTTAAAAAGTTTCCTTGTGCTGCTTTGCAGTAAATGCTTTTCTTTCTCCAATTTAACTCCTAAAACCACTGATATGCTTCCTGTCACAGTAATTTTAAATTTTCTAGAAGTTTATATATGTGGAATCTTACAGCATGTAGTGTTTTGTCACTAATTTCTTTCCCTTAATCTGATGCTTTGAGATTAATCCTAGTGTTTCAGGCATTAGTAGTTTCCTCCTTTGTTCCACTGAGAGTTACCAATTGTATAGATTGTATAGATATACTACAGTTTGTTTATCAATTCACCAGATGACGGACACTTGAGATGTTTTAGGTTTTGTCTATTGTGAATAAAGCTTCTGTAAACATTTGGGTTTATGTTTTTGGGTGAATATTTTTCTTTCTTTCTCTTGGATACATTCCTAGGAGTCGAATTAGTATGTTGTATGGTAAGTGTATATTTAGCGGTACAATAAATTGTTAAAGTGTGTTCCAAAGTCATCGTACTTTTTTCATTCTTACCAGCAATGTATGAGAGTCCTCCAGTTCCACATTCTTGCCAACATTTGGTGGTGTTAGCCTTTTAATTTTGGTCATTTTAGTACAAGTATAGTGAAATCATCTAATTTTACTTTCAGTTTGCATTTTTTAATGATACATGGCATTGCTGATCTTTTCGTGCATTTATTTCATATTTGCACATCATTGTTGTTGAAGTGTTTTTTAAAATATTTTGACCAACTTTTAAAAACTGTATTAGAATATTTGTTTTCTCATTCAATTGTAAATGTTGCAAAATACATTTCAGATACGAGCTATTTATCAGGCCATGTTTTGCAGATAATTTCTCCAAACATGTGACTTGTCTCTTCTTTTTCTGAAAACTTTCTTAGCTATGATTCAACTGATATGCATTGTTATTTCATTATATTGGTGGCACAATGTTGGTATCTCAATGTGAAGATCAAACGAAGGCTGACTTACAAATGGTGGTTAATCGTATGACTACGGAGTGGCGGATTAACCTGGCTGAAGTATAGAACCCAGTAAGGCACTAAAATTCTGAGCATTGCTTGGTCTGGAGCCATAGTTTTCAAGAAACTATGAAATAAGTGATTGTTTCTGACAGCTCCAATGTCAACACAAGAGGCAAAAAGATTGAAGGGTTGTTTGGTTTCTGGGGAAATTGCACTACATCTGAGAATTTTGTTAGTCTCTGTTAACAAAATGAGCAGAAAAAAAAGTGAACTTGATTGGGGCTGTAATTATTAATAACAGCATTTTGTATTGTTGCTTCACAGAGCCACTTGATTCCTTTGGCACTCTGCAACCCTTTTGCTCAAACGATATTAGAAACATCAGCAGTATACACTTAAGCAGAGCAACACTTTACAAAGGCCTATGGCTGTCACCTAGAGATAATGGTTTCAAAGTTGGACTTGAATTATGTGAGGCTGCCTTCAGGTATACTCTCTTTGATAGGTAATTTTTGAACTTCAGTTAAAATTACGTATTGGCTTTAATTGAAACTTCTATTACAGAGACACCTAAAATTATTTTGAGAACTCATGGTTTTTATAGTAACAATATTCCAATAGAGACATAAGTGCCCAAAGGAGGTTACTTAATCAAATAGAAATGATATGGTACAAAAATATGCAGTGTAGGAGACCACTGTGGGTAGCTGTTGAATATAGGAACAGGTGATTTCTATTGCTTCAAGCCCTACTTTTGATAGCCCTGATGAGTTATCTAACTCCAGAACTAAATAGAACCCTCCTTCTCATCAGTTATCAGAGGATACCAAATAAGCAACATGATTTACAGATAGTTCATGGGTGGAAGATGAGCATTCTATCTGGAAGGTAATTACATTGAACCTGGTTGATGGCTTTCTGATGGTGACATTATTATAGAATATTACTGAACCAAGAGCTAAAGTAATATTTTAGACAAAATGTAAAACATAGGATGATAAATAATAGGGTGGACTGTTTCTCCCTAATTTAGCATTCCAATAATTACCGTATTATTTCCCCGATTACTCTAAGTGAACTAAGACAGAATATAATGAGTGTAATAATGCTATTCTCTCAGCATGAATAATTAATTTTGTAAAAGTAACAATACTGTTGACCAAAAAAGTAAAAAATTGCAAATTGAGTGATTGAAACCATTATTTCTGACTGGTTATTTATTCTTTCAATCAATTTGATGTAGAACAAATCAACAAGGTCCAGGGAGAGCAGGGAATAAACAGAACAGGACTTGACCCCTGTGAACATGCCTTTGAAAACCCCCTTCACCATCCTCCCCATGCCGTGTCACTGGCCATCTTCTTCGTTTCACTCTCAGTATGCATGTTATAGGTTTCCACTTGGGATGCCCTCATCATGGCTTTGCTCTCTGCAGGCACTGTAGGTAAAGGAAAACAAGTGAAATTCAGAATAGGTCTCGGTTCTGTAACACATTCAGAAAGGATCATCAAGAAATAACTGGAAAATACAGGGATATCTGCCAGAAATTTTGGAGGGGGACAGAGAAGCCTTTAAAGAAATCAGAATCCAGCTGGAGTTGGGTCTTAGATATCAAACGCTTTTAGTAAACAGAGAAGCCAAGAACACACAACAATGACAGCTTGGACCTAATACTTTCCCTGGTTGGGCTGAACAAGACAAAGCCAAGTCCAAACTTTCTAACACAGAATCATAGCACAGTCACTACTCCATGAATTCCCCCACCTACCTTCTGTCCTGACTCACATGCTGCCCGTTCACAGCCAGGATCTGTTTCCAGATCTAAGCCCAACAGGCAGGGTTTAGAAGTGACAGCACACGTACCTCTGGTTTGCCTGTAAGAGACCTGCCTCAGGTGCTGGCTAGAAGTCTTTCTCTTTATACCACTTTATGATATAGAAGTAACAGGATTCCATTTGAAGCCATGGGCATGCACTTCTCCCACTTTTTCAACAACTCTAAGAACAATAAGATGAGGGTTCATCCAATGCAGGCATTTGGAGACACAATAATGCAGCCAAAAGGAGGAAGTCCCAGGGTGGGGTGGGGAGAGGAGGAGAGGATGGAGGAGGATGAAGAAAATAAAGAAGGAGAACCAGAAGGTCCATGGGAAGAGCCCCATCCCTCCATCTTGAGCACTACCTTGCCCTCAAGAGAGCGCAGTCCAGAGTCAGAAAACCAGTCCGAGAGTCTTCATTCTGCCATTCAGTCCTTAAGTGTCCTTGGGCGAGTTACATTAACTCCTTAAGTCTTAGTCCCCACATTGTAAAATGGAGATAATAATACCTGTGTTCTCAAGCTCAAAAATATTTGTGAGAATAAAAATATTTCCCAACCTACAAAGTGTGGTGGTTAGCTACTTATCTGTCTCTACAACTGTTCAGGAAGGAAAACCAGTTGATGTATTACTTTCCTCAGCAATGATTTCAGCCCTTTATTCCTGAGGCTGTAAATCAACAGGTCAGCATGGGGGTTACCAAATTATTCAGGATCTGAACAGCTGCATCCAGACAGGGGCTTGGGGTTGGCCTCTGGTATATGAGGACCTCTGGTATATGGAAAAGCAGGATGGCAGTGAGGTTGGCACTGCAGGTAGAGAAAGCAGTATCGTCCCTTGGCAGAGCAGATCTGCAAGATGGGACAGATGACGTGACTATAGGAGGAAAGAATAAGAAGAAAAGAGCCGAGGGGCATGAGGCCCATGTTGACAAACCCCACCATCTTCAGGGCTGACATGTCTGCCGAAGGCAGCTTCAGCATCATTGGAATATGAAGAAGTAATAGTCCACCTCATTGGGGCCACTCTAGGGCAAATGGAAGGTCAGAGTGGTGAGAAAGATGGCCTGAAGGTAGCCCAAAAATGAGGTCCCCAAGGGGACGATGGTGCTCACTCTGTGGCTCATGAAGATTGTATAGTATACATGGTGACATATGGCAACAAAGAAGTTGTAGGCCATCACTGAGTACAGGAAACTCTCAGTATAGCCCAGGACATGGTGAAAGAAGATCTGGGACCTGCAACCTGCATAGCAGATGGTGTGGCTGTTCCCTGAGAGGTGGAGCAGCATCTTGGAGGATCTCACAGAAAGGAAAACTATGTGAAAATAGACAGCTTGCACAGGAAGAGGTAGATGGCAGTGTGATGCTGGGTGGAGACAAAGCCAGTAGGATGGGCAGGTCCCCACAAGGGTGAAAATGTGGAAGGACCAAAAAAAAAAAAAAAAAAAAAAGTATCATCTCCAGACCCTCTATATGCAGGATGCCCAGCAGGATAAACTGAGTCACCACCCAGAGCTTCTTCAGAGCTGTGAGAAAGTCCAACCTGGAAACCCTCGGGACTCAAGACACCAAAGTCTAAACACCAGAATAAAGTTATCAAGGTTTTTGCTGATGAGTGCACTGGCTGGGTTTTCAACAAGCAGAGATTGTTTTTATAACAATCTCACTTTTCCTCTACTTTCTTTTGTAGAGGAAAAGTGAGATTGTTATAAAAATATCAGGTAATAAGAAGTTCCTGTTTCAGAATCACGGTTTGTTCAACTGACAAAAGGAATGTTTTATAAAGTCAGATGTCTTCTATAGCAAGATTCAAAGTTTAGAGACATTCAGAGCCATCTCAGGTTTAAAAAGTTTTCATCATGGTTGTATTCTGTTTGAGCACATTTATATTTTAAACACCCATGTCTTTATGTAACAAACTCCCACATTTTATCACATGTTTTTTAAGTAGGCAAGAAAAATGCTACTAATCCTTGGAAGACTAGGGTATCTTGAGAAGCCATTTTCTTTTCCTTCACATTTCTTTTTCCTGAAGACTTTGAAAAGGACTACATCTCTAGTGAAAAAAAAAAAAAAAAAAAAACAAATCAACAAACACAGCCAATGAAAAAAAGTGACATCATGCTACCCAGCGTTCTTTAATCACTATTTTCTCCACTCTGGGTGCATGAATTGGCTGGTTCCTGGAATGATTCTGTGAGGACACATGACTGTAAAATGCCACAGAAATGGCCACTGCTTAGATTTAGAGAAAAGTCTCACATGATTTTCTTCATCACCAGACATGCTTTTCTTCTTAATGCTTTGATTAGTAGCATCTTTCTTAGCTACTTATTAAAATGTGGATGGTTTCTCTGTACAACTTCCTCTCTCCCCCCATCCCTTAGTCCTGATTTGTGACATCCTGGCCCTCTCAGGACACTAATCTCAAGACTTCCTCTACAGAGACATGCTTCCTCTACAGAGAATGTTTTCTCTGGTCCTCTGCGAGTACCTCTAAAACCACATGACAGGACCAATCCCATGCTGTAACAAGGGAAAAACCTCTAAGTACTTAAGTAACAAATATTTTTGGCATAAAATTTTTGTAAAATCATTTCAGTAAAGAGAATTATTATTTCTTCTTGCCATAAGTATTAACAATGATTATCCTCATGCTACCTCTCCCAGGTATCTTATACAAAGGGGTCATAATAATTATTATCTTTATGTTATTATTGTCCCATTTCCTGTTCTTGTGGACATCAGTTTCTTATCATGGTTAAATGTCTGTGGTTCAATGTTTGTCCCCAACATCACAGACGACTGTAGGCCCTGAGTCTGGACTGGCCACAGAATCCACAGTTGAAGAGCTGGCTGAGGCTCCTCCACAAGGCAGAGAATCAGAGGAGCCATGGCCACCATGCTCTACTGCCTCCTACTGACCTCTACTGCCTTCACACACAGCTTGAGTTTGCTTTCCACCGGGCTGAATTTTGAGCTACAGAGTCTGAGTCCTGGCAGGGAGAACCACACCGCTGGGCTGACAGCACAGCTCCCAGTCCCTCCGCTGCCCTTAAGGGAACGTCATTCTGTTCCTCTTGCAGTGAGTTTTCTTCTAGAACACCAGAAACATTTGGAGGTGGCTCCAAGTGTCCTTCTACAGGACCTGTCTTCTTTTCCTCTGGTCTGGCTGCCTTTGCTTTCTTTTTGAGGGATCAGTTTTTCATG
Organism: Eulemur rufifrons; assembly: GCF_041146395.1. NCBI lineage: Eukaryota > Metazoa > Chordata > Mammalia > Primates > Lemuridae > Eulemur > Eulemur rufifrons. Next base: position 55,506,549 of record NC_090987.1, read on the forward strand.
CTGGCCACACCCTTTCTCAACCATGTGGTGGGATGAAGAGTTACAGAATGTGTTCATGAATGCCACTCTTTGGTGTCCTTTTTGTATAAGCCGGGCAGCTGCTGGCCTGCCCTGATGAGGGACCAGGCATTCCAGAAACAAGGCCAGAACTGCTGCAGTAAGAAGAGAGCCAGTTCTGTCTTTTTTGAACTGAAAAGTGTGAGCTATTGGAGAGGAGTTTCACTGGGTATAAACACAGAGTGTTCAGAAATCTGAGAAATAGCACCGTCCTAGAGCCTACTCGTGCGCCCGATGGGGAGGTACCTAAGAGGATAAGCTGGGATGGCTACTCCGTGGGCAAAGGATTAATCTTGGGTGTAAAATCTTCTTAGTGTTTTGGTTTGTGGCGCTACTCTTGCCCACCTCAATCCCCATGACCAAAGTCTGATTAAGAAGCATTTGTCCATCTATTTGCAAAGACTTATGTAGTTTGAGATAATCCTCCTCTTCATGAAAGAGAACAGATTTCCAGGGACTTTTATGCTGCTTCTTTAAAGAAATACCCCAGAGAAAGGACAGTTTGCCTCTATAGTCATTTATGTTGTGCTCTGAGCTGTGCTGCTGTCTCCTTGAACTCTTGAAGGCGTGTGTTGCCTGTAGTGGGGAGTTTCCAGTTGTATCCACCTCAAGCAGCTGTTCTTGGAATGATTCTGTGAGGACACAGAAATGGCCAATGGCTTGGACTTATGGAAAATTTTCATACAATTTCCTTCCTTACCAGACAAGCTTGTCTTCTTAATGTTTTGATTAGTGGAATTTTTCTTGCTGGCATCAGTGCTTGTGAATAAACTGTGTTTTAAAACTCTGTCTTATCCCCCTGCATGGAGGAGTTAATGGTGCTTCAGATAGTCCTCATCTTTTTGACACAGAAGAGCATCACAGCTGGATTACACAGCTTTTTCTGATAAAACTCCCTGAGATAGGGAAGCTATGAATCCAGACAGTAGATGCTGGGCTTTCAGCAGCACCAGTTTTGCCTCACATTTTTGCTGCCTCTGCTGCAGCTGTGGACAGGTGGCAGGGTGTGCCAGACAGGGCCTCGGCAGGATCCCGCAGCAGGATACTTGTGCACACTGCAACATTCACTGCCTTGGCTTCACAAGGCTGGACCATCTGAGCATCTTCTTATTCAGGATGGTCCATGAGAAAGTCATTGAGGGATAAAGGGTATTCCACCTTCCACCTCAGGTTGGTCAAGGTCACCACTGAACATTAAAACAGTCTGTACTTCTTCTCCATGGGCCAAGTTTCTTTGCCACATCACTGCATGGGGGCATAAATGTCCTCATTCAGTTCATTATCCAAGCTTTTCATATGAGGAGGAGTGCCTCAGTTGGAAGTGAGAAATATCTGTGAAAAAAAAATCAAACCATGATTAACACTTTTACTTAGTACAAATACAGCTCATACTACCTTAGAAACAAACTATAGTGCTTACTTTATTTCTCTTTTCATATGGAGTATTCAAATTCCTGCTCTTAAGAAAGAAAGTGTCTTTTACAATCTTCCCAAATGTTAGAACAGAATAAAAGAGGAAACACCTGTTGGGGTATACTAGATTTATCTCAGGTCCTGATGAATGGGCTTTCCTTAAGTAAGATTTTCTCTAAACAAGGAACACATCATAAGACTAAAAAATGGTGAAAAGTATGAAAGAAATAATGCCAGCTATACCTAGATTCTGAATAAGACTCTGCCTTCTGACATGGATTGCTGGTTGTTACACATAATTAACTCTATTCTTGGGAAACCTATTTACTAACCCTATGAATTTCTCTTTTACAAAGTTTTTTAATGTCCATGATCTTATTTAATAGTTACAATAACCACAAAGACATTATTTTTATCCACATTTCATAAATGAAGATACTGATGTTCAGTGGCATAGAATAACTGGCCAAAGATAACACAACTAGTATCTGGTGGTGCAGGAAGTCATATTGTGGAAGGCTGCTTGTCTTTCAGTTCAGTGTTTCCCTAAGCCCAAGTGATGCAAGTTGTTTTCAAAACAGCTCATGGCAAATTAGAATTCTGAGAAGTTTCTCAGGGACCAGTAAAAGGAAGGAGAGGAAAAAAAAAAAAAAACAAAAAAACAAAAAAACAGGCCTGTCTCTACTACGTCTGAACTTTTTTTTTTTTTTTTTAATTTCAGCTTATTATGGGGGGTACAAAAGTTCAAATTACATACATTGCCCATGTACTGCCTATCCCCCCGAGTCAGAGCTCCAAGCATGTCCATTCCCCAGACAGTGCACACTGCACTCATCATGTAGGTATGCACCCATCCCCTCCCCCCAACCCCTCCCCAAGTCAGCACCTTGAAGCATGACCATTCCCCAGACGGTGCGCCAGTTTCAACCATAGCACATTCTACTATATATATTAGGGATCATCATAAAGTTTCATTGAAAAACAGGTTGAAACCATCCTATTATAGCAAGCTGCCACCAATAACTTCTTGAAAGCTGTGGCCTCATCATGCACATTTCTTGAGCCTACCAAAATATTTTCATGTACTGACCTATTGGCAGGTCTTCTAAGAAAGGATCAGGAGCCTCGGGACCTACTGACCCGGATCAGAGGCTCCTTCACGTTAGCTGCCAGGGGCTCCAGGAAAACCTCTGTCCCAGCATCTTCAGACATATGTCTACTTTTCACAAAAAAACAATCCCGCTATTGACAATACCTGAGGCATTTCTGCTAGTGCCACATGTCCCTGAAACCTCTCCATAAAGGGAAGTGATTTCTTCTCCAAATACCTTGTGGCAATTTTCTGTCATAAATTGCAAAAGCAGGGTGACCTGTACAAAAATGGACAAAAATGAACTGTTAGTTCTCATATAACATGTTAGTAAATCACATTTCATATGTGCATATGTATAATATCTCCAAACATGTCATTAACCTCTTGTACTATAGGACTGCAATTTTAAAGTAAGTACTATATTATTACAACTTCCACATTTTTAGATGAAGACACTTTGGGTCTGTGTCACTGAATTTAACCAAGATTATGCATATGAGAAGTGGGGATGGCACTGAGAATTGAACCTTGGCTTGCCTAACTCCAACATCTTTTTTGTTTGTTCGTTTTACCTCATTTAAATTTTAGAATCTTATCAGCTGCTGTCTTCTCACTCTGGGGCTGAAGCCAGTCATAGTGTTCATCCCCCTTAAAGTGAAAAGAGAAGTAAATCAATTGTTACTGCTTCTCTGCATGACAGATCACTTTGCTATAGTCTACCAGGATAGAATAAAACACCGCATAATTAGAAAATTCAAATTTATAAGGAGATGTACTTAAGTTATTTAAAAAATTATCTTTCGGGATTAATACCTCAAATTTCATTTTCAAAATGGTGATTCAGACCCCCAGGGCATACAAAGACAAAGTTCATTATCTTTTTTGTAAATTCATTTTCTAGTTCTGGGCTGCAGGAAGTTTGAGGCCAAAGAACCCTTGGAGCGATACATACCGCTAACTTAAATGCATCCATCTGAGTGTATGGGGAATGTTCCTCAATGTTGTGTAACAATACAAATAGGTATTCTAGAAGAACAACATTGGCACTTGGAAGCTGATCTAATAGCCTAAAGACAAAAAAGTGCCTCTTTAAGCAAGACATTTTATCTAAACACCTGTAAAGACAGGCAAACCCAACTTTGCACGAGGAGGAGGGCAAAGTCAAGAACCAGCTCAGACAGAGAAGCTTCAGGTAATGTGTATGCAGCAAAGTGAGGGCTGCCTGTAGAGAAGGAGAAAAGAAGCCCTGGGGATTTATTTTTTTGTATATTTTCACACTGTCTTCACAACCCAATGAAAATGTATTTAGAGGCCAGAAAAAGTCTCATTAAAAAAATAAAAACCTGTCCGAAATATTTTCCTGAAACTAGTACAATAAACTAAGGCAAATCCTGTAACATTTCAAAATAATCTCAACCAAAACCACAAAACCTTTCTGATAAAATTATGCAGCAATTATATTTATAGTGCTTTTTCATTTCCACGTAGCAACTCAGGAATGTTGTCTCTTGGTGAGAACCCAAACCTCAGCTATAAAGACTTCCAGGTCCACTGTGAGAGTTTCTGCTCTGCTCCAGCATCTTCTAAGGTTGATTTTGTCCCAAATCTTGCCTCGTTGGTCTCACACATATAAGTCAACCTTATAGTATTATATTTTCTACTGTTCTCATTTGGTAATTGCTAAGGGATTTTTAAATGGTTATTCACCAAAAATTATTGCTACTATCCAGAAAACATATATAAGCTGATATTCACGATTGCTGCTTTTTTTCTATAAGAATCTGCAACCTGGGGAAAACAAGGTAGTCTGACTCCTGTTGCACAAATAGCAGAAAAGCCTTTCTTCAGTATAATAGACAGACAGTGAATATAGTTTTTGTCAGGATAACTTATGAAGGACTTTGAAATAGACAAAAAGTTAACTGGGCATGTTCAATGGAAAATAAGGCATCTAGCAAATGCTTCTGTGATTCTATAGGGTCCCTAAGTCTTTTCCCAACAAGGGCTATTTTACAAACTGTGTAAGTTGTAGGTAACGGATAGCAGTGTACACGATACTTGGGTAAAGACTTGAAAATTTTGTGGAGACACAACACATTTATATGCACCCTTGTCTAGTACAAAAGATCAGTTTTGCATCTTTTAGTAACTTTATTTCAGTATTTCTGGTTCAACTTTGTTGAACACATGAATCGTGGTAATTTGAAATATACAGATTGGAGCAGTGATGGTGGAGTGGTGGTGAACGTTTGGATTCGTGCTCCTGGAGAGGAGAGCATGGATCTCGACCTACCACAATGCTAGAGGACCACTCCCCCACAAGAACAGCGGTGTGAATCCACGGAGAATCAACCTGGGACACACAGAGCAAGAAAAGTCTGAGGTGAATGGGAAATAGGATTGCAAAATTCTGGAGAGTGTGGGATGGACAATAGACAGCGGAGTGCGGGATGGCTGCACCTGCCTCACCATCAAGTGGGGCGGAGTCAGCCTCCTAGGAAAGCGGCTTATTCTCCCCACTGACCTCCACACCCACTTAATTAGAGACCTGCCTGAAGCCAGTGCAGAATCACCGTGGGAGACGTGGGGCTCTGCAGACAGGAGACATTTTCAGGAAAATAGCTTAGATGCTGGGGGATCTCAGCCGAGACCACTCTGGGCAAGGAGGGATGGAGCTGCGCTAAGGCGTAAAGAAACAAAGGGTCACTGAACCACAGATCTTTTTGTATTTCTTTGCTTTTTTTTGGTGATTCCCTAGCCGGGAAGCCACGGTGGGCGTCCATGCTCACCAGACCCCCAACTCTGGTGACTGCTGTACCCGGAGCGTTAACCCCCCCAGTGCCGGCGTTCGCGGGTGCACGGTCGCCATCTTGAAGTCCCCAGCGTAGCTGCTGCGGAGCCATAGGGCGCCGAGCAGCTCCCTGGGCAGCTCGCTCCACTAGTCCATGGACCCAGCCAAGAGCGCGGGCTTTGCATAATCTCTGTAGACAGGAGACAATATCGGGAGACAGCTTGGACCCTGGGGGATCTCAGCCAAGACTGCGCTGGGCAAGGAGAGATGGAGCTGCGCTAAGGCGAAAAGCAGCATAGGAGCACCGAACCACAGATTTTATTGTTTTGTTTTTGTTTTGTTGTTTTCTTTTTTTTCCCCCTTTGCTTTGCTTTGCTTTGGTGTTTTTTTTTTCTTTCTTTTTTTTTTTTTTTTTTTGGTGCCTTCTAACTGGGGAGCCAAGGTGGGCTTCAGAGCTCGCTAGGCCACTGGCCCCGGTGCCTGCCGGACCCTGAGCAGTCACCCCCAGCATTGGCAATCTGGGGACGCGCAGTTGCCATCTTGGGGCCCACAGCCTAGTCGCTGTGGAGCCATAGGGTGCCGAGAAGCTCCCTGGGCTGCTCCCTCCTCTGGACCATGGACCCTCTATAAGGGCCCCACCCTCATGTAAACACTGAGTACTTCTCCAGACGTGAGAGTGTGGGGCCTGGTCCCTGGGTACATTGGTCCAGGGCGGACTTTTGCCCATGGGAGCTGCAGCAGCTGGGGCGCTGAGTGAGCGAGGGCACTGCCCACTCCCTGTAGCCAGTGTCTTTCCTGTGGAAAGAGACAGAAACCACACCTATAGAGGAAGAACCAAAGGGAAAAAAAAAAGAAACAACAAACAAAAACAGAATTTCTGCCTGCAAATAGTGTGGATCCTGCCTGCTTACTGAAAGACCACAACACAGTGACTTAACTCGCCAAAGCGGTCTTGGGTCACTCCAGTCCTCTAGGGTTGGACCCACCAGAAGCAGCCCCCTAACTGAGGTGGAAAAAACTCTAAACAATACACAGGAGTCTCCACCTCTTGACAAAGGAAGCAACATATCTAGATTGCTTCACAGCCTAAGAACAGAGTACAAAGTGTGCTGTTAACCAGACTAAAACTGTAAGAAAAGATTTAACGATAGATCTAGATGGGAAGGGCCCAGCAAAAACAAAAAAACAAAACAAAACAAACAAACAAAAAAAAACGGTGAGCACAAAGAATCAAAAGGAAATCTCACCCCGAAAGAGAAATACCAGCTCTCAACCAATTGACACAAACCAGACTCAAAATACCAACATGTTACAGGAAGAATTTCAATTATGGATTATAAACAAGCTGAATAATATACAAGAAATAATGGATAACCAACACAAAGAAACCACACACACAAAAAATACAGGATTTGGAAGAAAAATTCACTAAAGAAATTGAAATATTGAAGAAAAACCAAACTGAACTTCTAGAAATGAAGAATTTATTCAGAGAGCTACAAAACACTGTGGAAAGTCTCAAGAGCAGGGTAGATCAAATAGAGGAAAGAATCTCAGAGGTTGAGGATAACTCTTTCCAATTAAATAAGTCAGTCACAGAGATAGAACAAAGAAATAAGAGAAATGATCAGAGTCTTCAAGAAATGTGGGATTATGTGAAGAAACCTAACGTGAGAGTTATTGGCATTCCTGAGGGTGAAGAAGATAATAAGCAAGGGCTGCATAAGCTATTTGAAGACATAATTGAGGAAAATTTTCCAGGCCTTGCTAAAACTCTAGATATACAGGTTCAAGAAGCTCAAAGGACCCCTGGGAGATTCATAGCAAATAGGAAAACACCACACCACGTAGTCATCAGAATGATCAAAATATCCACTAAAGAGGCCCTTCTTTGAGCTGTAAGGAGAAAGAAACAAGTAACATACAAAGGAAAGCCCATTAGAATTACGCCAGATTTCTCAACTGAAACCTTACAAGCAAGAAGAAGTTGGGGCCCCATTCTCACGCTTCTGAAACAGAATAATGCCCAGCCTAGAATCTTGTACCCAGCTAAGCTAAGTTTTCTATATGAAGGAGAAATTAAGACATTTTAAGATGAACAAGGACTGAGGGAATTCACCAAGACAAGACCAGCCTCCAAGAAGAACTAAAAAGAGAGTTGCACACGGACCAGCACAAGAAAGACCCACGAATGTAAAACTACTCAGGAGCTAAAGATCAAATTCCAGCTACCACAATGACTCAAGAGAGAAAACATGGCAGTGAAGTTCTACCCAACAAGCTGAACAGAAATCTGTCCCTCTTATCAGTTCTCTCAATAAATGTGAATGGGTTGAATTCCCCACTCAAGAGACATAGACTGACCCAATGGATAAAAAAACACAAACCAAGTATCTGCTGTCTTCAGGAAACTCACCTAACCTGCAAAGATGCATTTAGACTGAAAATAAAAGGATGGAAATCGATATTTCAAGCAAACAGTAGCCAAAAGAAAGCTGGTGTGGCAGTCTTAATTTCCAATAACTTAGTTTTTAAACCAACAAAAGTAATAAAAGACAAAGATGGTTACTATATAATGGTGAAAGGCACAATTCAACAAGAAGACATGACTATACTTAATATATATGCACCCAAATTAGGTGCACCCAGATTCATAAAGCAAACCCTACTTGATCTGAACCAAATGATAGATAACAATACTGTAATAGCTGGAGACTTTAGCACCCCACTGACAGTATAGGACAGATCCTCCAAACAGAAAATAAACAAAGAAGTAATGGACTTAAATAGAATGCTAGAACAAATGGGCCTGAGTGACATCTACAGGACATTCTACCCAAAGTCCACAGAATATACATTCTTCTCATCAGCTCATGGGACGTTCTCTAAGATTGACCATATCCTAGGCCATAAAGCATGTCTTAAAAAATTTAAAAAAATAGAAATTATACCATGCATCTTCTAAGATCACAGCAGAATAAAAGTAATAATGAATCCAAAGGGAAACCCTCATTCCTACTCAAAGTCATGGAAGATAAACAACTTTCTCCTGAAGAATTATTCTATAAAGGAAGAAATCAAGATGGAAATCAAAAGTTTCTTTGAATTAAACAACAATGGAGACACAACTTATCAAAATCTATGGGACACAGCTAAAGCAGTCCTGAGCGGAAATTTCATATCCATATATGCCTATATCAAAAAGACAGAAAACTTGCAAATAGACAACCTAATGAATAGACTCAAAGAGCTGGAGAAAGAAGAACAGACCAACACCAAACCCAGCTGAAGGCAAGAAATTACTAAGATCAAATCAGAATTAAATGAAAAGGACAACAAAGAAACCATAAGGGAAATTAATAAAACAAAAAGTTGGTTCTTTGAAAAGATAAACAAAATAGACACATCTCTGGCTAGACTAACCAAGAGCAGAAAAGAAAAATCTCTAATAACCTCCATTAGGAACATGAAAGGAGAAATCACAACCGATGCCACAGAGATACACATCATCTATGAATTCTACAAGAATCTTTATGCACAAAAACTGGAGAATGTGGAGGAAATGGACAAATTTTTAGAAACACGTAGCCTTCCCAGGCTCAATCAGGAAGAAATAGAGTTCCTGAATAGACCAATATCAAGAACTGAAATCGAAACAGCAATAAAAAAATCTTCCCAAAAAGGAAATCCCTGGTCCAGATGGGTTCACACCCGAATTTTACCACACCTTCAAAGAAGAACTGGTGCCCATCCTACATAAACTATTCTCCAATATCGAGAAGGATGGAATTCTCCCCAACACGTTTTACCAAGCCAACATAACATTGATACCAAAACCAGGAAAGGATGCAACAAAAAAAGAGAACTACAGACCAATTTATCTTATGAATATAGATGCAAAAATTCTCAATAAAATCCTAGCAAATCGAATGCAAGTGATAATCAAAAAAATAATCCATCACGACCAAGTGGGCTTCATCCCAGAGATGCAGGGGTGGTTCAACATACATAAATCTATAAATGTAATTCACCACATAAATAGAAACAAAAATAGGCCGGGCGCGATGGCTCACGCCAGTAATCCTAGCACTCTGGGAGGTCGAGGCAGGTGGATCGCTCAAGGTCAGGAGTTCGAGACCAGCCTGAGCAAGAGTGAGACCCCGTCTCTACTAAAAATAGAAAGAAATTATATGGACAACTAAAATATATATAGAAAAAATTAGCCGGGCATGGTGGTGTGTGCCTGTAGTCCCAGCTACTCGGGAGGCTGAGGCAGTAGGATCGCTTAAGCCCAGGAATTTGAGGTTGCTGTGAGCTAGGCTGACGCCATCGCACTCACTCTAGCCCAGGCAACAAAGTGAGACTCTGTCTCAAAAAAATAAAATAAAGTAAAATAAATAAATACCATATGATTCTCTCATTAGATGCAGAAAAAGCATTTGACAAAATTCAGCACCCTTTTATGATAAGAATGCTTAATAAAATAGGCATAGATGGAACCTACCTAAAAATGATACAAGCCATATATGACAAACCCACAGCCAACATCTTACTGAGTGGAGAAAAATTTAAAGCATTCCCACTTAGAACTGGAACCAGACAGGGCTGCCCACTGTCCCCATTACTTTTCAACATAGTATTGGAAGTCCTTGGAAGAGCTATCAGGCAAGAGAGCAGAATCAAAGGAGTCCAAATAGGGAAAGAAGAGATCAAACTCTCACTCTTTGCTGATGATATGATGTTATATCTGGAAAACCCCAAGGATTCAACCAAGAGACTCCTGGAATTGATTAACAAATACAGCAAAGTCTCAGGTTACAAAATCAATATACACAAATCAGAGACATTCGTATATGCCAATAACAGTCAATCGGAGAACCAAATTAAAGACTCAATACCCTTCAAAATAGCAACAAAGAAAATAAAATATCTAGGAATATATTTAACTAAAGAGGTAAAGGACCTCTATAGGGAAAACTATGAAACACTGAGGAAGGAAATAGCAGAACTTGTAAATAGGTGGAAAACCATACCATGCTGATGGATCGGAAGAATCAACATTGTTAAAATGTCTATACTACCCAAAGTGATCTACAGATTCAATGCAATCTCTATTAAATTACCAACATCATTTTTCACAGATGTAGAGAAAATAATTCTACACTTTGTATGGAATCAGAGAAGACCCCATATAGCAAAAGCAATTTTAAGCAATAAAAACAAAATAGGAGGCATTAATTTGCCAGACTTCAAACTATATTACAAGGCTGTGGTTCTTAAAACTGCTTGGTATTGGCACAAGTGCAGGGACACAGACCAGTGGAACACAACAGAAAATCCAAATATAAAACCATCCTTATATAGACACCTAATATTTGACAAAGCAGGCAAAAACATACTCTGGGGACAAGAATCCGTATTCAATAAATGGTGCTGGGAAAATTGGATAGCCACATGTAGAAGACTGAAACAGAACCCACAACTTTCACCTCTCACAAAAATGAAATCACGGTGGATAACAGACTTAAACCTTAGGTGTGAAACGATTAGAATTCTAGAAGAAAATGTAGGAAAGACTCTTACAGACATTGGCCTAGGCAAAGAATTTATGATTTATGAAGAAGACCCCTAAGGCAATCACAGCAACAACAAAAATAAATGAATGGGACCTGATTAAATTAAAAAGCTTCTGCACAGCCAAAGAAACAGTCACGAGAATAAACAGACCACCTACAGAATGGGAAAAATTTTTGCATACTACACATCAGATAAAGGACTGATAACAAGAATCTATATAGAACTCAGGAAAATCAGCAAGAAAAAAACCACAACCCTATCAAAAAGTGGGCAAAGGACATGAATAGAAATTTCTCAAAAGAGGATATAAGAATGGCTAACAAACATATGAAAAAGTGCTCAACATCCCTAATCATCAGAGAAATGCAAATCAAAACCACAAGACATCTTGGGTTTAAGGAGGCAGAGGAGAACCTTGTCACTATTTTGGTGAAAGGTGCTACAAAAACTGGCAATAATTCTCAACATAGTGGTTATTTCAAAAGCTCTGTGGCATACTTCTTGGAACTAGCCAGTTACCTGGGCGCACACATAGAGGAGTCTAGAGAACCATGGTGGATTTCCAGCTGATGATTCAAATGATTCTTAAAGGACCGGGCTGAAAAGTGCAGATCTTGTTTCAGTCTGAGACTGAAATGGGATCTTCACTTTTCACCTGCCACACACATGCCCACTTCTCCTTTCTGGGAATAATAAAAACAAACCACCAGACTGACCGAGGGCCTGAACCCCACCCCCAACCCCCCACACAAAAACGTCCCCTCCAGCAACTCATTCTTATAGTAACTGGCGAAAGGTATTCTGCGTTTTAAAATAATGGAGAAAGGATGGCGGAATGATACTTAAAAGAGTGGCTTCTTGCCAATCTCCAGTACCAAGCATCGGCAACACCAAGTGTGATAGGCCTCAGCATTGTTTTCTCCGCAGCATCCTTCTTGGGTTTAAGGAGGCAGAGACCAACCTTATCACAATTATGGTGAAAGGTGCAGCAAAAACTGGGAAATAATTCTCAACATAGTGGTTATTTCAAAAACTCTGCGGCATACTTCTTGGAATTAGCCAGTTGCCTGGGCCCATGCATAGAGGAGTCTAGAGAACTATGGTGGATTCCCAGCTGATAAATGAAATGATTCTTAAAGGAACGGGCTGAAAAGTGCGGATACTGTTACAGTCTCAGACTGAAACAGGATCCACACATTGCACAGGCCACACACATGCCCACTTCTCCTCTCTGGGAATAATAAAAAGAAACCACCGGACTGACAGAGAGCCTGCCCAACCCCCCCACCCCCGCCGCTTCACACAAAAAAGTCCCCTCCAGTGACTCATTCTTACGCTCACTGGCGAATAGTGCTATGCCTTTTAAAATAATGGAGAAAGGATGATAGAATGATACTTAAAAGAATGGCGTCTTGCCAGGCTTCTGTACCAAGTGTCCGCAACACCCAGTGAGCTAGGACTCAGCATAGTTTTGTCCACGGCAGCCATCTTGGGTTTAAGGAGGCAGAGACGAACCTCATCACAATTATGGTGAAAGGTGCTGCAAAAACTGGCAAATAATTCTCAACGTAGTGGTTATTTCAAAAGTTCTGCAGCATACTTCTTGGAAATAGCCAGTTACCTGGGCCCACGGATAGAGGAGTCTAGAGAACTATGGTGGATTCCCAGCTTATGGGTCAAATGATTCTTAGAGGAACGGGCTGAAAATTGCAGATCCTGTTTCAGTCTAAGGTCAAACCACATCCACACTTTTCACCTGCCACCCACATGCCCAAATCTCCTCTCTAGGGATAATGAAAACAAATCACCTGACTGACAGGGGACCAGGCCCCCGGCCACCGCCACCCCAAACAAAAACGTCCCCTCTGGCTACTCATTCTTATGCTAACTGGCGAAAGGTGCTCTGCTTTTTAAAATAATGGAGAAACGATGGTGGAATGATACTTAAAAGAATGGCTTCTTGCCAGGCTTCTGTACCAAGTGTCCGCAACACCCAGTGAGCTAGGACTCAGCATAGTTTTGTCCATGGCAGCCATCTTGGGTTTAAGGAGGCAGAGATGAACCTCATCACAATTATGGTGAAGGGTGCTGCCAAAACTGGCAAATAATTCTCAACGTAGTGGTTATTTTAAAAGCTCTGTGGAATACTTCTTGGAACTAGCCAGTTACCTGGGCCAACGTGTAGAGGGGTCTAGAGAACGATGGTGGATTCCCAGCTGATGAATCAAATGATTCTTAAAGGATTGTGACTAAAAGTGCTGATCCTGTTTCAGTCTTAGACTGAAACAGGATCTGGACTTTTCAGCCCGTTCCTTTCAGAATCCTTTGATTCATCAGCTGGGAATCCACAATGGTTCTCTAGACCCCTCTATGCGTGGGCCCAGGTAACTGGCTAGTTCCAAGGACTATGCCGCAGAGCTTTTAAAACAACACCTAGGTTGACAATTATTTGCCAGTTTTGGCAGCATGTTTCACCATAAGTGTAATAAGGTTTGTATGTGCCTCCTTAAACCCAAGATGGCTGCCACGGACAAAATTATGCAGAGCCCTAGTTCACTTGGTGCTGCCGATACTTGTGACTGGAGCCTGGCAAGAAGCCATTCTTTTAAGTATCATTCCAACATCCTTTCTCCATTATTTTAAAAGGTAGAGCACCTTTCGGCAGTTAGCATATGAATGACTTGCTAGAAGTGACGTTTTTCTGTAGGGTCAAGGGTGCTGGGGGTGCAAGCCTTCTGTCAGTTTGGTGGTATGTTTTTATTATCCCCAGAGAGGAGAAGTCGGCATGCGTGTGGCAGGTGAAAAGTGCGGATCCTGTTTCAGTCTTAGACACTTTTTAGCCCATTCTTTTAAGAATCATTTGATTCATCAGCTTAGAGTCCACCGTGGTTCTCTAGAACCTCTATGCATGAGGTAAGGTAACTGGCTGGTTCCAAGAATTATGTTGCAGAGCTTTTGAAATAATCACTACATTGAGAATTATTTGCCAGTTTTTGCAGCACCTTTCACCATAATTGTGATAAGGTTCGTTTCTCCCTCCTTAAACCCAAGTTGGCTGCCACGGAAAAAACTATGCTGAGGCCTAGCTCACTTGGTGTTGCCGACACTTAGTACTGGAACCTGGCAAGAAGCCAGTATTTTAAGTATCTTATCACCATACTTTCTCCATCATTTTAAAAGGCAGAGCACCTTTTGCCAGTTAGCATAAGAATGAGTCACTGGAAGGGACGTTTTTGTGAGGGGTCAGGGGGCATGGGGGAGCAGGCCCTCTGTCATTCCAGTGGTTTGATTTTATATCCCCAGAGAGGAGAAGTGGGCATGTGTGCGGCAGGTGAAAATTGTGGAACCTCTTTCAGTCTTAGACTGAAAGAGGATCAGCAATTTTAACCCCATTCCTTTAAGAAACCTTTGATTTATCAGTTGGGTTCTCTAGGCCCCTCTATGCGTGAACACAAGTAACTGGCTAGTTCCAAGTATTATGCCACAGAGCTTTTGAAATAATCACTACGTTGAGAATTATTTGCCAGTTTTTGCAGCACCTTTCACCATAATTGTGATAAGGTTCATCTCTGCCTCCTTGAAAGCAAGATGGCTGCTGTGGACAAAAATATGCCGAGGCCTAGCTTAATTGGTGTTGCTGACACTTGGTACTTGAGCCTGGCAAGAATACATTCTTTTAAGTATCATTCCTCAACCTTTCTCCATTATTTCAAAAGGCAGAGCACCTTTCGCCAGTTAGCTTAAAAATGTGTCGCTGGGGGGTACATTTTTGTGTGTCGTGGTGGGAGGGCTGGAGAAGGCCCTCTGTCAATCTGGTTGTTTGTTTTTATTATACTCAGAGAGGATAACTGGGTATGTGTTTGGCAGGTGAAAAGTGCAGATCCTTTTTCAGTCTTAGACTGAAAAAGGATCTGCACTTTTCATCCTGTTCCTTTAAAAATCCTTTGAATCAAAAGCTTGAAATCCACCATGGTTCTCTAGACCCCTCTATGTGTGGGCCCAGGTAACTGGCTGGTTCCAAGATGTATGCCGCAGAGCTTTTGAAATAACCACTACGTTGAGAACTATTTGGCAGTTTTTGCAGCAGCTTTCACCATAATTGTGATAAGCTTTGTCTGTGCCCCCTTAAACCCAAGATGGCTGCCATGGAAAAAAACTATGCTGAGGCCTGCCTGACTTGCTGTTGCCGATACTTGTTACTGGAGTCTGGCAAGAAGTCATACTTTTAAGTATCATTCCACCATCCATTCTCCATTATTTTAAAAGGCAGAGCACCTTTCACCAGTTAGCATAAAGATGAGTCACTGGACATGACGTTTTTGTCTGGGGTCAGGTGGGGTGTAAGGGGCAGGCCCTCTGTCACTCTGGTGGTTTATTTTTATTATCCCCAGAGAGGAAAAATGGGCACGTTTGTGGCAGGTGAAAAGTGCGGATCCTGTTTCAGTTTTAGAGTGAAACAGGATCCACAATTTTTAGTCTGTTCCTTTAAGAATCCTGTGATTCATCAGCTGGGAATCCAGTATGTTTCTCTAGACCCCTCTATGCACAGGCCTCTTTAACTGGCTAGTTCCAAGAAGTATGCCGCAGAGCTTTTGAAATAACCACTACGTTTAGAATTAATTATTTGCCAGTTTTTGCAGCACCTTTCACCATAATTGTGATGAGGTTCATCTCTTCATCCTTAAACCCAAGATGGCTGCCACGGACATAAATATGCTGAGGCCTACCTGACTTGCTGTTGCCGATACTTGTTACTGGAGTCTGGCAAGAAGTCATACTTTTAAGTATCATTCCACCATCCTGTCTCTATCATTTAAAATGGCAGAGCACCTTTCGCCAGTTAGCATATGAATGACTCGCTGGGGGGGACATTTTTGTGTGGGCTGGGGGGGGGGGTTGGGGGGGCAGGCCCTCTGTCAGTCCAGTGGTTTGTTTTTATTATCCCAGGAGAGGACAAGTCGGCATGTCTGTGGCAGGTGAGAAGTGAGGATCCTGTTTCAGTCTTAGACTGAAACAGTATCCGCACTTTCAGCCCGTTCCTTTAAGAATCCTTTGTTTCATCAGCTGGAATCCACTATGGATCTCTAGACCCCTCTATGCGCGGGACCAGGTAACTGGCTAGTTTCAGGAAGTATGCCACAGAGCTATTGAAATAACCACTACATTGAGAATTATTTGCCAGTTTTTGCAGCACCTTTCACCATAATTGTGATAAGGTTCATCTGTGCCTCCTTAAACGCAAGATGGCTGCCATGGACAAAACTATGCGGAGGCCTAGCTCAATTGGTGTTGCCGATACTTGCTACTGGAGCCTGGCAAGAAGCCATTTTTTAAGTATCTTTACACCATCCCTTCTCCATTATTTTAAAAGGCAGAGCACTTTTCGTCATTTAGCATAAGGATGAGTCGCTGGAGGGGACATTTTTGTGTGGGGTCTCCGGCTTATGCGGGCAGCAGCCCCCTTTCAATATGGTGGTTTGTTTTTATTATCCCCAGGGAGGAGAAGTGGGCATGTGTGTGGCAGGTGAAAAATGTGGGTACTGTTTCAGTCTTAGACTGAAACAGGATCTGCACTTTTCAGCCTGTGCCTTTTAGAATCCTTTGATTCATCAGCTGGGAATCCACCATGGTTCTCTAGACCCCTCTATGTGTGGACCCAGGTAACTGGGTAACTCCAAGAAATATGCCACAGAGCTTTTCAAATAAACACTACGTTGAGAATTATTTGCCAGTTTTTGCAGCACCTTTCACCATAATTGTGATAAGGTTTGTGTCTGCCACCTTCAACCCAAGACTGCCACGGAAAAAACTATGATGAGGCCTAGCTCACTTGCTGTTTCCAATACTTGGTACTGGAGCCTGGAAAGAAGCCAGTCTTTTAAGTGTCATTCCATCATCATTTCTCCATCATTTTAAAAGGGAGAGCACCTTTCGCCAGTTAGCATAAGAATGAGTCACTGTAAGGGACGTTTTTGTGTGTGGTCAGGGGTGGTTGTGGGGGCATGCCCTCCGTCAGTCCAGTGGTTTGTTTTTATTATCCCCAGAGAGGACAAGTGGACATGTGTGTGGCAGGGGAAATGTGCCGATCATTTTTCAGTCTTAGACTGAAACAGGATCCGCACATTTCAGCCTGCTCCTTTCAGAATCCTTTGATTCATCAGCTGGGAATCCACCATGGTTCTCTAGACACATCTATGCGTGGGCCCAGGTAACTGGCTAGTTCCAATAAGTATGCCGCAGAGCTTTTGAATTAACCAGTACGTTGAGAATTATTTGCCAGTTTTTGCAGCACCTTTCACCATAATTGTGATAAGGTTCGTCTTTGCCTCCTTAAACCCAAGATGGCTGCCACGGACAAAACTATGCTGAGGCCTATCTGAATTGGTGTTGCCAATAGTTGGTACTGTAGCCTGGCAAGAAGCCAGTTTTAAAGCATCATTCCAAAATCCTTTCTCTATGATTTTAAAAGGCAGAGAACCTTTCGACAGTTAGCATAAGGATGGGTGGCTGGAGGGGACATTTTTGTTTGGGTTGTCGGGGGTTCTGGGGGCAGGCACTCTGTCAGTCTGGTGGTTTGTTTTTATTATCCCCAGAGAGGAGAAGTGGGAATGTGTGTGGCAGGTGAACAGTGCTGATCCTCTTTCAGTCTTAGGCTGAAATAGGATCTGCACTTTTCAGCCTGTTCCTATAAGAATCCTGTGATTCATCAGCTGGGAATCCACCATGGTTCTCTAGACGCCTCAATGCGTGGGCCCCTTTAACTGGCTAGTTTCAAGAAGTATGCCACAGAGATTTTGAAATAAGCCCTACGTTGAGAATTATTTGCAAGTTTTTGTAGGAATTTCACCACAATTTTGATAAGATTCATCTGTGCCTCCTTAAACCCAAGGTGGCTGCTGTGGACAAAACTATGCTGAAGCTTAGCTCACTTGGTGTTTCGGATTCTTGGAACTGGAACCTGGCAAGAAGCCATTCTTTTAAGTATGATTCCACCATCCTTTCTCCATTATTTTAAATGTCAGAGCACCCTTTGCCAGTTAGCATAAGAATGAATCGCTTTAGGGGACTTTTTTTGTGTGGTCAGGGGTGGTTGTGGGGGCAGGCCCTCCATCAGTCCAGTGGTTTGTTTTTATTATCCCCAGGGAGGACAAGTGGGCATGTGTGTGGCAGGTGAAAAGTTCAGATCCTTTTTCAGTCTTAGACTGAAACAGGATCCGCAAATTTCAGGCTGCTCCTTTAAGAATCCTTTGATTCATAAGCTCGGAAACCACCGTGGTTCTCTAGACAACTCTATGCGTGGGCCCAGGTAACTGGCTAGTTCCAATAAGTATGCCACAGAGGTTTTGAAATAACCACTAGGTTGAGAACTGTATGCTAGTTTTTGCAGCACCTTTCACTGTAATTGTGATAAGGTTCGTCTCTGCCTTCTTAAAGCCAAGATGGCTGTGGTGGAAAAAACTATGCTGAGGCCTAGCTCAATTTGTGTTGCCGATACTTGGTACTAGAGAGTTGGAAGAAGCCATTCTTTTAAGTATCATTCCACCATTCTATCTCCATTATTTTAAAAGGCAGTGCTCCTTTCACCAGTTAGCGTAAGGATGAGTTGCTGGAGGGGATGTTTTTGTGTGGGGTGGAGGGGGAGTGGGGCAGGGCCTCTGTCAGTCCAGTGGTTTGTTTTTATTATCCCCAGAGAGGAGAAGTGGGCATGTGTGTGGCAGATGAAAAGTGCGGATCCTGTTTCAGGCTTAGACTGAAACAGAATCCGCAATTTTCAGTCCGTTCCTTTAGGAATCCTTTGATTCAACAGCTGGGAACCCACCATAGTTCTCTAGACCCCTCTATGCATGGGCCCACGTAACTGGCTAATTCCAAGAAGTATGCTGCAGAGTTTTGAAATAACCACTACGTTGAGAATTTTTTGCTGGTTTTTGCTGCACCTTTCAGCACAATTGTGATAAGGTTAGTCTCTGCCTCCACAAACCCAAGAAGGCTGCCTCGGACAAAACGATGCTGAGGCCTTGGTCAATTTCTGTTGCTGATACTAGATACTGGAGCCTGGCAAGGAGCCATTCTTTTTAGTGTCATTCCACCATCCTTTCTCCATTATTTTAAAATGCAGAGCACCTTTCACCAGTTAGCATAAGGATGAGTCGCTGGAGGAGATGTTTTCGTGTGGGGTGGTGGGGGTGCAGGGCAGGCCCTCTGTCAGTCTGGTGGTTTGTTTTTACTATCCCCAGAGAGGAAAAGTGGGCATGTGTGTGGCAGGTGAAAAGTGCGGATCCCGTTTCAGTCTAAGACTGAAACGGGATCCGCACTTTTCTGCCCGTTCCTTTAAGAATGCTTTGATTCATCAGCAGGGACTCCACCATGGATTTCTAGACCCCTCTATGTGTGGGCCCAGGTAACTGGCTAGTTCCAAGAAGTATGCAGCAGAGCTGTTGAAATAACCACTACGTTAAGAATTATTTGCCGGTTTTTGCAAAACCTTTCACCATAATTGTGTTATGGTTCGTCAGTGCCTCCTTAAACCCAAGATGGCTGCTGTGGACAAAACTATGCTGAGGCCCAGCTCACTTGGTGTTGTCGATACTTGGTACTGGAGCCTGGCAAGAAACCAGTCTTTTAAGCATCATTCAACCATCCTTTCACTATTATTTTAAAAGGCAGAGCACCTTTCGCAAGTTATAATAAGAATGAGTCGCTGGAGGGGAAGATTTTTTGTGGGGTTGGGTGGCCTTGGGGGGGCAGGCCCTCTTTCAGTCTGGTGGTTTGTGTTTATTATCCCCTGAGAGGAGAAGTGGGCATGTGGGTGGCAGGTGAAAAGTGCTGATCCTCTTTCAGTCTTAGACTGAAACAAGATCCACCATTTTCAGCCCGTTCCTTTAAGAATCCTTTGATTCATCAGCTGGGAATCCACCATGGTTCTCGACCCCCTCTATGCATGGGCCCAGGTAACTGGCTAGTTCCAAGAACTATGCCGCATAGCTCTTGAAATAACCACTACGTTGAGAATTATTTGCCAGTTTTTGCAGCACCTTTCACCATAATTGTGATAAGGTTTGTCTTTGCGGCCTTAAACCCAAGATGGCATCCCTGAGCAAAACTATGCTGAGGCCTAGCTCCATTTGTGTTGCCGATACTTGGGACTGGAGCCTGGCAAGAATCCATTCTTTTAAATGTCATTCCACCATTCTTTATCCATTATTTTAAAAGGCAGAGCACCTTTCACCAGTTAGCATAAGGATGAGTCGCTGGAGAGGACGTTTTTGTGTGGGGTCCCGGGGGGGGGGGGGCAACAGGACACAGGCCCTCTGTCAATCCGATGGTTTGTTTTTATCATCCCCAGAGAGGAGAAGTGGGAATGTGTGTGGCAGGGGAAAAGTGCGTGTCCTGTTTCAGTCTCAGAATGAAACAGGATTCGCACTTGTCAGCCCGCTCCTTTAAGAATCGTTTGATTCGTCAGCTGGGAATCCACCATGGTTCTCTAGACACCTCTCTGTGTGGGCCCATATAACTGCCTTGCTTGAAGAAGTATGCCGCAGAGCTTTTGAAATAACCACTAGGTTGAGAATTATTTGCCAGTATTTGCAGCACTTTCACCCTAATTGTGATAAGGTATGTCTGTGCCTCCTTAAACCCAAGATGGCTGCCGAGGAGAAAACTACGCTGAGGCCCAGCTTAATTGGCGTTGCCGTTACTTGATACTGGAGTCTGGTTGAAGCCATTCTTTTAAGTATAATTCACCGTCCTTTCTCCATTATTTTAAAAGGCAGAGCACCTTTCGAGAGTTAGCATAAGGATTAGTCGCTGGAGGGCACATTTTTATCTGGGGTGGTGGGGGGCGCAGCAGGCCCTATGTCAGTCCGGTGGTTTGATTTTATTATCCCTTGAGAGGAGAAGTGGGCATGTGTGTGGCAGGTGAAAAGTGAGCGTCCTGGCCGGGCGCGGTGGCTCACGCCTGTAATCCTAGCACTCTGGGAGGCGGAGGCGGGTGGATCACTCGAGGTCAGGAGTTCGAGACCAGCCTGAGCAAGAGTGAGACCCCGTCTCTACTAAAAATAGAAAGAAATTATATGGACAACTAAAAAATATATCTACACAAAAAATTAGCCGGGCATGGTGGCGCATGCCTGTAGTCCCAGCTACTCGGGAGGCTGAGGCAGTAGGATCGCTTAAGCCCAGGAGTTTGAGGTTGCTGTGAGCTAGACTGACACCACGGCACTCACTCTAGCCCGGGCAACAGAGTGAGACTCTGTCTCAAAAAAAAAAAAAAAAAAAAAAAAGTGAGCGTCCTGATGAAGGCTTAGTCTGAAAGACGTTAAGCACTTTTCAGCCCGTTCCTTGAAGAATCATTTGATTCATCATCTGGAAATATACCACGATTCTCTAGAACCTTCTATGCGTTGGGCCAGGTAAGCGGCCAGTTCAAAGATGTATGCCACAGAGCTTTTGAGGTAACCATTACGTTGAGAATTATTTTCCAGTTTTTGCAGCACCTTTCAGCATAATTGTGATAAGGTTCATCTCTGCCTCCTTAAACCCAAGATGGCTGCTGCAGACAAAAGTATTCCTAGGCCTAGCTCAATTGGTGATGCCGATAGTTGATACTGTTGTCTGGCAAGATGCCATTCTTTTAACTATCATTCCACCATCCTTTGTCCATTATTTTAAAAGGCAGAGCACCTTTCACCACTTAGCATAAGGATGAATCGCTGGAGGGAACATTCTTGTGTGGGGTGGTGGGGGGCCGGGCAAACCCTCTTTCAGTCTGGTGATTTGTTTTTATTATCCCCAGAGAGGACAAGTGGGCATGTATGTGGCAGGTGAAAATTGATCTGCACTTTTCAGCCCATTCCTTTAAGAATCCTTTGATTCATCAGCGGCCTGTGCACCATGGTGCTCTTGACCCCTCTATGCGTGGGCCCAGGTAACTGGCTAGTTCCAAGAAGTATGCCGCAGAGCTTCTGAAATAACCACTATGTTGAGAATTATTTGCCAGTTTTTGCAGCACCTTTCACCATAATTGTGATAAGGTTCGTATATGCCTCCTTAACCCCAAGATGGCTGCCATGGATAAAACTATGCTGAGGGATAGCTCAATTGGTGTTGCCGATACTTGGTACTGGAACATGGCAAGAAGCAATTCTTTTAAGTATCATTCCACCATCCTTTCTCCATTATTTTAAAAGGCAGAGCACCTTTCAGCAGTTACCATAATGATGAGTCACTGGAGGGGAAGTTTTCGTGTGCGGTGGGGGGGGGTGCAGGCCCTGTGTAAATCCGGTTGTTTGTCTTTATTATCCACAGAGAGGAGAAGTGGGCATGTGTGTGGCAGGTGAAAAGTGCGGATCCTTGTTCAGGCTTTGACTCACACAAGATCTGCACTGTTCAGCCCATTTCTTTAAAAATCATTTCATTCATGAGCTGGGAATCTCCCATGGTTCTCTAGACCCCTCTATGCGTGGCCTCGGTAACTGGAAAGTTCCAAGAATTATGTCGCAGAGCTTTTGAAATAACCACTACGTTGAGAATTACTTGCAAAATTTTGCAGCACCTTTCACCATAATTGTGATAACATTCGTCTCTGCATCCTTAAACCCAAGATGGCTGCCGTGGACAAAACTATGCTGAGGCCTAGCTCAATTGGTGTTGCCAATAATTGGTACTGGAGCCTAGCAAGAAGACATTCTTTTAAGTATCTTCCCCCATCCTTTCTCCATTATTTTTAAAGGCAGAGCGCATTTCGCCAGTTAGCCTAAGGATGAGTCGCTGGAGGCGATGTATTTGTGTGGGCTGTTGGGAGGGTGGGCAGGACCTCTGTCAGTCCGGTGGTTTTTTTCTATTATCTCAAGAGAGGAAAAGTGGGCATGTGTGTGGCAGGTGAAAAGTGCAGATCCTGTGTCAGTCAAAGACTGACACAGGATCTGCACTGTTCAGCCCATTCCTTTAAGAATCCTTTGATTCATCAGCTGGGAATCCACCATGGTTCTCTAGACCCCTCTATGCATGAGTCCAGGTAACTGGCTAAGTCAAAGAAGTATGCCCTAGATCTTTTGAAATAACCACTACTTTGAGAATTATTTGCCAGTATTTGCAGCATCTTTCATCATTAATGTGATAAGGATCGTCTCTGCCTCCTTAAACCCAAGATGGCTGCCACGGACAAAACCATGCTGAGGCCTAGCTCACTTGATGTTGCCGATACTTGATACTGGAGTCTGGCAAGAAACCATTCTTTTAAGTATCATTCCACAATCCTGTCTCCATTACTTTAAAAGGCAGAGCATCTTTCGCCAGTTAGCGTAAGAATGAGTCGCTGGAGTAGACGTTTTGTTTGGGGCCGGGTGGGTGCGGGGCAGGTCCCCTGTCAGTCCAGTGGTTTGTTTTTATTTTCCCCAGAGAGGAGAAGTGGGCATGTGTGTGGCAGGTGAAAAGTGCGGATCCTGTTTCAGTCTTAGACTGAAAATCGATGCGCACTTTTCAGCCAGCTCCTTTAATAATCCTTTGATTCATCAGCTGGGAATCTGCCATGGTTCTCTAGACTCCTCTGTGCGTGGGCCCAGTTAACTGGCTAGTTCCAAGAAGTATGCCACAGAGCTTTTGAAATATCCATTACGTTGAGAATTATTTTCCAGTTTTGCAGCACCTTTCAACATAATTGTGATAAGGTTCATCTCTGCCACCTTAAACCCAAGATGGCTGCCCCAGACAAAAGTATGCTGAGGCTTAGCTCAATTTGTGTTGCCGATATTTGGTACTGGAGCCTGGCAAGAAGCCATTCTTTTAAGTATCATTCAACAATAATTTCTGCATTATATTAAAAGGCAGAGCACATTTCACCAATTAGCATAAGGTTGAGATGCTGGAGGGGATGTTTTTCTGTGGGGTGGTCAGGGGGCTAAGCAGGCCCTCTGTAAGTCCAGTGGTTTGTTTTTGTTATCCCCAGAGAGGAGAAGTGATCATGTGCGTGGCACGTGAAAAGTATGGATCCTGTTTCAGTCTTAGACTGAAACAGGATCTCCACTTTTAAGCCCATTCCATTAAGAATCATTTGATTCATCAGCTGGGAATCCATCATGCTTCTCTAGACCCCTCTATGCTTGGGCCCAGGTAACTGGCTAGTTCAAAGAGGTATGCCGCAGAGGTTTTGAATTAACCACTAAGTTGAGATTTATTTTCCAGTTTATGCAGCACCTTTCACCATGATGTTGATAATGTTCATCTCTGCCTCCTTAAACCCAAGATGGCTGCCATGGACAAAACTGTGCTGAGGCCTAGCTCACTTGGTGTTGCCGATACTTGGTACTGGAGCCTAGCAAGAAGCCATTCTTTTAAGTATCATTCCACCATTCTTTCTCCATGATTTTAAAGGCAGAGCACCTTTCGCCAGGTAGCGTAAGAATGAGTCGCTGGAGGGGATGTTTTTGTGTGGGGCGGTCTAGGGCGGGGCAGGCCCTCTGTCAGTCCGATGGTTTCTTTTTATTATCCCCAGAGAGGGGAAGTGGGCATGTGTGTGGCAGGTGAAACCTGCGGATCCTGTTTCAGTCCTAGACTGAAACAGGATCTGCACTTTTCAGCCTGTTCCTTTAAGAATCCTTTGATTCATCAGCTGGGAATCCACCATGGTTCTCTAGACCCTTCTATGCGTGGGCCCAGGTAACTAGCTAGTTCCAAGAAGTATGCCGCAGAGCTTTTGATACAACCACTATGTTGAGAATTCTTTGCCAGTTTTTATAGCAGGTTTTTATGCTAACTGGCAAAAGGTGCTCTGCCTTATAAAATAATGGAGAAAGAATGGTGGAATGATACTTAAAAGAATGCCTTCTTGGCAGGCTCCAGTACAAAGTATCGGCAACACCAATTGAGCTAGGCCTCAGCATAGTTTTGTCTGCGGCAGCCATCTTGGGTTTAAGGAGGCACAGACAAACCTTTTCCAGAGCCATTTGGTGGCGACCCCATCCATAGCGTCGAGGGAGCCGGCCGCGCAGAGACTAAGTGTGACGGGGACTTCTGATCGCACACATGGACCATGGGGACCCGGCATGGCACTGGCGGAGGCATAGGTGGAGGCGTGAGTGAGCCAGCGGGCGGGGTGGTAGTGGAGGTGGGGAGAAAAAAAGTCCCACCTTCGGACACGTAGTGAGGTCCGGAGGGAGAGGGATTCGAGAAGCCCGCCACCGCAGAGCCCTCTGGCGGCAACCCCCTGCATAGTGTCACGGGGCCGGCCCCGCAGAGACGAAGTGTGAGGGGGACATGTGGTCGACCCGATAGACCATGGAGTCCCGGCATGGCACTGACGGAGGCGGAATTGGAGGCAGAGGCGGAGGCAGAGATGTGAGCGACTCAGTGAGCAGGGGTGGTGGCGGAGGGGGGGGAGACAAAAAAGTCCCACCTTCGGACATGTAGTGAGCTACAGAAGGAGAGGGAGTCGAGAAGCCTGCAACTGCAGAACCCTCTGGCGGCAACCCTCTCCATAGCGTTGACGGGGCCAGCCCCGCAGAGACTAAGTGTGACGGGGACATCAGGTCGACCCCATGGACCATGGGTTCCTGACATGGCACCGGCAGAGGCGGTGGCGGAGTTGGAGGTTGAGGCGGAGGTGGAGACGGAGGCGTGAGTGAGCCAGCGGATGGGGGGTGGTTGTGGAGGATGGGAGAATAAAAAAGTTTCCCCTTCGGACAAGTAGTGGGGTATGGAGTGAGAGGGAGTCGAGAACCCGGCAACCGTAGAGACTTCTGGCGGTGATCCCCTCTAGAGCGTCGATGGGGTCGGCCCCTCAGAGACTAAGTATGATGGGGACATCTGGTCGAATCCATGGACCATGGGGTCCTGGCACGGCAGCCGGGGAGGTGGCGACGGAGGTGGAAGTGGAGGTGCAGGTGGAGGCGGAGGTGGTGGCTTAAGCGAGCCAGCGGGGTGGGGGGGGGAGAAAAAACAAGTCCTACCTTTGGACACAGAGTGACGTACAGAGGGAAAGGGAGTTGAGAAGCCCACAATGGTACAGCCCAATGGACGCGACCCCCTCCATAGCATAGATGGGGCCGGTCCCACAGAGACTAAGTGTGATGAGTACATCTGGTCGACCCCATGGACCATGGGTCCCTGGCACAGCACCGGCGGAAGCAGCGGCGGATTCGGAGGGGAAAGAAGAGGCTGAGGCGGAGGCGGAGTCATGAGCGAACCAGCAGGTGGGGGTTGATGGTGAAGTGAAGGAGAAGAAAAAAGTCCCACCTACAGACACGCAGTGAGGTACGGAGGGAGAGGGAGTCGAGAAGCCCACAACCACAGAGCCTTCTGGCGGCGACCCCCTAAATAGCATCGATGGGACTGGCCCCGCAGGGACTAAGTGTGACAGGGACATCTGGTCGAACCCATGAACCAGGGGGTTCCAGCACGGCACCGGCAGAAGCAGGGAGGGAGTTGGAGGTGGAGGGGGAGGCAGAGGCGGTGGAATAGACGTGAGTGAGTCAGCGGGCGGGGGGTGGTGGTAGAGTGGGGGAGACAAAAAAAAGTCCAACCTACAGACACGTAGTGAGGTACGGAGGGAGAGGGAGTCGAGAAGCCCACAATCGCACAGCCCTGTGGCAGCGACCACCTGCATAGCGTCGACGGGGCCGACCTTGCAGAGACTAAGTGTGATGGGGACATCTGGTCCACCCCATGGATCATGGGGTCCCGGCATGGCACCGGCGGAGGCAGAGGCGGAGGCGTGAGCGAGCCACCGATTGGGGGGTGGTTGTGGAGGGGGGAGAAAAAAAAAGTCCAACCTTTGGACACATAGTGAGGTACGGAGGTAGAGGGAGTCAAGAAGTGAGCAACTGCAGAGCCCTCTGGCGGGGACCCCCTCCATATCGTCGACAGGGCCGGCCACACAGAGACTAAGTGTGAGGGGGACATGTGGTCGACCCGATGGACCATGGAGTCTCGGCACGGCACCGGCAGAGGCAGAGGTGGAGGCAGAGGCAGAGGCAGAGGCGGAGGAGGAGGCCTGAGTGAACCAGCCAGTGGGTGGTGGTGGTGAAGGGGGGGAGAGAAAAAGAAGTCCCAACTTCGGATACGTAGTGAGGTACAGAGGGAGAGGGATTCGAGAAGCCCATAGGCGCAGAGCCCTCTGGCGGTGACCCGCTCCATAGCATCGATGGGGCCAGCCCCGCAGGGACTAAGTGTGACGGGGACATCTGGTCGACCCCATGGAACATGGGGTCACAGCACGGTACCGGAGTAGGTGGTGGCGGAGACAGAGGTGGAGGCGGAGACGGAGGTGGAGGTGTGAGCGAGCCAGCGGGCGGGGGGTGGTGGTGGAGGGGGGGAGAAAAAAAAAATTTCCACCTTCGGACACGTAGTGAGGTACGGAGGGAGAGGGAGTCTAGAAGACTGAAATGGCAGATCCCTCTGGCGGCGACCGCCTCCGTGGCGTTGACGGGGCCAGACCTGCAGAGACTAAGTGTGACGGGGACATCTGGTCGACACCATGGAACCTGGGGTTCCAGCTCGGCACCGGCGGTGGTGGCGGCGGAGGCAGAGGCGGAGGCGTGAACGAGCCATTGGTGTGGGGGTGGTTGTGGAGGGTGGCAGTAAAAAAAAAGTCCTGGCCGGGCGCGGTGGCTCACGCCTGTAATCCTAGCACTCTGGGAGGCCGAGGCGGGTGGATCGCTCAAGGTCAGGAGTTCGAGACCAGCCTGAGCAATGAGCGAGACCTCGTCTCTACTAAAAATAGAAATTATCTGGCCAACTAAAATATATATAGAAAAAAAAAATTAGCCGGGCATGGTGGCACATGCCTGTAGTCCCAGCTACTCGGGAGGCTGAGGCAGTAGGATTGCTTAAGCCCAGGCGTTTGAGGTTGCTGTGAGCTAGGCTGACACCACGGCACTCACTCTAGCCTGGGCAACAAAGCGACACTCTGTCTCAAAAAAAAAAAAAAAAAAAAAAGTCCCACTTTCGGACACGTAGTGAGGCACGGAGGGAGAGGGAGTCGAGAAGCCCGGAACCATACAGCCCTCTGGCAGCGAACCACTCCATAACTTTGATAGGGCCGGCCCCGCAGAGACTAAGTGTGACGGGGATTTCTGGTCGACCCCATGGAACATGGGGTCCCAGCACGGCACCTGCAGAGGTAGCGGCGGAGGCTGAGGCAGAGGCGTGAGCGAGTCAGCGGGCAGGGGTTGGTGGTGGAGGGTGGGAGAAAAAAAGTGCCACCTTTGGACAGGCAGTGAGATATGGAGGGAGAGAAAGTTGAGAAGCCCACAACCACACAGCCCTCTGGCAGCGACCCCCTCCATGGCGCTGACGGATCCGGCCCTGCAGAGACTAAGGGTGACGGGGACATCTGGTCGACCCCAATGACTATTCCAAGACACAGGAAGCGGAAGCTTCCAGTGTCTTAAGATCTAGGACTAGAATCTGGCATGACGTCACTTTCACTGTATTCTTTAGTTAAGCTCTCAGAAGTCTACACAGTTTCAGGGGGAGGGGACATGGAGGCTACCTCCCAAGTGGAGGACGGTCAAGGCATGCCAAAGAATTGGTGGCCACGCTCAGTCTGCGCGACCGAATCATCACATTGCGGAATCGTGGTCTCTCATGAATCTGAGTCACAGACCTGAGGTATGTTGGTTGCAGAGGATCCCAGATCCTCCTGAAGAAGTTCCCTGTGACGTGGCTTCAAGTGTGTGCTGCAGTTTTCTTCCAGGTCTTCCCTAAAGAGACAGACATTCACTGGAGAAGGGGAGATAGTCATCCTTCCAGTGTGCTACTTAATACTGGATTTTGAGTTAGCACATGTACTTGGATACTCAAAATGCCTTTGTTTCTCCTGCTTAAGGTAGGGGCTTCTGGATATTAGAGGACTGCGGGAGCTGTGGCCCAAGTCCTCACAGTGGGCTCAGCAGGTCTGCAGACCTGCTAGTGGTTATCCCCCCATTCCTAAATGTGTCATTGGAATAGATGTCCTCAGCAACTGGCTCCTACCATGTGGGGTGAGGGCTTTTATGGTTGGACAAACCTGGGGGAAACTTCTTCATTAAATGAGTGAACCCAAAGCCACTCCCCACCCCTGAAGGGACGAGTCACCACCAGTGACTTGGAAAGTGAAGAGGCGCTGATTCTGATCACAGCCCCACTGACAGGTGCCTAAATAGCCTGTGAAGAAGGTAGCTGAGTCATGGGGAAATCACTGCGGATTTACAATAATCAGGTTGTGGTTCCAACTGCAAGTGCTGTTATGGTAATTGTGGCATCTCTACTGGAGCAACTGGCACAGCTTCTGGCACCTGGCGTGCAGCTATTTGTCCAGAAAATGTTTTTTGTCTGTGACAATTTGCAAGGGGCAGGCACTATCAGCACTTTAGCTCTTTGCATAGCCTTGCAGAGGTTATCCTGATGTCCTAAGGAATGTCACCTGGTTCTTTGCAGAGGTGACATCATGCTTTACAGACTGGGTTAAAAAGATAGGAAAGTACGGTAGTTAACAGTTGAATACTCATATCGGATCGTTACAGAACTTTTCAAACACAGCCTGAACCTTCAAAAAACTTTTGTCCCCACACTTGTCTTAGTTGGCCTCTCCGCAGCCTCTCACACTCGTGGCCACTCCTGCATCATGAAGCATTCTCTCCCACTGTTCTCAGCACACTTGGCCCTGCTGGTTTGCTTCCTGGGATTCCAGGGGTCCTTTGTCATTCTCCTCCACAGATCAGTCTTCAATGTGGCAATTCTATGTTGGGATTCCTCAGTGCTTAGTCCAAAAGCTCCCAATCTTCTCCCCTTGCTAATTTCTTCCAGGTCCATGACACAATGATCTTTGACATACAAAATTTGCTAATAGTAGACATTTTATTTTCACACTTTTTGCACCCAGTTCTGTATTCTCTTCCTGAGTTTGTGGAATCCACCATCTTTGAGGCAGAAATCTCCTCACCTATAGAAACTTAAAATCTTCTTTGTTTTTCCAGCCTTCCCTTCAGCCTAAGTATGGACACATGACCAAGGCACTGCCACATATTTTTTAAGCTTTTTTTTTTTTTTTTTGAGACGGTCTCACTCTGTTGCCCAGGCTAGAGTGCCATGGCATCAGCCTAGCTCACAGCAACCTCAAACTCCTGGGCTCAAGCAATCCTTCTGCCTCAGCCTCCTGAGTAACTGGGACTACAGGCATGCACCGCCTTGCCTGGCTAATTTTTTTTTCTATATATTTTTAGTTGTCCAGCTAATTTCTTTCTATTTTTTTGGTAGAGACAGGGTCTCGCTCTTGCTGAGGCTGGTCTCCAACTCCTAAGCTCAAATGATCCACCTGCCTCGGCCTCCCAGAGTGCTAGGATTACAGGCATGAGCCACCATGCCTGACCCACTGCCATGTTTTTAACTGGCACATAGTGACTTACAAATCAGTACGTCACTCTGGAGTCCATCTGGTGAGCAACAATGGTGCGCACCAGATGGGCTGCAAACTCAGATGGCTAGATCACTTAATTGTGGAAGAATCATTTCCTCTTTATTCTGTTTAAGTAACAGGAAAAAATAATCTGATCAAAAATATTATCTTACTTAGAAGTAAGAACTGTGAAGTTTAAGCAGTTCTGGGGGGTATGTTTTGTGGTCATGGGAGGTTGTTCCTGAGATGAGTAAAGACTGAGCCAGAAAAAGTCTATGTTTAATACATTTTTTTTTTTTTGAGACAGAGTCTCACTCTGTTGCCCAGGTTAGAGTGAGTGCCATGGCGTCAGCCTAGCTCACAGCAACCTCAATCTCCTGAGCTCAAAGGATCCTCCTGTCTCAGCCTCCCGAGTAGCTGGGACTACAGGCATGTGCCACCATGCCCGGCTAATTTTTTCTATATATATTTTTAGCTGTCTATATAATTTCTTTCTATTTTTAGTAGAGATGGGGTCTCGCTCTTGCTCAGGCTGGTCTCGAACTCCTGAGCTCAAACGATCCACCCACATCGGCCTCCCAGAGTGCTAGAATTACAGGCATGAGCCACCGTGCCCTGCCTGTTTAATACATTTTATTTTGTATTTTTTCAAATTTTAAAATGAGAAAATGTATCTTGTATATAATTTACCTTGATCTATGTTAATAATTCCCTTGTTTTTCCATATAACTTTACCAACCATGTATGAGCCCTAATAAATGATTTTGTTTTGAAAAACTCAGTTCAGAGCACAAACCCAGCTACGTAGTGAAAGAATGATATTGTCTCTATTATACAAAGATTTTCAGGAAAATAAAAGCTGGACAAGGTCTCTAAGTCATATCAGGATCTTCTTTTTCTAGCTTCTTAAGGTGAAAGCTTAGAAATGTTAGTGTTTTCTTTTCCTTCTTTCCTTTTTTTTTTTTTTTGCCAGGATGTTGCTATGTTGCCCAGGCTGGTCTTGAACTCCTGGACTCTAACGATTCTCTGACCTCACCCTTCCAAATATCTGGGATTACAGGCCTGTGTCTCCTTACCTGGCTACAAATATTACTTTTCTAATATAGTTGTTCAGTGCTCTAAATTTCTTTATAAAAATGCTGTAAATTTCTCTCAGCGTATTGCTGAGTCTGTATGCTACAGATTTTGATATGTTGTGTTTTCATTTTCATTTACTTAAAAATGTTTTCTAATTTTTTTTAAAGACTTTGACTCATGGGTTGTTTAGAAGTAAGATGTTTAATTTTCAAATAATTGGAGATTTTCCAGATATCTTTCTGTTATTGATTTTTAATTTAAATCTATTATGGTCAGAGGATAAACATACTTTGTATGATTTCAATTCTTGTATTTTATGGCCCAGAATATGATCTATCTTGGTGAATATTTTATGTGCACTTGAAAAAAATGTATTCTACTGTTGTTGATTGGAATGATCTATAAATGTCAATTGGATCCAATTGGTTGATGGTATCATTCAGTTTTTCTACATCTTTGCTGATTTTCCATCTACTTGTTCTATCAATTGCTGAAAGAAAAATATTGAAATGTCCAAATATAATTGTGAACTTAATGTTTTTCTTTCGAGTCTATTGGCTTTTTTCTTTTTGTATTTTACGGTGGTTTTCATAGGTGCATATTTTCTTCGTGAATGAACACTTTTATCATTACGTATTGTTCCTTTGTGTCTGTGGTAATTTTCTTAGTTCTGAAGTCTACTTCGTCTGATGTGAATTTAGCCACCCTAGAATTCTTCTGGTGAGTGTTTGATGGGTGTTTCTAGGGTATATCTTTCCCATTCTTTACATATATCTCAGTCTTGTTTGGGTTTGCATTTGTCTTATGATGGCTGAGATTGAACATCTTTTTGTATATTTAAGGACCATATTTATATCTTTGTGTAAATTGCTAAACTTGTGTCATTTGTCTAGTGTTTTTTAGGTTTTTGATCTTTTGTTCCTTCAGTTTTTAAATAGTGTTTTGTATGTGAGGAAGATTAGCCCTTTGGCTGTGACATATACTATAATATAGTATTTTCTCCCCATTTGCCAATTGTACTTTAAATTTAATTCCCACTTGGTCATGGTGTATTATTTTCTTAATGTGGTGTTGAGTTCTGTTTATAAATATTTTATTTTGAAATTTTGCCTCAATTTTAATATGAGATATTGGTTTGTAGTTTTATTTTTCAATATTATACTTGCTTCTTAAAAGAATCAGGAAAATATCCTTCTTTTGTTCTGGAACAATTTAGAGACTACCTTATCTTTGAAGTTTTGGTAGAATTTCCCTCTGAAACCATCTAGGCCTGGTGCATTTCATTTTATTTAATTTTCAAATTGATTTGCATAGAGGTTTTCAAAATAACCTCTTATGATAGCAGAGCATGTAACAGGTGGAAAACCATACCGTGCTCATGGATTGGAAGAATCAACATTGTTAAAATGTCTATACTACCCAAAGTGATCTACAGATTCAATGCAATTCCTATTAAATTACCAACATCATTTTTCACAGATATAGAAAAAATAATTTTGCGCTTTGTATGGAACCAGAGAAAACCCCGTTTAGCAAAATCAATTTTAGGCAATAAGAATAAAATGGGAATTATTAATTTACCAGACTTCAAACTATACCACAAGGCTGTGGTTATTAAATCAGCTTGGTATTGGCACAAGAACAGAGACACAGACTAGTGGAACAGAACTGAGAATCCAGATATAAAACCATCCTCATGTAGCCATCTAATCTTTGACAAAGCTGACAAAAACATACACTGGGGGAAAGATTCCTTATTCAGTAAATGGTGCTGGGAAAACTGGAGAGCCACATGTAGAAGACTGAAACAGGACCCACGCCTTTCACCTCTCACAAAAATCAAATCACGACGGATAACAGACTTAAACCTAAGGTGTGAAACTATCAGAATTCTAGAAGAAAATGTGCAAAAAACTCTTATAGACATTGGCCTAGGCAAAGAATTTATGAGGAAGACCCCAAAGGCAATCACAGCAACAACAAAAATAAATAAATGGGACCTGATTAAATTAAAAAGCTTCTGCACAGCCAAAGAAACTGTCACAAGAGCAAATAGACAACCTACAGAATGGGAAAAAATTTTCGCATGCTACACATCCGATAAAGGACTGATAACTAGAATCTATTTAGAACTCAGGAAAATCAGCAAGAAGAAATCAAAAGTGGGCAAAGGACATGAACAGAAACTTCAAAAGAAGACAGAAGAATGGCCAACAAACATATGAAAAAATGCTCAAGATCTCTAATCATCAGGGAAATGCAAATCAAAACCACAATGAGATATCACTTATCTCCAGTGAGAATGGCCTTTATCAAAAAATCCTAAAACAATAAATGTTGGCGTGGATGCGGAGAGACACGAACACTCATACACTGCTGGCGGGACTGCAAACTAGTGAAACCCCTGTGGGGATTAAGGTATATGGAGATACCTTAAACAGATACAAGTAGACCTACCATTTGATCCATTAATCCCATTATTGGGTGTCTACCCAAAAGAACAAAAGACATTCTATAAAAAATACATTCTATAAAAAAGACAGCTGCACTCGAATGTTTATAGCAGCACAATTCACAATTGCAAGGATGTGGAAACAACCCAAGTGCCCATCAATCCATGAGTGGATTAATAAAATGTGGTATATGTGTACCATGGAGTACTACATAGCTATAAGAAACAATGGTGATCTAGCACCTCTTGTATTTTCCTGGATAGAGCTGGAGCCCATTCTACTAAGTGAAGTATCCCAAGAATGGAAAAATAAGCACCACATGTACTCACCATCAAATTGTTTTCACTGATTGTCCCTAAGACACATTTAGGAATAACATTGATCTGGTGTTGGGCAGATGTGGGGGGTGGGGATGGGTGTATACATACATAATGAGTGTGATGCACACTGTCTAGGAGATGGACACACTTGAAGCTCTGGCTTGGAGGGGGGGCAAGGGAATATACGTAACCCAAAGGTTTGTACCCCATAATATGCTGAGATAAAAAAGAAAAAAGAATGGATGAATGAGTGGAGCACTAGGTTCTGCAGTTGCAGACCTGCCCCTCAACAGACTTACAGTCTTCGGGGAGGACAGACCTGTTTCTAGAAGCTGGTGCAGGAATAAGTGAAGGGAGGGGAGCGAAGAGGGGGACAGTCTCGGTGCAGAGGCACGGGCCGGCTGGGCCTGGGAGGAAAACCTCCAAGCAGAATTTTGGAAGAGGAATAGATTTTTTTATCAGAAGATCTTTGTAAAAATGACTCTGAATTATCCACGAAGAGTTAGATGTTTTTTCCTTAACTGTTTAAAAGTCAAGGAAGCACAAGAGTCATTTTAGAAATGTTTTCACACAAAAAAGTTTATAATGAGGGAAAAACAAAGGTTTTGGTGTTAAGTTGGTCAGCTGCCATTTACCTGGAAGTTATTCCTCTGGTCTCCCTGCAGTGTTTGCCATGAGATGTGCTGTGTTTTTAACTTTCACGTACTGATTCCTGGAGAGTACCCTACTACGTAATGAAGGCAACCGTCTAAAAATTTGTAGAAAACCAAACTTCAGAAACTATTTGTGGAAAATGCATTGCTGGTCAAAGTCAGGCTCTTGTCCCCCCTCCTGCTCCCCCAGTGTGAATCAGCGCTTGTCTGACTGTAGCACCGCTGGGCAAGGTGGTAGCTCTCTTCTATTCTTTTTGGTCCTGATCTGAGAAACTACCTTTGCAACTTGCTGGGACATCTGCCATGTTTTGCTTTTTTACGGAGGAAGGAGCACATTCCTCCTGTGGGCGGTTGGCATGGAAGCCTCCAGGGTTAAGTGGCTCCATTGAGCTCCCCTCGGGCAGGGGCCGTGAGGGGGGGGGAAGGGAGCGGGGGGGGGGGAAGGGAGCGGGGGGTGGGAGGAGATGACCGCGATGGGGTGCGGAGAGGAAGGGTCCCGTCGCGCGCCGGCCTCGGCGGGGGCCGGGGGCGGCGGGGTTCCCGGTCTACCGCAGCGGGTCCGGGCACCCGGGGGGGGGGGGGGGGGGGCCGGCGGATGCGGTGGCGGCGACTCTGGATGCCAGCCGGACCCTTCCAGTGGATCGCCCCAGCTGCGGCGGGCGTCGCGGCCGCCCCCGGGGAGCCCGGCGGGCGCCGGCGCCGTCCCCCGCTGCGTCACGCGGGCGCGCTCGAGCGTCGTGGTGGGGAGCTGCCGGGAGGCGGGCGTTCTCCCCGCCCGGCCCGTTCCCCCCTCCCCCCGCGCTGCGTGCGCCGCCGGGGTGGCCGGGGGTCAGCGCGCACCGGTCCCCCCGGCCGGGTCTGCCCCCGGGGCTGCGGTTCCGCGAGGCGCCTCGCCTCCTCTGGCGCCTAGCAGCCGACTTAGAACTGGTGCGGACCAGGGGAATCTGTTTCTTACAGCTGAGGAGTACTCCATGGTATGCATATACCACATTTTATTAATCCACTCATGGATTGATGGGCACTTGGGTTGTTTCCACATCCTTGCAATTGTGAATTGTGCTTCTATAAACATTCGAGTGCAGCTGTCTTTTTTATAGAATGTATTTTTTATAGAATGTCTTTTGTTCTTTTGGGTAGACACCCAATAATGGGATTAATGGATCAAATGGTAGGTCTACTTGTATCTGTTTAAGGTATCTCCATATACCTTAATCCCCACAGGGGTTTCACTAGTTTGCAGTCCCGCCAGCAGTGTATGAGTGTTCGTGTCTCTCCGCATCCACGCCAACATTTATTGTTTTAGGATTTTTTGATAAAGGCCATTCTCACTGGAGATAAGTGATATCTCATTGTGGTTTTGATTTGCATTTCCCTGATGATTAGAGATCTTGAGCATTTTTTCATATGTTTGTTGGCCATTCTTCTGTCTTCTTTTGAAGTTTCTGTTCATGTCCTTTGCCCACTTTTGATTTCTTCTTGCTGATTTTCCTGAGTTCTAAATAGATTCTAGTTATCAGTCCTTTATCGGATGTGTAGCATGCGAAAATTTTTTCCCATTCTGTAGGTTGTCTATTTGCTCTTGTGACAGTTTCTTTGGCTGTGCAGAAGCTTTTTAATTTAATCAGGTCCCATTTATTTATTTTTGTTGTTGCTGTGATTGCCTTTGGGGTCTTCCTCATAAATTCTTTGCCTAGGCCAATGTCTATAAGAGTTTTTTGCACATTTTCTTCTAGAATTCTGATAGTTTCACACCTTAGGTTTAAGTCTGTTATCCGTCGTGATTTGATTTTTGTGAGAGGTGAAAGGCGTGGGTCCTGTTTCAGTCTTCTACATGTGGCTCTCCAGTTTTCCCAGCACCATTTACTGAATAAGGAATCTTTCCCCCAGTGTATGTTTTTGTCAGCTTTGTCAAAGATTAGATGGCTACATGAGGATGGTTTTATATCTGGATTCTCAGTTCTGTTCCACTAGTCTGTGTCTCTGTTCTTGTGCCAATACCAAGCTGATTTAATAACCACAGCCTTGTGGTATAGTTTGAAGTCTGGTAAATTAATAATTCCCATTTTATTCTTATTGCCTAAAATTGATTTTGCTAAACGGGGTTTTCTCTGGTTCCATACAAAGCGCAAAATTATTTTTTCTATATCTGTGAAAAATGATGTTGGTAATTTAATAGGAATTGCATTGAATCTGTAGATCACTTTGGGTAGTATAGACATTTTAACAATGTTGATTCTTCCAATCCATGAGCACGGTATGGTTTTCCACCTGTTACATGCTCTGCTATCATAAGAGGTTATTTTGAAAACCTCTATGCAAATCAATTTGAAAATTAAATAAAATGAAATGCACCAGGCCTAGATGGTTTCAGAGGGAAATTCTACCAAAACTTCAAAGATAAGGTAGTCTCTAAATTGTTCCAGAACAAAAGAAGGATATTTTCCTGATTCTTTTAAGAAGCAAGTATAATATTGAAAAATAAAACTACAAACCAATATCTCATATTAAAATTGAGGCAAAATTTCAAAATAAAATATTTATAAACAGAACTCAACACCACATTAAGAAAATAATACACCATGACCAAGTGGGAATTAAATTTAAAGTACAATTGGCAAATGGGGAGAAAATACTATATTATAGTATATGTCACAGCCAAAGGGCTAATCTTCCTCACATACAAAACACTATTTAAAAACTGAAGGAACAAAAGATCAAAAACCTAAAAAACACTAGACAAATGACACAAGTTTAGCAATTTACACAAAGATATAAATATGGTCCTTAAATATACAAAAAGATGTTCAATCTCAGCCATCATAAGACAAATGCAAACCCAAACAAGACTGAGATATATGTAAAGAATGGGAAAGATATACCCTAGAAACACCCATCAAACACTCACCAGAAGAATTCTAGGGTGGCTAAATTCACATCAGACGAAGTAGACTTCAGAACTAAGAAAATTACCACAGACACAAAGGAACAATACATAATGATAAAAGTGTTCATTCATGAAGAAAATATGCACCTATGAAAACCACCGTAAAATACAAAAAGAAAAAAGCCAATAGACTCGAAAGAAAAACATTAAGTTCACAATTATATTTGGACATTTCAATATTTTTCTTTCAGCAATTGATAGAACAAGTAGATGGAAAATCAGCAAAGATGTAGAAAAACTGAATGATACCATCAACCAATTGGATCCAATTGACATTTATAGATCATTCCAATCAACAACAGTAGAATACATTTTTTTCAAGTGCACATAAAATATTCACCAAGATAGATCATATTCTGGGCCATAAAATACAAGAATTGAAATCATACAAAGTATGTTTATCCTCTGACCATAATAGATTTAAATTAAAAATCAATAACAGAAAGATATCTGGAAAATCTCCAATTATTTGAAAATTAAACAGCTTACTTCTAAACAACCCATGAGTCAAAGTCTTTAAAAAAAATTAGAAAACATTTTTAAGTAAATGAAAATGAAAACACAACATATCAAAATCTGTAGCATACAGACTCAGCAATACGCTGAGAGAAATTTACAGCATTTTTATAAAGAAATTTAGAGCACTGAACAACTATATTAGAAAAGTAATATTTGTAGCCAGGTAAGGAGACACAGGCCTGTAATCCCAGATATTTGGAAGGGTGAGGTCAGAGAATCGTTAGAGTCCAGGAGTTCAAGACCAGCCTGGGCAACATAGCAACATCCTGGCAAAAAAAAAAAAAAGGAAAGAAGGAAAAGAAAACACTAACATTTCTAAGCTTTCACCTTAAGAAGCTAGAAAAAGAAGATCCTGATATGACTTAGAGACCTTGTCCAGCTTTTATTTTCCTGAAAATCTTTGTATAATAGAGACAATATCATTCTTTCACTATGTAGCTGGGTTTGTGCTCTGAACTGAGTTTTTCAAAACAAAATCATTTATTAGGGCTCATACATGGTTGGTAAAGTTATATGGAAAAACAAGGGAATTATTAACATAGATCAAGGTAAATTATATACAAGATACATTTTCTCATTTTAAAATTTGAAAAAATACAAAATAAAATGTATTAAACAGGCAGGGCACGGTGGCTCATGCCTGTAATTCTAGCACTCTGGGAGGCCGATGTGGGTGGATCGTTTGAGCTCAGGAGTTCGAGACCAGCCTGAGCAAGAGCGAGACCCCATCTCTACTAAAAATAGAAAGAAATTATATAGACAGCTAAAAATATATATAGAAAAAATTAGCCGGGCATGGTGGCACATACCTGTAGTCCCAGCTACTCGGGAGGCTGAGACAGGAGGATCCTTTGAGCTCAGGAGATTGAGGTTGCTGTGAGCTAGGCTGACGCCATGGCACTCACTCTAACCTGGGCAACAGAGTGAGACTCTGTCTCAAAAAAAAAAAAAATGTATTAAACATAGACTTTTTCTGGCTCAGTCTTTACTCATCTCAGGAACAACCTCCCATGACCACAAAACATACCCCCCAGAACTGCTTGAACTTCACAGTTCTTACTTCTAAGTAAGATAATATTTTTGATCAGATTATTTTTTCCTGTTACTTAAACAGAATAAAGAGGAAATGATTCTTCCACAATTAAGTGATCTAGCCATCTGAGTTTGCAGCCCATCTGGTGCGCACCATTGTTGCTCACCAGATGGACTCCAGAGTGACGTACTGATTTGTAAGTCACTATGTGCCAGTTAAAAACATGGCAGTGGGTCAGGCATGGTGGCTCATGCCTGTAATCCTAGCACTCTGGGAGGCCGAGGCAGGTGGATCATTTGAGCTTAGGAGTTGGAGACCAGCCTCAGCAAGAGCGAGACCCTGTCTCTACCAAAAAAATAGAAAGAAATTAGCTGGACAACTAAAAATATATAGAAAAAAAAATTAGCCAGGCAAGGCGGTGCATGCCTGTAGTCCCAGTTACTCAGGAGGCTGAGGCAGAAGGATTGCTTGAGCCCAGGAGTTTGAGGTTGCTGTGAGCTAGGCTGATGCCATGGCACTCTAGCCTGGGCAACAGAGTGAGACCGTCTCAAAAAAAAAAAAAAAAAGCTTAAAAAATATGTGGCAGTGCCTTGGTCATGTGTCCATACTTAGGCTGCAGGGAAGGCTGGAAAAACAAAGAAGATTTTAAGTTTCTATAGGTGAGGAGATTTCTGCCTCAAAGATGGTGGATTCCACAAACTCAGGAAGAGAATACAGAACTGGGTGCAAAAAGTGTGAAAATAAAATGTCTACTATTAGCAAATTTTGTATGTCAAAGATCATTGTGTCATGGACCTGGAAGAAATTAGCAAGGGGAGAAGATTGGGAGCTTTTGGACTAAGCACTGAGGAATCCCAACATAGAATTGCCACATTGAAGACTGATCTGTGGAGGAGAATGACAAAGGACCCCTGGAATCCCAGGAAGCAAACCAGCAGGGCCAAGTGTGCTGAGAACAGTGGGAGAGAATGCTTCATGATGCAGGAGTGGCCACGAGTGTGAGAGGCTGCGGAGAGGCCAACTAAGACAAGTGTGGGGACAAAAGTTTTTTGAAGGTTCAGGCTGTGTTTGAAAAGTTCTGTAACGATCCGATATGAGTATTCAACTGTTAACTACCGTACTTTCCTATCTTTTTAACCCAGTCTGTAAAGCATGATGTCACCTCTGCAAAGAACCAGGTGACATTCCTTAGGACATCAGGATAACCTCTGCAAGGCTATGCAAAGAGCTAAAGTGCTGATAGTGCCTGCCCCTTGCAAATTGTCACAGACAAAAAACATTTTCTGGACAAATAGCTGCACGCCAGGTGCCAGAAGCTGTGCCAGTTGCTCCAGTAGAGATGCCACAATTACCATAACAGCACTTGCAGTTGGAACCACAACCTGATTATTGTAAATCCGCAGTGATTTCCCCATGACTCAGCTACCTTCTTCACAGGCTATTTAGGCACCTGTCAGTGGGGCTGTGATCAGAATCAGCGCCTCTTCACTTTCCAAGTCACTGGTGGTGACTCGTCCCTTCAGGGGTGGGGAGTGGCTTTGGGTTCACTCATTTAATGAAGAAGTTTCCCCCAGGTTTGTCCAACCATAAAAGCCCTCACCCCACATGGCAGGAGCCAGTTGCTGAGGACATCTATTCCAATGACACATTTAGGAATGGGGGGATAACCACTAGCAGGTCTGCAGACCTGCTGAGCCCACTGTGAGGACTTGGGCCACAGCTCCCGCAGTCCTCTAATATCCAGAAGCCCCTACCTTAAGCAGGAGAAACAAAGGCATTTTGAGTATCCAAGTACATGTGCTAACTCAAAATCCAGTATTAAGTAGCACACTGGAAGGATGACTATCTCCCCTTCTCCAGTGAATGTCTGTCTCTTTAGGGAAGACCTGGAAGAAAACTGCAGCACACACTTGAAGCCACATCACAGGGAACTTCTTCAGGAGGATCTGGGATCCTCTGCAACCAACATACCTCAGGTCTGTGACTCAGATTCATGAGAGACCATGATTCCCCACTGTGATGATTCCATCGGGCAGACTGAAGATGGCCACCAATTCTTTGGCATTCCTCGACATTCCTCCACTTGGGAGGTAGCCTCCATGTCCCCTCCCCTTGAAACTGTGCAGACTTCTGAGACCTTAACTAAAGAATACAGTGAAAGTGACCTCATGCCATTTTCTAGGCCTAGATCTTAAGACACTGGCAGCTTCCACTTTCTGTGTCTTGGAATACTCCCTTTGGGGAAGGCAGGAGCTATATAAGAAGTACAACTACCCTGAGGTCACTGTGCTGTGAGGAAGCCAGAACTAGCCACATGGGGGGGCTGCATTCAGGGAGCATTGCCCACCAGCCCCGGCTACTGCAGCCATCTCAGCCCAGCCACCATCTGACTACAGCTACCTGAGAGACCCCGAGCAAGAACTGCCCACATTCACACCCATTAACAAGCAAAACCCAGAAAATAACAAGTGCTGGTGAGCATGTAGAGAATTTAGAACCTTGGTGCATTGCCGGTGGAATGTAAAATGGTTCAGCTGCTGTGGAAGACAGTATGGTGATTCCTCAAAAAATTAAACATAGAATTTCCATATGATTGAGCAATTCCACATCTGGGTATATACCGAAAAGAATTGAAAGCAGGGACTTGAACAGATATGTGTACAGCAGTGTTCACAGCAGCATTATCTGCAATAACCAAATGGTGAAACAACCCAAATGTCCGTTGATGGATACGTGGATTTATCCATTTAGCAAAATGTGGTATATGCATATAATGGAATATTATTCAGCCTTATAAAGGAAAGAAATTCTGACACATGCTACATCACAGATGAATCTTGAAGACATTATGCTAAATGAAATAAGCCAATCACAAAAAGAGAAATATTATATTATTACACTTATATGAGGTACCTAGAATAGGCAAATTCATAGACACAGAAAATAGAATGGTGGTTGCCAGAGGGTAGGGGAGCGGGGATGGAAAGTTAGTGTTTAATGGGTACAGAGCTTTACTCTTGGGAAATGAAAAGAGTTCTGTAGATGGATTGTGCTGATGGTTGCACAACATTGTAAATATCATTAATGCTACAGAACTGCACATTTAAATATGGTTAAAGTAGTCAATTTTATGTCATATGTCTTTTACAAAAAAGAAAAAAAAATCCACAGAGCTGTTCAAGATAATGATTGTTGTTTTAATCGACTAAGTTTTGAGGCAATTTGTTATACAAAAATAGATAACTGGAACAAGACCTAAATTACTGTTGTTAAATAGAGCCAGCATAGACTACTCACCTGTTTCATTTCTAAGGCTACTGTGACCGATTAGCCACTCCCAAATATCCTGTGGTTCAAAACACTTCGATTAGTACTGAGTCCTAACTACCCATGAAAGTCATTGGCCGATCTGGTCTTTCACCCTCCTTGGGTTCCCTTCCTCTGCACTGCCCCGGGGAAGTCCTGAAAACTTAGCCTCACTGATGGTGGGCCGCCACTGCAGGCCAGCCCACGGAGCCAGCAGCTGCTGAAGCGCGTCCTGGAAATCTTACCCGCACGTCACGTCTGGATCCTGTGCCAGATCCAGGCCAAGCCTCTGTCTGGGTCGACATGCCTATCTCTTCACAGAAAAGGAAACAAAGGGAAAGAATATTGAGTGCTTTTGTGTCTTACACAAGATAAAATTTGATTACAGGATCTGCAACTTGCTAGTCCTGGGGGAGCTCTGAATCCTAAAGTAAATATGAAGGTGTTGCCACATCTCTGTGTTTCAAGCAGCTGCCATGCCTTCTGAAAGGCATGAACATAGAGCATTCAGCATGCAGAAGACTGTCAAAGGGTTTATTTTTATTACGTTAAACTGTGCTGTGTTTTCAGTGATCCCAGTGGCCTGGCAATGTGATCCAAGGGAGCCAACTGGGACTACTGTACCATCTGGTCAGATTTGGTGGGAACATGGATGCCAGGCATATGTAGAACTCAGAACCCAAACTTCACGGGGACTTATACTATCTTCTCTCTCTCTCTCTCTCTTTTTTTTTTTTTTTTTTGAGACAGTCTCGCTTTCTTACCCCTGGCTAGAGTGCAGTGATGTCATGGTAGCTCACTGCAACCTCAAACCCCTGTGCTAAAGCGATCCTCCTGCCTCAGTCTCCTTAGTAGCTGGTACCACAGGTGCGTGCTATGATGCCTGGCTAATTTTTGTATTTTTAGTAGAGATGGGGTCTCACTCTTGCTCAAGTTGATCTGGGGCTCCTGAGGTCAAGCAATCCTCCTGCCTCAGCCTCCCAGAGTGCTAAGATTATAGGTATGAGCCACTGCACCCAGCCTACTATCTTCTCATTTCTTAAGATTTGCTATTATTATTTTATTTCAGAGACAGGGTCTCACTGTGTTGCCTAGGCTGATCTCAAATTCCTGGCCTCAAGGGATCTTCCCACCTCAACCTACCAAATAGCTGGGATTATAGGCATAAGCCATGGTGCCCAAATTT
This sequence comes from Eulemur rufifrons, assembly GCF_041146395.1. NCBI lineage: Eukaryota > Metazoa > Chordata > Mammalia > Primates > Lemuridae > Eulemur > Eulemur rufifrons. The sequence continues at coordinate 55,550,343 of NC_090987.1, forward strand.
CAAGATTTACTATTTCTTACATGCCAACTTTCTTTACTTATTAATCTCCTGAAAAATGTCAGCCATTTCTTTTGGCATACCTCGCAAATGATCAAAGATAAAACCTAAAAGCCGGTGGATTAGACAATAAACTATTAAGAGGAGAAAGACAGAAGTAAAGAAAACAAAGGAGAGAAACCAAAACCAAGTCAAATCAAAATGAATTTAGATATAAACAAATAATGGATCACAAAACACCTTCCTTCCAAGAAGAGAAAAAAGCAATAGAAATTTTATCAGTTATGTAAATCATCATGATTCAGCTCTTCTGGTAATGAATAAGAAATAGGGGTGGGGCGGGAAGACACAGGATTTAATATTTGGAAATTTATATCGAGTGTGAGTTAATTTCCTTGATTTCTCCTTGGGTGTGAAGCATCCTCAGAGTAAATGTTTCTAAGTGTGAACTAAAATAAAATTTTAAGGCTCACCCCCCACCAGCTGACTGAATGGACCCCCTCATGGCCAAAGAAATATCCTAAAACTAAATTGCCTGCCAGGAGGAGGGAGGTGAGACATGCCTCATCATGCCACACTCCCTTCTTGGGGACATCCCTTGTAACCCATTGACAGGCCTAAGGGTATGCAAGACAAACCTGCAGGTCCTCTATTTACACAACAAATCTATGTCCAGTGGCTCCTCTCTGATAAACAGCAACTATTTTAAAACATTCCAAGCCTTTAGACAAAGCTCCATGTCTTTAACCAATTACAAGACAAAGAAGCTTTAAACCCACCTATAACCTGTAAGCCGCCTCTTTGAGATGGCCCACCTTTCCGGGCCAAACCAATGTATGCCTGCCATGTATTGATTTATGACTTTACCTATAACCTCTGTCTCCCTGAAATGTATAAAACCAAACTGTAACCCAGCCACAGTGAGTCCACTTGCTCAAGGCTTCTTGGGAGTGGTTCCAGTTCATGGCCCTCAAATTTGGCTCAGAGTCAATCTCTTTAAAATTATTTTACAGAGTTTGGCTTTTTTCCATTGACAAGACTGACACCCAGACGTGGAGCTCAGAGAAGACTCAGGACTGCCAAAGGAGCCACACAAAGTCGGTGCTAGGTACCGGCATGACCGTTTTGGGCCCTCCGCTCAGAGCTTCTCCTTTGGTGGAACTGGTAAGTGGTCCTGAGCTCCAGACCTCCCATTTTTGGTTGATGGTCTTGGTTTTCTCTGAGCTGGTTCTTTTACTAAGAATTGTTGTTTTGGATCCTAGATAAGTGAGAGACTGGAGAAGGGGCATCTTAATCACCTCCCAGCTGGGGCAGCCCTGGGTGACCGGGGTCCTGAGTGGGAGTTGCCTGGGGCAATTCCCCAAGACTGGAGTGGCCCTATAGGAAACCCCCCAACAAATTAATTAAAAGAAGACTCCCCTAGGAAACACAGCAACTTGGCACCTGGCCTGCCCAGATGTGCAGCCCTCAGCACCCAGGCAGCCAGCGCAGTCGGTCCCTGGACGACCTGGCAGGCACCACCGAGTGCCTCCTGCCGGCCTCCTCAGGAGCCCGGGCCGCTACAAGGCCTGCAGCATGGTGGGCTCCTGGGTGTGCCCACGGCCCCTGGCACACAGAGACTCTGAGAATGTCTATGAGGCCATCCTGGACGTGCAAGGCCAGCAGTGGGAGGAGAGCCCGGAGCAGCAGGTACACAGCTGGGCGCTGGGGTAGAGGGGAGCGGGTGGCCGCGCCTGCATGGAGTCAGGGTGCGAGGAGACCTGCTCAGCTTAGCGTCCCGCTAGACGCCCGCCACTGTGTTCACCGACTTCGGGTGAACTCACTTTCCCCAAACCCAAAATGAAAGAGGTACAGGCTCACAATCTCTTCTCTGCAATTCCCAAGTGCCAAAGCTCCCTGGAAGCCCAAAGGATTTTGTAATTCATCCGGTGACAAAATTTCATTTGAACCAATATGAGGATGTTGACAGTCTTTATCACACTTGGCATGAATATTCATGTTTTGCTGCAGAAATGCAACTAAACTTAATCGCAGGGTGCAGCCCAAGCCCTGCCGGGAGGTTATGTAACCTCTGGCAGGTGTGCGCTGTCCTGCAGCGGATCTGTAGTCTGAAACGCACCTGGACGTGGGGTGGGGCTTGCGGCCCTGCACTGGCTCCAGCGGCCTCGCCTCCCTCCCTGGAGCTTGGGGGTTCAGACGAGATGGATGTGAATGGCAGGCATCCATTTCCCTTTTGGGCTGTTTCCAACATTTCAGTTTCTTTCTTTCTTTTCTTTCTTTCTTTTTTTGAAAAAACCAAAACCCAAAACCTCTTGATGAGTTTGTTTCAGAAAGAAGGCCAGTTATGGTAAGGGTGAGGAGGGAGGGTTCTCTCTTCCGAGTCCAGTTGTGTTAATTCGGGAAATTGAAAATAGAGCACGTTTTAAAAACACTCTTACATCCTCAGAATCCTGCCGGGGGCCCTGACATCTCGAACTTTAGCAACTTTTCAGGGAGGGCGCCCTGAGGAAAACAAGATGCGCAGAAACCGTCTGACCCCTTCGCCAGGGGCGTGATTTCCCACAGGCCGTTCACTTCTGGGGGGCTCACTTCCTGTCGGGGTCTCGGTTTGTTCCTCAGCCCAAAGGGAGGGTCAGAGGCTCGGATTTGACTCCGCTGGGTGCCCTGCCAGCTGCTGATGAGCCACCTAACTGCCCCAGCCCAGTGTCCCCGAGTGTAAGCACTGTACCTAAGGATCAGGATTGTGGCGACCCTTAAATGGGGCGGGGCGCGGAAGCGCTGGGCAGTAGCGGACGGTCCCCTCAGACGACCTGGGGTCCCCCTCGGCGCTTCCCTTCGGGTCTGCGCAGCCTTCACTAGGGTTTCTTCGGGGGCAGCCCTCCCCCTGGTGGCCAGGGTGGGGAACAGCACCCGGCGGACCGGGATGCAGGTGGGGCCACGTGCCCCGTGGCTCTGCCAGCAGGCAGGCAGCTTCTCTGGGGTAGGTGGCTGGATGCCAGCGCTCCTTCCCCCAGCGCCCCTTCGTTTCTGGGCAGGCTCCCGGTGGCGCGCTCCCAGGCACATTCTCTGTCCCGGTGACGGTGGGAGTGTGCCTGCTCCTCTGAGCTGTGCCCTGGAGGTGGGGGAATGGCCTTGCCCTTGGACAGTGTGCACAGAGAGTGTGTGCTGAGGAGGGGTGAGGAGGCAGCCCTTGACCATGAACCAGGGCTCTGTAAGTCTGCCCAGGGGCCAGCACTTAAGAGCCCAAACCAAGGAGGAAGGAGATCCCCCAGGTCCTGGCATCTCCAGTTGCTGAAGGCAGGCGCGAAGGTGAGGATGAGAACGGCGTGTAGACAACTGGCCAGAGCCACTATATGGCCGAGGGTGGAGCCTTCCCCAAGTTTAAGTGGATGGGCAAGAGCCAGGAGACTGGGAGGCTGAGGATGGGGAGGAGGGGACTGCTGAGAGGGGATCCTGGGAGAAAAGATGAGGGAGGGCCCAGAACAGAGAGGCAAGGATGTGAGGAGGGAGGCGACCAGGGTCACTTGGGAGGGTGAAGGGTGCCTGTCTGCAGGGCATCAGCTCAGGGATTGGGGCAGGCTACTCGGCAGGCCCAGGGCACCCCCAGAAGAGAGGAGCCTCTGCCATGTACGGCTTTTTACAGCCTTGTCATTCACCATTCACTCAAATAGCACATACTGAGCACCTGGTGTGTGCTGGTCACCCTGCTGCACACTGGGGACCCAAAGCGTCATAAGACACAGTCCCAAAGGAGCTAACAGTCCCGTGGGCTCTCATTCAAAGGCTTGCACCCAGGGTTAAGCTCCCGGCATCTTGGAAGGCAGGCATAGGTACCCCAATTTGCCCTGAGTACAAACAGGTTCAGAGAGGTTTAGTGACTGGCCAAAGGTCACATAGCCAGGAAGTGGCTGTGTCCAGGTCAGTTCTGGGCCCTATTTCAGCCAGGTGACCTTCAGAGTTAGCCACCCTGTTACCCTCAGCAAGAACAGTACAAGCCAAAGGCAAACAAGTGCTCACTTTTCTGCACACACCTATGTGCCCAGCCCTGTCGTGGCCATGAATTCCAAACCCTGACCTTGCTATCTGCAGCTGAGGGTGCAGTAGGAGAATCTGACATCCCAGGAGAGGGCAGAAGCAAAGGCTTCTGAGGAGGGAGGGATGGAGGAGGGGGGGTGAGCTGGGTGGACACCTCTCCTCCAAGGTGGCCACTCAGGGAGCCAGGGAGGCCTGGCGAAAGCCTCTGAGGCCCCTCCCCTGAGACCACAGTCCTTATTTCTGGGGGCGGTCACCATCCCACCCCAGAGGCAGGAGAGCCGGCAGGGAGCCCGCTGCTGCTGTCAGACACTGGCCACTGGGAGGAAGAGTTACGACCCAGTTGCCACTTCTTACACAAACAGCCCAGGAGGCGCTGCACCTGAGCAGGCGGCCTGCACGGGAAGGAGCCCAGGGCCCTCATCCTCCCTCCTCCAGGAACTGTGAGTGGACCCCTCACCTGGGGAAGGAGGCTGCCACGTTTTCCTGTCCTCCCCCCTCCCCCAGACTCCCCACCAGGCCCTTCCCTATCCCGTCCAAAAACTCACCTGGTGACCCCTCCTCTCTGGATCGCAGACCCGCTCCCACTTCCTGGGGCAAACTCCAAGGGAAGCCCGAGGTGGCCATGTCTGAGATACAGCAACTGGCCTCGGGACAGATCCACCTGTCCACTCTTGGGGCCAGCCAAGGGCCTTTGGAAAGTGGGTTTGGTAAGAGCAGGGGCCCTGTAGCCAAGCTGAGGGTACTCCAGAGAGCTCCCCGCCCCCCAGCTAGGGCAGCCCTGGGTTGCTGGCTGCTTTCCGCACACCTGGCCTAGCTTTCCCTCCCCGTGACTCACCTGCTGCCCCAGGGCCCGGGAGCCCCGCTGCCCAGACTGTGACTTGGCTTGTGAGAGAGCAGGTTCTTGGGTCCCCCCACCAACCCCACATAGCTCTGGCCACCCGGAGCTCTCCCCACCTACCCTTCTGTCCCCTGCAGGCTGGGAGGTGGCCCCATGGTCCTCTGGGGATCTCCCTGGAGCCTTGGCCTCATTATTCACCTCTCAGCCCCTGGTTTCTGGCAGCCCCAGGCCTCCTGAGATGGGCCCTTGACAAGCCCACCCACCTCCTCTCCTCCTTCCCGGGCCCCAGCAGTCGGCCTCCCTCTGCACCTATTTTCTCTGCCTTCCTGAGCTGACCGAGTCCAGCGGTGGGAGGGGACGGGCATCAGTACTGAAATGTCAGCCTGCACGGGTGGTCAGTGCCAGGCCCTGGGGCATGGGAAGAACATGACACGACGTGACAATGCGATATGCTGTGGTTGTGATATGATGTGGTGGCGTGTCTGCTGGGTGCAGGATCTAGCTGGGAGAGGAAGTTCTAGGGCTGCCTCCTGGAGGAGGAAGGTGTTGCCAGAGGTAAAATCTAAAGGTTTCTACGATTCCTTCCCATGAAACCCTCTGGACCCAGGGCTTTTTCAGTGGCAGATTTTTTTCTCAGTGTTAATTAGATCTATTCAAGTATCTACTAGTTCTCTAGTTAATTTTGGTCATTTTATATTTTACTACAAAAGCATTTGTTTTCTCTAGATTTGTATATATTATGCTTTTAAAATTTATTAATTTCTTTGTGGCCAAGTAAATGATTTTTTTCTAAGTTTTTCATAGACATATGGAAAAAATATACACTTTCTATTTAAGGGATAAAAGGTCCCTCATGTATCAAATCAAGTTTATTAAGTTTATTGATTATGTATAATTCAAAGTTTCACTTCCTTTGTATCCTTTTTGGTTTTTGTCTTTTATGCAAATTCTGATGAAGTTTTATTAAACCTCCCTCTCAAATTTTCCCTATAAAGTTCTTCTGGTGCTTTTATTAGTTTTTGCTTTTCATATTTAATGATGCTGCTTTTGGGAGCGTGCAGATTTTGAGTATTCTATCTTTATGAATTGTGCATTCCTGTCACTACATGTCATCTCTCTTTATCATGTTTTAGTACTTAATCTTACATTTTACCCTTCTATTTTTAATACGGCCACTCTTTATTTTACATTATGTTACATTAAAAATAAATCTTTTTATTTTCAACCATTATCATTTTTTAAACTGTATTTCTTGTATACATCATATCACTGCATTTTAAAACCTGAGCTGACTCTTTTACTAGGAGAATTCGATCTGTTCGAGCTTCATTTAATAACTGATAGGCTAATTTTATTTATTTATTTTCCACTGAGGAGTCATAAATTCTCGACATCTTATTTCACACCTGAAAACTTCAGCATGCATTTCTGAAAAGTAATGTTTTGTTTTTCATAACCACCCTACCATTATTATAGCTGACAAAATTAACATTCATTTCTGAATGTTTCTAAGACCTAGGCTATGGTCAAATTGCCTCCGTTGTCCTAAAACATCTCTCTCTCTCCCTTAGTCTCTCTCTCTCCTGGTCTGTTTGCACCAGGATCCAGTCCAAGGTCGTGCCTTGCTTCTGGCTGTCTCTTTAATTGCTTTTGAACACCCCCCACCCTTTCCTTTGCCTTGACGCTGACTTGTCAAGAGACCAGACCAGTTGCCCCGTGGGGTACCTGTCTGTCGTGTGTGCTGGCTTCCTTGTGGCAGCGTTTCCCTGTTCTAACCCGTGTGACCTGTGAAGCGGTAGGGTCTGAAAGGTTCAGGCGCGGGGATCCCCAGGGCTCAGCGACAGATGACACTAAGGAGGCAGGAGTCACAGATGATTCTACCTGAGTAACAGGTGATGCTGACACGAGAAAGAGAGACAATTTGATTTTGGACATCTTCCCAGGCCTACAAAGGACACCCGGCAGCAGTTGGACGTGTGAGCCTACAGAGGGGTTGCGAGTTGGTGACCTACAGCTGGTCGTGCTCTCGCAGGCGGCAGAGCGAGAAGCCAGGTGAGACACCGGGCACTGAGGCCGTGGCAGGGGCGGCGCAGCCCCAGCCCAGTCAGGCTGAAGGAGGACCGGATCTGTCAGCAAGGGAGTGTGGAAGGCCTTCCGAGCAGGGGGCTGGTGTCTAAGTGAGGGCCAGAGAAGTCAGCTCTGAAAAGGAGGAAGGGAGAAAGGAATTAGTCGGTAAAAGGCGATGCGAGCTGGGCCCAGGGAGCACCCAGGCCACTTGTTTGTTCCTGCCCAACATCTTACTTGCCTCTATGAGTACACAGCTGTGACATCTGGCTTATCGATATCTTATTATTGGTAATAAATATAATTAATGCAATTGTCCCATCCATCTGCAGCACTAAATACTTTGAAAAGCACTTTCAAGAACATTTCCTCATTCTATCTTCACTACAATTTCTGGAATGGGCAGAGTAGACATTTTATACCTGAGGAAAGTGAGGCAGGGAGGCATTGTGACTTTCTGAAGGTCACCAAAGTGGCAAGTGGCCAAGTCAGGACTGTGTGACCCCAGTGGTCCTCTGAAAGTCACGTCTCCTTCCTCCTTCCCTAGGTGGGCGAACCCCCGGAGCCCGTGTGCGCCAACGTAGAGAGGCAGCCTCGGGCCACTTCGCCGGGTGCTGCCTCGGACCCCCACCCCAGCCCTGTGTGGGGGACGCACACAGGCACCAGCACTGGGCGCCCCCTAGTACTACAACCCGGACACGGGCGTGACGACCTGGGAGTCGCCCTTTGAGACTGCTGAGGTCTCCGCCATCCCGGCCACCTCCCCGACCTCCGTGGGCAGCCACCAGAGCCTCGAGACCGAGTGGAGCCAATACCGGGATGAGGAGAGCCGCAGGGTGTTCTTCTGCAGCCCCGTGACCGGCGACACCGCCTGGGAGGGGATGCGCCCGAGACTGGCCCCGGCGGCCCCAGGGACCAGAGGGCGAGGGGCGGGGCTATCTGCTATCCCTCTGGCCCCGCCCCCTGCTCCACCCAGCCCCAGGGACCCAATGGCAAGGGGGGGCTGGTCCCTGCAGCCCCCCATTCCCGAGACGGACTACCCTGAGTTGCTGACCAGTTACCCAGAGGAAGACTATTCCCCGTGGGCTCCCTCGGGAGCCCAGCCCCACCTCTCCCTTCACCACACCCCCCGGCTGGTCTTGTCACACCAGCCAGGACAAGCAGAAGCTTTACACCAACCACTTCGCCCCAGAGCAGGTAGGGGCAGTGGACAGATGGACCCAGACAGCCGCGGGTGGCTCCCCTCTACTTTCCTCACTATGAGCTCCCCTTGGCACTCCAAACCGCAGCTCCCACGCAGACCCTAAGCCAGCCCAAGACTCGAAGTCGCCTGCATCTGCCTCCCCGAGCTTCTTGCTGCTGACCTGGACACCGGTTGGAGGGAGCCTTTTCTCTCCTCTCACGAGCTGGGTGGGGGGCCCTGATCCTCCCGCTCCCCACAGCGGGTGAGGTTGGAGGACCAGCACGGGAAACAAACAATACTTCTACAGCCCAGACGACTCCTCCGTCCGATGGGAGCTGCCCCAGGTAACCAGCTGGGGAGAGACGGGGAGACAATATATGACAGTGTCTTCCTCCCCAGGACTCCGTCCCTGCCCCTTGAAGCATGCACAAATCTAGCCAGGACAGTGACACTCCAGCCCAGGCCAGCCCTCCTGAGGAGAAGGTAAGGGGGTGGCATGAAGGCCCTGGCAGGACCACCACAGAAGAAACGGGGAGTTTCTGGAGATCCAGGGGGCAAAGACTGGGTGGGACACATTTGTCTCCCCCATGGCCCCAGCACTAGCCCCCAGAGGTGGGTGAGGCTGGGAAGTGGGAAGGAATCTCTCCTGCCGCTGCTGCCGGGGAGCAGGCGCCACCCGCTCCAGCCAGGAGGCTGGGCTGGTACGGAGCGTTCAGTGGAGACACAGGCCCAGCCCGTGGGGGGTCCCAGCCGAGGGGGAGACTGGCCTCTGCCCCCTATGCCTCACCCTCTGGACTCCCTGCTCGTTCCCCTTCTCTTAGATCAGGACCCTGGACAAGGCAGGGGTGCCGCATCACACCAGGACGGTGGACAAAGGAAAGCGGCTCCGGGGAGAGCCCCTCTGCGCCTAGACCTGGGCAGGGTGGGCCTTAAAGATGAAGTTCACTCCCCACATGCCAGGCTCTTATTAATCTTCATAGTGACCTCATGAGAGGTCCTGTGAGGAACCTGAGGCACCAAGAGATTAAAATGACTTGCCCAAGGTCACCTGGCTACCAGGTGTTAGATTTGGGAGTTCACCCCTCACAGTCGGGTGCCCTAGGCCTGTTCCTAAGCTCTGTGCCCTGCTCCTGGGCATAGGAGGGGCCCTCAGCCTAGACCAAATCTAAGTCCTGCCCACCCGCTGCTTCCCCACCCCCATCTAGGAGGAAGCACTGGAGGGCCTCCTGGCCGGTGCTGGAGGGTGGTGTCCTGACGTTCTTCAAGGACTCACAGACCCCAACTGCAGTTGGCCTGGGGAGGCCCAGGCCCCCAGGGCAGGGCCCCCCCCCCAGCCACCCTGTCTGGCTTAGAACAGACCAGATCTGAGACAGCGGTCTGTGAGTGTCCAAGGAGCTGGGCCTTCACAGGGAGCGGGTGACGACAGCAGGTTCACCCCAGGACAAGCAGTTTTAGCCACTCGGGGATGGGGAGCAGTCCTTGAGGGTGGACAGCTCAAGGCTGGAGGGCGGGGAGGCTGGGGCTGGACACACCTGCTCACAGGGATGGGGCTCTGCTCCTTCCATCCGTCTCCTGGGCGGACAGGCAGCAAGGGACAAGCCAGCCAGCAGGATCTCTGAGTTCCAGGAACCGTTGGGTCCCTTTCACCCAGCCACCTCATCCTGTCCCTACAGCCACAGTGTGGTAGCAGGTCCCTCAGAGCTGAGGGCTCCCTGTGACCCTGCCCACCCTTCCTCCCTGTCCCACAGAGGCAGCCTTCCAGGTTCTGCACCCCTGAGTACACGGTGGAGCTGAAGGGGGCCTCTCTCTCCTGGGTCCCCAAAGGCAAATCCAGAAGGAGGGAAGGGTCGTCTTGTTGTCCAGGGACCCTCACTGTAGGCGAGCCCCAAGGAGGAGCACCTGGGAAGAGCTGGGGCTGGAATTCTCAGGGATCAAGGCCATGGATTCTGTAGTTCCCTCCCCAGGAGCTGAGTTACTCGTTCTTGCCCTGGAGGGTGGTGAGAAGTAGAGGCCTCTGGGAGATGAGACCCTGTATGCCTAGAATAGTGGCTGCTAGAATGGTGGCAGCATCCCAATCTGAGGCAGGAAGCTCCCTGGCCCTGGTGCTTACTCTGACGGGCTGGGCAACCTGCTCTTTCTCCCCGGGTCCCCATCCTGCCCCTGGGCCAGAGCCCAGCTTCCCACTGGACTGGGTCCCCAGTGGGTAAGCCAGGGCAGTGAACGGGCTGTCAGGCTCCCCCAGCAGGCAAGGGCCCTCCCACGCCACGCCCTTCACTGTTCACGCGCTGTCTCATTTTTCTTTTCTTTTTCTACTTTTTGGAGTTAGAGTCTCACTCTGTCACCAAGGCTAGAGTGCCATGGCATCATCATAGCTCACAGCAACCTCAAACTCCTGGGCTCAAGCAATCCTGCTGCCTCAGGCTCCCGAGTAGCTAGGACTACAGGCACACACCACCATTACACCACCATGCTTGGCCAATTTTTTAAAAATTTTTTGTAGAGACAGGGTCTTGCTTTTTTGTCCCAGCTGGTCTCAAATTCCTGGCCTCAAGCAATCCTCCTGCCTCAGCCTCTCAAAGTGCTGGGATTACAGATGTGAGCCACTGCACCCAGCCTAAACCTTAGCTCTTAAAAAATGTCTAGTGTGTAGCTCCACAAACATGGGATCTAGAGACATGAGGCCAGTGTCTGCAAAAGAGCTCCCCAGAGGTTTAGTTAGGAGTCTCAGGGCTGTTGGGTTCCATATGATGATGATAGCCAAAAGCATAACCTTGTACCTCTTGGCTCAGAAAAAGCCATTCTGCAAGGAGCCTGAGTGTGTAGCTTTCTGATGATTCACCAAGGTTCATTCAGTTCTAGAACCAGGATATCTACAGAGCAGAGTTGGAAAACTGGTTTCGTCTCGTGAGCTACTCTGATCTGGAGCTACCTTGAGAATTCTGGAGCCTTCTCCAGGCTTGGCAGGGTAGGGTTCTGTGATCAACTAGCAATGTCTGCTATAGTGTCACGTGGAGGAGGGACATCACATTTGCTAGCCATGTGCCTTCTCTGACCTCGAGGGACAGCCTTCCAACAGTTCTCTTATGAAGGTCATCTGTGGGCTTTTGATGAAAGTGTCGGAGCAGGACTTTCTGAGCTGTTGGCGCTGGCCAGGAGCAGGAGGCAGATGGTGCTGTTGGAAGCTGCTCAGGCCAAGGGGAGGCTGACAGTCCTGAGTGGAGGTCAAGGAACCCCCTGCCTCCTGGCTAGCTGGCGGCCACCCTCTCTCCACTCTGGGTGGCCTGTAGGCCACTCCAGGACGTTCCTCAAGAGACAGCCCAAAATTCTATATCATCAAGGACAGATGGGTTACTGGGGCCCAGGAGATGTCCACACTAGGTCTTCCTAGTCACCCCAAGCCACAGAAAACGTTAGTATCAGTCCCCCAAGAGCCGCTAGTACCCTCAGCCTGCCTGTGCGTGCGGCAGGATCGACGTGTCCTGCAGTACGTTGCTGGGTAGCTATGTAGCTCGGCCACATTTTGTTTTTTTAACCAGAACGAATCTGCAGAACAGCTTTGTCTTCTGCACGAAACTTTCAGATACGAGCTGACTATGTTTTGAGAGAGCTGCCACGGAGAATGGAGGTTGTTTTAGAAGTGTCATTAGGCCACTCTCTGGGGTCATCCCCAGCAGGGTCCCTGCCTGCGTAGATCACAGTGAGGCTGTGCTGGCCGCCGCTCAAGGGTCTCTAGTCATTGTAAGGGAGGTGGAGGGGTGGAACATGCGTTTTTCTTTTTTTCTTCATTTTAAAGCAGTTTAAATATTAATAGTATTCATGTATGAGTTTAAAAGGACAGTCGAAAGACAGTCGTCTCTGATGCTAGAAGTTGTTCCTTGTTTGAGACAGTTTCTGCTGCCTCTCCCACTGGACCTAAAGGGCAGGGTTGGCGGGGGCTGCCACTGCCCAACATTGACATTAACCCTGAACTTGGTCCTCAGAGCCAGAGGCTACGGAGGATCCATCCACTCAGAAAGGGCTTGGAGCTTCAGGCCTGTTGTAGCCAGTTTTCTTCTGGCATTTTGTTTAATTTCTGCTTCTCGAATTTCTGCATCTCAGTAAAGTGGGCTGGGGGGTGAGAGAGGGTGGGGACTCCTGGCTGCTAAAAGAGGGCAGCACTCTAGGTCCTCAGTGAGCATAAGGGAGGGGCACGGAGGACACTCGCTTCCTCTGGGATCCGCTTTCAAATTCTCTCTCCCCACATCTCCTTCCCTGTCAGTTCCAGTGGCCGAGGCTGTCCCTCAGGAAGCTTCCCTTCCTTAGATTTCTGCAGGCCAGTGCTCTGGGTGAGGGCCGCCACGTCCTGCGGGGGCTCATGTGGAGGTGGGTTGGGGCAGGGGAAGTTTCCCCGACAGCTGAGCCATGCAGATCTGCGCTCCACTGCCACTAGCTATGTGCCCATGAGGAAGCTGCTAAAACTCACTGAGCCTTGGTTTGGTCATCTGGAACACAGAGAAGCTGTCACCCACTGCTTTAAGTGTGGCGGAAGCCCTTGGTTCCATTAGACTCTGAGTTCCTGGGGGTAGGGGACAGGTCACCTCCATCTCTGTACCCACCTGCCTCGGTGCCAACACCCAGGGCAGACTCAGGGAACCAGAGATGACCCAGTGATTTGTGTCCCTCTAGCTACAGAGTCACAATGGCTCGGAGTACGTGATCCAGCATGACTCAGACCATCATCAACACCTGGCACAAGGCCATTGCCCATGGCATCCAGGAGCTGGTAGGCAGGGCCTGGGGTCTCTAGGGCCACTAGGGAGGGGTGGCCAGCTGTTATACAGGGCAGCTGTGCCACTGTGGGACACAGGGAGCTCCATGGCACCAGTGGGCAAGCGCCACTCCCTGCAAATGCAGTGTCCCCTGCATGGCTGGGATGGCAGGATGCTAAAGCAACTGCCTCTGTCATCTGTGAATCCAGCCTGGGGGTGGCCCTGCAGGCACCCTCTCCACGTGCGGTGGGGAGCTCACCCTAGAGGAATTTCCCATTTTCAGGGAGGCAGGAGGAAAGGTAAATATTCTGGGAACCAACTTCAGGCTGGAATGGCAGGCTGAAACTAGAAGGTAAAGTTTAAAAGTATTGATTTCAAGAGTCTCCCATTTCTTAGGTTCAAAATATCAATTGTATAAGTAGAGATAGGGCAGGTCCCCTCTGACAACTATTTACCTGGAAATGACCTGGGGGTTTTTGACCCGTAATTCCCTATGAGCCAACACTGGGTGCAGCTTTTGGCTCTATTAATAGAGGTAGGAACCCAGAGCCAGAGAGGTGATGTTGGTGCAGTTGTCGGCAGTACTCCGGCCCCAGCCGGAATTAGAAGCTCAGAACTGGGAGCCACTTACTGGGTTACGACTACAGGAGCTGAGGAAAATACAGGAAGAGGGGCCAGGCACTGGGAGGTGGGTAGGGGAGGACAGGATGACTGATTCCAACACCTGTTCGGCTCCAGGCAGCTAAAGGAGGCCAATGTGCTGAGGTTCCATAGTAAAGGTGAGAGGAGTTAACCTGGGTAAGGGAAGAGAGATCCCTTTGCCTGAGGACCGTGCCTGCTGGGAGGGCATTTCAGGTCCCTTGCCCAGCCCCAGAAGGACCCTCAGCTGGCCCAAGGTCCTGCCCCTCTGAAGCTATGTGATTGCGGTCTGCAGACTTGCCCCACCCCCACCCCCCTGCCCCAAAGGAGGAAAGTGAGAGCGGCAGTGTGGCCTTCGAGTCTAGTGAGCCCTGGGAAGCTGGCAGGAGAAAAGGATGACACGCGGCTGAGTCCCAGTGTGTGCAGGGCACAGGGTGGGGAGCATCCCAGAGACCTCTCACAGCGGGTGGTGATGCCCCGCTGGGGCCAGCCCTGCCAACAACCCAGATGCCACTGACAACTCACAAGGTCCTACTTTCCCCTACATCAGGTGCGCCCACCCTGGGCCCCAGGGGTCTGGAGAGCGCAAGTTTCTGCAGGGGCGGCCCACGCTGCCGTCGCTGCGGTAGAAGGTCTACATCAAAGGTACCGGCTTGCAGAGGGCACGCACGGGTGGCGCAGGGCCGGGCGGCGGCCGCTGAGCGGCGATGACGAGCCTGTCTCCCAGACCAGGTTCAGCCGCGCGCTGGCTGCGCTGTGCCAGCAGCAGCGGAGCCGGGTGCTGCGCTTCGTGCCCCGGTGGGTCGCGGTGCGCGGTACTTGGGGTGGGCTGGGCTGGGCCTCCTGCCAGGACTGCAGGATGGAGACCCCTGGGTGGGCGCAGGGTTGAGTGGGGAAAGAATAGGAGGCCTTGAGTAGGAATCACAGCAGGGGCTTCAGCCCCACCCCTCCCAACCCGGGTCCGTGCCTCCCTCCATCCCAGGGCTGGACATGGACAGGCTGTACCGCATCAGTGGAAACCTGGCCACTATCCAGAAGCTGCGCTACAAGGTGGACCACGGTGAGGCCGGTCCCCATGCCTCTCCCCGGGGCCTGAAGGCGCTAAGGGGCCCTGACCTCCCTTCCTCCGCCCCAAATGAGCGTCTCGACCTGGGAGACCGACGCTGACGCTGGGAGGACGTGCACCTTATCACGGGCGCCCCGAAGCTCTTCTTTCGGGAAGCTCTTCTTTCGGGAGTTGCCCAGAGGTGGGGAGGATGGGGCAGGAGAGAAACTGTCCTGCCTAGGGCCACCGCCTTGGCCAGGCTCTGTGCCACCACTCTTGCTGACCCCGCTCCCCTCGCAGAGCCCACCCTCCTCCTCCTCCCTCCCTGTCTGACTCCCCTCCCTCTGATCCTTCCCTTGCTTGAGTTGCACGACCAGGCCCAGCGCAGCCGTTGTGTGCATGACCTGGTGGGTTCGCTACCCGCCCCCAACCGCTACATGCTGCGGCTGCTCTTCCAGCACCTGTGCCGGTGAGCAGGGCGGGTGGGTGGGAATGGGGTGGCGGGTCCTGGCAGGACCCCCTCCACGGCTCCCCCTAGCTCTGAGCCCTGATTCCACCTGCCTGGCCGCAGGGTGATGGAGCACGGCAAGCAGAAACGCATGTCGGTGCAGAGCGTGGCCATCGTGTTCGGGCCCACGCTGCTGCGGCGGGAGGCAGAAGAGAACAGCATGCCCATGACCATGGTGTTCCAGAACCAGGTGGTGGAACGCATCCTGCCGCAGTGCTCGGATATCTTCCCGCCGCACTGACTGCGGACCTGCGACTGGGGGCGGCTGGAGGCCACCCAGCTGGACTTCAGGAGACCCTCCGCCTCCCTCGCGTCTGCAGGCGGTTGTGACGTCCTCACCTCTCGGTTCCGAGGCTATGGTGACCCCTGGTGGGCAGTTCGCAAAATGTGATTTTTTTTTTTTCTGAGGCATGTCTTGTTTGGGGTTAATTGGGTTCTGCTTTGTATGGCAGTGTCGCCCCCTGTGCGCATGCGACAGTGTGCGGCTGAGTGTTCTGGGAGAGACCATCCTGGGAGGAGAAATTTGGTGAGGGGGCTTCCCGGCTTCTTCGGGCCTTCCCCTGAATGAGGCCCTTCACCAAGACCTCGTGTGTCCCAGCCCTGTGCGGACCGTGAAGCGGCTAAGACAACTGCCCCGCTGCCCAAACAGGACTGACCCGGCCTCCAGCGTGGGCAGCCGGACCTGCCCTCCTTAGGCCTCAGGGATGAGGTTGCTGCGGGCCCGCCGGCAGGCTGGCTGTGGCCCAATTTCACCTGCTTTCCTGTTCTGGCTCCATGCTCCTGCCCTCCCTGACCCGCTGGTGTTCTGCGCAAGGGTTCTTCATGTAGGCTAAATGTGCACTCTGAACCTGCCACTTGACATACACCGTTTCCACACACCGTCCCATTTTACAGATGAGGAGACTGAGGCTTGCAGAGGCAAAGCGACTTCTTCAGGGCCCAGTAGAGGATCTGACTCCCCAGAAAAGGCTCCTCTCACACTAGAGCACAGCCGGGGGGTGAGGTGGGGGCCCTCTAGCTGTCAGGTATCCCTGTCTGGTGCCCACCTAACCTGAAGGGTTGAGAGAGGCTGCGGGGTGGGGCAAAGGAGGACACAACCCCAGGATAGGAAGTGTGAACCCTGGGGTCTGCAGCCCCTCCCTCCTCAGACACGAGCCACCTCAGTTTACAGATCTCGGCCCCCCGCCCTACCCTCCTGTTCATGTTTTCAAAAAATGACAGCTACTATTTATTGGACATTGGTACCACACCAAGCATTTTTCTTGGCCTATCTCCTTGTTACTCACAGCCAATATTTATTGTCTGCTCTTCTGTGCCACGCACTGTGTCCTGGGCCGGGGACTGCACACACTGCCTGCCCTGGTGGAGCTTATAATCCAGTGGGTGGGGCTGACCCACGCCCACGCCCACCCCAGTGCCAGCGGGGCCAGGGCAAGAGTATACACAGAGGCCTCGCACCGTATGTCTGGACATTTGGAAGTTATAAATCAAACTAACAACTGTTAAATAAAATATGTTCTATTCCCCTACTCTGACATATGCTTTGATAGTGACCTGGAAGGCCAGGTTCTAATTTAAAACTTCTGTGACTTCCGAGTTCCCTGCCCCAACGTGGGCATGAGAAGAGCTGGCCTGGCCCTCAGCCTGCCCACTTGTCTTCCCACCCCCAGCCATCTTGGCCCAAGGAGAGGTCCCCATGCACACGTGTGGACACTCTAGTCCCTGTGTGCAGCTGCCCATACCTCCTGCAACCCGCTGCCACTTGGCTACCCCACTGGTGACACAGTCCACCCTTGAGGGACATTCTGGAGTCCCTCGTATTGGGAGTGTGGTCTAAAGGGGAGGGTCTGGCCTTCGAGAGGGCCCCACAGATTCCTTATCCTGTGAGGGGAGCCACAGACAGAGAAGGTCTGGACTGGAGTCTTGCCAAGCAGGGGACCCATGGCACGGACACCCCGCACGCGAGTCTAAGGGCGGAACTGGACAGACCTTGAGCAACTGATGACTTGCTCAACCACTGCACAAGAGCTGGGAGAAGCACAGGGTGCTCTGAAGATGTGTCAAGGCGGTGACTGTTGTCCAGGGATCCGAGATGCCTCTGCAGAAGCCACATTTGAGTGAAGCAGTAAAGAATGAAGAGTCAACCAGACCAGGGGTTAAGGGAAGGGTGTCTAGTCAGAGGGAACAGCATGTGCGAGGGCTCTGGGGCAGAAAGGCTTGTGGGGAGAACGAGGTCTGAGAGGAGACCCTCATGACTGGAGCCCAGAAAGCCAGTGGGCATGGGCACCAGCTGAGGCCAGAGAGCTGGCAGGGGCAGAGCATGTGGGGCATGTGGCTGAGAGCTTTGGGTCACCAGGACAACAAGCTGGAGGATCCTTGGGCAGAGAGGCCTTGGGAAGTGTCTGCTCCCCACCCCCGCCCCAGGCTTATGACTCTGCCAAGGCCTCATGGGCAAATAATGCAGCAGCAGGCTGAGAAGTCCTAGAATCATCACATTTTGTCACAAGGAAGAGCTTCAGAAATCACCCAGAAATCAAAGCTGATCTCTGTCTTTCAGGAATCACCCATTGCCAATGAGAAAACTCCTAGAGAGACAACATCAGAATTCGCCTGAGGTCACTGGCAGGTTGCTGGCAGGGCTTGGCCCAGAGGTTTGTTTGCACAGTCTGAGGACCTACTGTGTGCCCCACCAAAGTCTGAGGCACAGCAGACGTCCTCAACACTGAGCACAGCGTGTGGTAGGCACTGTAGGTGCACTGCCAAGATGTTTTGAAGGAACTGGACTTTGTCCAGAGACAGAAAGACATATAGAAACAGTATCAGCCCTTTTGAGGCTCTGTCTGGTTGGGGAAGGGACATAAAAAGGAGTGACAGTGGCACAGCTGATAAGCTGGCACAGGGGCCTGTCCCCAAGCCTACAGCCTCCTAGCAGGTGCCCCTAAGTCCTCCTGCAGCCTGGAGTATGTCCCTGCAGCCACTCTTGAAAAGGCCCTGGTGCCCGCCTGATTGCTAAGTCCGACGGACACATGAACCGCCTGCTGTCCTCCCTGAGACACACCGCGCCTTTGCCCCAGGCAACCCGGGTCCTCCCCATCACTCCACCCCTCCCTTCCTCAGCTCCCCCTCCTCTGCCCGCCCTGTAAATGGTGATGGGCCCCAGGTTGTGCCCTCCCTGAGGGCCCTCAAGCCTTCCACTGTGGGCACTCAGCCACCATGCCTGCACGTGTCACCCAAATCTCTATCACCAATGCAAACCCCTCTCTCCCGAGTCCCATGTGCAAAGTCCACCTGCTTGCAGGACACCGCCACGTGGATGGCTGCCAGAAACCCCAAGTGCAACCCGCCTGCAATGAAACTCCAAACCAGCTCTTTTCCCTACTTCTGAGCATGGCACCTCCAGTCCCCAAGTCCCCATCTTCTACCTTCTAAACATGTTCCAGATCTGCCTCTTCCACCCTCCCCTGTTCTCTCTCATCTGGGTGAGCACAGCAGCCTCTGAAAGGGCTTCTCGCCCCGTTCCATCCTCCACCCAGCAACCGTCTGACCAGGCCACATCCCCAATCTCCGCATGCCAGCTGTGCCCGTGCCTGTCACTCCCAGCACACTGCAGGCTGCTTCTTGCCTCAGTGCCTTTGAGTCGACGGTCCCCCCGCCTCTCCCACTTTCCCCTGTCTCATTTCTCCTCCGCCTTGAAGCCTCAGCTCCCCCATGTGTGCAGCTCCCTCGTCACGCTCAGCTCGCTGGACGCAACTGCGCTTCCGTGTCCGCCTCTCCCGCTAGGCTGTGGCCAGCAGAATGTTCCCAAGCCTCACCCACTGCGCCGCCAGTGCTGCTGCCTCACTCGTTTTGTCGCCAGATCGCACCCCATCCTATGGACGTGCCACGCTGTGTTTATCCATTCTTCAAATGATGGACATTTGAGTCGTTGCCAGTATTTGGCTATTATGAATAACGTTGCTATGAACATCTGTGTACAAGTTTTTACGTGGACATATTGTCTTAGCTCGGCCTGCCATAGCAAAATACCATAGACTAGTGGCTTAAACAACAGAGATTTGTTTCTCACAGGTTTGGAGGCTGGAAGTTCGAGATCAAGGTGCCAGCATGGTCGGGTTCTGATGAGGACACTCTTCCTGGTTTGCAGACGGCCGCCTTCTGGCTGTGTCCTCACGTGGCAGACAGAGCTTGCACTCTGGTCTCTTCCTTTTCTTACAAGGACCCTAGTCTCATTTTTACAGCCTCATCTAAACCTAACTACCTTCCAAAGGCCTCACCTCCAAATACCACCACATTGGGGCTTAGGGCTTCAACATATAAATTGGGGGGGCCACAAATATTCAGCCCGTGACTCATGTTTCAGTTTTTTCAGGTGCACACCTAGGAGTGGAATTGCTGGATTAAAGGTAACTCTGATTTAACCTGTTGAGGAACCATCAGATTGTTTGCAGCGGCACGAATTACACCTGCCAGCAGGGCACGAGGGTTTCTGTTCTCACTTTCTGCAACGGCTGTCTCGGGTCTTCATTCTCCTCAAACCCCTGGCCCTCCTGACCTTCCCACCCTCTCAACAGAGGGCCTGCCTCCACCTCGCAGGAAAATGGAAACACCTGTCCCAGCGTCCAGCTCAGACCTCGTCCACCCCACCCTCCCTGCCCTCCTCTCCCCGGAAGCTCAGAGCAGACGTTTCTCTAGGGCACAGCTGATCTCCGTCTTTCGGGAAATATCCACGATCACTGACCGCTCCTCTCTCTTGTTCACTGAACTGCTGTCTGGGGTTGAGGGCCCGGGAGATGGAGATCAGCGAGCAGGAAGCTCACTGGGCATGCTCTCAGGACCGACACCTGTGCTGGGGCAGGCAGGATGGAGCCAAGGGACAGTTGAGCTGTGACACAGGCCCATGGAAGGCCTCAGCCACCCCACCAGGAAGCTCTGGAGCAGGCACAGCCTCAGCGTCACACCACATTGTGGCCAGGAGTCAGGCCACTGCCTTCCAGGGCTGGGGCAGGGGGGCACGGATTGGGGCCACATGGCTCTGTTCAGCCCAGGGCGCATCCTGGAGAGAGGCTCGGAGGAGAGCCGTCAGCCTCCGGCCCTCCTGCAGCTGGGGCAGTTCAGGTTCGGTCCTGGGATTCTGGGTGGTGCCCGTGGCATCCGCTCTGACTTCCAACAGGCCCCTTCCCCTAACCATGGGATCGTGTTCAAGTCTCTCTCTGAAAAATCCTCCCTCAACCCCACATCCCCGCAACTGCCTGCTTTCCTCCTCCTCCTCCTGCTCCTCCCCGCCAAACTTCTTGAAAGAGTCCTCCACACTCACTGTCCCCACGCGCTGCTCCTGTTCACTCCCCAACCCCGATGCACCAACAGACCACTGCGATGCCACATCATGTTTGTTGGGTACTTTTGGGTCTTCACAGTCATCGTCCTCTTGGGGACATCCTGTCCTCTGCTGGCTGCTCCTGCCTTGGAAACACTGCTTTCCTCTCAGCTTGCACGATGCCACGGCCTCATCTTCCTCCTACCTCTGGCCAAGCAGCCTGTTCTCTTCTGTGTGGCCAGTAAGGGCAGAGCCCGTGGGGCCAGCCCTCCTCTCCCTGGCCTCCCTCCCTGGATGTCGCTGTCCACATCGCCATGTCGCCAGGCCACATCAGTGACTAGTGAGCAGGCATGACTGCCCCTCCAAACTCTCAACCCCAGTGTCCCCTTGACGACCTGATGATGTCTGCTCTGGGACAGTCCTCAGTCTGAGACTGGATTCTTGCTCCTCCCCACACCTGTCCTCCAGGGTTTTACCTGTCCCAGGAACAGGCTCCACCCACCCCCAGCCGGGCAAGCCAGGAACCTGGGAATGTGGCCTGC
Organism: Eulemur rufifrons; assembly: GCF_041146395.1. Lineage (NCBI taxonomy): Eukaryota > Metazoa > Chordata > Mammalia > Primates > Lemuridae > Eulemur > Eulemur rufifrons. The sequence continues at coordinate 55,571,256 of NC_090987.1, forward strand.
TCCCTCCATCTCCCCCTCTCTGCCCGCCTCCCTACCTGACCTGTGTCCCAGTCCTGTCGTTCCCCCCTCTGCCGCACTCCTCCTCTCCAGCCAGGGCCCCTGCTCAGCCTCAGGGCTAAGATCTCCCACCTGGACACTGCGGCTGCTCCCAGCCCTCCCCCTCCCACATCCTCGTGGCCCCCACTCCCCCCAGCCTCATTTAAACACACACACCTGATCATATCATCGCCCTGCTTAGAAACCATCCCACCTGCCCAAGGAAAAGACCCCAAGCTTTAGCATGGCCTGCCCACCCCTCTGCCTCCTCTTGTGACGCAGTGTGGCTCAGTGGCTGGGAGCATGGGCTCTGGAGTCAGGCCACCCGGATTCAAATCTGAGCTCCGCCATGCTAGAGGATTCTGGGTAATTGACTCATCCTTTGTGTCCTGTTTCCTCATCTGGAGAATAGGGATGCAACAGCAGCACTGGCCTCAGGGGGGCTGGGCAGATGACGAGATGACACCTGCAAGGTTGTGAGAACACAGTCTGTTCAGAGCAAACATTCAGGGAACACTCGCTGGGCCTCACGCCTTACCCGCTTTCTTAGTTTCTGCACTGCAGCTACACTGGCCTCCCATGGGCTTCTCAAATGTTTCATGCTCCCCCACCTCCACCCCAGGATCTTTGCACGTGCTGTGCCCATGTTGCAGTTCTCTTTTCCTTTGCTTAGTCATCTTTTAGCATTGTTCCCAGGTAACCATTCCTCAGGCGGCTCTGCGGAGTGCCCAGCCAGGTCAGCTTTCTCTGTTCTCAGAGACCCATACGCTTCTGTTATTTCAGTTTGTCATTTTACATTTATACATCATGATTATCGCTGTGTGTCCCTCCCCCCACAATCCTATAAGCCCAGGAGGGCGGGGACTCTGTTGTTGCTCACCATCCTACGCCCAGCGCCCAGCACAGTCCCTGGCACGTAGCAGGTGTTCAAGCCAATACATGAAAAGGAAGACAGCCCGAGCGAGAAGCCCGGCTCTGCTATTTCCTACTGCATGATCGTGGGCAAGCTGCTCACCTCAACGTGCTCAGCGGTAAAGTTAGGACATTCGCGCCTACCTCGGAAACTTCTTACCGTTATAAAATGAGACGTGCAACATGCACGGCCCAGAACCTGGTGCAGGGACACTTGCGCAGTCTCGCTGGCCTTCATTCCTCAGAGCCAAGGATAGTCCTGGGTCCCGGGGTGACAGAGTCTCTGTGGCAGGGCCAGAAGGAGCCAGATGCAGAAGGGTCACAGAGGTCCCCCTGGGGTGCAGCCAGATTGCCTCGAGGGCAGGACGGCACATTGGGCCTGGGACCCTTTTGTTTCCAGAGCTCTAGAGGAGTCCTTTTTCAAGACTTCAGCCTGGCAGCGCCATGGGGAAGGGTATTTTGTCTGTTTAGGACTAGAGCAGCAGAGAGAGAAGAGTGCCCCCCGCAGGCCAGGACAGGAGGGGACCCCTTGGGATTAACTTGAGAGGTCCTGCCAGGTGGGACTAGGGGGGCGAGGGAGGTCCAGCCTCCCCTGCCCTCCAAGAGTGGACGTTCTGCTTTGCTGGCCAGCCCCGGGGCGCGGCTTGGTGAGCTAAGGGAGGTGGCAGATTTCCTTTCAGGGAGAAGTGGCAGGCCAGGAAAGCCCCGCATGTCCGGCTGGGAGAACGGACGTCATTCTTTAGAGCCCAGCAGGCACCACTCGTGACGACCAGGTGGACAATATGGCCAGGGATGCATTCTTCTTTTTATGAACTTTTTATTTTGAAAGAATTATTGACTCACAAGAAGTTATGTAAATAGTACAGTGAGGTCTGGTGTGCCCAGCACCTGGCTTTCCTGGTGGTGGCATCTTACATAACCACAGCACATTATCACAATCAGGAAAGTGACCCACACTGCAGTTGACCAGACTACAGACCTTGCTTGATGTCACCACCGTCTGCATGCATTCATTTTTGCTTGTCTTTGTGTATAATTCCGTGACATTTTATCACATGTGTGGATTCATATAACCACCACCACAAGCAAGACGCAGAATATTCCATTCTGGAGAAGAAATTCCTGACGTTTCCCCTTATAGTCACATCCTCCTTCTCCTTCCCTCATCCCTGGCAACCCTGTCGTTCTCCATCACTATAAATGTTTCATTTTGAGAATGTTAATAGGTGGAATCACGCGGTATGTTTGAGATTGGCTTTTTGCAGTCAGCGCAGGGCCCTAAGACCCACTCCAGTTGCTGTGGGGATCGATCGTTCCTTACTTGTATTGCTCGGTAGCGTTCCACAGATAGGCTCTTACAGAGATTCTCCCAGCGGTGGCTGAAGGACGGAGGAAGGGGCCCAGTTATGAGGCTGCCGGTGTTCAGGTAAACAGCGCGAGGCGGACACGCATCCCGCCCGGCTGGCACCGTCTGGATGAGTTCAGGCCACGCGGGTGCGGTCTGCGGCAGAGCAGCGTTTGGGAGTCTCGAAGCAGAGCTGCCAGGAGGGGGCGCCAGAGGCCTTTTGCCCAAGGGGTGTTTCCGAAGCGGGATCGCCAGGGCAGGTTAGAGGGAGCTTTGGGCCACTGTGCACATCACCCTGAAGTCCTGTCGGTCTCTGCACCCCAGCGCTCAGGTTTCAGTCCGGCCCTGAGCGTCCGAGACTGCGGGATGAGGCCGATGTGTACTCAAGGAGGAGGCAGCAAGGGGAGGCCCGGACCAGGAAGAGGTGGGCTGGGGTCAGGCACAGGGTGGTCCTCAGCGGGCCGGGACTGCCCCTCAGAGGGTGGCTCTGAGCTCAGGCCACGGGGCTGCGCGGGGGCACCTCTGCCCGCCCTTCCCATCCCTAACGACTGCCCGCACTTCGCTGCCCACTTCTCTCCCCAGCCCCTGGCGTGTGCTCTACACCCTCCCACCCGCCTCCCTGCAAGACGCCTTCCCCGACGCCCCCCCACCCACCGCCCCTTCCCCGGAACACTCTGGGCTGTGCGGATCTGCATTCGTGAAGGGTGCAGGTTGGGTGCTGGCTGTGTGTGCGTTAAAACAATGCGCATCCTCATCCTCTGTGTCCCCTCCGCGTGTAAGTTACCTGTACTTCTTAAGAGAATCTCCCTCATGAGGCCTTGCCTAATAATTTTCGGTCCATACACCTGTGAGACTTCTCATTCATCTCTTGTTGCCTGGAGCCTGGCACACAGAAGGGGCCAAGTGAAGGTTGATTGAAAAAATGAATGACCCTGTCAATTGTCCTGTCTTTGAAGCTCCCCTCCCCCACTGATTGCTCTGTGGCGGTTTTCTATGCGGGCATTCCTTCCCCTGCAGCCCAGGAACGCTGGTGGGCTGCCCTCCCCCCTGCTCAGGTCACTCCGCCCCCTCCCCAGCAGGCTCACCCACCCAGACAGCTTTACTTTCCGCACTTGTGCTGCCGGACCCCAAATCCCCCACGCAGCCCAGAGCCCTGAGCCCCACGCATACCTCCCACTGCTTCTTCTTTGCTTGTCTCTTTCTGCCCTTCCCAGTGTCTGTCTTTCCCGCAAACATTCAGCTCCCTCGCAGCAGGAATCTTGTCTGTCTGATGGACCAATGCACCCCCAGCACCTGCTCGGACTCAGAAAATATTTGTGAAATGAATGAATGAATAAATGAATGAACGACTCTCCCTCTGAGGTCCTGCGGACACTTGAAACACAACACACCCCCCACAACTGCCTTCTCCTGTCTTTGCCACCTCTCTCCTCCTCCTCCCCAAATTTACAAATCCCGGAGTCCCCCTAGATGGCTCCTTTCCCCACGTCAGCCAGTCACTACGTTGCCCGGATTGCACCTCTGAGCTTTCCCGCCCCCACCTCACTGCAGTCCCTCCTAGGCTGGACCCTCCACACGTCCCACCTGGACCTCCTCTCCTCAGGGCAGCTGGGTTTCCGGCCTGCGCCTTTGCTGCTGACCACATTGCCGCCTGAATGATTTGTCTAAACTGTTAGTCGTGTTATGTGAACTCCGACTTAAAGCCTTCATTGCATCCATGTCCCAGTTGTGTCTCCTGAAATGTAGGACTCACGAAGTGAGTGGCACATGACATGATTCTGGGAGGTTCAAGGACCTACACCATGCACCAGGGCACCCTGGGGTGACCATTAACACAGAATTGCAAGATGAGAAAGTTGGTTCTTTCTAACTCTGATTACACTAAGGAGAAAAAAACATCTTTTTTTCCCTCGTTAATTTCTCCTTCTTGCGGGAATCAGGACTCCAGCCACAGCCGCCGGCCAGCCAGAAAGGCAACTAGCAGAAAAAACAACACAACAAAAAGAAAGACAATTAGTGATTTTTTTTTTTTTTTTTTTTTTTTTTTTTTTTGAGACAGAGTCTCACTCTGTTGCCCAGGCTAGAGTGAGTGCCGTGGCGTCAGCCTAGCTCACAGCAACCTCAAACTCCTGAGCTCAAGCGATCCTCCTGTCTCAGCCTCCCGAGTAGCTGGGACTACAGGCATGCGCCACCATGCCCGGCTAATTTTTTCTATATATATTTTTAGCTGTCTATATAATTTCTTTCTATTTTTAGTAGAGATGGGGTCTCGCTCTTGCTCAGGCTGGTCTCGAACTCCTGAGCTGAAACGATCCGCCCACCTCGGCCTCCCAGAGTGCTAGGATTACAGGCGTGAGCCACCGCGCCCGGCCGACAATTAGTGATTAATAGATGGAACGATAACATGGTCTCATTAATATTTTTATTTTATTTACTTTACAGTTACCTTCTATATGTGACATGTGATATCAGGTTTCTTTTTTATTCTTTCTTTCTGTAGGCCCCTTAGCTGGGACTACAGTCGCACACCACCACATCCAACTAATTTTTTCTAGCTCACTCTTGCTCAGGCTGGTCTCGAACTCCTGAGCTTGAGCGATCCTCCTGCTTCAGCCTCCCCGGAGTGAGATTTACTTTTGTACCTTTACATTTTTTTTCACTGTGGTAAAATATACATAACATAAAGTTTACCATCTTAGCCATTTTTTTTTTTTTTTGAGACAGACTCTTGTTCTGTTGCCCAGGCTAGAGTGCTGTGGTGTCAGCCTAGCTCACAGCAACCTCAAACTCCTGGGCTCAAGCGATCCTCCTGCCTCAGCCTCCCGAGTAGCTGGGACTACAGGCATGTGCCACCATGCCTGGTTAATTTTTTTCTATATATATTTTTAGCTGTCCAGATAATTTCTTTCTATTTTTAGTAAAGACAGGGTCTTGCTCTTGTTCAGGCTGGTCTCAAACTCCTGACCTCGAGTGATCCTCCCACCTCGGCCTCCCAGGGTGCTAAGATTACAGGTGTGAGCCACCACGCTCTGCCGAGGTTAATGTTTTGATTGCTGGACTGCTTGCTCTGTCCCACTAGACTGTAAGCTCCACGAGGGCAGGGACCTCCACCTCGTCCTTGGCTGTCTCTGATTCTGAGTGGCTGGTACGGTGATGGGCGCAGAGTAGGTGGTGTTCAGTCGGCATCTGTGGGAAATCAGGTAATAGCTACGTTGTGAGGCTGCGTGGGCAGTGGCCCTTCTGACAGTATTCCAGAAGGGTGGCACTCAGTGAACAAAGGCCTGGAGGTGGGAAGCAGCAGGGTGTGGGGGGCAGATGGGCTGCAGTTGGCGTGGACAGGCAGAGGCCGGAGGGATGAGACTGGAGAGGCCCTCAGCCTCCCTCACCCCTGCCTATTATGAAACCCCACAGCCCTAGCACTTTGTCTACACTTCCTTCACACCCTACATCCTGCCTCATGTGATGCGAGTTGATTCATCAGCACTTACTGAACCCCTACTGTGTGCAAGGTATGGCGTTGGGGCAAAACACCTACCATGTGCAGCACAGGCCAATTTCCAGAGTGATTTGCCACCCAGTATCACGCCTCATGCTCACAGCAGCTCTACAGAAAGGAATCGTTCATCCATCCATCCGTCCGTCCATTCCCGTACTCAAACACTTAGTAAATGTGTATCAAGTGCTGAGCACGTGCCAGGTGCCAGGAATGCAAAGCAGGCAAGGCCAGCAAGGCCCTCATGGAGTGGGGAAGAACGAACTCGTAAACAAACCAGCAAGGCAATCTGCAAGTGTGATAAACTCTGTGTAAAACCTAACAAACGGGTGATATTATGGGGAGAGACTGGGCCCATCACTCTGGTCAGTCGGGGGGCTCTCTAAGAAGGTGCCATTGGAGAAACCTCCAGCCATGGGAGGAACGCGCCAGGCCGAGCTCGCAGCAAATGCAAAGGGCCCGGCAGCGTGGGACAGTACCTGGGCATCGGAGGGACAGTACCTGAGTGTCACCAGAGAACTAGAATATTCGATGGGGTGAAGTGGGGAGAGAAAGGGATGAGATGGAAGAGGAAGCCAGCAGCCAGATTAGGAAAGGCTTGTCGACATTTGGATTCATCCTACTGTGAGAGGTTTTTTTTTTTTTTTTGAGACAGAGTCTCACTTCGTCGCCCAGGCTAGAATGCCGTGGCATCAGCCTAGCTCACAGCAACCTCAAACTCCTGGGCTCAAATGATCCTCCTGCCTCAGCATCCCAAGTAGCTGGGACTACAGGTGTGCACCACCAGGCCTGGCTAATTTTTCTATTTTTAGTAGAGATGGGATCTTACTCTTATTCAGGCTGGTCTTGAACTCCTGAGCTCAAGTGATCCTTCCACCTCGGCCTCCCACAGTCCTAGGATTACAGACATGAGCCACCGCGCCTGGTCCCTACAGTAAGATTCGAATCCACTGAAAAGTTCTACAGAGGTGAACCAGCGTGTCCTGGCTGACGTCTCCACACCATCACCAGGCCACGCTGGAGGCAGTGGAGATGGGAAGATCCACATTGGCTTAAGGTCTATGTGAGAAATAAAACTGTCAGAACCAACTCCAGAAGCCTTGATTTCTCTTCCAAACCTATTTCTCCCCATCTTTCCAGAAAATGGCACCACTGCAACCCTATGGCTCCAGCCAGAAATGTCTAACTTCTGCATCCTTTCTTCCTCCCCTCCTCGGCCCCTCCCCCCACCTCCAGCTCTGTCAGTGTCCACACCAGGAGAAGGGAAGTTTCCAGGCAGTGCCAAGTTGCGTTTGAGGTTAAGGTGCACCCAGGCAGCCTGGCTGTGGGAGAGTCCCAGATACTGACTCTTCCCTGCTGCAGGTGGAGACAGTGGACATTCAGCTTCAGCCACAGTGAGGTTCCGCCAGGTGAAGATGAAAAGGGACAAGAGCTGGGGCTGTTGCCAGAGAAAAATCAAAATGGTAGACCATGGACTCCAAGGTGGGAAAGGAGGGAGGGGACAGGTGAAATGTGGTGGCTGTGAGAGAGTGGAACTTGAGCAGGAGCCACCCCAGAGAAAGTGAGCTGGAGGTGCAAGAGCTGTGGTCAGGGTGCAAATGCAGGGATGGTGCTGTCAGCAACAAGGACGAGCTCTGGGGCGTGGCCGTGGGAGTGGGCAGCTGGGTGCAGGGGAGGAAGTGATGTCTGGAGGTGAGGTGGTCAGGATGCTGTCGTCTGGGTATTGCAAATGCCATGTGCCAGGAGAGCCAAAGTCCCCCCAGCGAGGGGAGTGGCTGGAGGTGGAGGTGGAGGTGCTGGGCGCCAGCACTGGCTGGTGTGTGTCCAGAGAAGCCAAGGGGTGAAGGAGGAAGGATGAGGAACAGTCTAGAAGCTGCAGAAGGGAAGAGGAGGGTGCCAACCTCCACGTGCTGGGCCGGAGGTGTTTCCTCTGGAAAAGGCTGCTGGGACGTCTCCACCAGGGCACGGAAGTAGGGGAACCCTGAGAACCCCAAGGCCCCTAGAGAGAGTCTGGACAGGGAGGTGGCCAAGCTGAGGCCACACTTGGCAGACAGACTTTCCAGCGGGCCAGCGCGGGGTGGGGTGGGGTAAGATAAGGACGGGGAGAGGGACTTGTGAGTGGCAGACGACACGGGGGGAAAGTGGGAGGGTCCGAGGGGTGAGAAGGTAACTAACATTTAGCATGAGTTAATTACCTTTTCTAGAACTGCCTAGAACTCCCAAACTGAAGCTGTCTGCCCAGCTCTTTCCAGGCCAGCAGCACTAGTCTCCCCACCCCGCCCTCGGCTCTGGAGCACTCGGTTCAGACCCAGGTGTGAGTGGATGAAGGGCGCAGGGGTGGGCCCACCTCCGCAGCCCTGCTCCTCTGCAGAGAATTCCCCTGGGCAGAGAGGCGCCACCTAACAGCAGCGCAGAGACCACTCTCCCACCACGAGGGGGTTGGTGGGGACCCTGGGGCACTGGATGAGCCATCAGGCCCCCTGCGGTCTCTCTTCCGTGGAACAGGCAGGTGCCTCCCAGAGGGCCAAGGCTGCCTTATCCGTGTGTGCAGGTGGGACCCGTGTAATGTACCTTCTCGTTTGTCCTGACAGGCTTGCTGTGGGACTCCCACCTAGGGGCAAGGGGTGGGAAGAAACTGGCCCTGTGGTCACCATCTTGGCTATTACAGAGCAGTGGACCTTACCGTAGGAGGGAGGGAGGCTGTGGTATTTTGGGACAGTCTGCTAGATGGAAGGGTGTCAGGTGACGTCAGGGGAAGCTCTGACCAACTCAGTGCCCTCAGTGTCCACTCCGCAGCCCGGGCAGGAGTGGGGCTAGACCCTGCAACGCAGGGGGTAAGGTCCAGTCCCGAAACCCTGGGATTTCACAGACCACCAAGTGATCGGTGTGCCAGAGCTGGGAGTGGGGACACGCACAGGCATATGGGATCCCCAAGGAGGTGCCTTGTCTGCCTGGAGGGTCACAATGCTCACAGGTTGGGAGTCTTCGTGGAGCCTGGGCCAAGAGGCACCAGGAAGCCTGAATTTGTCTTTCTGGTTGGAGGGTGCTCACCTAGTAGCCTGTGACAACTGATAAAGGTAACAGGCCCAGCAAGGCCCACTGACTGTTAGTGACACATTAGGCATAAGCCCTAGATGTGGAGTCCACCCCCTCAGGTGACCCGCCACACCCCTGGCAGGTAGGCAGTGTCACACCCCCATCTCACAGAGGAGGGAGCTCAGCCCCTCGCAGCTGCCCTGGTCCATGGTGGCGAGCATGCTCTCGGTCCATTTATTTATGCGGTGAGTGGTTTTTGAGCCCCTGCTACATGCCAGGCACAGGTAGGTGCTGAGGCTGCAGCAGATTACAGCCAAGATAAACATCGCTGCCTTCATGGGCTCACACTCTGCCTCCCAGACACAGAAACAGAGGGAATGCAAAGTCAGTCCCAGAGCTGGTGCGGTTTACAGCACCCACCACCGCAGCTGCCACCCTGCTGTCATGAGAGCACTCCACCTGGGCGGGAGCCCCAGGGAGGGAGGATGCTCGCTCAAGGGCTGGGGCAGCCCCCAGGCCCAGGCCTGTCTCATTACTGTGAGCCCAGGTGGGAGAGGCTGTCTGGCCCCCTGAGCCCATGTGTCTCTGGAGACCAGACAACATGGAGCCAGATTTGGGCCAAGTGGGGTCCCAGCACTTGGTGAGTCCTGACCGAGGATCTCATAGAACTGCTGATGGCATCTCTGGCTCATCCCTTCCTCTCTAAGTGCAACCACCCTCCACCCTACCGCCCCCCCCCCAACTTCCTGCAATTGATTCTGGCTGTTGGCGGGGACCCTTGCTGCTACTGTGGGCCAGACACCTACACATGGCCTTGCACCGTTTCCATGGTAGCTTAGGGCTCTGAAGGTGAGTGTCCCTGGAGAACTTGAAGGCAGCTGAACTGTCCTTAAGACCGAACCTTAGAAATCACATAGCATTGCTCTGCCATGTCCTGTTGTCACTGTCCTCTATAAGGCTGGCTCAGCTTCAAGGAGAGAAGACATAGCCCCCGGTTCTCGATGGGAGGAGTGCCGGATAACTTGTGGACATTTGGAACCGCCAAACAGCTAGGAGAGGTAGCAGCAGCAGGTGAACGCAGGATGTCCAATGGCAGAGTCTACATTAGGCCCTGGGACTCCATATGACGCCAGGCTGCCAGGAGAGAGGAGGGCTTCCTGAAGGCAGTGGCTGTGGGCCAGGGATGGGCCAGAGAGGACTCATGCTAGGATGGTAAGAGGGCTGCCCTGTGCGGTGTGGACGATATGGAGGGCCAGGGACTGCTGGGTCAGTGGGTGGTTCTGGGGCTGGAGGCGAGCATGCTCAGAGAAGCCCTTGTCCTGGGCTGGAGGCCTGAAATAGCACCATGGGCCAGGGAGAACAGAGGACAGGGTCCTGCTCTCAGAGAGCCTGGTCAGGCTTTGCGAGGAGCTGGCAAGGAGCCCTGGGGGTGTCAGATCCCCATACCCAGATTGCAGCCACCACAGCCCTTGGGAAGTGAAACTTTCAAGGACAGCTTGATCTGGTGTTTGAGGTTGGCCTTCAGTGGCCCCGCTGCCGGGAGAGGCAGACAGGGGCACAGGGGCGGGGCCTGAAACACACCGAAACTTGCCTGAGGGATGTGGGAGAGAGGGGACCCCCTGAGGGGATTCCCAGTTTGGGAGAAGGGCCATGAAGTCACAGGACCCCTCTCCTTTAACACTGTGCCCCGGGGTTGGGGGAGGGACTCTGGCCTGGGTTTTGGTAGCAGCTACACCAGGAAAGATCTCCGTGACTTTCAGAAGTCACTTCCCTTCTGAGTGCTCAGTTTCCTCATTTATCAAATGTCAGGTTGATTGGTCTGTAAGGCCCTCTGCTCCCCTGACGTCACCACACAGACCCTTCTCCCTAAACCCCTTCTCTTGGCCCCCACGCAGAGCCTGCTGGAGCGGCAGGTGTTCCCAAAGATGAGGGCGTGGGTGTAGCCCAGACCCACCATGACCTCAGGCTGGGTCTCTCCTCCGCTACGCCTGCCACCTGCCAACTGGCTCCATTCACAGGGGAGGTGGGGAGAGAGTGTGAGCAGCTTGGGGTGGCCCAGCTCCCCCACTGGGGACACCACTGGACTCTCCAGCCCTCCTCCGGAGGGAGCAGGAACATGCTGGCCAAGCCCCGCTCTGCTGCACCACTGCCCAGGCACCCATGGGGGCAGGGGTGAGGGAGGAGCTGGGAAATTATGAGGCCCCCATAGACTCTCATTGCAGCTGGGGCAATAACAATAATTATTAATCATTTTGGGTAACTGGTATTTAATATTCATCTTCCTTGCCAGACTGGAAGCTCCCTGGAGGCAGGGCCCAGGTCTGGTTCACTGCTGTATCTCCAAGGCTTAGAACTGTGACTTGCATGCCGGAGGCACCCAGTAAATAATTAAGTGAATGAATGAATTGTCTCGAAGCATTTTTAATCCAGTGGAGGACGATTAGGCATGTGCCAATACTATGATAAGCCTGGCATGCCATGCAACATCAATTATTAACATGCCAGCTGACATATACCGGGCACGAACTCTGTGCCAGGCTAAAGTTGCCAGATTAAGCAAATAAAGATAAACGATGCCTCTTCAATTTGAAATTCAGATAAACACTGAATAATTTTTTAGCCTAAGTATGTCCCATGCAATGTGAGTATCCTGAGTCTTACCAGGTGGCCCCGTGCCAGGCCACACTCTCTAATCTTCACACCAACCCTGTGACAGGGGTACAACTATCACAACCCTTTACAGATGAAGGTACTGAGGCACCAAAGGGATAAGTAACCTGCCCACGGTCACACAGCTGAAAAGTGGCCAAAGGCTCCGTCCTGGGTATTGTAATTGGAGCCCTGAGTCGGGGCTTAATCACCAAGATCCTTTGCCGCCCAACAAATGCCCATAAGTAGTGGGTGCTGGGCTGGCTCTGGGACCCAAGAAGGAAAGGTCATTTGTCAAGAAGGACAATAGCTATGGCTAAGGTGGACTAGGAAAGCTTCTCAGCGGAGGGATGGGAGAGGGGTGGGACAGAGAGGGTGGGCAGAGCTTTGCAGCAGCTGGGTGAGAGAGAGGGGAACTCAGGCTCAGACTCCAGCCCTTCCCAGCTGTGACTTCACCTCTCTGAGCCTTGACTCTGCTCTGTAAAATGGGTACAACACAGACCCACAGCCTCTTATTGAAAATCCTGGGCCCAGGTGTGGTCTGGAACTCAGAACTTTTCAGATATTAGAAAGGAGTTTGGTGTGTGAGTTGTATGTTCTATAGCACCCCCAGGGGACCTAGCACAGCACCCTATGAGCAAACATGGACATTTCCACAGCAAACATGCATATTCACTGCTAAGCAGGATAAGTAGCCTACAACTTGGTCTCAGGTCAGGTCAGTTTTTGCCATCCTGTAAGTTTGGTTTCCAGGCATTTGAGGATTCTGGAATTGAGGACAAGGGAGGGCAGTTTCTTGGGGCATAAGGCCTGGGGTCCCAGCACAGAGAGGGTGCTTGGTCCCCAGGCTTCCCTGCCTTCCTTTCCTGGCCGGCCTGCGGGGCACCAGGGAGGAGACCGGCTCCTTGGAAGCGGAGGCGTCTAAGGAGTTTCCAAATGGGAAAACCGGCGGCTGCAGGCCCCAGGACGCGGCCGGGCGAGCTGCAGCCTTATCCTTGGAGCGGATTTTCTGGGCTGTCTGGGCCCTGAGTCACCCAGGAATGCGGCCTGGGTGGGCTGCGGGCAGGCGAGGGCACTGCGGGGCTGCCCTGCACCGCTGCTGCCCAGGAGAGCCCGGCTGCTGCCCCAAGGACTGGGGAGGAAGGGTGTGGGGACCGCACCCGCTTGTCCCCAAGGGCTGCCCAGGAACCTCCAAAAGGGATGTGGGACGAAAGAGCACAACTTTCAGTTTTAGTTATTTGTATTTCATCCTTTTAAATTTTAGTTTTTTTTTTTTTCAAATAGGTAGTACATTCATATACTTTAAAAATGTAAAAATACAAGGGTCTCGCTCTCGAAGAGATATTTGTACAGCTATGTTCATAGCGGGATATTCACCTTAGCCAAAAGGTGGAAGCAACCCACGTGTCCATGGAGGATGAACGGGTAAACAAAATGTGGCTTGTGTATACATACAGTGCAATATTATCCAGCCTTAAAAGGGAAGGCATTTCTGACACAGGCCAACTTCAAGGACATTATGATCAGTGAAATGAGCCAGTTACAAAAAAAAATACTGTGTGATTCTGCTGTATGAGGAACCCCGGGTAGCGTTATTCTTGGAAAATTGGTGGTTGTCAGGAGCTGAGGGAGGGGGGAATGGGGAGTTATTCTTTAATGGCTATGAAGTTTCCGTTTTTGAAAAGAGCTCTGGAGCCGGGCACGGTGGCTCAGGCCTGTAATCCTAGCACTCTGGGAGGCTGCGGAGGGAGGATCGCTCAAGGTCAGGAATTTGACACCAGCCTGAGCAAGAGTGAGACCCTGTCTCTAAAACTAAATAAATAAATAAGTAAATAAAACAATGCCTAACAAGTTTGCTTGTTTTGTTTTGTTAACAGCTTTACTGAGATGTAATTTCATAAAATGTATCCTTTGTAAGTGTTCAACAATTTTCAGTAAATTTATAGAGTTGTGCAACTATCACTACAATCCCATTTTAGACTATTTTTCCTTTGGAATCATTTACATTTGATCCTCATTCCTACCCCAGCCCCAGCAACCACTGATCTGCTTTCTGTCTCCATGGATTTGCCTTTTTTGGAAATTTCATATAAATGGGATCATACAAATGTGTGGTCTTTTGTGTCTAGCTTCTGTCACTGAGCATAATGTTGTTGAGGCTCATCCATGTTGTAATGTGTTTAAGTGGCTTGTTCCTTTTTATTGCTGAGTAGTATTCCATTGCATGGATATGGCACATTTTGCTCATTCCTTCACCAGTTCTTGGACATTTGCATGTTTATTATGAATAATGCTGCTATGAGCATTCACGCACCAGTCTTTGTGTGGACATTAGTTTTTCCTCTTGGGTAGATATCTAGGAGTAGAATTACTGGGTTGTGAGGTAAGTTTGTGTTTAACTTTCTAAGAAACTGCCAAACTGTTTTCCAAAGTGGCTGCATCATTTAACATTCACACTAGCAATGTGTGAGGGTTTCAATTTCTCCATATTCTTTTTTCATCTTTTTTTTTTTTTTTTTGAAACAGAGTCTCACTCTATTGCCCAGGCTAGAGTGCCGTGGCGTCAGCTTGGCTCACAGCAACCTCAAACTCCTGGGCTCAAGCGATCCTACTGCCCCAGCCTCCTGAGTAGCTGGGACTACAGGCATGCGCCACCATGCCCGGCTAATTTTTTCTATATATTTTTAGCTGTCCAGCTAATTTCTTTCTCTTTTTTTGGTAGAGAAGGGGTCTTGCTCTTGCTCAGGCTGGTCTCAAACTCCTGAGCTCAAACAATCCGCCCACCTCGGCCTCCCAGAGTGCTAGGATTACAGGCATGAGCCACCATGCTTAGCCCCAAGTAACTCTTATTTTACTTAACAATGCCCCTAAAATGCAAGAGTAGTAATGCTAAAAATTCAGATATACCAAGAGGAGCTGTCAAGTACTTCCTTTAAGTGAAAAGGTGAAAGTCCTCAATTTAGTAAGAAAAAAATCATATGCTGGGGTTGCTAATATCTATGGTAAAAACAAATCTTCCTATGAAATTTTAAAGAAGGAAAGAGAAATTCATGCTGGTTTTGCTATTGCATCTCCAATCTGCAAAATTTACAGCCCCAGTGCATGGCAGTGCTCAGTTAAGATGGAAAAAGCCTTACATTTGTGGGTGGAAGACATCAACAGAAAAGTGTTCCAATTAATGACAAAATGCTGCACCAGAAAGTATTGAGCCTATACAAAGACTTCAGCAAGGGATCCCCCTACAGCAAGTGACATCGAGCCATTTACTCTAGGTAAGGGATGGTTATACAGAATCAGGAATACAGAAGATCAATGTTAGCCTGCGAGATCACAATGCCTACACGGTTCACTTCACTTCATCTTATCATGTAGAATTGTATCGTTGTATATCATCACAAGAAGGATGAGTAAGTACAATAAGCTATTTTGAGAGAGACACACCACATTCATGCGGGGAGTTAGCTACGCTCCCTGCAAAGAGGTTTTATTTCCAGTGGGGTCTCTCAGGCAGGGGTTGTCACAAAGGATGAAAAAATAGTAGGAAACAGAAATAAAAAATAATAATACACAGAGCCAAAGATATAGTTTATAAAGTAAAGGTTTATGAAAATACACAAAGGGAGGCTATCCGGAAGGTATATATCTCTCCCACAGAGATATAACAAAGACTGAACTTTTTACATGGGTATTTACAGAGCAGATACATGCTTAGGTTGTCAAGGGCAATGGGATTTACATAGTAACAGGCAGTTTCTCCTTGGCTCTGGACCACTGACCTCACACTGTATCAATTCCTACTCTCATGGCGCTGGAAAAAGCCACATATCCATGCTGATCTGCACAGTAGAAATCCCTACTTTCTAATTGCAGCTGGGCCCTCAATATTATATGAAAAACACCAAATTACATAGAGTTTATGTGATCCAAACACCGGTTTTGTGCCTTTCTCTATTGATTGTGATTTTTTTCTTTTTTCCTTAAAGAGTTCATACTATTTTGTTAACTCTGGCTATTCTACAAATGGGATGAACTATGCATGGGAAGACCCACTGCTCCAATTTCATATAAACAAGCAACCTTTTGAATACTACATATTTTACCAAATATATGGAGAAGAGATTACTTCAGGAAGCAGAATGAATATACCCATCACCGAAAAGTAAAACAAGTCAACAAACTGGTCTTAGGCAATGTTGGTTCTTATGAATTAGTAAATTAGGACCAACCAACCATCTTGGGAACAATGATAAAAATCAAAACTTTGCAGTTTCTGGTATAGCATGTCAGGAGCTTAGAAGTTGCCAGTCTATGCTAACAGCAAATAAAAAGGAAAATACTGAAAACTCTCAACAACTCAATATAGATCCATCAGAGAAGTGCGGTCACAGAACAAAGGGCTGCCCCCAAAATTGGAGAGACAGAGAGGCAGGTACAGAGAATCACAGAAACATTTGCAGGAATCAATTAAGAGGTAGGAAAACTGAACTGTAATTGATGAACTGCTGGAGGCTCAGTGTGGACAACTGTACCTGATTCTGGCAGGAGAGGAGAAAAGGAACCATTTTGAAATAAAACATACCATTATGTTTTTCTTAACAAGGCCTGTTCTCAGGAAAAACTATGAGCAGACCTTAACATGCTCGGCTTTGATCAGGGCCTAATGTATCTGGGGGAAGGGGAAATGCCCAGTTCTAGGTGGCTCTTGCCTTCCATGTGGGAGGAGGGAAATACCCAACTCTAGGTCCCTCTAACCTTCCACAGGGGCAAAGAAAAAAGTCCTCAATTCCAGGCACCACTCGCCTTCCATGTGGGGAGAGGGAAATACACTACTTCAGCCCCATCCAGCCATCTTGTTCCACCTAAGGAGGGGGCACTGAAAAGCACTGGTGAAGCTTACAGCCCCAGGGCACGGGCTCACCAAAAGACTGAGAGCTAGTCATAGGGTGATAGAATGCTCCCCCGCCACACCTGACCACTGCATTACCAAAGGCCTATTTACTGCACTTCCTTTTACCTAGCACATTATGCCTGACTGCCAACAAAAAAATTACAAGGCATGCTAAAAGGCAAAACACAATTTGAAGAGATTGAACAAGTATCAGAAACAAAGTGAGAAATGGCAGGAACATAGGAGTTATCACACCAGGAATTAAAAAAAAACAACTATGATTAATATGCTTTAGGGGCTTTAATGGAAAGAGCAGACAACATGCAAGAACAGATGGATGATATAAACAAAGAGATGAAAATTCTAAAAAAAATAAAAAAGAAATGCTAGAGATCAAAAATACTGTTAACAAAAAATGAAGAATTCCTTTGATGAGCTCATTAGTAGATGGGCTCAGGAAAGAAAATTAGTTTGAGAGAATTACAACAGAAATCTCCCAAATTAAAAAGCAAAGAGAAAAAAGACTGAAAAAAAAATCCAGAATGTAAAAGAACTCTGGGACAACACAGAAGGTGTAACATATACATAATGGGAATACCAGAAGCAGAAGAAAAGAAGAAACAGAAGGAATATCTGAAGCAATAATGACTAAGAATTTCTGCCAAATTAATGTCAGACACCAAACCACAGATGCAGAAAGCTCAGAGAATGCCAAACAGGACAAATGCCCAAAAAACTATATCTAAGCATATTACATTCAAACTTCAGAAAAATCAAAGATAAAGAAAAAAAATCTTAAAAGAAGCCAGAGGAGAAGAAACATCTTACCTTAGCAAGGCCAAGAATTACACCCAACTTCTCAGAAACCATGCAATCAAGAAGAGCATAGAGTGAAATAATTAAAACGTTAAGAGAAAAATCACACCAACCTATAATTCTAGACCCTGTGAAATTATCCTTCAAAAGTGAAGATATAAACACTTTCTGAGAAAAACAAAAATTGAAGGAATTTGTTGCCAGTAGACCTCCCTGCAAGACATGTTAAAAAGCAGTTATGCTGAGGACAAGAAAATAATGTAGGTCAGAAACTTGGATCTACATAAAGGAAGAGCATTAGAGACAGAATAAGTGAGTTCTTAACTGAGCTAACAAATAAGTTTGTTTGAAATAATAATAGCAACAATGTATTTCATTACATAAGTCCATATATATGCATGCTTATCAGTGAACTGAACGAAAGCAATGATACAAGGGATAGGAGGGAGGAATTAGAAATATTTTGTTATTATAAGGTATTCATACTACTCATGAAGTGGTATAGTGTTATTTGCAAGTAGACTAGGATTAGTTGTAAATGTATACTGCAAATTCTAAAGCAACCACTGAAAAGGTACAGAAAGAGGTATACTTGATATGCTAAGGAAGGAGAGAAGATGGAATCATAATATAGTCAATTAAAACCATAAAAGGCATAAAAAGTGTGGAAGAAAAAAACAGAAACAAAGAATAAAGGCAACAAATAGAAAACGGTTACAATATGGTAGATATTAATCCAACTATATTGATAATCACCTTAAATGTCAATAGCCTAAATACACCAATTAAAAGACAGATTGTCAGATCTGATCAAAAAACAAGACTCAATTATATGTTGTCTACAAGAAACCCACTTTAAATATAAAAGCACATAGAGACTAACATCATACAAAAAAAGTGACAGTAGCTGTATAAATTTCTCCAGCCCTTTACTTTTTAATCCAACAACAGCACATTACACATTCTGCTCAAAATCATGTAGAACATTTACCAAGACAGACCACATTCTGGGACATAAAGCATATTTTAACAAACTTAAAAGAAATCATACCAGGTCTGCTCTCAGACTGCAATGCAATTACATTAGAAACCAGTAAGATAGCTGGAAAATCCCACAAATACTTGGAGATTAAACAACACACTTCTAAATAATATAAAGCTCAGAGGAGAAATATTAAGAGAAATTAAAAAATATTTTGAACTAAATAAAAATGAAAATACAACTTATCAAAATCCGTGAAAGCAGTGCTTAAAGGAAAACTTACAGCATTAAATACATATATTAGAAAAGAAGAACCCTAACCCTAAATCAATAAAGTAGGCTTTAACTTTAGGACATTAAAAATGAACAACAAATTAAATTTAAAGCAAGCAGAATTCAATGAAATTGAAACAGGAAATCAACAGAGAAAATAAAAAACCCCAAACACTGGTTCTTTGAAAAGTGCAATAAAATAAATAAGTCTCTAGGTAGGCAAACTAAGAAAAAAAGAGAGAAAGGACCCAAATTACTAATATCAGAAATGGATGAGGAGACATCACTACAGATCTCGTGGAATATTATGGACAATTCTAAGCCACAAATTTGATAACATGAATGAAATGGACCAATTCTTTGAAAGATACAATCTACAAATATTCAACAGAAGAAATTGACAGTCTCAATAGGCCTACATCTATCAAAGAAATGAAATCAGTAATTAAGAGCCTTCTAAAACAGAAAGTACCAGGCCCACATGAGTTAACTGGTGAATTCTACCAAATGCTCCAGTAACTCAAGGAAAAAATTATACCCATTCTCTATAATCTCTTCCAGAAAATAGAAACAGAAGGAATACCTCCCAACTCATTCTATGAGGCCAGGATTATCCTAATATCAAAACCAGAGGATGACATTACACAAGAAAACTACAGACTAACATCTTTCATGAAGATAGATGCAAAAATCCTCAGCACTTGAACACTGCACCAAGAGCATGAGAAGACAAGCCACAAAGTAGGAGAAAATATTTGCAAAAGACATATCTGATAAAGGACTGTTATTCAAAATATACAAAGGATTCTTGAACCTTAATAATAAGGAAGCCAATATTAATAATGTGACTGAAAAATGGGAAAAAGACCTGAATAGACACTTCATCAAAAAAGATACACAGGCGGCAAATAACCATATGAAAGATGTTCAACCTCATATGCCATGAGGGACTTGCAAATTAAACAATGGGATATCACTGCATACTTACTAGAGCGGCCCAAATCCAAAAGTGACAACACCAAATTCTGGGGAGGATGTAGAGCAACAGGAACTCATATTCATTGCTGGTGGGAATGCAAAATGGTATACCCTCTTTGGAAGACAGTCTGGCAGTTTCTTGCAAAACTAAACATACTTTTACTATTGGATCCAGCATTGCATTCCTTGATATTTACTCAAATGAGTTGAAAATGTATGTCTACACAAATAGATGCCTACATATGTTTATAATAGCTATATTCATAATTGCCAAAACTACAGGAGATGAGTTAATTGGTACATCCAGATAATGAAATACTATTCAGTGTTAAAAACAAATAAACTATGAAACCATGAAAAGACATGGAGACAACTTAAATACATATTACTAGGTGAAGGAAGCCAATCTGAGAAGGCTAAATACTGTATGACTCCAACATATGACATTCTGGAAAAGGCAATACTATGGAGACAGTAAAAAGATTAGCACTTGCCAGGGGTTAGAGAAGAGAATGATGAATATGGGCAGAGCCCACAAGGGATTTTTAGGGCAGTGAAACTATTCTGTATGATAACTGTAAAAATGGATACATGTCATTATACATTTGTCAAAACTCATAGAATGTATAACACCAAGTGTGAACTCTAATGTAAACTATGGACTTTGGATGATAATGAAATATCAATTCATCAATTGGTTCATCAATTGTGCCAAATATTCCACTCTGGTATGGGATGACGACAGCTGGAGAGACTGTGTGCTTGTGGAGATGAGGTAACTGAGAATTCTCCGTACTTTCTGCTCAATTTTGCTGTGAACTGAAAACTGCTCTTGAAAAATAGAGCTTATTAATAAAAAACAAACTACATTTTTGAACCTCAGTGTTCAAGGATTAGCACATGGGGCCCTACTAACACAGCTGGCCAGGCTTGGCTATGGCTTTACTGCAGCTGCTGCCCAAAGCCCTGAAGTGGACTCATGTCTCACCATCTCTGAAGCTACTTGGGGAAAAGGCTCAATTCTTACAAAAGCTGTGAGAAGATGGAACAGAGAACAGTAAGAGGATTCAAGATTCCACAAGTGGAAACTGAAAATTACACATCAATATTTTGTTACCTTTATCAGTAGAAATTGATATATTTAATTATCTTAAGGAACCATAATACATTAGAGGAAGAACATGTTTTACAAAACCAATTTTTATAAAGCATATACAAATAAATTTTAAAAAATACTTAAAATTAAGTTGCTCTAACCCCCTTTAAGGAGGTAAAAAAATTAAAGCAAATAACAAGAATGAGGTGGTATAATAAAAAGTAATACTTACAATTACTTTGTTGTTAAAGAAGTAATTCACTTGACAAATTCTATCGTTTTCTTTCTGGATGCCATTTTTAAGCTTTTCTATATCACAATGAGTATTCAACCACTCTTCCAAAAACCGCGTCATTTCTTTCCTATTACTTAAAACTTGTTGAAATTCAGTCTTTATGCTGGGGAAGTCACTTTCTGAGAAATCTTTAAGAATTTCCTAGTGAAGAATAAGCACTGAAGGGCCTGAACATTAGGAAAGTTTTTATCCAAATATGACATAAATTTTATCATACATCATACAAATATCATAAAAAAGGAAAGTATCTACTGGCCCTTTATTTTTCTTAATGTCTTAAAGTAAACTAAGAAATATAATTCTAATTTAAAACTTTATTCTAGTTATTTCTGTAATAAAATTTTGGCCGGGCACGGTGGCTCACGCCTGTAATCCTAGCACTCTGGGAGGCCGAGGTGGGCGGATCGTTTCAGCTCAGGAGTTCGAGACCAGCCTGAGCAAGAGCGAGACCCCATCTCTACTAAAAATAGAAAGAAATTATATGGACAGCTAAAAATATATATAGAAAAAATTAGCCGGGCATGGTGGTGCATGCCTGTAGTCCCAGCTACTCGGGAGGCTGAGACAGGAGAATCGCTTGAGCTCAGGAGTTTGAGGTTGCTGTGAGCTAGGCTGACGCCACGGCACTCACTCTAGCCTGGGCAACAGAGTGAGACTCTGTCTCAAAAAAAAAAAAATTTTGCCAGTATAGGTAATGTAATAGATTCTACCCGTTAGAATTAGAACCTGTCAAAATGATAAATCTATGGTTCATTATCTTAATACATGAAGTGCTTCTTTTTTTTTTTTTTTTCCTGAGTCTCCCTATGGTGCCCAGGCTGGTCTTGAACTCCTGGACTCAAGTGATCCTCCCACCTCAGCCTCTAGAGGAGCTGAAATCATAGGTGCATGCCACCATGCCCAGCTTCATGAAGTGCTTCTGAATGTAGCTTTTTACATACAACATGCATGTTAGGAGCTGGATGCCAGCCTCACATTTTTGGGTTAAAGTAACACACTCCACATGGAGTTGTTGCAATAAAAATTTTCTGACTCCTAGCACAGATGAAAGAAGTTTTAGAAGGCATTTTGGAAACTTATTCTGAGGTTCCATGAATTCCCACTTGCTAATTTTTTTTTTTTTTTTTTTGAGACAGAGTCTCTCTCTATTGCCCAGGCTAGAGTGAGTGCCGTGGAGTCAGCCTAGCTCACAGCAACCTCAAACTCCTGAGCTCAAAGGATCCTCCTGTCTCAGCCTCCCGAGTAGCTGGGACTACAGGCATGTGCCACCATGCCCGGCTAAGTTTTTCTATATATATTTTTAGCTGTCCATATAATTTCTTTCTATTTTTAGTAGAAATGGGGTCTCGCTCTTGCTCAGGCTGGTCTCGAACTCCTGAGCTGAAACGATCCGCCCACCTCGGCCTCCCAGAGTGCTAGGATTACAGGCGTGAGCCACCGTGCCCGGCCCCACTTGCTAATGTTAAATCTGTTTTTCTCTATCTATGGAGGTCAGTAGGGAGGCTAGTCCATTACTTGGCAGCCTTTGTGTCTTGGCAGTTGTCACTCTGCAACCCTATCTTTAACTTATGTTAAATAAAAATGGCTCTAAGCACATGAGAAGACCCCTTTCTATTTGTTAAAATGACTTAAAGTCTAATTAAATCCATTTATACCTCCATATGTAGATCCATATTCTGGTTCAATTTCAGGTCCCTGAATTCCTTGGATGATACATCACAATCTTGTTGAAGGTGCTGTATTTTAATTAGCAATTTGTTTTGCTTTTCCACCAATAAAATCCATTTCAAATTTATTGATGGATTCATGTTGTTGTTCTTTCATCTTTGTAATACAGCTTAATACATACTGGCAGAAAAAAATTAAACAAATTGGAAAATGAAACTTTTATCACATTTAGAGGCGGTTTTAATCCTTGAAACTATGAGGTAGGATGGCATTTCTTATTTATCTATATACTCTGATAAGTGAGGAACAGGTAAGGAGCTTCTCTCTATCCCTAATTTTTTCTACTCAGCATCTTGGGAGAATAACTTCCAGACCTCTACTTCCATATTTCTGACTTCCTACTAGATATACCTCATGGATGTCTTATTTAAGTGCCTCAAATTCAGTATGTTTAAAATGTAACATGATCCCTTTCCCTATAATGATTCCTCCTTTTTCTATTGCCCTCTTTTTGGTTAATTATATTGCCAATCACCTAGGTTTCCTAGTTAGACACTTGAGATTCATTTTCAACATCATCTCTCCCCCTCCTTGATTGAGTAACCAAACAGATGATGTTACATACCTCAAAACTTCCTTGTTAAGCATATTTAGATGTTTGACTTCAAGGTGACAATGACTTGAATGCCATATGTATCTGTGGACCTCAGGAATAAGTTCTGGATGTCTGATTGCCAGGATTTGAGGAAGAATTATCACGGCCTGAGGGGCCATCTACCTAGGAGATAACTGCTCCCCAATTGCTCAACTTCCACCATTTCTTAACCTGTTATAATTTGGCCTCTTCCCTAACCACCCAATGAAAATGGTTCTGACAATGGTTACCAATGAGCTCTATTATCACCAAATTGAGAGGATATCACCAGTCCATATTCTGGCTCTCTGAAGTCTTTGCCACTCTTGACCATTTCATCTTTTTCTTTTTTTTTTTTTTTGAGACAGATCTTGCTCTGTTGCCCGAGGTAGAGAGCAGTGGCATTATCACAGCTTACTGTAACCTCAAACTCCTGGACTCAAGTGATTCTCCTTCCTCAGCCTCCCAAGTAGTAGTATGGTACATGGTTCCCAGGACTATAGGTCTGCACCACTACGTCTGGCTAATTTTTTGTATTTTTTGTAGAGACGTGGTCTTGCTCTTGCTCAGGCTGGTCTCGAACTCCTGGCTTCAAGCAATCCCCCGTCTCAGCCTCCCAGAATGCTAGGATTACAGCTGTGAGCCACTGCGCCAAGCCTTGACCATTTCACTTTTTATACTCTTCTCCACTGACTTAAGCAATACCACTTTCACTTGGTTCTCTCCTATCTCACTGACTTTTCCAACCTTGAACCCAAGTATTGCTCCCTTTTCTGTTACTGCCTCTTAGACATTTATCTTTTCCAGAGTTCTCTTCTTAGCCCAAGACTCTTATTCTCCAAATGCTTTCTGCATGATCTTACCTCACACTTCTTCTATTACCTATAACCTATATGCTGATGAATCTCAAATCTTAGTCCCAACTTTTCTCCTGCCAAACTTCAGAATCACAACTAAATGCCTACTTGGTTTCTCTTCTTGGATATTCCATTATAAGGTTTTCAACCTCAAAATATCTCAGTCTAATCACCTGGTCTCTCTTGCCTCACCTACCAAGCTTCTCCTTGTTTTTTATCTCATTTAATGGTACCACTATTCACAAACCTGACTGAGCCCAACCTCGAGACTCCATCTAAACTGTTCTCCCTTACCTCCACAATCTATCATGTGGACCTACCATTTTAAGCTGCTAAATATTGCTTTAATCCCTTTTGTCCTCTCCAGCACTATGAAACCTTCCCTAGCAGTACAGTCACACAAAGTATCTCGTCTGGACTATTATAACTGCCTCTTGTCTCTTCTTTCTACCACTAGAAGAAATATCCCCCTCAAACTCATTTCTTCTTTATTCTGTACTGAAGTACCTCAATGGTCATCTGATCCTGTTACTGCCACTCCTCAAAATAACCGTCCAATGACTGCCTGTCGTCTACAAAATGAACTCCAAGCTGGACTGAGATCTTTCAGATGTTGTTCACATCTGCCTCCTGAGCACCCTGGCAGTGTCTAGACCCACAGGCAGAGCTCAGGCCTTATTGAATGAACAAGTATTAGGAATACTGAAGATTCTGCATGTATTATTCACAGACCTATGTAATATTTAATTTGGTAGTAAAGTACACAAAATAGCAAATATGCCAGTACCCATAGCAGGACTTAAATACACTGAAGTTTGTAACTGAAATTTATAGCTATATCTATAAAGATATTACTAAAAAAGGCAGTACCTTAAATATCTTTATGATTTTATGAAATTCCATGGAACATCTCTGGTTTGCAGTAAGAAGTTTTTGAATCTGTTTGGTTTACAAATCTGAAAGTGACAGGTTTGCTTTTACTCTAATTGAAAGCTCTTTTTAGGTTTCAATTTCTGTCTCCAAGTCAAGAGACAATCCATTTAAGCACTCATAGTGATTATTCATCTCTGAGTATCTCTTCAGGAGCTCCTAAAGGAAATTAGAATTCATTCAACTTAACAATTCAAATTTAACAATAAGTAGTTCCAACCCTAACATTTTAACTAAACTTACATTTTTACATGTTCTGTAGACCAGAAATAAATTAAGACCTTTACGTTTAAAACCAAAAGGAAATTGTTATTTTTGATTTTGGATTAAAGAAATAATATACCATTATTGTGGAAATTAAAAAAAAATTAAACATTACAAAGAAAACCAGGAATAACCATTCTTATCATTTTGATGCTTTTTGTTTTAGTCTTTGAATATCCATGCTTTGAATGAACATTGACAAAGTCTGATGAGAAATTTGAGTGAATTCAATCTAGTAAGCATTGTAGCTCAAGGCTGAATGCTGGCTTATGTTTATAGTAGGCAGTATAATTAGCAGCTAAAACAAGAGACTAAGAATCAAACTGCCTATCTGCAAGCTTGGTATAACCACTTCACGTGTTTCTATTATCTGCCTAGAATCTGCTTTCTAGCCCTGTCTCAGCGCTAGAGTTCAGGTTCTAGCTCTGGCACTTCTTAACTGGGGAAGTTACCGAGCCATTTCCATCAACAACGGGATGACTATAATAACTGCCACAAAGTTTTCCAGGGAATTAAGTAAAACATTAACTCCATCTACATATATCTATGTACTCTATAAAAAGATACAGACATTAAGCTTGCAGGAAATAAAATTATATTTGTAAAAATGTTTCTATACCCAAGTTTTGAACTTAGACTTGATTTCAAGTTATTCTACCAATTTATTAGCTGTGTAAACTTGGGCAACTGCTAAATTTCCTTTCTGAGCCCCAGTTCCCTTGTGTGTAAATGCAGCGACAAAGCCTATCTCCTGAGGTAAAACACCCAGCATGGCACCTGGCATGTGGTAGACATGTGATAAATCTGGGCTCATAAACTCCAATGACTAGGGGCCAAGAAGGTGACACACTGGTCAGAGCACAGGTGGAGGAGCATGTTAAGTTCAAGTTGCTGCAATCATGTCGTCAGTGACATGTTTCAATCAGGGTGTGAAACAATACAACAGGGGGCTTCTCACAATGATGAGCCCTCTGTTTTTCATAATTTAAGAAAAGCTACATGTTCCTTAATCTGTGATGTTGGAGAGCGGATTCCTACTTCTGGTCTGGGATGAACCACGTTATGGTACGCAGCGGCACAGTGAGCGCTGACTTCTGTCAGGACTGTGCTAAATGCTATAACCATAAACTATACAAAAAGTCCTTCGTGATCTTGCATTCTGATAGGGGTGACGGCAAATCCTGTTGGCTTTACCTTCAATATATATTCAGAATCTAAATACTTCTCACTACCTTCCACTGCTCCTTCTCTGGGCCAAAGCATGATCACCTCTGCCTGGATTATTGAAATTAGTCTTTGCAGTGGTCTTCCTGCTTCCACTCTGTCCATTTTCAATACAACAATAGGAGTCATCCCTTTAAAATGTAAGTCACATATGTCTCTCTTGTGGTCAAAACTCTCCAATGGATCTCCATCTTACTCTGAATAAAAGCCAAAGTCCTTTTAATGTCCCGCAGCCTGCCTTCTCCCTGTTAACTTGCTGATCGTATTTCTTATTAGCTTCTCTCCTCCTTCATGTTCCTTCAATCCACCACACAGGCTTCTGCCTTAGGAGATTTGTACTTGGTGGTCCTTCTGCCTAGAATACTCTTCTTCCAGATACCTGTATGGCTTCACCTGGTGTCACCTCTTTCAGGTATTTGCTCACATGTCACCTTTCCAGAGAGGCCTTACATCACAAACCGCTATTATTGTTTGTGTATGTACGTATATATGCACACACATACATACATGTACTAGATTAGAACGTTTAGAAAATCACTGAGCGCCAACTATTCATTCCACAGAGGTCCCTTTGAATTCTTTTTAGGAATCCTTGAAGTTTTAAGAGGGGGCACTTACTTCTATCCTAAAGCGCTTTTCCTTCAGGCTTTCTGTAAGGTGATGTTGTCCATCGCTTAGTAACATTTTTTCATATTTTACTGCCTCCCCATGGTTCTGATGGTTCTGTTTTGGTACAAAGAAATAAACAGGACTTCAGCTGTAATTACATTCTCACATAATGTCTAATTAATTATGTACTTTTTTATCACTTTTCTACATTAACTTTTAATAATGGAATTAAATATTACACTTATAACTCAAAAGCAATGTTAAAATGATCTGAAAATGAATAATAACATCACTAAATCTTATACTGAGTGACTTCAACTCATTGGGAAAAAAAACTGGGAGAATCATGTACTTTTTGGAGATAAGATTTATTCTTCATAGTTGTAAAATAAGGTTTTAGATTTATTTCTGGTTCTGACTTTTCCAAATCTCTGCATTATTCATTTGTAGTTTTGACAGGGGGCACTAACTTTTATCCTAAAGCACTTTATTGCCGCCAACCAAAAATGCTAGCAAAGCTACCTATACCACAGTGTTCCAAGCCCTAGTCATATATTCTTCCCAGCACCTGGGAACAGAAAGTTCATAACCTGTTTGTGTTTTGCATTTCTGATGAAAAAGTACAAAACATAACACTTTCTCCCACTTGTTTTATCTTGTTCACTAGAGTACATAGGAGAATGACTAACTGTTCAAAAAATATTTGTTGAATGAATTAACTCTCTATATAAAGTTAGCTAGGAAACACAAAGATTCCCAAATATCTAGTGTTTCTGCTCAGATAGCAAATGAAATTGTTTTCTACTTTATTATTGATTGAAAATGAAAAACATTTTTACAGACTTATTTCATACAACTTATTTATTTGAACTTTTTGTTACTTCTTAGAGGATTCAATCAAGTTTTTTAAAAATATATGATTCTGGCACTCTGGGAGGTCAAGCAAGACAGAAGGATCATTTGAGGCCAGGAGTTTGAGACCAGCCTAGGCCTGGGCAACATAGCAAGATCTTGTCTCTACAAAAAAAAAAAAAAAAGAAAAAAGACTATATAATTTTGGGCTGAGTGCAGTGGCTCACTTTGGTGAGACCTTGTCTTTACAAAAAATAAGAAAAATTAGCTGGGAGTGGTGGCACACACTTGTAGTCCTAGCTACTTAGGAGGCTGAGGCAGGAGCATTGCTTGAGCCCAGAAGTTCAAGGTTACAGTGAACTATGATCATGCCCCTGGCACCCTATCACTCTATCCTGGGCAACACAGCAAGACTTTATGTTAAAAAATATATATATATTTTTTTCATAAATATTCTCATAAATATATATATGAGATTCTGAGTATTTATCAACAGTCATACCAGAAGAACTTCTTTTTTATATTTATCTTGCCTTTTTCCCTTTTAACTTCACCAAAAAGAGCCCATCTCTAGAACTCTATCATGTCGTGTAGAGAAATGAGATTATTTGCTCTTTTACAAATCTAATCCTTCAAATATTTTTTCATTTAGAATAATGCTATTTCTTGGTTTAAAAAAGATTTAAAAAATTATATTAAGGAAAATAGTTGCTTTAACAAATCTTTTCTTAAAAATAATGAATTAAATGGTATTTTCTAAAAAAAATTTGACTTCATTTAAGACTGTTTACTATTTGTGTGAAAGTTATAGTAAATAGTTTTCCCACTACCCTTTACTGTTCATAGAGATTTCCAGAAAAAATATAGTTATTCTTTTCTTTTCTTTTAATATCAGCTTATCATGGGGGTACAAAAGTTCAGGTTATATATATTGCCCATACCCCCCCCCATCCTCCCGAGTCAGAGCTTCAAGCGTGTCCATTCCCCAGACAGTGCACATCACACTCATCATGTAGGTATACACCCATCCCCTCCCCCCACCCCCCACCTCTGTCCGATACCCAATTGGTGTTATTCCTAAATGTGCACTTAGGTGATGATCAGGGAAACCAATTTGCTGGTGAGTACATGTGGTGCTTATTTTTCTATTGTTATCCTTTTCAAAAAAGCTTGGTTCTTGGCCGGGTACGGTGGCTCACACCTGTAATCCTAGTACTCTGGGAGGCCGAGGCCGGTGGATCGTTTGAGCTTAGGAGTTCGAGACCAGCCTGAGCAAGAATAAGACCCCATCTCTACTAAAAAAATAGAAAGAAATGATATGGACAACTAAAAATATCTATAGAAAAAATTAGCCCGGCATGGTGGCGCATGTCTGTAGTTCCAGCTACTCCGGTGGCTGAGGCAGGAGGATTGCTTGAGCCCAGGAGTCTGAGGTTACTGTGAGCTAGGCTGACGCCACGGCACTCTAACCCGGGCAACAGAGAGAGACTCTTGTCTCCAAAAAAATAAAAAAAAAATAGTCTACCTATGTTACTGTCACTGATACCCTGCATAATTCCATAGAATTTAATTTTCTTTTGAAGTACAATATACATTAAGTGCATTAATCTTAGGTATATAACTCAATTATTTGTGACATGTTATATGGCTATGTAACTACAACCCAGATTAAAACAGAGAATATTTCCAGTACTCCATAAGGTTTCTGTGTGTCCCTTCTTAGAGGGAGCCACTATTCTGACCTTTATCATCCTAGATTAGTTTTGCCTGCTTTTGAACTTATATATCACAATATATGTATCCATTCTCTTACTGATAGCAAACAACTGAAAACAATTCAAATGCCTGTTTTTGAATAAAGCTGGTATGAATATTCCTGTACATGTGTTTTTGTGGAAGTATACACAAAACTTTTCTCTTGCATACATCCCCAAGGAGTCAAAATGCTAGGCCTTAAGGCTGGCTATGTTCAGCATTAGTAAATGTTGTTATGCTGTTTTCCTATGTGGCTGAACCATTTTACATCCCCTCAAATTTTAGGCACAGGTAAATCAGACATTCAATCAAACAAAACCCCACAAAAATACCTTTTCTCGTAAGTTAGCATTTGAATTTTCTAAATCTATTTGCATATTTGATATTTCATCTGTCTTCTCAGAAACAATTCCTCTCAGTTTATCGATAGTTTCCTGGTGCTCTTTCAGATGCACGTAAGCAATTCTTAGTTCCTCTTGTTTTTTTAGATCCTTTATCATTAGAGAAATTTTCAGAACAATGACATATCCTAATGTTAACTAGTACTTTTTTTTATAAAGTGATACATTTTCTTAGTAAAAATAATAACACTTTTACTCTACACTTTTGTTGTTTTTAGAAAGTTGTAGACTGCTTCTTCCCTTGTTCTCATCTCCCCATAATCTTCTCCTGCTTTCCATGAAGCAAACACATAATATTTTTTTAAGTGTTGCATACTATTTTGACTTATTGCTCACACTTACTCGGTTTCCTTCTAAGGAACATTTAAATTATTTCCCATTACAAACAACTGCTACGAACAACCTTGTGGTATACATACATATACACATATTTATTTAACATTGAGTCAATATATATGTATGATAAAGTCCATAAAGATAATGCTATTCTAAAATTTTCAAGAACAATACCAAATTATGCACTTAAAGTTTATACCATTTCACTCTTGCCAACTATACTGCTCATTTCAAAGAAGGGTTCATTGCTTTAAGAAACAATACATTTACTTGCTAGGAAGAGGAATGATTATAACTTCCTTTAGCTTCTGTTTCTCTAAGGCTTTCCCTAAGTTATTCTCACTCCATTTTGAGAGTTTCCTCTACTCTTCTTAGGCTATTAATTTCCTTAGTAACAAACCCTATTTCCTCAACGTTTTCATTAAGTTTCTGAGTCAACCTTAATTTCTCCATTTTAATACTTTCCAGAGTTGAACTCTGGGCCTCTAATTGTTTCTTCAGTTGCTTTGTTTGATACATAGCTTCCCCAAGAACATTTTTTACTTTAAGAAGTTGATGTTCTTTCTCCTGAAGTTCTTGGATCTTGAGATAATCATACAGTAAATTAGAATATCAATAGATATACATAAAAATCTACATAATAGTCTCTGAATAGGCAAATCTTCACTTGCCTTCAATTTTCAGCCAATTCATATCTTGTTTCATTACACAAAATATTTGATTCAAACTCTCTGTTACTCAGTAACAACTTAAAACAAAATACCTGTGCCTTTAAGGCAGCATCAGAGTTTTCTAACTCTATTTGCATATTTGATTTTTCATCTGTTTTCTGTGACACAATCCCTCTGAGTTTATCAATAGTTTCTTGGTGCTCTTTCACATGTATGTGAGCAATTTTTAGTTCTTCTTGTTTTTCTAGGTCTTTTATTATTAGAGAAAGAAAAATAATACACTGAGAGTAAAATAATTCACATAGTATAGAAAGATCTAGGGTAGGAAGTAAACATCTTCCTACCCCCTTCTGAGGCCTCCCAGTCCTCACTCACACTACTCTGCAACTTACCCCTTTCCCTAATAGGACACTTCGAAATCAGCACTCCACCCCTACAACACTCTTTATCTGTGGTGTAGTATTCCATGATGTGAATGTGCTGCATCTATTCCTCCAGGCCCCTACCAATGGACAGTTAGAAGTTTTCCCATTTTTTGTTTGCTTTATGTCATTATTGCAACTTGCTGTAATAAATATTCTACAAATATCTTTGAATAGTTATGCAAATGTGTGCAGGATAAATAGCCACGATTGAACTTTTTGGGTCAATGAATAAACTTATTGAAAAATGTGGCAGGTATTACCAAATATACTCCCTCCAATCTTCCCCAAGATTGGACCTATTTTACACTCCCACTAACGCTATGGCCAATTGTTCTTTTAGGACACAAGGTCTTAGGCTCCTGGGGGGTGGTAGGAGATGGTAACTCACTCGAATTATGGTTTCTCTTAGGTTTTCCTTGAGCTGGTCTCTCTCTACTTTGAGAGTCTCCTCCACATTCCTAAGGTCATCTCTTTCTTTTGTTATAGATTTCATTTCTTCCAGGTTTTCATGGAGTCTCTGAGTCAATTTAACATTTCCATTTTTATATTTTCCAGAGTTAACTTCTGGGCCTCAAATTGCTCCTTCAAGTGTTCCATTTCCTGAGTTTCTTCTTGAGCTTCCTTGACAGCTTTCATCTTAAGAAATCGATCTTCTTTTTCCTGAAGTTCTTGCATCTGAGCAATCATAAAATCAGTTAAGATACAAGCAGAGTCTTTTAGGAAAACAGAATTATTCCTAAATTAAGGCAATCATCTCCACATTGTAATCTAACTTATGTTCTGTTTTCTTTCATAAGGGATACGAATAACACAATAATCAGATGTCATTTTCCAATTTAACAAAACAAATCCTACTTTTTCCTGTAATTCAACATCTGAATTTCCTAAATCCCAATGAATATTTGCTAATTGAGCTGTCTTCTCTGAAATATTCCCTCTACTAAAAGTTTCTTTGTACTCATTCAGATGAATGTAAGCAGTTCTTAGTTCCTCCTTTGTTTCCAGTCTCTTTATGATGAGAGGAAAATTAATAAAACTTAATAGTGAACATCATTGTCACCTTAACATTATTTTTATATCCAAAAAACATTAGAAGAGAGAAACTTACTTTAGCTATAATTGCTTTAATGTTTTCCTTCAGTTGGTCTCTCTCCATCTGAAGGGTCTCCTGCACCCTTTTCAGCTGATCTCTTTCCTTAATCATAATTTTTATTTCTCTTGACTTCATTGAAGTCTCTCAGTCAATCTGAGCCTATCACATTCTAAATTTTGTAATGCTGAGTCTTTGGCTTTGAGATACTCCTTGAATTGTTCCAGTTCGCTCATTTTTTTCCTTAGTCTCACTAATTTCTTTTACATTAGTAAGTTCCTGTTTCTCATGAAGCTGTTAGATCTTAAAAATAATTATATATTAATAAAAATATACATATGAACACATATATAAATTTATTTTAAGGAAAAAATTGCTTTGGAAAGCAACCTTGTTTAAGTATGTTAAACAGTAGTCTTCATAATCTAGTTAGCTACACTGTGCCTAGGTTTCTTCCCACTGCTCCTTCACCCACAATTTACCTTTTTCTCTAATTCATCATTGGTTGTTTCTAACTTGTTTTGAATGCATGATATTTCAGTGTCTCTCTCTGAATGATTCACTCTCAACTTATCAATAGTTTCCTCTTATTCTTTCAGGCAACAATGAGCAAAGTTCTTCTTCCACTTCCAGGTGCTTTATTAGAGAAAATTCCAAGAAATTTATAGAAAAATTATAACCATTATAACTAACACCGTTTTCCAAAGCTTTAATGCTTATGAAAATAATTGCCTACAAAATATTTATGAAAATATATGGTGAAAAGATGAAACCTACTTTAGCTACAACTTCTTGTATGTTTTCTTTGAGATGGTCCCTTTCAGACTGAAGAACTTCCTGCAGTCTCTGTAGGTCATCTCTCTCCTTAGCTGCTCACTTCATCATAACTTTCTTGAAGTCTCTTGGACAAATTGAGCTTTTCCATTTCTATTCTTATAATTGCTCCGTCTCATTCTTTATTTTAGTAGTCTCATTGTCTTTTTCTTTCATATTGAAGGACTGTTGTTGTTGGTCTTGAGACTCTTGGATCTTAAGAGAATCAAACAACAATACAGTTGATATTTGGAGAGATTTTATTTTAGGGGAAAAGAAATCAGAATACTTCCTAAAACAATTAAGGTAGGATTCAATGATTCATTTACAGAGCAATCTTTCCACCCTCCCGCTCTTCCATTATTCAGGTATTTAACTTTTTTACTGAGGGCTCACTCTGTTGTCAGTATCCTATTAGAGGTCAGAGACAAAATGATAAATAAAACTTACATGATCTCTGCCTTTTGCTAACACTTTTAGGAACAAAGATAGATTTTATGTCGTATCTTACCAAATAGAGGTGCTGAGGTCTCCCCAGGCACTAGTGTCAAACCTAACCTATTGTGAGTAATGAGGAAGGCTTCCTAAGGGATGAAAGCTACAGCTGAGATCTGAAGAATAACAATATTAGGCAAAAAGGAGTAAGAAAGCACTGCAGGTGGAGAGATCAGTGTCTGAAGGCGATGAGATGAGAAAGAGCAACCAGCAAGTGTTGCTGGAGCACAAGGAGCAGGAGGAAGAGTGAGCTGAAGGAAGTCTAGAGACCAGCAAGGTCTGGGACCTAGGGCTTCCCAGGCCATGTAGAGGATCCTGGTCTTCATTTTAAAAGCAACAATAAGATATTAAAGAAATTTAAGAAGAAAAGATCACTTGGGCTCAGAATGGAAACTGGAGTAGAGAAGTGTGGGAATGAATGTGGGGAGACCGGTTGGGAGGCTGATGCAGAAAGAAATGATGGTTGCTTGGAATAGGGTGGTGGCAATGTGGAGAGAAAAGTGGGAGGATTTTAAACACACACACACACGCACACACTCACTCTTACACTCTCAAATCAATGAGCTTGGTGCTTGGATTATAGAATGAGCAGGGAGGAAGGGACACCACCAGTAGGGATAACTCCCGGAAATCTGATTCAAGTAACGAGAAAGACATTCGTCGTCCTTTATGGGATGCTGGAGGAACAGGTTTAAAGGAGAAAAGAAATGATGCATTTTTGGCTTTACCCTTTCTTGTAATTTAGCATTGCTTTTTCAAAATCATTTTTGAATATTTAAGAAAACAGCTGTCTTCTCTTATAAAATATTTCTTAAATGGGAGGAAAAGATGACAGTGACTTTAGCCAAAGTTTCTCTAATGTCTGCTTCCAGGTGGTCATCTTCAACTGCAAGTGCTTCTTTTATTATTGTAAATCATCTCTTTCCTTAGTTAGAGATTTTATTTCATGACTTTCTTGAAGTTTCTCAGTCAACTTGAGCCTTTCTGTTTCTATGTTTACCAGTGTTGTTGAGTCCTTGGTTGTGGACTGTTCTTTCAATAACTCCAATTCATTTATTGTTTCCTGAGACAAGCTGATTATTTTCACATTGGAAAATAGCTCCTGTTCCTCATGAAGCTCTGGGATCTTATGATATTGATAAAATACCAAGGTTACTGTTTGAAGATCACTATGAATATCATAATTTTTTAAAGGGAAAAGATCAGGATACTTTCTACAACAATGAAAGTGATCTTGAACCCTCAGAGCCTACCTTGGGTCACAAACTCCTATCCATTTTCCCTCATTTCCAACTAAAGCTATTCATGACTTTTCTGCTAGGCATTTTCTATCACAATTTTCTTTCCAGCTTAGACCAAAAGTGAACCAATCTTTACGCTTTACCAACAAACTGTTGATTCAGTCAGTTGCACCCTTATTTCTATACTAGTTTCCAAATGCTACAAGAGAAAAATCAAAGCAGGCTGTATTCCAATAACTATATGGTGCCCATTTTCAAATAGGTCCCCATGCTACTTTTCAATTTTTCTATGTGTACAGATTTATTACCCTTTCCATGGTCATTAGTGGTACCATGTAATTTTGCATTATCATATTTCTGTATTCACCATATTGGACTTGAGGGATTTCTATATGCCTATATCAGGGGCACAGAACGATGTCTTATTTATATCCATAGTCTCAATGTTGGGCACAGAGTAGATGTTTAACACGTTGTCCCAGTTATCCCAATGTTTCATTTCTCCATAGCATTTATCATTATCTGATGTTATCTTGTACATTCGACTACTTATTTTATCAACTATTTTCTTCCACTACAAATGGATCATAGGGATTTTGTCCACCTTGTTACCATTGTATTTCCATAACCTAGGACTATGCCTGACACATTAAACACTCAACAAATCCTTACCAAATAAAGGAATGAACTATAACTTAGCCACTACTTACTTCTTATCTTTCCTTTAAAGGAGAAAGGAAGGAAAGAAGTGTCAAACAATGAGAGGAAGAAAAGACATACCTTTTCTTGTAATTCAGTTTTGGATTTTTCTAAGTCCTGCTGAATACTTATTATTTGAGCTGTCTTCTCAGAAATGCTTCTTCTTAGTTCATCAATAGTTTCTTGGTGTTCTTTTAGATGCATATGAGCAATTTTTAGTTCTTTTGTTTGTAGGCCCTTAATTAGCAAGTGAAATTTAAGAAATATAGCAACATTATCCCAACATTGCCTCCCCCTTTCCTCAGTTTTTGAAAGAAACATTTAACAGATAAAGGAAAAGGATATAACTTACTGTAGCTTCAATTTCTCTTCTATATCCTTTAAGTTGGTCTCTCTGTTTCAAATGATTCCTGTAATTCCTTCAGATCATTTCTTTCTTTGGTTATAGATTTCATTTCCTCATAATTTTCATGAAGTTTCTGAGCCACCTTAAGTCGCTCCATTTCCATACGTTCCATCGTTAATTCTTGATTCTTTAACTCCTTCTTTAAATTCCCCATTTCACTCACCTTTTCCTGCCTCTCACTCATCTCTTCCTGTACACTAAGAAGTTCTTGTTGTTTTTCTTGAAGTTGCTGGCTCTTAAGATGTATAATTTTTATAATTACCATTTTGTCTACATTCTCTCAAGATTCTTATGTAAAATCATTAATAGCCCTGCCTCCCCTCCCCACAGGAAACAGGCAAGTAGCACTAAAAGTAAACTAATCTTCTAGGCATACGTGTCTGTAGAGGGCTGAATAGTGTCCCACCCAAATTCATGTCTACCTAAAACCTCGGAGTATGAATTTCTTTGGAAACAGGGCCTTTGCAGATGTAATTAGATTATGATTAAGAAAAGACCCTACTGAGTAGTCTCTCAATCCAATGAGAGTGTACTTATAAGAGACTGAAAAGGACACATAAAGACCCAGATTAAAAGGTCATGTGAAGATGGAAGCAGGGACTGGAGTGATCCAGTAATAAGCCAAGGAATGCCAAGGGTGGCTGGGAGACACCACAAGCTAGGGAGAGGCAAGGAGTCTTCCCTAGAGCCTTCAGAAGGAACATGGCACTGCTGACACTTCAATTTGGGACTTCCAGTTTCTAGAACTGTGACAGAATAAATTTCTGTTGTTGTAAGCTACCAATTTCATGGTAATTTGATTTGGCAACCCTAGGACACTGATATAGGTTCATTAAGGAGGTAAGGGGAAAATGAGATAAAGTAAAAAAGCAAAGAGACTAATTAAATGTACATATATGGCTATCAAATAACTAATTCCTCACTCTCTTAAAAACTTTTTGGATAATTTACTTTCATGTCTAATAAAATGCTTATAAGTGGTGACCCCCCCAAAATACTGAGACATCGACCTTCACAGGCTATTGATTTTACTTCTTTAGGAGAAGTATGAAATAGATATAAGGTTTTAGTAAACTCAATTAGGTGAAATGGTGAGAGGGATCAGAATTAAAAGAAAACACATATTAGGAAAAAAACACTTGACAGGAGAACAATAGACACCACAATATATTATCTATAATACATGTGGCACTGCCCTCAGCTTATCTAGAAATATCTTTGTGGGTGCATTTTAGAATCACCCGGGCTAAAATGCCCAGGTTGTTACAGGGGTCTTAGCTCTTACGCAAATACTACAACAGCACTTTACTTCTATAAAATAAATGATTCAGGAAACTGCAGACATCAAAGACATGGTGATAGTTATAAATCTTACATTTTAGAGAATGACTAATATATCTTTATAAGGAGAGGATATTTGTTTTGTTGTCTAATGCATCTCAGTGCCTGGTCCATGGTATTACTCAATATATATTTGATAAATGAATATATATGATTTGTTTAAATGAC
The DNA here is from genome assembly GCF_041146395.1 of Eulemur rufifrons. Taxonomy (NCBI): domain Eukaryota; kingdom Metazoa; phylum Chordata; class Mammalia; order Primates; family Lemuridae; genus Eulemur; species Eulemur rufifrons. The sequence goes on from NC_090987.1 coordinate 55,608,934, forward strand.
ACAGGCCATCTCTCACCTAAAGACTCTAGAATAATATAATCCCTACAAAGTATGTTAATTTAGATCTTAGTGTAAGTTGAAATTGTCTAAAATATTAGCATTAAGATTTGTTCATTTGGGAGGTACATGTTATTTCTGGATTTAGGTCTATGGGAATCAAATACATTACCAAAAAAATGTTTAGTCAGAAAAAATGGCCAGGAAGATAATTTTAAAAATTCACCTTTTCCTTTAGCTTTTCTTCAACTTCTGCCAGTCTCTCACAGGTCCTAGAAAGCTCTTCTTTCTTTACGGTATGGCTCTTTTCTTGAGCAACTATCTCTTGTTGCTTTTTAAGTTCATCTCCAAGAATTCATAATTCTTCTTGGTTTTCAATGGTCTATAATTAAAAAAAAAGTTGATATTAAAATATTAACTTATATTTATTAAATCAGGTAAAAATCAGCATTTACCTCAGCCTACAAATGAAGACATCAGGGCAAACTATTTAGGAAAAGACTAATTCAAAAAAGAAAGTGAGTCCTTAATTATATAGATGTCAAGAATATGTTTTATATATTGTTTCTTTATTTTTCAATTTACATTCCTATTGTGAGAATTAGAACTGGATTTTGCATTCTATCATGAGAGCTTAGCTCACTTCTGCCTGTAAGGTAAAAAAGACTTTGCCAAACTATCATCAACTAATAATGAGATTGTAGTTATGGGTTTTTCAAACACTGGGATGGCTTTGATTTGCGGCACTGATCACCAGCAAGCTTAAAATGGCAGCCACCCTTTGCTAGCATGTCTTGGGCTAATCCCAGTCAGTAAGCTCACACAGTGACATTCTCATATCAAGATAAAAACATAAAACAAACAAAAAACAAAACTAGCCAGAGAAAGAGAAGAGAATATAGTTTTTGTTTGTATGCTTATTTACATTCAGCTCTTTTGACCAAGCTGACAATACCAAGAAACTTAGAAAATTAAAACACAAATGGTCAAGTTTGACTGTCATCCATAGTGAACTTCTCCAAATATTAATTTCAACCTATACACATTATATTGCTCCTAAACAAAGAGACAGAAACTAAATGGTGTGAAAATATTGGCAAACACCAACAATAAACAATTAAAATGAAATTAAAACATTATGACAGCATAGATAAGAGAAACATTTACGAACAAATTTAACAAAATATGTAAAACCTGTTCACTGAAAATCTACAGCATACCACTGAGAGATCACATAAATTATAGAAGAAGATATACTATGGCATAGGAAAAATTGTTCAATATCTTTTGTCATTAGGGAAAGACAAATTACACACCTACTAGAATGGCTAAAATTAAAAGCAACAATAAATAGGAAGTGTTGGTGAGGAAGGATGTGGAGCCACCAGAATTCTCTTAATTTACTCATGGGAATGTAAAACAGTATAACTACTTTGGAAATCAATCTAGCAAATTCTCATGAAGTTACATACACCTCCCTATGACCCAGCAATTCCATTTAGATATTTACCTTAGAGAAATAAAAAACAAATGTACATATATAAAGAGTTGTACAAGAATGTTTACAAAGTTTTTTTCAAAATAGCCAGAAACTGGAAGTGACCCAGATTTCCATCAATAGGAGAAGGAATAAGGGAAAAAAAACAGAGGGACATTCATACAATGGACTAATACTCAGCAATAAAAAGCAATGCAGAAACAAGTCAAACACAAAACACTACATACTACATGATTCTACTTGTATGAAGTTCTAGAAGAGACAGAATGAGGTGAACACATCATGGCGGTATCTGGGGCAAAAGGGGAGATGAGGATCAGCTGGTAGGGGTATGAGGAAACTTTTTGGTGTGATGAAAATATTTTCTATCTTGACTGGGGTGGGGACTACATAAGGTAAAGACATTTGTCAAAGGTCATCAGACTGTACACTTCCATCAGATACATTTATTGATGGCAAATTATACTTAAATAAAGTTGATAAAAATGTAAAACAAAGATGAAAATGTATTGCCAATATACAGTGCTAAATCCTACCATTTCGATTTTTTCCTTTTGGTCAGTCTTCAATTGTTCCTTTTCCACTATAATACTCTCCAACATTTGTTGGAGTTCATTTTTCTCCAGTATTAAAGAAAATATTTTCCTTTGTTGCTCAATTACTTCGTCATCCTTAACATCTGCAATCAGTGTTTGGGTGTTTTCAGTATCCAAATTCTTTTTTTTTATCTATGGCATCCATCTAAAATACAAATACATTAAATTTGTAGTTAATAACAACAACTTCAGTAATACTAATAAAATAGCCAATACATATATTATGTACCAGGTACTATTCTCATATCTTAACACATGTAATCTTGACTATCACTTTATGAGGTAGGTATTATCATAATCCCCATTTGAGAGATGAAGAAACTGAACTTCAGAGAGGTATAGTCACTTGCCCATGGTCACTAAGAGAGATATAACCAGGTTTAGCACCCAAATGGCTGACTCCAGAGTTTGTGCTCTCATGCCTGTTCACTGATAAGAATTACTATAATAATTATCTTCATATATGATAGGTTAACCCCACTGTATGCATGTTGACTTACTTCAAACCAATTACATAATAAATAAAAGATATTTGCCTTTCCTTTGTACATATCTTCCATAAATACTTTCTAAGTTTCATATTACTAGTAGTTTGTTTTTTTACTACTGTAGGAGTGGAATGGGCAACTTTGAACTCTATCACCTTACCTATTCTCCCCTACCCCAAAGCTGGAAATCATTCCTTATCCCCTACTCCCATCAAACTATATTTTCCAAGGCAGTTGTACTCACAAAAGGCTAGAGAATGTTATTATATGTAGAGGGTAAAATAATTTTGATAGAGACCTATCTCATAATGTTATGGCATAATTCATCTTTTCTTAATATACTTATTTTTATATGCTGATAAGAAAAGCAAGATATATACATTCATTTATCCATAAATATTAATAAGTCATAACCAACCAAAGGTAACCTAATGTATGAACTCATTGGTAAAGGGAGACAGAGACTGACATTACAATTGTTAGCACAACATTAGGGTATTATTCCATAACCTTACATTAGCCCACTAAACACATTCCGCTCCATATTGGCCACACATGTATTTAAAAGTTTTTATGATAATCTATAATCACATCAGAAAAAAATTGAAAGATAAAGGAAAGACATCTAATATTAGCAACTTCATATAACCAACTATTAGAATTCTGGTATATTTCCTTCCAGAGTTTTTTCTATTAAAAATTTTTCTTAAACATATCTATTGTAATTAATTTATATACCTATGATTATTTTTAGCTTGTCTTTTCTATCTACTTAGATCATATCTATTTTCCCATGCTGTTATGTAATCTTCAAATCATAATTTTTAGTAGCTGCTTCATTCTCTAGAGTGGATATGGATAAACCATCCTTTATTGAAATACTCTTTTATTGTTGGCAATATGCATGAGCTTCTGACAATGGTGAGCACAGAGCTAACTACATGAGAAATTAAGGTGGGGAACACATAATCTTTGGGATTAGTCTGTTAGATATCATAATGTAGAATGTTGCATCTTTATTCCTAAAAACAGTAGTATACATAAATACAAAGTAGACTGAGACAGAGTATTCTGTAGCAATAGTCAAAGTACATTCCAATCTGAATTTAGCCTAAAAGGCATTTCAGCTACCATGGTTATCAGTAAAATCTAACAGATCTAATTATTACATAAATAAAAAAAAATTGTCCTTTATGGAGAATAAGTTTACTAATCACAAAGTTTAAAATTTTTGTTGAGATATGCTAAAGGAACTACATTTCCAGAGACACATCGAGCAGGACTGATAATGAGCACTCCAGGCGGATTCATGATAGGTCTACCGATGCACCCCCTGGTGCCCAGATGGACAGAGGGACCCCTGGAAATCCCCACATCCACTCTTATATATTCATGGCCAATTCCAGCATGAACATGATAGAAAACAAATTAATCTCAGTCTTGTATCCCAGAGTACAGGACCCCTAATGAACAGAATTGCCCCAAAGAATCCACAGCTAGATCTTTTTATTGACATAGATGGATGATTCCAGAATGAACTTTATAACAGAGGATCTAGCAGTTCCCATTGAGCATAACACTCCTTTACCCTCTTTCCTCCTCTATTGCCCCTTTCCTATAGGGTCCTGTTATTGCATTTTGGATTTACTCAAAGTAGTCAGTGATTATTGTATCTTATTTTCAAAAATCTACTCAAAAAACTTTCCCATCATATAAGTAGAAGTTAAAAAATTCAAATCAAGGTCAAGTGCTTTTGGCCCATGGTTGATCCAAATTATAAATAAGCCAAGACCTAAGACATGGAACAAGCAAAAATGTTTTTATAGGAGAGAAGTACTGCAGCACAAGGAGACAGAAACAGAAAAATCTCCTTTTCCAAGGCAGGACTGTGCTCCAGAGTAAATGGGGAAAAGCAGCAGCTCATTTTATAGGATAGTAGTATATAAATGTATACAGAGATTTATTTAACCAAGGAGGTAAATGGCTTGTACACTGAAACCTAGAAATGTTGCTGAGAGAAATTAAAGAAGACACAAATGGAAAGACATCCATGTTCATGGATTGGAAGACTTCATATTATTAAGATGTCAATACTGCCGAAAGCAATTTACAGATTTAATGCAATCTCTGTCAAAATCCCAATGATGTCTTTTGTAAAAATAGAAAAACCTATCCTAAGATTCATATGGAATCTCAAGGGACCCCGAACAGACAAAACTATCTTGAAAAAGAAGAACAAAGTTGGAGGTTTTATAATTCCCGATTTCAAAACTTAACTGTACAGCTACAGTAATCAAACAGTATGGTACCAGCATAAAGATAGCTATATAAAACAATGGAAAGAATAGAAAGCTGAGAAATAAACCCTTGTGTATATAGTCACAAGATCTCCAACAAATGCCAGGGAAAGGGGCATTCTTGAAATACTTCATGGGGAAAGGATAGTCTTTTCAACAAATGATGTTGGGAAAACTAAATATCCACATGCAAAAAAAGGAAGTTGGATCCTGACGTTATACCATATGTATAAAAATTAACGGAAAATAAATTAAAGACTTAAACATAGGAGAATATTCTTTAAAGAAAATATAGAGGGGTCTTGGCAATAATTTCCAGGATATGATATCAAAGCATAGGCAATAATTAAAGTTAACATAGATAAATCTGACCACATACATCAAAATCAAAAACTTCTGTGTATTAAAGGACACAATCAGCAGACTAAAAAGGCAACCTATGGGAGAAAAAATTTGCAAATCATATAACTGAAAAAAGGGTAATATCTAGAATATATCCAGAACTCTTACAATTCAACAATAAAAATCAAACAACCCAATTTAAAAATAGACAAAAGACTTGAAATGACATTTCTGCAAAGATGTACAAATGGCTAACAAGCATATAAAGACACTCAATATCAATAATCATTAGAAAATGCAAATTAAAACCACAATAAAATACCACATCACATCCATTAGCACAGCTACTACCAAAAAAATAGAAAATAATGTATTGGTAAGGATGTGGATAAACTAGAATACTTGTGCACTGTTGGTGGGAACGTAAAATGGAGCAGCTGTGTGAAAATCATTATGGATGCTTCCTCAAAAAATTAAAAATGGAATTACCATATAATCCAGAAAGTCCACTTCTGGATATGTATCCAAAAGAATTGAAAGCAACGTTTCAAAGACATATTTGTACACCTAGGTTCAAAGCAGCATTAGTCACAATAGCCAAAAGTTTGAAGCAACCCAAGCGTCCGTGATTCTGTGATGGATGAATAGATAACCAAAATATGGTATACATGAGGGGACTTCAAGAAGTTCATGGAAAGTGTATATTATGAAAAATCTATGAACAGATTTCAAAATTTTTTGCACCAAAATAAATTTATACTAACTTCTTATAACATGTCTGAACAGGATCTAGTTAGAGGCACTAAGAAGCATAAGACATCAGTTTGAGAAGAGTCCCTATCAGGGCAACATGAATCCTGCTAAAATTGAAGCAAAAACAAACATCAAATTTGTGGTGAAGCTTAGGTAGAAGAATGGTGGGATCACTGACACTTTATGAAAAGTTTATGGGAACAATGCCTCAAAGAAACTAGCAGTTTACAAATAGATAACGTGTTTTAGGAGGGGATGAGACAATGCTGAAGATGAAGCCCACTGCAACAGACCATCCACATCATTTTGCAAGGAAAAAATTAATCTTGTTTGTGCCTTAATAGAAGAGGATAGACAATTAACATGAGAAACAAAAGCCAACACCACAGACATCGCAATTGGTTCAGCTTGTATAATTCTGACTGAAAAATTAAAAGTTGAGCAAACTTTCCACCTGATGGGTATCAAAACTGTTGCAACCAGATCAGCTGCAGACAAAAGCAGGACTTTTAAATGGAAATTTTAAACAAGTGGGATCAACATTTTGAAACATGGGCCAGGCATGCTGGCTCACACCTGTAATCCTAGCACCCTGGGAAGCCGAGGCAGGAGGATCACTTGAGGTCAGGAGTTCGAGATCAGCCTGAACAAGAGCAAGACCCCGTCTTTACTAAAAATAGAAAGAAATTATCTGGACAACTAAAAATGTATAGAAAAAATTAGCCAGGCATGGTGGTGCATGCCTGTAGTCCCTGCTACTTGGGAGGCTGAGGCAGAAGGATTGCTTAAGCCCAGGAGATTGAGGTTGATGTGAGCTAAGCTGATGCCACAGCACTCTAGCCTGGGCAACAGACCGAGACTCTATCTCAAAAAAAAAAAAAAAAAAAAAAAAAAAAAAAGATCTGGAAACATTTCTTTGAAGAATTTTAACAGGAGATGGAATATGGCTTTGCCAGTATAATCCTGAAGACAAAGCACAATCAAAGCAATGGCTACCAAGAGGTGGAAGTGGTAAAGCAGACGTAGACTAGTAAAAGCAAAGATTGGCAACAGTTCTTTGGGATACTGGAGGCATTTCATCTGTTGACTTTCTGAAGAACTAAAAAACAATAGCATCTGCTTATTATGAGAGTGTTTTAAGAAAGTTAGCCAAAGCTTTAGCAGAAAAATGCCCAGGAACGTTTCATGAGATAATCCTCCTTTACCACAACAATGCTCCTGCTCATTATTAAATGAGGACAATTCTGGGAAAGTTTTGGTGAGAAATCACCTTACAGTCCTGATTTGGCCACTTCTGCCTTCTTTTTGTTTCATAATCTTAAAAAAATCTTTAAAGGGTCCCATTTTTCTTCAGTTAATGATGTAAAAAAGACTGCACTTACATGGTTAAATTCCAAGGACTCGGTTCATTATGGATGGACTAAATGGCTGGTATCACTGCTTACAAAAGTGTCTTGACTTTGATGGAGTTTATGTTCAAAAACAAAGTTCATATTTTTAATTTTTGTCTTTTAATTTCATTTTCTACAAACTCTCACATGCCCCCTGTACACACAATGAAAAATTATTCACTGTAAAAAGGAAGAAAATTCTAACACATGCTATAACATGTAAACCTTGAATGAACCTTGAAGACATTATAATAATTGAAATAAGCCAGTCACAAAAACAAATACTGCATGATTCCACTTGTACGAGGTACCCATCATAGTCAACCATAGAGACAGAAAATAGAATGGTAGTTGCAAGGGCCTGGAGAAAGGGGAAATTGGGGAGCTGTTGTTTAATGGGTATAGAGTTTCAGTTTTGCAAAAAGAGTTCTGGAGATTGGTGGTATACCAGTGTGACTGAACTTAACACTACTGAACTTTATACATAAAAATCATTAAGGTGGTATACTTTATGTTATGCATATTTTACCACAAATTTTAAAAAATATGACTATACACTATTCTGAGCTGTGGATATATGAAAGGTTATTTCACCAGTTTCCCATTGAAGAATGCTTTAAAATTCTAATAGTAAATATTCTGGATTTAAATGGTATTGACTAAAACAAAAACGAAAGATTATTAAAAAACTTACCATTGACAATATATTCTACAGTTATTTTGTGAAAATAGAAATGCATTGCAAATAAAGCCCTTTATAACATTATAGGCAATCCCCTCTGTAATGGACTGAATTGTGAACTCTAAGCAAATTTAGCACAGAAAATCTGACATAAAATAAATACTTTAGCCATAATTAGAATTCAGAGGGGCTTTTAAAGATATTTAAAATACATTGGGTCTCAAAAATATCAGCTATCCAAAGTTTGAACTACTTTTTTGTCCTTTCCTTTTCAAATTGATTGTAAACAGTTATGTTCAAAGTTATTTCAAAGACATTTGGGTTAAACTTATAAAATTATTATTAGTTATTGCCATTGTGAATAACAAATAAAACCAAAATTATCATTAAGTATACTTAAGTGTTTGAGGTTAAAGAGAAAACTTATATATAAGTATATGAAAACTCTGAAAATAAACACCCTTTACCTTTTGCTGAAATTCTTCTTTAGTTTCTCCTATGTTTCCCACTATATGCAAATTCCTGGAAGTTTCCTTGGAAATTTTCAATTTTAGTGTGCCGATTGTTTCTTGGTGTTGTTTCAAAGACTCAAGAGCATTTCGTAATTGTTCTTGAGCATCTATATTCTTTGTCAGAGAAATATAATTTCCATAAGCATATGAAACAAAATTATTTTATAGTTACTACTTGATCATAAATAATAAATGATGGCTCTTAAAATATTTTTAGAGGCTCTGATTTTTCAAAGTTTAATCAATCAAAATGTTACCATGTTTACAGTATCCTGAATATCACTTTTGAGTTGGTCCCTCTCAATTTGAAGGCTCTCTTGGAGTTGTTTTAGTTCATCTCTTTCTTGCTTGGGTTAAAATTCTTACTTCTCCTAAGTTTGCTGAAGTTTCTTTTCTCCTTTTCTACAGTTTGCAGCATAGAGCCTCTATTTTCTAATTGTTTCTTCAGCTGTTCCACCTCACTTAACCTTTCATGATCCTGAAATGTTTTCTGCTCAAGCTCTTGGGTCTTGGGAGAAAGCTTAAAAAAAAAAAAAGTAAACGTGACATAGTAAAAGCAGAGCAGTTTACGGTATGGCTGTGTATGTGTGTGTGCACACACTCACACTCACACACACACACACACACACACACACAGCAAACCCAAGAAGACTAAAGGTCATTTCTTTAGACTGCATCTTGTACCAACTCAGTCCTCCAGTTTTGTGCTTCTTTTGAGAGATTTCCTATTTCCTGATTCATTCTCTCATTCTTCTCAAGGACCATCTTATACTTTTGCTCAAATTCCATATGAAAGCTTTTGAAATTTTGGAATTCTTGATCAGTGCTTTTATAATTCGATTGGGCAGTTGTTAAGTCATCTTTAGTTTTACTAATTTCTTCAAGTAAATCTTGAATTCTATTCTCCTTATGAACGACCTCAGAAACCAATTTATCTTTTTCTGATGTTATTATGCAGAGCTCTTCAGATTTATCATGCATCTATGAAAAGAAATAAGATTTAGCACTGTATAATTCATTGAAGCAATTTTCAGGAAAAAATTTCTCTGCAAAAAAATGTCATTTAAATTAAAGAATTGACTGAGGAAAGGCAATACAGTATTCTTATTGCCACATTTCTCTTAGTCTGTTTACCTTCAATATTGTGTTTTCTAATCTCTTTGGGTCTAGTAAGGACTGCATGGAGAACAGTCAGTGAAAACACTTAAGTAGGATGTGTCTTTATTTTCTTATCATTCTAAAGAGTTTTCTAACTTTATTGCGTGCCAGGTATTTTATGGTTTTTCTCAGAATTTGACTTATTTCTTTTCCCTAAAAGCTTTGAATGCAGGTCAGATGTCCCAAAACTTAATCCATGAATAATTTAAATGCTTAATTGTTTGCTGCCCCTTTACCTCATTACTCTTTTGGCTACTACCAAGAAAAAAGAGGTCAAGACTAAGGGTGGGCCATTTGAGGACCAGAGGAATGGCTGCTACGTGGATTATGTTATTAAGTATACTGTTAAATACACTTTGAAAATAAGTATTTTTTCATCCAGTAGCATAAGAACAAATTAAAAGATGAACTATATTCATTTTTCCTCCTAACGAGTTGAGTCAAATGTTTCAGTGTCTATTGCTGCTAGTTTAAAATAAATGACATCAAAATATTTAAGGTACTATGACAATGTTTTTTATTTCAAAACAAAGGTTAAGTGCTTAAAACTGTGTTTACCTCTTTCCTCAGCATTTCTACTTCAGGGGGTAAAGATTTTAATTCTGAGAGCAAATTAACTTCTTTCCACAAAATCTCATTTTCTTTAACTTTTTTTTTCAGTTCTTTTTGGAGATCAGTAATCTTTCTTTCCAGTTTCATATTAGAGAGCAAATCTAGGAAGTTCTGATAAATTAAATAAAGAGCCAATGTTGGGAAACAGATAATTTGTTTTTAATATCTTTGAATCGCCTTTTTTAAGATCAGGCCTAGTGTCTTTGAAAAATACTTTTTAAATCCTTATTATTTGAAGCCCATGGAAATCATTATAAGTACTAATACCAATGATATCCATATCTTAAATACCAATACCAATAATCTTAAAACTTAATATTAAGTTCTTTAAAAAATCAGAGTATAACGGATGTTTAATCCTTGGAATATAGTTGTCAAATCATTTAGGTACATTTCTAGAGGAAGTCAGACTTGCAAAGAAATATTTGAAATTAAAAAATACCGTTTGGAACTTTTCCATCTATAAGGGAAGTGAGTTTTGTTATTTCATTAAAAGCAGATTGTAATTCTTTCTCCAGATCAACTTGCACTTTCTTTTTTGCCTCCAACTGCCTTTGATATAACTGAGTATCATTTTCAATTTGTTTGCATGTACTTGCAAGCTCTTTCTAGTGGAACAAAAAAAAAAAAAAAAAAAAACAACTGCAAACTCACAAAAATGTACTGATCATTACAACTGCTTTATTGTAAATATTACAAAAATTACTTACCATTTTCTCTTTCAGCTCCAGATTTTCACTGCTAAGCAAGGCTGATACTCTGTTGGCATCAAGGGCTACAGTTTCAGCATCAAACAGAGTCTGTTTCATCTTTTTAAGGTCTTCAGTGTTTTCCTAGACAGACGACAAAAGGGCCTCAGTGAAATATAATTTTCATAGAGTTGGAAAATACTTTAGCGAACATGTACATAGATGTTATTCCTAACTAAAAATATGCTAATTACCAATAAATGAAAAGAAATCATGTTTTCCTTAATAAAAATATTTTTAAAAGTTCCAGTCATATTTTTCCAAAATACAAAAGCAATGTATAGAAGTATCATAATTTAGAAATCTATTACTGTTTAATTAAAGGTTAACACAATTGTTGTTTCAACTATGCTGTTTAAGTTCCCTACGTATTTTCATTTTGAGTTATTCTCTCAAACACATGACAGGTGAGTAGTTAACAGCTAAAAATAAGGATAGTAAACCAGAAATTGAATAGAAAAAGACAAACAATGAAATAGAAAAATATAAAAAAAAAGATATTAACAGGCAACTCACAGAAGAGAAAATGCAAATGACAAATACATGAAAAAAATCCACAACTTCATTTTTAGAGAGCAGTGGCATTTTAAAGTGACTTTAGCTTACATAAATTCAACACTGTGTCTTTGGCAATAAATTAATACATGAATGAAGGAATAAATGAATTGAATGAATAAGAAAAAAACTGGGCAATTCTGCTTGCCACATTATGAATGGATACTCCAGAAATGTATGAAAGAGCCTTCCTACCCAGGCTCTCAGAATAGTGTGGTGTAAACTGGTGTGAACCCTTTTAAAGAGAAACATTTGTGACAAATAGATGGCAAAAAAAGAATATAATAGAAGATAACAAAAAGTACTCTGAAAAACTCAAATGAAAACAAAAGAACAACAGAAACTAATAGCTTAAGAGCCCCAGCTAGAAACCATTGCCTTGAAAAAAGGTGTTAAAAACTGGAACCAAACTGATACATTATTGAAGTAATCAGGCAGACTGAAAGCAAATTGAAAAGAGATTATCAATTTCACCACGAGATTCAGTGTTATTTAATGTTAATGTCAAATCTAGAGATATAAAATTCTAAAAAACTACTCACCAAACTGTTAAAACAGTTACTTAAATTATGAGAATGCATTAATATCTGTTAATTAAATAAATTTTATGAAGTCATGTTCCATTACTTATGTATTTTATAGCTTCAGTTACTTATCAATTCTGATATAAGTGTTCACCTTAAGATCTTGACTATATACTTCCACATAAATTAGAATAAAACAATTGAAAAAATCCAAAATTTTTAAAATTATTGCTTTTTAATGGAAGCTTGTCCCTAACTTCCTTATATTTCTTCAAAGAATATGATCAACTCTTTATGAACGTTACCTTATCTGTAAAAATGGCATTTAATTATACTAATAGTCACTTTATCATATGGTTATTGACAAATTAAATGAAATATATGTAAATTGATTACAGCAATGAAATATTTGCTATGATGATGGTATACTATAAATGCCAACATGATTACATAACAAAATAAACCTGATTTGTACCGATGAGTAAGACAAGTCCGTTTTCGTATTTTCTAACTTCTGAGAGGCTATGTATTGCTGTAGCTTCTTAATCTGGTCTTCGTTTTCTCTAAGCAGGTCTGCTTTCGACCTTAGTTCATTCTAAAAGGACCAAAGGAGAGCACAACATGATTTAGCATCTGATTGCAATTCTAAGGAATTAAAAAAGAACTTGTATATACCAATTTAAATTCATAGTAAAATTCAAAGTCATTAATATTTCAAAAATAATTCCTCTATTTTCTGAAATAATGTACAATTAATTATATATGTTGCATGTTTTATAGTTCTAGTTACTTATCAATAGAATTACCAACATGAATTCTCACCTCCAGATCTTGATTATATACTTCTACATGCTTAACTAAATTCTTTTAAGTTGGAAATTTCATGAATTAGTTGCATCTGTAAGAGTACATGAACAGGCAATAGAGCCAACCAATAGTTAATAAAGCAAAAGAAAAAAAAAACAAAACCTCACCAAAAACATAAAAACAAAAACAAAAAAAGATAGCAATCATTCCCTGCTTCAGAATCATCCAAGACAATTAGAAGGGACTGAGAAATCAACTGTTTAAGCTACTATAACAGAGTACTTCATTATTTAAAAATATAAAAAATAACCACCAAAACCCCATAAAGCAAGCAAATAAGAAAAAAAATTTCAATTTCAGCATGACCCCAATAGTTATCTGTTGAAGCTACAACAATGCCAATATCAAATTAGTATGCACCACTTTGAGGAGGTAGTGAAGTGGAAATCAAACTTTTAAAAAATACACTTTTAATAGATTTTTGTTTTTGGCAAGTTAAGTGTAGAAACGTATTGATGCTATAAAGATGTTTTTTCTTCCCATATATTATCCATCTGGCTCTACACCGACATAATTTGTAACAAGTTCTGATTTGGAATCTAGGTTTGGACTAGAGTCGTTTCATGTAGTCCCTTTAGAATATTATTACTGTTCATCAAAGCTATAGAGGTATGGGATTATCAACTATTACCTTGTTGATTTATTCTACAGGAAATATTGGAAAGATGACGCTATCGCTTTATGTTGTTCAACTGTGTAAAAGTATAAAGATACAAGTATTTCTATTAAAGTTGCCTTTCTATCAAAATATCTGTAGCATTAAATATTTGAGTACAAATATGTTGTGTTCAAAACAAACCACAACTTACTGAGGATAAACATATTTTCCCTTAGAAGTATTTAATCTTCTCAGTCAAATGAGCACTTACAGAGTGAAAGCAAAGTCTAATAGTATGTAAGGGATTTAAGAAAATAGTGTCTTGTTTAAACAATATTTTCTGGATGTTTAATTCAGTTCTGACTAGTTTTAGATTTCAAACTAGTAATAATGTTGAAATTCCTATTTTAGGTCAGTGCTGTCCAATAGTAAAATAACGTGAGTCACATATGTAATTCAAAATTTTCTAGCAGACACATTAAAAAACATAAATGAAATATTTTACATTCTTTTTCCCATATTTAAGTCAATTTAGACAAGTCCCATTTCAAGTGCTTAATTGCCACCTATGGTTAGGGGTTACCCTATTGTACAGCGCAGTCTCAGACATTTGTACTAGTTATAATTTAAAGTGGCTTCCATCCTTGACCTTTTCTTTCCTATTTTTACTGTCTGGATAAGAAAATCACGTTTATCAATAAAGAAGGACCAAATAATCTTAACTTTTGAAAACATTTAGGAAGTAACCATTTAGAAAGAAAAACTCTCCCACTTCTCATTGGAAATAGCACCTCATCTTAAGTTTGGTTCTTATATACAGAAAATATTAACTTTTGTAAAGACAAAAGTGTAGTCTCCCAATGACATGCTGCTTAAGTTGCTGAGCAAAGAGAAAGTGTGTGAAAACCAAAAATGATTTAAACATACAATCATATCAACAGTTAACCCATTGCTACATAAGAAAATATTGCAGATTTCAACTATAATTTTCAGCAGGTGAAATGAAATATTTAAATCTTAGAGATTGTGAAAATTATAAAATTAAATAAACCAGATTAAAATAGGTAAATGGTTAAGATTTTTCTTGTTCCTCAGCATGATGACACTTGACCTTTTTTATTCTTCCCTTTAAAATTTACTATTTAGGCCGGGCGCGGTGGCTCACGCCTGTAATCCTAGCACTCTGGGAGGCCGAGGCGGGTGGATTGCTCAAGGTCAGGAGTTCGAGACCAGCCTGAGCGAGACCCCGTCTCTACTAAAAATAGAAAGACATTATATGGACACCTAAAAATCTATATAGAAAAAATTAGCCGGGCATAGTGGCGCATGCCTGTAGTCCCAGCTACTCGGGAGGCTGAGGCAGTAGGATCGCTTAAGCCCAGGAGTTTGAGGTTGCTGTGAGCTAAGCTGACGCCACGGCACTCACTCTAGCCTGGGCAACAAAGTGAGACTCTGTCTCAACAAAAAAAAAAAAAAAAAAAAAAAAAATTTACTATTTAAGTATCCTATATTACTATATTCCCACTTGAAAATTATCCACAGCTTTGATAATTTTTGACAAAACCCTTATAAAACAAGGAAAATGACCACGTGTCCTACTGCCATAATTTGACTTTTATTCCCTTTGGTTAAACTCTTCCCCAAAGTGCAGGTTTGGGAACATATTTTGTTGCTTACACATAGACTTATAGTTTTAGTAACATGGAATAGATCCTTCAAGACTGTTTTTGAACAGGGTAAGTCTTTATTACATAATCTTTTAGGTAACCTTAAATTTTGTGTACATTTAAAAATGAAGGCAGTAGGATTAATTTCCTCCTCAACTGGGGTTAAAATGGAAGAAATGAGGGGATGTGAAAGAAGTTATATACCCTTGCAGTATTTTGTAATCTCTCAGTGTGCTGACTCAATTCAATGAGCTTCAGTTTTCGTTATCAACTAGATATATTAATGATGTGAGAAAAAAATTAGATAAATTGTTGTCATACTTATGCCCATAGTTTTATGTAATATTATTATTGCCAATAAGAAATATGCAAACATTAGATGAAATTTTGGAGTCAGAAGGGACCTTAGTGAGCACCTGGTCTCTATCTCAAGGGTGGAGAAATACAGGAAACTGTGAGAGATTCAATGACTTGCTCGAGGCCTTGCCAATAATTCATGATGGGTTTGGATCTGCAGTGAGTTTTTAAGTAGCAAAACTAGGGCTTTAATCCTGGCAGCTTTGCTCTAGAGACCATGCTCTTAACCATGACACTAGACCACCTCCTTCAATAAAACCCAATTTTATGGATTGAAATCCAACATTCTTTTCATGACATTTTTCACTTTATTAACACGTACATTTTAAAACAAGTTAAATGTAACCCTGTGGAGAACTTATAGACTCTTAGCTCTCTGAATACCATACTTGTGAAATGTAGGACTAACTTTAATTTATAGGAAGAATGGAAATAATAGCTTTGGCACAGAATTCTTTTTTCCCTTAAAAAGAAAACGAGGGTGGGAAAGTAAGCAATGATACTGAGGGAAAAGGGAGAATGTCCTTTAGGACTAGCCATATACAGAAATCTAAAAAGTAGCTGCAAATTAACTCATATTTTAACTATATCAAAGCACTGGCTCATATATCGTGGGGGGTTGGTTCATGGATAACTTTGTAAGTCTGATAACAGGCGTGGTTTCGTGTTTTAGAAAAATGAATATGTATTTAAAAATTTTATGAAATGATTTCATAGTGTCTGTGGACTCTAGGTTAAGGACACATTGCACTAAGAAGTCCCTTAAATCTTTTGGATAATTTGTGATTCTATAGTCTGACAGTTTCTGGATTAGAGTCTCTTAACATGTAGCTTAATATTGATATTGCATACTTAGAAAATGAGTCATATGCTTTATTTCTAAAAGTTCCATTAAAACTATTTAGTATTAGGTATATTAATTTTCACAATAACATTCTTACATGGAGAAAGAAAAATAAAATATGCAAAATCAGCTTCTCCAGTTATTCCAATGTTTTAACTATTTAGGAATATACTTTCTTTCTAAGGAAAAGGAATCCATTAATATGCAACATCCATATATAAAACAGTCAGCTAGATATTTAAATTCATATTGGTCTCAGCAGGAAATGGCTATGCTCTAGGCACATTTATGGCATGCTCGATAAATTAAATATTAATAATATAGGAACTATAAGGAAACTATTTCCTCAATATAAATCTGCCAAGAGGCAGATACACCAAATGCTCCCATAGTTGCTTTTAATTCTTCTTTGTCTTGTGTAAGCACAAGGGAAACAAATATGACTCAACTGTTTTTAAAACAACATAAATGAATTAAATACATTCTCTAAACTCTGTGTACATCTGAAAAATGGCTAGATACTGAATATCTCAATCTTAGAAATAAATATCTTTCAGAGAATACTTCTGAGCGGTATCAGGAAGATGGTGGAACAGGAGGTTACCTGTTTATATCCCCCCACGAGAATTCTGCACCCATTACAGACAAAATGCTTTGTGGGAGACTTTGGATTCAGGCAGGAGGTTGTGGAGCCCCAGACCTAGGAGGGTTGTTTTGAGAGTGCCTAACAACATACAGGTGAGAGATCTGGCAATTGCACTCCCAGGTGTAAACCTGGAAACAGCTTCGTTTCTCAAAGGGCTTAGCTATAGGGATGAAAACGGAGACATTACAACTGAAGCCACAGAAATACCAAGGATGATGAGAGACTATTATGAATAAGTATATGCCAACAAATTGGAAAATCTAGAAGAAATGGATACATTTCTGTAACTTACCAAGACTGAATTACAAAGAAATAAAAAATCTAACTGGACCACTAATGAGACAGGATATTTGGCAAGAATTTTTTGGATAAGTCCTCAAAATCAAAAGTAACAAAAGCAAAAATAGACAAATGGGATTACATTGAACTAAAAAGCTTCTGCACAGCAAAGAAACCAATTAACAGAGTGAAGAGACAATCTACAGAATGGGAGAAAATGTTTGCACATTATACATCTGATCAACTATTAACATCCAAAATATATAAGGAACTCAAAACACTCAATAGCAAAAAACCAAATAACCCTATTAACAGATGGGTATAAGTCCTGAAGAGATGTTTCTCCAAAGAAGACATACAAATGGCCAACAGGTACATGAAAAAATGCTCAACATCGCTCATCCAAACCACAATGAAATATTACCTCAACTTAGTTAGAATGACTATTATCAAAAAGATAAAAGAGAACATTTTGGCAAGTATGTGGAGAAAACAGAACTTTTTTATAATATTGGTGGGACTGTAGGGATAATAGAAGGAGGGTTCCTCGAAAAATTGAAAATAGAATTATCGTATGATCCAGCAACCCCAGTACTGGGTATACACACAAAGGAAATCGTATCAGTATGTCAGAGTGAGCTCTGCACTCTCACGTTTATTGCAGCACTATCCACAATAGGCAAGATATGGAGCCAACCTAAGTGTCCATCAACGGAAGGATGGATAAAGAAAGTTTGGTATATAGACACAATGCACTACCATTGAATTATATGAAAGAATGAAATCCTGCCATTTGCAACAATGTGAATAAACCTGAAGAATATGATGTTAGGTGAAACAAGCCAGTCAGAGAAAGAAATATACTACATGATCTCACACAAATGCAGAACCTACAAAAGTAGATCTCTCGTAAGAGAAAGTAAACGGTGGTTAAGAGAAAAGGGGAGAGGGAAATCTTGGTCAGATAATACATAAATACAGTGAGATAGGAAGAATAAATTTCAAGAGATCTATTGTACAGTAGATGACTATAGTTAATGACAATATATTATATTCTTAAAACTTGTAAAAAGTAGACGTTATGTGCTATCGCCACAAAAATGATATTTATGTGAGGCAGTGGATTTGTTATTTAGCTAGATTAGCCATATCACAATACCTCAAAACATCATGCTGTATACAATTAAAACATAATGTTATCTGTGAATTTAAAAATAAAATTTAATAAATGTTTACATTATCAAAAAAGATAATGAGACTTCTTTCAAAAATATACTTTAGAGTAGTTTCATATTTTCTATCTCTCTTACCTCTTGATCTTTTTTAGTTTTGCTTTCCAGAGCCTCAGATTCATCTAAATCATTCTTGTCTTTTAATTTCAATTCCATTTCTTCTTTTTCTGTTCTTAGTTGTTCATAGTGTATTACCAGGTTATCATAGTTAGTACGAAGTGAGTTCAACTCACTTTCTACATTTTTCTATGATAAACAAAACCAGATTTTCCAATCAGAGGGAATTCATGTCATATATGCTTTGTTTCCTTAACTAAAATTTGGATTAAGTAATTAATTTAACTTTGATTCATTTGGTGGTTTAAGCCATTCTTTTCTTTAACAACTTTCTAATGGTCTACATTTTGGTAAAGTGGCTCATTTAGAATAGATTATTTTGAAAGGAGTAGAATAAAAAACAAATCATAGAAATAAATCATGTTGCCTGTGCCTGACAGGCACAGTTCAACTGGGAAGGTAGGGTGTACATTGGAAAGTTTATTTGGCTACAAATCCTCAAGTTCTTCAGCAATAAAGCTGATAATTTAATTTCCCAAATCCTGTTTTATGTTTCAGATGGCTCTGAATTCAGGAAGGGAAACAGATATTATTTATTGATTTCTAAAACTAATAGTATGGGTTTGAGTATCGCTATGTTTTACCATACTCAAAGAGGCCTAGCTCTACTTTCTCTACTATGATGAGAAAGAGTTATACTACAAGTTAAAGAAAAGCCTACACCAGGGATTTTTTAAAAAACAACAAACCTTTAGAGTATGTCTCAGGAACACAAAAGCACTTTGTCTGTGTACTTTATAGGCATTAACTAATGATAATAAGAAGCACTGCACTTGCATTCCAAAATAAAAATGAAATTTCCTTTAATAAATACATTAGATAACTATGTGTCTTTGAACATGAACAATCTAGACAGTAAACATGGAATCTAAACTTATTTTATTATTTACCGCAGTATTCCTTCTTTCTTAAAGTTTTGATGAGACTACATATCTTTATCAGTATTATCTGGAAAAATGACCCCTCCCTAATGTATTGATCTGCACATTCTATCTGCCTGAGAATTTTGACACTTTTAAAATCAATCTTTTTATCCTCATGGTATTTCCTAAGGCAAAACAGAAATTTCACAGACATCACAGATACCAAGGTCTGCTAGTGAAGAGCTAGAAGCAAAGTTTTACCTATTAGGACACACTTGCCTTATGACATTTTTAGCCTTCCTCTAGATGCCTCATAGGTATCAAGTATAAATATAAAGAGTGAGTGAAGCCTTCTTCAGTGCCACAATTGTTACTGAAATTAAGTCAGAGCTAGTAATGTGCTACAACAACAAAATCCAATCAGAAAAGAATTTTAAAAAGAGGAAAAAGATTATGTTCTATCAAATCATTGAATTACCCGATTTAGCAGCTTTGTTGCTGGATTCCACTCTATTTCAGTTAATGTATCAAGAGTGTTACTGCAAAAGTCAGACTCTGAACAGAGAGATGTAATTAGGGGAAAAAGAAATTTATCCATAAACATATTTATTGAAAATCCTAAGTCAAAGATCTTTAAAAAAAAAAATTCAATCAGAGGTAATAAATAATAAGCTCAAATTAGCTAATATATGCTTAGAGTATGAATGCCAAAAATACATTAACAGATGTGGTCTTTCATTTGTTGTGTGACTTAAGATAACTGGTATGAATGAGTGATAAAATATAAGATCCTTAATGAAATATAGGTAAAAAGGACAAATTCTGAATTTGAAATTTGGTCCCTGTAAGGAGATTTTAAAATGCTCCCCAAAGTAGATTATAATGTTGGAGACATAATTTTGAAACAGATTCCTATGTAAATGCCATCCTTTCAAGATTAGCAATGTTTAAGGTAGATGTTATATCATTAGTAATTTAATTGGATAATGATTAGAACAAAGAAACAAAAACACCTTTCTCTTGTGTGTTTCCCCTATAGTGCATCATTCTTATGAGATGTGGAATTAATAAAGAACTTCATAAATGTTTATTTTCTTAAAATTACTTATTTTTATCATAAATAATCTCCATTGTAATCACATACAGAATACACACACTTTATTTAAAAATCATGTTTATCACATTAACTAAGTTATAACTAGCTTCTCTTTATAAGGAAGCTTTTATAATTTTATAATTACAAGTAGATTCACTTGAAAAAGAACTCACATTCATCAATTTCTCCTAATAGAGTTATAGCAGGCTTATGTGTTTTTGTTGTTATAGTTGTTGGCATTTGAAATCCACCTGCATAGTTTGAGTCCTTCATTTTGTTAATTTTGCCAAGGCACCAAGTAACTCTTCATTTTCTTTTAGCCTAAAGAAAAAAACTCAAAATTATGTCACAGAGGTCTGGTTTCAAACAAGGTAACTAGTTTCTATTTTTGAAAGCCACTCACTTGGTAGAATTTTTATTGAGCCTAGTTTGATATCTAGTCTAAGGACATCCCAAGATCAGAAAATATACTCAAACTTTTCAAATGAGTGTTTAACCCCATAGTATAATAATATGATCAAACTACAGTTTAAATTTCACTTTTTATTTGAAGCGTTACTTACAAGCTTCTTTGGGACTTATTTGAAAGGAAGTTGTTGACTTACAACCATTGAAACAATCTGTCACTAGACAGGAGGGACAGCTGCTGCTGCCATAACCGTAGCGACCCCTGTGGGTACCAGCCCTAATTGGGAAGGAACAGATCGCAGGTAATATCACAGGTAGCCCATCTGAACTTCCCTCAGCAAATAAATCTTTCACAGGGTACTTCCCAATGCCAACTCCCTTCCAGTTTCCTTAGTAAAGCAAATGCCTCCACCAGTGCCCCTCACCTCGTTGCTTCCTTTCTCTCTTGAGACTTGCTCCTTCAGTTATGTGTCCATCTGTCATCTCCACTGACTCCCTCCTCTCTGCTTCACAAATGCTCAAGCCTCTCGGGTGGAGTTTTTTTAAAGATAAATAAGACTTCGCTCTAGCTACCATTTTATTTTTTTCCTACTTCGTTCTCTCTCATCATTTATCCACTGGCTCCTCATCCCTTCAGGGACCCCTCTGTTTCCAGCTTCTGATCCTACCCAGTTGGGTATCCTTACTACTCACTCCGCTTTGCTGGTTTCTGTTCCTCTGCCTGACTCGTAAGTATGTGTGTTTTTCCAGGTTTCACAGGCTCCACTGTTCTCTTGTGCCTTTACTAGGTACATGTACCATCTCATCTTATGTGATCCTCTCAACAACCCTATGGGTTACGTTCTCTTACTAGATCCTTTTAATATATGAGCTGGGTGCCCAAAAGTTTGGAGAAGTTGTTTAAGGTTGTACAGCCAGTTGGTGGCTGAGCTCATGCCTACAAGTTCAGAGCCCACCCTACCACATTGCCTCTCCAGATTATCTGTTGTCTCCAGAACGTACTACGTGCTCTCTCAAGCCTCTCCACACACTGCCCTTCTGCTTGAAATGAACAGCATTTTCCACAGCCCACTCTGCAAAAGCCCAGTCATATAAACGTCCTTGACTCCCATAACCTTTAGCTCAACCTCATTTGCTCCCAGTGCCACCCCTGGACCTTGTCTGAAACTCATAAACCTAAATCTTAGACCTTCTGCACTTACTCCAGTTGCGATCCTTCCCAACTCATTTATTAGGTTAATCCAATTAAAGCTATTTAGCTTACCAGGGACCCTATTCCCTTGTTATACGACTTTCTTCTGGCCAGCTCCCTCTTGCTTCTCATCTCATCATCTTAGATTCCATATCATTATTTTAATTATGTTTGACATTTGAAGTCAATATCCTCAAATTACTTGCCCCATTTTCTGTGCCTCACACCTATACCACACAATGTATACCCAGGTGAATACACTGCGTTCTGAACCTGTATCAGCTTCCTGAGCACTGCCAGAGCCATAAAGCCAGAAGACTGGCTGCCAACGTTAATCAGGTCCTTAATGCTACATGGCAGGGCTCCTCTCCCCCCTGTCAGCTTTCTTTTCCATTACCTACAAAGGCTAGACTATTTCAAACCCTTAGTATCTCTGCAAACTTGTGACTCTACCATCACCTGCCACATCCGCAGAAAACTTAAACTTATTCCACAAAGAAAGTGTACGCTTACATTTATAGAAGTACTGCCTGCACGGAGGCCTGTCCTTTCCTCTGTGTTTGTTACAATTCAAGAGGTCTTTCTCCTCCTATCTAAAGCCAATTCCTTCGAATATATTTGAGACCCCATTTCTATGGGCCATCTCACCCTGTAAGTTGGCTCTCACCCCTACCACATAACTCAAATTACATTTGCAAATGAGCTCCTTGTTTCTAAATGTAAAGAATTTTTGTCTATCTTTACCTTATTTAACTTGTTGGCAGACTATGACACCACTGACCACTAGCTGCCTGAAATATTCTCTTTCCTTAGTTACCGTATTCGCCTCATTTCATTCTTAATTCTAGAGCTAAACCTGGGTTCCTTTATGGATTCTTTTTCTGCCTTCATCTGAAAAGTTATTTCTTGAGATTTTGCCCTTGGCCTTCTGTTATTTTCATTCTCAACATGTTCACCGAACAAGCTCATTCATTCCCATGACTTTAATTTAGATCTGTAGTAGTTAATGCCCAAATCGACTAACTGTATCTTAGCTCTTCTACCTTATTTTCATATATTTGCATTTCCACTGCCCGCCATCTCAAACTGAAGAAGTACCAAATAAAATGTTCAGTATCTCCATTGCTCTTCATTCAGTGTCCCTTCACTCAATGAATACTGCCACCTGCTTTCCAGGAAGGCAAGCAATACTTGCATGTCATTCTGGACATCTCCCTTTCCCTGCCCCCAAATTCCAATCACAAAGTCCTGTCGAGTCTGCCTCTCAAATAGCTCTCCTATTTATCCAATTTGTTCCTTTTCCGGAGCCACAATCCTTGTGGAGGCCCAGCCAATGTGATCAGCACAGCAGCTACATGTTTCTAAACCGCAATTCTGATGTCACAATATGGCTTTTCTTTGTCCCTAACATAATGTCACATTTAAATCCCTCAATGTGGTTTAAAATGCCCCTGCCACCAGAAAATCTTGAGTCCAAAGAATACATATCATGCTGCTTCACAACTCCAAGCATTTGTACATACAGGTCTCCTCCTGGAACATTCTTCCCTAAGCCATCCATTGGGCTATTTCCTACTCATCAGTCAGTCAACCCACAGTTCTTGATTGCCTTCTGTATACCTATCATGGCGGCTTGTACATATGCCTGTTCCTTAATGACTACTTTTTGTAAAAAGTATTACTGTTGCAGGATTCAAGGGAAAGAATAAAAGAATTTTAAGCTTTAAAAAGTAAGTTTGTTGGGATAAAAGTAAATCTATGTTATACCTCTCTTCTTTCCCCATGGATAATCAAGAGATAACTGTAAATTTACTTCCTTTTATTATTACACAAGAAAAACACTAAGATTGTTGCTACTTTTACCAGTATATACTAGAAATTCAGCTAAGTTATTTACCTTCTTAATTTTTTGGAAAATGTCATGAATTGCCCTGGGCATAAGTCCTAAGTAATCTTCTGAACCCATAATAGTATACATTTTTCCCGAAGCAGTCTGCCCATAGGCAAATATAGTCCCTGAACAAACAAAATGCACTCACACAAAGATTTAAAATGAATCTGCAGTGGATAGAACTATCAATACATGTTGCACAGACACCCAAGACTAAAATGTTTCTGCAACACTGAGCGAATACAAACCATTGTAGCCTTGTATGGCAGAATCGATCATTGGTGCTGCTATTTCTTCACACACATTTTTAGTAGTTTCATTACTATGAAAGACATGATCTGCGAAACAACAACACATTTGAAGTTAAACCAAACAAATCAAATGTGTTTTCATTCTGAACTAGTAATTACCCAAAGAAATAAAATTGTCAATCTAGGATGATAAAATATTAAAGACAGTATTTTCTTCAACTTTTTGGTCCTTTGAAAAAACCTCTCCTTGAGGTAAAATGTTTTGGTCCTCAAAGACAAAAAATATACTACAATTTAATGATCCTATGTGTTTTAATAAGGCAGTAGACCACAGTGGTTGCACATGGGGTCTGGAATTTGTCTGGATACAAATTACATAACTAAGCTTTAAATATCAATCTATTACCTCACGTATCATACATGATGGCTAAACAATTTTTCATTTTCAATGAAGCAGTTTACAAAAGCCTTAGTCTGATCTTTAGTAATAAATCTAGTATTAGTGATAAGCCTTCTGTACTCTTAATAGCAAAAGAATAGCAAGCTAATTTTTTTTTTTTGCAAGTTTGAAAATAAATTTATTATAGTAACAATGCAATGATTACAAGTCACTCAGTATTTGCTAAAGACTATGCTAATGCCAGAAGCAATCTCCCCATAGGCCCTGTGGGAGAATCAAAGCAGGAGTAAAGGCTGTTGGTTATTTTAAGCGAGTGACTTTCAAGAGACCACTATCTTCAAGGTCTTCACAAAAATGCATCCAAGGCACTCAAACACCAAGTCTACCCAAATAAGCTTCCCAAGCAGCCTTTCTGTACATTTCTGCTACTTCCAGACGATTGGCTGCTGAGATTATGCCTCGGCCTACAATGATGATATCAGAACCTCGTTTGCCGATAACTTCTTGTGGGCTGTTATACTGTTGGCCAAGGTTATCCCCTCCTGCTTCTAATTGAACTCCTGGAGTCAAGTGAAGAAATTCTGGTTTCGTGCTTACTTGAGAGCCAGAAATAAAACCAACCACAAATTCAGGGTACTCCTCAGCCATTCTAACCGCTGCTTTCGTGTAGTCCCCAGTGGCCAGGGAACCAGCAGAGCTCATTTCCGCAACGAGCAGGCACCCCCGATGCAATGGCAGGCCTACTTCTTGCAGGCCTTTCACAACTCCTGAGCCTGGTACCACATGAGCATTCACTAGATCTGCCCAGGAAGCTATTTTAAAGATACCACCCTCATACTACATTTTTACTGTGTTTCCTATACCTGCAAATTTCCGGTCTTCAAATATTAAGAACTCATGGCGTTTTGCCAGAGTTGTCAACTCCTCCATGACATCCAGAGTAAAATCATTCAAAATATCTACATGAGTCTTGAGCATGCAGATGCTGGGTCCTAACGTATCTGCTAGCTGCAACAGCTCTCTGGCCTCTGAAACATCAGCAGACAGACACAGATTGCTCTCTTTCTTTTGCATAAGCCTGAGAAGCTTTGATGCAACTGGGTGGATCTTGGGCAGCTCGGCACGTGCACCAAAGCTGAGCTCTTTGGGTGCTTTCTTTACAGAAAGGAGAGAACCATTATGATTAGCTGCCACAAAAACATTTTCCTGAATAAATTTCTTCACTCTTCCAACCATCTCAGCATCAATTTTTTTCTGCCACTCGAGAATTTCCAGCATTTTGGACAATGTACACACTGAATGGAGACAGATCCCATGTGCATGCAACTTGTCCTTGCCTCCCTGCTCTCTATCCAACAGCACTATAGCATCAGTGACCTTCAAGCCCTCCTTTTGAAGAACCTCAACAGTTTCCAGAACACTAGATCCACTGGTGACGACATCCTCAATGATTAACCAGGTTTCTCCTGGATTAACAGCTCCTTCTACAGGACGCTTAGGACCATAATCTTTTGTTTCTTTCCTTCTAACAAGCATTGGAATTTGATTTGTTGAGCAGATAACCGTAGCCATCGGCAAAGCGGTGTAAGGTACTCCACACACCGTGTCAAAACTGATCCCCGCATTTTGGGCAGTTTGGAATAAAATATCTGCAACCTGACTTAGAAGACGCGGTCGAGACACGATGCCCCGCAGATCGATGTAGATGGGGGATGAGATCCCCCTCTTCAACACAAAGTTCCCAAACTTGAAAGCCTGCACGTCATACAGACCCATCACCAAAGACCCCAAAACTTCCTCGGCAGCCGCCATTGCCGCGCGCTCCAGTTAGCAGTACTAACTCCTAGGCCAGCAAGCTAATTTTTGATGCTCTTATATCTTACCAAAACTGAAGGAATTACTTCCATCAACTTGGTAAATGGCATTATTGTCAATTTTCCAGTAAACTTGGGCAGTTTCTCCAAGTTCTTCTTCTCTAAAAATATAATAATACTGCATTTTAGCATAATTGGTCATAAAAGTTATGTTACAGGAAGGATAATTTAAGATTTCATCTTCTCAAGAACATTTTATTTTGAGATGGCGTCTTGCCCTGGTGCTGGCACTAGAGTGCAGGGGTACAATCATAGCTCACTGCAACCTCAAACTCCTGGTCTCAAGTGATCTCCTGGCTCGGCATTGAAGTAGACAGGACTACAGGCCTGTGTCACCATGCTTGTATTTTTTGTAGGGGGTGAAGGTGTGGTGTATCCATATGTTGCCCAGGCTGGTCTCGAGCTCCTGTCCTCAAGGGATCCTCCCCCCTTAGTCCCCAAAGTGCTAGGATTATGGGCATAAGCCACCATGCCCAGATGAAGATTATTTTAAAAGATAGTAATAATGTATCACTTATAAGAGAAAGACGGAAAATCCAGCTTTGAGGATTCAGCTCTCTTAAATGGGGTTTCAGTGCCTCTTGCCCTGTCATGGGAGTTTCTTGTGAAACCATTCATTCACCCTTTCCCCCAACACTGGCAGCTGAGAGGATAGATTAAAAATGAAACTGATTATGTCCCTCTTGCTTAAAACTCTTGAAAACTTTCTGGAAACTTATGAAATCCTTAGCATAGCACATGAGACCTGGATCATGTCATTTCACTCTCCTACTTCATTGTCCTCTAAATTTCTCTATGAACCCTAAGCTCTACTTGAAGGTCTTCTCAAAATGACAGATTTAAGCTCTTTGAGCCTAGAATATTCTGACCTTCCTTTCCATTAAGTAACTTATCTATTCTTTCACTTGTGAAAATTGTCAGGACTCTCCTGACAAGAGCCCACCCCACCCAAACTGTCATCTCTCTTATGGACTAATCATTTTAGCAAACATTCTCCACCTGCCCATCATAACACTTGTCACAACCTATTGTAATGGCTTCTTTATGTTGATGTCTTCTAATGTATTAGATAAGGAGCTCCTTAAAACCAGGAAATCCCGGATCTTGATATTCTCTGTAATTAAACGCTGTGTTCAATGAAAATTTCTCAAACACAGAAAATGTTAGCCCTTGGGGTCGAGGACCAGCGGCTACTAAAACAAACTGACTTCATTTATTCCCCTTCCTTGTTTTTCTCCATAGCATTTATTACTTACGTATAACCACTTAACACTCTATATTTTTAACTTTATGTTCTGTCTCTCCACTAGAATGGAAGATCCACAGGGCAATGTGGTAGCGTCTGTTCAGTGCTGTAACGGTGTACTAAAATACATATATGCAGATAGATAAGTATTTGTAGCACGACTGAATGGATGCAGTCTTCAGTGCCTATTGAATGCAATGAGACAGACTAGTCCTTGCCCTCAGGGAGTTTAGAGGTAGCCAATTAAGGTTAAAATGACCACACTCTCCCATACGACTTCTTTAGGGCGTGGAATGGGGTAAGGAGGCTCAGATGTCGGAAAAACAGCAGGTGAAGGTCTTCAACGTCAGCGAACCCGCATTAGAGTTACCTGAATCTCGCAGCTGGAAGTTATCTTCCAGATCTCAGATCCTTCCCTGTCACTTCACAGACAAGCAAACCCCGGAAAGCAGCTCTGGGAAAGGCTGGAGCACTCGCCCCTCCCCCTCGGGCCCGCGCCGCCGGCAGCCGTGCGCGCCCCGCCGCGGTCTGGGCCACCTACCTGCTGCTGAGCGGCCGGACTCGCATGCAGACCGCCACGGGGCCTTCCTCCGCCAGCTTTCTCACGCTGGGTCCCAGGAAAGTGGCCAAAACCCTCCGCCGCCGGCGCTTCAGGGCGCAAGGGCAGACCCGCCTTTAAGTTGAAAATTTCCAAAACGCCGCCTCTGATTGGGTCGCTGTCTCGTGACGTCATGGACGAGTCCACCCGCGGCGCGGTGCGGGGGAGCGCGATGGCAGGCGGCGCACACCTGACGGAGACTGGCCGCGAGCGGGAGGGGCTCGCATGGACGGGATGGTGGCCTGACAGAGAGCGGCTGTCTCGGTAATAGCCGGACACTGCTATTTGCTAAAAGCCCCTGAACACTATCCTCCACCCCCCTCCCTTGAAGAGTTTGCAATCTGTAGAAGAAACAAGGCAGGGACATGTACTTTTCCACTAAAAGAGAATTACGATTTTTTTTTTTTTTTAAACCACACTAACAGTTTAAAAAAGAAAGAAAGAAAGAAAAAACCTCAAACGACGAAAGTTGAAACTCACTGGCCGGTCTAGAAAGGTAAGAAGCTCGTTGTGCTCCTGACAAACTATTTGAGTTTAGGTTTTTTTTCTTTCTGTGTCTTTAACTCTTGTTTCCATAGGCTGTGAGTTTCTAAGAGGCTGACTTAGGGGAAAGAACTACTGAGGACTGGAAAAGTTCATTTTATGTGTTGATACTTTCATTAGCTGAAAGAGAAAGCTACTTTTTTTTTTTTTTTTACCATATACAATTACTTTATTCTTTTTTTTTTTTTTTTTTTTTTTTTTTTTGAGACAGAGTCTCACTTTGTTGCCCAGGCTAGAGTGAGTGCCGTAGTGTCAGCCTAGCTCACAGCAACCTCAAACTCCTGGGCTCAAGCGATCCTCCTGCCTCAGCCTCCCGAGTAGCTGGGACTACAGGCATGCGCCACTATGCCCGGCTAATTTTTCTATATATATTTTTTTAGTTGTCCATATAATTTCTTTCTATTTTTTTTAGTAGAGACGGGGTCTCGCTCTTGCTCACGCTGGTCTCGAACTCCTGACCTTGAGTAATCCACCCGCCTCGGCCTCCCAGAGTGCTAGGATTACAGGCGCGAGCCACCGCGCCCAGCCCAATTACTTTATTCTTGAAAGATCAAAGAAAATGTCCAGCTTCAAAAGAAAGCACACTCCTGTTAAACTCTTTTATCTTTCTCAAGGCTTACAGCAGTCTGGCTGTGTGCCAAGATTTGTACACCAGCTTGAAACTTGGACATCCATGTTAAAACTTTAAAAACATTACTTGAATTACAACTACATAAGAAGTTAAAATGAAATTCTAAGTGAGCCCAACTATCACAGATCCTGAATTTCAGGATCATTAGGAGGATCGTGCAGGTCAGTCACCACTGCAGAACAATCGGTGCTCAAAGTTATGGCGTGAGCAATGAGTGACCTCATCCTTTCTTCTTTACCACCTAACTGGTTCAAACTGGGTAAGCAAGGAGCCTTTGCAGAGGCACACAGAACTTATCTCCAACAGTGAGCTATTCTAAATACAGAATCTCTTTCCCCAAAATAGTGCTTGGTTTTCCTTTGTCTTAAACACAGTATTTTCCCCTTCCTCTCCCCAATCTGAGGGGGATACATTCCAAGCCCCCTAGTGGATGCTGGAAACCACAGGTAGTACTGAACCCTCTATATGCTATACAAGAATTTGTTTTTCCTTTGTCACAGTTTTACTGAGGAAGACTTTCACTTAACGTAGCTCTTAGCAACCTCAGCATATAATTTTTTTCTTTGCTTATTAAGTCTAGAACTTTCATTTTTCTGCCTAAAGGAAGCACTTTATAGTTTCTCATTGGCATATCGAATTGCCAGCACCTCTATTCTTGAGTTTGGGGACCACTATTATGTAGTATTTACTTCATTCTACTATTAAGTCTATTAAGTAAAATAAGAGTTACTTGAACACAAACACCGTGGAACCAGGACAGAGGATTTGATCTGATCCTGGAGATGGTTACTAAGTGCCCAATAGGCTGGTAGCATGTGTAGCAGAGATGCACTGGACCAAAGGATGATTCACCTACTGTGTGGGGTGGTGAGAGATTTCAGTACAGAAAGAACAGTGTGCAATTTAAGACTTATGAGTTGTTTATTTCTGGAATTTTCCATTTAATATTTTTGGACCATGGATGACCACAGGTAACTGAAACTGTGGAAAGTGAAACCCTGGATAAGGGGGGACAACTGTATGTATCATAGAAGGTACTAACATTTTCTTTAATATGGTTTCAGTCCTTTTCTGCTTTGATACAGGGAATATAAATAATTATCTGGTATCCCTCAACAATAATGTGAAACAAAGCACTTAGTAATTGTTCATAGTTTAGAGGAGTCAAAAAATCTACTGATTTAAAAAATTTATTAATATTTAGAAAGTAATTTGTCAATATTGATAAAAACTGAAGACATATGCTTTTTATGCTAGCAATTGTACTTTTAAGAATTTATGTATGGATACATTTGAAAAAGTATGAATATATTAAATGTATACATGAATATGCATACACATATACAAGACTATTAATTCCAGCATTCTTTACAAGAACAAATGACTGGAAACACATTAAATGCCAGTAAATATGGCACTAGTTAAATGGATGACATTACATTCATACCCAATGGAACACTACGTAGCCAGTAAAAGTAATGATATAGCTCTTTATGTGTACTTTTGAAAGCTAGTCATGATACCTATTAACTAAAGGAAACCTAAGGTGTAGAATTGTGTGCATATTGGTATTTTCAAAATATATTTATGTGTCTGGATATGCGTATATAATTTCTGGAAAGATACACAGATATGCCAGTTTTTTGCAGAGTGAGCACTGAATTAGATAATAGATCTTTTATTGAATATTATTTTATAGTTATTAATATTGTAACCATGAAAATATTAAGTAGTTTTTTTCAATTTAAGGAAACTAGTCAATAGATAAGAGTGTTAAATAAAAATGAGTCTACTTATTCAAGATTTGTTTTGTTTAACCAATTGTGAACTAGTATAGAATATTTGTTTTAATTGCTAAACTATGAGGACACTTGGCTGTATCTAATAAGACCCAGAATTAAGGAAGGTATGTTTTAATTGTTTTTGTTTTTAATGGTGGGCTAATATTTCATATATTAATATTTACTTGAAGGGAAGGATGCTATCAAGAGGAAGAAGGGACATGATCAATGAAAGTCTCTGATGAGACAAAAGGGAATTGGTCCAAGAGTACAGAGGAGGCATCAGCCTTTCAGAGTTGTGCTTCTGATTGTTGCCGTGGCTGTCTTTGTTGCCATGACCATTGCAGGTAACATTTATGAAATATTTACTATATGCCAGACTCTCTGCTATATGCTCTATATCCATTTTTTCATTTAAATTGTCAAAATTGTTCATCAAGAAATAGTGACTGAGCTCCTGCTATGTGCCAGATATGGTTCTGATGAGTACTGAGAAGAAAAATAAAGCCAAATCAGGAAAGAGAAGAGAGGGGGAGGGGGAGCCAGGAGTAGGGGTGCTAGTTTCTTAGGAAACACATTCTTGTAGGATGAAGCAGACAATGCAGAATAAATGAGTAAAATAATTCATGGTGGGAGGAGGGGACACTTTAGATGGGAAGTTCAAGAAAGGCCTGGGGAGGTGAACTTTGAGGTAAAACTTACGTGATGAGGATAAGAGAGAGGACGTACCAGACAGAGGGTGAACCCATGCTTGTCCGAGTTTGTCATGTCTGAGACACAGAAGGAAGGCCCCTGTGGCTGGAGCATTTGGGGCAATGGAGAGAGATGGGCAGAGCCAGATCCTGCGGGGACTTGTGGGCTGTGACAAAACATTTGGATCTTAGTCTCATGGCGAGAGGAAGCCTGGGGAGGGTTTTAAGCAAGAGAGTAAAAAGGGATTTATTAATTCCTTCAAACAAGAATTTCTTTATTTCACTATGAAAACAGAAGCTTGCAGAAGAGACTCTGCACTAGCTCCTGTCAACCTATCCGTCCACCTACCTGTGCCTGTGCCCACATACCTGCCTTCCCGGTTGTATCTAGATGAACAACCGTTCTCCCCTCTGAAGATCTCTCCATGTGTACACTAGATCCTTTCCCCTTCTTAGTCCTCTCTGTTCTGCCTCGGCATCTTCTCCTGCTCTAATAAGCCAGTCTCAGCAGCAAACATATGGCGTAATTTCTCCCATCTTAGATATCTAATAGATACTCTAAACTTAAAATGTCCAACACTGATTCATAATCTCCATCTCACCAACTGCTTTCTCAGCAGTTTTCTGCATCTCAATTGAGGGCACGTCCATCATCCTTCCAGGTATCCAGTCATGCTGCTCAACTTCTCCTTTTCTCTCAAAGTCTGCATTCGATGTACCTGAAAATTCTGTGGGGCTACCTTGAGAATATTCCCGAATATGACCATTTGTCACAACTTATGCTAGCCACCTGGTCCAGAATGCCATCATCTGACACTGAACTCATCTCTGTTTCTACCTTTTCCCACCTCCACTGCCAGTCTATTCTCAACCTAGCAATTTGAGGGAGCCTTTAAAAAATGTAATTTGGGTCATACCTCTCCTCTCTGAAGACCCCCAAAGTCCCCTGTACCCTCTGATTCTCTAAGAATAAAACCCAAATCTTTCATTTGTCTCCCAAGCCTTATGTGATCTTGTTCCTTATTAGCACTCTGGCCTTACGCACCAGCCACACTGGCCTCTTCACAGTTTTTTTTTTCCTTTTAATTTCTCCTTTCTCTTGAAGAATAATTTTGCCAGATATATAATTCTAGGTTGGTGGGTTTTTTTTTTCAATACTTTAAATTTAATTTCACTCCACTCATTTTGTTTGCATGGTTTCTAAGAAAGTAGTCAGCTGTAATTTTTTTTAATTTTCTTTTAGAAATATATGTATATTTTAAAAAATAGAGATGGGGTCTCGCTGTGGTGCCCAGGCTAGTCTCAAACTCCTGGCCGCAAAAGTGATCCTCCTATTCAGCCTTCAGAAGCGCTGGGATTACAGGTGTGAGCCACTGTACCTGGCCTGGCATTTTCTTGAATCCTATACAGACTCCCTCTTAAGGCCTTTGTGCTGGCTGTTCTTTCTGGCTGGTAGGCACTTACCCCAATACCCATGTTTCTGC
Source organism: Eulemur rufifrons (assembly GCF_041146395.1). Lineage (NCBI taxonomy): Eukaryota > Metazoa > Chordata > Mammalia > Primates > Lemuridae > Eulemur > Eulemur rufifrons. Next base: position 55,642,645 of record NC_090987.1, read on the forward strand.
CTTCCCGTTGAATCCAATATGTGGTTAAATGTCATCTTCTCAGAGCTTTCTCTGCATAAAACAGCAACTCCCTTGTCTGTTACTTCTGTTCCTTTGATCTTCTTTTTAAATATCACTTATAACTTTTAGACATAGTATGTATGTATGAATTTATGTATATGTTATCTGCCTCCTCTCACTAGAGTGTCAACTCTATGAGGTTAGTGACAGTTTTGTTTACTCCTTATCCACTGCACCTAGAAAGATGCTTAGCACAGAATAAACATTCAATTAAAATATTGCTTATTCCATCACTCAATAAATACTTATTGGCATAATTTCTGGAAAGATACATGGAATACATCTAGCTTCCTTTGGTGAGGAGGACTGAGTTGGAAATAGATTTACCTTTCATTGTATACTGTCTCATAATTAATATTTTAACCATATAAGATTAGTTTCTCTCAACTTAAAAAAATTAGTTAATAGATAAAAACAGGATATAAAATAGATTTACTCATTCAAGATTTGTTTTGTTATCCAAATGTGAGCTAGTATACACTACCCTTTTTGTGGCTATATTGTGAAGATGTTGGGCTGTAACTAATAAGGTAATCTAGAGTTAAGGAAGGTATGCTTTAATTTAAATTGAGTGGTCATGGCAGGCACAAAGATTACATAACTTATATGAAGTTATGTAATTTCTGGAAAGAGATGCTTAACATTTGGATGCATAAAACTTCTCTGGTAGGTAATTATTAGTAAAGTTTTTACTGATTAACTCTTTTCTTACTGGAAAGATTAATGAATGTATATGATCAAAAAGTTCAAGTTTTACAATAAGATCCACAGTGAAAAATAAATCTCATATTTAACCCCTAAGGTGCCAGTTTGCCTCCCTGTAGGCAACTGTGTCATTTCCTAAAGGGTTCTCCTCAAAATAATGTACAGATATGCACATATATGCATCTTTTTCTATATTTCATATCTTTTTACATAAATAGGTACCTGTTATACATACTGTAGTACACTTTGCTTAAAATGTGATCTTTATTTTAATATTTTCATTTTATTTATTAAAATAAATATAATTTATTAAATTTTATTGAAATTTTAATACTTTCATTCAGTTCAAGAAGGAAAAGTGAATTTCTGAGGTGTGTTAATCGCACACACTTCCATGTTGATGTTTCAACTGCTGGTTTTTCCCCACAAATGGTATTGCTTATGCTGAAGCTGTAGAGGGCAGTGTAGTCCTTTCAAAAGCATGGTGTATCCTTGGATAGTGTTTTGAAGATCGTGAATATCGTGCAAATTTTAGAATTTGGAGAAGCTCCTGGTACTAAAAAAATGCATCAGTTCAAATTATTCACCCATGCTCTTTTATGCATTTCGCATAAAATTATTTGCAATATGTTTATGTTACCTATCATGCTATCACCTTCCATAGGAGTAATTTTTGCTTAATAGATACAATGCTTATTTCAAAGGTCATTTTTAGCTCCAATAAGTGTATGATGTCTTTATTAAAAAAAAACTTGAATTGTTAAGACAGTAGATTTTTCATGTTCTTACCACAAAATAGTATATGAGGTAATGCATATGTTAGTTTGATTTAGCCATTCCACAACATATACATATTGTGAAACATTATGTTGTATACCGTAAATGTATGCAATTTTGTCAACTAAAAAAATAAATAATAACATTTAAAAAACGAATTTCAAATTGAGGATGGGTGAGTGTCAAATTGAATATGGATGCGTGAGGGGGTAGGAAAAGTGATCTGCGTTACAGAAAACATCTAAGGTAGTCACAATGTGGCAGAGAATGATGGCAGTCCACCGAATCCATTCTCCTCTTTCTGGCAAGAAACCAAGACTGCATCGTTAGCCTGTCTTGCTGTTAGTGTCTTGCACTGAGGGGCCACCGCTAGGCCTAGATAAGAAAAACTTCACAGGTGCATTTTTCCTCACTTGTCATTAGTCAGCATCTTTTCCTCTTTTCCTCTTTGACGACTCCAAACCTTCACCACTCTCCTCAAGCCCAGGTTTTCTTCTCATTTTTACTGAGAACACAGGGTCATCAGGCAAGATGTCTCTACTCCTAGCTCTCCGACCCTACCTCTTGCACCCCTGCAGACCTACATCCCCACCAATTCTTCCCTCTTGTCACGCACTTGCGGAGTGAAGTATTCATTGTGTTTGAAGTGCGTCTTTCCGCTTATACCGTTGGTTCCTTCCTCTCCAGTCTCCTCCAGGATCCTGATCCAGTCATTATTTGCTCTCTATTTCAGAAAAATGCTAGAAAACAACAAAAATGAAAAATAATTTGTAATTCCACTACTTTAAAACAATTATGTAAAGTTGTTAAGTGAACATTTGTTCTATCACCCACTCATCAAATTCCATCTCCCCAAAGGTGACCTATGTTAAGTTCCTTTGTGACATTTTCTTGAGTATATGCAATAAATCTATATGTATAAATAACCACACACTTTTATGTTTCCAAGAATGGAGTCATGTGCTTACTGAGCTAAAATTTGGCTTTTACACTACCAAGTCAATATGTAGATTTGTCTTTTATATTGGTTGCATAATACTCAATTATATCGTGGCATTGTAGTTTATTCAGTCATTTATGTATATTTAGATGGTTTCAAATTTCTCAATATTCCTTATAATACAAAAATCCAGCTGCACATATATACCCTTACACACTTAGGCTTTTATTTTCATGACGTAGATTGCTAGAAGTTGAAATGCTGATGCAAATGATGTGCTTGTTTTGAATTATAGCAAGTACTACTAAATTACTTCTCAAATAATTTGTTCGAAGTATACTACAAGCAACAATATGTAAATATCCACTTCCCCATTTCTTCACCATCACTAGATATTATCAATATCTTCAGTTTTTGTCAATTTTAAGAGGAAAAAGGATATTATTACTTTAATTTGTGTTAGCTTTGTGCAAAAGTAATTGTGGTTTTAGCATTGCTAACATTTGCCGTTTGATATTGGAATACATTCTTAAATAAATGTGGTTATGTTATATATTATTTTAATGCGCATTTCTCACTTTATGTTTTTTTGCTAATGACTTAGTATTTGCTGTTTATTTAAGAATTTATTTTAGACAATGGAAATGATGTTATACAAAAAGAAAATTCAAATAATTTTATTACTCAGGTTCACAATGGGTCATAAAGCAGTGGAGACAACTCGCAACATCAAGAACGCATTTGGCCCAGAAACTGCTAAGGAACATACAGTGCAGTGGTGGTTTAAGAAGTTTTGCAAGGAGACGAGAGCCCTGAAGAAGAGGAACGCAGTGGCCAACCATCAGAAGTTGACAACAACCAATTGAGAGCAATCATTGAAGCTGATCCTCTTACAAATACAGAAGTTGCCGAAGAACTCAATGTTGAGCATTCATTCTGTGGTCATTTGGCATTTGAAACAAATTGGAGGCCGGACGCGGTGGCTCACGCCTGTAATCCTAGCACTCTGGGAGGCCGAGGCAGGTGGATCGTTTGAGCTCAGGAGTTCGAGACCAGCCTGAGCAAGAGCGAGACCCCATCTCTACTAAAAATAGAAAGAAATTATATGGACAGCTAAAAATATATATAGAAAAAATTAGCCGGGCATGGTGGTGCATGCCTGTAGTCCCAGCTACTCGGGAGGCTGAGACAGGAGGATCACTTGAGCTCAGGAGTTTGAGGTTGCTGTGAGCTAGGCTGACGCCACGGCACTCACTCTAGCCTGGGCAACAGAGTGAGACTCTGTCTCAAAAAAAAAAAAAAAAAAAGAAACAAGAAACAAATTGGAAAGGTGAAAAAGCTCAGTAAGTGGGTGCCTCATGAGCTGTCTGAAAAATCAAAAAAAAAATCATCATTTTGAAGTGTCATCTCTTATTGTGCACAAAAACAATGAAACCCACCATCTCTAATGAAATTACAATGAAATAAAATAAAGCTCAGAAAAAAAAAAAAAGTACTATGTAGTGAGACCGATCCTAAGAACACGGGCGGGGGGAAGGAAGTCACTACCACGGTATAAAATTGTATAAACGTTACCCGTTTCTGTGTGCGTGCGTTTTCTGAGAAATGGCCCCCTTTTGCTATGGGGCCGGGACTGGAGTCCCAGTTTGGGACCATAGGATTCCCCGCACTCGACTCCTGACTGATTCGACCTAGGGTTAGCTCTGTGTAAACACTCTTTAGACGTGGGTGTTTTATGGATTTCTGTCCTTCGGGAGAAACGACTGGCCCGGGTACAGGAGTGAGTGAATGTACCGACCGTCTTCTCCCATCTCTCTCTCTCTCTCTCTCTCTCTCTCTCTCCCCCACACACAGGCACGCGCGCACGCGCACGCACACACACACACACACACACACACACGCCGTTTCCGGGAGCGCCCACTTCATGCGCTTCGGTCCACCGTGACAGATAGTCCAACTGTGAGATCATCGTGAGTGGCTGCGCCTAGGCCCCGCTCTGAACCTCTCCGTACTGTTCGTGTGTCTTCAGCAGGTCCTGCCTCCACCCGTGGCATCTAGCACGGGCCGATGGGTCCCTGTCCTCTCTCCCTGCCGTGGACGTCCCCCTCCGGCCCCCCCCTCCCGGGGCTCTCTGGTCGACTAGTGGTGGGGAGTGTGCCCGAGGGCTGAGAGACGTGGTCCGAGAGGGGCCGGGAGGAGGCCTGCGACCCAGTGTGTACCCACTCCCGCCCCCACGCTCCCTCCCCCACGAGGGAGCCCGTCCTTTCCAGGCTGACACTTGGATCGGTGGATGACGGGGGTCACCTGTCGGCGGGCGAGCGTTATGGGAAAATCCGGTAGGCGTGTTGCGACGTCCTGCCACAGAGATGGCTCTGGCGACAGCCTCGGGCCGCCCCACCCTGGCCCCCGGCCAGGCCCCGTGAATGTGTTCTCTTTGTCCCCGACTTCTTTCTTTGTTTCACCAGCCGGCGTGTTCTGAGAATGTGAAGTGTATCATAGTTCCACCCTGGGTTTCATGATCCTAAGATAGGAAGGGGTTTTATGATTCCACGACAGAAAGGTTTTCTCATCCTATCATCTCTCCCCCTCTTCTTTCTTTCTTTCTCTTCCTCCTTCTGCCTTTTCTTTACTTCTTTTTTGTTTCCTTCTTTCAGTCTTCCTGTCTTCCTTCCTGCCTGCCTGCCTTCCTGCCTGCCTGCCTGCCTTCCTTCCTTCCTTCCTTCCTTCCGTATTTCTTTCCATTTTTCTTTCCTCTCTTCCTTTCTCCTGTTATCCTGTGTTTCTATCTCTGTTTTTTCCATCTTTCTTCCCCCTTTCTACTTTCCTACCTTCTTTCTTTCTCATTCTCTCCTTTCTCTCTCCTTCCTTCTTTCTTTCTGTCTCTTTCTATACTTTCTCTCTCCTTCCTTCTCTCTATCTTTTTCTCTTTCCATCTTTCCGTGCTCTTTCTTTTTCTCTCTTAATTTCCTTTCTTTTTCTTTTCTTTCTTTCCCTCCTTCTGTCTGTCTTTCTTTCTTTCTGCTTCCATCCTTCCTTCCTTTTTCTCATTCTCTTTCTTTCTGCCTGTCTTTTCTTTCCTTATTTCTTCTTTCCTTCTGTCTTTCTGTGTTTCCTATCTCCTTCCTCCCTTCCTTTTTCTTTCTTCCCCGCGCCCTCTTCCTGTCTTTTCTTATTTCCTGTTTTCTTCTTTCTGACTTTCTCTCTCTGTTTCTCCGTCTCTTTTCTTTCTGTTCTTTTCCTTTCTCTTCCTTTCTCTCTTTCTGTTTCTGCCTGTCTGTCTCTCGGCTATGTTGTGGTCTGTGCAGAGACGGGTTTGGTGGACGATGTCGGTGGTCGGGTCGACCCATCCTTTCTTTGATCCCAGTGCTAGCCAGGCCGGGGCCTGCTTAGCTTCCAAGATCAGACGAGATTGGGCGCGTTCAGGGTGGCGTGGCCCTAGACTGACCCGTCATTTTTCGATGGCTTCCGTGGGGAGTAGGGGGACTGTGTTTGATGCCCCCGGGGGACCTTCTGGACTCTGAAATGATGGGCTCCAGAGGGTTGCCCCGTGTTTTGCAGCAGACCTCTGGTGGCTGGCGCCGGTTGTGGTCGGGCTCCACCTGGCGGCCGCTTTTCTACAAGTCTCTTGTCCTCTGAATCTTCGGTGCAGCAGGCAAAGCAGGGGACAGTCCCCGATGCGAGCGAGGCTGAGTTCCGGGAAGCAAGCAGCCTTCGCGGGGCCATCTGGTTGGTGCCGGGACGCCGGCTGGGACATCTGGGAGGCAGAGCTTGGGCCTGCAGGGCTGTGTGGCGGGAGGACGTTGTCGCCGCGCTTCCAGGCTCAGCCAGCCAGGCGGCTTGCGGGGCTGCCCGGGCAGGTCGACCAGCACGCTGTGGCCGCTTTGGAGACCCGACCCACCCCGCGGGGACAGGAAGGAGACGGCACACGCGGACGGGAGAGGAGGGTGTCCGGCGACCGGCCGCCGTCCCGTGACCCTCTCCCTCGGCCTCGCCTTTCCTGCCCATTTTCCCTGGTTCCCGCTCAGGAGGCAGGGACAGCCCTGTGAGTGGCACCCAGTTGTCCGTGGCTTCTTCCGAGTCCTACTCTGGGGGCGCGGACCGGGCCCTGGGTGGCGAGGGTGGCCGGCGAGGGCGACCCCTGTCGGCCCGCGGGCGCTCGTGGGCCGCGGCGGTCCCGTCCCGATGTTTTCTCCTCCACAAGTCCCCGTGCCGGGGCCGGGGACCGGGCCCTGGGTGGCCCTGGGTGGCGCGGGTGGCCGGCGAGGGCGACCCCTGTCGGCCCGAGGGCGCTCGTGGGCCCCGGCGGTCCCGTCCCGATGTTTTCTCCTCCACAAGTCCCCGTGCTGGGGCCGGGGACCCGGCCCTGGGTGGCCCTGGGTGGCGCGGGTGGCCGGCGGGGGCGACCCCTGTCGGCCCGCGGCCGCTCGTGGGCCGTGGCGGTCCCGTCCCGATGTTTTCTCCTCCACAAGTCCCCGTGCTGGGCCCTGGGTGGCGCGCGTGGACGGTGAGGGCCTCCCTGGCCCTCTACGCCACGGGGGCCGACCAGATGTCCCTGAGTGCCCCTTGTCTGCTGGCGCTGGGGACCTGCTGGGGACAGGTGGCCGTGTCGAGTGTCGTGGGGGCAGGTGTACAAGTGGCTCGGTCCCCGTCTTCCTGCGCGGTGTTTTTGATCACCTCATATCGTCATCTTCCGCCTCCAAGTTAGTACTGACACGCTGTCCTTCGGCGACTGTCGCTGGAGGGGTTGGGCCTCCGCACGCGGACAGGGTTCTGGGTTCCTGGGGATCCAGCGCCCTGCCCTGTTCCCTTTGAGCTGACCGCCTGGGCCCGCGCGCCGGCTCTAGGGCGTCGGAGTGTCCCGATGGTGGTGCCTGCCTCTCGCGTTGGTCTCTTGTCCCCTCGAGAGACGGCACCCGGGGGAGGGAGGTTTGCGGCAACCTTACCCCTTACCCCGCTGGCTCTGTGCCGTTGCGTGTCAGGTGGTCCTCGTCTTTGGGTAGTGCTTGGGAGGCGGCGGGGCTGGCGAGGCTGAAGCGGGCTCCTCCGATCGCTGTCTTCGCCGGCCTGACTGACCTCCCCCAACCCTCCCCGTCCTTGGGGCCTGATCGATGTGGTGACGTCGCGCTCTCCCGGGCCTTGAGCCGCGTGCCAGGTGAGGGACGGTCCATTCATGGTGAATGGTGGCCCCTCTTCTTGTTCTGCCCGTGGGCACCTCACCTCTCCTTCCCGGCCTGTGGGCGGTGTGTGGGAGGCGCGGGTGCGAGACTATCCGGCCTGACCGCGGTCGCCCCGCCCTCGGCCTCGTGGTGTTGGAGGGGGTCGTGAGTCCTCTTGAGGCAGCGGGCAGCCCTTGCTCGCCCTGTGTGGCTGTTGCCTGGCCGGGGTCACCTCTCCCCGCGACGGACGGGTGTGGGGCCGTGCCGCCCGCCCGGTCGCCGCGCCCCGTTTGGCGCGCGGCTGCTGGGTCTGCGTGGCCCTTTTGTGGTGCCCCCGGAGCCCACCGGGTTGTTCTCCAAGGTGCCCGAAACCGAGCGGTGGTTGTCATCCTCGTTCCCGGCGTCCCCCTCTGGTCGCCGCTGCAGCGTCTGCTGCGTTGGGTACACCCTCGAGCAGCGTGCTTGGGGTTGGGGGGGTCGAGGCGGGCAAGCCCAGAGGCATCTTCCTGCGCCGCGTGGGCGGGCGGGGGGCGTTGTCTCGGCGTCCCCACGATGTGTGTGTGGCGGACTTCGAAAGGCGAGCGCACGGCTTGTGCTCTTCCCTCCCTGCCCGAGGGGGGGGTTGTTGCACGGTCGTGTGGGCGATCGTGGTGGGGCCGGGCCGGCGACGTGGTGCCGGCCGGCCCCGTGGGGGGCCTCTGCCACCGGCCTGGTCTGCCTCGGTGACCCCTCTCCCATACCGACGGGGGAGTGTTCCCCTCGAAGTGAGGTGGTTTTTGGACCAGGGGCCCCGACTGCGAACGCTCAGGAGTCGCCAACCATGCGTGTTTTGCCCCATGCCGCAGACCCCCCCACGCCTCCCCCGGGGCGCCTGAACGCCTTCGCCCAGGGCCCTTACGGGGGCGACCGGGGGTCGGGGGCGATCCACCTTCGGCGAGAAAGCGTCTTCTCTAGCGATGGTGGAGGCGTGTCCTCTTCTGGGGTTTGTCGGATCCCCCAGCCCGCTGCCTCTCTGCGCGTCGTCAGCCGCCGCCCCTGCGGCTGCCAGTTGTGCATGGGCAGAGTTCCCTCCTCCCCTGCCGTGGGGGGGAGCGGTCCGCCGGCCCCCGCGGTGGGGGCCGAGTGCCACTCTTCGCCTAACGTGGTCCGCGCCTCCCCCTCTGAACTCTGGGGGAGGGTCACGCCGGGCCGGGCCGGCGTTCCAGCTGTGAAGGGTGCCCGCGTGTGTGTGCTGCGTGCCCTGGCCGCGGGTTGCCCCGGTGTGCGCTGGGGGGAGGAGAGGGTGCGGCCCGTCTCACGCCCCCTCCCCATCCCCTGTGAGCGTGCGGCCCTCCACCCGGTCCCGTGCCAGGCCGCGGATGGATGGGCGCTCCCGTGCTGGCACCTGTGGATCGCGGCTTGGGGGGACCGCCCGGCCAACGAGGGGGTCATTCCACGGGTGCGCGGTGCTCCCCGGAGCGAGACAGGATTGGGAAACGGACGAGAATGGGATTAGGCACGGTGGCGTGCGGGCCAAGGGCCAAAGGCCGGCGTCGCTCTGGGACGCCCCGGTGGTGAGGCCGTGGCCCCGTTGGGAGGGTCGAGGGGTGCCGAAGGCTTTGGCCGGCTGGCGTCACGGGCGCGTTGCGGGACCGCTCTCGGGTTTGGGGCGGTGGGATCCCGTGGCGTTGTTTCCCCAGTGGCCCGGTCGCGGCGCAGGTCTCGCCTCCCACGGGCTCTCGTGCCTCGCCCTCTCGGGGTCTCATCCCTGTTCGAAAGGGTGCTCCTTCTCTCTTTCTCACGGCTGCCGACCGCCCCGCGATGAGCGTTTGCCTGACTGCGCTGCCCGAACTTGACCTCGCCGTGGGGAGGGGGCGTCGCCCTGGCCGCCAAGGCCCTGGATGGCGCCCCCCACCCCCCTGGCGACGTGCCTCGGTTGAACGGTCGGCGGGCCTCCGCGTGGCGGGCCGTACGGCGTTGGGGGGCGGCCGGTCGCGCGTGCGTGCAAGAAGAGCGTTTTTCTGGAGCTACACGCGACCGTGATGGCGGTCGGGGTCCAGGACCTACTAGGTGCGCGCGGGATTTGGGGAGCTCGCCGAAGGCGCAGCCGGTCGTCCCAGGTGCCGCGGGACCGCCCTTGTGCGCGGAGGCCACTGGCGGTGAGATCGCGTGCGTGTCCTGGCTGGTGGGCTGCCGTCTGAGGCTTGCTACACCCCTCCCCTCGGGCCTCCTGGTGCCCGTCGGCCCCTTCCCCTGTCGTCGCCTTATGCCGCGCCCGGCGGCCCCCACCCCGCTCGCTGCTGCCTTGAGCCATCTTGTCCTCTCCCGTCTGGCTTTCGTATGGGGGGGGGCGTCCGTGCCCCCAGTGCTGCATCGCTCCCCCCGTGTGTCCGTAGCGGCCTCTCCCGTGGTCTGCCGCCGCCCGCCCGCTTGCCCGCGGTGGCGTTGCGTGTCGATGGCGTGTGGGGCGCCGTCGTCCCCCGTGGTGGCCGTCTCCCCGGGTCGGTGGGTTCACGTGCAGGGGCGCGCGGGTCCCGCGGTCTCTCTCCCCCGCCATCCGTCGTGCCGTTACCAGCCGTGCCCGTACGCTCCGGGGTGGGGCCCGGACGGGCTTCGGCCCGGTGCGAGCCTCGTTCGGGGTTGTCCGGGCTCGGGCCGCTACGGTCACGATGCTTGACTGGCCGCGGGGTGTGGTCCCCGGGCCCATCTCTCCGTGCCCGTGCACCCTCTCCTCCCGTGGGGGGGTCCTTGTCGCCGCGGGGGGCCGTCGCCCTGCCCCCACGGCTCCACGTCCGCCGCGCGTGCGCGTGTGGGGCGCCCTTCCTTCCTTCGCGGCCGGGCTCTTGGGTGCTCGGGTGGTCCGCCACGGCGGGGGCGGGCCGGGGCGTCGTGGCGGGGTCCGTCTCTGCGCGGCCCCCCGACCCCGTCCTGCCCCGCGCTCCGCTCGGCTCCCGGCGGCCCCCGCCCTTGCGTCCCCGCTCCGCTCCCGGCGTCCCCAGGTCTCGCGGCTCCAGTAACGCCCGGCCCCCCAAAGACGCTGGTGAGAACGTCCCCCCTCCCTGTGGGGTGGAGGGGTGCGCTCTTCGGCTCACCGTGCTCTCCTTACCTGGTTGATCCTGCCAGTAGCATATGCTTGTCTCAAAGATTAAGCCATGCATGTCTAAGTACACACGGCTGGTAGAGTGAAACTGCGAATGGCTCATTAAATCAGTTATGGTTCCTTTGGTCGCTGGCTCCTCTCCTACTTGGATAACTGTGGTAATTCTAGAGCTAATACATGCCCACGGGCGCTGACCCCCTTCGCGGGGGGGATGCGTGCATTTATCAGATCAAAACCAACCCGGTGAGCTCCTCCCCGGCCCTGGCCGGGGGGGTGGGCGCTGGCGGCTTTGGTGACTCTAGATAACCTCGGGCCGATCGCACGCCCCCGTGGCGGCGATGACCCATTCGAACGTCTGCCCTATCAACTTTCGATGGTAGTCGCCGTGCCTACCATGGTGACCACGGGTGACGGGGAATCAGGGTTCGATTCCGGAGAGGGAGCCTGAGAAACGGCTACCACATCCAAGGAAGGCAGCAGGCGCGCAAATTACCCACTCCCGACCCGGGGAGGTAGTGATGAAAAATAATACAGGACTCTTTCGAGGCCCTGTAACTGGAATGAGTCCACTTTAAATCCTTTAACGAGGATCCATTGGAGGGCAAGTCTGGTGCCAGCAGCCGCGGTAATTCCAGCTCCAATAGCGTATATTAAAGTTGCTGCAGTTAAAAAGCTCGTAGTTGGATCTTGGGAGCGGGTGGGCGGTCCGCCGCGAGGTGAGCCACCGCCCGTCCCCGCCCCTTGCCTCTCGGCGCCCCCTGGATGCTCTTAGCTGAGTGTCCCTCGGGGCCCGAAGCGTTTACTTTGAAAAAATTAGAGTGTTCAAAGCAGGCCCGAGCCGCCTGGATACTGCAGCTAGGAATAATGGAATAGGACCGTGGTTCTATTTTGTTGGTTTTCGGAACTGAGGCCATGATTAAGAGGGACGGCCGGGGGCATTCGTATTGCGCCGCTAGAGGTGAAATTCTTGGACCGGTGCAAGACGGACCAGAGCGAAAGCATTTGCCAAGAATGTTTTCATTAATCAAGAATGAAAGTCGGAGGTTCGAAGACGATCAGATACTGTCGTAGTTCCGACCATAAACGATGCCGACTGGCGATGTGGCGGCGTTATTCCCATGACCCGCCGGGCAGCTTCCGGGAAACCAAAGTCTTTGGGTTCCGGGGGGAGTATGGTTGCAAAGCTGAAACTTAAAAGAATTGATGGAAGGACACCACCAGGAGTGGAGCCTGCAGCTTAATTTGACTCAACACGGGAAACCTCACCCGGCCTGGACACGGACAGGATTGACAGATTGATAGCTCTTTCTCGATTCCGTGGGTGGTGGTGCATGGCCGTTCTTAGTTGGTGGAGCGATTTGTCTGGTTAATTCCGATAACGAACGAGACTCTGGCATGCTAACTAGTTATGCGACCCCCGAGCGGTTGGCGTCCCCCAACTTCTTAGAGGGACAAGTGGCGTCCAGCCACCCGAGATTGAGCAATAACAGGTCTGTGATGCCCTTAGATGTCCGGGGCTGCACGCGCGCTACACTGACTGGCTCAGCGTGTGCTTACCCTACGCCGGCAGGCGCGGGTAACCCGTTGAACCCCATTCGTGATGGGGATCGGGGATTGCAATTATTCCCCATGAACGAGGAATTCCCAGTAAGTGCGGGTCATAAGCTTGCGTTAAGTCCCTGCCCTTTGTACACACCGCCCGTCGCTACTACCGATTGGATGGTTTAGTGAGGCCCTCAGATCGGCCCCGCCGGGGTCGGCCCACGGCCCTGGCGGAGCGCTGAGAAGATGGTCGAACTTGACTATCTAGAGGAAGTAAAAGTCGTAACAAGGTTTCCGTAGGTGAACCTGCGGAAGGATCATTAACGAGAGTCCTGCGGGGCCTGTCGCCGAGCAAGCGATCGACCGGCGACCGGTCGCGTGTGTGTTTCCTCATGCGCGCGGCGCGGGCGTGGGGGCTGGCGCCACGCTGGCCCCGCCCTCCTGCTAGGGCGGTCCGAGGCTTGTGGGAGCGCGTGCACGCGTCCCCCCCTCTGGCCACCTTGCCGCCCCCCCGCCAGCCACGCACACCACTCCCGGCGCCCGTCCGCATATGCCCGGCGCCGCGGGCTACCCTCCGCGCGTCTCTCGGGATGCGCGGTGAGGGCGCGACGGTCCCATCCGTGTGGAGTTTTGCCGGAGCTCCCTGGGGGGGCCGTGGGCTCCGGGCCACAGGGAAGGGTTCCCCGCTGGGTCCCGCCGTCTCCCTGGGCCGCCGCCTGCCCGGGATGTGTTCCGCCCCTCCCACCCCCACCCCCTGCCGGTCGTCTGCCGTCCGTTCGTGTGGTGGTTGCGCGGGGAGTCGGTTGGACCGTCAGGGGCAGCGGGACCCGCGCCCCGCGAGCGGCTGCGGTCGGGACCGGCGTGGTGGCGGTGGTGGTGTTGGCCGGCTGTGGGTGGTGGAGGGTGGGCGCCGCCGTCTTCCCTCCCCGTCCGCCCCCCCTTCCAGGTACCTAGCGCGTTCCGGCGCGGAGGTTTAAAGACCCCTGGGGGTCGCCCATCCGCCCCGTGGGTCGGGGGCGGTGGGCCCGGTGTTTTGGGCGGAGGTCGGGTGGGCGGGGGAGTTGGCGGTCCAGAGAGGCCTGGCCTTGCCCCGGCAAGACCCCAGGCAAGCCGCCGCCGCCGCCTCCTCCTCCTCCCCTCCTCCCACGTCAACCGGACTCTGCCCCCGGGCCGGGGGTGCCGTGCGCGCGTGTGCGCGTGCTGTGGGTCGTCGGCGGCCATCGTGGGAAAGGGGGCTTGACCCCGGCGGTCGTCGTCGCGCCCCTTGCCGCGTCGCCGAGCCGGCGCTCCGTGACACGGGGGCGGGAACCCCCCCCGCGCCTGTGGGGCGTCCGTGCCCGCGCGCCGGGTGCCCCGTGTGGGAACTTCCGACCTTTCGGAGTCTGGTCCTGTCGTCTTGACTGGCTCGGCCTGAGGCAATTCCCTACCCCTTGGTGGGGGTGGGGAAGGTGTCGTGCCAGGGAGGGCCTCCCTCCGCGGAGGTCCTCGCCCATCAAACCTCATACAACTCTTAGCGGTGGATCACTCGGCTTGTGCATCGATGAAGAACGCAGCTAGCTGCGAGAATTAATGTGAATTGCAGGACACATTGATCATCGACACTTCGAACGCACTTGCGGCCCCGGGTTCCTCCCGTGGCTACGCCTGTCTGAGCGTCGCTTGACGATCAATCGCCCCCCGGGTGTGCCTCCGGGCCTCCGTGGGGGGTCGCGTGGCTGGGGGTTCTCTCGCAGGGCCCCGCTGAGGGGTCCCTCCGTCCCCCTAAGTGCAGACCTTGGTGGTGCGCCCCTCCTCTTCCGTCTGGTCCCCCCACGTAGGCACGTCGTTGGCGCGTGGGGGGTGGACGTGGTGGGGTCGTGTCGCCGCCCGCGATGAGGGAGAGAGGCTGGGAGGGCTTTCTCCCGCGGGCGCCACGGTGCCATCCTCTCGGGAGCCGCCTCGCGCCCTGCGCGGCCGGGCCTTCCCTCCTTCTGGGGGTTCGCCTGGGAGGGCCCGGCGGGGGGGTGTGTCCACGTGCCCCTCCCGCGCGTCGGCGTGTCTTGGTCGCTTGGCGCCGGGGTGCGGGGTCTGGGGACGAGGGGGTCTGTGTGCGCGGAGGGTGTCGTGTCTGGGTCGCCATCTTTCACCGCACGCCCCTGGCGGCGGCCCGGCGGTCTGGGCCGCCACCCTCTGCCCCCTCCTCGTCTTCCCCTCTTTCCCCCACACCGGCGTCGCGGGCCAAACGTGCCCCCGTGCCTACGGGGGGCCGGGTCCACGTCCCCGCCGTGTTGCCCGTTCGGGGCCGCGCCCCAGGGGTGCGTGCCCCGGTGGCGACCTGCGGGACGCCGCGGTGTCGTCCGCTGTCGTGCGCCTGCCCCCGGGGTCGCCATGGCCCACCGCCGCGCTGCGTGTCCCGAGCCCGGGCGCGGGGCTCAGGATGGGTGCTGACCGCCGTGTCTCTGCCGTGTCCCCTCCGCCTCCGTCCGTCCGAGGGACCGCCGAGGCGCCTGGGGAAGGAGGGCGTTCCGTTGGTTTGGGGGAGTGCCCTCTGGTCTCCTCGGGCACCTCCCCCACTCTGCGCGACCTCCTCCCTCTCTCAGGTGTTGCGGTGTGTGTCC